>NW_026693602.1:0-2400000 GCF_021218885.2 Marmota monax
ACTGCAAAGCAGCGTCCACACTGGGAACAGAGGATCGCGGGGATGGGCCAGGCCCCGCTATGCGCTCAGCAGCCTTGCAGGTTTCGAGGGCGTGGAGGGACAGACCTCTGCCGTTCTTGAGGTCAGTGTGACCCACGTCTTGGTCCCCAGGAAAGACGATGAGCTGCACCGTATCCACGCTGAGGTCCTACCTCCCATGACGACGTGTCCTTGTGTGTCCCACCGCCATTTGTGTGGCTCTTGGATCCTCCCGGTCATCTGGGGCAAAGTCCTGTAGTGTCCAATTCTTGTCCTCTCCAGTTTGCTCCTCAATTTCACGTGCTTCGGAGGGAAGGGTCCTCCCTCCTCTGCCCTCGCTCCTGGCCATCTGTCTGGCCAACCCACTGGACTGCACCCAAGTCTACCCTTGTCCCTCAGCCCCACTTGGGCTAACGGGAAAGGCCAATGACTCTGTCCTTGGTCCACTTGTGCCTTCAGCCTTGAGACCCACAGGTCTTCTGAGATGTCCACCTGAAGCCCTGCTGTCCCTCTACTCCAGAACTCCCTCAGGGCTGCCAGTGCCCACCCTCCACACTCTGCAGTCTGGCTTCGGGTTCTTGCCTTTCCACCTGCTTGCCAGGACACCCCATCCTCAAGTCTGGTCAGTCGGCCCCCGTGCCCACCCCGCCTCTGGGCAGCAGCTCAAGCCACACTGGAAGTGCCCAGCCTCTGGGGTGGGCTCTGCCTGTCCTTGAAGGTTCACTCACTGTCCACCTTCACAAGGATGTCCTCTGGCCATTCCAACCCACAGGCAGCTCTTCCTCCCAGCTCTGGCCTCAGCACAGACTCAGGAGGGACACGGTGAGCTCAGGAGCCCTGTGGGGCCCTCCTCGTCACTGTCACCTTCAGTGTTCTGTTGGGCCTAGGAGACAGATCCCAGCCTCCACTGGCCAGGCGACCTCCATGCTGCTCAGAGCCAGGGCTGTGAGGGTGTCAGGGTGGCTGCGGAGTGTAGCACCGGCCTCCCCCGCTCTGGGTGCCACAGCTGACTTCACTTCCCAAGGAGACTCACAGGCTCCCCACCTGCTCCTGACAGTGAACAGAGAAGGGGTCCTGCCATGGGCAGTCATCCTTTACCTCCACCCAGAGTTCCCGGCTGTCCCTCAGCGGTCAGCCCCCACCTGCACCCAGAGTTCCCCGCTGTCCCTCAGCGGTCAGCCCCCACCTCCATCCAGAGTTCCCCGCTGTCCCTCAGCGGTCAGCCCCCACCTCCTCCCATAGTTCCCCACTGTCCCTCAGCGGTCAGCCCCCACCTCCTCCCATAGTTCCCCACTGTCCCTCAGCGGTCAGCCCCCACCTCCTCCCATAGTTCCCCATTGTCCCTCAGCGGTTAGCCCCACCTCCTCCCAGAGTTCCCTGCTGTCCCTTGGTGCTCAGCCCCACCTCCTCCCAGAGTTCCTTGCTGTCCATCAGTGGTCAGCCTCCATCTCTACCCTGGCTCCACCCAGCGGCTGAGGGGCATCCTGTAGTCACACTGACTTCATTAGAACCCTGGACAGTGGAACTCTATCTACAGAGATTTTGCCCCAACTTTGCTGACTTTACAATCTACCCAGGTACTTGTCAGGGTTGGCAGTCGGTGACATTCAGGTGAGAGGTGGCATTTCCTTGGGGGATGGAGTACCAACATTCACTAATCTCTGCCGGCACTTGGCTTGTTTCCTGCTCATGACCTTCATGAATGTCTGCATCCAGATCTTGGTGGGGACATGTCTCCTTGCTAGTGGATAAGGCCCAGGAGAGAGGTCTGGGGCCCCTGGCACGTGTATTCCAAGCCTAGAAGACATGGCTGAGCTGTCCCTCCCACCCCCACCCACCCAGCTGCCCACACACCTGCTCCCATTTGGGTCCCTGTGCCTCTATGGCCTCCAACATGTGCCTCAGAGGCCAAGGTGCGGAGGACCACCCCCACCTTCTTTCTGACACAGTGCTCCACCCCATACCGTCCTGCAGTTGCTCTCTGCCTCTTGACAGAGGGGTCACTTGTGTCCAGAGTCTGAGGCACTTCCCTCACCTGTGGCTAGCGCTTTTGTTTCTTAATGGCGTCCTTTGAAGAAAGGCCAACTCAGCCGCCTCCTCTCCTCTATGACTCGTATTTTTCATGTCTTATTTAAGAAACTTCGCCTAATCCAAGACCACAAAGGTTGGTTTTCTCCTATTTTCCCCCTAATATTCGCAGTTATAAAGTTTAGACCTCTGACTCGTTTGAATGATATCTGTGTGTAGTGTGAGGAAAGGGTCAAAGTTCTTTTTATCCACACAGATACCCAGATATTTTAGCACCATTTATTTAAAAAGCAATTCTTTTCTCTAAAAATAACCAAGGCATATTTTTCAAAATTCAGCTGAGCTCATAAGCTGATTCGTTTCTGGACTCTTAATTCTGTTCTGCTGACCTGTGTGTCCGTCCTTCTGTAATACCTGCTGTCTCGAACATGCAGTATTTAGAGAAGGCTTAAATCAGACAAACTCCTCAGGCTTTGGTCATTTAAAAAACTGACTATCCTTGGTGTCTTGAATTTCCATATACATTTTAGGATGAGCTCATGAATTTACACAAAATTCTACATGTATTTTCAAGGATATTGATTAGGTTTATAGGTCAGCCTGGAGAATAGTTCCATCTTCGTGATAATGAGTCTTCCAGTTGGTGGATTCAGGATCTTTCTCCACGTATTTTGACACTGTGAAATTTCTTTGTTTGTTAACATCCAGGGCACATGTGCTTTACATAGTTTGTTAAATTTATTTCTTAGTACCTATTTTTTATATCACTGCAAATGGGTGTTTTGAATGGTTTTAAGATTAGCATAAAAAAGTAAAATGGATTTTGTGTATTTCCATCATGTCCTGAAACCTTGTAAAATGCACGTAGTAATTATAGCTTATTTTGTGATTTCCTCAGGATTTCTGTGTAAACATTCATATCACCTATGAAAAAAATAAAATCTTTCATTTTCAGGCCCAAATTACTTTAGATTTTTCTTGTCATATTTGTACGATGACTTCCAGTGAAACCTTAGATAAAACAGTGAAAGGAGACATTTTGCCTTGCTCCTGACTATAAGCAGAAACCTGCAGGTGTTTTCCACTAAATACAGACTTAGCTGTGTTCACAGACTCCTTGCATCAAGGTGAAGGGTCTCTTACTCCTGTGCATGAAGAGCGCCACCTCGAATCTGGGCTTCCTGTGGTCCTGTGTTTCTCTGCACCTATTGAGAGGATCTGAATCTGATTACAGTAGTGAAGCTTCCCGTCAGTCTACCCTTGGTGGTCATTGAACCTTGCCTTCCTGGATGCACCCACCTCCTGTGGGTCTGGCATCCTTTTTATATGCCGTCTCCTTGGTTTGCACATACTTTGATAAGAATTTTCACAGCCGTGTTTTTTGAGAATACCAGTCTTTACATTTCTTGGGAATTTTTTTCCCTTTGGGGGGACTGAGAGAAAACTGAAGTCCTAGATGTGGGAGTGCTTTCCTTCTCTCGCTTCTTAGAGAGCCTTCACTAGTGGAAGCATCTGGGCCTGGAGGTGCTTACATGGGCACGCTGGGTCTAGTTTTAACTCTTATTTAAATGTCCATAGTAGACATAGGTGGCTGAGATTTCTCCTCCTCCTCCAGTCCATTTTATAATTCCTAGTTTTTGAAGAATTTGTCGACTTCATCTAAAGTGTCAAAGTTGCAAACATGAATCTTTTCATATAATTTCTTTACTACCATTTTAAAAATGTCCACCAGGTCCGTATTGATGTCGGGCAAAGTCTAATGTGATTTCCTCTTTTAAACAGTCTGAAAATGGCTGATTTTTGCCAGTCCAAGTGTCAGCAGTCCAAGTGTCACAGGGGGCTGGTAGTCCCACTGCGGCCACAGGGTGGTTGACATCAGGAGCACTTCTACTTGTCCCCTGGTCACTAGCGTCTTCCTCTTCCTCTTCCTCTTCCTCTTCCTCACCCAATAGAGCAATGCTGAACTCACAGAGCAATGACAACAAACTTCAGGCCACGTTTGCCCGTGAGGCCACAGTCCCAGCCGCTGACCTGGAGTGGTCAGCGGAACTGTCCAGTTCTACTGTAAGTCTAAACTGTGGCTCTGTGATTTAAATGGGTCTCGTCCCTTTTGTGTCTCCTATTCAATTGCTGTTTCTTTTGTGCCGAATGTCTTACTGTGTCTTTCTAATTTCTGTGTTGACTATTTAGCTGGTTTTCTTTGTTGCTGTAGGTGATGTTTCACCTCTAGTTAATACTGACATTCATCCACAACCAAGTGAGAGCTTCATGTCAGAGCGTCCTCATTTGTCCACTCCTTAGTGATTTATTGCCATATATATCATATCAATGTACATCATAAACCTTAAAATGTACTTTATAAACTTTGTTTTAAGTGGTCATGTGTGTTTAATAAAGTCAAGAGAACCAAAGAAATACACAACACGTATTAAGCCACTACTGTATTTCAAAATAAGGTCAAATCGATAAAGTCTGATTTCTACTGCGTATTTACCATTCCCTGTGTTCGTCGCTTCTTTTGTGGATCTGAGGTTTCATCTTGAAGCCTTCACTCTGAAGACCTCTCTGGATGTTTTTATACTGCAGGTCTGCTGCAAGAATCCCATCAGCGTTTGCTTATCCAAGATCCTTTTCTGTCTTCGTGTGTAAGACACAGATTTGTGGGCTATATGATTTTTCTTTCAGTACTTTGAATATTTTATCCCAACCTCCATGCTTCCCACTCTTCTGGATGAAAACACCCATAAGTCACATTGTTCTTTTCAGAGCACAAATTGTCCTGAGGGCTTTCAAGGTGTGCTCTCTGAGGTTTGCGTGGCAGGAGCATAATGCGTCTTCTAGGGCACTTACTTAGAGCTCTATAGATTTGCAAATCGATGGAGAATTCCAGGCACTAGTGCTCTGATTCTTCTATGATTCCCCACTTGTAGGTGTGTTGGAAAGCCTGATCCTGTTCCCAAGACCTGAGAGTCTCTTCAGCTTTACTCCGTCTTTTCCTTGCTCCTAATGTTGGATTTTTATGGATCTGTCTTTTTTAAGTGGACTCCTTTGTCCATGTCCAAGTGCTGACAGACCTATTCAGCTGATTTTTATTCCATGATGTGCTTTTCAGCTCTGGAATTGTGGCTTTTTAATATAGTTATATAGTTTTATACAGTTTTCATGTCTTCATTGGTATATTCCATCACTCACTAATCATGTATTTTTATTGAGTTACGGATCATCTTTAATTATTTGAACGTATGTGTGAGAGCTGCTCTTCAGTTATTGACCACTAGCTCCAAGTCAAGGACCACAGGAAGATCTCCTTCCTGATTTTGGGTGGCCTCTCCTCTGCGCCCAGGGTTAATCATTCTTGGTTGTAATGGGACACTGTAGATGACACATATGGCAACTTTGGATTTTGTGTTCTTCTGAGGGCTGTCTGCACTGTCTTGCTAGAGCACTAATGTGCCTGCACCAGAGTGGACCTTTCTCCCCTTCAGAATGTGGTCATCCATGGCCTGCTGGGCTTCCTGAGTCCACGGAGCCAGGAGTCTCCAGGCTCCTGTGTACTCAGGTTGTCAGCCAGGGGTTTAGTCAGAGGCCATTCTGTGGCTTCTGAAACCGCTAGCCCTCTGCCCTTGGGCCAGCTGTCTCCAGTTCAGGGAGCCTGCAGGGCTCCCAGGGCTCTCCAGGGTCTTGCACACAAACGTGTGCCGCCTTCAGCAGAGGAGGTGTGGAGAGCTCTCACTTAGTCCCTCTTCAGCGGCCAGTCCTGCCCAGTTTCTCTCCCCATGTCCTTCTGTCTTGCCACCCTAACCAAATGCACTACCCCTACTATTTAAATTTTCAAGATTTTTTTAAAAGAATAACAACTATTTTCTTTCAGGTGTCTTCAGATTATTCTTTCACAAACACCTTATATAAATTGACTGATACTATGCAGTGAAAATGGATTCCATCGGGCATCTAAGTGCATTTAAGAATACTAATGACGTTTTCTCCATGTGGCACTAGTATGAGTTTCTGAAAGTGTTAGAAGAGCTTTTAGACACACTGTGAGGGACGAGCAGCCAGCTTTTGTGACGGCCTTTTTATCCCTTGTTTCCACCTTTTCTGACTTTCTATCTGATAATGTGAAGAGATGTGTCCACTCACCTCATGGGATGGTTAGTGCAGATTCCTCGGCCTGGTCACGCTGACCTCTGTCCTCACATCTTCGGGTAAACTCCACAGGTTGCTGGAGGATTTTCATCTGTGTTGGAATCTGCCCACGGGGGCCCCGAGTTCAAGGGATCGTTAGGAACTGTGTTTCTAGGCATTCGCTTTTCTTATTCCTCAACACATTGTATTTAAGGACATGAAGAACTGTAGCTCCTGGGACGCGCGTCGCACCCTTACCTAGGAAGCAGGCCGGAGAAGCAGGGCCCGTGGAGGAAAGAGCTGGGAGGCTGGTGAGGGAGCCAGGGTGCAGCTGAGAGGGCCCTGGCGCAGGAGAGGGACGTGGCTTCGCAAAGTAGCGGAGCAGCGGAGCCGGGGTGAGCACCCTTGCCACACCTACGTGGACAGCGGGCAGGAGGCAGGAGGAGTGGCTCTAGGCTCCAGGCCAAGGCAGTGTGGACCGTGAGCAGCTCTCTTTCTCCTTCAGCAGCTTGATTTGTGTTTCAGAGAGAAGCTCAGGAAAACCTGTGAGCAGCAGCTGAACTAGGAAACACTGGTCCCACTGCCTCTGGCTCAGGTCTTCTCTCTGCAGAGCTTCTTGGGAGCCCGCCTTCTCTCAGCTCCGCGGACTGACTACATGTGACATTCACCCAGATCTCCTGGAACGGAATAGCAGGAGTTGCCCCCCAGGGAGAGGGTGCTAGAGGCTCCGAGAGGACGGAAGGGCCCGTGCCTGGGTGGGGCCCAGGAGCCAGGTAGGAAGGCAGGCAGGGCCTCGGGGCCACCAGGTGAGGGTGTCTTCTCTAGTAGGTGGATATTTGCACTAGTTGGAGGCAGAGGCACCTGGGAGGCAGAGGCTGCGGGAGGTTAAAGAGGAGGCAGTGGGTATCCCTGGGCTCTGCCTGACCGTGAGGCCATCCCTTCCTACCAGGCACACACGAGCAGCGTTTGCCACAGGACGGCTGCCGGAGGCTCTGGGTGTGGCTTCCTAAATATCACTTGTGCCCAGAAGGTTGCTACGTCTGTGCCAATTTGGACTTCCTTTCAGATTAGAAATTTCTTGGAAGAAATCACATTTGGGAAGTGATTTGGTTATAAATGGAGTAAGAAACCAAGCATCAGCTGTGGGTCATGAAATGGTACTCCTTTATCACTGCACGGAAAGAATCTGGCATTTCTAGAATTTCCAGAATTAGACCTGGCAAGTGCCCTGAATTCGTGGGTATGATTTTGGAATGTATGCCTGAATCAAACCCTTTCCATGTTTAGCTCAGTTGTCCTGACACAGTACCTGGTTGTACCTGGTTGTCTGTAGAATTAAGCCCTGAAGGTCTTGACCACACGTTCCTAAAACCAAACACCCAGAACCTCAGAACTTGAAATACATCTTTATTCCCTTTTGTGCTCAAAAAGGGAGAAAGCTGAACTCTGTGCTCAGGCCTTCTGTAAATATTTACTGAGGAGCACTTATTCTATTTGTAAGTACTTACCAAGCACTTACTACATCTACAAAGACTCACTGAGTACTTACTACATCTATAAGTACTTACTGAGCACTTACGACATTCAAGTCCTTGCCAAACCACTGTGGGAACAAAGGTGGCCCTGTGGTTCTACCACTGAGGAGGACCTGAATTCAGACAGCTACCTGGTAATCTGATTGCTTCTTAGTCGTACAGTGTCCTATAAATCACTGCTAGGAAGGACAGCACCAAGCCTACCCAGGTAGCATCCACACAGATGATCTAATTTTTAAAAATCTACCCGTGGTCTGCACAGGATTTGCCAGGACTGAGCCAGACTTGGCACAAGTGGGAGCGACAGCGAGTGGTGTGGGTCCCTCCTTGGCCTCTAGATCTCCTTCCTTGTGGCCCTTCCTTCCCTCTCTAAAGCCCAGGTCCGCTTCCCTCTGCAGGCCCCCCCCAGGGCTCCCGCTGCTTGGCCTATTTGGAGGGCAAAGCTCTTGCCAACCCCTTCACTGCACTCCTGTGCCCTACACTCTTGCTAAGCAAGGCCTGAGCTGGGTCACTTAAGCACCCAGAATTTAAGCCCCCTTCTGGGGCCAGAAAGGAGTCCTTTGTTCAGCAGGATTTCGTCTCTGTCCTGCGCAGTGCACATTCACTGAGCAAGTAGAACACAAGTGATCACAGCCAATGTCCTCGAGGCAACGCACAGGCCAATGGCCTGCTCCCAGGTGCCCGCCACCAGCAGGAGCTTTGACAATGGCTTGTCACCTCCACAAGGAGGGTAGCATTTAACCCACCTATTTTTTCCATTATGTGAAGTCATTTAAGGAGGCTTATTTCTTTTTAATAGCAAAATGAGACAACTGAATATTTATCCTTTTAAGCATCTTTTGAAAATCAAAATTACTCTTTAATCCCAATTGTGGTTATTAACCAATTAGTTCTTTCACATCTCACTTAAATAATTTATTGCAGAACACACTCAAGGACAATTCTCAGACCCAAGTACTGCTTCAAGTTCACATAATCACGGCAGCCTTGGAACAGCATGCATTCCCAGCCCGAGGGCTCCCGCAAGGCTGCATGGCTTCCTTCGCGGGGGCAGCTGCACACCTCCCCGGGGAGGGGACAGTGATGCCTCAGCCATCGAGTGCAGAGAACCCAGCCACAAGCCAGGCTGCACCGGGCCAAGTGTAAGTGCCAGAGAGGGCCACGTGGTAGGAGCACTTGCAAAACCACCCGTGGGCCTGAGCCGGAGTGTTTGCTCCTGCACAGGTGTGTGGGCTGGGCTGGGAGCGCTGTGCAGAGGGCGCAGGTCGCAGGGTAAAGAGGCGGACAAGCAGAAGCCGAAGGCTCTGAAGGACAGTTTGGTACTGGCTCCCGACCAGGTCCTGTGGTGGGCAGGCAGCAGAGACCACCTCTGTGGTTGCCCTCCTTTTCTTGACACATGATCAGAGTAAGATATCCATAGATACTAAGGCCACTGTGAACCAAGACCATGGATCTCTTGGTATGTCGGAGAGAGGAATTTGCATATTCCTGAAACCCTTAGAATCAATGTTTTTTTTTTGTTGTTGTTTGTTTGTTTGTTTGTTTGTTAAGGGAGAGAGAGATTGAGGAGGAAAGGTTTTGGAGGAAGCTGATAAGACCCAGCCTGCCCTCACTGGCCTGCGGACCTGGGGCCAGGAAGAAAACAGGTCTGGCTGGAAGCAGGGCGCCCACCCCTGGCAGGCTCCACAAACAGAGGACAGCCCGGGCCCCCGTCCACCTGCCTGCAGGCCGTTCCCCTTCCCTGGATGGGGCCCTCCAGGGGCCAGCGGCAGGCACAGGGAAAGGAAGCCTGCTCTTGTGCCAGGCAGCCCAGCGGGCTCACAGCTCCCAGGGAAGCGGGAGGAGGCGCATGGGATCTAGAGAGCAGGATTGCCTGGCCCCACAGGTTCCTCTTTTCCAAAGTGTGTTGCTGCATTTCCTCTGCAGTGGACCTGCACGATGGGCCTGAGAGGACCCAGGAGAAGTCCACGGTGGGCATTTTCATTCCATGAAAGACACTGTTGGTAGATGACTTCACATGAAAACACTTCTCAACACAAAAATGCCAAAATTCATTGAGACCTTGAAGGTAGAGTGTAAAAAAAAGTTTTATGAATGTGTGAATTTTATATTGAAGACTCTCTGGGAGTCAGAATCAATACGGCAGAGCTGACTGACGAATGTGAGCAAGATTATCAAGCAGGTCAAGATTCTGAACTCAGTAAGCTAAAAAATCACATTTACAAACTAAAGGTTTGGAAGAGTCATTACGTTATCCAGGTGTGTGGTTTTATATGAAGAGACATAGTTTGGAAGACTTCTTATTGAAGAAGGGCATCCTTGAGCTGGGGTATGAAGTCACAGGTGTCCAGCATACGTACAGTGGACTTTCACCAGCAGAACACGCCTGCCTTTCCCAGAATTCTCTTCTAGCCACTTGGGCCCTCCGCTGCTGCCTGCTCCAGCGGCAGCCACTGCTCTGACCATGACCCCACCTTGGTTTCTCCTCTTGGAATTCTCACAGTGGAGTCTTGTAGGAGGCGGTCACTGGGCCTGGCTCTTCATCCTAAGATCAGTCACATTGCTGCAAGAAGTCGCAGCTCAGTGGTTCTTGCTGCCTTAGAGCTTCACGTGCGACACCGGCTCAACCACGAGTCCCTGCATGGGCTGCAGCTCCCAGCTGCTGAGACACTGGTGTTCAACATTTAGTCCACCAACTCCCTGTTTCCAGGTTACCATTTACAAGATGACGGGCGTCGCCATTCCACAGCCCCACGGAGCTGACGGTGAATCTCTGTTGCACGTTATCTTTCCAGATGGGGAAATTCAGTTTCCCTCTGAAATCTGATGTGCATGTTCCTGATGGTAAAGTCGGGTGCCTTTTACTGTGTTCATTGGCCATCTTGGCCCGTGTTTTTTCCTAATGATGTTGTTATTTTTTTTAATTTGGCCAGATGTGTCACGTTTTCGGGTGTGCATCTTTTGTTGGATGGGCATGTGGCGAGTATTTTTTCCCTTGCTCTGGGGCTTGTCCTTTGGCTCTTGCAATAGTGTCTTTTGATAATCACAAGTACTTAACCTTATTATGTCCAAATTCTTCAATTTTTTTCTCCTTTTTAAGAAATCTCTGCTTACTCCAATCATAAAGATGGTCTGTTGTTTCTTCTAAAAACTTTGGCTTTATTTTTCACATTGAGATCTGCAGTGCACCTGCACTTACCTGTGAGTTGATAGGGATAATCAGCTTTCCCTGTGGACGGCACATGGCCCCAGGTCCTCGCCCTGTGCTGTACACATGGGGAGCAGACCAGCCCCACACAGATCCCACCTGGGGACACACTGGTGATGGTTGCCTTCAGGGATGTGGCTGTTTTCAGTGTCAGGTCTTGCACACTTGCATTTGATTTATTTTTGTATGTTTTATATGTGTAGTTATAAATTTTTCCCACTATGCATTTTTTATTATATGGGAATTTGATTGATTTGTGCATAGAGTAACCTTGCTAACTTGACTTTTAATTCTAGTAGCTTGCAGAAACTTCTGAACTTTCTAAACTCATAATCATGTCATCTGCAGAGTAATTTAGTTTTAAGACAATAAATACATCAGCTGGATTCTAGGCAAAGAGTGCTGAAAAGTGTGAGATGGAAAGAGTTCACTCTTATCCCTCTACCTGTGTTTCTTTTATAAACTCTTCTTCATTCGGGAAATGCAGAGAGCACGCAGATACACATGCGCTAAAATCTGCAGGTGTGCCTGGAGTGGAAGAGGACACCAGAGTAAAGCTGAAGAGGGGACTTGGGCATTTCCGTTGGCAACTTCTGTGAGCTGTTTGATTGGCAATGCAGTAAGATGCCACAGGGGAGATGAAGGGGGCTCGTGTGCCTGAGACGGCATGTGGTCCACTTTGCATCTGAAATTCCTTCCCATCGTCATGAAAAATGCGTATTCAAGAGATTGATCTGCATGAGAATATTAAGGCTCTCCTTTCTCATAAAGGAAATAAGATTTATAGCCATTCTTTTTTTCTGATTATCGTTACTTTTAATTAAAACATCTTTGGGGTTTTTTCCTGATAAGGCAATATGAAGAAAACCTGGGACTAAGGCACGGGGCAGGTAGCACTTTTCTCAGATATTGACCTTAGGGTCTTGCATCTGGAGCCTGGAATTGCTTGGGGCCAGAGGCACAGTGAGCAGGAGATGCAAGTGGATCAGGGACCACCATGTCCAAGTGCAGGTGGACTCGGCTTCTCTCGGGATGGAATGTGTCGCTTGGCGGGCGGCTTCAGGTGGTCCTGGTAACATATGTATTGAGATCTCCACGAGGCCCAGCACTTCAACACAGAGTGCTTGGTGCTGAGACTCCGAGCAGTGGAGCAGGGCCCAATCCTGGGCTGGCAGCTCGGCAGACAACTTGGAGGGCCGCTTGCCCCACACTGTTCTCCTGGAGCCTGGTGGCTTTCTCCATGAAAAGTTGATAGAAAAGGAAAGGAGAGGAGGGTAAGGGATGCTGGGGGCACTACAGGAGGACGGCGAGGAAAGGGCGGACAATAAAACTTGCTGTTAAGTAAGAAATAGGACCGGAGCAGCTCAGTGAAGAGCACTTTCCTGGCACACGCAGCCCGGGCCCACCCCCAGCCCTGCAGGTGCACACATGCACACACGTGCACACAGAGAGATGGGCATACATGCACACATACACATGCTCAGGTGCACAGAGACACGCACACACATGCACACGCACAGGTGTACACAGACACACACATGCACACACGCATGCACAGGTGCACACAGAAAGATGCGCACACATGTGTACGTGCACATATACATGCACGTGTGCACGTACACACATATGCACACAGAGACACATTCACACACACATGCACATACACATGCATAGGTGCACATAGAAATGCACACACATGCACATGCACACACGTACACGCACATGCACACAGAGAGACATGCACACACATGTGCATGCACACATGTACATGCATGTGCACACAGAGACATTCACACACACATGAACTTACACATGCACAGGTGCACATAGGGGTGCACACCCATGTGCATGCACACGCGTATATGCACATGCACACAGAGACATGCACACACATGTGCACACAGGCATGTGTGTACATACATACAGGCATGCATACTCATGCACACATGTGCTCACACAAGCACACATACGTACACACGTGCACAAGGAGGCAAAAAGAGCCATACTTCCTTCAAAAGGCTAAAGAGCGTTCATCTCTCTCCTGTTTTGCCAAAGGGAACCATAATTTGGACAAACATGAACAGAAATCCTAGAAAGAAGTTGACTCTGCCCGGCACATAAGGCCCCCCAGGCTAGCCCACCTGCCTGGTGAGTTCCTGTTATTGTTTTCTTCTGTTTCATCTTATTGGTTGTTTGTTTGTTTATTTGTTTTTTGGCATTTTCCAGAAGATGCCTCTGTAGGACTGTCAAACAATTAATCATAGTGTAGAAGAATATACAATGTCATTTCTATGTCCTTAAAAATAACTGGACATACAAGGAATAGGAGAAAAGCCCCGACTTCAAAATAGAAGTGGGAAAAAGACCCTTTATTGGATGTGAGCAGTGAGTGATGGACCTTCTCTCTGCAGCAGGCTTGTGGGGCTGCTCTCGGGTTCATCTGCATCTGGTTAGGCATCAAGAGGGACCAACAAGCGTGGCCTTTGAGGGTTGCAAGAAGAAGCTTAGGGCAGATCCTGGAGGGCAGTCTCAGAGTGGGGGTCCACTCAGGACAGGGAGCATGGTGAGTAGTCCTGGAGGGATGGCCAGGGTGCATAGCACAGCCTGGTGACTGGCACCTTGGGGAGGGACATGTGACACTGAGGCCTCACAGAACTGCAGTGGGCAGCCTTAGAGGGAAGAGCGTGGAGGTGCAGGGAGCAGAAATGTCAATCCAGGAATCCTATGGGCAGGGACAGCATCAGGGTCCTCCACGCCAGGACGCCTGGCCCCGGTGAGTCAGGGAGTGGGGAGGACGTCCCTCTCCACCCCAGAAATGCCCCAGCCACTGGGGCCACTGTCCTGATTCTCCAGGGTTTCTTTTGGGCTGATTCATGGTCAGCTGGTTTGTTCAAACCATCATTGAGAAAATCGCACGCATTTCCCCATCAGAGACCATATCGCCCTGAAAGCCTCCATGATTAGTGTTTCTGTCACTTTGGGTACATCGTCTTAAAATTTGGTGAAACCTGTCTATTTTTACTCCCCAAATTGTGAACACACACCCAGGTACACACTCACGCCCACCCCACCCCCGTGCGCTGTGCTAGGTCCAGAGACCCTGGAAGACCTGTGGGGCTGAGGGTCACGGTCACGGCCGAGGGTTTTATATGCTGCCTATAATTCAGGAGCTCGGTTACAGGACACGGCAACTGTGGGCCCAAGCACTTCCCACTCTACTGGTGGCTGGTGCCCAAGTGAAGGACCCACAACGCACTCAACCAGGTGTGACCACACATGACTTCTGGGTTGACATTCGAATTTGTTCTTCCCTGGTTTGGTCAAAATGCTTGTTTTTACCTCATAAATAAGTAAAAAAAACAACAACGACAAAAACATTGCATTTCAAAAGCCTTTGCATTTTGCCCTGTGACATCACGCCCTCACCGTTGACTTCTCCATGCTAGGCTTTGGACCCTGTCCCCGTGGCCCATGCATTGGTCCCCACAGCATGCCATCAGGAGGTGCCAGCCTTTGGTCCCTGGGGCCTGCCTCTGAAGGGACACAGACCCCAGCCCCTTCTCACTCTCTCGCTTCCCCGCCAGGAGGGTGTGGCTCTCTGCCACCTGCTGCAGCCTTGGTGTGTCATGACGCACGGGCCTCGAGGCCAGTGGCCGCCTGATCACAGACTGGAGCCCACCACGTTTTTCCTCATAGGCTGATGTGGCAGGTGCTTATTGTGGCCCCAGCACAGTGACGATGACCATGGGGCAGTGAAGAGCGCTGGACAGGGAGGCAGGACACCAGGCTCTGTCTGGCTCCAAGCCTGACCCACACATCTGCTGAGCTGGGGCAGGTCCCCTCCCTGTGCAGAGATGCTGCTGGAGAAAGTGGCCTGTGACATCCCCCGGACCCGGGGTCCAGCCTTCCACAGGAGCTCACACTGAGAAGACGGTGCAGAGAGCCAATCGCAGGGTTCACTGCATGCCAAGCCTGGGCAGGTGGCAGATCAAGACTGGAGATCTTTCTTAAGAGAAGGGAGTTCAGAAAGAAAAGGCTGACCAGGAACAGCCGTCCTTGAGCATAGCCGAGTCCTGTCTGTGCTCGGGTGGTGAGGTTTCTTCGCATGCACCCGATTCCTGTCCGACAGTGCAGTGCTGTGGCTCAGAATGATCGACCCTGGGTGTGCAGAGCCATCGCGTCACCACCTAGTGCACATCTTGTCTTCCTGTTGGGTGCAACCCTGCAGGATGTACATGCCCTACGACTTGGTGATCCAGGTACGTGAGTGGGCATGAGGCTCATGAGGGCCTACGATGTTGACTTTGACACTGGACCTTCCTACCATGACACTGATGAGTCATGTTCCCACCACTTCTGAATTCTCGCCAAGCCTAGAAGTTTCCTGGGGACTAATGTTCAACAACACCAATTCCCAAGAATTTATTCAAGTTATAGAAGGATTCCTGGTACTTACTGAATCTGTGAAACCAAATGACTTCATTTGTGTACTTTTTCTTTGAATTTCAGATGTGAGAAAACAACACAAAAGCAACAATTGTGACTTAGGTGGGTGTGACGGTCCTGGACAGGAGACAGGCGCAGACAGGAGCCCAGAGGGACTGCATTTAGTGATATTTTATCACTCAGCAAATGCCCTGAGCCAGCTCCACCATAAGGCACCAGAGAATAGAAATTCTGGGAACTGCAGGACCCACCTAGTGTCCTTCCCTCCCAAAACCATTTTCAACCAAGAGCTGGCTCTGGGGGAGGAGTCTCTGGCTTTGTCACTAAGTGAAGTTGGGCAGGGACATCCCCTGTGCCTTCGCAACCGCTAGAGAGGCATTCAGACCACAATTGACATTTCACTTCCCCCAGGGACAGCCCATGTGGCCTGGGGACATTGCTCTGGATGGCTGACTTTGAACGACACACAGGGACGTTGTTTCAGGAGGTGGATGGGTTCTGCACCCTGTCAGGAGGCGGCTGCATGTACACACAGGAAAATCCACCACCTGGATTCGCAGGTTCATTTTCCACCGCAGGTCAATGGTGTCTCAGGGAAGTGGTCGAATGGCTGCAGGCAGATGTCGCAGGTTTCCTGTGGTGTGTGCAGCCAGGGATGTCTGTGCCGCAGTCCGGGAGCCTGGTCCCATAGTCACGCATAGCAGTGACCTCTTTGGGTTAATTACATTCATACACATGAGTTAATGGTTTACAGCAATGTTCATCTTCCCATGTATTATTTATATAGCAATTTTATTAACTTCATTTGTCCATTATTTTATCCATTATGTGAAAGTCTACTGTGGCCCAGATAATGCAGCAATCGCTGTGGAGGCGAAAGTGGCTCAGACCTGGCCCCTGTCCTTGAAGCACTTTGCAGTCAGCAGGCAGATAAGGACAGGCGTTGTGCAGTTGCCCTCTCTGTGGTCCAGCAGGCACCAGAGGAGGGGTCAGAGAGGGTCATTCTAAGGCAGGGTCCTCTGTCCACTGCAGAGGAGGTGATACTTCAGTGAGGGGTGGAGTAACAGAATTTTAATGACAGATGCAGAGGTCAGGCAAGTGGGTGAATAATGCATGATAATGAGACAAGGTTATGTGTGTGCATGTCTCTGTGCGTGAACACAGAAGCACACACACGTGAATGTGCACATGAACACACATCCACGTCCTCGAGAGTGTGGCACGTTTGCAAGCACACTGGTGAGTACACTTGCAGAGATGTCCCCACTGGGTCCTGAGGTCAGGTTCCTGGCTGGCCTGGTCAGCAGCAGGGCCTGGCTGTGCTGGGGTGGAGAGGAGAATGGGCTGTGGGCTGAGCGGTGGGAATATCCTGAGTGGCAGGAGCTGGGGCATGGTACACGGCCGCCCTGAGCCCTGGCCTTTAGGGGCAGGAGGGGTAATGGGGCCCAGGACCCCTTGGTGCTGCACTCTGACCTGAGCCTCTCCATCATTTCCCCAGAAGGCAGAGAGGAGAGGTCTACTTTTCCCCTAGGGTGTGTGGGGCTGCATCTGGCTCCCAGGATGTTATTCTGGGAGGCAGGTCTTCAGGCTGGATCAGAGATGTGGGTTTTCAGGTTTTGATGATAAAAGGTATTCCTTAGTAATCCAGTGCTTCTCGGGGTCAAGCTCCTGCACAGGTATTGTCTCTAGTTTTCAAAAGCGGCTTGTGAGATTGACTTAGAATTTTAATGATACAGTGGAAGAAATGTAGGCACAGAGATCTTTCTTTGCCCAGAGTGACCAAGTGACAAGGGCTTGCCTAGGGACACAGCCCTTGTCACACTGCTACGTTTCCAAACTCAAATCGCAGGCTTCTCAAGACCCTCCTGTGTGAGTCGGCCTGTTCCACTCCTGGTCCTTGCCGTGCACAGCACAGAAGGCCCAGTGACACAGGAGGTCAGTGACACAGGAGGTCAGTGACACAGGAGGCCAGTGACACAGGAGGCCAGTGAGGTGCACCCTGCCTGGCGGCCCTGGCCCTGTTGCTCTCCAGCCCTCCTGAGGCTCAGCCAGGAGCAGGTTGTGCCGTCTCTGTGACGAGATTTCACACTCTGTCCAGCGGCTCTCAGAGCGGCCCCTTGGACAGGAAGCTGCCCTGCCTTGCTAGGGGAAAGGGGCCGTTCACTCCCTTCCACCCCATGTTGTGGCACACTCTGGACTGTGGCCATCATCCCTGGTCACACTCTGAACTGTGGCCCTCACCTCCCATTCACTGAGAACCGTGAGCCTTCTCCTGAGTCTGCTGCTAGGGGTCATGTCCACAGCTCTTTCCTGGCCTGGAGGCTGAGCCCACATCCCCTGACTCAGAGGGTCAGAGTTCCCTCCCCACCCTGCACATGAAGCCTCAGGGCACAGCACATAGTGGCCTTGACACAACCCAGGGAGAAGGAAGCATTGCCCACTTCACAGGTGCCCGGCAGTGGCGGGGAGGACGTCTCACCTTCCTGGAGGTGCTGGAGGCAGGCATCGGACTTGGCAGGTGCAGACCACCACTCCAGGTGGGTTCCTCTCAGGAAGAAAACAATTTATTCCAGTTCAGCTTCAGCTTTAATCTGTGTCTATTGATTAACTTTAATGTATGTACCCACTGTGGGAAAATGATCAGATCTCTCAAAAGATTGAAAATCCAATCAGAGACTAGACTACGGGTCTGGAATTGGGACCAAGGAACCTCATCTGCAGTGGACTAAATCCTGGAAAGACTTGTGAGGTCTCCCTGGAATCCGATGCCATCACGGCCTCTGGTCTGGAAAGCCACCTGCCCGCTCTGCCCCTTTAGAAGCACACAGCTGGGAGCTCGGGGGCCAGGCAGACCTCCTCGGTCCTCAGCATCTTGGTTTCCGCAGAAAGATCAGGCAGCACACTGACCTCAGGGTGAAGGGCAGGGCTCCCAGGGCAGGGCTCCCAGGGCAGACTTCGGAGACCAGAGGGGACTCTGGCCTTGCAGGGCCAACCAGCCTCTTACCAGGCCTGGGGTCCCCTCTTGGCCTGCATCTGCGACTCCAGCACCCTCCTCCTCCAGTTCTGGTGCACAGTTAGTGTGGACCAAGAAAGGACTAAAACTGAAGGGACCTGAAGAGACCCCCTGGGCCCAGCATCTCCCCGTACTGCCGCCGGAGAGAGCACGGCCTGAGGGTCCCAGAGGAGAGCTGTGGGGTTCTTCAACCAAACGTGGCCAGACCTGAACTACCTGGCGTTGGCGAGGTCAGGTTGAAAGGCAAATGCACTAACCTAAACAGAGAGGGACCCACGCCTGGTGACCAGGCACTTGCCGCCAGAACGGGGTCTTTTTATTGTTCTTTTCCCCCTTTCTTACTTTTTGTATTCTTTGGGAAACCGTATCTGGTTTTAATTCAAATTTCAAGGAAAATACCAAAATTTTGCTGTAATCGTCTTTGTCCGACTTCCTGTGAGTCTGTGAGTGTGTGCTACCCTACCTTCATGTCCCCTGCATCGCCTGTGTGGAGTCCTTCCATGGGGACTTCCCAGTTGTCAGAGCTGAGCAGCTACAGCCTCACTGCTCAGGTGACCAGCAACTTACCAAAGTGTCTGCGTGTAGCTGTGGGGACAAGAGCCCCCACCTCCGTCAGGGCCACCCTCCTCTCAGCCCCACACTCTTAACAAACCGCCATGTTCCATGAAATAAAATGGGAAGCTCTTGTATGACTTAAAGTGCTCACAGGGAGTTGAGTTGGCACTGGAAGCCCTGGACCACGGCCACCCGGGGGGGCCAAGGCCTCCTTCCTCTTCTCCTCTGAGCCCTGCTGAGACCCCTGGGCTCACCTGGTAGCCCAGCCAGCAAGCAAGGGTCTCGGGGTGGAGCCTGCCTCTCGGGCTCAGGGCCTGCGCCCACCCTTGCCCTCCTCCTGGCCACACTTGGCTTGTTTGGATGCTGCCCCCCACTGTCTGACCAGCCACCACCCAGGGCTGTAGCTGGGGAGATGCCGGTGTTGGTGCCCTGGGAAGCAGCCCACCAGTGACTAGGCGTTCAGGCAGCCCTGGTGCTGCCCACCTCCAGGGCTCCTGCAGAGCACAGCAGCAGAGCCATGAGAGAGGCCATTGGTTTGCCAGGCCCAGGGGAATCAAGGGCCGAGGCTGAGACAGGGCAGAGACCTGACCTAATAACCTGGCAATGCCCCGAGGGCCTCACATCCCAACTACAGGGAAGTCGAAGAAACCCCACTTCAAGTGGCCCGCACAGGCCAGGGGTGAGGTAGGACCCTGTACTTCTAAGGAGGGAGACTCTGGGTAAATCGGCTGAGAGGCAGCGCTGTGTCCTCCCTGGTCCTAACTGGCCTCCAGCTCTGTCTCTGCCGCGCCCCTGAGAGGAGCCCTGCTCATTGTGTTGTGGTCTGCTCTGCTGAGAAGGGCCCCGCAGAGCCTCTGAGTTGTCCAGAAAGGAGGTTCTCGGTGCTGCATCGCCAGGCCTGTGCCCCAGAGCTGCAGATTTCTATGACAGCCCCATCGCCTGAGGCCGGGCTGCATCTTCCAGAAGAGCAAGGCATCCAGAGATCCTCAGAGATCCACTGCTGGGCGGACTGTGCTCGGGAAGCAGAAGGAGCCCTGAGCACTCAGAGGACCTCCAGAGAGGCCACCCCCAGCCCTGCTCCATCCCACGCTGCTGAGTGTGGGGGGCCATGAAAGGAGGAAAGGGTTGGAGAGACACAGGAAGCAGGTGCGGATCTCCCCATCCCCCTCAGCCTGCCTCTGGGAAGGGGCTCTGCAGCATCCTAGGACCCCTCCCTGTGGCTCGGAGGTCAGACGTCACTCTGTGTCCCAGTGGGCAGCATGAGAAGCTCACTCCATCTCCTTACGCCACGTCCAGAGGACAAGGTATCTGGGCCCCTGGGGCCTGATCTCCTGCCCCAGACCCACAGGCGCTGGCTCCCCAGCCTCCCCCGGCCCTGTTGGAGGGGAGGTCTCCTTCATCGTCATCTGCTCTGACCTTACACGGAGGAAAAGGAAAGGGTCTCCCCGGGCCAGAGGCCGGCGGTGCATCTGCTGCAGGGCGGATCAGGCCCGGGAAGGCCTGGTGCTCTCCTGGAAGAGGCGGGAGGCCTCTGCTTTGCTGTTCCAGGAATCCACTGCAGGAAAGAGCCATCGCCTCTGCCAGCGCGAGCTCTTTAAATGGCTTCTGCCGTATTAATCTTTTGTTTCTGCTTAATGGAGGTTACGGTGCATGGGAGGAGGTAAGTGTGGAGGGCAAGGGCGCAGTGCGGAATCTCCATGGGAACGGCAGCTGGGTCTCCAATTGGTGGCTAGCTCCCTGGCACCCACCCCCGCATCCTCTTTATGAGACTCGGGTGGGCAGCACCCCACTCAGCAGCCTGCAGGTCGCAGCCCGGGAGGTGGCCAGCTGCGGAGCCCGGCCCACCGGCCTGCCCAGGGCCTGCCCTCCACATCCCCAGGGGTTTCACCAAGTCAGCAGGAAAGCGCTGAGTCGAGAGATTTCCCTGTGAGCAGAGAGCATGTCTGTTCAGCGACGTTTTCAAAGAGGGGAAAGAGGACTTCTACCAGGGCAGCAGCAGGCTCTGTAGGGCCCGCAAGGCCAGGGCAGGACTCTGTGAGGAGCAGGAGCATCCCTGGGAGTTCCCGGGAGGCTGACCGCGGCCTGGGAATCAGGACTTCCCGCGGTGCTGCTGGGGTCCAACAACCCCCGGATGAAGGGGCTCCAGGCCGCCCGGTCCTGAATGGCCTTCCCAGAGGAAGCCAGCGAGCAGGACCCAGAGCAGACCGGGAGGCCAGGGAAGGCCAGAGGCTGAGAGGAAAATCTGGCCGTTCTGGCCAGGGGAACACATCTTCCCCCCAGAAAACTTCAGCTTCATAGCCTCTGTAAATGTTCTCTTTTCACATTCTGGGGTGCTGGGGTTTCGGCTTCAACATAGGATCTGGGGGAGACACAACTCAGCCCAGCACTGCCAGGCTCCTTTGTGAGACCCGCTTCCCTGCCTGGTGGCACTCTGGGTCCCATCCCGGCTCTCCTCTCTGCCCACTCGTGCCCTCTCCAGACCTCTCGGCCACCTACTCAAGCGTGTGGCCCGCGGTTGTCGGGAGACTTCTCAAGCTCCATGCCTTCAACACCAAAGTGAACCCTGGTCCTGAAAGCTGTGCGTCGGCTCCTGAGTCTGTGTTCCGCGTCTCCGTGGACTCAGTTAAGAGTTCACCCACCCTCCGTCTACCCACCCCAGCAGTATTTACCAAGCTCTGGTCTGGACTGCCTTTACACACAGAGCTCCCAGCAGAAGGGGAATGTCAGGTTTGAATTAAATAATCTCACGGACCAAGGGGAAATGTCACCAGCAGCACCACCAAGAGACAGAGAGCAGACCCACAGGGCACAAGTCTGGGGAGCCTGGCCAGGACACTTTCCAAGGGACCCGGGATAGTGTGGGAAGGACTGGGGAGCACAGGGGCACGAGGGAGGGTGTGTCTGCTGAGGACCACCGTGTGGAGGTGAAGGCGGGTGATGGAAGGATGACAGGGACGGCCACCAGCAGTGGAGCCTGCCAACGTCGGCAGGATGGGACACACAGAGTGTGCTTCCTTCTGTGCAGGGCTTTACACAAGGGGTGACAGCATCGGGTCTTCATTTTGAAGAGCATCATGTTGGCTCTGTACGGTGGCTGCATGGGGGCAAGCAGGAGCGGGCTTCAGTGTGAGCCTTCGTGGTGGGCACGGCCGTCCTGGCCAGGGCAGTGGCTGAGAGGCAGAGATGGATTTGAGTTTAAGAGACCCAGGAAGTAAAGCTCTGCCATTTGGTGACAGATTGGAAGTGGGAAGAAGGAAGACAAAGGTGTCAGTGACTCTCAGGTGTCCATCCTGTCCACTCACTTACAGGGTCAGCAGCAGCTGCACAACACAGAGAAGTCTGGACAGGGTGTGGAGCAGGGTCAGCATGCCCTTGAGGAAGACTAGAGGGACGTCCAGGGAGCAGGACACAGGGGCAGGGCTGCGGCTGGGAGGGCCTCAGAGCCAAGGCCAGAGCTGACCCAGGAGTCCCAGTTCTCCGAGGGTACCCAGGGCAGCAGGAGGCCACAAGGGCCTGTGTCATGGGGTCACAAGGAGCCCAGGCATGTGGCTGGCTTTGTCTGCTGAGGACTAGGGCTCTCCACTGTGGTGAGTACCCAAGAGCCGTCCTTCAGCTTGGAGGAGTGGTGACTGGGTCAGGGGGACAGAGACCAGCCTGGGACAAACCCAGGGGAGTGGGAAGAGTGAAGCCGCACGTGCCAAGAGCTCTCCCAGGAGGCACACCTTCGTGGGGCGGGGAGGAGGGGGCAGCCAGGCGGAGCTGAGGTCAGGATGCTCCTGAACTGCACTCACCTGTGCTTTACAGGTGAAGAGAGGCCGTGTCTGGGAGCCGCCCACCCCTCCACCCAGCCACCTGTTGCTGCAGCCTGAGTCCCTCCTGGACAGTGCCCTGGTTGCAGAGAGCTCTTTCCAGCCTCACCGCCCGTCATGGGGCATCCTCAGCAACGGCTGGCCACTGCAGGGCTATCAGGGCCCAGCTCCCTTGCCCCCAGAGCAACCAGGGCATCTGCTGTCCGGCTCTGGAGCTTTGTTGGCCACTGACTGCACTCCTCACAGTGCTGACCCTGACACCACGGCTCCCAGACCACCGTCCCCATGGCACTAGGCCAGGGGCTCCTCTGCAAGGGACACTCTGGTCCTCTGTCCTCTTTGGTACACAGGGCATTCCTTGCCTTGAGGAACAACAGGAAGGCTGGACTCAGTGCTCCCTGGACCCCCTGCCCCCTCCTCATAGCGAGTCCCTGTGCAGCACATGGGCAGCTGGCTGCAGGACCACAGCGCTGCAGACCTTTGAACCTGCACACGGTGGCTAGAGGTGCCAACAGCGCCCGGCCTGCCTTCTGACCCTTGGGCCTGCTGCAGTCGAGTGCATCCTGCAGCCACAGCCCTCCTCCACTTCTGCCATCCACTCTGCCTATGACAGGCAGTTTTGATGCATGAGGGCTGAAAAAAATGGTTCTCTTGAATGTGCCAAAATGAAATGAAGAAAGATTATTAACCTGCATGAGAAAATTCAAGCTTCACAACTTGAGGTGGCTTCAAGGAAACAACCTAAGAGTGAAGGATAGGGCAATCAGTCAGCAATTAGGAATTGGAGAAAGCCTTAAATAATGAGAAGAACATCATCCACACCTCTCATCCTGGGAGAACTGAACTGCCATCACATGCCCCAAGACCACCTAGGTAAGAACGTGGCTCAGAAACATTGGTTTTATTGGGAATTCAAAACTTATTGCTGCTGGGCATGGTAGCACACGCCTGTAATCCCAACAACTCGGGAGGCTGAGGCAGAAGGATCACAAGTTCAAAGCAGCCTCAGCAACTTAATGAGATCCTGTCTAAAATAAAAAAAAAATTAAAAAGGGGTTGGGGATGTGACTCAGTGGTTAAACACTCCTGGTTTCAATCCTTGGTACATACACAAAATAGTTATTGTTATCCTGAGGGTAGATTGTCAGACCCACTCTTTGTAGGTACTTATTTCCTTGTTGACAGATTCTATGTGTGCTTGATTGTTGTGGATGTTTTTTGACATCTGCCTATTTGATTACAAGGGGAATTGTACAGGGTCAGGACTGTTCATGCCTAATATCTACCTTGGCATAGGTAGGTGCTTAATAAACATTGGGCTGGGTGAATTGGTTGGATGAGTGTATACATGGATAGAAGGGTATATGAATGAGAGGGTATACCGATGGATTAGTGGATGGATGGATGGATGGATGGATGGATAATGGAAAATGGTTGGATGGAAGGATAGATGGATTGATGGATGGAAGATGGATGGAAGAATGATGGAAAAAATGGTTGGTGGAATAGATGGAGTAATGATTGAATGGATGGATGGATGGATGGATGGATGGATGATATGTAGATGGGTAAATGAAAACAGAGCTGGGTGGATGGATAGAAGAATACATGTATGTATATGCCCTCTTAACTTTTGAAAAGTGACTAGTGAGACAAACTGTCAGCATGTGCACTCACAAATTATCCACACTCTGGGGATTGGGGGCACTAAGCTTCTATATACTGGATACGATCACTGCTATAATCTAACACTAACTAATGACAGTCTTACTTTGGATGGTCTCCTATCCAAAATCAACCCATTTGCCATAACTATTGATTATTTCTTTGCTCATTCCTTCAGGGGACCAACATGATATATGTTTGATGAGTTTGACAGCCTGGGCTCTGCTCTGATGACTTTGGCCGTGGTTGGAAGATGGTTTACATATCAGTCCCCCCATCACTGGATTCCTTCTCTGTTTAGACATGGTTACTCTCCTTCAGGTGCCAACTGTGAGCTCTGCCAAGCTGACCTCCTGCACTTTCAGGCTGTGAAGCACATTACTTTGTACTAGTATTTTGTCTGTCCTTACCAAGAACTGACTTTGCCAGACACCTTGCTAGATGTTTCATCCCGAAGGAGTCCTTGTCTCCAAGTCACAATGGCCTGTGCATGTTAGTTGTGAAAACTGTGGCCTGGATAGATCAAAGCTTCTTGAACAGATGTAGACAGATAAATGGAGAGTTGGAATCCTCATCAGTCTGATGCCAAGCCAGTTCATTAGGCTTAATCAATCTACCACCAGCCAAGGGGAATGGATGCTAATTCACTGGGCAGTTGCTTTGTTAAGTCTAAGCACTAGAAAGAAAAGAAAGACTCGCTTTGTGAAACTAGTTTGGGGACACAGTGGTGTACGTGACCTGTGCAAGCTACACAAGACACAGCTAGTGATTCTGCTCAAACACACAGAGGAGAGGTCACACCTGCTATCCACCAGGGTGTGGGTCTCCTGCAGGGTCTGACCAAGGCTTGCTCCTGCCCCACTTCACGTTGCTCTTGGAACACACTTAGCTCTGCTGGCAATGCCAGGTGCTAGCTCCCCAGGTCCCTCTCCAGTCAGACAGCCTCAGGGACAGGAGAGTGGCATGTCCACTTCATTTCTACCACCTGTGGACTCCCCAAGGGCATACCCTGGCTCCTGGGGAGACCAGGGGGAGAGAACACCCAGGACCTGTCATTGCAGTTCATCCACCACCAGCAGTTTGGGGAAACCGAGTCATCTCCTATCACGTCAGTTCCACTTGAAAGAAGACGGAATACCAACCTGGAGAGGTTACTGCCCCCGTGACATGAAATACCATATGAGAAATTACAGTATAAGCCAGATGTGATGGTGCCCCCTGTAAGCCCAGCAACTCAGGATGCTGAGGCACAGGGCTGCAAGTGGTAGGCCAGCCTCAGCAACTTAGCAAGACCCTGCTTCAAAATAAAAAATTACAAGGGTGGTGATGTGGCTCAGTGGTTAAGCACTCCTGGATTCAATCCCCAGTACCAGAAAACATACTGCGTTATGAGTTCTGGAATAAAGAATGACGCATTGTTGTCAACTTTGCTTAGCAGTGTGTCACATCATGACTTCTCCTCTCCCTCACCAGGAGCACAACCTGTTTACTCCAGGGGTTACAGAGAGAAGAAGCAGAGACGTGCCGCCTGTCCAGAGCTCCACAGCTTTGCAGGCCCGGTGTCTACTTACACTCCCTTTAAACTAGCTTGTCCTGGCACTGGGGAGCCGCCTGCTGCCCAGAGTCAGGTTCAGTCCCTGCTCCCTGGGCCTCCTCCTTTGAAGCTCGTGCTGGAGGCTCTGCCGAGGTCCACAACCCAGATCTCACAGTCAGCTCTTGCCCTGGGTTTTCCCCAATCTAGGTCCCCCAAATTAGGCCAGGGACTGCCACCAGCCCCTCCTCAGCCCGGCGGACTTCTGCCTAAGAACCAGCCTCTGCCCTGCTGGCCCGATTCACTCAGCTTGGAGCACCCTCAGGGTCCCTCCTACACAGCGTCTTCCTTCCCACAATCTAAATGGGTCATGTTTTGTGTTGGCTCCTGCTTCTCTCTCCTCGGAGACCTGTCTCTGCTCTGCGTCTGCCCATCAGGCCCTGGTCCTTAAAAGTCAGCATGATCTGGACACATGGACCCATCGCACTTCGGTGGTCCCTAGAGGTGGGCAGGAGAAGAGCCACGGGCTGCAGGCGGACTCCACAGGCCGCCTCCTGCAGACAGAGGGAGGTGAGGAGGTGCAGCTGCACTGGGTCTGACCGTTCCGGCCTTTGTGGTTTGCATCTATTTGAGAGCAGCGTGCTCCCCACCGTAATTCCCCTCTGGCCCTTGGTCTCTCACTTCCCTGGGCTCTTGCCCTGAGCAAGTGCCTGTAGCATTTGTGTGCAGTGGTTTTTGCTACTCACAACAAGATCTTGTTCTGTAGGGAGACGGTCAGCCCAGGAGCGCCGCAGGAGGACAGGGATTGCCACGAGGGCGTGTGTCTGGCTGTCGGCCATCCTGGCACAGCAGGGAAAGGAGCCTTCAGGGGGACACAGGTGTGGCGTGGAGGGAGAGCCCCCGCCTGTGAGCCACCAGGCCGCTGGTCTCCTTCACTGTCCTGGCCCCATTTCCCCATCTGTAAAACGAAGCAGCTGCCCTGAGTTATGTCCAGTGACCCTGAAGTCTCTGAGGTTGGGTGGGTGCCACTAGCCCCTAAAGGTAGCAAGGAAGTGCCATCTTCAGCCTTAGACGCGACACCCCTGCTGCACAAGAAGTGCCAACCCAGGAAAACCCACATTGGTTTGGGAATGGCACCTCACCTGTCCACAGAAGTTTATGTTGACCCATAGTCCACTCTCTCATCCAATCCTAATCCTAACAGGCAGCAGGAAAAGCTCTCATCCCATGCTGTGGTTCAAGAAACCAAGACAGAGACACGACTGCTTTTTCCAAGGTTTCTGCATAAACAAAAGTGAAATTCAGACTGGAGCAGGTCACCCTGCAATCCATCTTTAAAGAGCGCATGCCCACCCTTTCCCTTACCTTGGGGAGGGTCAGCAGACCCAGGCTGGACGTCAGTTCCCACAGGGAGGGCCGTGCTGCCTGTCCTGTGGGCTGGGCCTTTGCTCTCCCTGCTCACCTGCCTGGCCTCCCTTGCAGGGCCAGCTCCTCCCCTGCTGGTCACTGCCAGTGCTCCCTGGGGAGTGTCCCCTGATTGTCCTGATTATTCTGAGGCTTTAGTTAAAGCTGTTCACTCCACCTTGGCTGTGGCTCAGGGGCCCTCTGGAGTGACAGCCACCTTGCCAGCCTGTCCCATCCCTCCAGACCCACGTTGGCCATGTGAAGAAGGGCTTGTCACCCAGTGGGCTTCCCTTCTTGTGGCAGCTGCTGCTCCTGGACGCACCAGGGACCAGGGCGACTTTGCTACCAGAGCAGCTCAGCCCCCAGCTTCTCAGACTTCGGTTGCTGCCGTGCCCACCCTGCCGTGCCCACCTCTGGAGCCACGGCGGCTGTGGAGGTGAGCTCGCTACCTGGGCCACCACAGGTGTGTCTCTGGATTGGCGTGGTGTCTTCACCCTGCCGACAGAGCGCACAGCTGTGAAGCTTGGTCAGACGCTCCAGGCTGTTAGGTTGACGTCTCTGAGAGGAGTCCCAGGTTCTTTCTCTCGGGGTGCCGAGATGGTCCTGGGGCTCCAGGTGGCTCTCCTGTCTGATCGACAATGTCTCCTGTAAAGAGGCTGAGAAATTGGTTTCCAGGTACCCTCCATAGTGGGGGGCTCTGCAGATAGGAGGTGGGAGCTGGACATTGGGTGAGAGGCTCTTGTACCTCTTGTGCAGAGACATCGTCCCCTCTGGGGTCTATGTACCCCTGGCAGTTGAAGCTCACGCCTACAAGGACAATAGTGCCATCACTTCTGCCTTGGACGCTTTCACAGCTCCCAGAGACCTTCTTCACGTGACGGGCAGCCTCTGTAGTGTGCTCACAGCCACCGGTGGGCTCTGGTTTCCTGATGCCACACTGGCTGCAGTCTGTTGCACCTCCGTGCGCAGCACAGCCCTGGGCAGGCGCTCCCCCACTCAGAGCTCTGCTTTGCTCCCACCCTTGCCCATGTCTCCATCCTGCCAGCCATGAAGTATGAGTGGCTGCCCACATTCCTGGTGATCATAGGCCAGGGGACACTTAAACAGTAAAAAAAAAAAAAAAAACACAAAACACACCCACCATGGGGACAGTCGGGTGCCACTAGAGGTCTGTCCTTACCAGAGATTCCTTCAAAGCAAGTCTGAGACTAAAACCAAAAGCCTCTCCTTGCTCCTGGCTCAGGGCGGGTTTTCTTCTCCACTGGAGGGTGTGGAAGTGCCTGGGCTGTCACCTCCCAGGGGAGCTGGTGCAGCCAGCACGGGAGAGAGTCACCACGGGAACCAGATGGACTGCTTGTGCCCCGTCCTGACCAGGGAGTGTGAATGAGACAGGGAGGCCTGTTCCCAGGGAGGCCAAGGCCCGCCGGAAAGGCAGTCCAGCTCCACTTCATCAACTTCAGGTGGAAAGCTGCAGTAGCCACGCCTACCACCCAGGCTGCCGGAAGGTTCTAAGGCGCTGCTGCGGGCAGAGGCCTCCACAAGCACCAGAGCTGTGGGTGGCCGTGCAGTGAGCCAGCCTGCAGACACCGGCCCCAAGTCTGTCCCTCTGTGTGTCGACCTGAGCGCAGTCCCTGCCCAGGGCCCTAGGGGAGGGACAGGGCTGAGAGGTCAGCAGACACTGGACTGGCCCATTCTGTGTTTCTCAAGATGCGGCATCTTGCTGAGAACTAATATTTTCAATATCTTCCCTTTCAGGGTCCCGGAACAGAAATATTACAGAGAAGAAATAAAATGCAGCAGAACATTTCCTCTAGTGATGAAATTCGGTGCCTGTGGGATTTTCTGGGGCACTCAGTCACTCACAACGTGGCTGTCATGGCGCTGGCTAACAGGGCATCAACCACAAATTATTGGAAAAATAATTAGAAATCTTGCATCTGGGGCTGGAGCCACAGGGTCATCAGTGTCCTAATCTTGCAAGGCCACAGGCCCCAGGGCCCTGGGGCTGGGCAGGCCATGGATCAGTTTTCCAGGTCCCAGTCCAGGTCTCCACCAAAGGCACCATTGATTCTGGGGACACTGAGCACTGATTCTAGACAGTTTGCCCAGGAGACGTCAGGGTGTCTCCAGAATGAGCTCCCCCGAAGCCCCTGCAGTGCTCAAGGAGCAGGACCGGCCTGCTGCAGGGGTCTGTGGCGCTTGTCTCTTAGAGGTGGGTGGGGCAGGCACAGGGACTCAGGCCCTGACCACAGCTGGGCCCTGAATGACTGCTGCCCTACAGCTGTGCAGAGTGGACTTGCCCAAGAGAAGAAGGCCCCCTTAGGACCCGCCTGCAGGGAGGTTTAAATTGGAAACAAGTGCTCCGCCCTCACAGGCAGACAGATTTGAAATAATACATTAGTCACAGAATTTTGAGGGATCACCAGACGGAGTCCTCCCTCCTCCAGCAGCAGCATCACCAGAGCCCGGGCGCGTCGTCTGCTCTGACCTCCCCGCGGATCAGCTCGGGCTCTCTTCCCAGCCACCCCGTCAGGGAGGCATGCCCATTACCAGGGTTCAGGACGAGGAGCCTGAGACCACGGCTTTCCTGGATCCCCTGGGCCAGCCCATGCGGGTCAGGGTTCAGCCCCAGGTCGCTGCACGCAGGGTCCCGGCCTTGCCTTCCCTGAAGGGGCTCGGTCCTCGGCACCCTGGCTCCGCAGGACAGTGCCACAGGGTGAAGCCCAGGAGTCCTGCTGGGCAAAGGCAAGTCCAAGACCAGGGGAGGCCAGCCACAGGCTCTGGGCGAGATCTTGGTTTCCTGAAGGAGTCACATGAGGCCCTCTCCCTCTGACCCCAGCCCTGAAGGGCCATGGTTTTACTCATTCACTTGAACCTCCAGAGAGACTGAGTGAAGTTTCTCAGTGTTCCTCTCTGGTGTGAGACTCACCGGTGGCTGGCCCACAGAGTTCCAGGCCCCGAGAGCCCAGGTCCCCACAGGAAGGAGAAGGTGGTGGCGCTGCGTGGCCTCCTAGGCCCCATCCACTTCACCTCCCAAGGTCCTGCATGGTGGACACTCATGCCTACTCCCTGACTCCCTGCCCTGACCAACCCCACCCCAGGTCCCCCACCCTGTTAGGCTGGAGGCTGCCGAGTGGAGTGTGAGGTTCACTCATCTCCACTGCTTCTTGGTATTCACACACACACACACACACACACACACGCCACCTAACATACGACTCACACATAACAGGTGGTTCATATGTGCTCCTGGGATGGAAGAGAGATTTCTACCCCTAAATAAGCAAGTTTTCATCTTTAAAATTACTATTTTTAGCAGGAACAGAAGAGACGGGAGCCTGCTGGATGTGATCCATGATCTAAGGCTGTGGAAGGGAGAGGAAGGTGAGGAAGACCCAGAGGGGGGAGAGGGGAGCTGCCAGGGGCTGCGGGCGTGGAGGGCAAACGCACCACGTGGTGTGGATCCTGATTCCTGGCACCAGGAAGTTCTCAAAGATAAAGGCGCAGGTTGAAATCAGAGAAGCAGAGCTGCCATTTCAGGTTATGTAAGAGGGAAAGGAGCCCTTTCATCCCCAGCAGAGAGCACCTGCCTGGCTGGGCCCCCTGCCCCCCGGGGTCTCCCTCCCCTCTCCTCACACAGGATCACTCCCTGCCCCAGCGCAGTGCCCTGCTCTCTGCTCCCGCACCCCTCCCTCCCTGGCGCTCTGCAGTGGATGCAGGAGGAAGATTTATCTTCCCGCCTGCTCTGCTTCTGCCTCCCCGACCCGGGAGCATCCCACTCAGAGCGGCTTTATGTGGGGTTGTTAGCTCTGCTCTGCTGACTTGGGAGGGTACATATTTTTAATCTTTATTATTTTTAATGCTATACTTCATCCCTGGGCTTCTGGCTGCAACCACACTCTGACCTTAGAATACCAGCATCAGGTGGTATTCTGCCGTTTGTCACCCCACGCGGATCGCCTGGGGTTCTGAAATTAAAAAGCAGGGGAGGGAGCGGGTCTGAAGTGCCCCACAGTAGGCCCCAATCGGTGCACACAGAAGCAGCTCTCCTGGGCTCCAGGCAGAGCAGAGCCAGCTGGGCAGGCACAGGCGGGGCAGAGCCAGCGCCTACCAGCTCCTCTTCCCTTGAGAGGGCAGTGAGGGAGCAGAGGGCCTCCCCAGCAGCCCAGCTCAGAGCCCCTCAACGTCACCTGCGGGTGCCCAGGCTGCGCGGCCTGCGAGGCGGGAGAAGCTGCCAGCACCCTGTCTGCTTCCAGGGCCAGGCACACCCCTGTCCCTGCGGGGCCTCGTCACTCCCCTCCGGCCCTCCACAGCTGGAAGGAGAGGCTACAGCAAAGGCCCTTCAGAGCGCTCAGCAGGCAGGAGGGGCTCCAGCCATGGCTGCCTGGCCCACACCTCACGCATCCCCGAGGTGCCTCCCAGGCTCGGCCCGGACCTCAGTGTCACTCTGGGACAGACCTCCAGTCTGCTCTACCCCGAGGATGAGGAGAGAGAGCCAGAGAAGCACAGTATCTGCCACTTATCCCACACCCTGACCACTGGGGCACGTCACCTGTCACCTCCACACCCTGCTCCTCAGCACCCCAGCACCAGCCAGTGTGACATGCCACTGGGGACCCTGGACCAACAACCAACCCCCAGCAGGGCTTCCCACGTGGTCAGGGTCTCTGTGCTCCAAGCACACAGAGATGGAGGCACACTTTCAACCGGACATGCTGACCGGGGATGACGGTGCGCTCCCACCCCACGTTCTGCACGCTCCTAGCCACAGAAAAGGGGGCTGTCCCAGCTGCTCTGGTGTGTACGACGAGCTGCTCTGGGGTGACAGGAGGTGACCTACTGGACTGAGTCGGTGAATTCAAGCAGAGTTCCCTTTTCTGCCAGGGCCTCTCCGTCAGGTGCCCGTGTTCTGCTCCTCCACTGGGAAGGAGCGGGCGCAGGAAAGGAGGCCGTGCCCGTGCCAGGCTCAGAGGGCACCTTCCCGAGGCCAGAGGAGCAGGGCTGGCAGGCCTCACCGCGCGGCCAGCACCTGCGGCCTCCAGGGTAACAGGACTGAAAGCTGTCTGTCCAGGAGCCCTTCTCAGGTGTCAGCGGGGGACTAAGAGGCTCTTCCTCTGGTGGCCTCTGTGCTCAGGCTTCTCGAGCCTTCTCCAGGTTAGCTGCTCTCAGGGGCAAGGGCTGACGTGGCTCAGCCACACCGCCACTCTGCTGTGACCGCTCCCACAGGGCCACACCTGCTGTGACCACTGCTCACAGGGCCACTCTGCTGTAACTGCTGTCCATGGGGCCATGCTGCTGTAATTGCTGCCCATGGGCCCACTCTACTGCCCATAGGGCCACTCGGCTGTAACCACTGCCCACGGAGCCCCTCTTTTGCCCACTGGACTACTCTGCTCTGATCTCTGCCCCCAGGGCCGCTCTGCTGAGCGATCACTGCCCCCGGGGCCACACCTGCCAAGTCGTCACTGCTCTCTGTGTGGCAACAACACCCCGCAGGTGAACGCAGGTGGACGACACACAGGACTTTCTGAACCGCTGTGGCAGTCACTTGGGCTGTAGGAAGTCGTGGGCAGCTGACAAGCCAGTGATGGCCTTCTCCTCACTTCCTGCGAGAGCTCACTAACGCTCACCCTTGGTTTTAGATTCTCTAGGCCAGCGCTGCAGGCAGGTGGACAGAGGACAGAGAGGCAGCGCATGGGATCCACTGTGGTGAACAGCTGTGCTCAGCTGACCCCTGGGGTACCGCAGCCTGGATCTGCAGGGAGCACCCTGGCTCTGGCTCCTGTGGCACCCCAGGGGCGAGGTGGGCAGGCTGCTCTGGCCTGCTGTCAGCTTCAGGCCCCTTCCGGGGACACTGCCACCTTAGCTTCCCTCATCATATGTGCAGTGCTGGGCAGGAGCCCAGGACCTCTGCAAGCCGGCCACACCCTGGGCCACACCCTGGCCCCCGGCCACACCCTGGGCCACACCCCTGGGCTCCGCCCTACAGTTTGAAAGGTCCATGAGTTCTCTGTGTTCTTTGATAGGCTCCTTTTGTCTCCCGTTTGCCAATCAGGGGTCCTGTGCCTTCCTCCGTGAGCGCTCCACTCAGAGCAGTGAGTGCAGCAGAATGAAGAGGGGCCTGACTGCACCTGACCCTCATCTGACCTCGCACCTCTACAGCCTCTGGCATGGAGCATGTCTGTGCCCGGCTCTGCTCATGCCCCAAGCATGCGCTGAACACGGGTCACTGCAATGAGAAATCATCCTATTTAATTACCCCAAGGTCTGATGCATCAAACATGCCATTCCTGGTGTCCAAAGTGCTCTCCACAGGCCCCTCCCAGCTTGGTTTGGAAGAGGCCACTTCGGGTGGCTGGCATGGGAGCAAAGGTGGGCTGTCGTGCTCCTCACCGGATGACTCGGTGCATGGGGCATCGCGTCACCAACGCGTGGTGAGAGGTGGCTTCCTGCCATGCCAGCTGAGACACGGCTGCCTAACCACCAGGGATGCAGCTCCCGCTGAGTGCGGCAGTACGTGCCCCTGGACTGCGAGGTGGGTCACCATCCATGGACTCATATCATGAAGGAGAAATCCTGACTTGAACGCTTGGCCTCAACTACCGACGTCCACAACCTCTCTGATGGTATGACTCTCAGAGTGGCTGAGAGTCTGGCTTGCACCATCGGGGCTGCATTAGGCCCTGCCAAGCCACGGAGCCGGAGGAAGAGGGAACAGACGTCCACATCTGTGGGTGCACCCCACCAGCCCCCTGCGGAACGAGCCTTTACCTTCTCCCTTTCCTGAGATCACTGCACCAGGCGGTGCACACAGGGCGTAGGCGCTCTGGGCAGGCTGCTGGACCAACTGGACCTCCCCTTCCTAAGCTCTAGAGGAATCTGTGCAGTCAGAGACGATGGCATGTGTCCTATAGCACAGAGGACAGGTAAGTGGCAGGCAGGACTGTCACCTGTGGGGCAGAGAGCTGGGCTCCGGCGCGCCCGAGTTTCCAGCCTTGCCTGCTTCATGTTGAAATCTTGCTCGACATCTCAGGCCAACTGCAGGAATGGGTTCAAGAATAGGAAAGCAGCAGCTTCCCCAAACACATAAGGAGTAGTGGATGCCAGCCCTGAGCTGGCCACTTTTGGTGGCCTTCCACGTGTCATACCCTTGCCCCCATGTCCCTGGGAGGAGATGCCAGCAGGGACCCACTAAGGAAGTGGAGGTCCACCTGTGGCTTCTCTTCTCAGGGGGCCTTGTGCTGGGGCGCTGCCCCTCAAGAATGAGACCCCTCAGGTCCACCAAGTCCTTCGAAACTCCGCCGAGTCGAGTGATTCTTTATTCAGAATAAGGCCTGTTCATTTTAATAAACACCTAGTTCCTGTGCGGGAGGCGGCTCTGAGCCGGTCCAGTGCTAAGCCTGCTCATGGGGCAGGAGGACCCTTCCCCACCCGGTAGATGCGGGGGTGAGGGCCAGTGGCAGGGAGAGTTGGATCTATTTTCATTTAAAGCAATATTTCTGGTATTTTGCTGTTCATTTTCTTCATGCTCTATGCTTTCTGTTGCATCTTGCAGTTTTTATCTCATGTTAACATATGGTTTTGTTTTTCTTAGTTTTAATTAATATTTTAACCTTACAAAATGAATTTGCATTTTTATCTACTTAGTATCATAAGATTACAAAATTGTGCTTCTTTACAGCCCTGTCCCTCAACTCTGATCCATATTTTCATGATAGGCTATTTTTATAAAATGTTTATGAGCACAATGGTTTGAATGGAGTTTAACCCACAAGGGTTTATGTATTGCATACTTAGCTCTTAATTGGTAGTGTTTAGCTGATTGAATCTTTAAGTAGGGAGAGGTGGAATCTAGTGTGTGATTATCAAGTCATTGGTCCATCACACTCAGAAGAGACTAATTCTAGTGTCTTGCAGTGAGTTCTTGAAAAAAGTAAGATTTTGACAAGTCAAGACTATCTCTAACTTCTGCCTGCCTATGTCATTTTCCCCTGTCCCACACACTCATGTCATGATGCCATCCACCATATTATAATGCAGAAAACTGGGCACCAATCAGAAATCAATTGATGGTACCCTAGATATTGGTCTTCTAGTCCCAAAATTGTAAGTTAAATAAGTCTTGTTTTCCTGGTACAGGGCCCAGTATTTTTTTAAAAGAGAGAGAGACGGGGAGAGAGAGAGAGAGAGAGAGAGAGAGAGAGAGAGAGAATTTTTTAATATTTATTTTTTAGTTTTCGGTGGACAGAACATCTTTATTTTTATGTGGTGCTGAAGATCGAACCCAGTGCCCCGCGCATGACAGGGAGCACGCTACCGCTTGAGCCACATCCCCAGCTCCGCCCAGTACTTTTTATAGCATCAGGAAATGAGATAATATGTGCTGTTCAATATAAATTGGTGAGTATTCCTTTTGCATTTATACTTTCAAATAAAATAGAATACAGAAGTCACAAGTTCAAAATGCTGTTGTACTATTTTCTATATTTATCTACTTAGCTCTCTTTAATATCACTTCTTATTATTTTGTATGGATTTATGGTATTATCTTTTACCATTCCATTTAAGTTTAGTCAGTTATTTGGCATTTCTTGTAGTATTTGTTTACAAAAAAAAAAAAAAGCTTCTCATTTTTTTTATACCTTTATTTCTTTTATTTATTTATTTAATTTTTGTGGTACCGAGGATCAAAACCAGGGCCTTGCATGTGCTAGGTAAGTACTCTACCGCTGAGCCACGACCCCAGCCCCAAGCTTCTCATTTTTTATTACATGAGAGCATACATGTTTTTCCTTTTCTTTCTTTTTGATGCTGGTAACTGTATTCATTGTGCCATCCCCCTGGCATGTGTTACCTATTTTCCCTCCATTTCCAGTGCATAGACTGCCTGCATCCTAATGATTACTAGCCATTTTGGTTATCAGATCTACTGTCATGCTATTACAGAGTTTGTGTTTCACTGACTAATTTTACATGGCAAGAGCCCCAGAGCATAAGAGCAATGATTCTTGAAATACACATAAGAGCATCTGTAAAAGCTGTTAATTCACATCATCTTAAGAAGATGAGCACAATAGTGCATTTTAGATAGCAAAACTACATTCATTGATATTTTATTAATTATTATTATTATTATTGTTAATTGTTATTAGTTACTGTCAACATTTTACTGTGCCTCATTTTTTAATTAACCTTATTGTAGGTATGTGCACATAGGAGAAAGCAGTTGTCTTCTTCAGCTTTTTCACTGCTGCAACTAAAAGAGCCAAAAAGAACAATCATAAAAGAGGAAAAGTTTATTTGGGAGCTCACAGTTTCAGAGGGCTCAGTCTATAGAAGGCTGGCTCCATTCCTCCAGGGATCAAGGTGAGGAAGAACATCATGATAGAAGAGTGGGGTGGAGGGAAGTGCTTCATACCATAGTCAGAACAAAGCAGACAACAGACACGCGAATAACAAACAAGACTCACCGGTGTTAGACTCTCTGGTTTGGGGGTCCTGGGGTCCTGGGGATCCCAGACGAGCCCCCAGATGTTATGCCAGATTCGTGGGACCCTATAGACCTCCAGGAGCCGAGTCCGATGCAAGCACACAAGAGTCTTTATTGCAAGCTCGAGCCTGGACTCACAACCGTTCCCGATGCAGTGGTCCCAGGGAGTGAGTCCTGGTCCTGTGTTCAGTGAGATTTTATAGGTTTTGGAGGGATACTATATGTGTCACAACATCACACAGCAAATCATTTCATACCACGGGAAAATCAAACAACAACTCTTAACATTGATTAGCACATTCACTGGTGGGAACAAGTTGGGTAGGGGTGATTGGCTAGTACAAGAGGGGGGTTCATTTGAACTGATTGGTTTAGGTCACGAGGGGTGTACGTGCTAAACTACATGGTTTTGTTAGACCAGGATGCAAGAAAAGACCACTAACTCCAATTAAAATCAAATTAAAGCAAGCTTATTATTTCGACCGGCCGGGCTGCCTCTCCCTCCCAAAACGGCGGGAACAAGACAGCACCCCAGCTTTCCTGCAGCCCAGCTTTATAGCCCAGAAAGTTACACAAAGGGGGGTTACAGATAACAGAACTCTGACGAGCATCACACTAATGGTAGTTTACATTTTTTGCTGGCCCCAACATCAGAATTTATGAGGACCATTAGAGCCTCAGAGAGGGTCGTTGTCTGGCCAGGGAAGGCCAATATTTATGAGGTGTCACTAAGTTTCAGAGAGGGCTGCTATCTGGTCAGAGAGCCAGGCATGGGTGAGTTCAAGGCACTGGCAGGCATTCCAAGCAGGTTCAGAATTTGCAGTAATTTATAGTAAAGCCAAAATTATCTTTTCATGGTTTTGTGGGGAGATGCCCAATTTTAAGAAAAGATCAGGTTGGGTCTATCAGTTTCCCAACATGTTATCAACCACCATAAACTACTTGGGGGTCATCTGGCATCCCAGGTATTTTCCCTGTCTCATGCTGATTGGAAGTTGCTAGGGGGTTGCTATGGGTCCCCACCTAGCCTAACTGAGTCAGGGACATCTGGCGCCACAGACTGTAAGAGTAAAAGAAATTGAAGTCAAAGTGTAAAAGACCGGGTGTTGTACAGTTTCTAAGCTGCAAGGCCTGAGTTAAAATGTAAAGGACCAGGTATTGTTAAGTTCCTATGCTACACCCCAAACCTGAAATTCCTGTAGCTGTTAGGACAATACCCGGAACTGCCCAGTAAATATTCCCCCTGACCATCTGGTTGTTTAATGATCTAGGACCCTGTGCGGCCTGGCACGTAGGCATCGCAGGACCTAAACCAATCAGTTTGAATGTATCCCCCCCTTAGGAGTGACCTATCACTCCCGCCCAACCTGTTCCCGCCAATGAATGTACTAATCGTGTTTAAGAATTGTTGTTTGATTTTCCTGCGGTGTATGATGATTTGTTAAAGGAGACTGTGATGTATGTAAAGTCCTGCCCTCCCCAAAAAGTGTACTTAAACACTGTTCAAGCCCTGCTCGGGGCTCTGGGCTGCTCTCCCTTCTTGAGTGAGCACGGAGCCCCAGCGTGCTGGATTGGATCCTCAATAAACCCCTTTTGCTGTTGCATGAGCCGGTCTCTTGGTGGTCTCTTCCTCCGACGTTCGCCGGACCCTTACAAGACCTCTCCTGTTATTTACAGACAAACAACTCAGCAGGTGGGTACGTACTCAGTAGGAGTGCTCTGTGGGTTTTTCCAAGGACAAGGGTCATGCCCCCTTCCTTAGGACAGGCCTTGAGGTAGAAGCTGCTGTTCTTTCTTTATTTTTAAAAATGGAGCCACATTAGTTTCTCAGGACCACCTTTCATTTGTTCCCGGCAACCATGACCCCCAAGTCGAGTCACCCACCAAACAATCCCAGAATAGTACTAAGTTAACTATTGATAATCTTTATGCAGCTACCCAACAAAGTGCTGCTTCTGATTTTACCTATTAGTAAAAATGTCTTAATATCCCCTGGAGGTGGTATTTACAAAATGAAGACTGGTGTTTATGGACCTCTTCCCTCTAAGAGTTTTGGATTAATTGTCCTACATATAGCTCTGCCTTATGAGGAATCCACGTAATTCCTGAAATTGTTGATCCTGATTTTGCAGGTGAAATTTTAATCATGGCATATTCTACCCAAACCCTTTCATTGATAGTGGAGAACGAATAGCCCAGATTTTGTTACCTTTTTTTCAATTTCCTTCTAAAAATCAATCAAGAACTGGAGGATTTGGTAATACAGGAAAGTATATATTTTGGGAAACTTTAGTTACTGATCAGAGACCCTCTTTAACTCTAAATATTCAAGGAAAATGTTTTGAAGGATTATTATATACTGGGGCTGATGTCTCAGTTATTTCCATAAAACAATGGCCACAAGAATGGCCTAAAAACAAAAATGCCAAATAACATTAAATGGATTAGGGGAAGTAACAGATGTGTGGTTCAGTTCTGGCCCTCTATCATGTCATACCTTAGAAAATGTTAGGTTTCTAACAAGCTTTTACATAATAATGTTCCAATTAATATTTGGGGTGGAGATATTTTATCTCAACTTGGAGCACATATTCACATTCCTTCAAAAAACTTGTAGCCACTGTTCAGTCCCCTCGAGCACTGTCATTAACAAGGTTAACTGGTACTCCTAAATGGATTGAACAGTGGCCTTTAAAAAAAGAAAAGCTTGAGGCATTAAAACAATTAGTTACTGAACAATTACAGGCTGGACATATTGAATATTCCACATCACCTTGGAACTCCCCTGTATTTGTTGTTAAGAAAAAGTCTGGAAAATGGCGACTATTGACAGATTTAAGGGAAATTAATAAATGTATTAAACCTATGGAGGGATTATAATTAGGACTTCCCTCTCCTACAATGATTCCAAATAAATGATCAATTTCTGTTATTGATCTAAAAGATTTTTTTTTACTATCCCTCTCCAACCTCAGGATAAGGAAAAATTTGCTTTTACAGTACCTAAATATAATCATCATCAACCTGTTAAATGTTATCAATGGACTGTGTTACCTCAAGGTATGATTAATAGTCCTACCTTATGTCAGGATTTTGTTGCCCAAGCCTTAGAACCAGTTCGACAACAATTCCCTTGTTACATTTTATATCATTATATGGATGATCTTTTATTAGCAGCCCCTACAAACAATGAGCGTGATTGTTTTTATGAAGCAGTTCTAAAGGCTTTATCAAAATTTGGATTACAAATAGCCCCAAAAAAGTTACAAATTAATTTTCTTTATTAATATTTAGGATTTATATTGGATAAACAAAAAATTAAGCCTCAAAAGGTTCAAATAATAAAGGATAATTTAAAGACTCTTACTGATTTTCAAAAATTACTAGGGGATATCAATTGGATTCGTTCATCTATAGGGATCCCTACTTATCAGTTATAACATTTATTTACTACTCTAGAAGGTAATTCTGAACCACTTAGTTCTAGAACTTTAACTAAACAAGCATTACAAGAATTAACCTTGGTTAAAAAATATTTAAATGAAGGATATTTATCTTATATAGATTTAAAAAAAATCCATACAACTAATTCTCTTCCATACTCCTCATTCCCCATCTGGAGTGCTAACTCAAACTGATCATATAATAAAATGGATTTAATAAGTATAATAAATGATTAACTACATGTATAATAAGTATAATAAACAATTAACTACATGTATAGATAAACTAGCCTTTAATAATTAAAGATAAATCTAGACTGTTACAATTGAGTGGTAGAGAGCCAAATCAAATTATTACTCAAATAACTCATCAACAAATTTCTTATAATCTACAATTAAATGAAAATTGGCAAATTGCTTTAGCTGGTTATTCTGGAGCTTTTTCTACTCAATATCCTAAATCTAAAGTCTTTAAATTTTTTAGAAAATATTCTATGATATTAGTAAACCCTATTTCTTTGACTCCTCTTTCCAGTATTACTGACACACACACACAAAAAAAACTTCAGCAGGATATTGGACTCCTATAGCTTCTAAGGTGTATCCTCATGAGTTTTCCTCTGTTCAACCTGCTGAATTATGGGCTATTACTTTAGCTTTATTAGATTTTTCCAATGTTCCTCTTAATATTGTTTCCAACTCTCAGTATGCAGTTTTGGTGTGCACACATCTACCTTCAGTTAGTCTTCCTATCAATCCAAAAACTGTAATGAGAAACTATTTGCATTTACACAAAGATTATTATTACAGAGAACTATTTCAGTATATTTTACTCATATTAGGGCACATTCTACACTGCCAGGACCATTGACTAAAGGAAATCAATATATTGATTGTTCCCCTTCAAAAGGCACATCAAGAACATGCTTTACATCACACAAACACTAAAGGACTTTACAAAAAATACAAAATAACCCAAAAACAAGCATGTGACATTATAGCTAACTGTTCATCATGTACTACTTTTAATATCCCTTACTGTCCTCTGGATGTTAATCCAAGGGGACTTCATCCTAATGCCCTTTGGCAAATGGATGTTGTTATAATTCAGTCATTTGGATGACTAAGATATATACATCATACCATTGATACTCATGCTCATTTTCAATGGGCCACAGCATTTTCTTTGGAAAAAGCTGATGCAGTCATTTCTCATTTATTATCTTTTTTTGCTATCATGGAAATTCCTAGAGAACTTAAAACTGATAATGCACCTGCATATACATCACAAAAATTACATTCATTTTTACAGAAATATGACATTACACATACATTTGGTATACCATATAATAGTCAGAGTCAAGCTATTATAGAAAGGGCAAATGGTACATTACGAAAATATATACATAAAATAAAAAGGAGGAAAATGTAGATAATCAGACGTGACTGCATGCGTGCTTGCAAACGAGACGCTTTGCAGTCCTTGGTGGAGCTTGCCTGCAAACATGATGTTCTGCCAAGTGGGCTAGGAGGGCTCTGAGAAAAGAAAATTACTTGCAAACAAGAATGTTTGTATGTTCTTATCAAAGAGCATAACTCAGAATGCTCCAGCCCAAGAGTAGATTAAGACATGATCAGCAAGTTACTTCTGACTAGTAAGTTACTTCTGCACACAATGTTTTGCAACTTAGAGACCTGAGTCATTGCTATTGGAATGCTGCCTTCTTTGTTCACAATACTATAAAAGGACTGCTGTATTCAATAAAGGAGCTTCTTCTTCTTCTTCCTTGCTCATGCTGACCTGCATTTGAATTATTTGCGATGTGGCAATTTATAAGTTAGGTAAATGTGAAATGCTAAAAGATGTGAACAACTGTTCTGTTTAAGAGAATATTCTTTTTAAGAGTGCTACAAAACTCAGGTAATGATTATTTTTTTTAGTTAACCAAACCAGCCCACAATATAGCATGCTAAATTATACAGTTCAAATCCAAGGAAAGTAATTACTTTATTGGGTTACAAAACTTTGGTAAATCAATATAGTACTCTCTAATACAATAAACTATTATTTATGTTGGGAGTCATATATTAGATTTAATGATAATTTTCACTCCAAAATTATCTTTAAGTACCAAATCAAAACACTGATTGATAGCACATCAAGTTATTTTATAGAATTTAATGTCTTTTAAAACTATACAATTTCTCCTTTTAGAGTGAGACTCTTCACGTATGCTGTTCTAGTCTGAATTAGCAAGGTGAGTGTATGTATATAAGGGGAGGCTCTGCATGCTTGGTTCTGAGGTTGGTCCAAAACAGGTAGAGTTGCCATGTCTGAATAGTGTTAAAATTGTGTTTTGAGGAGACTTAATGTCAATACCAATTCCTCCCAAGTACTCTTAAAAAATTTTTAAATTTTTACATAAATATCAGAATCATAAAAATTAGTCAGTCCAAACCACAATACCCTCAGATGATTGCTTGGATTTTAGAAGCACTGTATCTTTTTATTTTGATCAAAACTTGCATAGCCTTACTCCAGGTTATTTTTTTTAATTCTACCTAAAATATAGTTGTGATTTTTAAATAACAAATAAATACATTGTCTGATTGAAGAGACCAGGGGACCTGATATCGTTTACTGACTTCATTATTTCTCTACAAATGCTGCCATTGCCATCGGTGTCCTTATACTTCCATTCGCTGAGGCCATCAACAATTTAATCTCAGCATTTAGTTTATGTATTACCCATTCCATTGCTTCTCAGATTTTTCTAGCATTGGAAGATACCATGCTTACCCTTAACCCTTCCAGGTAACTGCTAAGGCTGACTTCCTGCACAGAGATGATGATTTCCTGAGGCCAAAGTCTTTTCTGGGTCTTGAGGATATGGTTTGTATATAAGTCTGTCATCCACTGAAACTATATTTGTAAAGGAAATATTAGTAGATTTAAGTTTCATTGTTTTCTCTAGAGAATCAACTACAGAATGTTCTTGGAGATATGTTTTGGTGCCGCAGTCTGGCTGGGCACAATCAGGAGCCACTTGTCAAAAGAAACTAACTTTATTTTTAGAACCACACACGCCAAACAAAACAGCCTCTCAGGAAAAACCCTCAGAGCCCCAACTGCCACCACCGCTTTCCACAAGCCTCTCTCTCCAACCACACAAGCCTCTCTCTCCAACAAGCCTCTCTCCACCTCCCACAATCCTCCTGCTCTTGAGGCCGATTGGCTGGGTCACGTGGGCGGAGCCAAAAAAGTCCCCCAATGAGCAGCTCCATGGTCTGAAAGGGCAGGGAAACAGCCCAATGAGCATCACCGCAGAGGAGCCAATCAGCTAGATGTTGCTGGGGCCGCTGTGAGCCAATCATCAGCCGGCAGCTGGAAGTTTGCTGGCAGCTGGAAGTTTGCTGGGGCCCCTTCAGCTGTGGCTCTCAACATCTCCCCCTCTCTGTTTAAACAAAAAGCATGTGGCTTAGGGACCGTGCCTGCCTTAGGTTGTCCAATAGTACATATGGTCCTTACCCGTTAGGTTGGTACCATTGCAATTGGATCTTACCTGTCACTGACTACCGGTCCAGTATACAGCCACACCTGTGGAGAGGTCTTTGTACCATCGGGGGGGTGAGGTTCTTTGCCTCACCTCTGTTGGCCCCCAAATTTTAGATGGACAATCATGACAAGCAGAAGGGAGGAAGATACACCAAGCCAATTGACGGCTCCTTTTGGAAAAATTGTACCACCGATGACATCATCAGCAAAAATACCCCAACACTACCACAAGTCGCTGCACCAACAGATAGTTCACAATGCATACAGGTGAGTTCACAATGTGTCCAGGCAAGTTCTGCAAGCAGTTCAGTGATGGCTATTGCAGAAGCTGTAGATTGGTTTTATCTTTGACTTCACCAGCACTGGGATGAAGATAGGAATTCTGGCAATAATGGCTAAAGAAAAAATTATGTAACATTCCAGAAGGCACAAAAAGAAAACAATTTTCTTAACAATTTACATTGTCTTCACCGGCACTGGGATGAAGATAGGAATTCTGGCAATAATGGCTAAAGAAAAAATTATGTAACATTACAGAAGGCAATAAAGAAAACAATTTTCTTAACAATTTACATTGTCTTCACCGGCACTGGGATGAAGATAGGAATTCTGGCAATAATGGCTAAAGAAAAAATTATGTAACATTACAGAAGGCACTAAAAGAAAACAATTTTCTTAACAATTTACATTGTCTTTAAGAGAATTATTAAATATAATGAAAAGGAAAGGTGAAAGTAAACAAACAGATCTGTTAACCTCCTTTTTTGTTTACATATTAAAACAATCCTCAACAGTTGTTTACCCAATTTAAATTAAACCATTTAAATCACGTGAATAAAAAAATATATATATTTGGATCCATTTTTTCATGAGCGCTCATCATATATGATATATGGACATACGTACATTCAAACATATAACACAAGACACAAGTGTGCACACATATAATACATACAACACATAACCTAATAGTAAAGGCCTTATAACTTTTTACAGGTGAAATCTCCATTGCAATGTTTAAAAACTCTATAGTCAAAAAATAGAACTGATCAGCAAAACATTAACCTAGGTCTGTATGAGCTCAAAAAACGAAATAGAATGTGGGAAAGGGCAATAATAAAATTGATATTGAAAAAAGCATCCTGGTTCTATCGCAGATGTAAGAATAGCCAAATTGGAGTTTTGGATATCAGCTGTTATGGACTTGAGTCAAATCATCTTCTTTTTGGTCTGTAGAAATCGCTTTAGTTAATCTCTCTGGAATCCAAATCGGCTGCTGTTCTCCCTGTGGAAACACACAAACAGGCCCCTGACTCCAGACAATCACTGGGTCAGGACCTTGGTTAATCTCTCTGGAATCCAAATCGGCTGCTGTTCTCCCTGTGGAAACACACAAACAGACCCTCGACTCCAGACAATTACTGGGTCAGGACCTTTCCATTGTCCTGTTAGAATATCCTTCCAAAGTACCTTGGGCTTATGCACATTTTTTGGACACATATGCCTTTCCGCAGCACTAAGTCCTGATGAATCCAAATTTAAAAAGTTTAGAGTAAAAAGGGTTATTTTAAGTTTATCTTTGGGGAATATATACCCCTTCCCAATTCCGTCTTTTTGCTTTAATAAGTACATTTTAATAGTTTGATGAGCTCTTTCAACTATGCCTTGTCCCTGTGGATTGTATGGGATTCCTGTTCCTTCGGCTGTGGCTCTCAACATTTTGGTTTTTGCTGCACCAATAAAAGACTTCAGGGTGGAAGGTTGTCTCCACTTTGTGCTGAGAAGTCTGTGGCTGTGCAACTTTCCAAAGGGATCTCTATGGCTGTCCAGCACATTAATTCCAACCACATTCAGGTTCACAGGGTTTGGGCATTTCTGCATTGTAGCTGTTGTAACAGTTTCCCACGGGTTGAAGATATACTCCAAGGTCCAGAGCTTCATGGTGCCAGCAGCCCAAGCCCTGTCCTGGTTATGTCAGGGGACAATGACATAACAGAACACAGGCATACTGTTCTGCCTTACCAGCATTCAGTGAAACACAGAGCATGTGTATATTTTTCTAGTTAATGGTTTTCTAATATGTTAAGTCTTCATTTAAATATTTGTGCTTTATTATCTATAGTTTTAAGTTCCTGAATACAAAAATTTTTAACATTGATCAGTACTATATATGCTTTTAATGAAACTTGTAGCATAATGTACTATGAAAGCATAATTTCATTATAAAATAAAATTATTTATTGTTTCTACCTACAGAGTTTTAAGCCTGAGTCTAGTAAGGTGTCATTACATAGTAACTACAGAATATATTCAAATGGTTTACCACTGAAAGAAGACCTACCAGCAAACTATGTATTAGGCAGGTATATAGAACAATTATTTCCATTCTTACCATTCTTGCTGTAATGCACTACATTTGAAGCACTAGGAAGCTCTGATGTTTTATTTTCATTTTTTTCCTCCATTCCTCCTCCTGCCCTGCAATATCTTGTTCATATGTTTTAATGCTGCATAAATATGCATTTTCTCATGCCTATTTCCTTTGGCTGCTGTGCTGAGCTGTAACAAGTTGATGCTTTTGTTACCTGTATACAGTTGCTTGCTTTAAATTAGTAGATCCTGAAATAGCTTTTCTTGTGTGTCTAAAATAAAAGTATTTATGGAAAAATAAAATAATGGCAACTATCAAAGTTATTTTCATGTGGACTAGTTTTAAATCAGGTTTTGCTATTTCTGTCATCATTTATCACCTTATTTACATGGAATTCACAAACATTTTACACTTTTGATACATCTGAGTCTGATAACATCTAAAACACATTATTTCACTGTTAAACACTGTAGCCTCAATCTAACACTTTTAATCTTATACTTGGGAAATATTTAACTCAAAAATCAGCCTTTATATATTTCACTTAGCAATGAACTCACAGAGAGGAATGACTTATTCTGTCCTCTTTAGGAAACCACAGCCTTCCAGAATATATAAGCAAACTGAGAATGACACCTACAGAAAGTATAAATAGTGATATAAAATTTATCTGCAGAAAGCAGCAAGAGAACACCAGAGAAGCAGTTACTTCCTTGAGAATTGCCACGAAGGAAAGGGGGTCACAAACCTCAGTTGGATAACAAATAATGCAATGTCCATACTCATGCACAGGGAGGTTGCTGGTAGAACTCTCTATCCTACTTTTATGAATTCTCCCTACATTATAAGAGAATAAGAAAGAATTGTTCATAAACACAACCAATTATTTCTTTCAAGTGGGTTAATCCAGTGATTAGGTTAAGTTTCTCAAATCCCAATCATTTCACCTCTAAACTTTCCTGCATTGTCTCACAAGCTTTTGGGAGACATCTCATAGCTGAATCATGACAGTTTTATTAACTTACCTATCAACACTGTAGAGTGGAACAGAGAGAAAGAACCTCAGCTCAACAGGCAGAGGAACAGCAGGGGTATCGACAGCAACTTTTGTATTGAAATCCAGAATCAAATGGTACCTTCTGTGAGATGTCATTGGAAACAGACACATAAGCCTTCAACAAGTGTCATATAGGGTCAAGCATTTGGCAACGCTGAGGCTCACCCCTATATCAGGCACAAAGAAAGCCATTTACACTGTTTGCCTCCTATTTAAGAGGACACAGAGACACAGAAGGACTTGGAGTTTTATGTGAAAAGAAAAACTTCAGGATGCAGGTCTGCACCAGGGGGATCGTTCTCCCACCCTGCAGTTATTTCAAGGTGAAGGAAAGTCTGAGAGGGAATAACAGGGAAGGCCATTTTAACTTTTAATTTACCTGCAGATATCTTCACTGAACTTTACTGATTTTTGCTGTCACTGAAATGTCTTCATGACAACCCACCATGATATTAAGGTGGAACCTCTCTTCACCAGAGTTTTATTCAATTACTGTCTCAAAACAGGCATGTACTAACACCAAAGCAAGTCCCACTAACCCAGACTCTGTGAGCAGTAGCAGATTCCTAAGCAGACCCCACGTAGGCATAGAGACATCTGTGCAAACTTCACTGCAAGCATGAACTTAGCTATCTGCCTCAGTGCTCAGTAATTGTCAATCAGGGCAGTGGTCACACCCAGGGAACATTGGGCCTGTCTATGGGCATTTTTGGTTGTCAAAAATTGTAGGGAACCGTGCTAGGGTACCTATTAGACAGGAACCAAAGATGCTACTAAACACATCATCATGAACAGGGAAGCCCCTCAACAAGGGAAGCATCTGGTCTCTCATGTTAACATGCTGAGGCTCAGGAACCCTGGTCTAGATCATAAATGCTACACAGAAAGACACCGGGCCTTTTCCAGTTCATTATTTTGTCCTCAGTGCTTCAAGCACAGTGATTTTCTCATGGTAGGTGAGGAAGGAAAAACAGGGGGAAAAAAGAAAAGAAAAGAAAGGGGAGAGGGAGACATACAGCATATTCTCAGGAGAAACTTAAAGCCTGGGGCAGGGGAACTACTAATTTGAGCCTGATTCTTGTGCTACAGTCTCTCTGTCAAACAGTTTGACCATACTTCTAAAAGTTTTTCCAGTCCAAGTTTAGTTGTTGATGTCAAGCCAGATGTCCCTCCTTTAATACTAGGCAAGATTTCTCCTCAGCAGTGACCTTCCTCTAGTTGAGAAAGTCATCTTTCCTCCTTCTCTATCCCAAGCATGTACAATGAATGAGTCATTGAGCACTTCACCTGCATGTACACACACACACACACACACACACACACACGAACATAAAAATTAACAAGCAGGGTCACTGGAATTCGCTGCTCCCTGCTGGAGCTGGTGACCTGGGAATATCTCATCCCAGCTGCAAGGAAAACCTGTTGACTGTTGATCGCAAACATTCCAGAGTGGTCCGTGCAGTGCTCCACTTCCACTTACAAGTTGCCATCAGAGAAAATATAAGCTCCGATGAGAAACAGTACCTTGCTAAGCCAGTCACTGCCCTCTGCTCTCTGAGAAGCTGTCCTTGTCCCAAGCATGCTGAGCTCTCTCCAGACAGGCATCTCTTGGTGACAGATTGAAGATCAAAGGACAGACTCTTGATATGCATCTTCATTCTCTGCTCTGCTGGCCAAGCTTTATTTCAAACTGGAAGTTTCTCCATTAAAACAAAGAGTCCTTCTGCTCTGCAGTCACCCAGAAGTCTGTTTGGTGTCTGTGAAGCATGTGATCTGAAAGACCTTAAACACAGGCCCTGGCCTGGAAAGACCAGAGAGCAGGCTTGCTAGGAGCACCTGCAGGTTTCACTTTCTTTCAGGAGATGGAAAGTGCTTGCCTTAATCATGTCATTTACCATTGGTACTCTGTTTATTTGATTTTGGGGCTTTTTGACCCTGAAGGGTCTGCCCTCCTAGGCTGCTTTGTGTGTGTGAGAATGTGTGTGTGTGTGTGTGTGTGTGTGTGTGTGTGTGTGTAGGTGTACATTGTGGGTGGGTACTCAGCTTGAACCCAGGAGCATTCTACAACTCATCCACAATAGAACTAGATCCCTGGCCCCTTTTTAAATTTTATTTTGAGGCAGGGTTTCACTAAATGGTTCAGGTGGCCTCAAACTTGTGATCCTCTTGCCCTTGAGTCACTTGGATTACAGACATTTACCTATGCACTCAGGGTATTCCTTCCTGAAGATAGCTAATTCCTAGAGAGTCTGCCCTCTCTCCAGCATGTACCTCTTACCCAAACTGATCCAGTTCTCACACCACCAGTTTCCTCCCTATTGGGCTCCCACCCTCCGGGGCCACTATCCTACTGCTCTAATCATACCGGGTCTGTTGAGGGCCACAGCCCAGTCGGGATGACGCATGGCATTTTGCCAGAAGCGAGTGGTTGAGAGGTGACCCAGCGAGCCATTGAGATGATGATGGTTAAGCTGTGTATTCAATTGTATATATGACCTTTACTCTCGGCAATAGGGCAGCTTTTGCTGCCTTGGGCGCCTGCTACTTTGGAGTTCCTGTTGAGTTCTCCTGGGGTCGGAGAGAGTGTGCGCAGCCCGATGGTGTTCCGGGAGAGTTGGTGGGGGGGGGGGAGTTCCGGTTGGTGTGTGGTGTGTTCCTGGAGGAGCCACGTGGGTGGCGTTTGGGAGAGTTCCCGGGGAGTGTGCGTGGAGTGCTGTGGGAGTACGGAAATAAAGTTTGTTCCTGCTTGAATGGCTCGTGATTTGTGCCCAGCCAGACTGCGGCACAGGTCCAGATGCCAGAGAACCAGAGATGGGCCTTGTCCCCTAGAGTTCACTGAAATTATTGAAACATACTAATCCTAAACCTGCTCATCTTTTCTTCCTGCACAAATAAAAGAAAGTCTCTTTCCCATGTTTTCCCTCACCTTCCACACTCTCTGCCTCCTGACCAACCCTGGTGCTTCCCGTATGGTGTGTTACAACTGTTTGAGGAAACTGTAGAAGTCTGTGAGAGTCCAAACTCTTTCTGTGAGTCTTACCATACTAGATTGAAACACACCCAAGGTACCCTTACAACCAGGCCAAACTTGCCAAGCTTCTCAAAAGGGTCAGGTCAATTGCATTCATATCCTGGACCCTTGGGCCTGGGTCATGGGGGTGCACCCAGTCCTCTGATTTCTGTTGGGCCCTCCCCATTAGAGAGCTGAGAAACAAGAAGGACTGTCAGAGGTGGGAGGGGAGGAAGGCTGCTGCACCTGGAATGTGGGAATTGTGCAAGCACTATTTCTGTTGTACACACTCCCTTCTGTCATGGCTACAAACATACCTAAATCTGCTCATCTTTTCTTCCTGCACAAGTAAAAGAAAGTCTCTTTCCCACATTTTCCCTCACCTACCACACTCTCTGCCTCCTAACCAACCCTGGTGCTACAGATTAGCTAGGTCACAGAAGACGCACAGGAGCAGACAAAATAATCTGAAGTAGACTAGACTTGGAGCCAAGATTTAAATGCTAGTTTTCTTCCCACCTTCTCAATTACCTTTCTGATGAACACTTTAAAGTATTAAAAAAGCAGGTTATTTTCTTTTCTGGGTGTCCTTACAATCAGATTAGACTTCCCATGAGAAGGAAATAGCTTGTTTTGATTTTATGACCTCCTCCTCCTGACTGGTATTATCAGGGCCTGTGACCAGAGCTCTGCCAGTCTCAGGACTCAGCACTGTGGGAAATGGTCAGCCTGCCTTGCACAGGGGCTACAACCAGTAAAATTCTAATGGATTTTCCTGCTACAGTACCATGGCTATTGCTGCCTCTACTCAATGCCACTAGCTGCATATCACCTCCTGGACACTGCGGTAAAATTGCCCTCAGCACACTGACACTTTAGGGACTCTGATGGGACTCAGGGGAGCCAGTAGCCTGGCTGTGAAGTGCTCCTTGTTACCAGAAGAAAAGTGCACTCTCTCCCTGTAGTGGTCTCGAGGGGCAACTGCGGGGATCTCCACACCATGACCCAGGATCTTCCATATAAGAAAAGCATGGTCCTCCCAATCATGGACAAAGAGTGACATGGATTTCAGGCCCTAAACAACAGATTAGGTACTGCTTCCACCTCTGGAAGAGAAGTAAAGGTCAAAATGTTTACAGGGTTTTGACTATTAGGCTTGGGTGTGGTTGTGAGCCTTAAAGGGGACACTGCAACAGGATTCTCTGGACTCCTGGGCACATGGGAACCTCATGTGCAGCCCCTTGAATCTCAGGGTCTGTCTGTCTTGGCTGGAACTGACCAACTCTGGAACACAGTCTGGCTGGGGTGTTAGGCCGTCACAAAAAAGCTATTTTTTAAGTGGTGAAAAAGATTGTGTTCTTGGAGGAAAGACCAAAACAGGAGGTAATCCCCAAGTGTGCACTGGAGGGGTCATGAAAATTAGGATCCCTGCATCTGATAACTGTAGGTCTGTGGTGTGGCCTAAAAATCTGCATTGCTATCAAGTTTCCTGGTGAAAACCATTTTGGTCTGGAACCCACTCTTAGAAACCCATTCTCAACCATAGTGTGATTAAGGCAAGACTGCTTCCTCTTAAATAATAGGGGACAGAGAGATGTGAGTTGTGAGTACATGAAGTTAAGAGAATAATTCTATAAAGTGGTCCCATTTGTGCACCATTCAAAATCACCCTGCACCTGTTGCAGAGTCTTCAGGCTCATTTTGGAAAATTAGAGTTAGCAAGTCACACCAGAACATAAGTGACCTCTGTGTTCCTCTGCTATAAGCAATTTTCAGGCATGCCTGCAGTCTCCCTTGCACTCTCAGAGCAAGATGAGGGAAGTCCCAGCTTGTCTCATTGAGGAGGCCAGGATGTTCTACCCCAAATGTGGTCTCATCACCAGGCTCCTGGTTCTGGTCACTGCATTCTTAGTTTCTGACCACATACCCTTGCCAACCTATGATATTCAGGAGCTTTGGCACCTTCTGGCACTTTTTGCATGAAAATTTAGTCATGTAACTCTCAAATTACCTCTTTTGTCATTATTACTTGTTAAGTGTTCTGGGAAGGGTTTGCATAATGTCCCCAGGAAGCCAGGCAGTACTAGGCTGAGCAGTCATATCTTTGCCCACTGTCCTTCTGTCCAGCTGCTGCTAAAATGTCTGCCAGAGACCAATCTCCATGGGAAGATAGAGGACCCACCAACTCCAAAGGCAATAAGAGCTTTTGAGAGCATGGGAGAGAGCCAGTTCACTGTACAGAGAAGGAAGCCAAGTCCTGATGGCCCCTGTCTCCCAATCTTGCACAATCATCTGAGACAGATCTGTATTGGATCAATGTCCCCAGACTGCTGGCATGAATTTATCACTTATTAAAATGACAATATGTCCAACCCAAATTACATTAAACACATGGTTTCAAGGACAGAGAGCGCAAACCCCTCACTCTAGAATAACCTAGTCTCTGTGGTAGGCCCATGTAGTCACAAAGACATTTTCTCACCTGGGAGATGAACCACATGACTTCACAGACTCTAATGATCATATAGAAAAAGAAATCAGAGGCTTGGGTCACCTAAAAAGATCTAAAGAGCCCTACCCCACCCCACTCTCATCCTGAAGACTCCAAGACTTCCCATTCTGTGGATGGAGAAGCTCAAACCAGCATATAGATTAAATTTCATTTTTCTTAGAAAGGACTTAGAGGAGTTAGGCTGTGGTGTGGGTCCTTCTCTCACAGGTGGCCACTCTGCTCCCTGCTGCTCAGCCCTTTTCCTCAACTGAGCTTCAATCTGGCCATCTCTGGCTCCTCTCCCACAGCGGGTGGAGGATGGCATGAGGGGGTACTGCTTCCCACCTGCCCAGATTCAGCACAACTAGACAGAAGGAGAGCTGAGTAGGCATGAGAGACACAAGAAGGCTAAAGGGACAGGGGTGCAAACAATTTAAGGGCAGAGGATGTACCAAAGAAACAGAATTCCAAGGAAGGCTGGTCTTGTGGGATAATGATGGGTGAGAACAGAAATCCTCCCTCAACCAAAAATACTTCCTCCACCCTCACTCTTTGGTTTTACTATTTTGGGTAAGTTCTTCATATTTTATAGATTATTTTTATGATAGCTAAAAACTAGGAGGAACCCAAATATTGAAAAAGGAACAAGATGGCTGGATCAACCATGGTACATCTGTTCTACAACATTTGCAGACTTAAGAACAATGGTTCAAAAATATGGATGGTTTCAGTAACTCGGGTAATGCTAAATGTAAAAAAAATTGGGGCTGGGATTGTGGCTCAATGGTAGCGTGCTCGCCTAGCATGCATGAGGCACTGGGTTCCATCTTCAGCACCACATAAAAATAAAGACAATAAAGTCCATCAACAACTAAAAAAATATTTTTTTAAAATAAATAAATGTAAAAAATAGTAAATTGCACGTATGATGAGATTACTATTGTGCTATTTGATGCTGTATTTCTTGAGAAAAATGCCTGAAGCCTATACAACTGTGGTGGTATTAATGAGCATGTGGGGCAATGTAGAAATATAGAAAGATATAACCCAATTATAGTCCCTGCCCCACTCAGAGCCTCAGAGCTGCCTGGGAACCCAACTCTGCCGTGCATGTCCTACCTCACTGTCACTGGGAACTCAGGCCTGGAAGCTCATCCAGGTGTACCTAGCCTTCCTTGCCTCACGGAAGGTGAAATTCAAGAAGAATGGCACTGAATTTTACAGAATCCAAATCATTTTGATGGTTTTTCCCCTGAATATTCAGGCTAGAACTTGACTGAATGTGTCAGTGTTGCTTAGGCATTGAGCACTGACCCTGACCTCAAAGAGTTTATAATCAGGGTGAATATTCACAAGTGAATACTTTACTCTGGCTGCTCCTCTAGCATTGTAATGGAATGAGGTAATGGAACTCAGTGTCGCCAATGTATGGAGTCCTATATTCGTATATAGCTAATCTAGGTATAAAAAATTTCAATGGGAGTGCTCCCTGTGGAGGCAGCCAGGATGACCAGAGCTAATTATCTTCCTACATGTAAAACAATCTCTTTGCAGACTTCTATGCAGATCATCTTGGAGCTATTTATTCATTTTGTATCTTAGGGAAAGAACAAGGGCACTACACAACCAACAATATCTCTGTTCTAAGCTTAGATTAGACTTCTGGAGAAGGATCTCCACAGCCAGGAATTGGAGATAGCCAAGATAGGTCCAGGACAAATACCAAATATGGAGACTCCCCTAAACACTATACCAGGAATTTACCACTTGAAAGACTTACATTCCAATTCCCAAAGAAATCTAGACTGTGTTACTTCCCTTGGCAACCTAATAGGTGTAAATCTCTAGATTACATACTTGTGGAAATAACAGAGAAACTATTTCCACATCATTTTCAATGTTTACTGTGCACTAAATATTTCTTTTCTGATGCTACTGTTTTTGTTTTAGCTACCTGCCCCAGGTAGCCCATGTACCAGTCATCACTATACTTCTACTTCTTTTACAAGGCTTAAAAACTAACTCCTTTACCGGGGAAGTATTGACACAAAGAAGAGAGTTTCACAAACAAATGAGGTAAGACAAGTTTTTTCATATAATATACCACAAAACAATTCTCTATGGCCCCATAAGATAAGGAGTATGTTCTCACAAGCCTTCATAATACTGCAGTAAAAAATGTTATTTCTTGCAGCAGTTTAGCCTTTCCATGCTGGTGGAATGTGATGTGATTCAATTGTTACTTCATTCAGCCAAGCTGCAGGGACAGAGTATACATGTCCTAGTGGATTGTATCAGTACCACTAGTCTGTCATGGCAATGTAACAAATGAGGTGAAACAGAAATTTATTTGAGCTAATTCCATAGTCTCCATATCAAGGTGTCTGCTGGAATGATTGCCTTTGACTCCACTCTGTGACATGTCTATTGCTATCTTCTGTCTCTAAGTTTGCATGAAATTTTTCTGTGCTTCTCTGTGTCCTTATTGTTGCTTTTCATAAGGAGAAAAATTTAATTGGATTAGACTTTATACCAATTAACTAGATTAACATTAATTATGTCTTTAAAAATTATATATTTAAATAGATTCACAGTCTGAGGCGCTAGGTATTTGGAACCACAATATATGAGACTTGGGGAGGGGACACAATTCAGCTAAGAACATAAACTAGTCTCCTGCTGAAGGCAGACTTTCTGGAAAGGGAATACTGAGTGAAGGGATATGCACATGTGACATTTTAACAGCTACAATCAGATTACAGCACAGAAGAGCTGCTGAAGTTACATTGCCACAAGAAATCTCTGGTTGTCGCTGCTTCTCTGCAGCCAGGCTTCTCTGGGTGTTGGCATTTTAAAAATTATTTTTCTTGATTAATCTCTTTTCCATGTGGCAACTAAATTCACACTGTTCTATTTTTTTTCCAATTTCCCAACTGAAAACTTGAGTTACCTTTCAGTTGATTTATCAACCATTTAGATTTTTTTCTTCCCTGAGTCCAACCCATATTTTGGGCCCTGTTTTGTGCTCTCTTGTAATTGCCCCAGTGAGGAACCTGGGTTGACATACCTCTGTTACTAAAGTCTTCCCTTAACATGAAAGCAGGATAAACCATAGTCTCTGAACTCAAAGGGACCTCCTAGGACATCCTCACTAGGGTTGCTCTTTAAAATGGAGAAGCAATAATATTTCTCTATTTGAGAGGTGACAAACCAGACAAACCTGCAACATCCCCTATATCAGTAGCAAACCAGACTGAGAAGCTTAGAAAGAATTTCATGCAGTTCTTCTCTGGGCAGCTCTCAGTTCTGACACAAGCTGCTTGCTGAGAAGCCATTTGATACCTAGAAGCCTGTGTTCTCTCATCTCTACAATTGGATGTTTTAGAGGTCTCAGGTGGATAATGGCTTCGTGGGGGCTCTGATATAAGTAGGTGCTGTGCTTCCACAGCTGATGAAACACCTTGAAGTTGTTGTGTAGATACTGCTTAACCTTCTCTGACACCATATCAACTTTCTTTCAGAAGTTTATAACCTATTTATCATGGGCACTCATGTCCTTCACATGCCCCAATACAGTATTTCAAATCTTCCTGGTCTGACCTCCAGATTCCAATTCTCTGATGTTTCGTGTACTGCCAATAATTATATGTCATCCTTGGCCTCCTTTTGCTCTATGCCATCAACAAAAGAAATGTGCTGCCGGCCTCTATAGCCTTGTCCCTCTTTGCTTTGAAAACATAGAGCTTAGTAGTCCTTTACATCCCTCTAAATCAGCCTATTCTATAATTTATAAACCCTGATTAAACTTACATATATTCGATATCAACCTATATTTTCATTTGTAAAGGGTGTTGATTAAATTCTAGCTGGTGTTTGCCTTTGAGGTAAACTGAAACATGATTCCATGGAGCCTGGAATGGGAGCCCCAAGATAACAGAGATCTATGAGAATGTTCTGTTTGTGTGGCACTCTGTAATACGCAGGACTGCATTTTATATACATATATCACAAAGCCTGCTCTTTTGAATAAGTCACTTTCCAAGTCTGATGAGAATAAGGAATGTTGCAAGAGTCTTGTGATCTGGTGGAGGTGTTTCAGTTTTGGAATCAGACACAGCTCATCCTGTGTCCTGGCCCACCTGATTATTAGTTGTGAGAGTCTGTCCACAAGAGAAAACATATAATACAGCCTGGCCATTGGGTATAAACCCAAATTGCCAAATATGTTTGCATTTGATGTATTTAAACAGTAAAGACTGCTGAAGATTACAGCCTATGTGTTTCTAACCTCCTGGGATCCCATCTTCCTTTTCATTTTTTTTTAAAAAAAAATTATTTATTTTTTTTAAGGTGTAGATGGACACAACACAATGCCTTTATTTCTATGTGGTGCTGAGGATGGAACTTGGGTCCTGCCCGTGCTAGGCTAGCGCCCTACCGCTAAGCCACAATCCCAGCCCCCATCTTCCTTTTCTTGCTGTCCAATACCTACAATGGGAAAGAACCTGAGACCAGTATGATGTGGGAAAGAGTGATCTACTTTTGGACACTTCCTGGTTGGAGCTTCCTGCTCCCACTCAGGGCACTGTTTCTCCTAATTTTGGGGCTTGAGGAGAAATATTAGTGAGAAACTGTATTGCTCAGCTCTAGCATATAAAGAGATAGACCATGCCCTTAAAGTCCCTGATATTAGGGGATCCATAGCGCTCAAATCTGGAATGTGGTTCCTGTGAACTGAGATATGATGGAGCGAGTCAAACTTGAGGATGTAGTTCCAAAAGCACACATACTTCATTAGTAGTATTCTTAGTCACAGAAAGATAATATTCTGAATTATGTTATTAATATCAATTTCAACTGTCACTTTTAACATTATTAATGTGAATACTAGAAATATTTAAATTACCCTTGTGCCTTACGTGTTGTTTTCATTGGACATTGTTGTTTTGGGGGTTGCTCCCCAGTTCAAATTTCAATCTGTCTCCTAACAAGAACAGAGGCCAGAAAAGTTAAATGAAATTTTATAGTAATTGTCATTGCATTATTTTCATTCATGAATAATATACAGGCATATATAATCCGTAAACTGAAATGACCTTATACGCAAGGTTAGATGCAAATGTTCTGCTGGTTGGTCTAGATCCTACTTTTGGAAGGAAATCTTGCCATAAAATAGCATCAGCCTGAGGCTCTGAGGTGTAATTACCAGACCTCAAAAGAAAAAAGAAAAAAAGAACCTGCAACCAAGAATCTGTCATTCTGGCCTTATGCATGACTGGATTGGGTATTATTTCCTGTTACTCAAAAACAAGGTTACGGGCTCAGACTCAGGGGCACAGTCTGAAGCCCTGTCCATTCACGAGCACTTAGTGAGAACTGTCCAATCCGGTGTGCAGCCAGCGAGGAGGGGGCGGGCTTCCGCAATCGGGTCCTTCCCCCCCCCTGGAGTCCGCCATTTCTGCCATTTGTCTCCAAGTTTCACTCTCGAGCTTCGGAGTCCGGGTGGCTCTGCTGTGCAGGTTCTGAAGGTCCTTAGGGAGCAGCCTGGCTCCTGAGCACCAGGAAATGGTGAGTGTGCAGTGGCACCTGGAGCCTGGGCAGGGAGGCTGGGGAGGGAGGCTGGGAACCTGGGCACCGGCTGTGGCAGGACCGGGAGCTCGCAGACGGGAGTCCGGCAGTCTCTGGAGCCTGCAGGCTGAGCCCTCCGCTGGGGCAGTATGCCCCAGTCCTACCGGCCATCTAGGTGGGGAGACGTCAGTGGCAGAGATCCATAGCCACCTTTCTTATCCTCGCAGGGCCTCCTCAGCCCCTGCGTCAAATACTATCTGGCAGGTGTGCGCCTGCAGCCCAGACTCTTGACGAGCGCGGTGACAGGTGGGACGATCATCATGATCACATCTCCACATGTTCTTTTCCTGCAGGAGAGAAGCTGTGGTCTATAGGGACCTCACTTCTTCCTGAGCTAGCTCGTTTTCATTTTTTTTTTTTTTTTTAGTTACTGAAAGTTGAACTGCGGGATATTATACTACTGAGCTATATATATCCCTGGTACTATTTACGTATTTGTTTATTGAGACAGGTTTAGCTAAGTTGCTGAGATTGGCTTTGTTAGGTTTGATTTATCTAGACTTTTCTATTGCAATTAAGTATATATTTTTTACATACATATGGATTCATATATTGATTTTGCTAAATTGTGATTCCTTGATATTATGGTAATATAGTATAGTTTTATAATATACATGTCAGGTAATGATAAGTACTTATTTTGCTCTTATAATTGAAAAGTTTCTTGGCTAAAGTTATATATAACTTTGTGGATGAATTTTAGAACTTCATGCCTTGGTTACTTATTTCATTAAAAGTAAAGAATGTTGAATTTTTTTGTTATGGCATTATAGCTATACATAATATTGGGTTCATTTTGACATAATCATACAAGTATGGAATATAATTTGCTCCACTTCATTACCCAGTGATTCCCCTTTCCCTCTTCCCTTCCCTCTCTTCCATTTATTTATAGTTTTTAAAATTACTGCTTTATAGATACACATAAAGCTAGAATTTACTGTGATATATTCATATATGTAATAGCAATTTTGGTGGGAATATATTTTGTAGGTTAATTTGGGAAAAATTGTCATTTTTATAATGATGAGTTTTATCATGTACACATGGATGTGTAATTGAGTCTCTGATGTAGTTCTGATGACTTTTGTTTTCTCATAAGTTCCACATATTTTCTTTCTAAACATGTGTACATGTGAAATACACATGCATATATAAAACTTAAACATGGTGTTTTACACTATTTTTTAAACTGGATAACTATGACCAAAAATGTGACTGGCCCCTAGTGACTATTTTTCCACAGGTTATTATTTATCTGTTCCAAGATGTGCATTCTCTTGAACATCCCCCTGGGTTTCAAGTGTTTAGATGAGTACTGTTGTGTTCTTACATATTATCATGGTCACATATGCTGTAATTTCAGTAAGTCTATGATGGGGAGTATTGTATATATTCAATAGCATACAGTTTCCACAAGCAGGTAATAATAACTTAAACTGCACTTGAGTTTATGAGTATTCATTTGTTTTATATCTTCATCAATATTTAATTTTGTCTGTGATGGGATTTTATTTTATATTTCTCTAATTTTTAAAGATGTTGAATTTTTTATGATTATTGAATACTTAGATTATCTCCTGTATGAATTGGCAGTTCAAGGCTCTTCCCTGTATTTCTTTTGTGGTTTCTGGATTCAAAAATAAGAAAATAAATCCAACAAGGGAGATAGAGTTTCATTTCAAGAAAAAGCCAATAATTTTACTTTTAATTATTAAAAAAAAAATCACCTTTTTTCTTCCCCTGAGTATATATTGTATGTTTCTTGTCTGCTTTATATTTAGAGGTTATTTCAAATGAAATTCTAGACCTTATCTTTAGAAATTCTATTCTTTTTCTTTCTTTTATTTTTATTTTTATTTTTTTGTGGTGCTGAGGGTTGAACCCAGGGCTTTGTGCATGCAAGGCAAGTACTCGACCAACTGAGCTATACCCAGCCCTTATATTTGGAAATTCTAACAGGAAAAATAAATAAGGAAAATCTCCCTTCCCTATGGCTGCAGGAAAATGAATATATTTCCTCAAAATTATTTAGTAAGTAAATAAATTATTGAATGACACATTTACTAAAACATACACTCCTCTTCCTTGAAGGTTTTTTTTTTTTTTTCTTCTTGAATGTTTTTGACAGTGAATCATGCATTTTATTATCTAGATTTTGGAATTTACTACAAAATCATATGCGATAAGATTTGGCAAATCCTAGAAATATTCATCCATAATTTATTGTTTACTGAATGATGTGCTGAGACATATTTATTTTTTGAAATAGTTACATCATTTTTTTTTCAATTTGCTATAAGCCTTTTAGATGTATTTCTTTTCTGAGTCAGACTCCGGTCCTGTGGTGTGCTTTTTTGCACCCTGAAAGCTCTAAGCATTTACCCTCATAAGGAATCTGGGTTGATAGTTGTGCTGGGGAAGAGTTCCTTAACCTTAAAGAAGGAAAAACACTTGTGTTGCTCCTGGGATGTCTTTTCTAGGCACTCTCTTCAAAATGGAGAGAAAATATTTCTCCAGACTGACATCCGCTATATCAGGAGCAAACCAGCCTTTGAGGAGCTTTGAAGGGATTTCATACAGTTCTGTCTCTGGGTAGTTCTCTGTGTGCTACCGAGTTTCCATTTAATGTCCAGAAACCTGTGTTTTCTCATCTTTACAATGGGAATGATTTTAGGGGACACAGATGAATAATGCTCTTCATGGAGCTACTAATACATGTATGTGCTGTGGCCCACATCTAACAAACCACTTTGCAGATACTAATTGTTTAACCATTATTTGCCACTCACATGAATTTTCTTTCAAAAGGTTATACTAATCTTTTCACTGTAGACAACCATGTCATCCACATTCCCAAATATAAAAGATTGAATCTTCTTTGTCTGAATTCCAGATTCCAATTCTCTTGTGTTCAAGGTGGCAGAACTTCATTGTGTTTCTCCTTGTCTTTTTACTTTGTGTTCCTGACAAAATATTTTTCTGCTTTATGCCTCTATTACTGTTTAGCTATGTTTAGAAAATGACATAGAAACCTTTATTATTTGCTGATTGTAGAGGAGGGTTGAGAATACTTCTGGCTGGTGTCAGTCCTTGTTATAAATTGAACCAGGACTTTCCTGGGTCCTGGAAAGGGAGCCCCATAACAAATCAGGTACATGAAAAGGTTTTGTTTATATATTATATATAGATATTACATATGTGCTTATTATATATAATATATACATATTGTATACACACACACACACACACACACACACATAGGTGTAGGTAAGTCTATTGAGTGCATTTCTTTTAGGTGAGGAATACAGTTCTTTATCAATATTTCTTCTCAGGTTCAAAAGAGAGATATTGCCCTGTGTGAGAGCAGGGAGTTTACCCAGAAAGTTTCCAGAAGTAGACATTTTCCCACCAAATGCTGGCCATGATCCATTCCATTCCATATATCAGACAGCAAGCAATATATATGTATATGTAAATATAGTGTACAATATATAAGTGTATATATTACATAGTAGTATGTACACACTCATACATAGAAATCCTGCTTTTTTGAACAAATATCACTAACAACTCCTAAATTAATAAGAAAAGTTGTATGAGTCATGTGGTGTGGTGTAGTGGAGGTATTTGGGTTTCAAAATAGATGCAATTTGTTTGTTTGTTTTTATACTGGGATTGAAACCAGGGGCACTTAACTACTGAGGCACATCCTTAGCACATTTTAATATTTTATTTAGTTAACAGGGTCTTGCTAAGTTGCTCAGTTTTGAACTTGCAATCCTACCTCAGCCTCCCAAGCTGCTGGGATCACAGGTGTGTGCCACATGCATGGCAACAAAATTCATCTTTTTTCTTAATATTTATTTTTCAGGTGTAGATGGTCCCAACACAATGCCTTTATTTATTTTTTTTTAATGTGGTGCTGAGGATTGAACCCGGGTCCCACCCATGCTAGGAGAGCGCTCTACCGCTGAGCCTCAATCCCAGCCCCGCAACAAAATTCATCTTGATTCCAAACCCCTTGCTTATTGAGGGGCTTTCATCATAGGAAGAAAAAAATGTAATGGACTGGCCATTAGGTCTAAGGCCAAATTGCAAAATTTTGCAAAATTGCAAAATACTTCATTAGTAATTATGGTCACATATTGGTAATATTTACATAATGGGTATGTTGGATAATGTTATTAAACTCAATTTCTACTGTTTATTGTTTTATGTGAACACTAGAAATTTTTTTAATTACCCTTGCACCACATATTAGTATTGATTATTGTTGCCTTAGGGTGATTCTTCCCAGGTCAATCTCTTTCCTAATAAGAGAAGAGAGCAGGGAAGTTAATGAAATTTTGCAGGATTTTCACTTTGTTATTTCCATCCATGAATAATATAAGACTTATATAATCCAGAAATTGAAAGGCCTTATATGCAAGGTTAAATACAAATGTCCTCCTGGCTGGGCTATTTCCGACATCTCTAAGGAAACCTTACCTTCAATTAGCTGCAGCCTGAGGATATGGATTTCAATTCCCAGCACCTCAAAAGAAAAAAGCTACAGGCAAGGGCCTGCCATCGTGACCTCATTCATTTCTGCATTTAATGTCACCTCCTGTCACTCAGAAGACTCACTAGGCTCAGTCTGAGCATGTGAAGAGGTAAGCCCTGTCCACTCAGGACCCCTTAGGTAAGCATTGTCCAATCCAGCACACAGCCAGTAAAGAGGAGCAGGTTCTGACCATCTGGCGTGGCTTTTCTCTCTGGAGCCACCAGTGTTGGTGTCCATCTCTAAGCTTCCTCTTTTATGTCGAGGGGACCTGGTTTGCTCTGATTTGCAGGTGCTGGAAGATCTATATGGAGGACACTGGGCCCCTCAAAATCTAGCAAATGGAGAATGTGCAGTGTCATCCTGAGGCAGGGGGTGAGGCTGTTTGAAATTGGCTGCACCGACTATGGTGGGAACTGGCAGTTGTGGCCTGGAATACTGTGGCAGTCTCTAGTGTCTCAGGCCTGGGTCCTCCTCTGGAGAAGTTTAGCCCTGAATCCCCACTGGTCAGTCAAATGGGCTTATATCAGCAGTGGACTCTGGAAGTCCTGTCCTATCCCTGCAGATTATCTTCAGCCCCTACCGGAAGTCCTGTCTGAGCACATGTGTACCAGCATTCCAGCACCTTCCCGGATGGTGGGGGATTGTGGAGTGGAATGATGATCCAAATCTCAACTCCATGTATTGTTTTCCTGCACGAGGGGAGTGTTTTCTGTAGTGATCTAGGGTTTTCTTTCCTGATGAGCTTGCTTTTTTTTTTTTTTTCCTGGGAGGATAGTGTCATTGTGGATTAAACCCATGGGTCCTTTATCATTGAGCTACATCCCTGGTACTTTTTTATTTTTCTTTTTTTATTTTGAGTCAGTTGCTGAGTGTGGCCTTGAATTTGTGTCCCAGTCTCCTGAGTTGCTGGGATTACAGGAGAGTTCCACTCTGCCTGTATCCTCCTGAATGTTCTCAATGTATGGAAACAAAATGTCAAATCCAGAACCGGGTCTCCCAGCCTAAACCTTTATATGTGTATGTCAATAAAATCTTAAAATTCCAGCTCCCTCTCCACATTCCCAATGATAACTTCCCCTCTTCTCAGTATTGTCAGTTATTTTTCCCATATTACATTTCAGATGAACACAGTATTTTTTAATTGTTTTACCAAGAATTGGGTGAAATTATTTAAAGGATTTTTTTCCCCCACTGGCTGGGTGTAATATCACATGCCTATAATTCCAGAGACTCAGGTGGCTAAGGCAGGAAGATTGCAATTTTAAGGTCAACATCAGGAATTTAGGGAGACCGTGGGCAATTTAGAAAGATTTGTCTTGAAATTTTAAAACAAAGGTTGTGTATGTAGCTCATATTTAACATGCCCCTGTATCAAATCCCCAGTACTATAGAAAGAATCAAAGGCAAAGATTTTTGTTGTTGTTGTTTATGAGCATTTCACATGATAGAAAAGTAGAGAAGAATCACTTGACCTTTGCAATAATATATGTTTGTATTTTCCCTTTGTCTCTCAAGGCCAGACAGCCTGTCAGAATGTCTTTGTGCTGAGTGTCCCCTTTGTGGAATTTATGTCAGAGGGTTCTCATTTCCCCTTCTGGTATTTTCCTGGTACTGTGTTTCAGAACTGTCTGATATGAGGATCCCACAGCTAATACCTCTAATGTCTCCTGAGAGTCTAGAAATATGAGTTCTTGGGTCTCATCTTGTGAGCGAGCAGTCTAAATTTAGGGAACATAGTTTCCCTGGGAAGTAGCTGAGTGCTCTAAAACTGGGAGAAATCCCCCGGTGTACCCTGCATCCAGAAGGCACTTTAGTTGTTTCCTTCTCTTGGCTACTGTGAATACTGCTCCAGTGAAGATGAGAATGCAACCATTTATCTAACATACTGACTTCAACTACTGTGGAAATGCACCCAGAATTATTATTATTGTGTTAGATATTATAGAACTTTCAACTTCCAATGCTTTTTAAAAAGAAAAAAATGGCTCTACTAAATTCATATTCTAGCATATAAGCCTTACCAGTGATCCTTGCCTTACAAGTGTTGCTTTCTTCCAAATTCATATAATTGGAGTACTAGTTATTCTTCAACTTTTCATATTAGCCATTTTCTACAGCTGTGCTCAGGCTGCAGAAGGTTTTATAGTTGATTGCTGCAATAAATTCCTGATGCAATTTTGTTAGAATCCAGGCTGTCGTATACTCACTGAAAGAAAGGTGATGTAAACCTATTATAGAAATAAATGGGGATCAGTACTTTTAATCTCTCTTTTTTTTCCCCCTCACTCCTGGTAGGGATTGTATAGCCTATGGAAATGCTTGTACACCAATGTGAATCCACTCCTTTGTGATCTAGGGATACATGCACACACAGTTGCCATTGCTCCCAAATCTTGGAGGTTTAGGGTATAATACATTGAATGGAAAAAGATGAAGTTGTGACAAATTCTTTACAGAAAGAATTGTTAGGCTTTTAGTGAGGTAAGCAAGGGAGAAGGGTTCAGGAAGTGCTGAACTACCACCTGGGCTGCCAGTGGTGGACTAAATTTCCCCTGTAAACCCTTTGGTGCTGGCTAGATAAAAGCTCAGCTGTTGTCAACAGCAGTTTGCAGAGTATGCTGGCAAATCCCTTTTTAGGATAATCTGGGACCCTCGAGATTTAACTCCTCCCTTGAGATTTGGGGATTCTGTCCTAGTTAAATGGCACATTGCCCAAGGCAGGCTAGTGCCCAAGTATACTCCAACTTTTTCTACTCATCTGATGGTAAATATTTTTTTCAATTGTCCAATGTATGTGCCTATAACTTTAAGAGGGACTCAAAACTGAGTAGATAATTTATTTGGTATATCCATGAATGGAGGGAGAGTCAGGAGGCTCATATTCTGGTGTATTTTTAAAATTCTCTCTCTTACTATCTGCTTTCTGAGGAGTGCTGGGATATATTTCCAGCATCACATTCTGCACACAAGCCTTACCAGTGATCTGGGCCTATAGTTCTAACACCTACCTTTAGATTGGATTGCATTATTTATTCACATTAAATACTTTCCTTGATGTGCTTAGATTTATGTAGGCTCTTTTATTGCCCTTAACAATAAAAGTGATATTTACATACATATGGATTTACCTATGGAATTCTCTGTATTGATATTTATTAGCTTTAAATTACTGTAATATTATAATTTTATACCACACATTAGTGTCAGGTAATGATAACTTGTATTTTTGCTCTAACATTTCAGAGACTTCTTAGCTAATTTCATATATAATTAACCTTCCAGGAGAATTTTAGAAGTTTTTGTTTTGGTCCCTTCTTTAATTAAAAGTAAACATGGTGAAATTTTGATGGGGTATTATTATAGATTAACTTGGGCAAAATGGTCATCTTTATATTGATGAGTTTTATCATCTATACGTAGGGTGTGTAATTGATTCTTTTATTTGCTTTTCTGTATTTTTATTTTCTCAAATTCTCCACATTTCCTTTTTAAATATGCTTCCATATGAAATGCAACATTCATGTGGCATCTATATAAAACATACATAGTGTTTTATAGTATTTGTCAGTGGATATAACATAACAAAAATATGTCTGGCTTCTAGAAACTATTATTTCTCACAGTTTATTGTTTATTTATTCCTAACTGTTCATCCTCTTTAACCATGCTCCTGGGTTTCAACTCTGGAGGAATATGGTTATATCCTCATATGTACAGGTGCTGTAAGTTCAATCTGTATTCCTGGTGTGGGTGTATAATATATGTTGGATAACAAAGTACTTTCTACAAATGGATAATAACAGCTTAAACTCTGTCTTTATGAGAATGCATTTATTCCATATGTTCACCAACACTATTTAATTGTATGTATATAATGTGATTTTGTTTCACATTACCTAATTTCTAATTTCTATTAGAGTATAAGGTTTCAAAATAATTTTTAATTATCTTCCGTATTTCTGTAGTGTCTGTTGTGATATTGCCCTTTTCATCACATATGCTGGTAATTTGAGTTCTCTCTCTCCTTCTCTTAGCATGGCTAAGGGTCTGTCAATTTTATTTATTTTTTCAAAGAACCAACTTTTAGTTTTGTCAATTTTTTCAGTTGTTTCTTTTGTTTCAATTTCATTGATTTCAGCTCTGATTTTTAATTATTTCTTGCCTTCTACTGCTTTTGCTGCTGATTTGTTCTTCTTTTTCTAGGGCTTTGAGATGTAGTGTGAGGTCATTTATTTGTTGGCTTTTTCTTCTTTTAAGGAATGAACTCCATGCAATGAATTTTCCTCTTAATACTGCTTTCATAGTGTCCCAGAGATTTTGATATGTTGTGTCTGTGTTCTCATTTACCTCTAAGAATTTTTTAATCTCCTCCTTGATGACTTCTGTAACCCATTATTTATTCAGTAGCATATTGTTTAGTCTCCATGTGATGCAGAAATTTTTCTTCTTTATTTTGTCATTGATTTCCAATTTCATTCCATTATGATCAGAAAAAATGCACGGTACTATGTCTACTCCTTTGTATTTGCTAAGAGTTGCCCTATGGCATAATATATGGTCTATTTTTGAGAAGGATCCATGTGCTGTTGAGAAGAAAGTGTATCCACTTGATGCTGGTTGATATACTCTATATATGTCAGTTAAGTCTAAGTTATTAATTGGGTTATTGATCTCTATAATTTCTTTATTCAAGTATTGTTTGGAAGATCTGTCCAGTGGTGAGAGAGGTGTGTTAAAGTCACCCAAGGTTATTGTATTATGGTCAATTTGACTCTTGAACTTGAGAAGAGTTTGTTTGATGATAGCTGCACCATTGTTTGAGGCACATATATATTTATGATTGTTATGTCTTGTTGGTGTATGGTTCCCTTGAGAAGTATGCAATGTCCATCTTTATCCCTTTTGATTAACTTTGGCTTGAAGTCTACTTTATTTGATATGAATATGGAGACCCCTGCTTGCTTCTGCAGCCCATGAGAGTGGTATGATTTTTCCTAACCTTTCACCGTGTTGTGCAAGTTGGTGTGGGTGGATCTAATCAAAGAAGAAACCAAGTCATGTTAAATACCCAAAAATAAACAAAAATGGCTGGGAATACAAATCATGTCTCAATAATAACCCTGAATATTAATGGTCTAAACTCACCAATCAAAAGACATAGACTAGTGGATGGGGGGAGGGGGGGCGGGGGACAACAATATGCTGCCTCCAAGAGACTGATCTCATTAGAGGGTCTGGGTTGAAAAATCTGCTGAGATACGAATTGGTCTCCCCCTATATGTAATCTGATTCCTCTCTCTTGAAGCTTTTAAGATTCTATCCTATTCTGTGTGCTGGGCATTTTCATATAATATGTCTTGGTGTAAATCTGTTGTAATTTTGTACATTTGGTGTCCTGTAAGCCTCTTGTATTTGGTTTTTCAATTCATTCTTCATGCTTGGGAAATTTTCTGATATTACCTCATTGAAGCATTCCTTTGGTTTTAAACTCTGTGCCTTCCTCTATCCCAATAACTCTTAGATTTGGTCTTTTGATGCTGTCCCATAATTCTGGGATATTCTGTTCATGATTTCTAACTATCTTCACTGTGTGATCAACTTTATTTTCTAGGTTGTATACTTTGTCTTCATTATCTGATGTTCTTTCTTCCAAGTGATCTAGTCTGTTGGTTATGCTTTCTATTGAGTTTTTTATTTGATTTATTGTGTTCTTCATTTCAAGGAGTCTCTATCTCTCTTGAAGTAATCTTTTGCTACCTGTATTTGCTCTCTTTTCTCATTGTTGGAGTGATCAATTTTTGCCTGTATTTGCTCATTTAGGTCATTCTTTAATTCACAAATCATTTTAACTATGAACCTTCTGAACTCCTTCTTTGACATTTCATCAACTTCACTCTCTGTGGGTTCTGTTATTATAGTGTCCTGGTTTGTTTGGGGCACTTTCCTCCCTTGTTTTTTCATGTGGTCTATGTGTCTTCCTTTCTTGCAGTGTGGATCTGAGACATTACAGTTTCTTTCCTATATTCTTGTAGTATCTGAGCAGATTGTCTGTATCTCACCTTGATGTTGGACTTCCAGACCCTACTGGTGTTCCAATGAATTCTATTGCATCCTGGATCTGGGTCCTGTGCAAGTTGGTGTGGGTGGGTCTGGGCTGCTGGGCTTGACCTCCCTCAGTGTCTGCTGGTCAGAAGGGATGGTCCTGCGCCAGAGGCGAGGCTCTGGTGAGTGTCTGCCCTGCCAGGGGAGAGGTAGACCAAGCCTGCTGTGTACCTGGGACCCGCATAGGCTGGTGGGGTGGATCTGGGATGCTGGGCTTGATCTCCCACCAGGCTTGACCTCCTATGGTAGTCTGTTGGTAGGAAGGGGCCAGAGGTTAGGGTCTGGCAGGTGTCTGCCCCACTGGGGGAGGGATGAACTGGGCCTACTGAGAGCATGGGTCCTGTGAGAGATGGTGTGGGTGGTCTGGGCTGGATCTCAGCTCCCTCAGTAGTCTATTGGTTGGAAGGGGTGGTCCTGCACCAGAGGCTAGGCTCTGGTGGGTATCTGCACCGCAGGGGGAGGGGTGGACCAGGTCTGTTGTGCACCTGGGACCTGCACAGGCTGGTGCATGTGGACATTCTTTATTTCTCCCCCTCGAATGCATAAGTCGCACCTTTGCGCATTGTGATATATATCACCATTCCTTTTTATTTTATTTTGGAACAGGGTCTTTCTAAATTACTGAGGCTGGATTTAAAGTTGTGATCCTCTGGACTCAGCCTTCAAAGTAGCTGTGATTACATGTGTGTGTGTCACCCCTCCTGGCCCCTCCTGGCAGGGATTGCATTCAAAAAAAAAAAAACAGGGATTGAACCCAGAGTGCTTAAACACTAATTCACATCACCAGCCCTTTTTTATTTATTTTTTTTTTTTTAATTTTGAGGCAGGTTGCTTTGAATTTGCAATCCTCCTGCCTCTGCCTCTTAAGCCATGGGGATTACAAGCATGGGTTGCCAGGCAGAGATTATACGTGCCTTTTATATTACATTGGTTAAGGATGAAATCTAGACTAGCAAAACTTCCTAAATTACTGAGGGTTCCCTTCAATTTTTGCCACCACTCCCATCAACAACATACTTCTTTTAAAGGCTGAATGATAAGCCAAGTGTGGTGATACATGCCTTTTGTAATCCCAGGGATTTGGGAGGTTGAGAAAAGAGGACCGTAAGTTTGATGCCAACCTCAGCATCCTAGTGAGACCCTCTACATCTTAAAAACCCTGTCTCCAAATATTTTTTAAAAACTAAAAAAATTATTATATATGTATGTAAAATTTGTGTGTATATATACACAGCTAAATATATGTGTGTGTATATATATTTTTATTCTTCCATGGACATTTAGGTCATTTTTATGAAATGGCTATTCTGGATATTGTTGCAATGAACTTGGTAGAGTATATATTTCTAAAGGCGTATTTCATCTTTTTAAATTATTTTAATGATTAATTACAACTTGAGTGGATTGAGGTATGTCTAGAAAATTGGTATAGAACACCTGTAAATGTGTCTGTTGGTGTGTTTTCAGAAGATTGGGTTGGACATCAGTGGGAAAGACCTTCATGAATGTGTAGTACCAACCAACAGGTTTATGTTTTAAAAAATGCAGAAGGGGAACCTGTCACTGGCTTGAGATCCAAGCTTCTTGAAAGGGTCCTTTTTTCTGATGTGTTACCTGCATTAGGACAAACGACACACATAATATGAAGTCTAGAGACAGGAAGCAAACCTCGGATCAGCAAGCCATTCTTTATTCCAATTGGTGGAACCCTGGTGTGGCTTATTTTGTGGACAAAAAAAAATGGTGGTTCACTGAAGCAAGAATCTGGGTTATATAGGCTTTGTTTAGGTTGGGACAGGAGGGTAATACCTGGGGTTTATTGTACTGGGGTCCTGTGGACCCATTAGGGTGGGACTGGAGGACAATTCCTGGTGTCCACTGTATTGGGGTCTTGCTGAACATTAGGGTGAGACATGAATGTGAATAGGAAATTTCCTGGGGCTCACTGTATTGGTTTCAAGTAACCCTTTAGGATTTGGGGTCAGATGCCAGTCAGGTGGAGTTCATTTTGTGTTTCTTCCCTCTGGCTGAATACTGGGATTTAAAATGAGAAAAGCTTAGGGAAAATGTGCTTGGACTTATTTCCCCTATCCTTCCACCTGTGAGCATCTGACTTCAGATTCTTTAACTTTTGATTGTGGGCTTGAATCCCTCAAGTGTCTCTCTAGCCCTTAGTCTCGGACTGTAGCTGCTTTATTGACCTCCTTAGGGTGTGAGGCTTCCAGTTGCTTGGACTGAGCTGTTACCAGTCCCCCAGTTTTGCCAGCCTGCAGAAAGGAGTTTTGGGAATTTTATTACATAATGATGTGAATCCATCTAATAATCCCCTTCTATGTACACTTATACATTGCGTATTTTATTAGTTTTGTTTTTTTCTGAAAAACTCTGATATGCATAAGCTCAGCAAAATATCTGAGTCATATGGTATATCTTGTTTCCATTTTTTGAAAAACACCCATATTGTCTTCCATGATATCTGTACCAGTCTGTATTTCTGACAAGTGAATCCAGGAGTCTGCTGTTCTTCACATCCTCTGCAGTACATGTTATCTACTATGACTTTGCTAACAGCCATCATAACAAGCATGTGGTGGGAGCTCATTGTGATATAACCTGAAACCATGAATCTCCCAGAAGAAAATAGGAAAAATTCTTTGACATTAGTGTTAGTAATAGTTTGCAATAGGACAAAGAATGTACAAGAAAAGCAAAAATAAACAAGTGAGACTATATGAAGCTAAAAATGTTTCTATATAGCTAGGGAATCAATCAATGAAATGTTAAAGTAGACCATGGACTGAAGAAAACATTTGCTAACCACATATCTGGGAAAAGTTTAATATCCAAAATATAAGAAAATTATACAACTCATCAAAAAATAAAAAAACAAGAAAAGAACACTAATAATTAAAATATGGTAAAATGCCTAAGTAGACATTTTCCTAAAAATTAAACAAATGTATAAAGGTATGTAGAAGGTGCTAAGCATTATTAATTATTATAGAAATGCCAATCAAATTTATAATTTAGCTTCTCTGTCTCATTTATCTCACAGAAGTGTGAGTGCTAAATAGTATATATTCTCCATCCTACAGAAGGCATTAGTTCACAAAATGCTGAACCCTCATTTCCTCACATTATTCTTTCTCATTATTCCATCTTAATTGTCAAGAAAATCTAGAAACTGGAAAATAACAGCTTATAGATAAATTACTAGATAGCCATGATTTTTAAAAATTACTTCAAGAATGTATAGAATACACTAATAGACTTAGATGTGAAGAAAAATAACATAAAAGACCTACAAAATTGTGAGGATGGCCTTAGGCCTGAGCCTAAGCAACTCCATTTTAAAAACTTCAGTTTGAAACCTGCAGGCTCACCAGGCATGCCTAACAGAGCCTTCCATTATGGCCCTCAGGCACAAACAAGTCACCTCCCACACTGATAAACTCAGAGTGGAGTCTCTGGCAGGCTGTCCTCATCCAACAAGAGGGAAAGGCAAAAAGATCAAGGTGGGGACCACCAGATGTTTTAACCCCGGGGTGAATGATGTCACTTAGAGGCCCAGTGGCAGCTGATAAGGATTAAAAGGGAAGTCAAAAGCCCCAAGATTTGGTATAAATAATAGAGCAAATGAACAGACATTTGGCGAGCTGAAAATGATGCCTTCACACTGAGAGCCTGATGAGGACCTGGACTGATGTCCCAACACTTTTCATTGTTTGCCTAATCCTCTGCATTTTCCACACCACTGTCAAACTGTACTGAAACTTCTTCCTAGGACCCTCTTCTCAACTGGCTGCCAGCTCCACCCCAGGAGAAGCCTGCCTTGGTTCCTGACGTAATCACCATGGTCTGAGTGAATGTGCATCTGCTGTACTTAAAGCCTAAGGCTTGAGACTTTTGATCTGACACTTGAACTTAGCATGCAGAGGGAATGTCTGTCATGAGCCTCTCATGATTAAGTGTGTTTGGACTGCTTAGAATTAATCTGGAATTTTTTGCTGTGAATTGATTATGTCTATTGCAGTGTCTAGCATTAAGGATTGTCGTTTTCTTGATTAAGAACCTATAGAGTGAAATTGTATTGAATGAATTAAGTGAATACAGCATTGACAAAGGCAGAAGCACACGGACATTCTTTGTTTCTCCCCCTCAGCTGCATAAGTCGCACATTTTGTCCATCACGACAAAAATAAAATTTAACTTAATTACAAATATGCTCATAAGAACCTGAAAAACTGGTCATGAGAGTCCGTGCCAGTAGCCCCAGCTACTTGTGAGGCTAAAGCAGGAATTTGAGTTCAACCTGGACAACAGAGTAGTAATCTAGATCAAAAATCAACCAACCAATAAAAAACTAAACACCACATATTAATATTTTTTTAAAGGTACCTTCACTGACACTGGTGATTTCAACCAAACTTTTAATAATGACTCACTAATAATAATTCATGATTACTTCTAAAAAGAGAACAAGCAGACCTTACCAATTCTTTTTATAAGGCCAGGTTTACCAGATAACACATCACAAGAAAGAAAATTATAGGCTATCTGCCATTATGGATGTTTACTAATATATTCAAAACTGCTAGTAAACTGAAGGTAACAACATAAAAAGGAAAATTAGACCTCATGACTAAGAGGGACATCTCTCAAACTCAGCAATATGTTATAATAATGTTCAATATAGAAAAGCTTTTGGCAAATCTTATGCCAATTTATGGTAAAATATGGCAAATTAGGACCAGAGGAAAACTTTTTTTTTAATCCACTAAAGGGCAGCTGAGAGCTACCTTCAGTAATCATATTTTATGATAGAAATCTAAGTGCTTCACAACTTAGTTTGGGAAAAAGGAAAAAAAAATAGTATGATTTTCTGACTTCTACTAAATATTATTCTGAGAATATTAAACATGGATATTATACTTCAAAGAAAAAATAGCATATGCAGATGATATTATCTTTTATATAATGTTTCTAAGGAATTTTCACACACTAACAAACATTAGAACTACATCAGTTTAGTACAAGCATAGGTTATAAGGTCGACATAAAATTATATAAATTACTCTAACAATGAGCAGTGTCAAAATTGAGACACAAATCCATTCACAAATGTAGGAAAAATAATAAATAAATTTAGGATCTGTCCACTGCAAAGTAAAAAGTAAAGGTGAAAATCAAATGCAAAAAAAAAAAGTATTGAAACAAATGTGAGAGTAGCTAATATTTAATGATCAAAAGTCTAATTTTGGTAAAAATTATAATACTTGTTTGCAGTCATAATCTAATCATTTCACCTTGTAGTGGCATCCCCTCTCCACAGAAAATCTTAAGCTTCTCCAGAAATCTTCACCATAATTGACCTTAGGACTATCAGCAAAAGAGTTTCTACAAAAGGGTTCAAAGTAGTTAAACTTCTTATTTCCTATTGCTCTATCTTCCTTGGCCACCAGCCTGGAAGAGATCAGCACTTCAGGTGCAGAATGCCCCTTTAGATCAATGTCACTCCACAGGATCTCCCCATGCCCCCCTCTCAATTCTTTTCCTTTATCTTAATATTTTATCTTTTACTTTCATGAGATTCTTTTTTTCTCTGTTGCTTCCATATATGAGAGGAAATGTACAACATTTACTTGGTCATGGCTTATTTGTCTTAACATATTGCTCTCCATTTGCATACATTTTTCTACAAACAGCTGATTTTTGCTCTTTCTGGTTGAATAAAGCTTCATTGTGTGTATATACCACATTTTCTTTATCCTTTTATTTGTTCATGTACATCTGGACAGATTCCATGACTTGGTTATAGTGAATTGTGCTGTTGTAAACACAGGAATATATCTATAACTTGCTGTTTTTTAGTCTTTTAGATGGTGAGGAGTGGTATACATTAGCTGTATCATATGATAATTCTGTTTTTAGTTTTCTAAGGAAGTATTCATAATTGCCACTACCAGTGTGGCCAAATTAGGAGGTTCCATGAGGGGTGATGGGAGATTGGAAGAAATAGGACTCACATATGCATGTCTTGAAGATAAAGCAGCTGGGATTGGGTGGAGTGAAGCTCTCTGATGGAGAAGCAGGTCTAAAGAATTACACCAGCAATCTTTATTATATATTTCTCATTAATCAGATTCAAGCATTATTCTTTGTGTTCATGAAAATTACAGAATTAGCAACATTATGCAACTTATTCCTCAGTTATATTCTACAGTTACAATGTGTAATGTTAGGAGCATTGTGTAGCTCTCAAGAAAGTCCATTGTTTAAAGTTACTATTATGTGGGCAGGTTCAGGTGCAGCAGAACTGGTGGAACATTGCAGTTGTCTTAGGAAGAGAATTCCTTCATTCCCAGGAGCTCTGTGCCTGAGAGCAAGGTTGAGGCTGATAATAAGACTCAAGCACAGAGCCTCCATGGAAAGCATTACCATAGCAACCAGGCACCCTGCACCTTTGCACAGAAACTTTCCCAGGCACCAAGCATGCTACAGCCATGAAGTCATTAGGGACCCCAATCTCAGACACTGATATCCCAATCACTGTCACTGCTCTCCACACATAATGATTTTCCCAACAACATTTTACAGGGTTGCCTTTCCCCAGATGCTTGCCATTTCTCACGATGATGCCCATTCTGACTAGAGGGTGATGAAGTCACAGTAGAGGTTTGATTCGCATTTCCCTGGTGGCTAAAGATGTTGAAATATTTTACATAATTGTTGGCCATTTGAACTTCTTCTTTAAGAAGTTTCTGTTTATTTGCCAAGTTGATGAATGAATATTTTTTTTTCATGTTGAGATTTTAAAAATTCACCATATATTTATATATTAATCATTTGTCAGTAGTAAATGACAAAAAAAAATCTCATTCAGTATGTTGTCTCTTCATGCTGTTCATTTTTTCCCCTTTGCCTTGCAGAAGCATTTTTGTTTTGCTCCCATGCTATTTGTTCTTGATATTATTTGTTGAGATATATGAGTATTTTTGAGGAAAAGGCTGCCTACTCCTTAATGTTGTAGTGTTACCCTTAGGGTTTATTCTAGCAGTTTTTAAGTTCCTGGGATTATTCTCAGACCTTTGATACATTTTGGATTGACATTTATAAATGGATATTCCCATTTTCCCAGTATAACTGGGTAAAGAGGATTTCATCTCACCAATGTATATTTGGGGACCTTTATCACTAATTAGATGAATCAAGGTTCATATGTCTGTGTAGCTCCTATTCTGTTTCATTTTTCTCTGTGTCTGCTTTTGTTATTATGGCTCTGTAGTATAAATTGAAGTCAGGTATAATGAGGCCTTCAGGTTATAGTTTACAGAATTCCTTGCTTTTCTGGTTCTTTTGTTATTCCATGTGATTTTTAGGATTGTTTTTTTCTAGGTATAGAATAATATGGGTATTTTGATGAAGACTGTATTGATTCTGTAGGTGGATTTAGTTAATCTGATGTCTTTATTTAATCTCCAGATGGCTTTAGTTTATTTAATGTAGTTAATGTATGTGGCTTTAGTTTATATGTAGATGACTTTAAGTTTTTTAGTAATTTTTTTGTAATGTTTCTTGTAGAGATCTTTCCTTTCTTTGGTTAGACTTATTAGACTTATTACTAAACTTTTTCTTTTTTTTTTTTTTTTTTTTGTACTAGGGATTGAACTCAGGGACACTCAACCACTGAGCCACATTCCTAGCCCTATTTATATTTTTTATTTAGAGATAGAGTCTCACTGAGTTGCTTCATGCCTCACTGTTACTGAGGTTGGCTTTGAACTGCTGATCCTCCAAGTTGGGATTACAGGCATACGGCCCTGTAACTGGCTTACTAAGAATTTTTTAGTTATTTGGAATGAAACAAGTTTCCTCATTTTTTCCCAACAGATTCATATTGTGGGCAAAAGCTATTGGTTTCATATCTTGATTTATTTATTATGCAACATTGCTGAATTTGTTTATCATCACTAGGAATCTTCTGGTGGAACTTTTAGTATTTTCTAAGTTTAGAATTATATCATCTGCAAACAGAGACAATTTGACTCCTTCCTTTCCTCTTTGTAACCCTTTTATTTCTGCCTCTTGCCAAATGCTTCAACTAAAAATTGAGTATTTATTGTATAGGAATAGTGGCAGAACATCCTTCTATTGTTCCTCATTTTAGAAAAAATGCATTCAGCTCTTCCCTATTAAATAGGATGTTGGCTTTAGGTTTGTCATATATAGAATTTCTTTTGAATTGTGTTTGTTGCACTCCTGTAATGAAAACAACTTTATCATGTTGTATGATCTTTTTAACATGCTATTGAATTTCATTTGAATTGCTACTATATTGAGGGGGTTTTATCTAAGTTCATCAATTATATTGGTGTGTCGTTTTCTTTCATCAGAGAAGTGTTCTTGTCGGGATTTGGATTTTTTTTTAATAGTACTGGGGGGGGCTGGGGATGTGGCTCAAGCGGTAGCGCGCTCGCCTGGCATGCATGCGGCCCGGGTTCGATCCTCAGCACCACATACAAAGATGTTGTGTCCGCCGAAAACTAAAAAATAAATATTAAAAAATAATTTTCTCTCTCTCTCTCTCTCTCTCTCTCTCTCTCTCTCTCTCTCTCTCTCTCTCTCTCTCCTCTCTCTTTAAAAAAAAAAAATAGTACTGGGGATTGAACCCAGGACAATTCTAACACTAAGTAGAATCCCAGTTCTTTTAATTTATTTGAGAGAAGGTCTTGCTAAGTTACTGAGGCTGGTCTTGAACTTGTGATCCTCCTGCCTCAGCCTCCCAAATTTTGGATCATGTGGGTGCTGGTCTTTTGGCTGGTTTTTAATATCATGGTGATACTGGCTTCATAGAATAAATTTGGGAGGGTTTTTATTTTTCTATATCAAGGAATAACTTGAGAAGCATTGTGTTAATTTCTTCTGATTATCTGATGGAATTCAGTATTGAATTCACTTGTCCAGAAGTTTTTGTGTTGGAAGGCTTGGTATTAGTGCTTCAGTTACATTGCTTTTTATTGTTATTTTAGGTTTTCAATATCCACTTTGTTCATTTTGGGTAGGTCATAGGTACCTAGAAATTTAACCATTTCTTTTAGATTTTCCAATTATTAGAATATGAGTTTTCAAAATAATTCCCTGATAATCCTCTAAATTGCATTGGTTTATGTGATAATGTGAGCTCTTTCATCTCTAATTTTATGAATTTGAGTTTTCTCTTTTGTTTGAGTTGTTTGTCTAAGGGTTTATTCATTTTGTTTATTGTTTCAAAGAACCGACTAGTTTTTTTTCATCAATCCTTTATATTCTTTTATTCTTTATTTCATTAATTTCATCTCTGATTCATATTCTTTTCTTGTGCTCATTTGGGGAATAATTTGTTGTTATTGTTATAAGGCTGGGAGATTGACATGTAAATTATTTGATTTGAATCTTTCTGGTATTTTATTTAGGAACACAACTGCATTTTCCTTTTAGAACTGCCTTTAGAATATCCCAGAAGTTCTGGTACATTGTATTTCTGTTGGTTGATTCTAAGATTTTTATCTCCTGATTTTTATGACATACACTCAAAAGTGTGTGATTCAATCTCCATATGATTGTATACTAGCTTAATTTTTCTTGCTGTGTATTTTAGGCTATAATTATCTGATAAGATACAAGGCATTGATTCTACTTTTCTCTATTTGTTAGGACTTTATTTGTGGCCATAAATATGATTTATTTTAGAGAGAGTTCCATGATCAGGTGAAAATAAAGTGTGATCAGCTATTGTTACTCAGAATATCTTATAGATCCTTATTATTTCCATTTTATCTATAGTATGATAGAATGCAAGCCATTTGTTTTCTTTAAAATTAGGGTTGATTTTGTAATTGAAAGGTAGATATGGTCATGTTAGATCAGTTTCATATGATTGTAGGGAAGGCAAATGGATACAGAAGTGAAGTGCAGAGGCAAAAGCAAAAACTGCTCACCTTAGATGCCAGCTTTATTTATATCAATAGATTACTTTAGGTCATTGGCTTCATTAGTACACATTGTTCATTGTCAGGTTACAGATTTAGCAACATTATGCAGCTTATCTCTCAGTTATATAATAAGTTACAATGTGCAACGTTACGAGCTTTGTGTAGCTCTCAAGAAAATCCATTGTAAAAAGTTACTGTTATGTTGGCAGCTTTAGGCTCAGTGAAACATTGTGGTGTCTAACAAGAGAGATCCTTTATTTCTAGGAAGTGTGTGCCTGAGATCAAGGTCAAGGCTGATAGACTCTAGCACAGAGCCTCCTCATAAAGGACATTATCATAGCAGCTAGGCATTGCACATGTATTAGTTATCTTACTAGTTCCAGGGAGTAACTGCAGAGCATTCTAAGGGTTGGAAACAGGGTGCCTGTTATCCCCCAGGAGTTTGCTCACCAGAGGAATGCTTCCCTGTATATTTCCACAGTCAGAATCCCTACAAATATCATAGTGAACTTGGAATAAAACTGTGGAAAACCTGTGGGAGTTGGATTTTGAAATAGTGATGTTAGTAATAAAATGATCAGGTAGCTATCTAAATTGGATTTTTGTCATGAGCCTATGTCTACAATATTCATAAGGACAATCTAAAAATAACATGTTAGATATCTTCTTTATGTTCTACTTATTAGTCAGGTTTCATTTTTCTATTATTTATTGTCAATATGGCTCATTTCTCATGCAGGTGACTGTCCCTTTTGTACAGTTGCTTCTGTGTTAGTACAGGAATATCAGATGTAGGTTTTGTTTGTTTTTCCCAGCACAATCTTGTGTCTAGGTGTGGTAGATACAAAAGTAGGGCTTATGTACTAGTGTAGATTGGAGCTAATGCAAGACTGAGGAGACTATAAAGTCCAGAGTACTGAATACATGGTGAGAGGGATGACACTGATCATCAGGGAAACAAGGTTTGATTTTGAGTTAGATACACAGGCAATTATAGAAGACATGTGTGTAAAATAGTACAAGATTGTGGTTGATCACATGGAATTCTTAGCATGTGTATTGAAGATAATTAATAATAACAAGAATAATAATGATGATGATGATTATAATAATAGGATATTACTTAAGATATGAGAAAAAATCATTTTAACAATAATAATGGTATAAAACAATAAATATAAGAAAGAGTGAGATTAGATTATTTAACAGAAAGAAATAATCAAGATTAGAAATACATTTGTGCTGGAGATGTGACTCCATGGTAGAGAAGTTGCCTTGCTTGTGCAAGAACCCAGGTTTAATTCTCACCACTACAAAAAAAAAAAAAAAAAAAAAAATTAAAAAGGAATTTTTTATTAGAGCATTATAGTTATACATATTAATTGTGTTTATTTTGACAAAATCATACAAGGTTCAATTTGATTTGCTCTCTTTCAATCCTCATTACCTTCTTTTATCTCCATCCTCCCTCCCAATATTCTCCCATCATCATGCCCACCCACAAGAATAGGATCCTAATTAGAATACAATATATCCCATGCTTGTATAGAACTAAGAAGAACCAATAAAATTAAATAAAACATGAAATTGTTTGAAGAGTGAGATAAGTTTATGCTGTTAGAAACATCACATATTTATACATGTATCAAAATTTTTATTGCATAAATATGTACAATTTTTATTTTATTATTAAAAATAAGTTTAAATTTAAAAAACAAAAATATTCAAACAAGATTGTTGTTGCTATTTGTTATTTTAATAATATACATAAATACCATAAAATATTTGAATTCAAATTCAATATTTACTAAAGTATTTACTAAAATAAATATTTCCTTTAGTTTTCTACCTCATTGCATTTCAAAAGTTTGTCTTATACCACTGGTATTGGAATCACTAGAGAGGTTGCTACATATTCAGAAAACTCAGTTCCATCCCAGAACTATTGAATCATATTCTGCATTTTAGTAAATCTCTGATTCATGGTTATGCTGAGAATTCCCCTTCTTAATCATCATAACTTTCTCATCTGAGAGATATATACAACTTAGATTATGATATAAAATAACAAATGTATATTCTTGTGTTGATGCCTGAATTTTTATATTTTATTTCATAAAAGTGGAGCATATACACTCTTTTTGGACTTATGTCACTTTTTCTTCAGAGGTAGATAATGGTATCACTGTGTTTAAAAGTATCTTTATAAATAATTAAAGTCATCACATGAGAGTCTTTTTACAAACTCTCATCTCAACTTTAATTAGATCACAAACTCTGTGGATTATCATTTGGTCAATGTGCTATTTATTTACCTATTCTTGTTTCAGGAACTGTTGACATTCAGGGATGTGGCCATTGATTTCACTGAAGAGGAGTGGGAATGCCTGCAGCCTGCTCAGCAAAAATTATATAGAGATGTAATGTTAGAGAACTACAGAAACATGGTCTTCCTGGGTATGTATAACTTCCATTCAGAATTCTTCATTATTGTTATTTAATTTTCTTCCCTTGCAGAATATCTTCTGGGAACTTCTCTGCAAGAATGAGTTTTAGGTTTGTGCTTTCAAGAAAAAGGCATTGTTTGGTACAGATAAGTGTTAATGATATTCCTTTGAGTCTTTGATCTCTTCCTTTCTTGGTTAGTTATATATTCTTCACTTTACATAAGTGGTACTTAGATGAATTCAGTGATGTAAAATATTGTGGCCTACACATAGCATTGGACACATTGAGAGGCCCAAATGTCAAGGAGGACGTCAAACTTCAAATGTTGATGGAAAAGTTATCCACCAGAAAATATTTTTTTAGAAGCTTAGGTTTATTTCTCTTGTTATCATTGAACACATATGCTCTATGTTTATCATGCTTTCAAATTCTTTAAAGTCTCCTTTTTTCTCCAGTGATGTACCAGTACATTCAAATTAACCACCAAAACTCCCCTTAGCTTATGAGGATCAGCATGGTCTAAAAGAGATACCATTATTTGTGGGTCTCTAGGAAATTGATGCACATTTTTGGAGAACTCTAGGTCAAACCATTGTAATAAACTAATATTATAAAGCAGTCTCTCTAATAATATTCATATATTTATTCATTAAAATTTTCTTATTAGAGCTCTAAAATACTTGTAATGGATTTTCTGTGAAGTGAATCAAGGTTTTCAATGAATGCTCTTTTGGGGTCTGTAGTCACAGTTGCAAAATGTAGTTACATAAAAGGGCTTGTAAAATAGTATATCTGTGGTTATATACAATTTTGTTGGTTAAATTTTCTTTTTCTTCCATTTTATTGAATAGGTTTTATGTTGTGGAGTAGATTTTCTCACATAATTTGGTTCTGCTTTATTTTTATCCATTTTTTATGATTAGATGGCAATTTCCATTATTTTACAAATTAGGACAATGTAAGTTGAAATTAAGATATGCATGATCCTTGTTTCTATTGCCAATAAAATTACATGTGCTTTTACTTGCTTGCATAAATATTATTCCCTTTTAATGACATTTATATTTTATCTGTATTAGTTTTTCATTCTCCCTATGTACAGAGTAATGTAAATTTTCTATATGTTAATGTAATGGGGATAAAACCAGGCATGATCTAATAATGAGCTATGCCCCAGTCCCTTTCTATTTATGTTTGGAGGAAGGTTCTCACTAAATTACTGAGGATGGTCTTGAAATTGCAATCTTCCTGCCTCAGAATTCCTAGTACCTGGATTACGTGTGTGTGTGTGTGTGTGTGTGTGTAATGACATTTTTAAGGTAGCTTTAAAATATTTTGGAATTATTTTTATATTTTATGTGTTGTTTGAAATTTTAATCAAAACCACAAAACAAAACTTGCTGTCCACCATATCAAGTATATTGTTCAGTAATGTTAATTCAAATTTTTATGTAATATATCTGTAGAAAGTTTACATCTCAAAAATCAATACATAAATTCTTATGTAAACAAAGGCTCATTTCTATCTTCTCTCCTCAGTAATGCCATTCTCATTTCTGTTCAGAAAGTTTTTGTTTGTATATTTGTTTTTGTTTTGTTTTGTTTTAGGCATCTTATATAAGTAGAATTCTGCCATATTTTTCTTTTTGGTAGGGACTTATTTCAGTTAACCTAATATACTGAAGATTTATCCTGATTATAGATTTTGCAAAAATTTATGGATTTTTTAACGTGAAAAATATTCTCTAGTTTCTATATTACAAATTGTCTCATCCACTTGTTTCAAGGAATATTTGGTGTGCTTTCTCATGGTAGCTCTTTTAGATAATACTGTAACAAACAATGGCATGAAATGTTTTAATTTGCTACATATGCAAGGGATTATCACACTCCCAATTTAATATGCCTATCTGTTTAACTTGATGTCAGTACTACCCATTGTATATTGTAACTTATAATGTTTTTAAGTCATGACACAACATTCTCCCAATTTTGTTTATACTTTGAAATTTGGGGGGCTTTTCATAAATTTGAGATTCCATAAAATTTCTGGAATATGTTTTTCTGTTTGCAAAAGGAAATGGGAGTTTGATAGATATTTACATGAAGTCTCCAGCTAACTGAGGTGTACAAAGTTCTCTTAATTTTATCTTTCAATTCTGGAACAAGACCATGTTCAAGATTGTTCAACCAATTGCCACATATTTCTAGATTTTTGAGCATCCCTTCTACTTTTGATTTCTAACTTTATGCTATGATATTTACAAAATAATTTTACTATTTTCATACCTATTAACCTTTGTTTTATTCCTTACCAGTTGGTCAATCCAGTTTAATATTCTATTTGCTATTGAGAACATTTAGTATATAAGTCAAATATGTTTAAAGTATTTTTCAAAGTTTTTGTTTTGTGATTACCATTTTGTTTGACTTTTTCTTACAGTAAATGGGGATTAGTGTCTCCTAGTATTATAGTGTTGCTTTCTATTTCTGTATTTACTTTTTTTAATCTTACCTTTTTAATGTCTGAGAAGACTTGAAAATATATCTATTCTCATGGCAGTATTCTAAGGAAAAGTTCTTTTTATCTTTGTATAATCTACTTTGCCTCTTTTTAAATTTTTTTTTTAATTTAGAATATATTTTATGCCATATAACTTCTTGTTTTAAATGGTTTCTGTATCATAATTTGGCAACCCCAGCTTTTTTTTTTTTTTTTTTTTTTGGTGACTTTTGTATGTAACACTCATATTTTCTTGCTTTCATCTACTTCTTTCCTTAGATTTAGAGTTCCCTGTAGATTACATACAATTAAATTTCTTTCAGATTTATTATTTTTTGAAATTTTTATTTGTTCTTTTTAGGTATACCATAGTAGATATATGTATTTTGACATATTTTACATACATGGAGTATAACTTCCCATTCTTGTGGTTGTACAAAATGTGGGGTTACACTGGTTGTGTATTAACATATGAATATAGAAAAGTTATATCTGATTCATTCTTCTTTCTTTCTTATTCCCATCCTACTCCCTTCCCTTCATTCCCCTTTGTCTTATCCAAAATGAACTTCTATTTTTGCCCACCTTATTGTGTATAAGCATCTGCATATCAGAGATAACATTCAGTCTTATGAAGTAATATTTTACTTCCTCTATATTTAATACACAACAGTCACTTCTAAACATCTATACAGACTAGATTTTTCAATTAAGGACTCAATTTGTCTACTACATACATGACAGTCTTGAATAAATTGCACATATGTAACAAGAGTCCTAATTTGAAAATGTCTTCAAAATATGATCATTCTGGCCCTTCCCCAACCCTGTGAACTCTAATGATCACATTTTTAGAAGACAATTCTTCCCAAGAATTTTAACACAAAACATACAAAACTTGTTTACTCATTATACTTTTGTCATACACTGGCAACCTCTTTAACAGCTAGAAAAGCTAGATGTAGATTAGGACTTGTTGGTCCTTTATATACACTAAGTACACAGCACAGTAAAACAAAACCCACAGACATAGGAACAGTGGTTACTCTTGCCTCATTGTAAGCACACTGGCATGGTGCTCCAGAGAATCAGCACACAATATATATTACCCAACATATTTTGGGGGGTGGCTATTTCCCCACCCCCCAAAAAATTTTTATATAAATTAAAAAAAAAAATTTATACAATGTGCTATATTTACTTCTACTTTTGACATATATTAAGTACATCTAGAAAGTCTAGATATTTCTTTTAAAAAGTACTTAGCATTAGTAATTAGTACTTAGTAATGAGGAGTAAAATACACATACAAAATAATGGTTATAATATATGAAAAATTTCTTTTACATATAACCAGTCTGGCACAGGACAATTTCTTCTTGTGGTCCAAGTCTTCATGATGTCTTCTAACCCACTGAAAAAAAATGTGGATAACTGCCACTGCTAGATGTGGTCTAAAAACTCCATTTCAAGATCAATTCCAGAAGATGTTTCTGATTTTTTAAAACAAATGGCCATTTTCAAGACATTATTATGTAACTCTATTATATGTTGTCAAACTGTTTACATTTAGAATATCCAGATGTGTGGCCTGGGGATGTGGCTCAAGCAGTGATGCGCTTGCCTGGCATGCACGGGGCGCTGGGTTTAATCCTCAGCATCACATAAAATAAAATACAGATGTTGTGTCCACCAAAAACTGAAAAATAAATATTAAAAAATTCTATCTATCTCTCTCTCTTCTCTTCTCTCTCTCTCAAAAAAAAAAAAAAAAAAATGAATGTCCAGATGTGGCAAAAGTTTTAAAAGTTGAGAACAGCTTTTTCATATTATATACACAGGCCTTGTACAACAGGCCAGTAAATCTACCTGAAGTGTGGTAGACATTTTCAATTGATCAAATATGGTATGTTACCCTACAGTTTCTCTCTTTGGTTGAATAAACACCAAATACCCAAGGGTGTTCACCCTTCCACCCATCATGTTCCAGGGCTTCACTCACATTCCAGGATGGATAAGGCCTTTGTTTTCCTTGTCAGGACAAGTTGTATTCTTGTGAAGCCCTCCTGGAGTGGTCACTGAGAGCCCTAGTCTGTGCTGATTGGCTGCACAATCCATCATCCACTCACCTTCTTAGGCCCTTAAAGCCCCTGATGGCCTCTAGGCATTTGGTTGGCCACCAGTCTTCTTGACATGCCATGCCCCCACCACACAGAGTTTGCCATTTTCTCAGTGCTGGCTTTGGCTAGGATGGACAGGATTGGGCCAGGGGATTTGGCAGCCCAGAGATCCTGGGTCTGAGGTTCTATAGATCATTGCCATTATCAGGTCATCCAGGCAGGGGGAGAGGCTTTTAGGTTCTTCACAGCCTTGGCCAACCAGTGGACAGTAACATTGGGAGCTCCAGGGGTCTGCAGGGCAGAAACTTTAGGCTTTTCATGGGCTCCCCAGCTCCTCACTAGCCTGGGGCTGGAGCACCCCAGAGCACCCTAGGGAGCAGGCCATGCTCCATTTTTTACCACACTCTGTGGAATTAATTCAGCAACTCTTTTTTCCTTTTTAGATTTAATTTTGTTAGTAAAGCTTTTCCTTTTGATTTGTGGCTTGCAATAATGCATTAATAATCAAATGAATTTTTAAAAGTGAAGAACTTGCTACTGTTACTTTGAAAGTTGTTTTCTATATTTCTTATAATTGTTTTTCCTACTTTGCTTAATGATTTAACTTGTGGCTTATCACTTTTCATAATGGCATACTTGAATTTCTCTACCACTTCCCTTTATATATTCTATAGGTTTTTAATTTTGCACAGGATCTCACTATGTTGCTAAAACTGGACTTGAGCTTATGGGCTTTCTGCTCAGCCTCTCCCAGATGGCTAAGATTACAGCTTTACACACCATGACTGCCTCTTTCAGACATTTTTTTCTTGAGGAATTATTCGCATTCACAATTTCTGCTTATTTATATTAACAATCTTTGTCTAAATTTAGTTATCTAATCTCCCTTCAAATGTTTACTTAGTGTAGTTTTGGGTAATTTATAACTCTCACTATCCTAATGTTCAATTCCTAATGTTTCGGGGTTTTTTGTTGTTGTTGTTGTTGTTGTTGTTGTTACTTTGATTAAACCATGGTTTCCTTTATCTTTATGTGCTGTATATTGTTAATTGATTTGTCCATTAAAAAAAAAACGGACAACAGTAGATTATATAGTCCTTGTGGAAAATAGTTTTAAAATAAATTTTAAAAGGCAAGTATAGTGCTACTAGCTTGTAATCCTAGCTAATTGGAGGCCATGCAAAAGATTTCAATTTTGAGGCAAGTCACAGAAATTTAGGAACATCATGTCTGAAACAATTTTAAAAGCTGTGTTGTAATTTAGTAGTATAGAACCCTTGGGCTTAATCCCAAGCACAACACATAAATAATTAAAAGTAGAATGACCTCATGATACAGAAATGCCAATATTAAATATGTATCCATAAGAAATGAAATCAGCACGTGGAAGAGATAGCTCCACTATTGTGTTCAGTGAAAACATTGTTCTCAATATTCAAGATATGGTCTCAACCTGTGTGCCCATCAATGATCAAGTTAGTAAAATTGTGGTATTTATATGCCATTGCTATTTACATATCAAAATATCTTGCCATTTAAAGTAACATAGGATGAATATGCAGGACTTTGCATTAAGTGAAATAAGGCAGATACAGAAAGTCAGTTGCAGGAAAATTTGACTAACATGTGGAAGTCAGAAATCCACAGAGTAAAATTGTGGTGACCAGGTACTGTGTTTTGTGGAGTGTTGGCATATTGTTAGTCAAAGTTTAGAAATTTTTATTTGAATGGGCATAAGAAGGTCAAGAGTATTTTTGTATCACATGGTGAGTATGTTATGTTCTTAGTAAGTACTAATAGAATGAATGCAATACTTTGTTAAGCACAAAACTGATAAATATATGAAATAATGCATGTATTAATTCACTTCATTTAGTCATTTCACCATATATATATATATATATATATATATATATATATATATATATATACACCTTAAAATACCATGATATACTTAGCAAATACACAAAGTTGAATTTTTCAATAAAACAAATCAGCAAATAACACAAATTAAAAAACATAAAAAACAACTTATTAGTTTTGAGTGCCATGTTGGCTTCATCCAAATAATATGGATGTAGGCTGTGTAAGGTTTTTATTCCCTCCCAAACTAGTTTTCATGGAGAATTTTCTAGACATATTGTGTATTTTTCTTTTTAAAAATTTTGTCCTTATTTTTTTAAGAGTCCATAGTCTCTTTGCTCTTGTTGGATCTGTGGTATTATCATCCAAAATCTATCTGTTATTTCCAGATCTCTCTGTCATGGTAGATGGAAAGTAGTTTTCAAACACTTCAAGAAAGCCACAAATGCTTGTGTGTCTTTTATATTTTTCTTATTCTACTGAGAATGAAGGTAGCTGGTGGATTTTTTCTAATTGCACAATGCTATATTGTGGAGAAGCAATAGCTGTATTTGGAAAAAGTTACATTTTTTTCTCTCTACTATATTATTCTCCTTAGTAATATAATCATCTTGGATACTATGGTCTCTACAATAGTTTGAGTAATTTTCACAAGGTAATTTTTGTCTGTACATTTTTACTTATATATTTCTGGAGTAATGATGACCTTCGATTTACTAATATGCTATCCCACTGATTTCCTTACATTGTGATAATTTCATATCTTATCTATGCAAAATATATTCATCCCAGTCTAGTAAGTAAAATAATTTCTATATTGGTTTATTTCAGGCATGGCTTCTCATTATATGCAAGAATTTTCACAAGAACAGGGCATAAAACATATATTTCAAAAAGTAATAAATGGAAAATATGGAAATTATGAACTTGACTATTCACAACAAAGAAAAATATGGAAAATTGTAAGTGAGAATGAACATCAGAAATTATATTATCAAAAGTCAGCCCTTATTCACCACCATAGAATTCATATTGAAGAGAAGCCCTACAAATTTAAAGAATGTGACAAAGCTTTTAATGAAAAATCTCACCTTATTTGCCATCGGAGAATTCACACTGGAAAGAAGCCCTACCAATGTAAAGAATGCGGCAAAGCATTCATTAAAAAAACACACCTTATTCACCACCAGAAAATTCATACTGGAGAGAAGCCCTACAAATGTACAGAATGTAGCAAATCTTTCATTAAAAAAATGCACCTTATTTATCACAGCAGAATTCATACTGGTGAGAAACTCTACAAATGTACAGAATGTGACAAAGCTTTTAGTAAAAAATCAAGACTTATTCGCCACCAGCGAATTCATACTGGAGAGAATCCCTACCAATGCAAAGTATGTGACAAAGCTTTTAATCGAAAAAGTAGCCTTATTCGCCACAGCAGAATTCATACTGGAGAGAAGCCCTACAAATGTAAAGAATGTGACAAAGCTTTTAATGACAAATCAAACCTTACTTACCACAGCAAAATTCATACTGGTGAGAATCCCTACAAATGTAAAGAATGTGGCAAAGCTTTTATTAAAAAAGCATACCTTATTCCCCACCTGAGGATTCATACTGGAGAGAAGCCCTACAAATGTACAGAATGTGACAAAGCTTTTAATGAAAAATCAAGCCTTGTTTGCCACAGCAGACTTCATACTGGAGAGCAGCCCTACAAATGTACAGAATGTGACAAAGGTTTTAGCAAAAAATCAAGCCTTGTTCGCCATCAGAGAAGTCATAGTGGAGAGAAGCCCTATCAATGCAAAGTATGTGGCAAAGCTTTTAATCGAAAAACTAGCCTTATTTACCACAGCAGAATTCATACTGGAGAGAAGCCCTACAAATGTGAAGAATGTGACAAAGTTTATAGTCAAAAATCAGCCCTTAATTACCACAGCAGAATTCATATTGGAGAGGCTTACAAATGCAAAGAATGTGGCAAAACTTTTAATCATCCATCAAACCTTACTAGACATCAGAGAATTCATATTGGAGACAAGATCTACAAATGATAACAGTATGCCATTTCTTCAAGGGTGGGTCAAAATTTATTCCACACCAGAGTAATTACAGCAGAGAAAAATTATTCAAATGAAAAAACTGTGACAATGTAAAAATGTCTCTAACAGTTGGTCACCCCTTACTCAGCACCTGAGAAAACATACTAGTAGGAGAGAGTATGAGTGGAAAAAATTGTTTTAAAACTCATAGCCATTGCTCAGACATTATTGAACTTTGGAGAATTCATAGTGCTTAGCAATCTTAAAAAGTTAAATAATGTTTCCAAGCCTTTATTTAAATTTCAAATTTATTGAACATCTGAAACCTTATACCTGTAGTGAAGGTTAAACAGCATTTGTCCAAAATATGTGTTGTATATAAAGGCAAAATATTTACAATAAAAAAACTTTGACAAGTATAAAAGAAGTATAGTAAAGTCCTTATCCATACCTCATAACTTGATATATTTGAGAGTCAGTAAAAGAGAAAATCATTTAAATATAGAAAATGAGCAACTGGCTTTAATATTTGCTTAAAATTTATTAATTATTATTAGGAGATATGGAGAAATAACAAAATCATTGTAAATATTATACATCCAGAATGCAAATAACTCATCTTTGAAAGGATACACATTTCTTATAAATCAAAGATTACTGAATATTTGCACTTTTGAATACTGGAGAAAACAATTATAAGAAACAATTATAAGAGGCTTTACATTCAATTTTAATGTTTTAAACTTTATTTCTTGTACTGTGGGTTAAATTTAAGGATGCTTAACCACTGAGCCGCATTCCCAGTCTTCCCCCCTGGCCCTTTTAAATTTTGAGGCAGGGTCTGCTAAGTTGCCTAAAACCTCATTAAGTTGCTAAGGCTGATTTTGAACTTGTGAAAATTTTTCCTCAGCTTGCCAATGTGCTTGGGTTACAGGCATGGGCCACCATGCCCAGTTTACAGTGCATTTTTACCTATATTCACATTATGTATGCAACATGTTAATGAATATAAGTGAATGTTAATATGTTAACACTGTCATATATTGAATCATGTCATTATCTCAAAGATATCACAGTTTTCCACTTGACTAAGGGATTTATGTAACAGACATACTATTGGATAAATAGTACTGTAACATCTCTTATTTAACACACTAATCAAACTTATTTGGGAAATATAATTTGCATAAATCAAATTGTTATAGTTTTTCTGTTTGTGTTTGTGGAGATATTAAGACAGTTATAAGAATGATATAGAGAGATGAAAATGAGCCCTAGATCTTTATATTTTGAATTACAATGTTAATATCTTACCTTATAGAATGACAGTACTCCTAAAGGCTGGGCATCTCTGGAAAGTCATAAAATCTCCCAATCAGGTGGATTATGAACACCCCAGAGACTAGGATCCTACAGTGCATATTTTGTTTTAAGGAGTCATTGAAGAGAGAGATATTCTTAGTGCTTGCATGGGAAATCCTGTGGTCAACAAGAAACTGGCCTATCATGGCTCTTGGCATGTTCGGTAGAGAAAAAAGACTGAGGAAGACAAGCATTCCTCATAAACTAAATAAGAGTAACTCCTGACTGACCTCCAAAAATTTAGAAAAACAGCCCAGAATAGGACCACCTGTTTAGTCTTGGACACCCCACAAGGAAATATGACCAGAAAAAAAAGTTTAAAATTATATAAACTTTTAAAACTCCTACAATTTATTTTATTAGGTATCTTTTGATTTTAGAGACCTCTTTTATTCTACTTTATAATATATAAGGGCTATTACAGATTGTATGATAGATAGTATATGGCATGCTTTCCCAGTACATCTGCACATCTCAGTCCTTATATTGTAAACTAAACCTGTCCCTTTTTAGGTCTTACAGGTACAGTAGCACATGTCTCCACACAGAAACACACAAAATTTGATTCAAATGAACACCAAAAACACACAAAAATTATCCTATATTTCCTCCATGTGTTAGCACTGTGGGTCAACAAAACACCCACAAACTTTGATTTCATTTAAATTAACTTGGATATAAAACATTGCAATCTAATGATAACTTTTCTGGGCAAGAGAACTGTGGAAATAGTAATAATGTGTGTGTAATTTTTTTAATTTATTAATTTATTTGTTTGTTCAAATTTGTTATCCGTAACAGCAGAATGCATTTCAGTTCTTAGTACACAAATGGAGTACAATTTTTCATTCCTCTGGTTGTGTACCAAGTAGAGTCACATCATTCGTGTCTTTATACAAGTATCTGGGGTAATGATCTCCATCTCATTCCACCATCTTTTCTACCCCCATGCCCCCCCTTCCCCTCCTTCCCCTTTGCCCCATTTGAACTTCCTCCATTTCTCCCATGCTCTCCCATCCCCATTATGGATCAGCATACACTTATCAGAGAAAACATTTGGCCTGTGGTTTTTTTGAGATTGGTTTACTTTACTTAGCATGACATTCTCCATCCATTTACCTTCAAATGCCATGGTTTTATTCTCTTTTAATGCTAAGTAATATTCCACTGTGTATATATACCACAATTTCTTTATCTTCTCATCTATTGAATGACATCTGGGTTAGTCCCACAATTTAGCTATTGTGAATTGTGCTGCTATAAACATTGATGTGGCTACCTCCCTATAGTATGCTGTTTTTAAGTCTTTTGGGTATAAACTAAGGAGTATGCTAGCTGGGCCAAATGGTGGTTTCATTCCCAGTTTTCCAAAGATTCTCCATATTGCTTTTCATATTGGTTGCACCAATTTGCAGTCCCACCAGCAATGTATGAATGTGCCTTTACCACCACTTCCTCACCAACACTATCTGTTCTTTGTACTCTTAATATCTGCCATTCTGACTGGAGTGAGAGAAAATCTTAGAGTAGTTTTGATTTTCATTTCTCTAATTGCTAGAGATGTTGAACTTTTTAAAATATATTTGTTAATCAATTGTATATCATCTTTTGAGAAGTATCTGTTCAGTTCTTTAGTCCATTTATTGATTGGGTTATTTGTTTTTTAGTGTTAAGATTTTTACATTCTTTATATATCCTGGATATTAGTTCTCTATCTGATGTGCAAGTGGTAAGAATCTGCTCTCATTCTGTAAGATTTCTGTTCACCTCACTGATTGTTTTCTTTGCTAGAAGAAGATTTTCAGTTTGAATTCATTCCATTTATTGATTCTTGATTTTATTTCTAGTCCTTTAGGAGTCTTGTAAGGAAGTAGTGGCCTAATCTGGCATGATAAAAGATTTGGACCTACTTTTTCTTCTATAAGACACAGGGTCTCTGGCCTAATTCTAGGTCTTTGATCCACTTTGAGTTGAGTTTTGTGCATGGTAAGAGATAGAGGTTTAATTTCATTTTGCTGCATATGGATTTCCAGTTTTCCCAGCACTGATTGTTGAAGAGGCTATCTTTTCCCCAATATATGTTTTTGGCACCTTTGTCTAGTGTGAGATAACTGTATTTATGTGGATTTGTCTCTGTGTCCTCTGTTCTGTACCATTGATCTACAAGTCTATTTTGGTGTGATTACATGCTGTTTTTCTTACTACTGCACTGTAATATAGTTTAAGGAATGGTATTGTGATGCCACCTGCCTCACTTCTTCACTTTTCTTGTTAAGGATTTCTTTGACTATTCTGGGTCTCTTATTTTTCCAGATGAATTTCATGATTGCTTTTTCTATTTCTATAAGGAATGTCATTGGGATTTTGATTGGAATTGCATTAAGTTTGTATAGTGCTTTTGGTGGTATGGTCATTTTGACAATATTAATTCTGCTTGTTCAAGAACAAGGGAAATCTTTCCATGTTCTAAGGTCTTCTTTAATTTTTTTTCTTTAGCATTCTGTAATTTTCATTATAAACATCATTTACCTCTTTCGTTAAATTGATTCCCAGGGTTTTGTTTGTTTGTTTGTTTTGAGGCTATTATAAATGGGGTAGTTTTTCTAGTTTCTCTTTCAGTGGATTTGTTACTGGTGTATAAAAATGCATTTTTTATGGATCTTAATTTTATATCCTGCTATTTTGCTAAATTCATTTATTAGTTCTAGACGTTTTCTGGTGGAATTTTTCAAATCCTGTTAGAATCATATCATTGGCAAATAGTGATAGTTTGCTTCTTTTCCTATCCATATCCCTTTAATTTCTTTCATCTGACTAATTCCTCTGGCTAGAGTTTCAAGAACTATGTTAAATAGAAGTGGTAGAAAAGGGCATCCCTGCCTTGTTCCAGTTTTTAGAGGGAATGCTTTCAATCTTTCTCCATTTAGAATGATGTTGGCCTTGGGCTTAGCATAGATAGCTTTTACAATATTGAGATACGTTCTTATTATTTTATTTTTTCTAGTGTTTTGAACGTGAAGCAGTGCTGTATTTTGTTGAATGCTTTTTCTGCATCTATTGAGATGATCATACAATTCTTGTCTTTAAGTCCATTGATGTCATAAATTACATTTATTGATTTTCATATGTTGAATCAAGCTTTAATCCCAGGGATGAACCCCACTTGACAGTGGTGTACTATCTTTCTAATATGTTTTTGCTTTCAATTTGCCAGAATTTTATTGAGAATTTTTGCATCTGTGTTCATAAGAAATATTAATCTGAAGTTTTCTTTCCTTGATATGTTTTTGCCTGGTTTTGGAATTGGTGATATTGACCTCATAGAATGAGTTTGTAAGTGTTCTCTTTTTTTCTATTTCATGGAATAATTTGAGGGGTATTAGTATTAGTTCTTCTCTGAAGGTCTTGTAGAACTCAGCTGTGAATCCATCTAGTCTTGGGCTTTTCTTGGTTGGTAGGCTTTTGATGGCATCTTCTATATCACTGCTTGAAATTGATTTGTTTAACTTGTGTATAATGTCCTGATTTAGTTTATGTAAATCATATGACTCTAGAAATTTGTTGATGTCTTCAATATTTTCTATTTTACTGGAGTACAAATTTTTAAAATAATTTCTAATTATCTTCTGAATTTCTGTAGTGTCTGTCATGATAGTTTCTTTTGTATCACAGGTTTTAGTAATTTGAGTTTTCTCCTTCTATTCATTAGCATGGCTGAGGGTTTATTAATTTTACTTATTTTCTCAAAGAACCAACTTTTTATTTTGTCAATTTTTAAAAATTGTTTCTTTTGTTTCAATTTCATTGATTTCAACCCTGATTTTAATTATCCCCTGTCTTTTATTGCTTTGGGTGTTGTTTTGTTCCTTTTCTAGGGCTTTGAGGTGTAATGTTAGGTGATTTGTTTGTTGATATTTTTCTTCTTTTAAGGAATAAACTTCATGCAATGAACTTTCCTCTTACTACTGCCTTCATAGTGTCCCAAAGATTTTGATGTGTTATATCATTGTTCTCATTTACCTCTAGGAATTTTTTAATCTTCTCTTTGATGTCTTCTGCAACCCATTCTTCATTTAATTACATATTATTTAGTCTCCAGGTGTTGGAGTAGCTTCTATTGTTTGTTTTGTTGATTTGTAATTTCATTACATTATGATCTGATAGAATGCTGGGTACTATCCCTATGTTTTTGTATTTGCTAAGAGTTGCTTTGTGGCATAATATGTGGTCTGTTTTTGAGAAGGATCTATGTGCTATTGAAAAGCAAGTATATTTACTCATTTATGGATAAAATATTCTATATATTTGTTATGTCTAAGTTATTAGTTGTATTATTGAGTTCTATACTTTTTTTGTTTAGCTTTTGTCTTGAAGACCTATCCAGTGGTGAAAGAGGTGTGTTAAAGTCACCCAGTATTGTTGTGTTGTGGTCTGTTTGACTCTTGAAATTGAGAAGAGTTTGTTTGATGAATGTAGATGCTCCATTGTTTGGGGCATATATATTTATAATTGTTATGTCTTTTTGATGTATGGTTTCTTTAAGCAGTATGAAATGACCTTCTTTATCCCTTTTGGGTAACTTTGGCTTGACATCTACTTTATTTGATATGAGGATGGAAACCCCTGCTTGCTTATACAGTCCATGTGAGTGGTATGTTTTGTCCCAACCTTTCATCTTCAGTCTGGATTTCTTTTCTTATGAGATGAGTCTCTTGAAGACAGCATATTGTTGGGTCTTTTTTTTAAAAAAATCCAATCTGCCAGTATATGTCTCTTGATTGATGAGTTTAGGCCATTAACATTCAGGGTTTTTATTGAGACCTAGTTTGTGTTCCTGGTCATTTTTGTATTTTAACTTAACTTGATTTCTCATTTGATTGATTTTTTTTTCTTTAGTGTAATACCTCCCTTTGTTGATTTTCTTTGTTTTTATTTCCTCCTCGTGAAATATTTTGCCACAGATGTTCTGTAGTGCAGGCTCTCTAGTTGTAAATTTTTTTAACTTTTGTATATCATGGAATGTTTTTATTTAATCATCAAATCTAAAGCTTAATTTTATTGGATATAAGATTCTTCATTGGCATCCATTTTCTTTCAGAGCTTGGTATATGTTGTTTCAGGATCTTCTAGCTTTCGGGGTCTGGCTTGAAAACTCTGCAAAGATTATAATTGGTTTTCCCCTATATGTAATCTGATTCCTTTGTCTTGCGACTTTTAAAATTTTCTCCTTATTCTGTATGCTGGGCATTTTCATTATAATGTGACTTTATGTAAATCTGTTGTGATTTTGTACATTTGGTGTTCTTTAAGTTTCTTGTATTTGATTTTCCAATTTATTCATCATGTTTGGAAAATTTTTTAGTCAGAAATTTTTCATTGAATAGATTGTTATTTCATTGAATAGATTGTTTTTGGTCTGTAAGTCTATGCCTTTCTCTATTCCAATAATTTCAAATTTGGTCTTTTATGATATCCCATAATTCTTGAATGTTCTGCTTATGTTTTTTTGCCATTTTCACTGTGTGGTTGAGTTTATTTTAAGGATTATATAGTTTGTCTTCATTGTCTGAAGTTCTGTCTTCTGACTGATTTAATCTGTTGGTGATGCTTTCTATTGAGTTTTTAATTTGGTTTATGTTTTCTTCACTTCAAGGATTTCTGTTTGTTTTGTGGTTTGTTTTTTTTTTTTTTCCAGAATCTCTATCGCCATATAAATGTAATGCCTTGCTTCTGTATTGCTTATGTAGCTCTTTATCAAAATGATCTTTTATGCCTGTATTTGCACTCTTATATCATTCTTTAAGTCAAGGAACATTTTAATCACATGCACCCTGAACTCCTTCTCTGACATTTCTTCTTCTGTGCTGGCCGTTGATTCTAATAATGTAGTATCTTGGTTTGTTTGGGGTACTTTCTTCCTTTTTTTTCCCATGTTGGTCTTGTGTCTTCCCTTCTAGTACTGTGGATCTGAGGTGTTAAAGCCTTTACCCTATAGGTTTATACTGTATCTGTAGGGTTTCAGTACTTGTCCTTTAAGGGGCAGATCAATATTAACAGATCCCAATTCAAACAATACACAGCCTTAAACCAAATAGCTCCTATTAAGACATTTATGTTTTTGTTACAATATACAGAAATGGTGAGTTCACTTATTATCTACAATATAAACAGTAGGTTTGCAAAAGGGTCTATAGGTTTTTTTAAATTTTTTTTTTATTTTTTTAAGTTGTAGATAGACACAATATCTTTATTTATTTATTTATTTATTTATTATGTGGTGCTTAGGATCAAACCCAGTGCCTCACATGTTCAAGGCAAACACTCTACCACTGAGCTACAACCCCAGCCCAAGGGTCTACAGTTTCTGATGGTGGACAAAGAGAGAACTGGGGGTGGGGTGTAGGATAAGACGGTAAGATAGTGGGAGGTAAAGATACAGAGGTACTAGATTTTAGGAAGCATGAAAGAGGAATTGAAAGAAGTTGGCTGTTAGCAGGAGAAAAGAGAGAAAGTGATTTGGGGAAGACAGGTAAGTGGGAAGACAATAGAAAGAGTACCAAAAAAAAACCAAACAAACAAACAAAAATTAAGAAATATAAAAATAAGATATAAAAGAATATACAACACAACTGTAATATACTATTCTTACATCACAGTCCTCAGTAACCTAATCCATGAAAAGTATTTGGGCAAAAAAAGAGAGAGAGGAAAGAAAAAAAGAAGGAAAATCCTGAAGAAAAAAAAAAAGATTTTTTTTTTCTGTTGGAGTTTCGTATCTTTCCTGCTTCCCTTCATATCCAGTGAGAGGGGTTGTCTGCTGGTTGCTGGTATCTTCACCCTCAGGGTGGTGAAGGTTGTCAGGGAGGGAGGGTTGGTCTTGGAGGTGGGGTATAGCCCTTTCCAGTCCTTGTTGGAAAATTGCACCCCAAAGGTATCCTTTGGGTCCTGCACCTGGTCTTTTCTTCTTATCTTGCCTATAGATCTCACAATTCCTGATCTCTACTTTAGCCTTTAAACTGTATCTCAATCACCCCCTCCCTTTCTACTTCTCAATCAGGAACCTCTCTCTGGAGTTTTTGTGAGCTGCACTCTGGGGCATGTGCACCTTTCTCAGAGGTGTTTTGAATCAGGCAGGTCAGGACTAGTCTTTGCAAGCTATATACTGGCCACATAGCTGCAAGTGCTGTGCCAGGTTAGTGGCTAAAGGGGAGAAGGGGGAGTTGGAGTACTATAAATACTTGATATTGCTTTTAGGCTCCAGCCAGTTTCCCAAGCTGAGAGTTGCCCCAACTAAAGATGGCAACAAAAGTGTCCCAAGCTGGAGGTGTCTGCTTTCAGAGTTGGGGTGTTGGGTCGAGTTGGGCTGAGTAGTGGCATTGGGTGGCATGTTAGAAGTCGTAGCTCTGTGGCATGCAGTGTTGTGGTTGGCAGGTTTCTCCAAATGCTCTTCCGTGTCCCCAGATGCAGGTGACTATGGCAGTGATTGAAGTGTCCCAAGATGGAAATGACCAAATAGCCCTATGGTGGTAGAAGGGGGTCCACGTGGGAGCAGTGGCCAGAGGTCCTTTGTACAAGTGGTGATTGGGGGTCCCATGCAGGAATAGGAGCCAGGGGTCCTGGGCTGACCCAGAGGCCAGGATTCCTGTGTGGGAGCAGCTGTTGGGGTTCCTCTGATAACTCACAGAGAAATGTTATTCCCACTGCTTGAATCCCAGGTCATGGAGTGACAAAGAATGCAGCCTCCCTCTAGATTCTCTCTGTGAGTAATTCTTTAATGTTACTTTTATCTATGTGGTCATCACAGCCATTCTCCTTCATTCCAATGTGTATGGCTCCAGCTCTCATGCTTATCTCCACTCCATGTCATCTCACATGGGAAACTTTTTTCGATTTACATGTAAGAATTTTAACTATTTATGAGGTTCAGAAGGAAGTTTCAATAATAAAGTGTTAAGATAAATATTAAAGATCTTCCCTGTCCATGTGCCTGTGTTACCTTTGTAAATCCTTGATGGTATATCTAATGAATGCCTCTCTCTACTCTGGTTTTGTGTCTGTCCATATGTTTTTTTTCTTTTCCCCATGCTTCCAACATCATGCCACACACCATACTGTATTATATCAAACTGGGTACATGCTGGGTTCAGAATTGGCTAGAGATGCCACAAATGCTTGTGAATGAGAGAACACTGCAGAATTTACCTTTGCTGATGACATATTTCTAGGAAATAGGAAACAGATAAGTTGCTAGTAGAAAATTTGAGGTCATTTTCAGTAAGAGGTCACTTACGAGGAACAAATTAAGGACTGAGGGGCTGCTCAGGGTGGAAGCCCATGTGCCAGGCCTTCTGTGCCATGGTATGAGTATATGGCTGCCCCACGCAAATCTTCAGAGAATGCCAAATTAGCTAAGAGGAGTGGAAGAGATAGAATTAACAGCAAACTATGCTTCTTTGGGAATCTTTTGCATGAATTCTGTGTTCACCAGTATGTTTTTTGTGAAACTGATGTTCTAGGTTAAGGCTGTGTGTATTTAAACTTGTCAGATATTGCCTAATTGTAGTCCAGTGAGGAAATACATTTCACTTTGCTGTCACTAAAATGGACACTATTTATCTTCACCAATCACATAGGCAAAAAAAATGACATTGATTACTAAATTTTTATCCATTTTTGTGGGGAGGGAGCTACCAGTTCTCAGGGAGAAAGAAAGAGAGAGAGAAACTTAATCTTATTTTCTAGTGATCAACAACAGTCCCACATCCGTATCAGCTCTTTTCTGTTTGTTTACAACCTGGATCCTTATTCAGGACAAATATGTTCTTACCTTTATGTCTACCCACCCATGGAGCTTTCTCATTGTTTACATGGTGGTACATCTGTGTGGATTTACCACACCTAATCACTGCAGGGACCCTGATAAGACTGCCTTCTGACTTCTTATATGCACAGTTATGTATCTCCTGGTAGTTATCCTGGAGGCAACATGTCATTTTATGGTCTAGACATGAAATGGAATATTTTTGACCCTAATGAGAAATGAAGTTCTGATACATGCTCAAACAAGTTGATTCTTGAAAACATTATGCTAAGCAAAAGAAGCACAGGCCAAAAAACAAACACGGTCTCTTCAAATTGAATGAGATTTTAGGAGTGGATAAATTTACATATAAAGAAAATAGAATGCTGGTTATCAAAAACAGGGGGAAGAAAAAGATTGGAAGTTAGTGTTAGAAACTAAACCTTACTGTATGATTTTAGTTTGGGGTGATAAGCTTCTGGAGATGGGGAGTGATAATGATTTTCCAAACCATGGATTTACTTAATGTTATTTAGTTGTGTAATTCAATAACATGAGATGGGAAGGCCATCCTGGATGGCATGGTGTAATTGACAAAATCCAAGTAATCCCATGGATCTTTAAAATGGAAGAGGAGATAAAGAAGTCTCGTGATGGATCAGGCACTCTGCCAGCTGTTGCTAGTTTTGAAGGTGCAGGAAGCATCCACTAGCCAAGAAGTGGGTGGCTTCTAGAGCCAGAAAAAGCAAGGAAGCAGGAAGTGCCCAAGGTCCTCCATTGGGTGATACAATGATTGTATCAATGTAAACAAGTGATTGTGTCCCCCAGTGATTCTAGGCCAGTGGGACCCCTGGTGGATTCCTAACCTACAGCTCTAACATAATGAGATGTGTTCTCAGCCGTGATGTTTGTGGAAAGTCGTTGCCACAGCGATGGAAAATCAGCACTAGTGCTACTTTCTCTGACTTCAGCAGTGAGGAGCTCTGGGGGACACGATGAACTCTGTAAACCCTGAAGGTCTTAGGTCTTAGGTCAGCAGATCGAGAGACACTGTTATATATTTTAAGTGCTACAATAGGTACTTGTGCTCTATTTTCTTTTCTGTCCCCTTTTATGGACTTTCACTCTATTTTCCTCACAGGATTCCTCCATGGATTTTATTTGAATTAGAGAAAATTGGAAGACAATGGTAGTCATATAGACTGAGGTTTCCCTCTTTTCTTTTTTACAGAATAAGTTCTGTTTCTGCCACACAAAGGGAAAGAATAGACTTATAAAAAATCACATACTATAGAATCTGCCTCAAGGATATTTTGCTGTCACCTTTTAAAACATTATTAATTCAAACAGTTATTTTTCTACAACCATAAAAGGGGAAATACAATAGCTTTAAAAGGTTTTCTCCAAAAGTAGCTGGGGACTGTATTCACCAGTTTTCAGACTTACAAGAGGTGATATGTTGTTGTCATCGTAAAGTTGCTACTTAGTAAACTGACTCGAGGTGTCCTGTGATCACTGATTACTTTATCAAGGCCACCAGCCCTTGAAGCACAGAGATAAAGGAAGAAGATTTTCAGGCTGCTGCAATAAACTGAGGGCCAGAGGTTCTTACCATTGGCTGATTTGTCTTTAAATTCAGTAATTGGTCTGGGGAGTTTTCAACCATTCAGCTAATTCTACCAACAAATTCCTCTGTATTTCAAAGCCAAAATCACTCATGCAAATCCTTAAAACACCCAAGTGTAAAGCACAGGTTGACTTCACATCTCCCCACAGGAGTGGCCATGTCTCTACAAGGGAGGTCTATTGAAGGGTCTTTGGTTGTTGCTGCTGGTAATGGTGGTGGCTTTGTTGATAATGTATACAGTTTTTGTTCTGTCATTGTTTGTATTTATTCTGAACTATTTCTAGGAAATAACTGTAGACCAATTGCCTTATTTTAATTCTGGAAGGTGAAAGAACACAAGAATTTCCTGAAGGATTATTTTAAGATTTTTATTTCAAAATTTGTGGAATGATATTTTTAATTAAGGTTTTTAAATAAATTTATTTTTGTGACTCAATGACATGCACAATGTGTGTTAAACTGTGGTCTGTGGCCCACCTGTATCAGAATCATCAGTGTGTTAAACTGTCTGCATCAGAATCACCTGGGATACTTACATAATAATGCAGATTCTAGATTAGAGTCCCACAACCAATAAAGTGCTTGATATTACAGTCCAGGGAGTCGCTCCCACAATCCCCACAACTGATTGTGAAACAGACCCCCCACCTTTGAAATGAAAATCTTCAAATTCTTTTTAACTTTTGATCTTCTTTATACTGAGGATGGAGGCTGATGGACTGCCCGGCCCTGATAGGTACTTCAAAGGGGAACATGCACTGAGACAGATTTTTGCAGCCTAACTAAATATATCCTTGGGTACTTCATGCCTTTTTCTCCACTGTGCCCTCTGTTCTTACAAAAGCTTTCCATGCCTCTCAGTCACCAAAGATGGAGACTCGTGAAAGAAAATGTTCTCCATCTTGCTCAAACCCAGGATGGAGAGAAGCCCAATTCTCCATTGCCATCCTGACCTGAGTTTTAATGCTGCAGACTAAACAGCAACATACACCCTTCCCTGTGAAAACTGTAAAGGCACATCAAAGTTAAGAATACTGTCCTACCTTAGAGATTTTTGCAAAATGGCAAAGAGGGAAAATTGAATTTTTTTTAAATTAGGCTTCAGAATTAGCCAATAAATTTCTTCTTGACAGTTTTATTTTCTATTCTTTTAAGAAAAATTTATCTTTTTAATTTTAATTTTTTAGGTTGTTCTAATGAGTTACACATGACAGTATTGTACACAAATGGAGCACAACTTGTCCTTCCTCTGGCTGAACATGGTGCAGAGTCACACCAGTAGTGTAGTTACACATGTATATAGAGTTTTACAGTCCCTCTCATTCCACCATCCTTCACACCTCACACCTCTCCCCTTCCCTCCCTCCACTCTGCCCAATCCAAAGTTTCTTCATCCCCCCACCTCACTTTATGGATCAGCATCTGCTTATCAGAGAAAACATTCAGTATTTGGTATTTGGGGTTTGGCTTATTTTATTTTCTATTCTTAACACTTGTTCTAGGGACTGGTGTACAAATGGGAAACAAAGCCAACAAAAAGAAACTTTTATACAAATTTTGCTTAAAAAAAATAGCCACCAAAAGACTGTTATGGTATCTCACCCTCCCTGTCCATGAATGATGTTGGCCTTCAATGTATGGCTACAGCAACATAAATAGATCCCTATCTTACATTTATACACATCTACTCACATCCTAGGAGCATTCTGAAGACAAAAAGAAGGCTTCAGTACAATTGGGGCCTGGCCCACACCACTAAGAAACAAGTAGAGGCTGCCATGTGAAAGACTTTGCATAGTCTTGGTGTGGACATCAGTCCCATATTCCCCTGAGGGAAGTTAGGTTAGCAAAATGGCACAGCATACTTAATTGGGGGGGGGGGGGGCAGTAAAAATAAAGCAAGCAGATTGTGCTAGGCTATGAATGAGAGGGCGTCTTAGGGAGTCACCAATTTCCTTCCTTTCATAAACTCAAAGAGGTCAGTCCTGATGGTACAGTGCAAAGTCCAGCCTGGCTTGGCCCAGAGGAGCTACCTGGTCAGGTGGGGATCTGTGAAAGATGTTAGCTGAGTTCCACTAACATTGTCCAGAAGTGCCCCACTGCTCACTAGGGTGCTTCTAGAACTGCCAAGGAGTTCCACCTTGGGACCACATGACCATGTGTAGGAGGCAACCATTTCCCCCAAGTTGATCATCTGAGGATGGTCCTGCTGAGGTGAGAACCATGCTGTGGCAGGTGCTGTGCCACTGAGGTTCTCCAGAAGCAGTGTCACAAGGTTTACCATGCAATGTTAGGTGCACTTTGCCTAGTGCTGGGCCTGGTGGTATTTGACAGCTGGTATTCCATCACTGCCAGGAAGTTATCCTGCCTTTCTGTCTACCCTAGTAGGAGACATCTATGATCACTTCTTCAGACCTGAACCAGCTTTGAAGGAATAGGGCCCAGATGCTCTTTAGTAGATAGTCAGTTGTTCAAATGTGGGGAGGGAGGGAGGTCTAGACTTCCTCATGCTTTAGGGACCTGTGGTGGCTTTGCTTCTTGTTTGGCTCCTGGAAGGCAAGGGTCTCAAGGCTGGAGCACACAGCAGGGCCCTAATGATTTCACCTGCAAGCTAACATAAAAGAATCCTGTTCATATGGAACTGTCAGACACTACTGATGATGCCCAGAGTCTGAAATAAGGACAAAGCATATAGGAAGTCAGGAACATGGTAGAAGGTGGTTAAAAGGATGAGCCCAGGGAATGCACTGGGTCTGGAAGAGATTCCAGGTTCCATCTTAGAGGATAGGCCTCCCTTGTGCATTCAATCCTTGCTGCCCCAGCCACAGCCCTACTACATGCCATATAGTCAGATCCTACTATTTTTCTTTTATTAGCCAGTTCATGCTACAGGTTATGTGGTCTGAAGGGAAATAAAGGTCTTTGTCATCTTCCAGGAAAAGAAGGATGGAGCATGAAACACACACATGGAGAAATCAGCCTATTTGGAGAGAACACGTTGGGGATAGTTCCCCTGTTAATTGTGTGTCTCAGTTTTCTTAAGAAGAGGTAAAATTGGCAGGGACTTCAGATGAGAGGCAGCAGCTCACCGAGACAAAGGGGCCAGCCAAAGGCATATGTTATAGTTAAAGCTTCATCCCAGGGTTTCATAAATTGACTTCCAAACCACTCACATATAATCAAATCAAACTTTTATTGAAGCACACCAGTGGTGGCTGACCAGAACATAAAGCTGTTCCCCTGATCAGCCCTGAAACATTGCAAGGGCACTCCTTATAAGCCTGAAAACCACAAAAGGGATGTTTGGGGATCCAGCCAATGCAAGCAAGCCAGGTTACAGAAGCAGGACAGTGCAGTCAAGTGGAGAGAAGCCTAACCAATCACAGCTAGCCCAGTCACCCCAGTTACAGAAACAGAGCCCCGTTACCTAGTTACAGAACAATGCCCCATTTGGTATTTAATATCTATTTAATATAGATGTCATTAAAGTTAAAAGCCACAGGACATATATTAGTTTAAGATGTTATTTAGTTTAGGATGTTAAATTAATACTAAATTTCACAGGGCATCTATTGTATTAGTTTAAGATGCTAATAAGGATATTACTTTAGTTTTGAAAACTCAGGGTAACTGTATTATAGTTTGAGATCATATAATTTTATCACAAAAGGCTACATGAGCTATTACATTAGTTTTCAATTCTATGACAAGGATTTATATTAACATTAAAGGCCACAAGGCAGCTATTATATTAATTATATCAATTAGAACCAAAAGCTACAGAGCAGCTATTATATCAGTTTTCAATGCAATATTATGTTTAATATATTTAATACAAAAGGCCACAGAACAGTTATATCAGTTTTTGATACTATAGGATGGACATAATAATTGTATTAAACACAACAGGGCAGCTATTATATTACTTTTAGATGTTGCAATGTAGATATCATATTAGCTATGAAGGCCATAGGGCAAATACTATATCAGTTTTATTTATTTATTTACTTACTTACTTATTTATTTAGTACCAGGGATTGAACTCAGGAGAACTCAACCACTGAGCCACATCCCTGACCCTATTTTGTATTTTATTTAGAGACAGAGTCTCACAGAGTTGCTTAGCACTTTGCTCTTGCTGAGGCTGGCTTTGAACTCACGATTCTCCTGTCTCAGCCTTCTGAGCCACTGGGATTACAGACATGTGTCACTGCGCCTGGCCCTATATCAGTTTTAGATGCACATTAATATCAGAGGCCACAGAGCAGCTCTCATATCAATTTTAAATGCTATATTAGTCTTAAAGGACACAGGGAAGCCACTTTATCCATTTTTTATGCTTTAGTATGAATATTATATCAGTATTGAAGGCCATGGAGCAGGAATTACATCACTTATAGATTATATGGATATTGTATAGTATTAAAAGTTATGTGGAATTATTATATTAACTTGAAATGCCATTATTTTATTATTATTATTATTAATTAATGGATATCATTTTATTATAAAAGGCTACAGTGCATCTATTTTAATAGTTTTGGAAGCTCGAGCATGGATATTAACATTAAAGGCCACAGGGAAGCTAGTATATTAATTTTACATGCTGTTCTATGGATATCATAAAAATATTAAAACCACAGGGAAATTATTATATTAGCTTAAGATGCAATAGTATAGTTACTACATCAATATTAAAAGCCACAGGGAATACATTATATTTCTTTCAGATGTTATAGTATAGATATTATATTAGTATTAAAGGTCACAGTGAAGCTAAGTATTAGTTTTAGAGATGATACTAGGATATGATGTTTGTATTAAAGGCAACAGGGCAACTATTATATTATTTAAGATGATCAAGTATATATACTACATTAGAATGATAGGCCACAGGGCTGCTATTTTATTAGTTTTAAATGCTATAGTATTTAATATAGTATAAAAGAATTGAAGGTTACAAAGTATGTATTATATTCATGTTAGATGCTGTAGTATAGATTTTATGTAGTATTAAAAGGCCACAGGGCAACTATTATTTCAGTTTTAGGGGGCACAGTGTTGATATTATATTAGTACTAAAGGCCATAGGGCAACTAGTATATTAGCCTTAGATACTATATGTGAATATTGTATCAATATGAAAGGCCACAGGAGAGTTCTAGTATTACTTTTTTTTAATGATGTTCATATTAAAGAAGCCACAGTATGGTTATAATATTAATAATAATGTCACAGGCAGTTCCTACAGTACTTTAAGATGCTGTAGTATACACACTGTATTAGTATTAAATCCCAGCCAGGCAGTGGCACATGCCTGTAATCCCAGTGCCTTAAGAAGCTCAGACAGGAGGATTACAAATTCAAGACCAGCCTCAGCAACTTAGTGAGTCCCCAAGCAATTTATCAAGACCAAGTCTCAAAATAAATAAAAACTTTAAAAGGGGATGGGGATGGGGTTAAATACCCCTGGTTTCAATTCCTAGTACCAAAAAAAATGTATTAAAGCCAAAACTTCAGTTATTATATTAGTTCTATATACTATACTATGTTTATCCTATTAGTATTAAGCTATTATATTCATTTTAGATACTATAGTTTGAATATCATATTATTATTAAATGCCAGAAGGCGGCAATTATATTAACTTTAGATGCTTTAGTATATATATCATAATAGTTTCAAAGTCCACAGGGCAGCTATTATATTAGTTTTAGATGACATAGTACAGAGATTCTATTAAATTTAAGGCTAAAGGCCATAAGGATGATATTATATTCATTTAAAATGCTATGTTTATAGATATCATATTAAAGGCCACAGAGCAGCTAGCATATCAATTTAAGATGCTATAATAAGGATGTCATTTTGATATTAAAAGATACAGGTCAGCTATCATATCAGTTTTGGATGTAATCATATGGAATATTACATTAACGGCCACAGAGTAGATATTATATTAGCTTGAGATGCTATAGCATGAATATAATTTAGTATAAAAGACTACAGGGCAGCTATCATATTAGTTTTGGATGATATAGTTTGGATATTTTATTAACATCAAAGGTCACAGGGAAGCTATTATATTAATTTTAAATGCTGTGTATGGATACTGCAATAGTATTAAAACCTCAGGGCAGTTATTATATTAGTTGTACTTGCTATAGTATGAATATTACATCAATATTAAAGTCAAAGAGCAGCTATTATATTAATGTAGATACTGTAGTATGGATATTAATATTAAAGACAATAGGAGAGCTAAAATATCCTATTCTGTAGCCACAGTATGCATATATTAATACTAAATGCTATAGGGAAGTTTTTACAATACTGTAAGATGCTACAGTAAACATACTTCATTAGTATTAAAGACCAAAGTTTAGTTCTTGTATTAGTTTTAGATACTATATTATGTTAGTTTTTGATACTATTATGGATATCATAATAGTATTGGCAGCTATTATATCAGGTTTAGATGCTATATTATGGAGAATTTATTAATATTAATGGCCATAGGGAAGCTGTCTTATCAGTTTTAGATGCTAAAACAGATAATCAAATTAGTACTAATGGCTGCAGGACAGCTATTATATTAATATTGAGACTACAGGGGAGATATTATATCCATTTTAGATGATAGAGTATATATATCTTATTTGTAGTCAAGGCTACAGGGCAGCTATTATATCAGTTTTAGAGGCTATACTAAGCAGCTTTAGATGTTCTACTAATATGATATATTAGTATTAAAGATATTAGGGCCAATATTTGTTTTAGATGCTACAGTATGTATATTATTTAGTGTTAAGGCTACAGTGCAGCTATTATTCTGATATTATATTAGCATCTAAGGCCACCATATGAATATTATATTACTGTTAGAGACCACAATATGGATATCACATTAATATTAGAAATCACAGTATGGACATTATGCTAATCAGAACTAATGTTAAAGATGATAGGGCTGAATGTAATACAGCTATGGGCACTATATTACTATCAGAGGCCACATGTGGACACCTTAGTATCAAAAGTCACTATGGATAATGCATGAGCATTTGAGGTTGCATATAAATAACACGTTAGCACTATCACATTAACATATCAACAGCAGGTTACCACTGGGTCTGGGAAGGTGGCACGCCCTCTGATAGCTGCTGGGACTCAGCACAGGACACTGCAGCTCAGAGGTGCATGCCCATCCCCTCCTGGCATTCCTGGGAAATAGAATTAAAATCCTTTTCAGAATTGCAAATTTTAATTAGAAATAGAATTAAAATCCTTTTCAGAATTGCAAATTTTAATTAGAAATAGAATTAAAATCCTTTTCAGAATTGCATATTGTAAGTAATTTGTCCCCGTCTATAGCTTGTCTTTTTGTTCTGTCTTTCACAGAGTATAAAATTTAATTTTTCAGGGGGCCTCAGTGGTAGGGCTCAGTAGTAGAGCGCTTGCCTAGACCCCCATACCCTCATGCATTGCTGGGAGAACATAAGGCACAACCACTGTTGGAAGACAGTGTGCCAATTCTTTCTAAAGTGAAATAAGTCTAATCTATGACCAAACATTGTACCTATAAATTATTTGCATTTCGACAAGTGCATGAAAAAGATGTCCAAAGAAAACCAGAATGTAATTATACACAGAAACTTTAATGATGCTGATCAAATCATAAGTCAGAATGTCCTTACATAGCTGAATGCACAATCAACACAGAACAGAAAGAAATGAACTACCAACCTACACAGAAACACAAATTTATCCTACCTGGTAATGCTGCTAAGTAAAATAAATGAGGCTGAAGAGGCAACATACTGAATAGCCCACCTTTTATGACATTCTAAGAAAGACAAAATTACAGTCAGATGAGATGTGCAGGATGTGCCCCATACAGGAACCTCTGTCCACATGGAGGTAGGAAGCACCACCTTCCCTACACATGGATTTTTTCAGCAATTCAGAAACCCCCTGAACTACTTATTTTAGAGACTTCTGTGGAGACTTAATCATGTAGTCATGATGGATTATTAACTCAATCTCCAGCTTCTTTCACCACAGAATGGGGTGAGGGACTGAAAGTTCCAAGCTTTTAGTCACTGCTTGATCTTTCTCATGACCATCCTCCAAAGGAAAGAACTCCCAATTGTTAAAGCAGGAATGAATTGAGCAACATATGACTATAAAAAAGGATAACAAAAAACAGTTCAAGGTAACTATGCATATGACACACTGGTGCAAATAAATGACTGATGGGACAAAAAAATGGGGTTGGCTAGAAACCTCTTATGCAGAAGAATTCCAGATAACTAAGGCAGTCATGGCCATTGAGGAGTTGGAGTTAACTCCCTGCTCCTTAAAGTGACTTCCTCCAAAAAACACAAGCAATGTGGACATGCAGAGAACAGTAACTTCACAGTGAGAAACGAGGTGACCACAGTCAATACTAACATGATAATTCATCTTGAGGGCTTGAGATGACAGAGGAGCCCTCTACCTCCCAGACCCACAGCCCCAGGATAACTAAAAGAAAACCTGAAAGGTGCTACCATATCATCTTGAGGGCCTGAGATGACAGAGCAGCTCACCACCTCTGTGACTGCTTCCTCCAGGCACATGGCCCCAGGATAAATGTGAGAAAATAACAAGTAAATCCCAAAGTAGAACAATCTTAAAAATACCTGACAGGTCCTCCTCACAGTGCTGAGGTCACTGGAACAAGAAAATTCAGAGAAACAGTCATCCCAAGAGGAATCTACAGAGACATGTTGCCTGGACATTATTTGGAGTCCTAAATGGGGTCTTGGAACAGGAAGAGGCAGAATTTAGAATCCAAAGTAAATACAACTTCAGTTAATTGTAGCACACCAGTATTTGTTCTTCATGACAAATGGTTTCAGATGTTAACACATCTGAGATAGTGCACATAAGTCATCACAAGGGGAAAATCAGATTGAGGTTACTTGGGAAATTGTTGCACTTTCTTTGAAATTTCTGTATAAAGATAAAAATACTGAAATAAAACCTTAAACATGGTTACATTTTTCAGAAACACCTATTTGTTTAATTATTTATATAGTTAATTACTGGTAAATGACAGTATTTTATTATGAACACAAAATTTATTATAAAACAAAAAATCAAATAATTCAAGCTAATATTTAATTCAAGACAAATGCCTCTTTTATGTTCTGTGTTGATGTAACTTTGTTAAACTTGTTATATTCTTTCCAAAGTAAAACTTGTTACATTTTTATGCTGTAACTAGGTCCTCCTAAAATTTGATCACTTTAGACTAGAGGAAAAAATAACATTTTAGAGATTCTATTTCAACTCATGGCTGAATTTGATCAAAAGAGTGGCTTCATAAAAATATACATTCCAATGGCAAATTGACTCACTTTGACTTTGGATTACTTATCCCAAAGACTCCTTTTCTTTATTTTGTTTCTATGCAGACCCTTTAGCAGTAATAAAATAAAATATTTGCCCTGGACAGATAATCAAAAAAAAAAAGAAAGAAAGAAAAAGGTAACAGCACTGGTGATGATGATGAATAACACCTTCTGGGCAGAGGAGTTTAAAAGGACACCGGTGATGCTCAGCAAGAGGTGGTGAGCGCAGAAGCACAGGTGGCAGTCAGGCTAAGAGTGATTTAGATGCTTCTGTGTTGTGGGAAAACATTCTACCTTCTACAAATCACAAGGAACTATCAGAGGCCCAAGCTCTTGAATGAAAAGAAAGAAGTTAACAAGATTGGCAACCATGATTGTGGCCTTGAGAGCAGTAGAGTTTAAAACAACACCAAGGTTCATTGCCTCCATGACATTCTGAAGAAAATGGTGAGATACAAGGAGCACAGGTGGCAGCTCTGTCCATGCCTGATCTTAGATGCTGTTGTGTTATGAAAAAAAAAATACTCTACTTTCTAGAAATCACAAGAAATTTTTGGATGTCCAGACTCTTGAATGTTTCCAAATTCAGTAGAACTTCTACATAATTTTATTATCACTATAGCTAGTCATGAAGCTAATGATAACTAAAGGATCTATGGAGCTGTCAATGCAGCTCAGTGGAAGAGTGTTTGCCCAACTTGCAGGAGGCCCTGGGTTCAACCCCAGCACCACAAAAGAAAAAAAAAAAAGAATATGTCTTATTTGTATAATCAAATAGGAAATGAATAATCACTGCTTCTAGGAAAATATGTTGGACCTGAAACATCATTGAGACTATCAGAATCAAAATACTCTTACTGTGAATTGCATAACTAGACTATCATGAACAGTGGGGACACGTCATAAAGCATGTTCATATTAAGCATACCACTGAAAAACAAAAAGGCTTTATTGACCATGGAGATGAAAATGGACATAATATAGCTTATGAAATTATTAACACATTGGAAACATGTGATACTGACATTAAAATCCTCCAAGACATGCTAGGCATTTTAACACATGCCTGTCATCCCAGTTACTTGGGGGACTAAGGCAAGAGGATCATAAATTTGAGGTTCACCTGTATATATATAGCAAGACCCTGTCTCAAAATTAAATTTTAAAAAGGGCTGGGGATGTATGTAGCTAAGTGCTTGACAAGCACATACAAGGCCCTGAGTTCAACAACCAGTGAATAAAAAAAAAATTCTCCAGGCCAGACAGCAGATCATAGACAACCATAGCAGGAGTAAAACAGGGAAAAAGCCATATGTCAACCTCCCAAAAATCATTAAAGTAAACCTGCACTTTGTTCAGCTCACAACACTAACATATCTAACCTCTGCTTCTATTAATTCAAATATAACATTTTAAATATGATAAAAAGTATGTTACTTTTCTAATGAATACAACAGATATGAGATATACTCAACTCTGTTCTAAAAGCCAACTTATAAGTACATAGGGGTAAAACATTAGGATAAAATGTAATTATGGCACTTCATATGAAATACCCTAAATACTAAAAAACATAATCTCAAAAGAAAAAATTCAAATTTCTGAACTCAAAACACAATAGTATATTTTTAAATGATACTTTGAACAGATACAAAACACTAATAGAGTTCTCCCACAAGAATTCCCAGCAATATATAAAGTATTATGCTCATCAGAAGAACCAATCCCTTGCTTGCAACAAATAAGAGAACCAACTTTTTATAAATGTAGAACTTTAGGGACTGGGGTCGGGGCTCAGTTGTAGAGCACTTGCCTAATATGTGTGAAGCACTGGGTTTGATTCTCAGCACCACATAAAAATAAATAAACAACAAAAAATGTAGAACTTTAATAAGACATAGGGATATGCTTTCTAAATTGAAAAGTAGAAAAGAAAATGTTTTAAAAAGTTTGTTTTTAGTAAATATTTCTTAATTACAAAAATCAGCTATTGACTTATCTCTTACGCTTTGTAATGATTTGAGTCCTGAGGAAATTCCATCTGTAGTGGTTTTAAGTATCATGCAATATAATAGTTGACATTGAATTTTTTTCTTAGAATAATTTTATCTAAATCTGGAAGAGGTATTGTTGTGTATGTGTATATGTGTAAATACATGATGTTTTTAAACATACCTCTGGATACCTCTGATGCTTGAATCCTGTCAAAGGACATTGTGTGGGGAGGGGGATGGGGGAGGTGCTGGGATAGAATCCAGGGCCTCTCAATTGCTAGGCAAGTGTTCTGGCACTGAGCTGCTTACCCAATCCCCAAAGACATCTTAATAAGAAAAAAATAATTAAAATCATTTAAGATTATTATGAGAATTTTCAAACAAGACAATTCTCTCAATAAAAAAACCAAGAAAGCTAAAAGTGTATCTTAAAAATATTGCTGATGGACAACAGCAGAAGTTCACAGGATTAAGAATTCTGTAGAAAACTAAAAAGAGAAGAAATTAAAATTTATATATGAGAAACATACTGCACAGAACTGGAAACCTAGAGGACATGAGGCATTTCCTAGTAAGTACAGACATTGCAATACAACTCTAAAATAAGAAAACTCAATCAATCAATTAGCATAGAAAATTTTGGACTGGTGCTTACAGAATTCCCACTGGAAAAGACCCTGGAGTCATTGGGGCTCACAGCTGAGTGTTACCTGACCTTTAATAAATTATGGTTTTATTTTAAATGTTTATGATCTAGAAAGAAAAAAAAGAGGTGACTTTCCTAAATCCAGTTTGTTTCACCAACGCCTAATATAGTCAAGATATTTCATCCAATGTAGAATGTCAATGTTTATACAACAGGCTATTTTGTGCACCACTGAAAATGTACTGTCAGTTAGTGCACCGAGCTGTGGCTGTGAGAGTGGGGCCTGGAGAAGGGCGGGGCCTGGGAGAGGGCCGGGGCCTGGGAGAGGGCCGGGGCCTGGGAGAGGGCCGGGGCCTGGGAGAGGGCCGGGGCCTGGGAGAGGGCCGGGGCCTGGGAGAGGGCCGGGGCCTGGGAGAGGGCCGGGGCCTGGGAGAGGGCCGGGGCCTGGGAGAGGGCCGGGGCCTGGGAGAGGGCCGGGGCCTGGGAGAGGGCCAGGGGTCAGAAGAAGAGACACAGCCTGGAGTAGGGGCAGGGTCTTAGAGGCTCAGTCAGGGGAAGAGCCTGTGGAGGGTGTGGTCTGGAGGATGGGGGGGGGGTCAAGAGAAGGGAGGCAGGGCGTGGAGGAGAGGTCTGGAGGAGGGTCAAAGCCGGTAGAAGGGACCACAAATGGTGAGAAACAGTAGCCTTGGTGATCATTAGCTCAGAATCCCGTGTTCTCTAGCCTTCCATCCCAACAACCCACTTGAGGGAAACTGACCTAAGCTGGGCAGAGGCAGTGACAGACTGCCTGACCCATCACCTGCCATGCCACTAGGCACCCACCACCTGCTGCACTAGGCACCAGCAGCTTCCCAAAATCCAGGGCAGAAGTCCCTGGGCCATCCACCACCACTGCCTGCTCTGTACCAACCACCTTAAGTGCATGGAAGTGGCAGGTATTCCACTGAAAGAGGAGAGGAGCCAGGCATGGTGGTATAAACCCATAATCCCAGCTACTAGGGAGACTGAGAAAGGAAAATCCCTGGTTGAGGCCAGTCTGGGCATTAGCAAGATCCTGTCTCAAAAAAGAAATGAGGGTGTTGCTCAGTGGTAGAGCACTTATATCGGATGCATGAAGTCCTGCGTTCAAACCCCAGTACTAAAATATATACATATTTTTTAAAGGAGAGGGATACACTTATTATAAAACTCAATTCCTTTTATTCTACATTCATCTTTATCATCATTTAAATGCATTTTAATGTTCATGGACAATGAACTATTTTGGCAGAAGCTGTAGAGCACCTGAAAACTAAAACTCTAGATAAATGATTACTAAAATTAAGATGTAAGTCAGTGGAAAAGCTAGATTGAGCTCATAGAAACCTGATTCTCCATCATACTGATGTAGGCACTGACTTTCTCAACGAGATCCATAAAGTTCAAAAAATAAAACCAAGACTCAATAAGTGGGATGCCTTCAAATTAAAATGCTCTGCCCAGTAAAGGAAACAGGATCATAAAGAGAGCCCCTCAGAATGGGAGAAAATATTTTCCATCTACTCTTCCAATAAGTGATAAATATCCAGAAATATAAATAACTCAAAACACTTAACAACAGAAAAATTAATAGCTCAATAATGGGTAAAAGAACTAAACAGATGTTTCTCAAAAGAAGAAATACAAATGGCCAAAAAATACATGGAGAAAAAAAGGTTCAACATCCCTGGCAATCAGAGAAATGCAAATCAATCTACATTACGATTTCATCTCCAGTTAGAATGGCAAACATCAAGAATACAAAAAATAACAAACTGTGGTGAGGATGTGGAGAAAGAGATACTTTCCTGTTGTTTATGGGACTGCAGACTAATGCAACCACTCTGGAAAGCAGTATGGAGATTTCTCAAAAAACTAGAAATAAAGTCCTCACATGATCCAGCTGTCCCCCCTACCTTTTTTTTTAAATAAAAAGAACTAAAATCAGCATGCTATAATAATACAGGCATATCAATGTTTAAGCCAGCATAATTCACAATAGCCAAGCTATGGAATCATCCCAGGTATCTATCAACAGATAATCAGATAAAGAAAGCATAGTATATACACACAACACAATTTTACTCAGCCATAAGGAAGAATGAAATTACTGCATCTGCTGCTAAGTGGATGGAACTGGAGACCATCATGCTAATTGAAATAAGCCAGACTCAGAAAGCCAAGGATCAAATGTTTTATCTTATATGAGAAACTAGAAATAAATAAGGAAATATAAAAATGGGGAGATCCCATGAAGCTAGAAGGGAGGTCAGTGGAACAGAAGGGGATGTAGGGGGAGAGAGGAGGGATAGGAAAAGGAAGGAACCGCAGAATGAAACTGACCAAACGATCTAAGTACATATACAACTATACCACAGTGAATCCCCCCTTCATGTCTATCTATAAACCACCAGTTTAACAAAACAATAAATAAACAGAAGGAAGACCAGTAGAGAAAGGGGAGCAGGAGGAAGGAGGTAGAGAGGGAAAATAGAAATATTGGGGTGAAATTGAACAAATTATATTCCATGCATGTCTACATCAAAATGGACCCCACTAGTATGTATAAGTAAAATGCACTAATAAAAAATATTTTCAAAAGAGAGAAAATGCACATATACTGACAATTGAACTGCAATTTTCTTAACCAAATAAAAATGTGGTTCATGAGTTTAGTTCCATGAAAGCCATGGAATAAATTTTCTTAATATTTTTAGGTGTAGATTGACCCAATAGCTTTATTTTATTTACTTATATGTGATGCTGAAGATCAAATCCAGTGCCTCACACATGCTAGGCAAGCACTCTACCATGGAGCTAAGCCCCAGCCCTGGAATATATTTTTATAAATAAACTTGTTACAAATAATATACTAAACTGAAATAAAGTAGTGGGCTGTTAACACACGTGCTTTTCTGTATTTTCATATTTTTTTCTACTACTTTAACATGCAATTTGAAAAACTCATTAGAACAATAAGGAAAACAAATAATGGAGTCCCTCCCAGTCTTAGAACTCTCATTCATCATTCCTCCTTCATGCCATCCAGGTTCCCCAGAGACCACTTGGGGTTAACTGTATTAAGATGATGAGAGGGCTAGGGTCATGGCTCAGTGGTAGAGCATTCGCCTAGCAGGTGCAAGGCCCTGGGTTCAATCCTCAGGACCATATAAAAATAAGTAAATAAAATGAAGGTATTAGGTCCAACTACAACTAAATTTTTAATTATGGCAAAATATACATAATATAAATTTTTTAAAGAAGATGATGAGGTCACAAACTAAGGCAGGACCCTGCAGCACAGCCAATCTGAATGAAATAATAAAGGATCAGGGTGCACAGCCAGGCTCTCCTCAGCTCTCAGTCCCAAGATGGGCTGTCTCCTCACCAACACCACATTTCCCACACTTTACATATAAGTAAAACTTCTAGGGCATCTCCCTCAGGCAGCTCTGAGAAGGGAGCTTCAGGCATCCCTAGAGACATGACTCACAGTGTCCCCAAGCCTGGCGGCTCAGTGAGGCAGCTCTGAGGAGAAGGGAGCTGCAGGCGTCCTTCGAGGCAGGACCCATGGTGTCCCAGAGCCAGGCGGCTCCCTGAGGCAGCTGTGAGAAGGGAGCTCCAGGAGTCCCTAGAGACATGACCCACAGTGTCCCGGGGCCCGGCTCTCAGGAATTGGCCCTGAGAAGAAAGCCCAGGCCTCACTGGGAAGGAGGGGAGAGCAGCATCAAAGATGGGGGTGAGGCCACACCCCGATGGCCACACCCAGCAGGACGCTGCTCACTGCTTAGAGGAATGGTTCTCCTGGCTTCTTGGTGAATCTCAGCCCTTTCTCCATCCTTGGCTGTTACTGGATGAAGTGTGTTCCCACTGTTGTCACAGGTCTGGCAGTGTTGTCTGTGGCATCTGGAGTGGAATCTCAGGAGAGGAGAAAAGGGAGTCCAGGAGACGCCCTCCCTGTGTCACAGGAACGCAGGGAGCTGAAACTCCAAATCTGGGCTTTTGTGTTCCAATGAATAAAGTCAGACCCCAAAAGTCATGCAAGAGACCTTTCTTAGAAGTGAAAGTGAGGTGAAAATAAAGTAAAAGAAAAGTGAGGCTTAAGCAATAGTACTCTCAAGGGGGAGAGTGGACGTCTCCAGGCAGAGAATGACAAAGGCGAAAATGCTGTCCACAAATTTCATTACTGTTTGATATTTACTAGGAGAACTGGGGACCACGTTCTGTACTCTGCCAATCAGGTGTTCAACTCCTCCTTCATTCTGGGCGGTGGAGTTTTTGACCTTAGCTGGTCCTCTTCAGAACAGTTACGATGCCCATCCTATTTAGGGAGCTTCATCTACAGGTCAGTCCCATGTTAATGTGAGCACTGGGGTCAATCGCTGGTCAGAAGTTACCTTAGTGCGCCTGAGCTACTAAAGGAAACTTCCTTCCCACACAAATGGATACAACTTTAGCCATAATTTCTAGCTTCACACCAACCTCAGTGGACCCTGTCAAGAGCTAGTCCCATTAATCCTTTCTTTTTTATTTATTTTTATTTTTTTATTTATATATGACAATGGAATGCATTACAATTCCTATTACATATATTTTTTCATATCTCTAGTTGTAAACATAGTATATTCACACCAATTTATGTCTTCATACCTGTACTTTGGATAATAATGATCATTACATTCCACTATCATTAATTACCCCATGTCCTCTCCCTTCACCTCCCACCCCTCTGCCCTATCTAGAGTTCGTCTGTTCCTCCCATTCTCCTGCTCCCTATCCCACTATGAATCAACCTCCTTATATCAAAGAAAACATTTGGCATTTGGTTTTTGGGGATTGGCTAACTTCACTTAGCATTATCTTCTCTAATTCCAACCATTTACCTGCAAACGCCATGATTTTTAATCCTTCTTTCTTGATGTGTCTTCCCATTAGCTCCTTTGCTTCTGTTTATTTTCTACAAATCAACTACCACCCTTTGCATTCTCATCTACTTTGGAAGTAGTTTAAAGAAGACCCTAAAGTAATTTAAAGAACACTTGTGACCTTGCCTGCATTTCACTGCTCATCTCTAGCTACTACTAACACCTGCACCACAGCCCTGTGCTCCACCAGGCCAAGTGCTGCTGCAGCCAGGGGCCAGGTGGGAAGACATTGGCAGCTGCAGGAGTCCCCCAGACACTTCACTCATGCACCCAAAAGCAGAACACCAGAAACAAGCCACTGCAGAGGTCTCTGGGCAGTGTGGTCTTTGAGACAGAGTGACTTGGCAACAGGCTGCCCAATTTGAGGATCATGATTTTTAAGGAAAAAAGTTATGGCTGGATGTGGTGGCACACACTTGTAATCCCAGTGGCTCTGGAGACTAAGGCAAGAGGATTGCAAGTTCAAGGCTAGACTCAGCAATTTAGTGAGCAACGTAGCAAGACCCTGTCTCAAAATCAAAAATAAAAGGGTGTGGCTCAGTTGTTAAGCATCCCTGTGTTCAATACCTGGTGCAAAAAAAAAAAAAAAAAAGTTATATCTGAGTCAATGGTGGCCTCTGTCGAGGTGAGGAGAGCCTGACTTCAGATCAAACCTCCTGGTGGCCTCTGGGAACATCAGCTTTATCCCCGTGCCCTGGAGCATTTTAGATAATTCCTTCTAGATAATTCAGTTCTCATTGTGGATGCCTCTGGGATCTGCAGGCTACACGTTCATTCAGAATTCCCAGGGATTCTTGACTGTGTAATCTGGTGTTCTGCCCACACTGCCCTTGTCACAGAGGACCATGGGGGCTGTGTACCACATGCTGGTCCAGGCACCCTGAATGTGTCATCTGCTATTCTGCCCACACTGCCCTGTCACAGAGGACCATGGGGGCTGTGTGCCATGTGCTGGTCCAGGAACCCTGGAGGACCCTGCAGTGTAATCTGCTCTTCTGGCCATTTAGCCCTTGCCACAGATGACCTGAGAGCTTATGCCACATGCCGGTACGAGCACCCTGGAGGACCCTGGCAGTGTTGTGACGTGTTTTTCCCATGTATCCCTCACCCCAGAAGCTTATGGATGCTGCAAGTAGCACATACCCCCAGGATTCTGCCTAGTGTAGTCCAATATTCCACATTACAGCCCCCATTGTAGATCCTCTGGGAGCTGCAAGCTACCTCATCACAGGGAAGCCCCTGGGTTTTCTGGGAAGTGTATTCTGGTGTTCTGCTCATGCAGCTCTCACTACACAGGTTTCGGGGAGCCGCAAGGCTTCAAGGATCAGGGACATTGTAGTATGGTGCTATGTTGGTGCAGACTACACTATAGTGACACCTTGGAGCTCTGAGCCCCAGGAATTCTGGATATTGTAGTCCATTCTACTGAGGCAGCCCTGACCTCAGAGGTCTCTGAGAGATGTGGGCCATTGATTATTCTGGGCAATGCAGTCCGTCTTACCTAAGTAGACCTCACCATCAAAGCTCCTGTGATCTTCCTGGACACCCCAGATAAATCTAGGTACTCAATACAAAGCTTGTTTATGCAGCCCTCAGTAGGGAGGTGTCTGGGTGCACCAGGCCCCAAGGGATTCTGGATAGTATAATCTGGCTTTCTGCCTGCACAACCCTCACTGTGAGGTCTCCAGGAGTTGCAGGCTGCACACTCACCTAGACAACACCACCTTCCAATGATTCTGGGTAGTATAGTTAAGTTCTCTGCTCTACTGTTCTTACCACAGAGGATCCTTAGAGCTACAGCCTCTGAGGGTTGTGAGTCATGTAGCCAAGTGTTTTGCCCACTCACTGCAGAGGATTTCCAGAGCTAAAGCAGTCTATAATTTGACCTATGCTGCCCCCACTGAAGGCTCTGGTAACGGCAGGCCCAGAAGATTCTAGGTAGTGCAGGGTATTCTGCCCTTTTCAGCTCTCACCCCAGACTCTCCTGGGAGCTGCTTGCTGCATTCTCACAAACCATCCTGGGGACTCTGGGCAGTGTAGTCCAGGATTCTGCTGCTTAGCACCACCAAGAAGGGGCCTGGAAGCTTTGGCCTGTGTGCTTGCCCTGGTACACTGAGGATTCTGCGTAGTACATCCCACAACTGCCTGCCCAGCCAAGTATTCTCTACAAAGGCCTCTGGTACACTGAGAATTCAGAGTAGCATATCTATCCCAGAGACTGCCTGCCCAGCCAAGAATCCTACACAAAGGCCTCTGGTAACTGCAGGCCACACGGTTGCCAGGAGCCCCCATTAATTCTGGGCAGTAGTGGTCTGCCTAAGCAGTTCTCACCAGAGGCTCTTGGGAACTGTGGGCCCCAGAGGATTCTGGGTAATGCCATCCAGCATTCTGCCCACATGACCCTCAGTGTATGGCCCCTAGGAGCTGCAAGCCACATGCTGGCCCTAGTACCCCAGGGATCATGGGTACTGCAGCCAAGAAACTGCCCATGCAGCCAAGAAACTGCCCATGCAGCCATCACCATTGTGGTACTTGCCAGATGGCCCACCACACTGGGAATAGACTCACTTAGCAAACCCCAGCATTATCAGGTTTCTTCTAAAATATTGTAGTCATGTATCAGAAAGAAGTCCTTAATACAGCCACAATTTTAAATAATCATAATTCTTTAATATCTAATACCCAATTAATTAATACACAGATCTCTCTAGCTACTTCAAATAAATTTTATAGTTAGACACAAATTAGGTTCAAATTAGGAGCATTTATTGCATTTGGTTAATATATCTTCCTTTACTTGTCACCTACTTATTGACAAAGGTGGTTAATTTATACTGTAGCTCTTCAAGTCTGCGTTTTACTTCTTTGTTTTACTTCATAGTGCATGGGATTGAGCCCAGGTCCTCACGCATGCCAGGTAACACTCTACCCGTGACCTACAATCCCACACACAAGGTTCTTCTTGTAACCAACACAAATACAAATATTGATGGAGTCGGCTAACCATGAACTGAAACTCTGAATCCATGAGCCCAAACTAAATTCTTCCTCCTGTAAGTTGTTCTTGTCAGATACTTTGGTCACAGCAATGAAAAGCTGATGACTTTCAGCAATGTCCACTGGATTCGTTTATAAAAGAACCCAAGCCACAGAAACCTGCATGAAACAATAATCCTTCTTTATGCCACACAAATAGTTTTTATTTGTTGTATGTGCCACAAAGTATGGAATAGTTGGCAAATAAAATGCTCTATCTTATTTCTCTTTTTTTGCCATTTTTTATTTGTTCTTTTTAGATATACATGACAGTAGAGTGTATTTTGACATATTATACATACATAGAGTATAGCTTATTCTAATTAGGATCTCATTCTTGTGCTTGTACATTATTTGGAATTATACTGGTCATACATTCATATATGAACATAGGAAAGTTCTGTTCGACTCATTCTGCTGTTTTTCCTATTCTCATCCCTTTTCCTTCCCTTCATTCCCTTTGTCTAATCCAATAATTTTCTATCCTACCCTCCCCGCACCACCACTTATTGTGTTAGCATCCGCATATCAGAGAGAACATACAGCCTTTTTGTTTTTGAGATTGGCTTATTTCACTTAGCATGATAGTCTCCAGTTCCATCCAAAAATAATAACTTTTTAAAGTGGTTGGTAACTTTTATTTTGTGGTGAGATGATTCTTGATAGATTCTCTTGAGTATTTGATATTGGGCTGAGAAATGAATAAAAAGTTTTGAAATCTTTTGATTCTAGAGCACAGAAAAGGAAGAGATTATGTAACATCTTTGAAAGAGGAAAAAAGAAAAAAAAATGGACCTACCAGAAAAGTAAGGAAGAAGGGAAGGGAGGAAGGACAGTACCTCAAAAATGAGCACAAGCTGGGCATGGGGGTACACGACTGTAATCCCAGCCACTCGGGAGGATGAGACAGGAGGATCCCGAGTTCAGAGCCATCTTCTGCAATGGCAAGGCACTTAGCAACTCAGTGAGACCCTGTCTCTAAATAAAAATACAAAATAGGGCTGGGGATGTGGCTCAGTGGTTGAGTGCCCCTGAGTTCAAAAAAAGCACAAAGTACAAAAAAAAAAAAAATCCCCAATACAAAAAAAGCACAAAGTACAAAAAAAAAAAAAATCCCCAATACAAAAAAAGCACAAAGTACAAAAAAAAAAAAAAAAAAATCCCCAGTACAAAAAAAGCACAAAGTTGAAACAAGTTTTATTTATAGACCATATGGTACACATTCTCAGTGGTGCCCCTATCCTGCCACCATCTACCATAAAACAGGGAGGACTACGCCTCTTCCAGCAGGTGGTGCCACAATAACCTCCCCTAGGAATGAGAGGCAATGAAAGTAGAAATCACTCTTTCTCCCTCAATATCAACATATATTTAAATTTTAGTTGACATTAGAAGGGCATGCTAATTATTCAAGTATTTTCAGAAGATTCTTTCCTCTATGTGTTATCCATTCACTAGTGTGGTTCATTGAAAGATCACAATGCTCTAAATGAAATCAACAGATTAGAAATACAAGTGCTGTGGAATCAATAGATTAGAAATACAAGTGCTCCGCATTGCTTCACTTAAGGAGCACATTCTCTAGTGGTTCTGATACACGCCATGAGCAGGTTATACAAATTAGCTAGAGAGGAGGGAACTTAGATGGTACCATTTTCACAATCCTTTCCTGATCTGCAGGTGAAGATTTTCTACACCCGAATATCTCCCTGATGCTAAGCAACCTCTCAGACTGAGGGAGGACCCTGTGCCGGAGATAGCGTGCATTTTTGACCTCTGCAAACAATTCTGAGAAGGCTGGCTTTGTGGTCTCACCTTTGCAGCCTCCTACACATTCCATGGAATGTGGGGGAAGTTGTTCCACAGCATTCCTACATGGCTTTAGATTGGCATCTTTTGATCTAATCTCATCAAGGTTGACCATTCCACTACCACAGGTACTGCTGGAAGCCATTTGGTCTTGATGGGCCACAGAGGTGCCCTTGTTGGGGTCTATGCCCTGAGGTGGGATTACAGACTCTTTCTCCTGGGCTGGCAGCTTTTCTGCCATGAAGCAGGCAGTTCTGTGACTCTGAGATCGCCAGTTCTCTTTTCTCCTGGTGGGGTTTTTGAGGCCAGTGTGACATAAAGGAGGCATCTGGGACTTGATTTTGTACATTTCCTGGGTCGTGTTGGTTGCCAATGCTCTGGGAAGAGAGGTAAGAAGAAGAAAGATCTCTGGAAACTGAGAAGAGACTCACATTTAGACTTCTGGGTCACTGTATGGCAGCTCCATCAGTGTGGAGTCTCCTGAGTCATGGGAGTGTGGGAGTGGAAGCAGGTGAGAATAGAGGCTCTGGTGAGCTGACATGTCTGTCTCAGCAGAGGAAAGCAGCATTTCCTCGGGGAAAGAAGCACATTTCACTGACTCAGGAGATGAGGAATTCAGGGTCACACTCATGCATTTAATGAGTACCTTCTTACCTGACTTCATGTTTTGGAGGTCTGTGCTTCTGTCCTTGCTGTGGTGGGAAACTGAGGACACATTCTGGCCTTTTCTGAGTTCCATTCCCAAGAGAAGACAATCTCACCTTGACAATATCTGCCTTGAGTTAATGAAAAAGTTTACGGGAGAAATTATGCTCCATAACTTGGCATGTTGTGGTCCCAGCCCCAGTGCTTCACCCCTCAGGCTCTTTCCAATAAAGCAAGGCCTTTAGGGTGGGTCCTGATCCATTAGGAATGTGTCCTCATTTGAACTGAGACACATGGGACACAGGAGGGCACCCTGTGAAACACATAAGGAGAGGACAGCTCCCCCACCTGCTGGAGAGGTCACAGCCCTTCTTCTCTCCAGTACCCACCTGTGCAAGGGGCAGCCCCACCCCCACACTTTGCTTTTGGCTCCTAGACTCCTGAGTCAAGAGATCATGAAGTTTCTGTTAAGTCACCTGACTTGCTGTGCTTTGTTAGGGAGCCCTGGAGAACAAATAATAAGAGAAGAGATTCTGGGAACAAGGCTCCAGTGTGAGGCATTTTCCCATTACATACCAGGCTGATCTGGCACAACCAAGGAAACAGAAAACCTCTGTGCAGCTCTCAGTGTTTATACACACCATGTTGGAGAGGATTTATAAACATCAAGAACAGAGTTTAAACAGCCCAGGCCCATGGAAGTTTACTTGGCAAGCACAGTGTTTCCAAAGACAAAATAACTGGTGTGAGCTTTTTGTCTCATTCACTGCAATTATGTGACCTGTGCACCGATGGCAGGAGTTTGCAGCTGCCAGCCATGATCAAGGGGACTCCACTGGCTGAGGGGATATCTCTTCACCTATGGTCTAACTGCCACAGGGGACCACCAAGTTCTCAAGACATCTTCAAGCTGGTCACTTGAGGATGAGAGTCTTGGAATAATATGCTTTAAAGAGAGTGAGTCCCCTGAGGGCAGCGGTTAGCACTGAGCACACAGCTCAGTGGCAGAGTGCTTTCCTTGCCTATGCAAAATTCTGAGTTTGATCCCCATGCCACAAGAAATGAAGACAGAACACACACAGTCAGAACAGTGGTCGGCAGGTACAGGTGGGGATGAAGAATTCACATTAAACTTCTAATCTCTGCAATCTGATCACTTCTTTGTGAAGCAGTTGGGACAAGAGATAGTCCTTTGTGGGCCACTCTTCTTTGGCAGTCTCCTTGGGGAACTCACCTGTTCCCTGTAAACTAGGGAATGGGGAGCTGCTCCTCCTGCCAAGCCACATGTCTGCAGCTCAGATCTGTTGGGCTGGCAGGTCCAGGAAAGAGCTTATTGATTCTCTGCAACATGTTGTAGAGAATCTCCCCAGCACACTCTCTGTGGAGGCAGACCCTGCATCCTCCTCACATCCAGCCAGCCAGTCCACGAGTCTGCATCTTGGTTCCTTGGACAGGATATTAATCATAAACCTCTCACAACTCTATTTGCTAAATACCTTGGGAGGCTGGCCTCATTTTCTTCCCCTGACCAGTGCCTGAGTTCAGCCCTCAGGTCATGCCTGCACTCTGGAATTGTATCAGATCTGCTCTGACTTCACCCGGTGGCAGAGTGAGCCCCAACATGTGAGCAGGTGATCTCCCCACTCCCAGCCCTGCAGGGGAAGCCTCTGTTGCAAGACCTGTGGAGCTGTCTGTGACTGGAGATGCTGGCTGTCCTGCATTGCCTCCAGCAAGCCACACATGCCTCCTGCAGCTACCCTACTGCAGCACTGTGCAAGCTGCGCTCACTTAGCATCTCATGCAGACTGCAGGTTTCTGCGAGGATTGGCCCTTCCTGCCCTCCTGACAAGTGCCCTATCCCCCTCATCCCTTCTCCTCCAGGCTCTGCTCACACACCACCTATTTTAGGAGAGCTTCCTGAGGGCCCTTGACAGACATCAGGAGCTTCCAATGCTCCTGCCCAACTTTGTAAGTAATTCTAATTTAGCAGTTAGCATTCTGATTTTTTGTAAGCACAGCTAATTTCCAATCTAAATATGAACATCTCAGGAGCAAAAACCACGGTTTTCCATTCCAGCTTCTGAGTAACCATAATAGTGTTTTTGTAAAGGTGATCTGTGAAACACCTTACCCAGAACAATCTGCCTTGGTATCCATAAAAAACTGGATGTTTGAGCTTAAATTTCCAGCCTGTTAATTCAAATCTCTGAGGCACCTGGTGATGTGCATCTTAAACAAGCCACCAGTGGCACAGAGTGTTAAATGACCACGGAAGAACACTGCTAACTAGTGTCTGAAAAGCACCAAGACAAAGCATGTCTCTTCTTCCCTTTACCCCTTTCGACTGTTCTTAGTTGAGAGAGAGTATGACCTTCCAAAGAACATGGAGATGGGGCCTGGTATAGGGGCCCTCTACCTCCTGGTCCATACTCTACCACACACCTGCAGTTGAGGCAACTGCTCAGCAAGGCATCCTCCTGAGAATGGCCACTGGGTCACCAGAGCCTCTAGAGATCACAGTGGAAATCAACCAGTGTCCTCAAGGGCATTTCCTGGGCCCTGCTCTTGTTCTAGGTAGTTTAGCCATTCGCTGAAGACACAGAAAAAAAAGCTCCACTGCTTGCTCAGAGTCACCCTTCAATCCCAAGGAGACTAGAAGTGATTATATGTAGCTTAAAACAATTGGAGCTTAGAAACAATTCCAGGCACGATGTCTGGACCTGCTCTTGGCTTCCATGACTACGTTAAACTATGCAGACCTGAGGACTTTCTACTCTGTGTGCAACTGCTTTCTTCTGTGCCTCTGGGTTTTGGCACCTGCATTTGACAAGAAGGCTCTCCTGAAGAGCTGGATTCATCTGTTCTATGCTAAATTTTGAAGCAATATTAAAATCTAATTATTTTAATGATGAATGAAGGAGAACTAGTTTCTACAAACTCTATAACTGTAACAATGTTCAACAATATAGCAGGAGAGTTTCAGTTCTGTAATGAATCTGTACTATTTCGTGAGAAGAAGTGATTCCCCAGCACTTGCTTTGTGTCTAGATGTGTTCCAAGTGCTCACCAAATCCTCGAATAGCTTCACAAGTTAGGCAGAATCACTTCCATGGCATGTTTGAGGAAACTGAGGTCACAATTCCAAACTACTTTATTCTTCCTTTATAAATGGGACTGGTACTGGGACTTCAACCTTAGTAGCTGCTCAATCAAAATTGTTAGCTCAAATATGAAAGAAGAGACACCAAGAGAGGTGAAACCAAGCCAGCTCAGATGAGCGGGAGAAAAGCAGAAGGTGAAGCTGCTTGAGGCAGTGGAGAGCTAGGAGTTCTGGCAAGAGAGAGAAAACTGGAGATGGACAGCAACTGGACATCAAGGTTTCTGAGTGGGCCGTTCAGTACAGTTGTGGGACTAGGGAAGGCAGAGGGATGTGAAAGCCCTGACCAGGATAGGAAGCTCTGGCTGTCCTGGGTCCAGGGCCCCGAACGGCTGCCAAGCAGAGAGAGCATCACTCTTCCCTCAGAAGAACCGTGGTGCTGCCTATAGCAGCCCACACTGCCAGGAAGCCTCACCTTGCTGCAGCCTCTGCTGCTCTCTCTGGAGCTGCCTCTGCTCCCTGGTCAACAACTTCAGGTGGTAGAGGCAGATATCCTCTAGACTCTGCAATTGTTGGCGGAGTCTGGCTTCGGCCTGCTTGGCGATCTTCCTCTCCAGATCCAAGTGCTTATGCAGTGATCCCCTGACTGTACTCCTCTCCATTCTCCTCACTGTCTAGAGACAATAAACAAGGTCCTTCCATGTACTGCAATCAGTCTGACAGAGCAGGGCCTGCTGTTTGGTCAGGCGGCACTGAAGCCTGTGTGCTTCTGAAACACAGCTGCCCAGTCAGGTCAGGCCACATTGTCAGAAAACACTGCCTAGAGTAGGAGTTTCCAGAATCTAGAAAGACGGGGGTGGGAGATCAGGTCATTTCCCCATCCTTGGCCTCCTTGCCTGAAAAACAATGATAGATAGAGGGCTCCCTACATGGCCCAAATCAAATTGTTCTGTGTAAAGATCAATTGAGAAATATGAACAACTTTTTTTGCAGTGGGGAGAGAGTATGTGGATAGAAGCTTTCTGCATATACAAGACATTATTCACCCAGAACAAGAAACCCTTCTACTCTTCTCTAAAGATTCCTACTCCCAAAGAGCTTTCTCAGAGACCTGAAGACATCTGAGCACCTAGGCTCAGACATGCTGGCCCTCAGCTCATTCACTCACACACACGCTCCTTCAGTCTGTGGTTCTGCAGGGGACCAGTTGCCCTCTTGAGAGCTGAGGGCAGTTGTAAGACAGTTCCTACTCTCAAGTAACTTTAAGATTCTCCACTCTGGAGTCTAAAAACTCATGTAAAATCTGAACAATCAACATCTCAAAGAGTGGGCAAAGTGGATCTATAATTGCAAAATAGAACAGCATAAACAATAAGCAATTCAGGTGGAACTGGGGAGTCACTTGGGGCATGAGTTCCTCTTCCACCCTCACCCATCTTCTCAGACTGTAGGTTCTTTCCACCCTTCATGCACCCTGATGCCCAAATCTGCACTAACTTCACCTCAGCCAAACTCAGTGGCACTAATAGGCCAGGATATGTCTTTCCTTTCCTTAGAGATCTTTGAAAAACTTAACTCAGAGCTCAGAGGAGGACATGTGTACAGAACATAAATGAATTGCTATCAATAAGGCTTTGGTGGGAAAACAACAGGAAGAAGGTTAGCATTAAAAGGGAGATGAGGTCAGGCACAAAGCAGCTCAATCTAAGACTCTGCTATAGGTCAGCTTGATTTAGAGTCTAAAGTGAAGATCAAACCTTTAGTGACACACATGGTGAGCAGCACTTACCTACAAAGGCAGGGTTCTTACCGCGAGAAGAGTGCTTGCTGCTTTCGCTCTGTCAGACGCACTCTGGATTAACAAATTTGCTTTATGCTCTGAACTGACAGCCTGGTGTGGGTAGGGGCAAGGGAGCACTGGAGAGGTCTGTGGGCAGTGCTTGGTGCACTGGAAAGCTCTCCCTCCCTCCTATACCCCGCCACCCCATCTGGATCCTGGGGCCATGGGCACCAACCCTGGAAGAGAGGCTCTGAGAGTGCAGGAAGCCTGCCAGCCTCAAGCCCTCCCCTAGAGGGGCCACGTGGCTTGTCCTAGCTGTGTCCATGGGAGCCAAGAATGAGGAGTGGCTCCCTGTGTGCACAGGCCCCCTCCCCCAGGTCCTGTCCACCTCGCCCTCCCCTTTTGCCATGCTTCCCTCCCCCGACTCATCCTCCTTCCTGGATACCACATTTGGCCCCCAAAGAAAGCACCATTTTCTCTGCTATGCTTGTGCACATTCTGCACAGTGAGTACAGGGAGTGCTGCCTGTGATTATTCTGCACCATAGCATACCACACTGCTACCCCCAGGCTGCTACCCACGTGCAGCACACTTCAGAGCTTCTCACCTCTTCAAGGTCCTGAAAGCAGCATCAGGCAGAGTGAATCCCACCAGCTTTGTGCTCATATCTGGACAGCTGCAGGAGAAGGCAGAGTTGGACTGTTGGTTACACAATAAGGTACTGAGTGAGATTTTCACTGTTGCCTTGGAGCTACATCCGAAAATAACAGTCAGTTATATGCCAATCTAAGCCACATAAAGACAGCTGGCCACCAGCCAAACAGGCCCTGCCAACCACCATCACCACACAACAAGCAAGCTATGTAAAAAGATTATTGGGGAAAGGGAACAAGAGCAATTGTGAGGTGGGGAGGATTGTTTGTTCAGCAGGAAGCAATTCCTTTCCAGTCCTTTCCCAAGAGGTAATTCCCTCACCTCCAGAATTTTTATGGACAGAGTAGAGTTCCAAGAAACTCACCACAAAGAAGAAAGTACCACACCCTGGAAACTGGTCCCCATTGTCCAGCTAGAGGAGACCTGGTGGAATACAGAAGATGCAGAGAAAAGGCCCATGGCATCCCTGAGTTGCCACGAGAGCTGACATCCCACATGGGCCACTGGAAAGCCTATTTCCTGCCATGTTGTGGAGAGCTGAAGAGGAGAGGCCTACAGAAACACCCATTGCTGGAGGGCAGGGAGAACTCTCACGAGGTGTGCCTAGGAAGACCATGTTGGCCAGACCCATGCTAGTGGAAGTGCTGCAGAGATTCTGGCTCCACATTCCCTGGGATTTGTCACAGGGATTTTGGGAGCAGCAGAAACCAAAACAGCATCATGCATTCCTGTCACTGGGAGGTACTGTTCCAGCCAGAGAGGAAATGAAACCACAGGCAAGGCCAGAGAAAGGGAGAGACAGAGGAGATCTGAGTGAAGGTGAACTTTCTCAAGAAAACCACACAACCTAAAAGCAGAGGCTATCAGGAACACATGGAGCAGAAGCAGACAGGGAGGGACAACAATGCCTCAGCATGAGGACTGCAGTGGCAACACTGAAGAACTATGGTTCAGATCCCACCTTTATCTTCAACCCAGGCAGGAGTATATTAGAACTGAAGACACAAGGGAGGTGCAGAAAGAAATGAAGAGCAACGGAAATGCTAAATATAAAGGCTTTGTATCTGTCTTTTCATAGTAAAAGAAAATGGACTGTTGAGGGAAAAAATTAACCCTGAAAGGTATACTTTATAAATAGATACAGAAGTAGAAGACACTACCTAGTTGCTCAAAGGATGAGTGGTACTAATCACCTGAGTTGAAGAGAAAACCCCGCATGAAATCCACTGCTTTTTTCCATGATGAGGCACAGAAGAGCGCATCCTCCAGCTCTTCTTCTCTTCAGCGTCCATCAGATCTTACTGCCAAAGGCTTCGATACCAGGCTGGGTAGTCTGCTCCCGCTGCTCAACAGAGCCCTACAGGAATTACTGGGATAGGGAGGCAGGGAGGGACACACAATGTCCAGGAAGGTGCCAGTGACGTCATTCAAGAGCACTTGCACTCTGTGCAGGGACTGCGAGGCCTCTCAACATCCAAGACTTCACCAGTCTCCTGCAGCAGGTCAGCAAGCAGACGCGGGTCTAGACATACATGAGAAGAGTAAAAGCAAGTCCACAATAAAAACACCACTTACAATGACAAAATTTAACACAGTAGTGAATCATAACAAGTTCAGGAATAAATTTAATAGAAAGTAGAACACTGAAATATTTCAGAGAGAAATTGAAGACGACCTGAATAACCGGGAATGTACACCAACCATGCTGAGCACTTTAGACTGTCAAGTTTGTCTCAAGATTACAGGATCAATCACAATCACATGCTTTTTTCCTGGCAAACATTGAGAAGCTAACTCCAAAATCCAACTAGCAATCAAGGGAAGAGTGCCCAAATTATTTTAAAAAGGAAGAACAAAGAGAACACAACTTGAAGACTTCCTCTAAAGCCACGGTTTATAACATTGCATCTTGTTGGCATCAAGAGAAATATGTTAATATGAGAAATATGTTAACATTGCATCTTGTTGGTGTAAAGAGAAATATGTTAAACCAATACAATAGAAAAGAGACTTTAGGGGCTGGAGTTGTGGCTAAGCAGTAGAGTGCTCGCCTCGCACATGTAAGACCCTGGGTTCGATCCTCAGCACCACATAAAAATAAATAAAGAAAATAAAGATATTGTGTTCGTGTATAACTAAAATAAAAAATAAAAGAGACTTTAGAAGTAGACCCACACATCTGATCAGCTCATTTTTGATAGAAGCATCAACATAATTCAATGGAGGCAAAAATATTCTTTCCATGGTGTTGACACAATGGGGTATCCATGTGGAAAAATTAAATCTCAATTCTTACATTACACCATATGAAAAACTAATTTAAAAATGGATTGTAAATCTTAATTTCAAGGCTAAAACAAAATGCTTCCAGAAGAAAATATCTTTGTAAACTTGGGTTAGGCAAAGATTTCTTAGAGGAAAAAAAACCCAAACTACAAAAAAAAAAAAGATAAGTAACTTAATAAAATTACAACTGATTGTTTTTCAAATGACCCACTTGAGAAAAGAAGTGGTAACTAAGAGCCTGTAAGAATATATCAACCTCTCTTTTATGAAGGACCTGTATTCATAATACCCATATACGGCACAACAACACAAACAAACCTGTTCAAACATACGACAAGACGTGAACAGATGCCCTAAAAGCATACACAAATCGCCAATAAGCAGATATTTATGTACTCAAAGTGGTTAAGTATTGGGCGCTCCAAAGAAAATCCACAAAGTCAACTAAGAATAGTTTAAAAATTGGTTAGTGAGATTATGGATCAACTGAAACTTTTATACACTGATTTTTGTGAATATAAAATAGCCATGACCATTGGGAAAAGCATTTGGCAACTTCTTATGAAATTCAACATATGCTTCCCTATGACTCAGCAATACAACTCCAACAGAAATAAAAACATGTCAATAACAGGATTTGCATATCAGTGTTCATATAAGCGCTATTCATAACAGTTCCAAGTTATAAAAACCTGAATGACCATGAACAAATGAATTGATAGCCAAATGTGGTTCCTTCATGCCATGGAATTCTACTCAGCAATATAAAAGGCCAAACTCAAGATGTACAACAGCATGTCAGGTCTTACAGTGTCTGTGCTGCGAAAGAAACTATACACCAAAGAGAATCCCAGTCCATATGTTCAAAATAATACAACAGGCACACTTCATCTAGAGGTGCTAGAGGTCAGCCAGCAGTCACCCGAGTTGAAAGGTACAGATGAAGACCGACTGCAGAGAGGAATGACGGAATTTCTAGGGAGAGAGAGGTGGGGACTACATGCTGTTTGTGAAAACCAATAACCTGTAGACTGGAACTACAGATTTTACTGTGTATAAAATATAACTCAGTAAAGTTGATTGGAAAAAAACAGCCTAATTTTGTTGTGTCAGAAGCTTCTGCTTGCATGTGAAGAATTGCTACCTCTGGCAGTTGTCTTCCTGCCTTGCAAACTAGAAACTAGGGTAGATCTACTTTATGTAAGGGCATTTCCTCAGTCCTTCCTTCAGCAATGCTGTGTCTGATGGTTGGGTTCAAATGGTGCTAGCTGATACCTCCATTGTGGAGCTTCCCTTGCACCTTCCACCTAAGCTTCCAACACCAGGACTGTCCCTTGGATCCGTCACCTCATTAGATGCTGAAAATGGTGAGTTTGCATCTATTAGCTATGTCTTCTAAAAATGTTTCTCTCTCTGACTGTTTAGTCTCCTGAAAATATAGTTCATATAGGAAAAACAGGACTGATGCTTGATTCCTTTTTAGAAAACACAACAAAGCATCCAACTCAGTGTTTTCAGACATTGGAATGGAGGCAATGGGGTTTGTGATCCCTAACACATAAGATACAAACAAAATGAGCTCTGCAGTTTCCCAAGTTAGCATCTAGAAGTTTTCAGGCTCTGATGCATGAAGAAAGGAACAAAATAGAGCCCAGCTGTTGAGCAGCCAGAGTAAGGAGCCAGAGAATTGAGTCTGATAGGTAGAAGTGGCTGGAGTCTGCAGAACAGAGTATCAGGAAGCCAGTGTGCACATGTGTACACACACACACACACACACACAGAGTGAGAATGAGAAAGTCGCAGAGAACTGCAGAGGGCTCTCTCTGAGTCTCAGCTGAGTACTGATTTGCTGATGCAAGGGAAAAATCTCCAACAACCTTGGGGAGAAATAAACAGATCCTAGTACATTTATACAATAAGAAGCTACTAGGCAGTAAAAAGAATAAGAGTACTGATACAGGCTATGAGCCTAGATCTCAGAGCATTCTGCTGAAGCAAAGATGCATGCTTCCTGGTATCAAACACAGTGAGCTCTAGAACATGTAAACTTGAAGGGATATAAAATGCAGATCAGTGGTGTTTATGGGTAAGGCAGACAGCATAGAAGACACAGTTCCAGTCTACATCCAAGTCTTAAAGGATGAGAGAAAACGTCCTAGAAATATTTTTTATGCTTTTGTTTGCATGAATCTTCATACTTTGTGCTGAAAATGGATGAATTTTATTAGATGTACATTGTACCTCAATAAAGCTGGCTTTTAAAAATAATACTGGAATCACTATGAAAAGCCAATTACTTTCAGAAATTACTTTGACAACAACTCATTATCCTGAAAATTTTAAAAAAGATTTATTTTTTAAAACAAGCATCAGTCCTGTTTTTCCCATATGAGCCATATTTTCGGAGACTAAACAGTCAGAGAAAGAAACATTTTTAGAAGACATAGCTAATAGATGCAAACTCACCATTTTCAGCATCTAATGAGGTGACGGATCCAAGGGACAGTCCTGGTGTTGGAAGCTTAGGTGGAAGGTGCAAGGGAAGCTCCACAATGGAGGTATCAGCTAGCACCATTTGAACCCACCCATCAGTCACAGCATTGCTGATGGAAGGACTGAGGAAATACCCTTGCATAAAGTAGATCTACCCTGAGCCCAGTCCAATCTCGGATTCTGACTGCCACTTCATAGATTCATGAAAAAAAAAAAATCAGTCAACATGAGAAAGCCAGATCCAGAATGTAGATCATTTCTGGTGGTCAGCTTTTTCATGATTATGGCCAAAAGACCCAACAAGAACAATTTTAGAGGAGAAATGTTTATTTAGGACTCACAGTTTCACAGGTTTCAGTTCATAGACAGCTGACTCCATTACTCAGGGCCAGAGGGAAGGAAGAACATCATGGTGGATGGATGTGGAGGACGAAAGCAGCTCAGGACATTACACTTGGAAAGAGAGCGAGCTCTCCTCACCACAACAAAATATATATCCCAAAGGCACATTCCCATTGACCCACCTCCTCCAGCCACACCCTACCTGCCTACAGGTACCACCCAGTTAATCCCCATCAGCAGAATTTTAATGCACTGATTAGGTTAAGGCTGTTATAATAGAGCATGGGGCCTGGGATTGGGTTGTCTTGTGAATTTGAAGAATGAAATCCATGGATACAAGGATGAGAGTAAAGTAACAGGATTTATTAGAGTAACAGAAAAAAAGAAAGCGAGAGCTCCCAAAGCAGGAGGAATATGGAAGAGTGGCTTGCATAAGGTTTACATGAGTCTACAGGAGTAAGGGAAGTAGCCCCACCCAATCCTGGGAAGATTCTCAATATCCACAAGATCTTCATGCACTGTTTGGTCCAAACAAGTTACTGTTCCCCACCATTTTTGATGGTGGTTTGGGTACAAGATAGAGGATGCCCCACTGGCAGTTTTTTTCTGCCCATATAGGAGTCACCTGACCTGGATGAAGCCTGGTTTGTGTCAGCAGTTTCTCAGCCCTGAATAGAAAACTGGCCTTAAGGGAGCCCAAGGCCCCTGCCTGTTTATTTTAATCCCTTTTCCTGCCTAAACAACCCAATATTTTTACCTCTAAACTTCTTTGCAATGTTTCACACATGAGCTTTTAGGGGACACCTTATATCTAAATCATAATAATTCAAAAGAATTATCTGATATTTCTGGCAAATCAGTAGCAAGAAATTAAAAAGTAAACAAAAGGGCTGGGATTGTGGCACAGTGGTAGAGCGCTTGCCTAGGACTTGCGAGGTCCTGGATTCAATCCTCAGCACCACATAAAAATAAATAAATAAAATAAAGACATTGTGTTGGGGCTGGGGATGTGGCTCAAGTGTTAGTGCGCTCTCCTGGCATGTTCGCAGCGCTGGGTTCAATCCTCAGCACCACATACAACTAAAGATGTTGTGTCTGCTGAAAACTAAAAAATAAATATTAAAAAATTCTCTCTCTCTCTCTTTAAAAAAAAAGATATTGTGTCCAACTACAACTGAAAAATAAATATTTTTGTAAAAAAGTAAACTTATAACAAAATAATATTGAGAGAAATAAGTACCAAAGTAACATGTAGCCTGTTTGGATCCTGATCCCCACAAAGCAATTGAAAGCATCTTTGGGTTGAGAGGGTTGAGAGGGAAGTTTGAGCAGAGGATGGATATTAAAAAAATATTGAGTTGCCCTTGTCAACGGCATTGGGTGTGATAATGGAATCTGTTTCAGTCTGTCCTGGTTACTCTAAAACAAACCAAAAATGAAAATTCATAAACAACGGAAGTTTACTTTTTACTGCTCTGGAAACTGGGAGCACAAGGTGTGGGCTCCTAGATCAAGAAGACCACATGTTGTGCCTCACATTCTGGGTGGCACAGAAGCTCTGGGGTCTGTTTATCAGGGCACTTATCCTGTTCAAGAGGATGCCAACCTTTGACTGAGTCACAAGTCAAAGGCCCACCTCCTGAACCCACACACTGGTGATGAGGATTCAGCATGTAAATTTGGAAGGGACACATTCAAACCAGAGCATCATGTTCATGTTAATGAAGTGTTGTCAGCCCAACACACATACCAGGGGTCTACAGGTGAATAGGCATTATATGAATCTTGGTTTTGCTATAAAATACTACACAAAGAAATAAAATAATGAAATTAGAACACAAGGGTCTCCATGCATGGGTGACAGGAATACTGCAAATGCTAACTATAAAGTCAAGAGGTAGTTTGAAAGCATGTTCTGATTTGGAGCATATTTTAAATTCCCCATATAAGAATCTGAATAAATACATAACCTAGCCAGAAGGATGGGAAAAGGAGAGACAGTTAGACTATTAACTGATAATTCAATAGCAATAATGTAAAATAGGAAACTGCATGTTTTCAAAACCAAATAAAAATAAAGCACCAGCCAAAAATTCTGCACAATAAAGGAGGGTAGACCAGTGAGAAGAAGGCAGAAAGTCTGACACCCTTCCCAGTAAAGTAGAGGAGTGCAGAACAGTGAGCAGAGGACAGGTACTCTGAATTCCTAAACATGACATTGAAAATATGTCTCTGCAATTTTAAGAACAATATGGGGATATGAAAATAAGCACCAGATTTCTATATCTTGAATTACAACTTCAACATCTTACCTTATACAGTGACAGTATTCTTAAAGGCCCTATAACCCTGGAAATTCAATGTACCAAGCAGGGGGATTATGAACACCCCAAAGTCTAGGAGTCAACTACACATATTCTGTGAAAAGGAGGGTCACTGAAGAGGGAAACTGCTTTATTAGGAAGTGATGTGATCAGTAGAACACTGACCTCTCCTGGCTCTTGGCAAGTCTGGTAGAGGGGAAAAAAAAGACTGAAGAAGCCAAGTAGCTCCTCATGAACTCCCCAAGATTAACCCTTGAAGAGACTTGACTGACCTCCAACAATTTCGAAAAACAGCCCAATATAAGACTACCTGGTTAGTCTTAAACACCCCACAGGGAAGTATAATCTGAACAAGCATGAAAGGTGGGGACATGCTCAAAGAACATTTCAACTACCCACATAATTTATTTTATTAGATATCTTTTGACTTCAGATGCCTCTAGTTTTTATTCTTTTTGGATTGTAGGACAGATAGTATATGGCATGGTCTCCCAAAACTATTCTACAACTCCTTTCTTATAAGATACTATAAACTAAACCTGTTCCTTTTTAGGTCTTACAAGAGCAAATGCCATACACAAAGAAAAACAACATTTTTATTCAAGTGATCTACTATACTATCTACAAGTCTTGTTCAAAATCGAACAGGACTCAAATTACCCTTTATTTTCTCCCTCTCTCTCCCTTTAGGTCAGAAAAGAACCCACAAACATTGGTTTCATTTAAATTGATTTGGTTATATAAATATTGCAATGTAATGATAACTTTTAGGGGTAAGAGAACTGTGAAAACAGTGACAATGTATTGTGATTCTTGAATTTCTTTTTCTGCTATGTGGTCATCGCATCCATTCCCTGTCATTCCAAGGGGTTTGGCTCCAACTCTCATGCTTATCTCCACTCCATGTCATCTTGAAGCCAGAATTAGATAGGCAAATAGGCAAGAGTCAGATCCAGAGAATGGAGAGATTGAAATGGTATCCTTCAGAGCCCTTCCTCCACTCTTATCAAGAATGTGCCCTTGCTCCAAACTGCTAAGGTAATCTGTCCCAGGTCTACAGGGAGTTATAAAAGTTGTTAATTAATGTGTACTAAGCATCTCCTGGGCCTAGTCACATATGCAGGAAGGAGAGAGATAAGAGAAAGGTAGCAGGAGAACAAAGGAAGCCTAGGATGCACAAAAAGGCAAAAACACCTTCCCTTTATAGGATACCAGGATACCAGCTACACCCCCTTCTCCCTCCTGGAAGAAGTCTGTTACCCCTTTGTTAAAATAAACTCTGCTTTATATGCTTGCCGTGCCATGTTTCTCTAATGTTATACTCCAACATGTGAGGGAACAGAACTCGTCGCTGGTAATGGGAGATATCAATCTCACACGGGAAACTTTTTTACATGTAAGAATTTAACTATTTATAATGTTCAGAGGGAAGTTTCAAAACAAAATGTCTAAGAAAAAATATTAAAATCTTCCCTCTCCATGTGCTTCAGGAATTTTGTACATCTTTGATGGAACATCTAAAGAATGCTGACTTCTCTGTGGGTTTGGCTCACTGGCTTATTTATGAGAACCCAGTCATGCACTAGTCTCAAGGCTATCACCCCTCTCTTTAGCGATCAGTGCTGTGGGAAAGAAGTGTCCTTGGTGGGGATCACTATGTCATGCACATTGTTAGAACAGAGTTTGTGGGAAGCCATTCTCACGCGTGACTGGGTGACTCCCGGTTTGGGTCTGAGGCTTCTGGCTGTGTCGGAATTTTCCCGGCCCTTTCCTGATGAGAGAACCCGTCCGTGTGGGGGTGTGACTGACCACTGACCCCGGGGGCCCAATCACTGACCCTGACCTTGGAGTGCAGTCCCCCCTCAACCTTCATTGGATGGAATTATCCCCTGAATTTCTTGTTCCCCAATAAAAGGCTACTCCCAGGCGTGTTCACTCTCTCTCTCTCCTGCTAGCCCTGAGTAATCCTTGCTGCCCTGCTGGGCGGATAGAGGTTGGAGCCAGAGAGGGGAGCCGTCTGGGACCTGGCAATAGAAATAAGGTAACTGAGTCTGTGTGTTTTATTTCGATCTCTTCTAGCTAACTTTATGCCAAGAACCTCATTAATGAAACCATTGCGCAGGCCGCATGGTGGAAGAGTTTTCTTTGTTCTAACTTCTATTTAAAGAGCCCCACTGTGAACAAGACTTTGGAGTCTCACCTGTAAAGACAATGCTTTGCTGGGGATTTCCCAGCCAGGATACTGAAAAGCTGTCTCTGGACTCCCCAGCTACATGGCTTCAGGTGTTGGTGTTCCCCTGATATGATGATGTATTTTCTTCTCTATCTCTCTTGCCTATCACTTTTGCTTTTGCTCTTGCTTCCATATTATTAATAAAAGAAATATAATCTCATGTAAAGAGTGTCTTTATTGTCTATTGGATCTGACCTGCCAAATTCAGCAGCTACACACATGTGAAATGCTTTAATGTAATAAATATATGTATGTAGTATACAATCTAATCAGTAATCATCATCATTCACCTTAATGTTTTTCATTACTATGGAGAAAATATTGAGAAGACTTTTGTCTTTGAATACATAGTGCATTTGGTCACCCTGCTATATAATTTCCCCTCTGCTTTCTGGCTTTATGTCTGGCCATATAATTTTTCCTCTTACCCATGCTCCCAACATGACGTCAGACATCATGTTGTCACATAGCAAAGTGTGTACTCACCAGAGTCCAAACTGATGGAACCTCTTGATCCTCGATTTTCAGCCTCTTAAAATTCTGAGGAAATGACTTTTATTATAAAGTAACCAGCATGGATATTTTCTGATAGCAACAGAAAATGGATTTTTAGAATGTTATTCAACTTAAATTTGTAAACATTTTTGTACTACTTAAATTTTTAAAACAAATAGAAATGAGAACTATAAATAGAAAACTAGAATCTCAGTGGCAATAAATTGTGTATTTACTTGCATAGCTGTAGTTACTATTGTTTCTTATTATTTCTTATGCACTCATGGTATTGTCTTCTCATTTTATTTCAGTTTAATGGCTCTGGTAACAGTTTTTGAGGAGTTGTTGACTTACAACAAACTTTTCAGTATATAAATCTTTTTTTGCTTATCTTCTGAAGCACAGTTTTTCCAGGAATAAAATTATCAGTTGATGATGAACCCAGTCTAATTCAATCTTTTTTTAAAATATTTTATTTTTTAGTTGTAGTTGAACACAATACCTTTATTTTACTTATTTTTATATGGTGCAGAGGATCGGACCCAGGGTCTCGCACGTGCTAGGTGAGTACTCTACCCCTGAGCTACAACCCCAGCCCCCTAATGCAATCTTACGATTGGGAGCCATCTTGTCACAAAGTTATGAAAAGCACATTTCTGTTTTACTGTAAAATACTAAGATTTCTATTTGGCTTGACCATACTTTGAGACTGTCCCCTGATGTTTTAAAAACTTGTTTGGAATTCCTGCCCATGCTCTGAATTTACCCATGCCTGACTCTCCTTGACAAGGTGGCACCTCAGTAGCACCTCATAAATCCAGGCTTTCCCTGACCAGATAACAACCCTCTCTGAAACCTCAGTAGTGCCTCGTAAACTCTGATGTTGGGATCTGAATTTACTCCCTAACTTGAAATATCAAGCCATGTAGATCATTAATCTGCTATCTGCCGTTGTATTACATTTGCTAGAACCCTGTTAGCTGTAAGTTTCCGAAGATACTCACTTTCATAAATTTTTGTTATAAAAAGGTCTCTGCCCTTTGATCAGGGCTGTTCTCTAGCCCCACTTTGGGTGAGACAGCCACTGGCCAGCTCTCTTATGTACACAATATAAGTTTGCTTTAATTTGATTTAAAATTGGAGTCAGTGATCTTTTCTTTGTGTTGTGGTTTAACAGTTGATAAAAAAAAATTTTTAAGAAATTTAGTCAAGTTGTGCAACTTCCTTCCAATCTCCATGGATTCTGAAAACCTATCACATAATTTTAGATGCAGTCTTATATATAATAGTTTCTCTCTTACCACTCTCAATATTACCTATTTGTCCTTCAACAATTTCACTACAATAGTTCCCAATCTCAGACGTCTGTTAGCTATAGAAAGTTCCAGAAACAGCAATATATTAGTTTTAAATTGCACAATGTTCTGAGTAGCATGATGAAATCTTACCCATCCCACCCCATCCTACCCGGGGTATGAGTCAGTGCTTTCTCCAGCACTCCCACAGTTTATATACTGTTTATACAATACCTTCCTGTTTGTTTCTATTCATCATCCTTGTTATGAGATTGACTGTCATGGTATTTCTGTGCTTGTGTTGAAGTAAACCTTTCTTGACTTACACATGCCTCAAAAGTCATTTGATTTTTATTCTTATTGCATTATTAGCAGCTTGAGCCTGAGAAAAGACAGACCCTTTACTAACAGAAAAGATATTTCTACTTAGAACATTATCCAGGAAATTGAGATGTGTTATTAGAGATCATAGGTTGTGACTAACCTACGGTCACAAATAACCTCAAGAGAATGGCCAATGACCAGGAAATGACCTCTACTGCATTGTAATGCTAAATATCTAACCATAAAGAAAATAGAGCCTAATTTCCAAAACATGGTATATTCCAAAGCATTATTTTTAAATCACTCATGTAACCAAGACTTTCAGGTAGATTCCTGACTCCCAAATTGAACTTGATTCATATGACAACACAAGGTAACCCCCAAGACCATCATGATCTGAGGGGCTAGATCTCAGTCCCTATGCACAAAGAGTGGAGCCCTCATTCTCAACAAGGGCAATGCTATAATCTGCACCCATGGAGGAAAATAAGCCTCATTTTCACACCATATAATGTATGCCGGAACATGTAATTTTTTTTTTTTTTTTTTTAGTTGTAGATGGACACAAAACCCTTACTATTTTTTTTTAACGTGGTCCCATAGATTGAACCCAGTGCCTCATGCATGCTAGGCAAGCGCTCTACTACTGAGCCACAACCCGGCCACGGAACATTTATTTTTACTGATCTTGGACTAACTAGTTCCAACTTCTACAAACAATAAAATTTGCCTTCTGAAAATTCATATCTCACCATAATAATTGACATGTCCTCCCCCAATTAGAGAGTCACTTCTTTGGAAGAGATTTTCAAATATATATTTGCTATAAACTTTGCTTTATGTGAAAAATTTTATATATATATATATATATATATATATATATATATATATATATATATATATATATACATACACATCTGTACTGTGACCAAGGCTATTTGATCCTTCTGTGTATCAAATAACCAGTGCTCTCTCAGTGCTGAAGGTTGACCAGGGCAGCCTGAATCCTTCCACTTGTCAGATGAGCATCACTTACCATTGCTGAAATTGGAGCAGGGCCCTTTGCTCCTGCCACCTATCAGATGACCGGGCTCTCTGTATGCTGAACATGGACCTGGGCTCTTTTTATACTTCCTTATGTCATACATTTTCTCTATGCTGACCAAGTGTCGTGTTAGTCTTTCCACATGTCACATGACCAAAGCTCTCTGTGGCCAGATGGATACCAGGGCTTTTGGAATACTTGCATGTGTCACATGATCAGTATTCTTCTGTACTGAACATGAGCCAGGGCTCTTTGAATATTTCCATGTATCAGGATGACCAGCTTTCTCTTTTTGTTGAAACTGAAATAGGGCTCTTTGCTATCTCTCCCTGTCAGATGACCAGCACTCTGTGTGCTGAACATGTACCAGAGCTGCTTAGATATTCATGTCACAGGTCCAGGACTCTCTCTGTGCTGAACTTGAACAAGGCTTATGAATCCTTCCATGTGTCACATGACTAGGGCTTGCTCTCAGTAGAACATAGACAAGGGAAGTTTGAATCTTTCATGTGTCAGATGACCAAAGCTCTCTTTGGGCAAAATGTGGACCAGGGCTGCTTGGATACTTCCATGTGTCACATGTCCAGTGCTCTCTGTTGTGAATATGAACCAGGGCTGTTGGTATAATTCCATGTGTCACATGACCAGCACTCTCTGTGCTGAAAGCGAACCAGGAGTGCTTGAATGCTTTTGTGTGCCATACGACTAGTGATCATTCTGGGCTGAACTTGGACCATGCTGATGAATCCTTTCATGTGTCACATAACTAGGACTCTCTCTGGGTGGAACGTGGACCACAGAAGTTTGGATCCTTTCATGTATCAGATGACCAAGACTTTCTCTCTGCTGAACATGGAACAGGGTTGTGTGGATCCTTCCATGTGACAGATGACCAGCATCTCTCTGTGTTGAATGTGGATAAGGAGTATGTGAATCCTTCCCCATGTGGCAGGAGACCAACGTCTGTTGGTGCTGACAGTCAATCTTGACTGCTTGAATCCTTCCATGTTTCACATGTCCAACACTCTCTGTGTGCTTAATGTGGATGAGGGCTGCTGACATCCTTCCATGTGTTATTTGCACTGAACATGGGCCAGGCCTATTTGAATCCTTCCATGTGTCAGATGATGAGCACTCTGTTTGCTCAAAGTGGCTCTTTGGTCCTGCTGCCAGTCTGATGACTAGGGTTCTCTGTGTGCTATACATAGACTAGGGCCTTTTGGACCCTTCCACTTGTCACATTACCAGTGCTATCTCTGTGTGGAATGTGGACTAGGGCTGTTTGAATATTTCCACGTGTCAGATAACCAGCTCTCTCTTTCTGAAAGTGGTTCAGAGCTCTTTGGTACTTTTGCCTATCAGATGGCCATCAGTCTCTGTGTGCTGAACATGGATAAGTGCTGCTGGTATCCTTTCAGGTGTCACATGACCAGCACTATCTCTGTGCTGAGCATGGGCCAGGGTTGCTTGAATCTTTCCATGTGTCACATGACCAGGGCTCTGTGTGAAACTTTGATAATAAATGTTTGAATCCTTCCATGTGTGAGATGACCAGGACTTGCTTTCTGAGGAACATGTACCAGGGCTGCGTGAATCATTCCATGTGTCAGGTGACCAACCCTCTCTCTGTTCTGAACATGGACTGAGGCTGCTTGGATCCTTCCTCATGTCACATGTCTAGTGATTTCTCCATGATGAACATGGACCAGAGTTGTTGGCATCCTTCCTCATGTCACATGTCTAATGAATTCTCCATGATGAACATGGACCAGGGTTGTTGGCATCCTTCCATGTGACATATGAGCAGGACTCTATCTGTGCAGAACATGTATCAGGAGTGTTTGAATCCTTCCACATATCACATGAACTGCGCTCTCTCAATGCTAAATATAGACCAAGGCCTCTTAAATCCTTCCGTGGGTCACATAAACAGTGCTCTCCATTCTGAATGTAGACCAGGAATGTTTGTATTCTTTAACATGTCAGATGACTGGTATTCTCTCTACTGAACATGGACAATTCTTCCACATGTCAGCTGACCAGCGTTCTCTGTGCTGAATGTGGACCCGGGCTGCTTGGATCCTTTTACATGTCACATGACCAGCTCTCCCTCTCCGTGCTGAACGTGGACCAGGACTGTTTGAATCCTTCTGCATGTCACACGACCAGCACTTCTCTGCTGAACACAGACCAGGCTGCGTGAACCCTTCCACATTTTAGATGAACAGCCCTCTCTCTGTGCTGAAAGTGGACCAGGGCTGTTTGAATCCTTCCACCTGACACTGAACAGCACTCTCTATGTACTGAACAGGGATATCCTTCCACATGAAATCTACTAGTGTTGTCTGCAAAATTTTCAGACCCAGTGCAAAAAGAAAATCTGAGCCCTAGCCAGAAGCGGGGAAGTCAACCCCTCTTTCCCATGGCCTGCTGCCCCACACTGGTGAACAGGCAGATACCAAGGGATCCTGACCTCCTTGCAGGGTGCTGCTCAAAGCTCTATTCTCTGGCCTTCTCAATCATCTTGGCCATCTTGTGCTGCTAGCCTTGGTGTGGTTGGATGGCCTTTGCCTTGGCCCAGATACATGATGTTTGGCTCTCTTCTTGCCATGTCAGGATCCCTTTGGGCACGAAGAGACTAAATGAACCCTTTTGGCAAGAAGAGACTAAGTGACACCCGCCCTTACTCCCAAATATTCTAAGCAGAGAACAGCCATGGTCATGGGACAGGGGTGAGGAGAGGAAGACCAAGAATATGTCTTGGGAAGTGGGGAGGGAATGGAAGGGCAGCCCCGCTGTGAGACAAGAATTCAAGTACCAACTGTCTTGTTAAACTTCACTTAGGAAATACAAATTCCAAGATAAAATTATTAAGAATTCTGTGGCCTTCCAGAGACCCCTAGGGTTACACAAGCATTTTTTATCCCTGCTTGTACTGGGAAAGTAGCTAGGAATGATCTTGTTGTAAATACCACTAAGCACAGAGATAGGGACTTGGGACCATGGTGTGGAGAGAAGGCTGTGCTCCACTCTGAATTACTCTTTGATGTATAGAACAGCAGTTTTCAGGCTGAAGACTGAGTTACTCCATTTTGAGTATATGTGTCAAGTTAGGATGACTCCACACCTTGTTATATAAACAACAAGGTGGTTGAGTCAACAACCACCATCTGCCCAGCACCACCATAAGGCACAAATTGATAAATAACTTATATGTGCCAACTTGTCAAACTAAATCAGGAGCACCTGGACATGACAAATTGTATCAGAAATAGCAAATATAGGGTTTATCGACCCTACCAGATGAGAACCCTTCTCTCACTAGAGAACCAAAAATAAAGGAGGATCCCTGGCCCCAGAATGAACACAACAGCACCTTGACCCCATCACCTGGTCGGTCATTCCAGGAAAATCACAATTGCAATTAACTGCCAATTTCCTGTCTCTTTTGGACTTCAGAAAAGCAGTTTCTCCTGCCTGTGATGACCACGCATGACACCTGGAGCACTGTGAAACTGACACTGCTGCCAGTCTGTCTGCACCCTCTGCTTTGATAACTCTGAGGAACTGGTTCTATAAAATCCTTATCCAACCACCTACAGTGATTCTTGGACTCTGCATTTCTGTCTGTGCTCTTGGCTCAGCATCCTGTAACCCTACAGCCCCTTTCCCTTTTTCAGTCTTTCTGTGACCTAGTTACGTATCACCATGTGAAGTATGTGTGACTGGAGTATTACCAGTATTAGAATTTAAGTTTGTAATGGAATGAAAGAATTTGTGCTTGCCTGGCTTATGTCTCTCAGGTGACCCACAAGTATTCAGAGAACTGCCACTGCTGAAAGTGGTACAGCCCATGAATTTACTATCATTCAGCAAATTCTGACATTGTGGAAAGGCATGTTTGGTCCAGGTTAATGACAGCTCACTAGCAACAGAAGTGTAGTAAAAATGGGGAGAGAGATGCCAGAGGTTGATCATTCTAATAAAAAAAGAATGTGTATCAAGGTGCAAACATCCATCCAGCTGATGCATAACAAATAGGTAGAGGTATCAAAAGAAGACAAGGTGGGACTTTCCAGTGGGAGGCATGCAAAGACAGCCATGACCCCCAGGAAGATACAGGATGGGGTCAATTTCAGGAGGGGATGATGTAGGCTGAGTGGGCGGGAGAGACTGAGATGTATTTTGAGCCCAACTGAGTTGGTGACCAGAATTTCACCCTACCCCCACCACAGGAAAGATTATTTGCAATTTTCTACTTTTTAATTTTAAAGTTGGGCCCAGAAACTGTGATTTTTTTTGGTGAACAGGCAGATTGTAGTGCTTATGTAGGACAACTCTGTACCTTACAATGTGAGATTCGGGAGTTCTACCATTCAACCCCAGGATAATCTTCCAGAACCATGGCCTAACTCTGTGGTGAATCAAGAGTTAGGGTTGGTTTCACCAATAAGTGCTGATGGAGCCCCTTGACTGTCCCTGTGGCTGAGACCTGAGGCAGAAGGGAAGCAGTACACTGAGTTGCACCTGAGAAAAGGCTGTTCCCCAGACATATTCATGGGTGGTTGAACATTTGTCAGAAGTTCCATATTTATACCATTTTGAGACCTAGGTGGGTTCTAGCCATCTGTATATATAATTTTATATGCCATACAAGTGAGAAGCATCCCCCAGAATACAGGAGAGGCTGGGAAATCAATGGGCCCATATCCTACAAGCACAAAAGACTATAAAGGAATAAAGTTTACTTAAGAGTTTTAAGCTCTCCTCCACAGTTGGCAGGTAGGGTGGGTAGGTATCCCTGCTTGAGAAGTTACCTGCATAGAGAAAAAACAGATCTATAAAGGAACATTTTAGGTTTGGGGATGATAGATAAGATGTAAAGCCATAATTGTTAAAAAAAAAAAAAAAGTCTAAGTAGGATTCTTGAATGGGGGGGGGGGCACTGGTATTATGGTAAAATTCTGTACTGGTGTCCACACATTACTCATCTGAGAAAAATCAAGATTAATAGGTCATCAAGAGAGGAGATAACTAGCTTGGGAGCTGCTCATCCATGGGCCTCCTCTTGAAGATGTATTTTAGGTCCCCTATTTGTTCACAACTCCCCTTTTGTGGATCCACACCTCCTCTGGGTAAGCTGTCCTCAGTGTGGACTTGACTCAAGAGTAATGAATCTAGCTAGCAACACCAGGCACCTTTATTGCTGCAGGGGTAGAAAGAACAATCAAAGGGCCCTTGCAAGGAATTAACTGACATCTGGAGATCTAGAACTCGATTCCCAAGTGTGCATAAGGCAGGGGCACATGACTATTCCCTTCCATCTTCCTGGTGTCCACAGTCCTGGATGATCTATTAGAATTGATTTAGGGAAGTTGTATATTGTGTTATATTGATGGTTTCAAGTTTAATAGGTCAGAGAATAGGAAAGTTCTGCCACATGGCATTTCAAAGGGACAGAGTTAAAGATAGGCCTTGGGAACATGGAAGAGCCACAGGGAGGATTTCCGCCCAAGACATGAAAGTTTCCTGACAATTACCCAGGAAGAATGAAGATAGTTATTTAATGCCCAGGACTCCGGTCATTTGTTGAGTGATCTGAGATATGAAAGAGGGTCCATTATCACTTTGGAAGACTTGATCTTCAGGACATGCTCCATTTGAGTTGAAGAGTTCCCATCCATTTTGTGAAGGGATCCTCAAACCAGTAGGAATTAATGTCCTTTGCAAGAGGGTAAATAGGTAGTGTCTACTTGCCAGCCCACCCCTGGGTAAGTTCCTCAGCACTGTACAGTGGAATAAGGGAAAGAAGTCTGATATTTAATGGATAATTTGAGCCCAAAGGTGATATGATTGACAAACTTCCTTTATAGTCCTGGAAAGTCCCTTGTCCATGAATTACCTTTTGCAAATTAAGTAACAGCTATCCCATCAAAGTGGCAAGTTTCATGGAACCTTTTATAAGTATCATTGTAGAGACTGAGGGATTTATTAGATAAGGTGGTCCGGTTTGAAAAATCCATTAGGGTCAAGGTTATAACCCTGCACAATCACCCATTCCCTCTACTTTGAAAGGAAGGTACGAGTTCCAACAGAGCAGGATGAGGGCCTCAAAGATGAGCTCTTCCCCTTGCCCAGCAGCCATGTATACCTTTCAATCTGTCTTCTTACCTTTCAGACCCTCCTGCTAATGTCCTTCTGCCTAATCTAACACCCTTATCCAATTTGTTCTACTGTTAATATCTTATAATAGTACACCATACCTGTCAAAACTATGAAATCAACATTGGCACACTACTTTTAAGTAAATTCCACACTTTATTCAGATTTCACTAGTTTATCATTAACATCATTTCTGTTTGAGGATTTCAGCCAAGATACTACATTTAGTTGCTAGATATCACTCCCTTTGGTGTGACAACATCCTACTTTTTTGAAAGGGGAGGTACTAGGGATTTAACTCAGGGGCACTTGATCACTGAGCCACATCCCCAGTCCTATATTGTATTTTATTTACAGACAGGGTCTCACCGAGTTGCTTAGCACCTTGCCATTGCTGAGGCTGGCTCTGAACTCACGATCCTCCTGCCTCAGCCTCTGGAGCCACTAGGATTGCAGGTGTGCACCACCATGCCCAGCACCTTCCTATTTTTCTTGTCTTTTTTTGTGTTGAATGATGATTAGATAACTTATAAAATGTCCATCAATAATCCTGATTTCTTCTCACAGTTTAGGCTAGGGTATGAACTTTGAGGAAGAATAAAAAAGAGAAAGGTGAAGTGTTCTCACATCACATCAGAGGACACACCATCACCACAACTTACCACTGATGTCAGCACTGATCACCAAGTGGTATGTGTCATTTTCCTCCACTGTAATGTTATGCTTCCTTCCTTTTTTCTCATTATACCCTTTGAGATTTACAAAGCACAGACCACACTCAAGGTGGTGTTACAGGGAAGGGGGATTAAATTCCACCTTCTAGGTAAAAATGATTTATTTTTCAAGATGAAAAGTAATTTTTTAAAAATTTCATATATGTATATGCTAAGCACCACAACAAGTTCATGGTAAACATACAAGAAAATGCAAGTGCTACCATATACCAAAAAAGTAAAAAATAAATTCATGTGGAATAGTGAATATTTTCAAAGAAAAGCAATCTTTGGGCAAAGCACTAAAAGTAGAACAGAATCTGGACAGATGAGAATAGACAGAAAGGCACAGAAGATGGAGAAATTAGCATATTCAAAATATGGGGGTAGAAAAGGGCAGATTTTTTAAAGTTCAATTTCAGACAAAACATAAGCTTTAGTCCAAAGTCTGGACGTGTGCCATACATGCACATATATGGACACCTGACCCAAGGGAAACATTCACTTAAAATATTCAGTTAAGAACTTTATGGTTTATCACAAATGTATAATGTTATGGCTAATCAGGCTCTCCAAAACCCCTATTTTGAAATCCTAACCTCCTACTACCTCTGAATATGACTGTGTTTAAAGACAAGGTCCTAAAGAGGTAATTAAGGGTCGATGACACCATTAGTGTGGGCCCTCATCAAATATGACCAGTGGTTTTTAAGAAAAGTTGACTCAAGCAGAGAGACACAAAAAGAAAACCATCTGAAGACAGGGGGAGAAGACTACATCTATGTGCCAGGGACAGAGGCCTCAGGAGAAACATGGAAACCTGGTCTTGGGCTCCCAGCATCCTCCTAAGTTTTGGTCCTTTAAACCCCCATTCTGTGGTACTTTATTAGGAAAACCCTAGCAAACTCATGTGAATTGTTATTTGGAATCTAAATAAGATGAAATCTAGCAAAACTTGCAAAGTGCAGCATTCATTTCGATGCAGTATTTAAGCCTTGTTATTGAAGAGTTCTTTCAGCTCATTAGCAAGATGAGGTGAGTGAAGATGAAGTCAGAGAAAGTAAGGGTGAAATGCAGTGAACCTTATAGGCAGTGCATTCAAGGTAAAATTTAGCTAAATTTGTCTATTCTGACCCTTACTTTAAAAGCAGTTTTGGCTGACTGAATTCTTTCCCCACATGGTAAGGCAGGGACCGCATGGAAGTTTCTGCAGATCGCTAGGGGACTCTCCTAGTTATTGAACCCTTTTCCCTGCCAGCCAGTGCTGCCATGTGCTGCCTCAAATGATCCTCTTTTGTGCTTTCTGTCAGAGAAAAATAAGATGGAAAATAGTACAATTCGGTAAGCTCACATCCAGTACAACAGTGGTCCCAGGCTGATGACCCTTTCTCTGCGCCCCACCTATGCTGAGATCCCCAACCTTCTCAGAGCAAAGGGCACAGGGGGCGGCTTCCTGCCTGCGCTGCCAACCTGGGGGTGGTGTCACACAAGGGACAGACAGCAGACGGATGGACTCTGGGCACTGCATACCTCTTTCTCCTTCTGATACGTGACAGACAGGTGAGAACAAGAATTTAAGGGAATAAATCTACAAAATGGGCCCGCTGTGCTTCTTTTCCAAGAAGCAGGTGACCTGCAGCCCGTGTGCCTACTGGACACGTCCAATTACCCTGAAGTGGGAGACTGCACAGGCCCCACCCCAAGCTCAGAGGGAGTAAGGACAACTCTAGCCAAAACCGGGCAAGCGCCGTCCGCTCAGAGCCGGCAGCAGGGCCAGGGTGCCCAGGCGGCCAGGACCGAGCGCGGCCTGCCGTCGGCCAGCGGGAGAGGCGGGCCTGGCGGGCTCTCCGGCAACTCCCCGGGGTGCCCGGGCAAGCTGGAGTGCAGCAGGGGCCGCTGCCCCGCTCCCCCGGGCCAGTCCCTGCCCTAAGCGCGCCCTTCCGCAGCCTCCAGGGAACTCCCGCCCGTCGCCCGGAGCCACGTGCCTGGGACCTTTCTGACTTGGTCCCACCATCAGGCTGGGGGCGGGCAGGTCTTCACGGCGCCTCGGTTGCGGGAGGCCTCAGCTCTGCTAACTCCCACCCTGACGCTGGGCGCCCACCGGGGACAGACGGGTGGACGCGGGCCAGACGCTGGCGCTCCAGAAACGGCGACTCCAGCGGAGGCAAGAGTGGTGGAAAACGCACAAGAGGACCTCGAAAAGCAAGCTAGCCTCACATAAGACATCCTGGGGCCAAAGGTGACTCCTAAACCAACCACCTGCGGTAAACCTTCGCCCCACTTGATTCGGTGAGCCCGCGCTCCTCAGCGGCGGGATTTCATGGTATCGCGAGAATGTCTTGGTCTCGCGCATGCGCATAAGCCTGGACCCGGCGATGGCCCTTCTCTGACCGCAAGCCGCGATAGGATTTCACAGTCTCGCGACAACCGTCTGCTCTCGGGCACGCACGGGAACCGGGATCCGGCCATCCTCCCGCCCCCGTGGCACTTCCGGCGCGTCACGACTCCATAAGAGCGCGTGCGCGGCGAGTTTCGCCCTTTTGCGTCGGGCGTCGTCTGGGGTGCTGTACCGTCCTCGTCCTGGTCGCCCAGCTCGTAACTGGCCACAGCTCGTGCCGAGGTGGGAGTGCTGGGGGATCGCGTCTGCGGAGGCGTGTGGGGGAGTCGCGAGGCGGCGGCGGAGGGCCTGGGGTGGGTGCTGCTGGCGGGCCTGCGCCGAACCTCCATGTGTCTTTGGGACCTGTCGGCCGTGGCAGTCTCCCTTCCTAGCCATGGAAGAGCATATTCTTGTTTATTGGCAAAGCTGTCACCATTTAATTGGTATCAGATTCTGACTTGCACAAGTGACATTCTTCACTAGAAAGCGGGAGGACGACGGGTTGTTAGGCAGGCTTCGCTGAAGCATTGTTCAAATCCTGCAGGAAACGGCGCCCTGCTGATGAGCGGCAGAAACCGTGACAAGGTACTTTCACATTTATAGAATTTCCGAGTTAATCTGAAACCCTTTATCGCGGCTGCTGAAAAGCTAAAGTTTGCTCGTTCTGCTGGCCTTTTATAACGTTGAGAGTAACTAGGAATACCTGAATTGCTGTCTCATTGCTACAATGCTGGTTTTCTTTTCTTGCAGACGTCAAGAAATCCAAAGTGACGGTGGGTAAAGGCCTAAGCAGCATCTTGCAGTGGATCACCGAACTTAAATTTTAGTTGGGGAATGGGTATTTTGAGTAACATTCTGGAAACTATCAGGGCACTATTTATAATATGAGCTTGAATTATTTTGAATTTGTATTTCAGATGCATCCTTGGTATGATTGAATAAAATGGTTCACATGACTACTTGCTGTTACTTGACTGAATTGAATAACAGTGAAGAGATAGAATACTTTGTTTACTGTGCAGAGACTGGGTATAGCGTTTGGGGGAAATTTGTACATAAACATTACCAGATTACCCCCAAGAGAGAGGTCAGTGTCTTGTATCACACAAAAGATTTAGGTAACTGTACATGTTTTGTGCTTTATTTACTGAATACTCAAAACTTTTTTTAAAAAAATCCTTCTTAGGGGTTGGAGTTGTGGCTAGTCTCTCCTAAGAAAAAATCAGCATGGGTTCTACTTCAGAATTGGGCAAACTGCAGGCCATGTGTTCACTGCTCTAAATTTATGGTTTCCTTGTCTGTTTAAAACTTCTTGCACAATCATTGTAGGTTACTTGCAAAGGGCATGTGGTTAAAAAGGTTCGCTACAGGATTGGGTTACTTTCTGGGCTGTAATGCACATTGTCCTAAGCCTTTGTGCAAGGTGTGCCATGTATAGTTAATCACAGAAGAACTAGCCCTGAAGAAAGGTCCTGGAGAGAGGGGGAATCTTAAGCAGTGGGATTCTTGGCATAGCAGATGTAAAGAGTTTCAGAATGTGCCAGTCAGGCTGACAGGTCTATTTAGGAAAACATTCAGGGTAGAATGTGGGCCACTTCCAGAGAGGCAGAGATGACACCTGATTGTGTAGAGTGCTGGAGACTGGACTGGAAGTGGAGCCAGGGCACTGGGCATTGCCCTAATGTAATGTTTGCAGATGGGCATGTGGCTCGGGAGTTGGAATTGCTCCTGGGTGTTTTGTGCATTTTAATGGTTCACGAGTACAAGTTTTGTTTTTAAAACCAACCACCTTTTAGAAAGTTGTTAAGTACCTGTAGGTTTGCATCCCTTTTTGCAAAAGGGGGCATATGATTTGATTGCAGAAGGGAAATATCTATGTGTAGGCAAAGATTTGGTGTTAATAAGAATGTCCTATAAGGACATTACATCTGTCTCACCCTCCAGGAAAGCTAGCAGGAAACTTGCCTTTAGTTGAGATAAAAGCAGCACTGGATTTTATTTTATTTTTGCACTTTGAATTTATCAAAGTGCATATCAACTAGTTCATCTTAGCAGCAGCCTGTTTTCCTCATATGAAAATGAGGACCTCTGTAAAATCTTATTGGTCTTTAAGCTATTGTATAGCCACTAATTGCAGTGTGATTGAAGTAGGTTTTTAATAGCACAATAGGTAGGAAAAGCATTTTTATTGGTGTATTTTTAATAGGTTGCACTGTACCAGAATTTTGAAACCCACAGGTGAAGCCAATTATTGGGGAAGTTCCAGTAGGTGGCACTCTTCCAACACAATCCAGAAAACTTTGAGCCTAATGCTGAGAAACAATTTACTAAGTTACAGATCTGATGTGGTTGTTAAAGGTTGTTCGAGTGAGTTAACATATCCAGTAAATCAGTTGTATATTCAACTAGTATTTTTCATGTTATCCAAAATTCATAATTTGCTAGTAGCTTACATATAGAACATTTTTCCTCTTGTGTTTGTTGCTTGGTTCTTAACAAAGATAAAGTATCTTTGTAGCAGATCACTTCATTGGACATTCTAGTAAAGGGTACCTTTAAGATCAAATGTGGGTACTTAAATTTGATTCCATACATTATGCTGACTCATAAGGACTTAGTCCAGGCAAATGTAAAACATCTTTAATGAAAATAATCTAGAGAATGTTAAGAGTTGCTCACTGAGTAACAAGAGTTACTCACTGGTGTGGTGACACATGTCTGTAATCACAGAGGCTGAGGCAGGAGGATGCCAAGTTTAAGGCCAGCCTCAAGGGCTAGGGATGTGGCTCAGTGGTTAAGCATCCCTGGGTTAAGTACCTGCTACCAAAAAAAGGTAAGAGAAAGTTTACTTCGGTAAAATTTGGGTAGGTAACAATGCTAAAGATAACACTGAGGTATCTGAACCAAAACTTCACAAAGTCTCAAAATCAGCAAAGGTACACAATTTCTATAAACAAATATCAAGGAACATGAAACCCTCACAGTTGTCATCTGGTTTACAGGTAAAGGTTGAGGTTAAAAGTTTTTCATAAGTTCCTTTTAATACTATTTGTTCTGAGGTTTCCAGAATCACAGTTTAGTGATGCTTTTTATCCAAGGTACAAAGGCTGAGACTTTGGTGTAAACACCAGGGGAGCCCTTGACTCCACAGCCATACCCCCAGGAAGTCACCCCATACACAACCCAGCTTTCTCCAGGCCTCTTGCACATGAGTGGTCCCCCGCTGTCTCCCTGGCAGCTGTCCACACGTCTGTGTTCCTGGAGGTTTCCAGCACAGAGCATTCTCCCTGTAAACCGACCCTTATACCGTTCTTCACAAAACCTCTTGGGAAGTACAGGGATGGCTGCTTGTTGTAGTGTCCTTGAATAGGCTCGTCCTACTCAGACCAAATATCCATATTAATCAAGGAGATCCAGCTACCAATCAAGTTTAATGAACATTTCAGTCTCCAAAACAAACCCCTGTTGTGACATTGGTATAGTTCAAAGTGAGTGATAACTATAAGTGGCATGTAATGTCATTAGAGGCCTTTCTGATTGTCAGCACTTAACCTTCACACATACTGAATTTTTTAGGAATAATGAGTAACGTTTCTGAGTTTGGTAGCAGAGAAAGGTAACCTGGAGAAAGCACATTCATGTGGGCTTTAGTTGTTGAATTCTGTACAATAAAAAGCTAAATTCATGCTGATTTTGCTTTGGCACATTTGAGAATCACCTACGTCACTGAATTTGAGGATTAAATATAAATGCAATAATATAAAATATAAGGTGCTAAATGGGAATATGGCATTGTATAAGGATGACTCAGCTAAAATACCACACATCCTTCTCCATACATAGTTGACACCTGGTGCAGTGCACTCTGCTTGTTGGTAAACCATTCATTACTTTGCTCAGTAGCTTAAATGTATGATAGATAATGTCCTCGTTGTTATCCTAGTTTGAATATAGATTTCCTCATATTCTCTTATCCAGTTAACTAAATTGGAATAACTAGGACACATACACACACACACACAAAAAAAAAAAAACCCACTATATAAAATTTACTTCCTTGGTCATTTCTATTAATTCAGATGTGATATCAAAGGACTGATTCCCTTATGAAGTAATGGACCTGGTCCTCAGTGATGTGATGTGCTTAGAGATGAGCACAGTACATTAGGAAGGCCTGTATCTTGACCCTAGTGAGACTGATGTCTGTTTCAAGGCCTATCCTGAGCAAGCACTAGCTGACAGTGCCTAAACTCTAGGCAAGACAAGGCCAAGGGCTATATTCATAGAAGGATCCAGCTGAACACGATTCTTGCTTTGTGGTTGCAAGTGAGGAGAATGGGAAAGAAGGATGAGGGAGAAAGTGTATTTCCCTTAATCTCAGCCTCCACTTGGCACCTCAACTTTTGTCCGATCTATACTTAGCTTGATAAAGAAACTATTTAACACCAGATCCTTTTGCTAGGCCAAATACATCATTGTCATATGGGGAGCTTTTTAAAATAGACTATGTGGCCTAAATCGTGGGGTATGGTATTGAAATCTCTTCCCTTGTCCTCTCTCCAGTCAGATAAGGATATTCTCCACTCCTAAGGCCCACTAGCAACTGAGTTCTCTCAGTTTGAATTCTAACTGGAACTAACAGTACTCTTAAAAATGCATCTAGATTACATGCAAACATTTCACGCCTAAGAATTTCCAAGCAGCTAAGCCTGAACCCATTTACGATCTTCCTGCCGACTGGATAACAGCAGACGAGCCCAGCCTTCTTGTCTGTTTCTCGGTGAGCTTATATTACCTGTGTCTCCCCAGCCTGTTATGTAGCAGTTGGAGGCTGTCTTCTGTGGCCGCTCTCTCTGCAGTGGCAAACAGGCTGGCAGAACATGGCTGCTGAGTCTGGCACACTGCTCCTCTGGTCCTTGCAGTCTGACCAGGGCGATGTCATGGTCACTGCTGTCTGGTCGGTACTGCTGATGCATCACAACTTGCTGCACTCCAATTTCTTCTTCAAACTCTTCCAGCACCAGAGTATGATAATCCCCAACCCGAACAGCATAGTTCCTGGAGCTGTTGCCATACCTGAGAGACAGAGCTAATGAGCAGCTGGTTTTCAGCATGAAAACTGCCAGCGGAGTTGTGTAAAATTCAGTTCCAAATCATCAGCCCCTTTTGTGAATTCAACATTTCCTTTCATTCCTTTAACCCACTGCTGCTGACCCTCTCTGTCACCACCTCCCGTCTTCATTTCACCTGAAATCTAGATTACCACCAAGTAACTCATTTTCTGAGAATAAGCAAATGTGGAGAATGAGTGGGAAATGCAGACCAAACATCAACAAAACAGAAATGAAGAGTACAGGGCAGAATTATTGTCCTGCATTTGCCGCCTTTGTCTTCTGTCCCTGCAGGATCTTTAGTTTATCCTGAAACTCCATAGAGCAGAAACACACATGACCTAACTTGATATCCCTCAGAGCTCTTGGTGCCACCCACCTACTCCTAGTGAGGACTAAGAGAATAAGTTCACTGCCTTTCCTGTGTTTTCAGGTCAAGGTGCATTCATTATGTTCTCAGCTTCTTTACTGAGACATCACCTCAGTGAAGCCTCCTGACACACTCATGTTAAACTGCAACCCACGTTTGTCCGCACACTCCCTGAACTACAGTATACCTAATTGGCTCCCCATTTCCTTTCTGACAGACTATGTAGTTCACTGTTTATTATATTTATTGTTCTCTGTCTTATTCCAGTTTTTAGAGGGAATGCTTTCAATTTTTCTCCATTTAGAGTGATGTTGGCCTGGGGCTTAGCATAGACAACTTTTACAATGTTTAAATATGTTCCTGTTATTCCTAGTTTTTCTAGTCTTGAACATGAATGGGTGTTGTATTTTGTTGAATGTTTTTTCTGCATCTATTGAGATGATCATATGATTCTTATCTTTAAGTCTATTGATGTGATGAATTACATTTATTGATTTCTGAATGTTGAACCATAGGGAATCCCTATCCGTATCCCTTTAATTTCTTTCATCTACAAGTCTATTTTACCACACGCACATTAGATAGAGCACTAATCTCTAGGTTATATAAAGAACTCAAAAAACTTAACACCAAAAAAATAAAATGAAAATATTCAACATCTCTAGCAATTAGAGAAATACAAATCGAAACTAACTCTAAGATTTCTTCTCACTCCAGTCACAGTGGCAGCTATTAAGAATACAAACAGGCTAGGGATGTGGCTCAAGCGGTAGCGCGCTCGCCTGGCATGTGTGCGGCCCGGGTTCGATCCTCAGCACCACATACAAACAAAGATGTTGTGTCCGCCGAAAACTAAAAAATAAATATTAAAAAAAAAAGAATACAAACAACAATAAAGTGTCGGAGAGGATGTGGGGGAAAAGGCACACTCATACATTGCTGGTGGGACTGCAAATTGGTGCAGCCAATATGCAAAGCAGTATATTCCTTAGAAAACTTGTAATGGAACCACCATTTGACCCAGCTATCCCACTCCTCTGTCTATATCCAAAGGACTTAAAAACAGCATACTACAGGGACACAGCCATATCAATGTTTATAGCAGCACAATTCACAATAGTTAAACTGTGGAAGCAACCTAGATGCCCTTCAGTAGATGAATGGATAAATAAACTGTGGTATATATACACAATGGAATATTATTCAGCATTAAAACAGAATAAAACCATGACTTTTGCAGGTAAATGGATGGAGTTGGAGAATATCATGCTAAGTTAGCCAATCCCAAAACACCAAAGGCCAAATGTTTTCTCTGATATGTGGATGCTGAACCATAATGGGTGTAGTGAGGGAGCATGGGAGGGATGAAGGAACTTTATATAGGGCAAAGGGGGAGGAAGGGGAAGACATGGGGGTAGGAAGGATGGTAGAATGAGATGAACATCATTACCCCAAGTACATGAATGGTGTGACTCTACTTTATACGACCAGAGATGTGAAAAAACTGTGTTCTATATGTGTTCTATGAATTGAAATGCATTCTACCATCATGTATAATAAATCAGCATAAATAAATAATTTTCTAAAATATTTATTATTCTCTATCTTTCCTTAAGTAACAGTTATTGCAGGTCAGAAATCTTTATCTGTGGCATTCACTGAAAAATCTTAAACATCTGGAACATCAATGCCTCCTTAATGAGGAATGCAACTTGTTTGGTGATTCTGTGAATGGACGGATGTTCACCTTTGGTGTGGGCATTCTTTATTCCATGAGAAGCTATGTCAAGAGCCATCCATGGGCTGGTGTTCGGGAACACGGAACTCCCATGGAGTCCTACAGAGTGAGATTGCGCAAATACATGTAAATTTCTATTCCACTCTGCCTAGTCCCACACAGCACCCAAGAAAGGGTGACCTGCTACAACCACCTGGCCACACAGCCTCTCAGAGATGGGTGTGATCTGCCAAGATGCCAATCAACCTGCTGAGGGCAAGACATCAGAAGCAAGACTCCACTTCTGAAACCTTATCCCTGCCTTTGATGTACCCCCTTAAATAAACCACAGGAGCCATTTTCTAGTTGTCTACCTCCAGCTCCTGTGTGGATTGGACCTACCAGGGGTTCCATCCTTTAAAACTATTTTTTCTGACTCTGTGTCTTTGTTCTTTATGAATTATCCTAGACTTTAATTTCTTAGATGGCTTACATCCTCCTGAGCAGGGAGAAGAGCCCTCTAATGAGGTGCTAGCTGCCTCCCCATAAAGCTCTTTGATTCAAATAGAAACACAAAATTCACTAAATTGAAAACTATCAAGCCTGTTTTTTAATCAACATACCTTGATTCTGACACATCAACCTAAAGCAGGATTTCTCGATGCCAACACTTCACATTTTGGGCCAGATAATTCTTTGTGGTAAAGGCAACTGCATCGAGGGGTGTTTACAAGCTTCCCTGGTCCTATTCCCTAGATCCATCAGTGCATATACCCACTATTCCCTGCTGTGAAAAAAGCCTCCAAATACTGTCAGATGTCGCCTGGGGTGAAAGAAGCCCCATTGAGCAGGATGTTGCTCAGATGCTGCTTGGTGCCCTGGGCACTGGCTTTGCTCACTGAGAGTCCCAGCACCTTGCAGCTCACATCTACCCCTCCCCCCACCTGCTCCTTAAACCTTCCTGCCAGCCCCACACCCGTTCTGCCGGCTGCTCCCCTTTCTACCTGCTTCCTAAACCTTTCTGTCCAGTCCCGTATCTACCCGCTGCCCCTCCCTCTATAGCTCCACAGCCAACAGCACACTGAGCATCGGGTCTGCAGCACACTCAGGCTCCCCTCAGTGCTGCCCTGTGTGACTCCCTCCCTGCCTGCCTGGACCCTGCTGTCCACCCCCACAGTCACTCCTCTGCACGACGACAGTCCTTTCCTTGTGCCGGCCACTGCAACCCTGGCTTCATCGACTCTCCACACGCTTGATGCTGACATCAAATGCTTACAGAGAAAAGTATACGCTTAACAACCCTCACCTCGATTTTTGACAGAAGCTTGTGAGGCTTCCACTATTCACAAGACCTCTCCTTGAGTGTGCACTGGATTAGGGTGTGTTCAGAAGCTTTTGAGTTTTCTGGTGACTGCCTATTTAAAATACAACCTCCCTTTTCCTCCAGGTTGTGAGATGCTCAAACATCCTAGTAGCCCACCTAGGCTCTGGCCTCCTGATGGATGATTTACTAAACTGAACCAGTTCAAAGAACTAAGCGATGCAACACAGAGGATGGGCTCGTGCAGCCACCTACTACGGATGGATAACCTCTTTGCTTTCTACCTTTCATCTTCACTATTACAACAGCCTCATCACTGTTCTTCCTTTGGAATAAACACAGACCTGGACTCTCACATGCAGTCCTTCGTGCTCTTACTGAAGTGGGCCTTCTGCTTGGTAAAACAGACAAATTTGAGTCATTGCATAAAAAGGCATACAAGTGCATTGCAAAGATGTTTCATATCATTTCAAGCTCACTGTCACACCCTTAGATGTCTGTCCAACATGAGACCTGTCTCACACATCTCCAAATGACTCTTCTCCACAAACACCTCTTAATCATATTTCAAGGTTCAGAAAACCGTGATCTCCCATGGCCTAGTGAATGAAACAGAAATCTACAGCCTTAACATCCTAAGTCTTTTCCCTTGTCTCTTCTAAGTCACTATATACATCCCAGGTCTGACAACCTAGCTAACAGTACCATACCATACCATACCACATACTTCCCAGTTCTGATACCCTAACTCACAATACCAGTGCCAAACTCTGCTCTTCTTCCATTGCAGCTCATGTCTCTCACCACTACACTCTAACATTGGATATTGTCCATCACCAGCCTCTACTGCTACACAAATCCAGCCTCTTTGTTAAAACAGATCCCATAACAAAATAATTTTCCTCCCACATATATAGCTCATTCCATCTTTGAACTGTTCTAGTGTTAAATACAAAATAACTACAAATCTCCCCTCTGTACCTGCCTGTCCTTCAAGATTCACCATGCAGCACCCCTCACTGAGCACAGTTCTCCCTTACGAGATATGACGTCCTCACAGCAGCTAGAGCAGGGTAAGACCAGGCAGCACTGCTCTGAGGGTGCTGCCCAGGCTGAGTTAATCGTGCAGCAAACTCACTGCACTGCTGACTTGTATTAGGGCTGCAGGACGTCAAAGCTCAGAGGTCTTCCACATGTGCTGTATTTAAGCCAAGCTTCATGAACTGAAGGAGGCACTGTGCTCATCCTTATTCCACGTTGCTTATTAGAATTGGCCTAGCAAATCTGCAGCACCGTGAGCCTGTCTTCAGACATTTATATCACTCATCTTTCCCAGCCTTCTGGCACACAGACTATAATTAATTTACCAAGGGAGCCTTTCTCAGTCTAGCAACTGGGGTACTGAACAGGCAGCATCCGTCAGCTCCATAACATTCTTCCCATCACCATCCTCCAAAAGTCCAGATCATATTCTAGTCTATCAATGGAGCAAGCGGTTCTTAGCCTTGGAGCCCAAAGGAACCAGAGATGACTGATCAAGTGCCAGCCCCAGAGCTCCTGTGGCTGTGCAGTAGGCACCCAGGAACCTCGACGTCTAATGTATAGTACTACACAGTGACAAAAGCACTCTTGTGGGCCCTATGCACTTGCTGGTCATAAGCAACATAGATGTCTCCCTCCTCTGGACTCTGCAGCCACTTCATACACTCCATGATAGCAGAACTTTACCTGTCTCAGTCTCCACTGCACCATGAGTGCACAGCGTTTACTGGGCCTCAGGGGCTCAATAATTGTTTAAGTTAATGAACAAATATAATCTTTATTACCTGTGCTACTCAGGTAACACAGGAATGCGTTAAGCCCACTGGCATATAGCAGCATTCTCACACTCAATTATATCCCAGACAAATATGATATAAAATGTAGATTTATATTTTTGGCAACACCTTGAATAGATTACTTCAAAAATATTTATTGAAACAGATAAGTGGAAGTGACTAGAGATCCTAGAAACAAGAATATATGAGAATTTGATATATGACATAGTTCACATAAACTAGTGGGTAAACAATGGAACATTCAAAAAAAAAGAAGTGTTGGGAAGACTATCCACAAAGAAGAATGTGAAAGTTGGCCCCTTCCTCACACCACATGCCATACACAAAAATAAACTTAACAGATTGAAAGTCTAAATATTAAAAGCAAAACTATAAATTCTTTAATTTTTTTTAGTCATGATGGACAAATACCCTATTTTGTTTATTTATTTTTATGTGGTGCTGAGGATTGAACCCAGGGCCCCAACACGTGCTGCGCCAGCACTCTACTGCTGAGCCACAACGTCAGCCCAAAACTATAAATTTTTTAGAAAAAAGTAAAAATATCTTTATTAATGTGAGTCTAGGGAAAGATTTTTAAAATGAGATATGTAAAGCTTTTACAAACTTTAAAGGAAAATGAGACTTTTTAAAAATTGACATATTTTCATAAGAAAAGAACCATAAACAAGTAAAAGGGATAGTCCAGACTGGGAAAAGTTCTGGACATATCAGAAATGACTTTATATGCAGAATAATGTTTAAGTCAACTACAAAAAAAGATAATACAATAGAAAATTGGCAAAGGACATGAACAGTAGAGTTCATGAAAGAGGGAAACAATAATCAGGGAAATGCAATTTAAAAGAAACTCCAAATCTCTAAAATTAGCAAAAATTAAAATTTCTGGTAGTATCAGGTTCAAGCGGAAAGATCAGGCAGAACCTTCCACAGTGCTGTGTCGTGAATGAATCCAGTTTCTCTTGAGGACACCTGGCAGGGCCTCACTGAACTGAAGGGAGCCTGGCACCTCAGGACCCAGCACGAGGCTCCCACACGCGCGCCCTGGTGAGACACAGCATACTGCGTATTCTACTGAATGGTGCTTTAGCAGTCAATCAATGGGAATCACCTAACTATCCATCCATAGGGGATTCAATAAACTGGATAAGTTTTACAGCAGAAGTGAAAGTTCATATGGCAGCTGAAGTGAATGAACAAAATCTACACAGTAGTCTGCAAAGGTACATGCCTTATGAGGGCATGTGAGAAAAAGAATGTAAGCTGGGCACAGTGGAACACACCTGCAGTCCCTGAAGCTCTGGAGGCAGAGGCAGGAGGATTGCAAATTCAAAGCCAGCCTCAGCAATTTTTTGAGGCCTTAAGCAACTCAGCAAGACCCTGTCTCAAAAATTTAAAAATAGATAAATAAAAAGGGCTGGGGGGTTCAGTGGGTAAGCGCCCCTGGGTTCAATCCCCAGTGTGAAAGAAAAAAAAAATGTAAAGCAAAATTTTGCTTGGAAGAAATCATCAACCATACAATGCATATTCTTTTGAAGATTTTTATTATGACACTTTTCCAACACACAAAGTTAAGAGTATAACCAAACACCTCATTGACATCACCTTGCTTCAGTGATCACGTTTTGCCAGGTTTAGTGTGTATTTTAAATACACCCCAAAGTTCATGCTGAGGCAATGGCCACCCTCTAGAGCCCACAAAGAGCCCTGGATGAGGGGAGAGGAGTCAGTCCTCCTGCAGGCTTCCTGCAGGGTCTCCCCTTGGAACCAGGAAGATAGGATTGACTAATGAAGTATTGGAAATAAGAGGAAATAATCAGGACTAAACCAGCATGAAAGCCAAGGATAAAATGGAAGCAACCTGCCTTTCTAGATGGTACACACAGAGAACTCTCAGACAAACCACCAAGAAGACAGAAGCCACTCAATGAGGAGGCCGCCTGCCCACAGCTGAGCATCCTCTCTCAGCCTTGAATAAGGCGGAGTGTTTGGTCTGGCAAGAAGAAAACAGCGTCTAAGCTGCCAGAACCGCACGCCTGCTCCTTAGTGTCTTTATTGACAAAGCAGCTTTTATATCTACCAGCTGTGATTCACCTCAGGAAAGCATCGCCACAGCTGCCTCCCTGGCCAAGCCCATGATCTCTTCTCCCCAGACCCAGATCTCATGTAACATGAGCCTGCAAGGTGCTCCTTCTGTCACCCCTCACTCCCGCAAGCTGAAGAAGCATCCATCAGAGAAGGCTCACAGCCCAGCTCTGACACCCAGGTCCCAAAGCAGGAGGGTGCTGGCAAGGATGGACACATACCTCTTGAAGCAGTGAGCTGCCGTCAGGACCCAGCAGCTGCTGAGAAGCGTTGCCCCGCACAGGAGCCTGCCACCTCCATGGGGTGACTTCAGCCGGAGGGAAACCTGCCAGGGCCAGCCACCCCTGAAACAGAGGGAGCCACATGCGCATAAAAGACAAAAGATCCAAAGAAAAGCCTCAAAGTGATGGCTCTGATGGCCTGTGGTGTGAGGAAGCAGACTCCAAAGAGACTCAGGAGGCCAGCTGCCTCCTACCTGGAGAAGGTTTCCAAATAGCAGCAGCCCTGGGGAGGTGCCAAAGGCAGGTAGTAGGTGCCACCCAGCATTCTGGGACAATGGGGTGTGAGCACAGTCCTCTCCCCACCCACCTAACCCAAGCAGGCTGAAGACCTATTTAGTCAACACAGTGCTGGCCTGCACTCAGCAACCAAAGATTTACAATGAAACGAGCCAAATCAGATACATTATTCTAAATCAAATGCATTCCACATTGTTCCCAGGTCTCTGTTACATTATTTTGTTTCTATCATGCCACTTTTCAGCAACACATCTATGACATAAATCATAGGATAATGATGTAAGAACATGGTCTGTATCAATCAAATGTAGGTAAAGGACAGGGCAGTTAACAGTATAAGAGTACTTAGTTTAGAAAATAAAATGCATAGAACAATTCCCATGTAACAGCAGAAGAACACAAGTTGCACTCTATAATGTGGAGAATCTCCTTTGAAGAACCTTTTACCTTAAAGAATTTTTTCCACCAATGATGCGCTTCTGCCGATGGTGCAACAATCTCAGACCACAAACAGCCGAGAGGGGCTCTGCAGCAGAAACAGGCCATTAATTCAATCACGCTGCTGAGAGGGGGAGACATGTAAGCCAGCAGGTATTCTGGTTTAGATGAGGGGACCCCAAAGCTCCTGTGAGATCGTTCAGGAAGGCTTGGGGGTGAAACACCTGAGTTTGAGAGTCTGACCCCAATCAGTGCATAATCCCCTGAGAGGTGTTACCAGGTGCGGGCTATAGGCAGGTGGGTGTGTCTGGAGGAGCTGGTCACTGGGGCTTGCCATTGGGTGTAGAGTTCGACCCTGGTGAGCAGAGCTCTCTCTTTCTCTGTTTCCTGATTTCCATGCCCTGTCCTGCCCTCCTTCTCCACCACCTCCTACCATGAGGGCCCAGAATATGGATCCGGCCCTCTATGGACTTAGACCTCTGCAACTCTGAGCCAAAGAACTTTTCCTTGTCAGGTCTTTTGGTTGCAGCAGTGGAAAAGCTAACAAATTAGATCATTAATTAGATATCACACTGCTAAAGGGTAAAAAAAAAAAAAAGCTACGTGACATATTCCCCTATTACTTTCTTCTCTATTGTAACATTCCTTTTTTCTGCAAATTATAGGAAACTTTTTATGATAATAAAAGCAAGTTTTCTCACTTAAACAAATGACAGTAATGTGCAAGCAGACAAGTTTGATGGATCTCTGGCATTCATCTGTGCGGTACTGCATGGGCTGCTGAACAGCGTGAACCTGCCTAGCTCACCTCCTCTCTGATCACAGAGGTTGTCTTTGGTTCAGGAACATTAGGGGCAGGGAGGACTACAAAGGCAATCATGGCTTAAATTAGCTCCCACATACAGCTCGGATCCCAGCCACACATAAAAATGTAGCTCAGAGGAGCAAAGCTCTCTACTCGGAGAGACTTTTGATCTGAATGTACATTTGCTCACAAACTGCATTAGCATCTAAGAGCTTGGTGAGTGAATTCAAGTGGTAAACTATTCATGAGTGTCAGTCAAACGTTCCACCTCTGTCAAGAATTTACAAGAGTCAAGTTAAAGACATGAAAGGTGGCCTACAGAAGAAGTGCAGACATAACAAGGCACAACTATTGGGGGGTCCTGGGATTGAGCCACACCCACAGCCTTTTTTGTTATTTTTGTTTTGAGACAAGGTCTCACTAAGTTGCTGAGGCTGGCATGGAACTTGCAATCCTCCTGCCTTAGCCTCCTGAGTCACTGGGATTACAGGTGTGTACCATTTGACCTAGCAGGAGGTATGGCTGATTTTAAAAATAATCTTACAAAATAGAATTTACCCTGGGCTATTTGTTTCTTTGGTTAAGTATAGAAACATAAAGTTCAGCAGCACGCTGTTCTCAGTGGATAAGGGAAGGGCAGGAACTACGCCAGGGTCAGGGTACAGCAAGGTCTTCCACAACACCCAGGCACAGGGAGCCCAACAGGGAGTCCCCAGGAGCTATTTCTTGGTAGAGAAAGAGTTCAACAATGTGTACCAAGAGGAGTAATCTGCCCAGTTATCTCAGAGGCATGTCGTCTAGACCTTGACCTTCAGCTCTTAGAAATGAGTCGCAGCTGATTCTGTGAATCATAATATGGTAGAAAAACATGCATTCCCCATAGTGAGCACCCTAGTTGGGTCAAGACCAAGCCAAGGACAGGAATGGCGGAGTCTGAGTGAGTAAACTCAAAGCTCATGCCAGGAGAGCTGTCCACTGTCACAGAGCAAGAGGTGTTACTTTTTGACAGGTCTCTGGGGAAGCCAGGCCTGGCCCTGGACATGAGAGCCAGACCCACGATTCCCTGACCTCACTCATATGGGAAACATCTGTTCCTGAGCCAGGGGCCCTGTCTGCAGGAGGCACGGAGGCCCTGAAGGCCCCAGACAGATACAGCAGTGAGGAGACCACAGGCCGAACCACGGGGATGGGCTCAGGTGGATGCTCCAGGGTCATAGATTTTTATGTCTCCTTCAACTGATTTAGAAATTTGACATGATGCAAAGAACCAGGCAAGTGTGGTTTAAACTACTGGACAGCACGCAGTAAGACGAGCTTACCACTTGCCGCCAAGAGCCGTGGCTGTGAAGAAGCACAGAGACCACACCAGTCCAGGCTGCACAGTCCCCGTCAGCTACTGGAGGTATAAAGAGAGTGCCCTACGGTCAGCTGGAGAGCTGACCCTCCTCCTCACTCACATCCTGGGATTCCTCTGAAATGGCTGGCTTCTCACTCCCTCCCTCCCAGAGATCCTCAGCTCACCAAAGTGGAACATACCAGGTCTCTTTTGACTTCTGAAGTACCAAGGCCTTACTGTGCTTGACTAACACTGAAATATTTTCTCATTTTCCTTATGTTTTTAAATTTCAGAGAACAGAATCCACAAGATGCAATTTTTTTCTTTTTGAAGTTAGTTATAAAAATCCCCCCCGCCCCGATATTTAAAATATTAAGGAGTAAAGGCGGGTGCTGCAGGAGCCCTGGCTGTAAAGAAGAAGCACAGAGACACACCAGTCCAGGCTGCACAGTTTTCCATTCAATTTTCCGTTCTTTCCTTCTTAGGAAGTAGAAGAAAATGAACCCTCAGGGGGTGGTCACAAGCTGACAGCTTTGTCAACAAGTTGTGACATGAAAAGGGCTGAGAGTCTACAAGCTGACCCAAGACCAGAGGGCCTGTCGGGCACCCCCGCCTCGGGCCTGGCCCGCCCCTGCCAATGCTGCACACACCAACACAGGGCGCAGGGGACCACACCTCCTCACTGCCTGGGCTTTGCTGACAGGGTGCTGGGCAGTCAGAGGTGGGCACTGGGCACTGGACTCTCTGGGTCCCAGGAGGAAACTCACCTGTACTACTGCTGCCCGAGGTCTTCGTGCCAGAGTAATCACAAATAACCCCTGCGTCTTCGCCATGTCGACAGTTGTGTCTCCCGAAGTCTCGCTTGACACAGTTGGCCAAGGTCCTCTCTGTGCCCGTGCACCTCACGTTGTCCATGTGGATGGGCCCTTTCCCTTCTCCAAAATAAGCCATGGTTCTTGCTCTGGCAGGACCCCTGGAAGGTGTGGAGAATCACAGCAGCACAGATCACAACATGCATCTGCACCAGGAAGCACTTACTGCAGGACTCCAAAGCTCCTCAAGGAGGGGTGACTTCCGCCTCCCCCACCCAGGCACCCAGAGCTGTGCACAGGACCAGCCACCTCCAAGTCAACCAACTCAGTTCAGGAAATCACACTGACCGGCAGGTCAAAAATGATATCATGAACACCAAGTAGGAAAAAAAGCACCCTAAAAATCTCCTCCTTTCTAAGAGTATAATATTCTCTTTAAATCGGTAAAGTATGGCCAAGAGAATCACAAGATTAAATGATTAGCAGGAACCCAAGGACAAAGTTTTCGCCTCTTTTAGAAGTAAAAAGCACAGTTCTTCTCTTCTTAACAGAGAACAGAAAATGGAAATCAGAAGTAGAAGGAGAACTTAACTTTTGTTGTATTTCTATTTTGTTTTAATGGCACATTACTTTTTAAAAACGTACAAATCCAAAAAACTTTTTAATAAACTAAAATATTTTAAACTAAGACTATATTTGAAACTCAATTTCTAATAAATTAATAAACATAACTATAAAAGTTGAAAGATTTTTTTAAGTTTGAATTACAGGAAAACTATTCATAAAATCTCAACTTAGGAAAAAATTATTAAAACAATACAGAGAGAGGATAAGCTATATATAAAAATATTGATAAATTCAAAATAAATAAAGGATGCCACTTTACTAAAAGCCACCCTAAGCAAAGTGAAAGATTAATTTAAAGTTGTACCTATGATACACAGTTACTAATGCATTTGTTGGTGAATATATTTTCTGAGAGAGGAAATTAGCACACGTCTACACTGCTGTAACAGAACTCCCAGACCTCCTTTAAAAAATAAGAAAAGCGATCACCCAAGAGAACAATAGGCAAGAACAACTCCACAGGGGCATGCCGCTCACTGATGAAAACCGAGGGAAAAGGAGGGGGAGGACCTGAAAAGCTTCGGTCCTGCCTCTGGGCACCAGTTCCAGCTCTGATTGTATCAAAGAAACGCATGAGTATTCACAGCCAGAGCAGACTAGAAAGAGTACTGCGGGTTTGACTATCCTCCTCAAACTCCAGTGCCGGTTAATGCCCTTGCGTCAAGTGGGCTCCAGTGGGCTTCTAAGGGATGACTGGGCCTTGCCACTCTGCCCCTGTGAACGGAGGAACCCACTCATGGGTGAACGGGTCATCCAACAGCGAGACTGCTTTAAAAGCCAGCTTCGCGCTCTCTTTTAGCACTCTTTCCACAGGACACCTGGCACCACCACACAACTCCATAGTTCCCGCCAGCAAGAAGGCCCCCACCAGGCAAGGCCCTTCTACTTTCTAGCCTCTAGATCTGTGAGCTGAACGAACTTTTCTTCTTTATAAATTATTCGGTGAATCAACAGAAAACAGACAGTATCAATATAATAAAAAAACAAGCTGGATATCAATACAATTTAATTTTTTTGAGGGGGGCGGGTACCAGGGATTCAACTCAGGGGCACTCAACCACTGCCCCAGCCACATCCCCAGCCCTATTTTGTATTTCATTTAGAGACAGGGTCTCACTGAGTTACTTAGCACCTCACTTTTGCTGAGGCTGGCTTTGAACTCACAATCCTCCTGCCTTAGCCTCCCAAGCCACTGGGATTACAGGCGTGCGCCACAGAGTCTGGCTGATAAATATTATAGAACAAAATAACTATGAGTTACTACAGCTACTTGCATCAAGAGAAATGAACTTCAAAAGCAATACTGAAAAGAAATCACAAGTAACCAAAGAACCTAAGAGAGAATACTTACTTTCCAAGAGTAGATTTCTAAAAATAGACAAAACTGTCATTTAAGGATGTAATTTGTTCTAAAGTTATGAAAAACTCAAGGCGGTTTTTACTTTGCATGGTGAAGTGAGGAGGGTGGGACTGGCACAGGTGGAGCTGAAAGGTACAGTAATACTGTTTCCTAGGCCACCAGTAGGGGCAGGGTTGCCCAATTTCATGGAGAAAATAACCTTACACAATGTCTGTAGGACAAAGAGTGTTTTCTGTTTATATATTTTTGAATGGATAGAAAAGAGAATCAAATCACTATGTTTATATTCCACTGGATTACAAAGAACAATGTTACTGTTTTTATTTGAAGGGTCATATACACATATGTCAGAAATCAAATCCTTTGCAGGTTTTTACAAGTAAGATACAAATTAGACATTTAATATTAGATTGCTACTAAAATGCTAAGGGCATGCCATTTTAAAAATTCTTTTAAAGAATACCACCCCAGGGCTCAGGCTGTATGTAGCTCAGTGGCAAAGCGCTTGCCTAGCGTGCGTGAGACACTGGATTCGATCCTCAACACCACATATAAATAAAACACAAATAAAATAATGGCATTCTGTCCATCTACAACTACAAAAAAAATAAACAAACTGTTGAGAGCCACAGCCGAAGGGGCCCCAGCAAACTTCCAGCTGCCAGCAAACTTCCAGCTGCCGGCTGATGATTGGCTCACAGCGGCCCCAGCAACATCTAGCTGATTGGCTCCTCGGCCCCAGCAACATCTAGCTGATTGGCTCCTCTGCGGTGATGCTCATTGGACTGTTTCCCTGCCCTTTCAGACCACAGAGCTGCTCATTGGGGGACTTTTTTGGCTCCGCCCACGTGACCCAGCCAATCGGCCTCAAGAGCAGGAGGATTTTGGGAGGTGGAGAGAAGCTGGTGTGGGAGAGAGAGGCTTGTGAAAAGCCGGTGTTGGCAGTTGAGGCTCTGAGGGTTTTTCCTGAGAGGCTATTTTGTTTGGCGTGTGTGGTTCTAAAAATAAAGTTAGTTTCTTTTGACAAGTGGCTCCTGATTGTGCCCAGCCAGACTGCGGCATTTGGTGGCCCGTACGGGGAGCGACTGAGGGTAAGTGAAACTGCTCGCCCCTGAGGGCAGGGCGAGAGGATGGGTAGCCATTTTAAGATTCCTCTTTTATTTTGCTTCACTTTTGTTTTAAGTTGCCTGTCCCTGGAGATGAGTGAGACGGAAGAAAAACCGCTCACATCTGAGGAAAAACTATTTACGTCTGAGGAACAGATAGGGAGAAAGGACGGATGCCCATGTCAGGAGGATAGAAAGGCTATAATGACTTTTTGTTGTTCCCTTTTTATTTCATTCTGTCTCGGTTTTGTTTGGCGTCATCTTGTTGGGTTGTATTATAGTAGAAATACGGGATCAGAAATTAGTAAAAAACAAACTGAAAGAGTGTTAAGTAAATTGTTAGAGGAAGGAGGCATCTCAGTAAAATCAAGAACAATCAGGGCATACGTTGATACAATACAAAAATGTAGCCCATGGCTTTTTAAGGAGGAGTTGTTAAATATATCACAATGGAACCATCATGGTGAAGATTTAAAAAGAATAGAAAAGAAAAGCCCAGGGACTCTGCCAGATGGCACATTGCCATTGTGGACGTTCATATCTTGTTTGCTTAGTCCAAAGCCTTCAGTTCAGACAATGGTAGAGAAAGGAGAAGACATAATGATTCAAGTAAAAGAGAAGGTCTCTCAAGTTAGTCAGACAGAGGAAAACATTCAAGTAAAAGAGAAGGCCTCTCAAGCTAGTCAGACAGAGAAAGAAAGTGTAAAACAGAAAAAGCCATCAGGGGGAAAGTTACAACAGGAGACTGCTACTAACACCTTTCTATCACCAGAGGACGTAAGTGTCCAACCAACAGCGCCACCTCCATATGCTGGGAGGCCCCCAACCCCCGCAGTTGATAGTTGGGATCCTGAGACAAGATCTCAAATATTAACATGCCCTGTATTTGAGGCAGGAGGGCAGCGATTTTACCAAGTTTTAAATTTCAAAACAGTGAAACAGCTAAAAGAGGCTGTAACAACCTATGGTCCTCAAGCACCCTTCACTGTAAGCATGGTCGAATCCATTAACAACTTGAACATGACGCCAGCAGATTGGGCTAATATGTGTAAAGCTGTGCTAAATGGAGGACAATACCTGTTATGGAAGGTTGCCAATGAGGAATTTTGCAAGGAGACGGCTAGGCGAAATGCAGCAGCTGGTTATCCTCAGAGAAATCTAGATATGTTGTTAGGAAAGGGACCTTATGAGGATCAGCAGCAACAAATTGCATATGCTCCTGGCGTATACGCACAAATTGCTGCAGATGCAATTAAGGCATGGAAGACTTTACAAGGACATGGAGGTTTACAAGGTCAATTATCTAAGGTAATACAAGGAGCTAATGAACCTTATGCTGAATTTGTAGATAGGCTTATTCAAACAGCTACCAGAGTTTTTGGGAATACAGAACAAGCAATGCCATTACTAAAACACCTGGCTTATGAGCAAGCGAATGGTTGGTGCAGAGATATCATTAGACCATGGAAACATGAAGATTTAAACACATATATTAAATTATGTAGAGACATTAATGAACAAGAGCAAGTCGTGGCAGCTGCAGTAAAACAGGCTTTAGATGCCAGAGACATTAATGAACAAGGGCAAATTGTGGCAGCTGCAGTAAAACAGGCTTTAGATGCCAGGCCAAGAACATGCTACAATTGTGAACAAACAGGACATTTTAAAAGGAATTGCCCCATTGGAGGAGGGTTTAACAAAACTAGGTATCAAAGGAGTAGAATACCAGGTATTTGCCCACGATGCCGTAGAGGGAGACATTGGGCTAATGAATGCCGTTCTCAAACCACCATAGAGGGTACTCCATTATCAAAAAACGAACAAGGACCAGGTGTTTATCCACGATATCGTGGAGAAAGGCATCGGGCTCCATTGCCAAAAAATGGACAGGGGGGCCCAATGCTCCGGGGCCCAAAACCACAAATATACGGAGCACTGGAGGAACCCAGCAACCCCATCAGGGTAGTGCCCAGGACACATTGTCCATCAGATCCCTCATCAGACAAACCAGAGGGAGCGCAGGGTTGGACATCTGCGCCTCCGCCAGAGCAGTACTAACTCCAGAGATGGGAGTTCAAATCATTCCCACAGGGGTGAAAGGACCTCTTCCCAAAGGAACAGTAGGCTTATTATTGGGACGCAGCTCTTCTACTCTAAAAGGACTTATGATAAGTCCTGGGGTAATTGATCCCGATTATGAAGGTGAAATAAAAATTATAGCCAGTTCTCCAAAGGGTATATCAGTAATTTCACCAGGAGATAGAATAGCACAGTTACTAATAATACCCAGCCTACATGATAAATTTTCCAGTCGTACTGTAGAAAGAGGTTCCAAGGGATTAGGCTCCACAGGTGTAGATTGGGCTATGCTTTCTTTAAATTTAGATTCTCGCCCCATGCTAAAACTAAATATTCAAGGACATGAATTTAATGGGCTACTGGATACAGGTGCAGACCTTAGCATCATCTCTCGTCAAGAATGGCCAAAACATTGGCCATTACAACAAGCCACTCAAACGCTTCGAGGCCTAGGAGTGGCAACTAATCCCCATAGAAGTGCAATGGTATTAGATTGGAAGGATCCTGAAGGATGTGAAGGAACTATACAGCCATATGTATTGGATCATCTTCCCGTAAATTTATGGGGACGAGATGTCCTAGATCAATTAGGTTTGACATTAACAAATAACATCAACCAAAATGCACCCACTATTATGACTAGACAAGGTTTTAGGAAAGGAAAAAGATTAGAAAAACAAGAACAAGGTATAGCAGCACCAATACAAATAGATCAAGGAACAGAAAGACATGGGTTGGATTTTCAGAAAGGGCCACTGAGACAATAAAAATTACTTGGAAATCAGAAAGACCAGTATGGGTTCCTCAGTGGCCCCTGACTAAAGAAAAGATACAAGCAGCCCATGACCTGGTCAAACAACAATTAGCAGAAGGACATATACAACCTTCTGTATCTCCCCATAATACTCCCATTTTTGTCATCAAAAAGAAATCTGGTAAATGGAGATTATTGCAAGATTTAAGAGCCATTAATAATGAGATGGTTATTATGGGACCTGCTCAATCAGGGATTCCTCAGTTGTCTGCTTTGCCAAAAACCTGGTATGTTTTAGTTATAGATATTAAAGATTGTTTTTTTTCAATTCCAATTCATCCTGAGGATAGTCCACGTTTTGCATTTACTATCCCTGCACTGAATCATGAAGGTCCTGATCAGAGATATGAATGGAAAGTACTCCCTCAAGGGATGGCTAACAGCCCAACTATGTGTCAAATTTACGTTAACAAAGTAATCCAGCCACTTAGAAATCAAAATCCTGAACTACAAATATTTCACTATATGGATGATGTATTATTAGCACACAAAGATAAAAACACATTGCTAGAATGTTATGCCACACTTGCAAACTTATTAAAAAATTATTATCTAGAGATAGCAATAGATAAAGTACAATTAAATTTTCCAATTAATTATTTAGGAGTTCTATTATCCTCAACCATGGTCCGTCCACCAAAAATTCAAATACGAGTAGATCAACTCAAATCACTTAATGACTTTCAAAAGTTATTAGGAGACATAAATTGGATAAGGCCTTATTTAGGTATACCAACAGGAGAGTTGGGACCTTTATTTGATATCCTAAAAGGTCCATCAGATCCAAATTCACCCCGAATGTTAACGCCTGAAGCAAGAAAGGCATTAAAAATCATTGAAACATATATGGAAAATATGCATTTGGATAGAATTGATATAAGTTTGCCTTTATTATTTATTGTACTACCAACAAAAAAATATTCCTACAGGAGTATTTTGGCAAGAAGGTCCATTATTATGGATACATTTATCTTATTCTCCTAACACTATTCTTACTAGGTATCCTGAGGCTGTAGGACAATTAATACTCAAAGGAATAAAAGCAGCAAAGGGAGTGTTTGGAATTTCTCCCCATAAAATTATTACTCCATATACTATGAATCAAATTGATGAGTTAGCTAATGAGTTAAATACTTGGGCAATAATCATGTGCAAATCTAATGTTTCATTTGATAACCACTTGCCATCTAATCCTTTATTGTCTTTTTGGTCATTGCATCCTGTAATTTTTCCAAAAATGACAAGAAAAACACCTACCATGAATGCTCCAAATATATTCACTGATGGGTCAAATAATGGTACAGCAGCAGTAGTTACCCCTGATCAAACTTTTACATTTTTAGTACCCAAACAATCAGCTCAAAAGGTAGAGCTTAATGCAGTTTTACAAGCTTTTGTGATGTTTAAAGATTCTGTATTTAATTTATTTTCTGATAGTCAGTATGTAGTTAATGCTATAGTATCTCTTGAAGATGCTGGTAGGATTTCCCCTTCTTCTACTGTTTTCTCTCTGCTTTCCACTATACAAAGTCTAATCTGGGACAGAAAAGATCCATTCTTTATAGGACATATCAGGGCACATACAGGATTGCCTGGAGCCCTTAGTTTGGGCAATGATTTAGCAGATAAAACTACACATGACATACATATTTTCTCTACACTAGAAGAAGCTATAAATTTTCATAAAAAGTTCCATGTCAATGCTAATACTTTACAAAAGCGTTTTAAAATAACTAAGGAACAAGCTAGACAAATAATAAAACAATGTCAAAATTGTGTGACCTTTTTACCACAAGTTAATCTTGGAGTCAATCCTAGAGGATTGATACCTAACCATATTTGGCAGATGGACGTCACACACTTGCCAGAATTTGGAAAATTAAAATATTTGCATGTTACAGTTGATACCTCTTCTGGATTTTTGATGGGCTCCCTTCATGCCGGAGAAAAAACTAAAGATGTTATAGCTCATTGCTTACAAAATTTTGCCACTGTGGGTGTTCCAAAACAGTTAAAAACAGATAATGCCCCTGGTTATACTTCTACCTCTTTTAAACAATTTTGCTCAATATTTGGCATTACTCATATAACAGGAATCCCATACAATCCACAGGGACAAGGCATAGTTGAAAGAGCTCATCAAACTATTAAAATGTACTTATTAAAGCAAAAAGAAGGAATTGGGAAGGGGTATATATTCCCCAAAGATAAACTTAAAATAACCCTTTTTACTCTAAACTTTTTAAATTTGGATTCATCAGGACTTAGTGCTGCGGAAAGGCATATGTGTCCAAAAAATGTACATAAGCCCAAGGTACTTTGGAAGGATATTCTAACAGGACAATGGAAAGGTCCTGACCCAGTAATTGTCTGGAGTCGGGGGTCTGTTTGTGTGTTTCCACAGGGAGAACAGCAGCCGATTTGGATTCCAGAGAGATTAACCAAGGTCCTGACCCAGTGATTGTCTGGAGTCGGGGGTCTGTTTATGTGTTTCCACAGGGAGAACAGCAGCCGATTTGGATTCCAGAAAGATTAACTAAAGCGATTTCTACAGACCAAAAAGAAGATGATTTGGCTCAAATCCATAACAACTGATATCCAAAACTCCAGTTTTGGCTATTCTTACATCTGCAACAGAACCAGGATGCTTTTTTCAATATCTATTTTATTATTGCCCTTTGCCATATCATGAAGTTCTATTTTGTTTTTTGAGCTCATACAGACCTAGGTTAATGTTTTGCTGATCAGTTCTATTTTTTGACTATAGAGTTTTTAAGCATTGCAATGGAGATTTCACCTGTAAAAAGTTAAAAGGCCTTTACTATAATGTTATGTGTTGTATGTATTCTATTATGTGTACACACTTGTGTTTTGTGTTATATGTTTGAATGTACGTATGTCCATATATCATATATGATGAGCGCTCATGATAAAATGGATCCAAAATTTTTTTTTCACGAAATTTATATGGTTTAATTTAAATTGGGTAAACAACTGTTGAGGATTGTTTTAATATGTAAACAAAAAAAGAAGGTTAACAGATCTGTTTGTTTACTTTCACCTTTCCTTTTCATTATATTTAATTATTCTCTTAAAGATAATGTAAATTGTTAAGAAAATTGTTTTCTTTTAGTGCCTTCTGTAGTGTTACATAATTTTTTCTTTAGCCATTATTGCCAGAATTCCTATCTTCATCCCAGTGCCGGTGAAGACAATGTAAATTGTTAAGAAAATTGTTTTCTTTTAGTGCCTTCTGGAATGTTACATAATTTTTTCTTTAGCCATTATTGCCAGAATTCCTATCTTCATCCCAGTGCTGGTGAAGTCAAAGATAAAACCAATCTACAGCTTCTACAATAGCCATCACTGAACTGCTTGCAGAACTTGCCTGGACACATTGTGAGCTCACCTGTATGCATTGTGAACTATCTGTTGGTGCAGCGACTTGTGGTAGTGTTGGGGTATTTTTGCTGATGATGTCACCGGTGGTACAATTTTTCAAAGGAGCCCTCAATTGGCTTAATGTCATGGCATTTTGCATCCTCCTCTACTAGTGATGGTCTAAAATTTGGGGGCCAACAGAGGTGAGGCAAAGAACCTCACCCCCCCGCTGGTACAAAGACCTATCCACAAGTATAGCTGTATGCTGGACCGGTAGTCAGTGACGGGTATGATCCAATTGCAGTGGTACCAACCTAAGACAGGAGGCTGACGCCTAGAGGTCAGTTCATCCGATGACGGGTAAGGACCATATGTTGAATTGGACTGCCTAACAGACACGGTCCCTAAGCCACATGCTTGTTATTTAAACAGAGAGGGGGAGATGTTGAGAGCCACAGCCGAAGGGGCCCCAGCAAACTTCCAGCTGCCAGCAAACTTCCAGCTGCCGGCTGATGATTGGCTCACAGCGGCCCCAGCAACATCTAGCTGATTGGCTCCTCGGCCCCAGCAACATCTAGCTGATTGGCTCCTCTGCGGTGATGCTCATTGGACTGTTTCCCTGCCCTTTCAGACCACGGAGCTGCTCATTGGGGGACTTTTTTGGCTCCGCCCACGTGACCCAGCCAATCAGCCTCAAGAGCAGGAGGATTGTGGGAGGTGGAGAAAAGCTTGTGTGGGAGAGAGAGGCTTGTGGAAAGCCGGTGGTGGCAGTTGAGGCTCTGAGGGTTTTTCCTGAGAGGCTGTTTTGTTTGGCGTGTGTGGTTCTAAAAATAAAGTTAGTTTCTTTTGACAAGTGGCTCCTGATTGTGCCCAGCCAGACTGCGGCACCGCAGGAGAAGGAGGGTTACCTCATTGGCAGAGTGGCTGACTGGTCATCCTGAGGAGCAAAGGCCACTGCTGTCCAGGGGGGCTATTGAGTCATCCCTGGGTCTTGGGGAGCTCAGCAGGTGCTTCAAGACCAAGTCATGGTCGTGAGCCAGAAATCCCAGTGACCACTGCAAAGGCAAGGTGACCCAGGGCCCAGACCCCCCAGGCAAGAAGTCCTCGGTCACCCTGCAGGGCAAGAACTGATGGGACCCGTGGGAGGGCTGGCCAGGTGGAGAGAATTCTAGGAGAGGTCCAGCAGGGACCTGGCCAGCTCCTGCAGCAGCACACGGCTCACTCCTGCCGCCCCAAGTGTTCTGGGCACTGCCGCTTGTCCATGCAGACGTGGTCACATGTGGCCCTGGTGAGGCAGCGGGGGGGGGGGGGGGGCTCCAGGAGACACACCACCCGCCCCGCCCGCCCCGCCCGTCCCTGTGTCTTCCTGTCTGACTTCAGCTGCAGCAGGCCTCTGAAGGACTCCTCCTCCACTTTCTTGGATATCCGAGTGAGCCAGGACACACTCGGGCAGCTGAGAGGCCCCTGCGTGGGAAGCCACCAACTCTGGGGCATGCAGCTTCTCCACTGGACACTTCCTGACAACCAGTCCAGCTGCCCATCAGGGGCAGCGTCAATAATGCCCTCAGAATGGCCCTATCTCCCCTGCACCACCTCACAACCTTCCCCACCCCTTCCCTGTGCCCCATCACCCAGGATTCCCAGATGCCTCCCGGGCATCGCCCAGTGAGCCCAGCTGTGCCCCTGTGATGTGTGAGCTCGGCGTCACAGGCTCAGCCACGTGCTTCAGAAGGTTCAGAGTAGAAGGACGGGGTGGGGGGGCAGACATGGAAAATCAGAACCCAGGAAAGGGGGAAATTATTTGATGTAGGAATGTCACACACAGGAGTAACATGACACTGGAGAGATCTTCTTTTAAAAAATACTTTTAGAGCAGTTTTAGGTTCACAGCCAGAGCGACGAGATTTCTCATGTACACACACAGTGCCCCTGACGTGCAGCTGGTCAGTGGCCGTCACCCATAGCCAGGGCCTGCAGTCAGTGCCTCATGCACCGTGAGGGGAAGAGGAGACCATGTCCTCAGGCTGGGGTGGGCAGACAATGACCCTGAGCCAGGTCCAGCTCACAGCCTCTTTGTAGATGAGGCTTCGTGGAAGCACACCAGACCGCTGTCCACTGTCCTCCCCCCACAGCAGCAGGGTCAGGCAGCCATCATGGAGCCCAGGCCACCTGCAAAGCCTAAGATCTTGCGCTCTGGCTCTTTCTCCAAAAGGGTCCCTGACCCCTGCTCTGGGCACTGGGAGTGGGGATGGCTTCACGAGGAGAAGTGACCGCCGGGATGATCTCTCTGGAAAGGTCACTTTGTCAGCGCAGGTGGGAAGAAGGGAAGGCCTGCCACGCGGGGGTCTTGGAGTCACGTGCAGGGCCCTAGGCAAAGGCAGGAGAAGGTGAAGACAGTGGGGTGGGCTGTAGGGGACAACAGGACGTGAGGAGGTGAGGAGGGGACTGAGCAGGGGCCTGCACGCTGAGGTCAGGACTGCTCCGGGGGCCCAGGAGGGTGGCCAGCCACAGGGTCGAGGGCCGGGATGTGCTGAGTGGGGCTGGCTTCTGGGCAGACGGGCGAGCGGGAGCAGGATCCAGGGCAGGCTGTCGTTGCCGTGAGAGCCGGAGTGGGCCCCGATTCTGCGTGGACGAAGACAGCAGAGGCACCTGGGCCAGGCTGGGCAGGAGGAGCTGCAGGCAGCGTCCCTCCTGATCTTCTCTCCACCCACGTCCCTCGGGAGGAAATGTGAACAACCAGGCGCTTGAAGGGACAGCCGGCGTGAGGGTCGTCTTCCTCCTGGTCTTGACCTGTACCCTGTCTGTCCCCCCCTGTTTCTTCTGTGTATATTCTCAACTTCTCTTATTTATAAATTCTTTGGGGCTATTTGAAATTTAATGACATATTAAAAACATCATCGATTTCCGACCACTTTATCTCTCCTGGCCAAACCCTGATCACATTTTAACTTCTTTTTCTGTGTAATAAGTTTTTCAAGGGCGATTACCATGGAATTCCTAAATTTAAGAAAATCACAAGTATTTTATAATTCTTTGATTAATGCATGATACTATCAAATAAATTGCCCCATAAATTATACTATATCATCTGAGTTTTAAGATTAACAAAATCCACACAATTAAATACACTTCTTTGTTCTATGGCACATAATTATTTGATACGACAATTTAAAACTTGTGGGGTGTTGACTATTGTTGATCGGAGACAGTGCCGTCTAACTGTCCTCGTGAGCTCAGTAGTTTCGTGGCCCTTACCCCTCGGGCCCCTAGATGAGGCTCCGTCTTGGTGGCTTTGTCCTGGGCTCTCCCCACCCTCCCTGCTCCCCTGGACTCACTCTGCCCGTCTCCCACTCTAAGCTGGGTTCGGTGCTGGCCTCCCGCCCGTCCCCTCTGTGGGGAATCTTCGGAGGGCATCCTGGCCCCTGACTGCCTGGACGTCGTTGCTGACCGTCCCCAGGTCTCATGCACTGAGTGCCCAGTGACTCTCCACCAGCGTCCATGGCGGGCCTGACCGCCTGCTCAAACTGTCCCCCATTTCCTACATCTGGGCTTTTGGCACCATTATCCACCGAGTATCTGGTTGGAAACATAGAAACCGTTTTCCCCTGGTCTCTCTTCTCCGTGTGAAGTCAGTTCTGCTGGCCCCACTTGTAGACACAGCCCAGATCTGGCCACTTCCCTCCAGGCCCAGCCCGACTCTCACCTCTGACCACCATCAGCTGGCCCTGGGCTCCTGGAGCAGCCCCCAGCGGTCTCCTCTCTGTTCTCGGTGGGAACTCAAATCCTCCTTAAAATGCGGATTACTTCCCATCAGTGCTCCTGTTCAAGTCCTCCTAGTGTTCTTCTCTCACACTTGGAATAAAAGCCCAAGTCCTTACCCTGGCCCGCCAGGCCCTGGTGGCCGCCTGGCCTTCCACTGGATCTCTCTGGACACGGTAGCTGTCCCCGGTCCTGCCCATCCCCAGTGATCCCTGCAGCTCTGGAGTCAGTCGCTACAGGAAGGAGCAACAGCACACTCTGTCAAGAAGCCATGTCCGAGACGTGGCTGCAGGTACTGGGTCACCTCGGGGAGGCCTCTGAGACGTGACTGAAGACTGTCCTGCCTTGGGATTCCTGGGGACGGCTCAGGGCGTCTCCTCAGTGCAGCGGCTGTGTTGAGGGACGGCCTCTCACTGGGGACTCGGGGACTCCCGTTGTGTCGCTCTCCTTCTTCCTCCTGGGCTCCACTCTCCCCTCTCTCTGCAGGCTCGCTCCTGCTCAAGGGCTTTTAAATCCTCCTCCTGCCTGAGTGGCTCCTTGCCATCCTCCTGTCCCCTCAGATCCTGACCCTACCAGGGTGGCTTGCCCTACCTGGCCCCCAGTGCCACAGTGGGCAGTCCCCAACTCTGCTTGACGTGACCTGGGCTGCATGGTTTGTGCACTTGCTATTGTGCTCCTTCAGCACTAGGATGTGTTTTACAGGGCAGGAGCGATGTCTGTGTGGTGCACTGCTACAGGCCAGCACCCAGGAGGGCACATGGCCCTGGTCTGAGCTCAGGCTAAGTCATGTTGGAGAATGAAAGAACAAGACACAAAAGCCATGTGCAGCGTATGCATCTGAGATTGTTTCCAGCCTTGTGCACAGAAAATGAAACAACCCCCACAGAGGCATGCAGCAGGCAGCCCTGAGCTCAAAGACCGGCGTGGTGTCTGGAGATGGTTTCTTCCTGGGCTGCTCTCACACAGTACCAGGAAGGGGCCTCAAACAGTACAACTGGGCTCTCCCCAGCTCTGGGGGCTAGAAGCTGCCATGTTGGCAGGTGTAGACGGGGCTGGCTCCTGCGGGGGGTTCTGGGAGAGGCTTCTATGCCCTTCCCAAGCTGCTGGTGCTGCCTGCGACCCTGGGCATTCTCGGCTTGTTGCTGCGTCCCCCAGTCTCCGCCTCTGACCCCCTGATGTTCTCGTCTGTCCTGCATGCCTACCAGTCCCACTGAGCCAGTGTGACCTGACCTCGACTTGGCTACATCTTCAAAGACCTATTCCCAATTGCAGCCATGTCTATAGGAAGCAAGAGCCAGGATTTCTTTGAAGGGAGCACAATCTAACCCTCAAGTCTCCATTTCTCAAGGGGGAAATCTCTGGAGAGAAACTGCTGGGTCGTCTGGTGGCCACATGTTCACCTCCTTTAGGAACCACCAAGCCGTTTCCAGCTCAGAGTGGCCGCAGTGCTGTGCACCCTACCAGCCGTGCAGGAAGCACCCCGTTTCCCGCATCCTCACCCACGCCTGGTGTCTGTTTTTCCCAGCCTCAGCCACTCCAGCAGCTGTGTGTCAGTCTCCCGGCTCATCTGGGCCGTGTGCGTTTCCACTCTGTGAGCTTCTGTTCACGTGCCCACTTTCTAATTGGATTGTTTCTTCTTTTACTGTTGAATTTTGAAAGTTCTTTTTATATTTTAGATACTGGTCCTTTGTCAGATGTGATTTACAAATACGTCCTCCCATCTGTCCCTGGTCTTTTCATCCCCTTAACAGGGTGTTTCTCAAAGCAAAAGCTTTCAATTCTGATGAGATTCAACTCAGCGAAGTTCCATTTTGTGGACTGTATCTAAGAAGGCTTTGCCCAGGCCTAGATTTGAGATTTTCTCCAATTTTTTCTTTATAAAATTGTATAGTTTTACACAAATATCTTGATTGGCGGTCCCCTTGAGGTCATTTTGTGAAGGTGTGAGATTCAGACGGATGCGTGTCGAAGCGCACCCTCTATTGGAAGAGCTCTTTCTCCCCAGGTGCCCTCCCCTGTCGACACCAGTTGGGCACATTCGTCTGGGTCTAGGCAGGTAGCCTTTTCTATCCAGCTGCTCGGTCCTCCCAGAGGGCTTGCCCAGCTGGCCACCGCCATCTTCCCTGGTTTACTGCCTGGTGCACCTGTGAGTTCCCAGAAGACGGGGGCTTCCTGGGTATCTCCTGCTGTGGAGGTCGGCGGGGTCACCATGATAATCACAAGGTGCATATGTCTTTTTCTGCCTGAGCCTGTCCACGATCCACCGTGTTCTCCTGAAGAGCTCTGAGCAGGACGGGGAAGAGTGCCAGGCAGGGTTGTTGCATATGAGGTGGGCATGCGGGTCTGAGCCCTGGCAGAGGGTGCGCACCCCCTGGGCTCAAACTCCAGCTCTGCCACTACTGACCGGGAGCAGGTTCTAAACCCAGTGACCTGTCTTCCACTCAGTAAAGGGAGGACATAACCAGGCCACACGGCTTCCAAGTTAATGATGCGGGAACTGCCGAGAGTCACATGTGCCTCTGTGGCACCTAGTACCTATTACCCTTATTGTCATTAGTGTGACTGTTATTACATGACCGAGACAGCTGCCCTCCTGGACTCACTGTGGTCATCTTGCCATTCATGGCCAGTGACGAAGCTGCCCCTGCCTCCCAAGGGTGCTGTCACGTGCCACGGCCTCGGGACAAGGACAGACTCTGCCATTTAACAAGACTCTCCCACCCCAGGGAGCATGAACAGGGTCCTCATGTGGACCTGAGCTCTGCTGCGGAGCTGCTGGGTGCGGAGGGTGCCGGCGGGCACTCTGGGAGCTCCCACCTCCAGCATCACTTCTCTGCCCTGGAGTCAAACGCAGGCCCTCGTGCCCACCTCTGCCACATGTGAAGTCACTCTTCTGCTTCTCCTGGCCCTTTCCAAAGTCCTGAATCCCTGGCTCAGTTTCCCTCCAGAGGGAGGTTGGGGCTCAGTGTCCAAACAGGAGGAGGCCTCCCAGAGGTGGCCCTGGCCTTCCTCCTCTTGCCTCCCCCCTCACCCTCTGCTGTCTCTGGGGAACTTGGTCCATGCACTGATCTGCAGACCACGGGAACTCAGGGCTGTGTTGGGTTCCTGGGGTGAGGGGCTGTGGCAGCAAAGGGCCATCAACCGGGCAGTTTAAAACCTTAGCACTTATCCTCTAGAGCGGTGGAGGCCCAGCTCTGAGGCCCAGGTGTTGACAAGGCTGTTCCTTTGGAGGCTGTAAGGAGAATCTGCCCCTGAACTCCCTGCAGCTCCTGCTGTTGGTCAGCAATCTCTAGTGCTCCCTGGCTTCTGGAAACAGCTCCACAGTCACTACCTTTGCACACACGTCGTTCTCCCTGTGCGCGTACAAACTCCCCTCTCTGACAAGGACACCTGTCCTGTTGGATGAAGGGCCTATGACCGCATCTTCATTTAACTAAGTATGTCTTTAGAGGCCTAAGTGCACATTCTGAAGATTAAATTCTGAACCACGGGGTGGGCTTTGAGGTAGATCATTCTGTCTCTATTTGGAATTTTGTGTCCAGAGATCCAGCCTCTTTCCAGTGCCCCCCACTGCCCTAGAGCCCCTGTGAACGTGCGTTTCCCTGCACTGTCCTGTTCTGCTGAAGGCGGGGCTCAGCAGGCTGTCCGTGACAGGACTGAGCAGCTGTGCCGCAGGGCTGGCCAGCACTGAGCTGGTTTATGCAAATGGTGTTTAATTTTAGTCTTTCCAGTGATTGCCTCGGGGCTTTAATCTCAGCCAAAGTTCAGCAGAGAAAGGACTCCATGGCTTGGTTCCAGCGATTGGGATAAAAGTAAGGAAGACTCTGTCCTTCCTGGCTGAACACCCAGAAATCCTGAAGAGGCAGGACAGGACCCCAGCCTGGGGGAGCTTGCAGCCTTCCTGTGAGCACGTGGAAGTTCTCCTCTGTAATTCCCACCCCTCCTGCAGCCTTGGACATTCCTTTTACCTCTGTCATCCTGCTCCAGGGCGTGTTTCCTCCTCTGTGAGAAAGCTGTGGAGATTAGTGAGCTTAGTCGGCTACAATAATAAGTCCTGGGCAATTATGATCTAATAAAGTCTCGTACTCAGAACAGAAGGAAATGTCCTTCCAATCACATACATTATGTAGGTGGCCGGGAAAGGATATGCATAAGTACATTTAGCTAAGTCAATAAGCGTGCTTAATTAGGTTTACGTGTTGTTTTACCTGAAAGAAGCAGGTCACACGAGGCGGAGCCCTGGTGGGGGCACTGAGCCTTGGAGCAGATACTGACTTTGGAGCATCAGGGAACCTGGACTTGTGAAGGGCTCTGGAGCCTGCTGCTCACACAGGATCACGGGCTCACGCACAGTCACTACTGTCCTGGCCCTGGCCCTGGCCCTGCTCTGACCCTGACCCTGACCCTGACCCTGGCTCTGACTCTGGCCCTGACCCTGACCCTGGCCCTGACTCTGGCCCTGACCCTGCCCTGACCCTGCCCTGCCCTGGCCCTGACCCTGCCCTGACCCTGGCCCTGGCCCTGATCCTGACCCTGGCCCTGCCCTGACCCTGCCTTGCCCTGGCCCTGACTCTGGCCCTGACCCTAGCCCTGGCCCTGACCCTGCCCTGACCCTGGCCCTGGCCCTGGCCCTGACTCTGGCCCTGACCCTGCCCTGACCCTGGCCCTGGCCTTGACCCTGACTCTGGCCCTGACCCTGCCCTGACCCTGGCCCTGGCCCTGATCCTGACCCTGGCCCTGCCCTGACCCTGCCTTGCCCTGGCCCTGACTCTGGCCCTGACCCTGCCCTGACCGTGGCCCTGACCCTGACCCTGGCCCTGACTCTGACCCTGGCCACTAAACTTGGCTCCTGAGTCTGGCCTCTCATTCCTCCCAGTGCCAGCCCCAGGCCCTGCAGAGGGAGGCCTGGGCACAGCATCCCGAGGGGCCGCTCATGCCCTTCCCTATGCCGCGTCTCCAAGGACGTCCTGAGTTCCCTGGATCCCATCTCTCCGTGGAGAACCCCGCAGCCGTGGGCTTTAACCCAGCGTGAGCCGGTGTTTCCACGTACGCAATCCCCTGACAACACCAGCCCAGGCTGCTGTGGTGGGCCTGGTGCCCGCTCACCACTGCGCCAGCTGGAGCCGCCACAGGGAGGCCAGGCCTGGCCTAGCATCGGTGGCAAAGAGCTTCTCCTACTGGAGCCTCTGTCCATCACCGAGTGCCTCCTCACCTGCGCCTCGCCTGGGCGCCTCCTCTGGTGGCCACCTGCTCCTCTGCCCCTCCCTCTCCTGCAGTCCATTCCCTGTGGCCACGGAGCTCCTGAGTACCCCGGCTGGGAGACACCACCAGGACCAAGCCAGGGTCAGTAACGGACTTCTCTGGACCCTGCTCTGAAAGACACTTTCCATCTGCGCTGTCTTTAAGAGTGTGCTCGGTGGTGCACACCCGGCCCTCCTGCTGCGGTTGCTGCTCTCCTCCTTCCTCCCAGACCCTGGCGTAGGAGGGACGGTTCCCCTCAGCACGGAAGGCTGGCAGCCACACTCCTCCGCTCCCCGGGGTCTTGCAGGTCTGTGTCTGTCCCTGCACTTGGACCGTCCAGCGAGGTTGATAGAGCTGGGTGGAGCTCTGTGTTCCCTGCCCAGGAAGGCACGCGGCGCTGGGCTTCACATCCCTGTGACTGAGGCCCCCAGCCACACCCCTGCCAGGGGGGCGTGCAGGTCACCCTGTGGGACATTCTGACCTCTCCTCTCAGTCCTGCAGCTGTCTGGCCCTGAGCCCTGCACCGTGGGAATGCTCACTGGCTTTCCTCCTCCGACAGCCCAAACCTGGAACCGGGCAGAGGAAGGAGGGTATTGGAGGCCCAAGTAGTGCAGCCAGATGTGCCCAGGTCCAGGAGATCAGGGAAAACAGGAAACAAGGCTGGTGCAGGGGCCGTGTCCAGAGGAGCAGGAAATGCTCTGCCCATCTGGGCAATGCCTTTGAAGGGGCAGGGCCAGCACACTTACAGAGGCAGTGCCCGCCCACGTGTCTAGGTTGCAGGCGGCGGCTGCTTCCAGAGCTTCCCCGGCCTTTGCCCATCCTGGCCCTGCAGATCCAGGCTGTGGGGAGGACATCTCAGAGGAACCCAGGAGGAGTGGTGGCCAGATCCAAATACCGTTGCACTCTGTGCTTTGAGATGCTGGCCTTCTGGGGCACAGCAGCTGGACTTCAGATGCAGCCAGGAAGAACCGACTCCAGAAAGCACCACCAGTTTGGGAGTTGTTATGGTTCAGATGTGAGGTATCCCCAAAAGCTCACGTACGAGACAATACAAGAAGGTTCGGAGGAGAAATGATTGAAAGTCTTAACCTAATCAGTTAATTAATCCCTGATGGGATCAGCTGTGTGGAGACTGGAGACAGGTGGGCTGTGGCTGGAGGAAGCGGCTCCCTGGGGTGCGGCTATGGGGTATACATTTTGTATCTGGAGAGTGGAGTCTCTCTCTGCTTCGGGATCGTCGTGCAAACTGCTTCCCTCTGCCACCCTTTTCCGCCATGACGTGCAGCCTCACCTGGAGCCCAGGGAATGGAGCCTGCTGGGTGTGGACTGAGACCTCTGAAACCGTGAGCCCTCAAATAAACCTGCCTCCCTACGATTGTTGTGGTGGGGTCCTTTCAGTCACAGCAGTGAGAAGGTGACTGTAAGTGAAGTGAGAGTTTCATAATAGGCCTTTAGATGATCAGGTTGGAGAAGAGCAAAGTGGCTCGTGTTTGCACCTGAACCTCCGTGCTGGGGGACGTGCCTGGGTCTGTAAGGAGAGTGGCCAGGTCCAGTCCCACTTCCCTCGGACCTAATGTGTTGGGTCTCCTTGTCCTAATGTTTTCCCTCCCTCTCCCTCCCTCCTGCCTCACGCCCAGGCCAGGGAGTGCGGGTATTCCTGGCACACCACCACGGCACCCACAGGAGACCTGATTTGTTTAGTGACCACTGAGCAGCCGTCCCTGAGTGGTGATCACACTCCCTGCTGCCTTGAAAACTGGTTTCTACTCTCCTGCACACGGCTGGGGAGCTGATCCTCACCTCGGTGTGCCCAGGGTGAGGGACTTCTATGCTGTCCAGGATCTTCCTGTGGCCGGATGCATGATGGCCAGGCCGGATACGGTCAGTGCCCACACAGCCACGTGATGGTGACCCTAGAATGCTCCACAGCCGTGCCACGTCCCCGTCTGTTTTGCACTGTCTTTGCTTGGGTGAGAATGCGCTGTCAGTGCCCACTCTTGGCTGCTGATCATGAGCGGCATTTCTTGTGGGTGACTCTTGGGCCTGTTGCCATTGTCTCTGTGCCCCACAAGAGTCCCTAGCAGCTTCTGTGTATTGGCAACCTCCCCCAAATTGCTGGCCATATTCCCTCAGGGCCTGTCCTCGATGCTGCCTTTGCAGGGTGTAGGCAGGGGAAGTCTGAGGACCTTACACCAATCTGATCGTACTTGTCCCTTCTTCGGCACATGTTTGAAGGTGCACCTGCCGTGGCTCCAGTGGATGCGGAGCTGATAACACAGGCCTGCTGGCCCCCTTGCTCTGGGAGGAGGTTGGGGATGCCAACATAGTATCCACTTTTGTCCCCTTGTCTTTATTTTTCAAAACTCAAAGACACAGTGGTGCACGCCTGCCCACCTCTGGATGTGGTGTGGGTTTCCTGGGGTTGCTGCAGCAAATTACTACGAACCAGGCAACTCAAAACAAGGAAAATACATTCCCCATGACTCTGAAAGCCAGGGGTCAAGGTGCTGCGGGCTGCACTCTGCCTGACGTCTCTGCAGGTGTGGGGCCCTTACTTGCTCCTCCAGCTGCCCACGGCAGCCCAGGTGTCCTTGGGCTGTGGCTGCATACCCTCTGTTTTCACAGTCAGCATCCTTAAATGTCTCTCTGTGCCGACTCACATTGCCTTCTCTCTGTGTCCCTCTCCCTAGGGACACTGTGATTCCATTCAGTCCCCATCAACCTGGATAAACTAGGGTGATCGCTATCTCAAGATTCCTAGCTCAATCCCATGTGCAAAGTTCCTTTTGTCACATAAGGTCACATCCACAGGTCCCGTGGATTAGGGCCTGATATCTTGGAGGTCATCATATAGCCCATCATAGCCTCTCGCAGGTCTGCGTCTGGCCCTCCGTGACCGGTGGGGGGCGGTTCAGAGGGAGAGGGAGATCTTCTTGGACCGGGTGGATGTAAGTTTGTTTTGCTTCCTTCAGTTTCTACAGACTCCTATTTTCATGCTTGGATTCTTGGCTCTTAGTCTTTAGTATCTTTGATAAGGCTGTATAATTTTCCCATAATGACCTTGATGGTTTCATTACATTTCTTACTGGATATCTTATGTCTTCTTGCTTTTAAATAATATTATTTCATTCCCTACTTTTGAAAAATTTAAACCTTACAGGAAAGTTATTAGAATCACACAATGAACCCTGACAAGACCTCCACCCAGGTTCATCCAACAGTTATCAGCGTCTTTCACACACATTTGCTTTGTCCATCTACCATGCACCTCCACCATGCACCTCCACCATCCATCTCCACCATCCATCTCCACCATCCATCTCCACCATCCATCTCCACCATCCATCTCTATCATCCATCTCCACCATCCATCTCCACCATGCACCTCCACCATCCATCTCCACCATCCATCTCCACCATCCATCTCTACCATCCATCTCCACCATGCACCTCCACCATCCATCTCTACCATCCATCTCCACCATGCACCTCCATCATCCATCTCTACCATCCATCTCCACCGTGCACCTCCATCATCCATCTCTACCATCCATCTCCACCATCCATCCATCCATCCTTCTACTCCATCCTTCCATCCACCCCTCCCTCCCTCCTTTCCTCCCTCTCTGCCTGTCTACCTACACACCCTCCTGTCTATCTAAACATAGCTGCGTACTACTTTTGCCGACTTAATTTCTATCAACTAAGAACAAATCTACTCTACGACACAAAAACAATACAATCATCACACTCAGGAAATTTATTACTGATATACCACTGTCACCCGATATTCAATCTATGTTTAAATATTGCTGATGACCTATTGCTAGTATTGATTTTAGCCTATTCCCTTTATCTAACTCAGGATCTCAACGAGGATTAGATCGTCACAGTGAACTGTCATGTGACCTTGGTCTTTTCACTCTAGCGATTGCCTGGGAGTGTAGCTCAGTCATGGGCTCACGCCTAGCCTAGCACTGCGACCACACGAGCCACACGTTCTCCCATGACGGTCGTAGATATTTTTGGAGTCTGGCCAAGTGCTCTGTGGAGTGCCCCACTTTCCCTGGACCGTGTGCTCCCCCATCGTTAGGCTCATCTTGACAGGGCATGGCATGGTGGTGGTGTCCCCCTGCTGTACCTGTCACAAGGCACGTGATGCCCCTTGTCCCATGGCTGGGACATGGGATCGGTCCTTTGGCTCAGTGGCATTTCCAGGTGTGTCCATGAGCAAGGTGCCCCCCCCCCCCCCCGGCAATGAAACAGGGATCCGCGGTGGTTCCTCGGGACATGGCTAGCCCCCCCGCCTCCATTTCACCCCGTGGTCTCAGCGTCCTGCACAAAATCCGTGGTCCTTGCCGTGCTGACAAGGCCAGGGGCTACTGTAGTCCTTCTTCTCCTACATCATCAGCATTCTCTGCCCGAAGTCCTTGGCTCCCACTCGTAAGGAGTTTTATATCAGAGCAGATCAGCAGATTCTTTTCTAACTTAGAGAACCACGACCTGTTCTTGCTTAACATTCTGACGTCTCAGTGCCTGAAATTCAGCCCACAGGACCCTCTTTGGGGGGTGCTGAGTCTGTTTTGCATATCCACATTGGTTCTGAGAACCTGGCGGCACCTTTAAAACCCGCTTCACGTCCCTGCGGGGGCTTCTGGCCAGCAGTCCCGCGGGTTCCCTGTGCCCCGACGCAGTGTCTGCAGGTCTAGGTGTTCTGTGTCGATGATCTCACTCCTTGCCTAGTGACAATTTCATCTCCTCCTTCCCCGTCATCGACCTCTTTCTTCTGCCCATGGGCTGCCAGGGGCTCCTCCACGAAGCTGCCCCCGTGTCAGGGAAGGAGCCAGCGCCTCCTCCCTGATGGGGAGGGGCCCGTGTCCCACACACTCATCTGGGTCACTCACTGGCACACTGTTTCCCATTAAAGAAGTTTTCTTTTTCTCTCTTTTAAAAATTTAAATTTGTTTTCATCAGTTATACGTGACAGTGGAATGCACTTATGCACTTTGATACGTGTCACATAGATGGGATATAGTTTCTCATTTTTCTGAGTGCACATGTTGCAGAATCATGGGTCACACAGTCACATAGATACCTACAGTAAGAATGTCTGTCTCATTCCACTCTCTTTCCTGTCCCATATCCGCGTCCCTCGCCTCCCATCACTTCCCACTCCCTAATCTAAGGTAACTCTATTCTTCTCTATTGCCCCCTCCCCACCTTATTGTGAATTAGCATCTGCATATTAGAGAAACAATTTGGCCTTTGCTTTTGTGGGATTGGCTTATTTCACTCAGCAGGATATTCTCCAACTCCATCCATTTACTGGCAAATGCCATAATTTCACTCTTCTTTAAAGCTGAGTAATATTCCATTGAGTATAGATACCACATTTTCTTTATCCATTCATCTACTGAGGGACACCTAGGTTGGTTCCATAGTCTAGCTATTGTGAATTGAGCTGCTATAAACATTGATGTGGCTAATTAAAAAGTACTAATGGATTTTGAAACTTATTGACTTGTTTTACATTTAAGATAACTGCAGATTTCTTCTCTTTTAACATATTAATGTGGTAAGTTACCATAATATTTTAAAAATGAGAACCATCCTTGCATTATGGGTATGAACCTTGTTTGATGTCTTTAAGTTCATTTGTTTATTCAGTTTGACAACAGTTTTTTTTTTTTCTCTTTCGCATTTACCCTTGAGATGGACTTGTATTTTCCCCTTCTAATTTTTCTCTTTGCCATCTTCTGGCTGTCTGAAATCATGGTATTTAATGGTTGTGCTTTCTGTCCTTGAATGTCTGGACAGCTGGCTTTTATACCTGGTCTGTCTAGTGAGTCTCAGGCCAGGGGAGGAGTGTAAAACACACATTTCTGTACTGAATCGGCATCCATGCAAGCATCTAGGACTTTGAGTAAGAGTGCAGCCCTGCTGTCCATGAGGGTCCACCGGTGGCAAGTCCAAACCTCACAGAGCAATGTGGGCGAGGAAGGAAGTCACAGGAAGGTGGCTGTGGCCCAGGAGTCCCCTGGCCCAGGGAACTCGGGAGCTGAGGCTCTGCCCCTTCAGGCAGTGTCTCTTGGTGCTGTGCCCTCCTGTGACCTGCCTGCCAATCCTGACCCGCTCCTGCTTCTGAGCGCCTGTCTCTGCAGCTCTGGGGAACCAGGCTGTTCTGAGGACACCTGCAGGGGAGATGGATGCTCCCCTACCCACGATGGCTTCAGGGCTGCCTGGGATTGTAACCTCCCTCCCGTCAGCCGCGTTTCCGGGTTATTCCCCGGGAGCTTCGGCTGCCTGCACTCAGGCTGCTCTGCGGCTGTCTGGAACCCTTAGAGCGGCTGAGAGCCTGCCGCCATGTGGGGGGCTCCCCAGCTGAAGGAGGTGTGAGTGTGCAAGCTGAGTGTGCATGTGTGAGGGTGTGGGCATAGTCATGTGTGCACACACATGCAGACATAAGTGTAAGTGTACATTACGTACACTTGTGTGTGTGCAAGTGTGAGCATGAGTGTGCACAAGTGTAGGTGGCTTTTTTACATGTGCACGTGTGTGCGTGTGAGTCTCTGGGAATTCTCACATGTGCAAGCGTGTGTGAGTGAATGCAGGGTGCTGCAGGCAGAAGCCAGCCTGTCCCCTCGCACCTGCCTGCCCTCCGGTCAGGACTGCCCTGGGCACCTGCCTGCTCTCCGGTCAGGACTGCCCTGGACAGGCCCTCTGCCCTCCGGCTCTGGGTTCTGTGGCTCTGCTCTCCCACCATGCTGGGAGTTGAAATCCTCTCCCTTTCTTCGAGGTCCAGATGAAATGCCTCCCTCCCTGCTGTACCAGCTGGCGTGGAGACTGCTCCCTCTTTGACTGGTCCTCTGCCTTGGATTACTCGTGTGTGTGTGGCAGAGGGCTCCTTAGGGATGCGGTCGCCTCTCACTTCTCTTTGTGTCCCCAGTAGTGCTCCGCCCAGGGCCTGGGACAGCGTCTGGTGGGATGAGGTGCTCAGCAATGGCTTATTAAAGTTGGGCACTCACTGCCTCTTGTTGGGTGTCTTTGGTCTGTGGAATTCAGGGATGAGCGATGAAACCTTTGGGTGAAGAATCGGTGCTTTCTGCCTTTCGCCCGGAGGCTGAAACAACCCCTTCCCTTTCATCAATTCTCTCTCCGCCTCCCCACGGTGATCTGGCGCCCACTCCCCTCTGCCTCCAGTCTGACAGGGCTGCCGTGCCCTGAGCACACAAGCGGGGTTGTCACGTGCCGTGTGCAGGGCTTTAGTGACACTGCAGGGCAGGTTTCCAGAGCCAGCGGTGGAGCGACCGTAGCTGCATTCTGATGCGTGTCACATCTTCTCAGAATTAATGCAGGGGCTCGAGAGATGATCCCTGAATCTGCCATGCCTCGGATTCTCCCAAGGGGTGCTGCAAGTTTTCAAAACAGACTTAATTGCGATTCAGGGTAATCGCACACATACTTAACGCTACGCCACACCTCAAGTCCAAGATGAATGTCACACAATGCAGTGTCAGAGCTCTTGGAAGAGGGGATGCAGCGTGGTTGACGAGTCTCCTGAAACAGGAGGGCTTTGCACACAGGAAAGCAGATGTGGAACCTGCTGGGAAGAGCCTGCTGGGGGCAGCCGCCCCCACGGCCCCCAGCTCCCGGGGCCCTGGGGACAGAGCACCATCCCGAGCCCATCCTACCGCCGCTCGCTCCCACGCTGCTGCGGCTCTGGGTCCCAGGGCTCACTGTTGGTTTTGGAGTGTGTTAATGTGATTATATCAACGTGCATTTACACTTGCTACGGCCTATTTCCAGTTTTCTGTGAATATTGATGATTTGGATAGTTTGTGCCACAGCTAACAATGTGGAAGCCACTTCCCATCTGCTCTTTTCCCTATTTGCAGGAACTTCGTCCCTTCTTCCTCCTGCGGCTTCTGCACCAGTTGCCTGAGGAACGTCTCCCCAGACTCCCAGCGGCCATTGTTTATTTCCTCTCCAGGCACCTCACCTCCCTGTTCTCCTGGAACAACACTGGGGTCACGAGCAATGGCTGCCGAGGACGGGACACTGGGGCCAGGAGCGACGGCTGCCGAGGACGGACACTGGGGTCACGAGCGACGGCTGCCGAGGATGGGACACTGGGGCCAGGAGCAATGGCTGCCGAGGACGGACACTGGGGCCAGGAGCGACGATGAGCAATGGCTACTGAGGACGGATACTGGGGCCAGGAGCGATGGCTGCTGAGGACGGGCCGGGGAGCCCCACTCATTGCTGACGGCCTGGAGAGCTTCCCACGCCTCCTCGTGGGCTCCGAGTCGCCTGGGCGGTGTGATCCGCTCCACCTCTGCTGGATGGTTCCTTCCCGAGGGGCCTCTCAGCAAACCTCAGGCTGCAGGCTGCCCAGCCTGCCGCCTGCCCTCCATGGACCCCCTCTCTGCGCTCTCTGGGGTTCCATGCTGTGTGCCCTCTGTCGGGAGCCCCCTTCCCAGACTGTGATTCCTTCAAGGTAAGGTGACTGTCCAGCTATCGTCCAGATGCAGATACTTTGGGGAGGCCATGGAGTGCTGCTCCCTCGAGATCCACAGGTCATCTTGGGTGGCCTAGGCGAGGGTGCGAGTGGATGCCCATGCAGGGAGAGGGCCTCTGGTGGCTCTGCACTGCTCTGGAGGACGGCGCTCGGGGGCATGTGGAGTGGGCTGGGCAGCCCGTGCTGCCGTCACTTGCTTTTAGACATGTTTGCATAGGGTGGAGGCCGTTAGCACCTGCAAGGGTGAGCTGCTGTTGTCACCAATGGTTAACAGCAGGCAGGGGACATCACTGACACAGGGAGGTGGGGTCTTCCATAGCCAGGGGATTTCCACGTCAAACCTCAGACGGTGGGAATAAGACTTGCTGATCTCTGCAGATCAGCCGCCTCAGAGTGCGGCACCCTGGGCAGGGCGAAGAGGTCACTTTGTCTGAAGACCTCATTTTCTGATGAGAAAGCCACAGCCCAGAGGTGGGATGAAGACCACTGACCTCTGGCTCCCAAACAAGTGCATTTCCTGCTAAAACCACCTCGTAAGAGCCAAGTCAGCGGTGGCCTGGTGTCACCGGTGTTTCCTCCTGTCATACAAGTAGAACACAGGTACAAACAGGCTGCCTCCGTGTCGGCTGGGTCACTGCAGCGCTGGGTTGCACGGTGACTTGAAGGGCACGGACAGCTTTGGTTGTGCATCTCTCTGGCCTTAGCAAGCAGAGAGGACCCAGGGCCACCAGCCTCTCACAGAACTTCCATGTAGTTCAGAGCACTCAGGCCTCCACTCTAGTTCTGTGCCACGAACTCCTGCCTAGAGTCGGGTGTGCTGGAGAATGTAGGCTGTGTGTGCATGTGTGTGTGTGTGTGCAGGTGTGTGTGTACAGGTGTGTGTGTAGGTGTGCTTGAATGTGTGCAGGTCTCTGTGTGTGTGTGTGTGTGCAGGTCTCTCTGTATGCAGGTCTCTGTGTGTGCATATGTGTGTGTGTGTGCAGGTGTGTGCATGTGCAGGTCTCTGTGTGTGCATATGTGTGCAGGTGTGTGAGTGTGTGTGTGCATGTGTGTGCCTGTGCAGGTCTGTGAGTGTGCATGTGCATGTGTGTGCAGGTGTGTGTGTGCATGTGTGTGCAGGCGTGTGTGTGCATGTGTGTGCGTGTGTAGGTCTCTGTGTGTGCATATGTGTGTGTGTGATGTGTGTGTAGGTGTGTGCGTGTGTGTGCATATGTGTGCCTGAGCAGGGCTGTGAGTGTGCATGTGCATGTGTGTGTAGGTGTGTGTGCATGTGTGTGCAGGTGTGTGTGTGTGCATGTGTGTGCGTGTGTAGGTCTCTGTGTGTGCATATGTGTGTGTGTGTGCAGGTGTGTGTGTGTGATGTGTGTGTGTGTGATGTGTGTAGGTGTGTGCGTGTGTGCATGTGTGTGCCTGAGCAGGTCTGTGAGTGTGCGTGTGCATGTGTGTGCAGGAGTGCCTTCCTAGAGAACACAGTGCAGACTGCCCTGGCCCTCTGCTGCACGTGCTGCTGCTGTGCAGGGATGTGGTGCTGCTGGTCCTAAGCATGCTCCGCCGGGTGATGACACTCCTCAGGTGTCTGCTCTGTTGGAGGTCCTGTCATAAGGTCAGCAGGGAAAGATGCCAAGGTGATGGGCCACAGCATCTCTTCCCAGGAGGATCTCAGCAGAGGACCTGGAGACATAACTCACTGCTGTTTTTTGACTGTAAAACTAAGGTGGGGATTTAAGTTGAAGATGATGGAGGGAAGACAGATCTTAGAATTCCTGTTCCAACATCAAATGAAATACAAGTAGGGAACAGAAACAGTGAAAAGGTCCACAGCTGGCCACCAAACAGCTGTCCCCAATCGCACCTTTTAAAGTGGGTGTCCCAGGACAGGACCAGGACCATAGAACGTCTTTATAATGGCCAACGGAACTTGTCCCTAAGTCCCACGTGGTGTAAGGAATGGGGATCACTAAACAGTGCTGGAACCCCACCCACTCCCCGCAGCTTGGCGCGGGCAGTGGGCCTTGTCCAGGACAGGTGTGAGCAGAGGTCAGAGGGCAGCCGGGGCTCCAGGTCACGTGTCCTCACACCGAGGAAACCCCGAGTGCTAAGCACATGTCCTAGTCCACTGCAGTACAGTGTCAGGGTTGGGGAGGGGCCGGGGGAGGGGGCGTAGTGCAGACTGGGGTGGAGCGAGTGCATTCCACGTGTCAAAACCAACCCCACTGTGAGGTGCAACTACGCGGCATTGATAAAACATTGAAGAATACACAGAGGACAAAGGGGACCTTGAGAGCTGAGCAGGGAGGAGCAGGAACCGCAAGCAACCCACCCAGGACGACAAAAGTGGAGGTCGCTTCTCTGTCACCTACAAGAGAACCACCACTGCTGGAGGGCAGCGCGGCACCGGGGAGGGGCAGGAGACAGCCCGGGGGACGCTGCACACCCTCATCCAGAGGGAGGGCCACACCAAGACGCCCGAGGTAGAGACCATGTCTGAAGAACCCCTGAAGGATGCACTTCAGCACAGAGAAGCGCACTCGGGCGGGAGCCGGGCAGAGAGAGCGAAGGAGGTCAGGACACGGCCAGTCAGGTGTGTGAGGCTGTTGTTGGCGTTTCTTCCTAATTTCCAAGCCCAGTGTATTGCAAATGCAGGACAATAACAGCCAGGAACCTGGGAGAGGACTCCACAGGACAACGGTCGGCTTGTAAGGAGCAGGTGAAAATTGTCCAACTTTGCATTTTGTTGGAAAACACACAAGGAAGGCATGTTAGACAGTATAAAAATAATTACCAAAATAATAGAATTGAATATACGACTTCTAAGCAAGTAGAGGAAAAACGGGTTGAAAAGACCATTTATCTAATGAAAGAGAGAAGAGCAAAGTAACATAAAATTTAAAATAATAACTGGAAAATACAGAACAAGGTGACAGAAATATATCTGCAACCTCAACTGAAAACAGATAAAATTCATTTATTAAAAGGCAGAGGCAATATTAAAAAATCCTGCTCCGTACCATCATGACACATGCTTAAAACACGGCTATACTTCAAGGTTGGAGACAAAGTCACAGAGAAATATATACCAGGAAAATATTAACATGAATAATTTTGATTTTATTTATAAATAAATAATATCATATTTTAGTGACTATTACAGATAAAATGGTTGATTAAAGAAATCATCTATAAGTAACTCACTACAATCACAGACTTGTATGCACCTAACTTTATAGCTGTGTAAGATATATGACAAAACTCAAGAGGATTACAAGTAAAATTGAAAACTCAGTGGCCACACTGGGAGTCACCACCGGGAGCTGCTCAGAGCTGGTAGATGAGGTTGACAAGGTTGGTGACGTTGTAGAGCAAAGGACACCGGTAGTCTCGAGCGCACACCCACAGTGGCAAGTGAGAGACAGAGGGTGCACTCGATCATCACAAGTACAAGGTTCAAAGTGTTGCTTATGGACTAAATCAAAACGAGAGCTCCATAAATCCAAAGAATTTATGTATTAAAGACTGATCATCTTTGTCGACAATAGTAAAAAGTAAAATTATAGAAAAAAGTCGAAAAACTACTTTGCCACTCCCAAGCTATGCGTTTGGAGATGAAGCTCACGTTCATATGAAACCACGGGGCTTGGAACATGGTCCCTTTTCAGCGTGAGGTTCAGGCATGTATATGAGTGTGTGCGTGTGTGAGTATGTGTGTGTTTGCATGTATGCGTACGCACATGTAAGGACACATGAGGTCACACAGGAAGACGATTGTCAGCATCAGGAGACGGTCATCTCATGGTGACACTCCTCATTGTGCTTTTCCTGAGTTGCTGGGCTGTGATCTATTATAGAGGCAGACGTGTGATGTGTATCTTTTTATTCATGATACACTCATTTAGATCTGTTCCTATAGTACAGAAATAGGCTTTTATTTTGAGGACAGATCTAGACTACATATTAAAGGCCAATTTGACGAAAAAGTGACATTTCTGTGTGACCATAAATGTGATACTCATCAGAGTAGCTGTGGAAGCACATTCTTACCTGTGTCCGTTTAAATGAGTAATTACTAAAATAATTCTTAAATTAAAAATAGAAAATAAACAATGAATAATTCCAAATAAAGTATAAGAGGGACTATAACAAATACAAAAGCAAAATTCATAAAATAGAAAACAAAAGATCCCTAGAGATGGCTTAAAAATTAGTTCTTCCAAAATTTAACATGAGAATATTGATTTAAGTTAAGAGAGAGGAAAGGCAGGCAAACCCATATTAGAAGTGCACGCACAGACACAGGGTGTAGCTCGCATCTGTGGAGATTAAGGGAGAAGGCAGGCACTTGTGGCTGTGCGTGTGGAGCTCACTGTCCCGGTGGCTGAGCGGCAGTAGGGCCCGCAGCCACAGGTCACAGGCTGGCTGACCTCCGCAGGCCGGGGGGGCAGTGGGCTTTTTTCTTTTGTCAGAGCCAGGGGGTCTTGGCTCACACCAGCTCCTGAGCACCATTGTCTTGACACCTAGGAGGGAGCAGGAGCACCTGCTCCTGGTATCTGTGGGTCCCCGGCAGGCCAGGCCCTGCGTCTGTGCCTGAGAGAGCGCAGGTCAGAGCGGAGCTTGGGACCTTCCTGGTCCTGTGTGCTCTGCACTGGAGATTCCCTATGTCCACTGTCTTCTGAGCCAGGATCAGCACAGGGAGCAGAGTGAGGAGAGGAAACTTGGAGGAGGAGGCCAGCGAGTCTCCAGACACCCTGGCAGGGTGTCCAGCTTGGGCTCACCATGCCGGTCCTCAGGGAAGTCTGCCCATGAATAGTATTGACTTGTGGCCTGTCAGTCTTCAACCGCCAATTTAATTGGATGCAAAAACAAGGACCTGAGAGCAAAGCTGGTGTCTCTGACCAAAACCTGGTCAGCATTTGGGGGACACTCCACTCCTACAGGAGGGACCGGGAGGGAGGGCGGCGGATCCTGGGAAGTCCCCAGGCCTCAGGAAGTTCTGAGGGAGGAAAACCTTTTCTCCTCATCTAAAATGATGCAGTGAGTTCATTCATTTGTAGAAAAATTGAATTAAGAAAGAGCTGACCACATACTCAAACAAGAGTCAGCCACCAATTTCTAAGTTTGTTTTCCAAATATATTTAGCTTTCTCTCTCTCTCTCTCTCTCTCTCTCTCTCTCTCTCTCTCTCTCTCTCTCTCTCTCTCTCTTAAAATGGGGATTTGCTTTCCTTCTCTCCACTGCACCCGCCCCGAAGCTCTGTGCTGGAGCATGGCTCTGACCCTCTGGTCCCTGTGGAGTGAAACCCTAGGGACATCTGCACAGCCACGTTAGCAGGCCACTGAGCGTACGGTTCCCCCCTGATCTATACTCTTCCTCCCTCTGTCCCTTCACAGATATTCTTAAAAGCTTAAAACATCGGTAGTACCCAGAATTCAATTTGGCTGAAGTCACAGCATCCCCAACACCTGTTGCTGCCTTGGCTCACCAGGGTCACCTTCCATGACGGCCTGCCCTGAGCCCGTAGAGCTTCCTCAAAGGGCCCTGGGTCCTTTGGAAGGAAAATCTCTCTCCAGACGAGATGGCACCAAGTCCCCATTTAAAGAAATGAAACTTTGTGAATAACGACTTCTGTGTGCAGAGTGTTGCTTGTGAGCAGAGAACTTGACCCTGCAAACTGTGATCTGAGAGAGGGACACGGCAGGTATTTTTCCTAGGTAGGTGGGAAAGTCAGTTACCGGCTGGGAAGATGTTTTCTTTCTTTTCTTTTCTTTTCCTTTTGTATTGGGGATTGAACGCAGGGCACTTAACCACTGAGCCACATCCCTGGCCCTTTTTTATTTTGAGACAGGGTCTCACTAGGTCGCTTAGGGCCTCGCTGAGTTGCTGGGGCTGGCTTTGAACCTGCCATCCTTCTGCTCAGCCTTCCGAGCAGCTGGGGTTGCAGGAGTGCACTGTTGCGCCTGGCTGGGGACGACGTTCCTCAGGGGAAGTGACGGGTCTGGTAGGGTTCCAGGATGGCCCCCACACTCCTGCTCCAGGGTGGGACACACCCTGCAGGATCCCTCCTTTTGGTGCCAACAGGACTGTGACATGGAGAGTCCCTTCCTGGACAGGGTCGTGCATATGACAAGGTGACAGGGAAGTCACTGCTGTGACTGTGTTTTATCGGGTAACACTCCAGCTTCCTCCAGGGCCTCCTGCTGGCCTGGAGGACCAGGGCTGTGTGGTCCACTCTGCAGGCCCTCCAGCCAGGACCCAGAGCCACCCTAGGAGCTCAGCTGACAGGGACCTCGTGGTTCAGCCACCTGGAGGTGTGTCTGTCGGCAGCCAGGGGTTTGGGAGGTGGCGCTTCCCCCAGTGAAGACGGCTGTGTGTCCATGGTACCTCGATTCCAGCCTCCTGAGACCCTGGGCAGACAGCCCAGCTGCCCAAACCAGAGTCCTGATCCCTGGGACTGTGAGGCTAGGCGCCTGGTGGAGGAAGCTGCGGTTAATGGTGTTTGTTATGCATCAAAGAAAACGGATGCTCAAAGCTGGGGAGGAGGGCTCCTGAGCTGTCTTGTTTTAGATTCGTCTTTAATGTGCTGCATCTGCAGATTCAACCCACTGCGGATCAAAAGTATTTAAGAAAGATGTATGCACCTTCTTTCTTGTCATTATTCTCTAAACCAGAGAGAACACAGCGATTTACACAGCCTTCCTGTGGCGGTAGGTGATCTGCATAAGATGTGAAGTTGTGGGTTGTGTACCATCGAGTACGCGACTCCACCACCCTCAGAGGGGACCAGCCACCTGAGGGTGCCGAGGCGTGACTGTGCTGGCTATGCTCTAATGAGGCTGCTGTTGTGAGCTTCTCACATGTGCCCCTGTCCCATGGCTGGCCTGGTACCTCGTCACTGACCCTCCACTTGCCTGACAGCCTCTGCTCATGGGTGCTCTGAGGACCAGATGCGCTTGAGGTTGTGGTGCAGAGGCCTGGGGCTTGGTCAGAGACTTGTCACCCACATGTGGTGGAGGAGGGCATCTGGGTGCCTGGACTTTTGCTCTTGGCCTGTCCACTCACCTGTGGACAGCCTTGTCCCATTCAGGGCCTGGCGTGCCTGGCCTGGGTGGAGATTCCCTGTGGCCCAGAGTCAGGGTCCTTCCAGGAAGGTGCTGGCTCAGGGAGGGCTGGCCCCGTGTCCTGGCCCGCTGTGGGTGGGGCGGCTCGGAGGCGCCTCAGGAGGCGTGAAGGGCAGGCACAGAGGCTGCCTGAGTCCCGGGGGCAAGGAGCCCAGCACCACAGCAGCTCTCTGCTGGGGGAGGGTGCCTCTGGTTTCCGACAGACAGGGAGGGGCAGAGGTCGCTGTCCTTCCCAGGAGAGGCCGCGGCCAGCTCGGCACTCGTTGCCACTGTGCCCAGTTTCCCACCTTGGGTGGCCCTGGTCTCAGGGAGGAGCTCCTGGAGGACGGGTGGGCAGGGGCTGGGCTGTATGACCCTCCCCACTACGGCCTGTTCCAGCAGGTCCCTGTGGCCTCTGGGGGAGGGCCGCATGCCGAGGGCACAGCCTGTGGCTCTCCCACAGCTGCCAGCACCTGCCCCTTCCCTGCCAAGAGGAGGCGGTGACTCATGGCAGGAGGTGCCGGGGGTGGCCAGGGCCTGTGGGTGGCCTGTCAGCCGGGGCCCTGAAGCTCCTGTCTGTGAGCCACGGTGCCCTGGAGGAGCAAGCCAGCTGCTCCCTGTCCCTTCTGCTAGGGTATTTCCTGCACCCACCTCCCAAGTGGACACGACCCTTGTCTCCACGCTGTCCTCTCTGTCACTGGGATGAAATACCCGGGAAAATCAGCTTCAAGGAAGAAACACGTATTTTGGCTCCTGGCCTCAGAGGTCTCAGTCAGCAGGCTGCATCGCTTTCAGGCCCGTGGTGACGTCGACCATCGTGGAGGGGGCACGGGCCGGAGCCACTCTCACATCCGGCAGGCGGTTGCAGAGGGAGCTCCCCTTACAACAGCCCCTTCCCCGTTAAAGGGCTATGGATCCTTTAACGCCTTAAATCCACCCAGTAGGCCAGAGCCCTGGTGACCCACTCACTTCCCCAAAGCCCCCCATGTACACCCTGCGCTGGGGATGGAGCCTTCAGGTCACCAGCTTTCAGGGGGACTTTCCAGGTCCAAAGGAGAATGCCGGCTCTTGAGGTTTGTCAGCTGGTGTCATCTGGCCAGGGGTCATGGTGGCAGGGCAGACACTGGGACCCCATCATGGTGTGGTACAAAGGGCTTTGGCTGGATTGGGCAGGCCGTGGTCAGATGAGCGTTGGCCGTCTCCTCTAAGGCTGGATTCTCATTGCTGGTGCCGTCCACAGTGTCTCAATCATCACTGAATACAATAAGTAGGCTTTGGTGCTCTCCTCTAATTTTAAGGAGAAAATTAAAAACAAAATAACCAAAAAAACAAACTTCCTCAGCATGATTTTTCTCCTCCAGAGCGTCTAGATTTACCTGTACCACCAAAGTGCTGAGGTCCCGGCAGAGTGGACATGCTCAGAGCGGGTGTCAAAGTGCGTTGATAGACAGGCCCGGCACTCTGGAGCCTCTGTGTGGTAGACCATCCCTCACTGATGGCTGCTGATGCTTGCAGGAAACCTGCTCCCGGTCCACGGGGGGCTTCGGCACCCAGCAGTACAGACTGTCGCCCTTGGTGGTGGGCTCTGTCCAGCCGGCCTCCCTGGTGTCCTCGGCACACAGGCTGGCAAGCAGGTGGGTTGTGTCCCCTGAGGCACAGGAGCAGCCGGGGCGTCCTGGTTGCTGGTGAAAAAGAGATCACGTTTCTACTTTATGTAGAAGTGAAAAGTACCTGGGAATTACAGGATCCCATCTCTCTGACCCCAAGGAAGGTGGTCTGAGGGAGAGTGTAGCCCTGAGCTCCTCAGCTTCCTGCTCCGTCCCCTCCTGCATGGTGACACCTGGAGTCCCAGGCTCTTGTCACCCAGTGGTCAGTTCTGTGCAATCACCCAGCTCTCCCATCACTGCCTCAGTCAAACAAACTGCTGTAAAGGAAAGAAATCAAGTTACTAAGTGTACAGATCCTTAGGTAGGAAATTTACTTCTGTCAGAAGAAGTGACCGTAACAACAAACCCAGGCCACGGGCGAGCGTGTGTGGATTGGGTCTGGTGGCCCCTCTGGGTCTGGGCAGTCCTAGAGGCCCTCTGGCAGCCAACTGCGGGAGCACGGCCCACTTCCTGGTGGCGAGAGCCAACAGGCTTTCCTGGGTGCAGCCTCTTTGCCAGGCTGCCTGGTGCCTCTGAGGATTTCTTCTTGGTACTCTCTTCCAGACTAAAATGTGTCAAATTGATTTTTAAAATTTCTGGGTCCTTAATTTTAAACGTGTTTTAGTGAATTGCAGAGAAGTACAGTAGTCGGTCCTGAGTTTCAGGACTTGTGCCCATGGACCTCAATCTGCGGACAAATAAGCATGACAGCTTTAGGGACAGAGACCGTGTCTTAGTCTCTGCTACACAGGGCCTGGCATGGTGCAGGTTCAGGAACCACAGTTAACAGATGTGATCATCTTAGTTGTAATTTTGTCTCCACCGTTCCAATATTTTGAGATTGGAAAAGTTTGTAAACTCCCCAAGCTTCTTTCTCTGTGAAATGGGTCTAATAATAATTTGTTGAAAGAGAATGAATGAATTGAGGCTTGGAAAGCATTTAACATTATGTCGACAGTAACCAGGATCTTGAAGCTCAGCTTCTCAGTCCTGCTAATGAGGTTCTTCCTGGCCAGACAGAGCAATGGGTACAGGGCTTATTTGTGGGGCTCTGCTTGATTTTAAGCAGAGTTTTGGGCCTCTCACCGCTGTCCTGAGCTGTCCTGAAGGCTGTGAGTTGCTTTGCTTTTGGGACGTGCTGATTTAGATGAAGCAGGCAGAATGGAGACCAAGAAGCGTGTTTGAGAAGCAAACTGTGCGGTAGTAGGCAGGGTGACCATGCCGTCTCCACCCTCCTGGGTGACTCCCAAGACGGAATGTCCCAGCTTGAGGGGACCTTTCCTAAGAGCCATGGGAGGACCTGTCTGCACGCTTCTGGGCACCTGATGTTTAAATGAAACCAGGCGTGTGCAGGCGGCAGAGGCCTGTATCAATGCTCACGTTGCCATTCCCTTTGTAGGCCAAGTGTGAGGTTCCAGAGTGCTTAGACGAGTCTGAGCAGCTTGATTAATGAGGCCAGAGAGACCCAGAGGAGGACGCTCTGACCGCGTCAGCCCCAAGCAAAGCCACAAGCCTCAGGGGCTTTGGAGGTGCCCGCGTCTGGTGTTGGGATGCCCAGCTATGCAGCAGAGATCCCAGATGGAGGCTCAGCGGGGGAGTTGGTACCCGGGGCTGGAGCCGGTCAGAGAGGGTCTTTGGTCAGCTTTTCCTGTTTTGGGAGTAAATAAATGAGAGGGTTCTTGGCAGAGGCCGGAACTCCCAGATCCTTCTCAGCATGCAGCAAGAGACGGATGGCTAGAGACCCTCTGGGAATCGAGTTCCTTTGTCACTGCTGTCTTCCCGTGTGCACCTTGCACTCTGACAGAAAGTTGCTCATTAATCTCCTCGGGATGACCGATTTTCCATCGCAGTCACTCAAGTGCACCAGAGCTCTGGAAACTGTCCTGAGGACCTGGCTGCAGTAATTGCTAGCTGTGGCCTTTGTTAGGCTGTGTGTCCCACAAAGACCCAGCCTCTGCTGATCATTAGCTCCAGTCTGTGCTGCAGGTTTTAAAAACAAAACTGTGAACAAAACCTTATCAACACTGTGAGACGGAGGCAGGATTTTCAGGGCATAGAAAGGCCACGGCCTGGAATGGATTGGTTGTCACTGGGCACTGGGACCAAGGGTTGGTGTGGCAGTGCCAGGTGAAACAGGGGCAGGTTTGGGGAACAGGATGTATATTTAGTCGTGTTATCACTTTGAATATTGGAGAAGCAAGTGGAGCCTGAGAAGGGGGGTACAGGGTCAAATCCTGCGCTAGGAGTCAGGGAGAGGAGGGCTGGGCAGGCAGCCGAGGGAGGGAGAGCTCACATGCAAGTGTCTTCCTGTTGCTGTGACTTCACGTGGTCCCACGAAGGTTCCAGAAGGTAAGGCATGAGGTGGCTAATTTCTGGGGGAGAGATGAAGGCCCGTATCAGGAGTCACATTTGGCCTAGACAGTTAAGGTTGGAGAGATTGGCTTAGCACCTGTTTCTTGGCAGAGCCAACGTCTCCTGGCCCAACCCTTTGTCTCCAGCTGAAGGTGAGATAACAGTTCAGGGACATAGAACAGCCTCAAGGAGAAACGCCCACGGACTGTTGGGCTGAAGAACCAACCAGCTGGTGCTCTCACACCTGACCTACAACCTGCAGCTTGCGGATGGGCCAGTGAGGAATCAGCGAATGACCTTCATTGAGACTGAACAATGACCCCCATCCCCAGAAACAGAAGAACATGCACCCTGGTGGAGATTTCAGGGTTCACAGGATACCCATGTGGAAACGCGGGATTGGAACCTGTGAGGGCAACAGCTATGCCGGAGGATCCCTGGTGCCGTTGCTGGCCCTGACCTCCCCTCCCGTGCAGCCCCGACTGCTGTCTCTGTGAATACAGAACCCCAGGCCACGCTGGGCCCATGCTCGGCACCTCTGAGATCGCCCACATGCCCATTCTCAAGTGTGTGCCTCCCTCTTATGACAAATGGCTTGTTCTGTGGCTCATATCTGACGTATCCTCAATGTGACGTGGTCAGGGACCCGGGAGGTCCGAGTAGAGGTCCCCTCTGCTACTGGAGGCCTGCTGGACCCAGTGAAGTGACCAGTGGACCGCCGTGCTTCAATCTCAATGAGAGTCATCTCACCACGCAACCCTGGGCGGGCCGTCCCTGCATTCTGGGCTTGGCTGTCCTAGCTATAAAAGTGAAAATAGTGCCCACCTCCTAGGCCAGTGTGGAGATCTCGTAACACAGGCCAGTGGGAGAGAGCTTTGTGGGGCTGGAGTAACAAATGCGAGTCACCCTGAGGGTGGTCCTGACATAAATGGCCCTGCTGTGACCGTTGTGCCAAAACACTCGCCGTTCTAGAATTCCAGCCACCAGTAAACAAGGCATGTGCACAGCTGAAGAACAAAACGTGGGGTGAATGAGTCTTATCTGAGATGTCTGGAACCAGAAACGCTGGATTTCAGATTTAAAAAATATATTTGGATTGATCTATCATCTATCCATGTATCTGTCAATGGATCTATCTATCATCTATCTATGTATCTGTCATCTATCTATCTATATATCTATGTGTGTATTTATCATCTATCATCCGTCTGTCTATCTATCTATCTGTCTTGGGGATGGGACCCAAGCCTTAATGTGAAATCCAACTTGTGTTTCATATATACCGTATGCACCCAGCCTGAGGGTAGTCTTATATGGTATTTTTAATAATTTTGTGCAGAAAACAAATTTTGTGATGTAAATTTCTACACGTTGTGTCACATTGGCACACAGAAAGCTTTGTATTCTGAATGAGCATTTTGTATTTCAGATTTTCAGATTGGGGTGATCAACCTGTAACACAGGCCTTGATACTAGATAACCAAGCGGGACTTGACTGACACTGGTTGCACCAGGCCATTTGTCCAGGCTGCCCCCAAGAAGAAACCATGCTCCGCTCCCCTGGGAGACTTCCCAGTGGTACCGAATGGCACCGTGTGTGGCCCTGGTACTGGGTGGCAGAGACCCTGGGTGTTGACCTTATTTCCACGTGTGGAAGGATCTGCCTCTTGCTGACCTCTCCTTCACTATTAGGATGCTGCTACGCTAGTTAAACCGGCAATGACGTTTGCCATTCAACTGTGCAGACATTCTTTGCAGAGCAGACGCGTACTATGACGTCTGTTCTGTCTCAAGTTTGTGCTGCTCTTTTCTGCTTGTCCTTTTCTGGGTGATTTATCATGTCAGTTATGGTGTTTTTCAGTTGAATCAATATTGTCTTGGTACAACCAAGGAGTGGCCAGGGCTACTCCTCTGTCACAGTTCTGCTTTCCTTGACCTCACCCCACCTGGGGTTTTCCGACGGAGCCTCCCTGCTTCTGAGAGCCTCACGCTCCAGCCATTACTCTCTGCACCACTGTTCCCCGAGCCCCGGCCTTCCTGCCTCCTTCTGCAGCCCTGGGACCTCTCTGCTTCCCAGGTGAACCTGTGTCCTATTGAAGGGGACCCTTACGTCGTCCTCCCACCTCTCAGACTCTCTCTAATTAGCTGGCACACCCAACTGGGAGCGTGGCTTCCTAGGTGATCACTTACCGGTGTCATTCTGTCCTTGCTTTAAGGAGTATAGTCGGTTGGAACCTGTAGTTCAGGGCTGTCCATGAGAAATCCATCATTCCCATTCTCCTTCTTTCAAGATAACGAGGAGACCCCTCCTCTTCTCTCCGGAATTCTGGATCTCTTCCTTACCTCTGGTATCGGAACACCTCATTCAGACAGCAATCTTGCAGGCTCTTTGCCCCGGGCCAGGCACTTGGCCAGCAATTAGAGCTTGTGATCTACATTTTTTAGGTATGAAAAATTTTCTTGAATTAATTTTCCTTAATAATTTTCACTTGTTTTCTCCATCTCCTTTTTGAAAATATTTTGGTAAGATATCAGACCTTTTGGATTAATTTTTTATGTCTCTAAAATACTCCTACATAATTCCATCTTTTTGTCTCACTTTCTGAGAGATTTCTTCAATTTTATCTTCCAACTGTTTATGAAATTTCCTGTTTTTGTATCACACTTTTAATCTCTGATTTTCCCCCATCCCCCAGGAGACCAGAGACCGTCTCAAACTCTGCTCTACCAGGCCTCTAACCACCCACCCACCCATCCATCTGTCCACATGTCCATCTTCCCAAGCTCTCATCATGGTTGATATTATGTACAAAAGTGACTACACCATAGAATACCCAGATTTCTGGTTGGACATTGTCCTTGTGTCATTGTGAGGGTGTTTCTGCATGCGGGTAGCATTGAGCCTGTAGACTTCGTGAAGCAGACCACCTCCCTGACGTGGGTACCGTCCGGTGCAGGGAACACACACAGAGGGGTAGCAGGAGTCCGGTTCTCTGCCTGACTGCATCAGCCGGGCCTCCACCTGCTCCTGCCCTGGTCCTCTGGATTCTCAGGCCTTCACACCTGGCCAGAAGCCACACTGCTTTGGCTCTCCAGCACTCAGGCCTTCCAACCATGATGCTTATTTTCCTGAGTCTCCAGTTCGCAGTGACAGATGATGAGATGTTCCTTCCATAATCCCACGAGACAGTCCCTCAACATAAGCTTGTGCTTCATGATGCAGTTCTGCTTCCAGAGGCCTCCACCTTCTTCCTTTCTACCCGTCCACCCCACTGTCCTCCTCCCTATGGAACTACTGGGCTGTGGGGTGAGTGTATGTGGACATCACGTCAGACTCTGGCTCGATGGCTCACAGGCTGGCAATTTCATTAGGTGGCTTCCTATTTCAGTGACTGGACATCTCCCCTCCCTGATCCGCCTGGGTGTCCAGCTCTTCCACCCACACCCTCTCAATTCCACAGCATCCAGCCTTTCACACTGGGCCCTCTGTGAGCCTCGAGTCTCCAGGAAAGGAGAACCCAGGCTTCTACCCAGGGTCAGGATGGAGTGCTACTTGGACAGGGCCTGAGGTTTGGATTTCTCGCCATGCCCTGGCTTCCCGTCTGGTGTGGGGCTGCCCTCTTGGGTCAGAGCCTCCCAGTGTCTTTGGGAGACTGTGTCCCTCTCCTAAGCGCTCTGGCTCCCCGCCATGTGCCCCTATTCCTCTCCACACAATCTGCCAGAGTCACTGAGATTGCTCGTCTGTGGAGGCTCCCCTTTCTCGTTTGACTCTGAGAATTTATGCCTCTTTATTCCTTTAACTTTGGGGAGGTAACAGGCGGGAGAGGGTATAAATTCATGTTCTCAGCCTTTGCGTTGACGAGAAGCCCGGAGCACCCTCCTGTAGAAAGACGGTGAATGCTGGGTTTCAGTTGAGGAGCTGGCAGGAGGGTGAGACCGAGCTCTTCGGGTTTCTCTCCCCCAGAAAAGGAAAGCCTGTCTCCATCAGAGGCGAGGTCTTTGCCGGGGCCCCAGCTCCAGCTAGGAGAAGCCTCAGGGGAATGGGCACAGGGCAGAGCCGCCCGAGTCTCAGGGGGCACCGCGACTGGCCTCTCCGGGTCTGCTTCCTGCTGCTGCTGGTGGAGGGGACCCTTCTCAGGGCTGCTGGTAAATGTGGCAGGTGACAGGAACTGAGAAGATGGTGTGGGCAGTCACCTATGGAAAGTCGGGCTGTAGAGGAATGCATGGGGGGGGGGTCCAAGGACGACAGTCGGGGCAGCTGCTGGGGAGGAGGAGGTAGGGGATGGGGAGGAGGGTGGACAGGCGGGGTGAAATGTTGGTGACAGTCCTCTGGCTTTTTCATCACAGAAGACCTGAGAGTAGATGTTTCTGGGTCACAAAGGAAAGAATGGGGCTGCAGCTCAGTGCAAGGGTGTGTCAGGGGCATCTGATGTGAATAGGAGGTCATCCAGCGTCACAGCGGTTGGGATGACCGTCATCCAGGTGGACAGGAACCATTCGCCTTTGAAGAGCTGTGGCGGATTGAGGAAGGGGACGTCATCCCAGGTTATCCTCGACGCAGCACAAACGTGACCTGGCCAGCCACAGAGCCACTGTCATGTGAGTCCTTATTCAACTATTGTGTCTCAGATTGGGGTTTTGTGCAGCTGGAAGAGCGTCAGGAGGAGTTGGATGGACGTCCCTTGAGTTCCCTGATCAGCTGGCTCCTCTAGCGTCAGGGGTGGTCCTGGCCGAGTCCCGAGCAGCAGCAGTCGTGGGTGGCTAGCTCCTCCTCAGGGAGTGCACGGCCTCGACACCAGTGACCTCGCCTCGTCTTGGGAGGAATTTCGGAGGCGGCAGCCTCACCTGTGGTGGTGGTCACCGGGGCACTACTCAGCTTCTTACTCGGCACCTGGGCTGTGAGGTCGGGCCAGGTGCTCTGGATCTCTAGAATCTGGAAATATGCAGACTGCAGCAAGGTAGCATGTGGTTAAGTAGCTGGTGGAGCAGGGGCCAGCGCGTTCCAAAGCCTTCAGGAGAACACGTGCACAGGAGACGCTCAGGAAGTGGTTCCTGGCCAGAAGAGCTTGGGGACGACGTGTGCTCTTCCCAGTGTTGGTAAGGATGAGCCGCTCTGAGAAGTCCTACGGCTAAGTGAACCGTTCACTCCATTTTTAAAGTGCTTTTGAAACCGATTTGATTTTTAATGCCTCTTTAGAAATCTGGAGCAGCGTCTGGAGGAAGAGCAAGGCTGGACAGCACCAGGCAAGCGGGTGCCGGGTCCCTGCTTCCTACGGAGTGCACCCTCCTGCGGGTCCGGAGCTGGTGTGGCCTCCTGTGAGCTCACAGCAGGGGGCAGGAGGGGAGCCGTCCTGAGCCTGGCTGCTCCTGTTCCTTTCTCCTTCCCTCTGTCCTTGCACGGTTTGTTTTTCCTCTCACTTCCCCTCCTCCTGCCTCTGCACCTGTTCAGTACGTGCAATGGGTGGGTCCGCAGCCTGTACTCACCTCTCAGATAAGCCTGGCCTTGAAAGAGAAAGGCATCTTGGGCAAGCAAGGAGGATTGGCCATTGTGAAGAGGGCCTTTAGGCACATTCCAGGCAGAGGAAGGAATTAGAGGGTGCTGGGAGAAAGGGACGGGGTCAGAGCGCCTTCCTCAGGGCCCAGCGACGCGGAGCTGGGCTCCTTGGCTCTGCTCGCACCCGGCACTGTCCAAGGCCTCCTCTGTGCGTCTGTTTTGCTCACTGACTGATTGATGTGTTCTCCTCTCCATTAGTGCACTGTAACGGTGCATGGGGGCTTGTTGTCACGTATCCCACGCGCACACAATATAGACTTTAATTCTCCAGTGCCTCCTCTTTCCCCTTTTACTCGTCACAATCCTAGGACAGAGGATCCATCCACTGTAGGGTGAAGAGCTGTCTCCACCATCACTGGGAGGATACACAGCCTGGGAGTCACAAGCGGCAGATGGCATGTCCAGAGGGTCCCCTGAGGTCTTAGTCTCACTCTTTTTTCCCACTGTCCCACAGGCTGGGGTTTGGATCTTGGCACCTGCCACGTGCTAAAGGCTGGTCCTCAGAATGGCACTTCTGGGAGCTGGAGGGGCTGAGGTCCTGCAGGCGTCCCTTTGAAGGGGGTCGTGGGGCCCACTCTCCTCTTGCTCCCATGTGCTGGCCACCAGGTCGAGGGCTTTGCTGCACACGTGCTCCTGCCTTGTTGTCTGCCTCCCTCCAAAGAGGCCTGACCACAGGGGCTGCCAATCACAGCCTGGAACTCTCAGCTGTAAGCTGTTCCTCTCTGTAAGCTCATCAGCTCGGCATGTGCTACAGGAATAGGAAGCTGCCTCTCACACCAGGAAGGGAGAAAAGCCCTGGGATGAATAAAGTCAGGATTGAAAGGGGCCTCTCTACAGACCTTGGACAGACGGAGGTTACTAGTTAGTGACTGCTTGGAGCAGCGGTAGCCCAGCAATTCGACAGTCTAGGTTGAATTTCCAGAAACACAAAGTTATAAAACTGGATGAAAATGGAATAGAAAATCTTAATTGATCCATAACAGTGAAAAGATGAAATTGGTGATTTGAAGACTTGCCACAGTGAAAGGCACAGAACCAGGTGGCTTTGTAGGTGATCTTAACTATATATTCAAGGAATTAACATCACCCTTCACAAACTCTCCTGAAAAATAGAGGAAAAAGCAGATTCAGCTCATTATATGAGGCTAGTGTCACTGTAATACCCAAGGCAGACAATGGAATCACAAGAAAGGGACAATCCAGTATCTCTTACGAACATGAGACACAACCCTCACCAAATACCCGCAATCGGAATCCAGGCCTGGATGAAGACGATGGCATCAGGACTAGGTAGGCTTTATCCCAGGTGTTATGTCCAGATCACAGTGATACGCCATATTAAAATGAAAGATAAAACAACAGGATCCTCACAACAGACGCAGGGAAGCCTTTGACAGAATTCAACGCCTTTTATAATGAAAGAGCTCGACAAGCCAGGACCGGGAGCTTCCTCAGCCCCGCAGGCCTATGAGACAAGAGTCAGCATCACACGTAATGGTGGAAAACTAACTCACCACCAAGGAAAGGTTAGGACGCGTGCTCTCACCACGCCTACTTCACATTGTACGGAGGCTCTACCTGGGAAGCGGATGAAGGAAAAGAAGCGAGAGGCCTTAGAATCGGGAAAGAAGAAATACGTCTCTATCCACAGATGACGTCGTCTCGTACATACAATTTTGCAACCTAAAACTAATTAGGTACACGCAAGCCAGCTGATGGCAAGGGAGCGGTCCCCAGGCAGGCCTGGACCAGGCTTGTAAACACAGCTGAGGATTCGAATGAGGTGTCAATAGACATTCATTAAGCTTCTTGGTCAAGGAAGTTTAGATCAAATTGGGAGTCACGTGTGTCTTTGCAGTGGGACTTCCCAGAGCTTTCAGTACTTCAGTGGACATTGTGCATCTTGCAAAGGGGCCCAGCTTCTGCACATCTCCTAAACTTGTTTGACCTCGAAACTCATGGGGAGGGGGCAATCTCTCTAGGGACTGCTATTCTATGGAATGGTCAAGACCTGAAGACCGAGATGATGGCTGGCCTGTGGTCTCCAAAATTTATTAAAGCTTAACTAGATCTATAGCCTAAAGCAACTGGCAAAAGGTTGATCCAGGAGGATTTTGTTTAAAAAAATGAGAGAGAACATCAAACAGTAAAATAACATACACATCCAGGTAACTATAAACCCATATCCAGAATTCTAGAAGGCTCTTCTGAATGCCCCTTTCCAGTCAAAACAACACACACACCCTGCTACCTATAAACCACTATTTTGATTTCTATCATCATAAACAAGATGTCAGTTTATGTTCTGTGAAAGCAGAAACTCATGTTACTGAAAGATGAATCCAGGAAGAAACCAAGCTAAAGAGCAAGGAAGACTAAATTCCTGGGGAGAAAAGACCGTATTTGAAGATGAAGCTTCCATCTCAGCCTGAATCTGCCTCCTCCCTATAAGGTGGCAAATTCTGCTATTTGCATGAGTGTGGCTCACATCTGCGTCAGCACACGTAATGGGTGATGGTAACCGCTGGAATCCTTCAGTTATAATATTTACTCCCAGTTCTTGATTTTGGTGTCATTTCTTCATGCTTAACAGATGTGTGATTTGGAAATTTTTAGTAACACATCAAAGACTGTGGTAGCTGGTCTCAGGAAACAAGGAACCACTTATAACAGGGAGAGATGGAAATAAAAGAAGGAAAGGAAAGAAGAACAAGGAAAGGAAATTGATTAAATAGGTGAGAAGTCTCAAAGGAGGACTATTTTTAATTTGCTTTCCTATAGTTTATTTGATCTGGTTTACTATTTGAAAACCAAAACTGATTACAAATAGTGTATCCATTGTGATCCCAATTTGGTTTAACAAAAAGTGTGTGTGTGTGTGTGTCTATATTGAGGAGGAAAGTCCTGGAAGGCGAGGCATAAAATGCTAATGCTATAGCTGAGTAAGAAGATAGACATGATTTTTATATTTTGTATTCTTTTCTTTATTTTCTGAACCTTTTTACAATGAACACATGTAGCATATAATCAGAGCCAAAATGTTGTTTTGTAAAAACTAAAACAAATTATGTGCATCCACATGTCGTCAATCACTCTGTCTTGCGGGGAATCTCTCTTGGATGTGCTTTTGGATTTACTTTTTTCACTTCTGTCTAAAGTCTATGTCTTAAGGAAAAAAATCAAAACATTGAAGGCAAAGAGATTGGAAAGGGTTAAGGTTTATATGTGGACCTCAAAGGGAGGAAATGGGAGGAAATGAACGTCTCTTTCCAGGAGTCTATCCATAGATACCCACATGAGGTGGTCTTCAGATAGCGTCCCACGTCCTCAGATGAGCCCGAAGGCTTATTATAATAATCAAAACTTAAAAAAAAAAGAACAACCCACAATAATGGTTGTGGCTTGGTGGATTTCACAGTGGCAACTCCTGGGGTAAACAGCTGGTGATGACGACTGACTTCTTCAGCTCAGCCCGGGAGAGAGCGGGGAAGCAGATCACAAGCAGAGCTGGCTCCTCTCTCCTCTGCTATGAAATCCAGCCATTGCTGTTCCGTTCCACTTGGACGACAATCTGTCTTGTGTACAACACATTGTTAAGGTAATCAAGAGTCATCTGGAAGGACATTTCAAAAGGTCTTTACAAGTTCTGTCCTTGCTTAGCTCCCACCACACGTCTTAACAGTGATTGGTGAATATAGAAGAAAGGACTTAGATGTCTCCGGCACTTTCCTGAGCATTTAACACTCATCAGCTCTCTTGATTCTCACGAGCACCCTATGAGGAAGTACACTGTTGTCCCATTTTACAGGGGAGGAAACTGTGCCGTGGCCTACAGCTAGGAAGTGGTGGAAATGAAGCTGGAACTCCAGCCAGGGCTGCAGAGCTTGAACTCTGTGGGCCACTGAATTTTGCTTCGCCTCCTTACTCGTCAGTCTCTGCCTATTGCTGCCCAATGCCTTCTTCTTCCCCTTTAGTCTTACTTTTTTTTTTTTTTTTTTTTTTTGGTGTCAAGGATTGAACCCAGGGATGCTTAACCACTGAACCACATCCCCAGCCCTTTTTTGTATTTTATTTAGTGACAGGGTCTCACTGAATTACTTAGGGCCTTGCTAAGTTGCTGAGGCTGGCTCTGAACTCATGATCCTCCTGCCTCAGCCTCCAGAGCCGCTGGGATTGGCGTGTGCCACCGCACCAGGCTGGTCTTACTCTTGCTGACCACACCCCTCCTCCTTAGTCCAGTCCAGAATCATCCCTAACAACCTGCACATGACTCACTTTTATGTTCCAAGAAGCTTCTACTCATGACCTGGTAAGCATGCCCTGCAGAGAAATACCAAATAATTACAGTTTTTATCTTTTTAAACATACTATCATCTTATGTTCCCAGGCTGAGTTTCGTAGAATTATTTATTGGAAAGAAGCATATGACCTCCTGTTACATGCATTATTTAAATAATTTAAAGATCCAGAAGCCAAGTTTAAGAACCACATATCAAATATTAACAATTAAATATTACTATGCAAAATCCTCACAGCCTCAAAATTATCCAAGCCATGAAGAGACTCTAGGAAGTGAGCACCCCTGGCATCTTTCCCAACTGGCATCCCAGGAAATTCTCTGCTAAAAAGAAATTAGTCTTTGTGTATTATGACTTCATCTTTCTTTCTCTCTTTCTTTCTTTCACTACAGGTGATCAGACTCTAGCTTTGCACATACTTGGCAAGTGCTATACCACTCAGCTACATACCCAGCCCATATTAGTAGTATTATTTTATTTTGGGACAGGGTCTTACTACATTGCCCAGCCTTGAGCTTGCTATTCTCCTGCGTCAGCCTCTGGAGTAGCTAGGATTGCAGGCATATATCACCTCACCCAGCTGGGTTACAGTTTCTGAATGCTTAAAGATAAATAATAGATTGATTAAGTTCTCAAGCTTTAAGTTTGGTAAGTCATGGTCAGCGAAAGAAGTTACGTTGCTAAAATGATCCGTTAATGTAGGTGTGGTGATGAACAAAGGCCAGAGGCTAAATCCTTTCAGGATTGAAGGAAAACCCTTCATTCTCTCCCAGTTCACAGTTTACTTGCTTTTGTTGGCTTAGTCAAATACATACCTAGGCTCAACTCCACTTGACTCTGTTAATAAATCTCATATTTGGGTCCTAGAGTTCAGAGGTGCACTAGAAGGAATGTACACAGAACTGAGAACGAACTACCCCAGGACAATCACAGTTAATGCTTCTCCATCTCCTTTGGATACTTAATCTACCTGGTGCAGCTTCCTAAGCACACAGGTGTTTACATACCTGCTTCTATATTTCCAAAGTTAATACTGAAAGATACTTTGAGCTAAGAGCTGTTCAGCAGTTTTGTCCTACACGAATGTGGGAATCCCGACAAGGGTGATTTTAGGGACCTCTGGAGAAGTGTATTAATTTATATATTCCTGCCCTTTGATTTGCCAGTCTTTGAAGGGACTGTTCAATATGTGGCTTTGCCTCTTTGTCCCTATATTGGCTTTGCTCAGAATTTGTTCATTCAGCCTTTCATTGAATATTTTTATGCATCTACTTTGGACCACTGAACACCACAATTTATTATTTCCTACCACATTGATCTACTTTCTACAAATACAGTTGATGGATATATGCCGTATATAAAAAGCATTTCGTACTTTTACTGTCCCCCTTGCTTAGCATTACTTCACTAATGAAGAGCCACTTAATTAGGAAACTATGTAAAAAGGCAACATCAATAGTTTTCATTAATGCCGCAGTCTGGCTGGGCACAATCAGGAGCCACTTGTCAAAAGAAACTAACTTTATTTTTAGAACCACACACGCCAAACAAAACAGCCTCTCAGGAAAAACCCTCAGAGCCTCAACTGCCACCACCGGCTTTCCACAAGCCTCTCTCTCCCACACAAGCTTCTCTCCACCTCCCCCAATCCTCCTGCTCTTGAGGCCGATTGGCTGGGTCACGTGGGCGGAGCCAAAAAAGTCCCCCAATGAGCAGCTCCGTGGTCTGAAAGGGCAGGGAAACAGCCCAATGAGCATCACCGCAGAGGAGTCAATCAGCTAGATGTTGCTGGGGCCGCTGTGAGCCAATCATCAGCCAGCAGCTGGAAGTTTGCTGGCAGCTGGAAGTTTGCTGGGGCCCCTTTGGCTGTGGCTCTCAACATCTCCCCCTCTCTGTTTAAACAACAAGCATGTGGCTTAGGGACCGTGCCTGTTAGGCAGTCCAATTCAACATATGGTCCTTACCCGGCATCGGATGAACTGACCTCTAGGCGTCAGCCTCCTGTCTTAGGTTGGTACCACTGCAATTGGATCATACCCGTCACTGACTACCGGTCCAGCATACAGCCATACTTGTGGATAGGCCTTTGCACCTGTGGGGGGGTGAGGTTCTTTGCCTCACCTCTGTTGGCCCCCAAATTTTAGACCATCACTAGTAGAGGAGGATGCAAAATGCCATGACATTAAGCCAATTGAGGGCTCCTTTGAAAAATTGTACCACCGGTGACACCATCAGCAAAAATACTCCAGCACTACCACAATTCGCTGTACCAACAGATAGTTCACAATGCATACAGGTGAGCTCACAATGTGTCCAGGCAAGTTCTGCAAGCAGTTCAGTGATGGCTATTGTAGAAGCTGTAGATTGGTTTTATCTTTGACTTCACCAGCACTGGGATGAAGATAGGAATTCTGGCAATAATGGCTAAAGAAAAAATTATGTAACATTCCAGAAGGCACTAAAAGAAAACAATTTTCTTAACAATTTACATTGTCTTCACCGGCACTGGGATGAAGATAGGAATTCTGGCAATAATGGTTAAAGAAAAAATTATGTAACACTACAGAAGGCACTAAAAGAAAACAATTTTCTTAACAATTTACATTATCTTTAAGAGAATAATTAAATATAATGAAAAGGAAAGGTGAAAGTAAACAAACAGATCTGTTAACCTTCTTTTTTGTTTACATATTAAAACAATCCTCAACAGTTGTTTACCCAATTTAAATTAAACCATATAAATCACGTGAAAAAAAAATATTTGTATCCATTTTATCATGAGCGCTCATCATATATGATATATGGACATACGTACATTCAAACATATAACACAAAACACAAGTGTGCACACATAATAGAATACATACAACACATAACACTATAGTAAAGGCCTTATAACTTTTTACAGGTGAAATCTCCATTGCAATGCTTAAAAACTCTATAGTCAAAAAATAGAACTGATCAGCAAAACATTAACCTAGGTCTGTATGAGCTCAAAAAACAAAATAGAACTTCATGATATGGCAAAGGGCAATAATAAAATAGATATTGAAAAAAGCATCCTGGTTCTGTTGCAGATGTAAGAATAGCCAAACTGGAGTTTTGGATATCAGTTGTTATGGATTTGAGCCAAATCATCTTCTTTTTGGTCTGTAGAAATCGCTTTAGTTAATCTTTCTGGAATCCAAATCGGCTGCTGTTCTCCCTGTGGAAACACATAAACAGACCCCCGACTCCAGACAATCACTGGGTCAGGACCTTGGTTAATCTCTCTGGAATCCAAATCGGCTGCTGTTCTCCCTGTGGAAACATACAAACAGACCCCCGACTCCAGACAATTACTGGGTCAGGACCTTTCCATTGTCCTGTTAGAATATCCTTCCAAAGTACCTTGGGCTTATGTACATTTTTTGGACACATATGCCTTTCCGCAGCACTAAGTCCTGATGAATCCAAATTTAAAAAGTTTAGAGTAAAAAGGGTTATTTTAAGTTTATCTTTGGGGAATATATACCCCTTCCCAATTCCTTCTTTTTGCTTTAATAAGTACATTTTAATAGTTTGATGAGCTCTTTCAACTATGCCTTGTCCCTGTGGATTGTATGGGATTCCTGTTATATGAGTAATGCCAAATGTTGAGCAAAATTGTTTAAAAGAGGTAGAAGTATAACCAGGGGCATTATCTGTTTTTAACTGTTTTGGAACGCCCACAGTGGCAAAATTTTGTAAGCAATGAGCTATAACATCTTTAGTTTTTTCTCCGGCATGAAGGGAGCCCATCAAAAATCCAGAAGAAGTATCAACTGTAACATGCAAATATTTTAATTTTCCAAATTCTGGCAAGTGTGTGACGTCCATCTGCCAAATATGGTTAGGTATCAATCCTCTAGGATTGACTCCAAGATTAACTTGTGGTAAAAAGGTCACACAATTTTGACATTGTTTTATTATTTGTCTAGCTTGTTCCTTAGTTATTTTAAAACGCTTTTGTAAAGTATTAGCATTGACATGGAACTTTTTATGAAAATTTATAGCTTCTTCTAGTGTAGAGAAAATATGTATGTCATGTGTAGTTTTATCTGCTAAATCACTGCCCAAACTAAGGGCTCCAGGCAATCCTGTATGTGCCCTGATATGTCCTATAAAGAATGGATCTTTTCTGTCCCAGATTAGACTTTGTATAGTGGAAAGCAGAGAGAAAACAGTAGAAGAAGGGGAAATCCTACCAGCATCTTCAAGAGATACTATAGCATTAACTACATACTGACTATCAGAAAATAAATTAAATACAGAATCTTTAAACATCACAAAAGCTTGTAAAACTGCATTAAGCTCTACCTTTTGAGCTGATTGTTTGGGTACTAAAAATGTAAAAGTTTGATCAGGGGTAACTACTGCTGCTGTACCATTATTTGACCCATCAGTGAATATATTTGGAGCATTCATGATAGGTGTTTTTCTTGTCATTTTTGGAAAAATTACAGGATGCAATGACCAAAAAGACAATAAAGGATTAGATGGTAAGTGGTTATCAAATGAAACATTAGATTTGCACATGATTATTGCCCAAGTATTTAACTCATTAGCTAACTCATCAATTTGATTCATAGTATATGGAGTAATAATTTTATGGGGAGAAATTCCAAACACTCCCTTTGCTGCTTTTATTCCTTTGAGTATTAATTGTCCTACAGCCTCAGGATACCTAGTAAGAATAGTGTTAGGAGAATAAGATAAATGTATCCATAATAATGGACCTTCTTGCCAAAATACTCCTGTAGGAATATTTTTTGTTGGTAGTACAATAAATAATAAAGGCAAACTTATATCAATTCTATCCAAATGCATATTTTCCATATATGTTTCAATGATTTTTAATGCCTTTCTTGCTTCAGGCGTTAACATTCGGGGTGAATTTGGATCTGATGGACCTTTTAGGATATCAAATAAAGGTCCCAACTCTCCTGTTGGTATACCTAAATAAGGCCTTATCCAATTTATGTCTCCTAATAACTTTTGAAAGTCGTTAAGTGATTTGAGTTGATCTACTCGTATTTGAATTTTTGGTGGACGGACCATGGTTGAGGATAATAGAACTCCTAAATAATTAATTGGAAAATTTAATTGTACTTTATCTATTGCTATCTCTAGATTATAATTTTTTAATAAGTTTGCAAGTGTGGCATAACATTCTAGCAATGTGTTTTTATCTTTGTGTGCTAATAATACATCATCCATATAGTGAAATATTTGTAGTTCAGGATTTTGATTTCTAAGTGGCTGGATTACTTTGTTAACGTAAATTTGACACATAGTTGGGCTGTTAGCCATCCCTTGAGGGAGTACTTTCCATTCATATCTCTGATCAGGACCTTCATGATTCAGTGCAGGGATAGTAAATGCAAAACGTGGACTATCAAAAAAAATAAAAAATAAAAAAAAATAAAAATAAAAAAAAAAAAAAAAAAAAAAAACGTGGACTATCCTCAGGATGAATTGGAATTGAAAAAAAACAATCTTTAATATCTATAACTAAAACATACCAGGTTTTTGGCAAAGCAGACAACTGAGGAATCCCTGATTGAGCAGGTCCCATAATAACCATCTCATTATTAATGGCTCTTAAATCTTGCAATAATCTCCATTTACCAGATTTCTTTTTGATGACAAAAATGGGAGTATTATGGGGAGATACAGAAGGTTGTATATGTCCTTCTGCTAATTGTTGTTTGACCAGGTCATGGGCTGCTTGTATCTTTTCTTTAGTCAGGGGCCACTGAGGAACCCATACTGGTCTTTCTGATTTCCAAGGAATTTTTATTGTCTCAGTGGCCCTTTCTGAAAATCCAACCCATGTCTGTCTGTTCCTTGATCTATTTGTATTGGTGCTGCTATACCTTGTTCTTGTTTTTCTAATCTTTTTCCTTTCCTAAAACCTTGTCTAGTCATAATAGTGGGTGCATTTTGGTTGATGTTATTTGTTAATGTCAAACCTAATTGATCTAGGACATCTCGTCCCCATAAATTTATAGGAAGATGATCCAATACATATGGCTCTATAGTTCCTTCACATCCTTCAGGATCCTTCCAATCTAATACCATTGCACTTCTATGGGGATTAGTTGCCACTCCTAGGCCTCGAAGCGTTTGAGTGGCTTGTTGTAATGGCCAATGTTTTGGCCATTCTTGACGAGAGATGATGCTAAGGTCTGCACCTGTATCCAGTAGCCCATTAAATTCATGTCCTTGAATATTTAGTTTTAGCATGGGGCGAGAATCTAAATTTAAAGAAAGCATAGCCCAATCTACACCTGTGGAGCCTAATCCCTTGGAACCTCTTTCTACAGTACGACTGGAAAATTTATCATGTAGGCTGGGTATTATTAGTAACTGTGCTATTCTATCTCCTGGTGAAATTACTGATATACCCTTTGGAGAACTGGCTATAATTTTTATTTCACCTTCATAATCGGGATCAATTACCCCAGGACTTATCATAAGTCCTTTTAGAGTAGAAGAGCTGCGTCCCAATAATAAGCCTACTGTTCCTTTGGGAAGAGGTCCTTTCACCCCTGTGGGAATGATTTGAACTCCCATCTCTGGAGTTAGTACTGCTCTGGCGGAGGCGCAGATGTCCAACCCTGCGCTCCCTCTGGTTTGTCTGATGAGGGATCTGATGGACAATGTGTCCTGGGCACTACCCTGATGGGGTTGCTGGGTTCCTCCAGTGCTCCGTATATTTGTGGTTTTGGGCCCCGGAGCATTGGGCCCCCCTGTCCATTTTTTGGCAATGGAGCCCGATGCCTTTCTCCACGATATCGTGGATAAACACCTGGTCCTTGTTCGTTTTTTGATAATGGAGTACCCTCTATGGTGGTTTGAGAACGGCATTCATTAGCCCAATGTCTCCCTCTACGGCATCGTGGGCAAATACCTGGTATTCTACTCCTTTGATACCTAGTTTTGTTAAACCCTCCTCCAATGGGGCAATTCCTTTTAAAATGTCCTGTTTGTTCACAATTGTAGCATGTTCTTGGCCTGGCATCTAAAGCCTGTTTTACTGCAGCTGCCACAATTTGCCCTTGTTCATTAATGTCTCTGGCATCTAAAGCCTGTTTTACTGCAGCTGCCACGACTTGCTCTTGTTCATTAATGTCTCTACATAATTTAATATATGTGTTTAAATCTTCATGTTTCCATGGTCTAATGATATCTCTGCACCAACCATTCGCTTGCTCATAAGCCAGGTGTTTTAGTAATGGCATTGCTTGTTCTGTATTCCCAAAAACTCTGGTAGCTGTTTGAATAAGCCTATCTACAAATTCAGCATAAGGTTCATTAGCTCCTTGTATTACCTTAGATAATTGACCTTGTAAACCTCCATGTCCTTGTAAAGTCTTCCATGCCTTAATTGCATCTGCAGCAATTTGTGCGTATACGCCAGGATCATATGCAATTTGTTGCTGCTGATCCTCATAAGGTCCCTTTCCTAACAACATATCTAGATTTCTCTGAGGATAACCAGCTGCTGCATTTCGCCTAGCCGTCTCCTTGCAAAATTCCTCATTGGCAACCTTCCATAACAGGTATTGTCCTCCATTTAGCACAGCTTTACACATATTAGCCCAATCTGCTGGCGTCATGTTCAAGTTGTTAATGGATTCGACCATGCTTACAGTGAAGGGTGCTTGAGGACCATAGGTTGTTACAGCCTCTTTTAGCTGCTTCACTGTTTTGAAATTTAAAACTTGGTAAAATCGCTGCCCTCCTGCCTCAAATACAGGGCATGTTAATATTTGAGACCTTGTCTCAGGATCCCAACTATCAACTGCGGGGGTTGGGGGCCTCCCAGCATATGGAGGTGGTGCTGTTGGTTGGACACTTACGCCCTCTGGTGATAGAAAGGTGTTAGTAGCAGTCTCCTGTAGAGGTGGTGCTGTTGGTTGGACACTTACACCCTCTGGTGATAGAAAGGTGTTAGTAGCAGTCTCCTGTTGTAACTTTCCCCCTGATGGCTTTTTCTGTTTTACACTTTCTTTCTCTGTCTGACTAGCTTGGAAGGCCTTCTCTTTTACTTGAATCTTTTCCTCTGTCTGAATAACTTGAGAGACCTTCTCTTTTACTTGAATCATTATGTCTTCTCCTTCCTCTACCATTGTCTGAACTGAAGGCTTTGGACTAAGCAAACAAGATACGAATGTCCACAATGGCAATGTGCCAACTGGCAGAGTCCCTGGGCTTTTCTTTTCTATTCTTTTTAAATCTTCACCATGATGGTTCCATTGTGATATATTTAACAACTCCTCCTTAAAAAGCCATGGGCTACATTTTTGTATTGTATCAACGTATGCCCTGACTGCTCTTGATTTTACTGGGATGCCTCCTTCCTCTAACAATTTACTTAACACTCTTTCAGTTTGTTTTTTACTAATTTCTGATCCCATATTTCTACTATAATACAACCCAACAAGATGACGCCAAACAAAACCGAGACAGAATGAAATAAAAAGGGAACAACAAAAAGTCATTATAGCCTTTCTATCCTCCTGACATGGGCATCCGTCCTTTCTCCCTATCTGTTCCTCAGACGTAAATAGTTTTTCCTCAGATGTGAGCGGTTTTTCTTCCGTCTCACTCATCTCCAGGGACAGGCAACTTAAAACAAAAGTGAAGCAAAATAAAAGAGGAATCTTAAAATGGCTACCCATCCTCTCGCCCTGCCCTCAGGGGCGAGCAGTTTCACTTACCCTCAGTCGCTCCCCGTGCGAGCCACCAAATGCCGCAGTCTGGCTGGGCACAATCAGGAGCCACTTGTCAAAAGAAACTAACTTTATTTTTAGAACCACACACGCCAAACAAAACAGCCTCTCAGGAAAAACCCTCAGAGCCTCAACTGCCACCACCGGCTTTCCACAAGCCTCTCTCTCCCACACAAGCTTCTCTCCATCTCCCACAATCCTCCTGCTCTTGAGGCCGATTGGCTGGGTCACGTGGGCGGAGCCAAAAAAGTCCCCCAATGAGCAGCTCCGTGGTCTGAAAGGGCAGGGAAACAGCCCAATGAGCATCACCGCAGAGGAGCCAATCAGCTAGATGTTGCTGGGGCCGAGGAGCCAATCAGCTAGATGTTGCTGGGGCCGCTGTGAGCCAATCATCAGCCAGCAGCTGGAAGTTTGCTGGCAGCTGGAAGTTTGCTGGGGCCCCTTTGGCTGTGGCTCTCAACAGGAGTGTGCCAGACATTATCTCCTCGGGATAGTGACTGCAGCATATTTTGCTGTACATTGAAGTGGCCACACATTTCACAGTGATTTGTTGGTTGATCATGGCTAATCATTTTAGAATATCTAGGTTTCTGAATCCCTTTCACAGGAGTCCAATTGCCCAGATATGCAAAATTTAGAACCTTTGGGATATTCGAAGCCCAAAACTTAGTTCAAGGCCAAGGTATGGTATAGACTGTGAACTATCAAAGGACGTAATGCACATTGACAAGAGAAAAACCAGAATGGACCACTGGAGGGTAACTGTGGGTAGGTGTGGTAGAGGAAGTAGGTCACCAAGGGTGTGAACTGAACTCTGTGGATGGTCCCTCCTCTCTTGCTCTGTGCATCCCAGCTGCCAGGAGCTGATCAGCCTTCCTCTGCCACACCCTTCCACAATGATGTCCTGCCCCACTTGGGCCCAGAGCAAGGTAGTTGTCACCAAAGACTGAACCTCTGAAACCATGACTTCTAAATAAACTCTTCCTCTCAGGTGTTCTTGTCAGGTATTTTGGTCACAGCAATGAAGAGCTGAATAACACATACAGCAGGGTTTCAAGGTGCTGAGTGATAGAGAATCAGGAGGTGAGGGATACATTTTTATTTGGGGAGTGAGGATTGGATCTCTGTAGAAGTTTCCTTCTTTGAGTCAATTTCAGACAGAAGGGTGATGATTGGGTTAGTTTCCTAGGGCTAGCACATCAAAGTATCACAAACCAGGTGGTTTAGAACAACAGACATGTATTGGCTCACCATTCTGGAAGGTAGCAGTCTGAAAAATGAACATATTGTCAGGGCCATGCTCTGTCGGGAACTGATAGGAGAATTCTTTTCTGCTTCTTCCTACCTTCCAGTGTTTTCCGGCAGGGTCTTTGGCATTTCTTGACTCGCCACTACATCTCCAATGTCTGTCTTTGTCATCACGTGATGTTTTTCTGTATGTTTCTGTCACATGGTTGTCTTTGTATAAGGACACAAGTCACGTTGGATTAGGGCTCCCCCACTCTGGTATGACCTCATATTAACTACTTATATCCACAACTACCCTATTCTCAAATATGGTCACAGTCTGAGGTATGGTGGTGGGATAGGAGCTCCACATATTTTTTGATAGCATAATTCAATCCATAAACAATGATGGTATATGATGGGCAATAAAATATTCCGAGACTGAGTAAAATGGTTTTTAAAAAGAGGTAGTGTGATTTCTCAGATTTTTGATCTGAAATAAAGATGTAGTGTGTGTAGTAGATATCTAGTAGGCAATGTGCATCCCAGCGAGAATTAACAGAATTAATTTTGTTGTAGTAATTTGAAGCTAAGACACTTATGATATTTTCAACTGACAGTGGTCTTAGAGATTTCTTCAAAGATTTGAAACTATTGTAAGTTGAGGAGCATCTGTACTATTGCAATGACAACTAAGTCCCTAACACATGCTGTTTAGGAAACATAGTCAAACCATCGCAGTGGGCGTGGCATTTCAGTCAGAGTGGAAGTGTTTCTGGGGAATCTGTTGCACAACAAATTCTGTATGGTGTACGATATTGTACTTGTTCTCTTGGAAATTGTTAGGAAGGTGAATTTTATGTTATGTAAGTATGTGTGTGTTGCCACAAAAAAAAATATTGTGGTCCATAGACAATACATTTTTCTTAACAAAATTGTTTCTAATTCACGTATTACAGAGATCATTAAATAAATAGTTAAGAGAGACATTTTTATACCCTCAACTTAAGCAAAACACTCTGCTCCTTTGAAACTCCTTTATCTACTAAATAATTCATTTTGGGGTGCCCCCTTTATAAACCTCATGGAAAAAAATTCTTTTTAAACTGTTGTTGGTCAATAAGCAGGAACTGTATTTATACTTTATGGTTCTTTCTCCCACCCAACTCAGATTGAGGTGGGCATCAGATTCTGGAAAACCCTTCCATAGATTGTCCCTAAATGATCCTTGCCTCCAAAAGTTGACCAGTCCACTCAGAAGTCTATCAAGAATTTGAAATCAGGAACCAAGAAACTGAAGTATTGAAGTTGGAGTCAGGAAGCAAAGAGAAAGAGGGGGAGGTGTCAGTGCCCAACCTCCCCTTCAAGGGCACAACCTCAAAATAGCACAGCAGGCTGGCAAGCAGGCGGCACATGGATTGGGGAGGGGTGTGGAATTTAAGATCCAAACCATAACAACCAGCAATTTTTGTTGTAAGAATGGGAGAAATAATTTTCCGATTCTTTTCACAACGCAGTTTAAAATGGAGGTCCTTGTTGCCTCCATACTTGAAGGTTGACTTTGATTCTTGCCTTTGGATTTTCATGAGATTTGCTGTATTTAAGATAAATCCATCTTTCTTGAGTTGTCTTGAATAGGTCAACCATGCAATCAAAAACCTGTGTCTAAAATTTATTGCTTTCCATGAGTCACAGCTTCTTCTACTGTATAAAAGGGGGTAGGCTAAAATAACTCTAAAATATCCTATTAATCTGCTAGACATTTTTAAAAATGCCTAAAGGATACCATTTTTTAAAACCATTCCTCTTTAGACTCTTGATCCTTTCTTGTTTTCAGATGTATCTTCCCTCTAAAGAAGAGTAAATCATATTTTAATAAATGTAAAAAAAGAAAAGTATTCTACTTATAAAATTGAATCAAGGAAGGATATTTCATATTTCCAATAAATGAGAGTGTTATAGCCATATAAATTTGAATACGTAACAGTGGACTATATGAACTTTGTTTGTATGTGTTTCAGTGCTATGATACCCGTAATTACATTTCTTCATGAAGATCGCATCTTTTTTTCCTGTGATGGAATTGGACTCAGGGCCTTGTCCATGCTTGGCAGGCACTCTACCCCTGAGCCAACTCCAAGCCCTCTGATCTTTTTAATATAATACAACTAATAACACTATTTCTGTCTCACCTTATTCAAAACAGATTAAAGCATCTGTACTAAGCCTTTGTTTTGTGTGCCTAGAACCCTACATTAGTCTGTGGCCATCACCCACTGATTTCGGGAAACTGGCCTTTCCCCAATGCCAAATGTTTCCAGTCCATCACAGACTGGCCTTGGCCAGTGAAGAGCTCTGGCTATCAGGCAGGCCAGTATGATTGCTTCTCTAAGGCTTTTATAACTGGGTCTGTGGATACAGGGGAAGTCCTTCTTCTGAACCTAGCACTACTGGTTGCCACGTATCAAGCTGTGTGGAGGAACCTAGGAGAATGAAGTCAATACACAGAGAAGCGGAGAGATAAGGAGAATCTTCAAGTCATTTGTGTTCATGAAGCTCGCTGCACCCTTACCCTTTCCCTGTATGATTAAATGAGCCAAAATTTAATTTAAAAGAGGAATAAATTCCTCTTTTTGACCAAATTAATAGATTTCTGCCACTTCTAGCCAAGGGTTCTAGTAAATACTGAAATAATATTACAAGCTTTTGTTTTGAGGTTTACATTGGTTTTTAATGTCTAAATGTTATCTTCAAACACAAGAACAAAAGTCAAATGGAAAAAAATAGCTTGAGGCACCATTCTTCAAAAGAGTAGAATCTAGGGGATTCTACTTTTTTATGCACTTTTTTATTCCCTGGAAATAAATACTTAGTGATAATTCCGGGCCGTGAAGCTTAAATGTATTTGTTTTATTTTGTCATTCGTGGCATGTTTGATAACAAAAATATTCGAATGGTGCAAAAGCGGTTATATCAGATGCTTCTTTTTTTTAGAAAAAAAAATAACTTTCATACAAAATGTGGATGATGTGAGCTAACATGCATTAATATTTACCTGAAAAATTGTCAGTATAAAGGTAACATTAGGGCAATGTGAGGCACTGGGTTTGATCCTCAGCACCACATAAAAATAAATAAGTAAACTAAAGGTACTGTGTCCATCTACAACTAAAAAAAAAAAAAGTAAAAATAAACGAACAAAATCTAAGATATTAGATTACAGAAGTAAAACTAAAAGTTAAAATACTGAGCAATTTAAATTATGTACAAACCCCTTATTCACTCTATACCACAGAGGAATCTATAAGTGAAGATAATATCTGTTAGTGAAATGAAGTCCGTGTTTTGAGCAACTTGGAAAATAGTATTACTTAAATCTAGAGTATATAATGTATCACATTTACAAGTAGTGACCTTAAATTAATTTCTTAATATCTCTAATGCTCAATTTCTTTTTCTATAAGGTGGGGATGGTGCCATTTTTCAGGGGTTGTTGAAAAAAATAGCAAAATATATAGATAGACATCACTATAGCTATTTATACATAAATAATTATATAATTATTATGTATTTATATACAATTATATATAATTTATAATTATAGTGATTATTTTTAGACATAAATAATCATATATATATATATATATATATATATATATATATATATTTGAAATACACACACACACACACACACAAAAATGAAACTAGGAGATCATAATTCAACCTAAGGTGTACTACCAGAAAAGGAATGTCTTGGGCCTCATTTGCAGAAGTTGACTTACATTTGAAAAGTGGGCTTGTGCAGGGACAGTTTTCTGCAGACAGCAGTGGACCAAGGTCCTATAAGACATGTAGGGATGCTGAGCCAGAAAATTTTGTGTATGAATAAATGCTCGTGTGACTTTATTCGTAAGAGAACAGTGATCCTTGAAATAGTTGGGTTTCATATATAATGAGACCTGGCATATTCATATGAGCCAGAGAAATGGTTTTACTATTATTCTGAAATACTTTCTACAGAATTTTTTCCATACCTAAAGATGGGCCCGGTGGATGTTACAGAGCTTTGAGGATAAATTCCCGTGATTTTCTCTGCATTAGTTAAAAGCAACATTAATTTAGATTAAGTGTTTGACCTTGTTAAGAGTAGAGTAGCTCACTGACTTACATATGCCCTCATCTCATTCTACCAAGAAGCTGAGGTGGCTAAGCAAAATAAATTGCCCTAAGGTTACCTTTATACTGACAATTTTTCAGGTAAATATTAATGCACGTTAGCTCACATCACCCACATTTTGTATGAAAGTTAATTTTTTTTCTATAAAAAAGAAGCATCTGATATAACCGCTTTTGCACCATTCGAGTATTTTTGTTATCAAACATGCCACGAATGACAAAATAAAACAAATACATTTAAGCTTCACGGGCCGGAATTATCACTAAGTATTTATTTCCAGGGAATAAATTTAGTTACTAACTAACCCAAATACTATAGTACAAAGAAAAACAAACAGGTTAAAGAGATGTTCTGATTATTCTTTTACAAGAAAAATTTCGACTTGGGCATCATTTTCTTAGATTAAGTATTAAGATTACTTAATGCTTCAATCTGCAATTACTCAATGACTTCAATAGTGAACATATGTTAACTGTTGATGAACAACATGGCTAATGTTAATCACTGAAGAATAGCAACAGTAAGGGAACAACACTAACACTCCATGCACACTGTTCTGACACTCCACCTGAATTGTAGAAGCATTATTATATACCTATTTGGGTTATAAGGATTCAACTTTAAAAAGAATTTCATAAAACCAGTTTAGGAGCATTTGCACTGATGAAGCCCCATGTAGATTTCTCTGGCTTCAGAAGTATCAGTGCTCTGCCATCTGTACAAATATATAAGTTACTTCTTTTCTCCAAGCCCTTGTTGTTTAGTAGTTCTTAGCAGTAGCACCAAGATGTCCACAATGGCAGTCTACGGGATCAATGCAATGTTTGAATGGCTTCCATTGGTTTTTCCACTTTTTTTTTTTTGCATTAAAGATTAAGTATCATAAGTATGTTGTTGATGAGCCGTTGTCTCCTGTGTACACTTGTAGCAGCTCTAAATGCTCAGGGAAAGCAGGAAAGTAGCCACAGTATGAGCAATTATGAAGAGAAAATGCCTGGTTAGATTGTACCATGATAGCTAGTACTATTGAAGTAATTGTCATTTTAATGAGATTGGATATTATCTTAGAAAAATGTCTGTCAATTTTGGAGCTCAGTTTGTAACATAGCACATTCTCCCCTACCTACAGAAATTAATGGTAATTATGTTTTTTGACTAATGCAAAGTTGACCTGTAAGTTTTTTTCAGAAAAAAATTTTCTTTTTAAAATAGAGACTATAACTCATTTAATCCTCACAACCACCCTAAGAAGTAACTACTATTCTCCAATATTTATTTATCAATTACTATTTTGAGGCACTGAATGTAAACTAAAATACTCCTTTCAACAACTCTGGGTAGATATTCATGTCATCCCCATTTAATAGTGAGGAAACGGAGACTCAGGAGATTAAGTAGTTTGGCCAATCTGAAATGAAATACTAGTCTATTTGAAGAACAAATAACTACTATAAATGTTTGTGCATCATATTTATAACAACACCTACTAATTATTGAGTGCCAAGCATGTCACAATTTTTTATATAATTTCTTTCAATAACTCTGTAAAGAAGCTATCATTACTCAAATTTTACAGATAAGGAAATTGGTGCACACAGAGGACTAACTCTCTCAGAATCAAATGGTTGGTTAGTGACAGAGCCGAGATTTGACCACACATGTAGCTGTGGACCAGGTCAGGAGTCCCCAGCCTGCTAGTATCACAAATGGGGAAGAAGGGATAGGGCTTTTGAGCCTAACAAAAGGGAGCACAGATATGAAGAGGGGCAAGAAACACACGTATTTTGCTGTATTATACGGTCTCCAGTATAGCAGATAACAGAAATAAAGGTGATACTTTAGAATTTGTTCTGTAGCCAATGGTGTCACAGCCGATGGTACAATAACAACATAAGGACCAGGAGGCTTTCTAATGAGTTTTATGATTACCTACAAGAACATTTAAAAGTAGTTCAAATTGAGAAGAAACGAATAACAAAATTCAGAGCTAACAAAAAACACCCCCACTTTCCTACCTTCTTTAGAAGGCAGTGTGTGCGCTATGGCTACTTACAGGGTTCCACAGATGACAGGAGGTTTGCTGTTCCCTGTAAGAGCTTACCAGGGGAGATTATGAAGGCTTCCTCTGGGAGTTTCTCAACACCAGTTTTTCATCTGATAGTCTGGCTTCCCCATGGTCTTTGCTGAAATCAGGAGAATCTGCTGGGCAACCTTACAGTTTTCTCTTCACTGTGCTACACAAGGTAAGCATGATGTGTGAGTTAGCTTTTCGTCACTGTGACCAGAATATCCATCAAGAACAAGTTAGAGGAGGCAAAGTTTATTTTGGATTGTGATTTCAGAGGTCTCAGTCCATGGTGGGCCTGCCGCACTGCCCTGGGCCTGCAGTGAGGCGGAACATCATGGTGCAGGGGGCACAGTGGAGGAAAGCTGCTCAGCCCATGCACCTGGGAAGCAGAGGAGCCCACATGAAGAGCCAGGGACATGAGATAACTCGCAAAGGCATGCCCCCCCCCCAGTGACCCACGTCCTTCAGCCCACCTGCCTGCCTACAGTATGACCCAGAAAAGCAGTCCTTTCCAATTATTAATTCATCAAATGAATTGATTCACTGATGAAATGAAGCTCTCATTATCCAATTCTTTCACCTCTGAACATTGCTACATTGATTAACCCATGAGCTTTTGGGGTTGGTCAATAACCCCCAAACATATGCCAATCCTAACAAATCCTTCAAAAAGTGGAAAGAAATATTTGTCAAAATAATACTCAAAGGATTTGATTCCAGATAAGAACCAGTAGAGTAAGAAACACCAAAAGCTGACATATTATGTAAAATATTCTAAAAGACTCAGAATAGAGTATGTTTGACACTTCTTGGAGGACATTTTATGCAATGGAGAAATTTTATGGTTATAAATTATTTTATTAAATGTGCATAGTTATAACTACTGTAAAATTGTATAAGACAGATGGACATGGTGATGTACACCTGTAATCCCAGTGAGTTAGGAGGCTGAGGCAGGAGGATTGCAAGTTTGAGCCCAGCCTTAGCAACTTAGCAAGACCCTGTCTCCAAAACAAACAAACAAACAAACAAATAAATAAAGACTGGAGCTGTACCCCTGGGTTCAATCTGAAGTATCAAAAAAAGAAACAAAAATCAGTATAAGACATGTAAGAATTAAATAGAACAAGTGCTTTAAACACAATTATAAATATCATTAGAGCATGATGGTAGTAGTAAGAAGATGGGAAAAACCTTAAATTATATATATAAGTTCGTGTAACTTCAGGTATTCATAATTATTTTTTTCATTTTTTTCCCCAGATTTCGGGGCAGGTACCAGGGATTGAACTCAGGAGCCCTCGAACCCTGAGCCACAACCCAGCCCTATTTTGTATCTTATTTAGAGACAGGGTCTCACTGAGTTGCTTAGCACCTTACTTTTGCTGAGGCTGGCTTTGAACTCGCAATCCTCCTGCCTCAGCCTCCTAAGCGGCTGGGATTACAGGAGTGCGCCACTGTGCCCGGCCCTTTTTTCTACATTTTTATCGGAGCATTAAAGTTGTACATATTAATGAGATTTGTTATTACATATTCATACATGCACAAAATATCACAATAAAATTTGACCAATATCACTCCCCAGCACTTCTCTCCTACCTCCCTATCTCCCACTCCTTGGTCCTTTTCCTTTACTGATTTTTAGGAGATCCACCCCACCTTTCTTTCCTTTTCCTCTCCAACTTCTACATATGAGAGAAAACATAGAACACTGACCTTCTCATTTTGACTTATTTTGCTTAACATGATGGTCTCTAGTTCCATTCACTTTCCTGCAAATATCATAATTGCATTTTTCTTTGTGGCTAAATAAAACTCCATTGTGTATATATGCCACATTTTCTTTATCCATTTATCCACTGATGAACATTTAGCCTGGTTCCATAGTTTGGCTACTGTGAATTGTGCTGTTATGAATATGGGTATACATGTCTCACTGTAGTAAGGTGACTTTATAATTCTTTAGGTTAAATGCTAAAAAGTGGTATGGCTGAGTCATATGATGGTTCCACATCTAATCTATTGAAGAGCCTCCATACTAATTTTCATTGTGGTTTTACTAATTTATAGTCCCACCAATAATGTGAAAGTGTCCCTTTTTCTCTATATCCTCTCTAGCATTTATTATTATTTGTATTCTTGATGACTGCCACTCTGACTGGTGTGAGATGAAATCTCAGTTTAGTTTTGATTTTCGTTTCCCTAATTACTAATGATATTGAACATTTTTTCTAGGTATTTGTTGGCAATTTGTTTTTCTTCGTTTAAGAAGTATTTGTTTCATTTATTTGCCCATTTATTAATTGGGATATTTGATTGTGTGTGTGTGTGTTGTTTTTTGAGCTTTTTACGTATGGTAGCTATTAATCCTCTGTTAGAAAAGTAGCTGGCAAAGATTCTCTCCCATTCTGTGGGTTCTCTCTTCATATTCCCAATTGCTTCCTTTGCTGTGCAGAAGGTTTTTAATTTGACACTGTCCCATTTATTAACTCCTGGCATTATTTCCTGAGCTTTAAGGATCTTATTGAGAAAGTTGTTGTCTGTGCCTGAGTTGCTTAGCGCCTCGCTTTTGTTTGCCCGTGCCTAAAAGGAGCATTGAACCCATGTTTTCTTTAAGAAGTTGCATAGTTTCTAGTCTAATTCCAAGGTCTTTGATCCATTTTGAGTTGATTTTTGTGCAATGTGAGAGATGAGAACCTAGTTTCATTCTTCTATATGTCAATAACTAATTGTCCCAGTGCTCTGGCTAGAATTTCTAGTATTATATTAAATAAGAGTGGTGAGAGTGGACTTCCTTTCAATTTTTCCCCATTTCTTATGAGATCAGCTTTGGGTTTCTCATATATAGCCTTTATGATGTTAAGGTAGGTTCCTTGTATCTGTAGTTTCTTCAGGGGTTTTATCATGAATGAATGTTGAACTTTGTCAAAGGCCTTCTGTGCATCTATTGAGATTACTAAATAGGTACTGAGATTTCTAAAGAGATATTGAGGTACTGGTGTAAAAACAGACATACAAACCAGAAGAGAAGACACAGAGACAAATACACCTAGATAGTCATCTAATCCAACAACATACATTGGAAAAAAAGAGAGCCTTTTTAACAAATGGTGCTGGGACAACTGGATGTCCATATGTAGAAGAATGAAACTAGATTATCATCTCCCAGTCTATACAAAAATCAACTCAAAATGGATCAAAGATTTCCCCCCCTTAATTCTGTTATTCTATTAATTCTGTAAGGAATTATATCAATTTTTCTTTTGTATTTTCCAAGAGTTGTTTTGTGACCTAAAATATGATGTATTTTGGACAAGTTTCCATGAACCACTGAGAAAAAAGTGTATTCAGCTATTGTTGGATGAAATATTCTATAGATGTCTGTTATGTCCATTTCATTTATAATATTTTTCAGGTCCAATAAGTCTTTACTGAGTTTATGTCTTGATGAACTATCTATTTGTGACAAATGTGTCTTCAAATCACCCAGTATTATTGTATTGGGGTCTATCTGGGGCTTCAATTTCAGTAGTGTCTCTTTTATGTAATTAGTTGCACCCATGTTTGGGGCATAAATACTTACTATTGTTATATCTTCTTGTTGGATTGTTCCCTTTACTAATATGGAATGAACTTCTTTGTCTCTTCTGATTATTTTTGTTGTGGTATCTGCTTTGTCAAATATGAAAGTAGCTACTCCTGCCTCCTGCTTGTTTTGGGGATCCATTCACATAATCTATCAATTTCCATTCTCTTACTTTTGGCCTGTGGCTGTATTTGTCTGTAAGATGTGTCCTGTACAACAACACATACTTGGGTCTTGTGTTTTTAATCTATCTGGCAAAGTATGCCTTCTAATTGGAGAGTTGAGACCATTTACATGTGATATTATTATAGAGAAATGTTTATTAATTCTTGCCTTTTGATTTATTTATCATGTTTAATTTGATCTTGTTCTCATTTGCTTAGCTACTTTTTAAATGAGTCTTAGTCTTTTGTGATAATCTGAGGTTTGTATTTTATTTCTTCTGTGAGAAGTATTACTTTTAAGTAAGTTCTGTAGTGCTGGTTTAGTAGTCATGAATTCTTTTAGTTTCATCTTATCTTGGAAGGTTTTTACTTCATCTTCAATTTTCAATGGTAGCTCTTTTGGATATAGCAGTCTTAGTTGACAGTTATTTTCTTTATACATCATTCCAAGCTTTCCTGGCTTGTAGAGTTTGTGCTGAGAAATCAGAAGTGATTCTGATTGGCTTGCCTCTAAATTTTGTGACCTGATGTTTTTCTCTTGAGGCTTTTAAAATTCTATCCTGTTCTGTATGTTAGGGATTTTCATTATAATGTGACATGAACAGGTTATTTTTTGATATTATTTAATTGGGGTTCTGAATGCATCCTATATCTGAATGTTCATCTCATTCTAAAGATTTGTAAAATTTTCTGTTATTAATTACTGAAGCATTTATTCATTCCCTTAGTTCATACCTCAGTCCTTCTCAATTCCAAGGGTTCTTTAATTTGGTTTCTTTGTGTTGCCCCAGAGTTCTTGTATATTCTGATCATAGTTATATATTTTTTTTCTTTAATACTATCTAAATATTCAAGGCTGGCCACTTTGTCTTCCAAGATTTTGTCTTCAGCATGGTCTACAATATTAGAGAGACTTTCAACTGAACATTTTATTTGATTTATTTTTATTTCCAAGATTTGTTTGATTCTTTACAGTATTTCCAACTCCTTATTGAATTTCTCATTCATATTGTGTATCGACTTCATTAATTCATTCAGTTGTTTTACCTGGAATTCATTGATCATTTTTATGATGATTATTTTGAATTCCTTATCTGATATTTCACCCACTTCAATATTTTTTAGGTTCATTTGCTGGTGAATTATGAACTTTAGGAGGTGTTGTATTAGCTTGCTTTTTCTTGTATTCATGCATTGGGTTTTATGCGTCTGTTTGAAGAGATTTCTCTTCCACTCTTATGTGTAGACTTGTGTAGGGCACAGTCTTCACTTGTCAAAGTGTCCTAAGTGATTCAGATTGAGACCCCCTCATAGATGTGGTCTTTATGTTATTTTTCTGTTTTTGCTATAGCAATGGATGTCTGTAAGTGAGACGCGGGGGCCCAACCCTATCTATTTCTACTTGGGGCCTGGTCATTAGTTTGGGTTTTCATCTCTTCTGTTCTCTGTATTAAAGGATAGTTGAATATTGAGTGTCATTAATTTGTGTGTGGAGCAAAGTATGCTGTCTTTTGGTTGAGTTTAGTTCAGCAGGAGAGTTTCTACCCTATGAACCTATAGTGTCCCTATAGGTTCCCAGTACCTCATAGAATAAGGAGAAACAAACAATAGCAACAACCAATGCAAAGAATATACAGCATTAAACTAAACACTTGATTCTTAATATGATATTTACAATGTTAATTGCTACACAAAACAAAAATGTAGGGTCAGTAATTGCCAACAGCCAAAATAATAAGTAACCATGAACTATAACTAACAGGTGTCAACTATGTCATCCACAGCAGTAATAATTGCAGTAGCATTAATGGTGGGAGCAGAAGTTATATAAACTAATTAGTAATAAAAGATGGTAAGAATACCGTCAATTAAGAGAAAAGAAAATATGATAGGAAGGTAGAAAAGAGTTCATAATTTCAAGAGATGATCATAAAGAATGCAGAAGAGATGTAGCATGTGATGGTTATAAGGAAGGAAGAGAAAAATAGAAATCGCAAAGTAAAGAAAGTGAAAGAGAAAATAATAGAATTTAGCTGTTAGAAGAAGAAAAGAAAAAAGAGAAAAAAAACAGACAATGAAAAACCATACAAAACAAAAACATACCAATTAAAAAACCCTAACCCTCAAAGACAAGGCAAGGAAAGATAACTGCATTTTAAAAAAATGCTTATTATGAGAAAAAAAAAGGAATAAATATGTATATATGTCCATGAACCAATCAACACAGCAAACACACACACACACAAAAGGAAAAAAATTCTTAATGAAAAATTAAGGAATCATTTCCACTGAGGTGGTCAAAATAATCAACACAAATAGATGGACACTGTCTATGCCCCACTGTTTTTCTTTCCATTTCTTCTTGGGTTATATACTGAGAGCAAGAGCAAGGGTTGAGGGTTGTTAATCCCTTCCTGATTTTGTATTACTCACAAAGCTGCCAGTAGGAGTGGCCTAAGACTGAAGACAGTTCAAATAATTCTCAGCTTCTTTTCTTCCCAGTATGAGGTAGGGTGGGCTGGGAAGTACCATCAGTTGGAGTTTTGTTGCACAGACCAGTTGGAGTTTTGTCTGCACAGATCAGATCCATGCACTCTAAGGGTGGGGGCACTGCAGAGTTTATTAGTAGAATTCCAGCAGGTGGGGCTTAGGTTTAATCAGGCCTCAGGAGCTTTGTTGGGTGGTGTCTGCTCTAGGAAGATTAGATCAACATAACCCTAGGGTCTGGCAGTTGCCAACCAGGGATTCTACTCATGGGGCAGGACAGCCAATCCTTCACTCCCTCTGCTGCCCATGAACACAGCCTTTTTAGAGTTCCCAGGCTTAGTCCCTGAGTGTATTCAAAGTACCTGTTCAGACTCCTGACCCCGCTTCAGAGGGTCACATGAGCCACCTTTCTCAAAAGGGGATGTGAGTTGGGCTCCTCTTTGCTTTTCTGACTTGAATTCGCCTGGGTAAAATATTCACTGTGCCTGTTTTGCTAGGTATATGTTCTGCTAGGTACACCCTAGACTACAAGGAAGGTGCTCTCCAGGACAGTGTAGTCGCACATCTCCTGGCTCCTGTAGCAGCAGCTGTAGTATGGCCACCCCAAGTTCTCCACCTCAGTTCTCTGTGGCCAGTTGCAAAAGAGAGGACACTTTTCAGTATAGCCTCTGGATCAGCCAAAGGCAGGCTGCTTTTCTTACCTCAGGTTTCTGTACTAATCTTGTCTGATTTCTCCATGTTCCGCCTCCCTCTGCTGAACCAGCAATGCTATTGACACTGCCACAACCAGCTGAACTTCAATGTAGTCTTTCTTTTTTGTTTAATGTGCCCAAATTTCTGAGTCTCTAAGATACTCTGACTGTCCAGTATTGAGCTTTAGTGAAATTCTCTTCCATCCACCTTGCAAAGAAACAGTATTCCTCCTGCCTGAATCCCAAGCCACAGAGCAAGTAGGAATGCAACCTTCCTCTAGCCCGTTGGTTATTCATAATTTTAATGATAGTAAGCAGCCTTTGTGTATTTCCTATATATCATCATGATAGCTAAATGATTTTCTTGGGGCATCTCATCAAGTCCTAACTTGACAGAGTTGTAACCCAATCTCATTTTACCATGTAGGAAACTGAAACCTAGGGATGTTAGATTACTTGTCAACCTGAGAGCAGTTGGTCTCATTTAAACTCACGTGGTCCAGCTCCAGAACTCAGGCTGTTAATCACTGTGCCATGCTTTTTCCATGGACAAAACTTGTTCTTTATCATCAAGAAAAAAGTAGATCTCTAAAATGCTGAGGGAAGTGAAATGGCCAAGGAAGATCAATGAAAGTTTTTGATAATCTTCAAACTGAAACACCTTGAAACATTCTGACCTCACCTGGGTTCCTTTGGTTTGGCTCCAGCTCTTGGGCATTCTCTATCCACTTTTGTAACTGAGATTCCCAGTTCCCGTTGGTCCTCATTGGTGGGGGTCTGCCAGTCCAGACAGGTAGACTTTAAAATAATGTTCAACTCATTACATCATCTCAGCTGTTTTGTTACTATGTACACAGCCACTTCAGAAATTTCTAGAATACTCTGAAATGAAACACTAAATGCCAATCATGGTTTTCAGCTCTTAGAGACCTGCTGTGTATTGTTCTGGCCTCAAGTAAGACTTCAAAACTGTGGTCACCCTGCCTTACATTTTCTCTGGAAACTCAGAAAATACAGAATCAAAGCCATTTTAAGATGCATGACCTTTTCTTTCCTCCTCAGCTTTTTCTGCTCCTGACTGATAAGAAGAAAGAATCCTACAGGCCTATATGCCAGGGTGTAAGAATAGAAAGAAATGGAAATCAGTAACCTACAACAGGGTGCCTAATTGCTCTATCTTGCCACCCACATCTAACTTCCTTCAAGTTTTCAAGCACAGTTTACAAATAAGTAAGCCAAGGCACTTCAAAAGAATCACAGTATAAACATACAAGTGATTTTTTTTATTTTAAAACACATTATGAAACAATATGTAGCATCATGATATAGGATGTATTTCATTAGTCTTTGCTTTTGAAAGCTTTCAACAACAAGTCTGCTGCTAGTCCTGGGGACAAGGCCCCACTGAGAACCTTTCTTTCCAGAAGGGGAATCTGTTCTTGGACAGTAGGATGGGTCCTGAAATGCTCTAACACATTTTCCTGAATGAGATTCCACATCCAAACTTTCTGCTGCTTCCGTCTTTTGGCAGTCAGCTCCCCGCTGGCAAGCATCAGGTCCCGGAATTCTTTCATTTTATCCCACATTTCTGTGATCCCCTCCCCACTTCTGGCAGAAATACGAATCACCTATTGGAAAGGAAGAACCAGAACTGCTTTACTTAAAATGACAGAAAACATTTTCACTGGGACTCATATTTGTCAATTAATATTGCAGTTTATGGAAATAGGCAAGTGACAAAAATGAATGTTGTGTCAAAGTAAATATTCTGATATACATACTAGTGTAATGAATCTAGGATTACTAAGGGCATGGTAGAAATAAGACACTAATTAAAGGTCAAATTCTTTAGCCCAGAAATTTATTTTAATTTGGGATTGTTCAGATAGATGGGGCATCCTGGAGAACTGACAAGAGAGTCACAAATGAGAAAGGCAATACCAGGGAGGTTTCCCTGAGGCCTGAGTTTCAGGAAATAAAGCCAAGTTCCAGTCTGTGTCAAATCCACCTGACTCAGCAAGGCTAAGAGCTAAGCACCTGGCACCTGCACGTACAACGTGGCTCTGGACTCAACGTAATATGACCAGGGAAAACGGGAGCTGACAGTAAGATAAGTCATCGTCCTTATTAGAAGGACTACAGCTTATTCTTTAATAACATAGCATCCTCCTGCTGATAAAGCTGTCAGAATCAATAATATTGCACTACTTACTACAGAATTTTTCTTTGCTTTTTTTCACTTATTAAAAACAGCCTCCAATAAACATAATGGGAATGGAAGTATCACATCACAAGCCTCTTCTCTTGTACTCAAATTCCAATTTAGATAATCAAATCCTTAATTGTTCCATAATCTAAAGGATGGCTCCTTTCAGGATGGATTTGCTCTCACTTCCAAGTGGTTCAAGTCAAGCATTAAGCAATCTAATCTATCACCCCCATTCTAGTTTTTGACATCCAGTGGTTGAAAGATTATATTTAAAATCATGACTACATACTCCGGCTTTGTCATATTTTTAAAACTGTAATCTTCACATTCAAGCACAGATTGATTATATGTCTAGCTGGGACTTATGTCCTCTCTTCTAATGTACACAGTCCACTCAGGATGAAAAATGTAGAATGAAATGCAAACTAACCTTTGGTCTCCAAGCTTCTGAGCGCTTGCGGAGCAATTTCAGTGCACTCACATACTCTGCTTGTATCCTTCGAGCTGGCACAATCAAGTCTCCGTCAGATTTAGTTATAGCTACCAGATCTGCCATCTCAATTATACCCCTTTTGATACCCTAGTGTGAAAAAAAGGAAGAAGAATCAGATTTATCAGAACAGTTCATTGAATCACAAGTATCATAAAAATGGGACAACCAGTTAATACTGTGATTTTGAAAGTCACATGCTTCATTAACTTTTTTCCTGTATTTCTCTAATCCCTGGATGCCAGGAATCACAATTACTTGATAAAAATTACTTAAATCCACCAGTTCATGGGATTACAGAAGTTATCTGTAACATCTCTTCCCAACTTACAGAGTAGTTTAGTAGGATACATTCAGAATTAGAGTAAATAGATCAAAGATACAACATGATTGAGTGGCAGGAGACAATTCACTCAGTCTCATGATGGATTCTGTTTCTCATGAGCAGGATACAAAATCATCCATCCTAAGAATGCTTAAAAATAAAACACACATTTCACTAACATCTACATTTCTCATAACAACATCTTCAAAAGTTTTTTAAATGCCTATAGCATTTTTTTTAAATTTGCAAATAAGAAAAAATAACCCTGATAGCTAAAACTGTCCTACCTCTTGACTTAAATTGTGTTGCATAAAAATACCAGAAATAAAGGACAAAATTCAAGGACCAATCTCATTTGGGAAATATATCTTTCCATTTAAGATTAAAATTCCTTTTCAGGGGCTGTGGTTGTAGCTCAGTGGTAGAGCACTTGCCTACCATGTGTAAGGCTCTGGATTGAATCCTCAGCACCACATAAAAATAAATAAAGGTATAAAAATACATAACATTAAAAAATTCCCCTTTCAAATACTTTTATTTATTACTTTTAATTATTAAATTCTAATAGTTAATGTTTCTACATCATAGCATATAGTCTGCTATTGCTTTTTTTTTTTAGAATTATGTAATTGAAAAGGAAGTTCTATATAACAAAGAACATGCCTTGTCTTGTCTTTGTCCATATTTTACTGGTAAGGACCTCTAAATCCTTAGTATTTCTTGAATGATTTATTACTCATGGTGGGTGCCTGGGACCATACCCAAGTTTATGCAGTGAGATCACTCAGGATAGGGGCCTGATCACACTAGAATGACCAACTGCAGGATTAGAGGGTTGGGGCTTTGTATCAAAACACGTTGGCCCAACCTCTGTGGGGGAAGGGAAGTGAAAGACTGAGTAAAATTACATAGCCAATGATTCCATCAATTTCAGCTTTGTGATAAAACTGCAATTATAATATAGTGCCTTCCCAAGTTATGCAAGTTATTCTAATGAATATCAAACCGAGGGGTAGTGGGATCCCCCAAATTTGTAGCCAGCTGGTCAGGGGCATGGGTGGCCTGGAAACCCTGGAGCTTACAGCTGGTGTCTGAGTGAGGGAAAGCTTGTGGAAGACCTGTGAAGTTCACACTAACTCCAGGTAGTTAATGCCAGGACTGCATTGCAGAAGGAGAGTAAGACACCCATTGCATGAAATATAAATTGTGATGGTGGCAGCCCAGTTAAAAATAACCATCAGTAACAAACACCCATGCAACAGTGGTCTCTTTTAGTGAGAGCTATCCATATATTCCAGTCACTTCCATGTTATAGATAGAAAAATTTAAGTTGTATGAGTAGCTCAAAGCCATACATTCTATTACCATAAGTTGGGAAAAATATAGAGAGAGAATCTGCCTTTGAGTCAGATATTTTAGCCAATGTGAACGATGTTTCTTTCTTTACACTGTTTTCAACTTAATTTACAAAAACACAGCTACATCTTAGAGATACATACTTTGTATTTTGAGAGGAAATATCAAAATAATTACCTGCAATTCATCCCCTCCTGCTGGTGGCAGTAGTAAGACAAACATGTCAACCATGTCAGCAACAGCAAACTCTGACTGACCCACACCTGGAATTTAAATCACAACTATGTCCTAAAATATTCACAGTTATTACATTTTCTCATCCTCACTATCATTTCCATTCCACTTTATTCACTTACACTCACCCCTTTGAACAACCTGTCTTCGTCCATTTTCTGTTGCTGTAACAAAATATCTGAGACTGAAGTTTATTTGGCTCACAGTTCTGGAGGCTGAGAAGACCAAAAGCACAGAGCCAGCATCTGCTCGACATCTGGTGAAGGCCTCCTTGCTGCATCATAACATGGTGGAAGGCATCACATGGCTAGACAGAGCAAGCATGGTAGCTCAGGTCTCTCTTCTTAAAAAGCCACGAATACCATTATGAGGGGCCCCACCTCTAAATACCATTAGCATAAAAATTGGGGGATTAAGTTTCTGACACATGATCTTTTGGGGAGACACATTCAAATCACAATACCCACCTCTGAAGAATTTATTAAATGCCACTATTTTACACTCTTAAGAAAACTGGTAGCCTTCCTAGCTCTCTCTCTCTTTTCCCCATTAGACCTATTCCTTGACTGAATGGAGATCCAAGGGACTTCCACTCTCTCCTAGTCTCAAAGCTCTTCTTGGCTTCTCTTCAGTGAGTAGCTGGAGCACTGTGACTCTAATCTTAAACCATGCCTGCCGATGCTTCCATCTTTTCCTTCATATTTCTACCCTGAAAACCTCCAATCACAGGTCAATCCAAATATGTGTACTGTTTCCTTTATAGGCATGCTTGAGAAGTCACTGCACTGTGGATGGGTGCCACTACAGCGTCATGGTCTCCTGCATCTGCCACACCTTCCCTCACTGCCTAGTAAAGGCACTCCCCATCAAGGCCCTGTGTCAGCCACCTTTCCCATTTCTGACAACAGTGATCTCCCACCGTCTCCTCACCCGATCACTGTGGACCTACTTCACAGAGGAATAAAGGGAGAACTCCCCCCACTTCTCCTGTCCACCTCCACAGACAGATGATAAGATACAAACAGCCCTGCTGCCTGCCCTGCAGTCTGTGGAAGAAGTATTGAAGGGAACCTGCCTCTTCTTTGCCATGAGCCCTGCCTATGTCTACAGGCTCCAATTCCTTGGCACACAAAATGAGCTATACTCAAGGTCTTCTCACCTTGGAACCAAGCAAAACCACATAAATTGTTCCACTTCTCACCAAAGTTCTTACTTTCTCTTTGTAGTCAAGTTTCTGGGAAAAAAGCAATTCATGCCCACTGGCTCAACTTCACATTAATCTCAACCCACTGAAATATGGCTTCCACATCTCCTGGGCCACTAAAACTCCTCTGGAAATTCCCTCCTTTCTGGTTGCCTATTTGATACCTATTCTTCCCTGTTTCCTCACCCCAGTGTTACTGGGAACATCAGTGTATCAGGTGAAAGGCCACATTCGTGAGGTCCCCTTTCACGGGAATGGGGCTGAGAGAAAGCAAAAGTCATGAGATAGGGTTTCCAGGACGTTCATTAAAGAAGGCAATCCCACCTAGGAGGTGCACCTCTTCTGCCTACTCTTCCCTGACCCCTTACTCCTCCTTTCCCTTTCTTTTATCTGGAACATAGATGTAATAGTCAGAGCTTCCTCAGACATCTTTTAACCATGAGCAACCTTGAGCATGAAGATGAAGTGAAGGGAGGACAGACAGACTGAAGCAGCCTGGGCTTGCTATCACTGAATAAGCACCTATTCTGGACTGCCTGTCCCCAGAATTCTTTTGTTTACAAGAAAATACTCTCTTATTTAAAGTCTCTGAGACAAGAAGTTAAATACAACTTTTAGGTAACATGCTTGGTTTTTATACTACCTTCTCCTTCTAAGGCAGCTCTTCTTCCACCTAATCTCAACTGGTGGAGCTCCTTAAGCCCAGTCCTGGCTACTGCTAGGGACTGAATTATGTCTGCCTCTACCCTTCTCGTTCTCATGTGGAAGCCCCAACCCTCGAGGTGACTGTATTTGAAGACTGGGCCTGCAAAGAAAGTAAATGAGGTCATAAGGATGGAACCCCTAATCCAACAGGACTACTGTCTCATAAGAAGAGGAAGAAACATCAGGGTAAGAGAAATGCTCATGGGAGGACACAGCAAGAAGGCAGCCATCTGCAAACCAAAAGAAGTTGCAGAAAAAATGAATCCTGACAGCACCTGGGACCTGGACTTTCAGCCTCCAAAACAGTAAGGAAATAAATTTTGGTTGTTTAAGCCACCCAGTCTACAGTATTTTGTCATGGCAGCGTCAGAAAACTAATATGGTTATCTTCCATTTTTGCCCCATATTTTCCCCAGTTTACAGCCTGAAATATGAAACTCTGAACTATGCTGCTAACTGCTAAATCCGTCTTTCTTACTCAGTCCTTTCTCAGGACACAAACAATCACTTGTACACCTAATAAGCATCTTATACTTAATATACTCACAACTGAACTTCTCATTTTCCCCTCTCCAAATCCCTCTTTTCACAGCATTCTTGATTATCTTCATTTCTCTTCCTTCCTCATCTCTTATACCTAATCATGGATAAAGCCCTGCTGATGTACACTAAAGCCTTTTTAATCCCTCTCCTCTTCTCCATTCCCATTCCCCTGTTTGGTTCAGAGCCCTGCCATCTCTTTCTCTGATGAGTACAAGAGCCTCCTCACTGCATCCTACCTTTGCCCTTCTAATCATTCCACACTCCGCTGCCAGCAATGTTTCCAAAATGCACATGTGGGTTTCTCCCCGTCCTGCTCACCCTGATGGCTTCCCACTTCTTTCAGGGTAAACTCTAACCTCCTTGACATGGCACATAAAGCCCAGACAGTCAGCCCTGGCTCCAGCACTAAACCCCACACACCCCTTCACACTCTGTGCTGTCAGTACTCTAAGTGAACTGCGCTTCTCTGAATGAGTCAAGCTTTCTCCCTCCTCAGTGTCTGCAAAGGCCCTTCACACACATTTTGTTTCACTCCTATTCTTTCTTCAAAACTGAGTCCAGCTGTCACCTCCTTTAGGAAGCCTTCACCGAGTTCCCTAAATCTGAGTGAGTTAGGTTGCATCACAAACATTTAGCATGCAGTAATATAATAGATGGTCTCTCCACCAGAACACGACTAATTGTCATTTCAGTGTCTTCACTGCACATAATTTTGTGCTACAGATATAAAATTAAATAAAACAACCCTCAAATCAAAAAATAGCTAACTGCATTACTTTTCTTAATAATACAGACAGATGAAATGCGCTTACACAAAACAGGCGTGGGGCTTTGCTTGCACAGCTCATCCTAAGTCTACAGCTCTTCTCTGGCACACGTGACATGCTGCCTCAGGTAACAGTGATTAGCAGTGGCTCACTGTCACCCTCCAAATGGCAAGCTCTTTGAGGTTAGGAAGTGTAGCCTATGTACTCCTATTTCCTATAGAGTCTGGGGTAATATCTTGTACTTAATTACAGCTTTAGTAAGTATCTGCTGAATGAACAAAATATAATTAGTTGTTATTCATCTTTATATGGCATTGGTTATAAGAGTATATTATCTTTCTGAAAGCATATCACACTCACCTACAGTTTCAATAAGAATGATGTCATACCCCCCTCCTTCACACAACAGGATAGCTTCATTTGTGGTTCTTGTCACACCTCCTAAAGTCCCTCTGGTAGGAGATGGCCTGATGTATGCATTCATATCTCTTGATAACTCCGTCATTCGGGTTTTATCTCCTAAGAGCGATCCTAAAACACATAATTACATTTTATAATCATGGAACAGTTCTAAGGTCCAATTATCAATCAGCCAGTTCCCAGGAGATGTGTCATATCTTAAGATATATTTCATATTATTGAGCTTTCCTCTAACTTGCTATGTATAATCATGCAGGATTCATTTTTTTTAAACATTCCAATCCCTTTAAAACCTAAAAGGGCTTCCCACTGCCCCAAGCCAGATGCTTTGGCCTAGCACTGAAGGCCCTCAGAACCCAGCCGTACCTTACCTGTCCAAATTTGGCTCCTACCAGTCTCAAACTTCCCTCTGATCCAGCTGGGTGGTTTCTTTATTGCCTTCTTAACATCTTCCTCCCCTCCTTTGCCTGTGCTCTCATGCCACAGACATCTCTTTTTTTCTCAGTGCTAACTTACAAAGTGTCATGCCCAGGGTCTGGGCTTTTCTAGAACTTTTTCACCCCAAGTCTACCTCTTGTGAATTTCTCAGTACAACAGCTGCTCTGCAACCTGCCAGCATCCTGGAGAGCACCAGAGAACTTCACTGTCCCTCCCCTTCCCATCATTACCTGGAGCACCACCACTCCTCATCCTTCTATTTGTGTGAATGGCATTTTCTCTATGTAAATACTACGCAAATGAATCTTTATGCTGCCCTTCATCCTATGTGTGTTGTTTTAATTCTTTACCAGTTAGAAATTTTGAAGCCCAGACTGAATGCAAAGTAAGTCAAATGAATGGATGGAAAAGTATTCACACAAAATATTTTGGATTTCATATCTGTATGTCTTATCTCTTCCAAATGGTGAGTCTCACCAGGAGTAATTTTTATCTCCCCTGCCCAACACATTTGGCAATGTCTAGAGAAATATTCACTTGTCACAGTGTGGGTGGGATGCTACTGGCATCTACTGGATAAAGGGCAGGGATGTTGATAAGCATCCTTCAGTTTAAAGGGCAGTCACCTACAACAAAGAATTGCCTGGCCTCAAATGACACTAGTACCAAGGTTGAGAAATTATGCTTTAGCAAAAATTCCCTGCTTATGAACCTTGTCTTATAGATATTGAACACTGAATGCTAAACAATGTGTTAATAGTCGGCACTCAATTTAAAACTTGTGGAATGGAACTAGTTAAAGTTTTTTAGTTTCTTGCAGTATTTTGGCAACATCAATACCTATAATTTCTAGAAAAATAAAAGCTCTGGAACTACTATTACCTTTCCCTACTTTGCTTTAGCTACATAACATGTGAAGGTGTGGCGCTGTTTTAACCTGAATATTTATTTTCAATCTGCCTAAGGGCTATTTTTTTCCACATAAGTTGATACTAAAGATTAAGAAGATTAAAGATATGCTCTTTTCTCTTATGACTACAATTTAGAGTCTTCTCATAAGTTTGAATTCTAGAGCATACAGCTACCATGTGCCTCAACTACTTTATTTACTTCCCATAAAACTTCTTCCTAAAGTAATTTTCTGCATGAAATCATCCCTGTGGAAGTCAACAATATGCCAAAGTTTAAATTATTATCCTATAGATCCTATCACACTGAACTAAACATTATGAAATTATTCTCCCATGTAATTGTCTTTTGCAGTGAATCCAAAACTGTTAGTTGTAAACCCCCAGGGAGGTCTCAAAGGTATCACAGGGGGTCTGTGAGTTTAAAGCACCAAGACTAACTACAGACCAAAAATTGAATGCTTCTCAAACTTCAGTGCTATTTTTCAAATGTATGTGTTGTCATAATAAGGTAGGAATTTACAGTTCTAGTGTCCTGTGTATCTTCATATTTTTTTTCTTTCAAAGTCTGTTTTTTTTTTTTTTTTTTTAATATGAGAAAGGGGCTCTCCTTTTTGGTTTGAGAAAGGTGAAGAATCATACATTTAGCCCGTGACCCGCGCTGGCTTCATGAAAGAAGGTTTGAGTCGTGAGAAACCGCTAGGGAGTTTTAAATTAAAGAGACAAGACTCTAATTACCTTTAACCAGCTCTTGGACGGCTCCTCCTAGCTCCAGCCTCAAGCCACCTATTGTGGTAGCGAGGTTTACTGAAGAGGCTAGCAAGATAGACAGAACACGCCAGGGAGTGGACTTTTATTGGGGAACAAAAAATTCTGGGGAAAATCCCATCCAATGAAGATGAAGGGGGGCAGCATCCCAAGGTCAGGAGCGACGATTGGGTCTTCAGGGTAGTGGTCAGACACACCTCTGCACGGACAAGCCCTTGGACTTGGAGAAAGGTGGGGAAAGCTCTAACACAGCTGTGCCTAAACACCTCTCACCAGCCAGGGAGGTAACTCAAATCATGTGCGAGGATGGCCTCCCACACACATCCAGACAACTTCAGCACAGACTACTTTATAATATTTTTGCTATCAATTGCAATCTCAAGCTATTATTTCCTCTTTCAATTGCACATAGTCTAGGATATTAAGAAGGTGGAGGGGAAAAGGACTTCATACCTATATGAAAATGAGGAACACTTGTTAAAAATCATCAAGGTACTTACCTTCAACAAAGTTTAAATATAAATAAGGCAATGCATTGACACAGATTTAATCTTAACTTTCTAAGTATAAATTTTATCTACATTATTTATTTATTTATTTTGGTACTAAGGACTGTACTCAGGGGCACTTGACCAATGATCACTGAGCCACATCCTCAGCCCTATTTTGTATTTTATATATAGACTGAGTTGCTTAGTGCCTCACCTTGCTGAGGCTGGCTTTGAACTTGTAAACCTCCTGCCTCAGCCTCCTGAGCTGCTGGGATTACAGGTGTGTGACACTACAACTAGCTACAATTAACCTCTTTAATTATAGTGAATCAAAGACTTCTGAGCTAGATGTCTCAATGAGTGCTAACAGGGATTGTTGCCCACCTCTCTAATGACTATGGCAATTGAAATAATATTCCATCTGCAGAACACCACAATATACACACCAAACACTTCCAAAAAGCCCCCTATATTCATTCTTTCACAACACACACTTGTGTTGATTCATCTGTTCAGAAACCTCCTAAGAATCACAGCTTCACAAGGCCAAGAGCACGGTATCTTATTCACCATTACACTGCACAGTACTTTCTTTACACAATTCCTTGCCTGTAGTAGGCATTCAAATACTGCTTAAGTGAATAACTGCAGTTGAGAAGCTTAAATCATAAATAGGGGTAAGGAAAGAAAGACCTTTCCTGAGTATTTACATGGCATGCTTTATGTTTTCTTTAACTGATCCTTTGAGAACTAAGTTTATATTCATTTTATCTCTGATGATCTGCAAATTAAACTGTGAATGATTGTATGACCTTAAATCAGTAAGTAATTGCTGAACCCTGTATCGTGCACAAGATACAATACTAAGTGCTATAGGGGGAACAGCAATATATTACATGATCCCTCTAAGAGCTTTCTGTTTAACTAGACATATAAACAGGTGACAAGTCATAAACAGCAGTAAATTTCTTTTTCTTTTTTTTAAGCTTAAGATAAGTTACAACAATAGGAAAATAACAGATGGGTAAGAACCATTTTCTACATAGCCACTGATGCAGTCTGCATAAACAATAGAAGATAAGGGTCTAGCCTTAGGCATGATTGCCAAGGGCTAAAATTTGTTTTTGATCATCTTCAACTTCTGGCACCTGTAATGCTGGTTCTCTAAGTGCCACTGTGCTACCCACAAGCTGACCTTCTCTGCGCAGTCCACTGCTCCCCAACCACTTCCCTCAGCTTCTACCCACTCTGCAGAGGCCCCTTCCCTCAGTGAGACCAAACTCAGCTACAGGTACAGGTTACTGGATCATGGGAAAAAAAACAAAAAAGCTCTACAACCCCCCCCAAACTAGCTATACTCACCACCACTAGTGCAGGAAGAAGGGTCCACAGCTAGCACTGATAATCTGTGCCCTCGCTCAGTAAGCATTTTTCCAAAATATTCTATAAATGTTGATTTTCCAGCACCAGGGGGTCCAGACAATCCTATAGTGAAAAAAGATCTTCTAATTTACTAGATAAATGAAATCAGCACCATGTTCAGTTTACTGAATAAAACATTAGACTATCTTATATTATTAAAACTATCATTATTATATATTTAAATATGTCCTAAAGCAGAAAATAAAAATCTATCTTTTTATCTAATCCCCAAATAATGAGGGTATATAGGAATACTTCTCAGTTCCATGTGTTTATATATTCACTTTTTAAAAATACAAAACATGCTTGCCTTTTTACTACAATGTAGATTTTTTGAGACACACTTCAGTGCCTATATTTTAATGTGCTGAATTTCTATATCTGCCCAGGTCTCATCATGACTGGCAATTATTCCACCTGCCCCAATTCTGTCTATTTTCTCTGCCCATTGGAAAAACAACTCATTACTCTAGAAATTTCTAGTGATTGAGAAAGTAATTTTCTATTCACAAAGGATCATTCTTCATCTCACTTGTAACTCAAAGAATATCATAAACAGAGTCCTGAAAAAAATAATTTGTGTTAAGAAAGAGAGAAAAGCTCCCTCCTCCAAGAGCTAGTCAAGCATGGTGGATAAGAAGGCAACCCCCAGAGCCAATCAGCAGGTTCTCAATCTAGTTGTGCCTCTTAGGAGATGCAGAGATCAGTGCTCTCCAAGTTACTTTCCCTCTATGTGTGCTTCAATAATAAAATAGATAGTGTAATAGTACCTATCTTTTCATGCTGTTTTAAGAAGCAGATCAGTTAACATTTGCAATATGTTTGAAACAGTGTGTGGCACACAAGACAAACATGTTTTGTCTAATTAGTATATACAACCCAGGTGTTTAACTGTATTCAAAACTATGTATAGTGTATGACATGCTTTGCTTCTTAATACAATTCTCAGGGCAGCTTCCTATCTTCAAAACCTTTACAGATGCTGAATAAATACCTGCTGCTTTTATTTGTGATGATGATAAAATGACTACAACAAAGACAGGCATTTATCTGGCCTAAAAAGATTAGGATGGAAGAATCAGAATACCACTTCAAAGTTATGTATGAATTGCTATCACTTCAAAGTTATATATGAATTGCTAAGTTAATTCCAGATATTTCTGAACCATTTTCTCTGCCAGGATTCTTTAAAACATAGTAAGGTGTACTTCATCATAACTAGAGTTTCTCTTGGTGAATTTGCTATTTTTCCCTGTCTACAACAAAAAGATTAGTAACACTCAATGGAGTACTCTCCCAATGAGAGTCCCTGGATGAGAGCAGAAGAAATAACCATGTAAAATATGTGGGCTGGTTCAAATACTGGTTGGTGAGCTATTTTTGCAATTATCTTTTTTGATATCCTATTAATATAAAAACTAAGTTTGAGTCCCTATATTGCCAATAAACTATGATATAAACGTCTATTGTAATGTCAACTTTTACATGTATTTACTAATTCTTCCCAAATCCTCTACATTTTGGCCACCACTTCAAGTGGTTTTTTGCAGAAAGGTTGGTTCAAATCACTGAGTTCCCTATCAAGGGACACTCTCTACTCAAACTGCCTTACTTAATTCCTGCTAGTCAAATATATCTAAATTCCCAAAATATAAGAAGCTGACTCACAATTACAGAACTAAGTTAAATTGCCCAAAATAATCAAAGGATTATTTAAATGTAGAAGGCAAGTGAATATGGTTTCTCCTTTAAAGTACATTTTAATATTGAGATGGCTGGATGGTGAGTTTCGGGGGAAACTCAACAGAAAGTATTGGACGCAGTGGAACTTACCTGTAGAAAGACTAACAAAGAATAATAGAGGGGGGCTGGTATTGTGGCTCAGGGGTAGAGTGCTTGCCTGGTGTGTGCAAGGCCCTGGGTTCGATTCTCAGCACATAAAAATAAATAAATAAAAATAAATAAATAAAAATAAAGGCATTGTGTACAACTAAAAGAAATAAATATTAAAAAAATAATAGTAATAGAGGGCTGGGGCTGTGGCTCAGTGGTAGAGCGCTCGCCTAGCATGTATGAGGCCCTGGGTTCAAACCTCAGCACCACATAAAAATAAATAAATAAAATAAAAATGATATTGTGTCCAACTAAAAAATAAATATTTTTTAAAAAAAGAATAATAGAATAATAGAAGCAGAAATGTGATGAGGATAATTATAGTTGATACACCACAAAACAAATATCCACTTTAGACTACTAAATAAGAAGGACTACTGAAAGCAAAGAGTACAATGGTTACTAGTTCTTCCTATACATGTTTATCTTCTGGATGTCACATAAAAATTCTTACCCAAAGAGAAATCCTATATTATTATATCAAAATACAGACCCTTGGTTTAAAGGATCATGGCAAAATTTCAATATATCAAGATTAATACTTGCAAAAGAAAACAAGGCATTTAAAAGTCATCCAACGGGAAAAAGAATAATCTCATTTGATTACAAACATTTTAAAGGAATTTAGAAAATATTTACTGAACAAAAAATAAAAGACTGACCCACTCTAAATGCTAGTGGTTTTCCTCCATTTAATTGTTCTTGTTCTCGGTGGTAGATTAATACTTTTTGAAGAAGCACCTGGGCTAACTCCTTTTTCCTGCTGTGAGTCGATTCTACAAGAGTTATGGCCTCTGCTAAGCAGGCCCTTTGCCCTTGGATTAAGCCAGTATAAAGTTTATCCACAAATCTTTGTTCTTTATCAGAAAGTCCTTCCATGTGGTCCTTTAAGGTTGCTTGTACACATAATTTCCTCCTTAAGCCATTTGACAACAGCATCCACTTTGTACAATGGAGTCCGAGCGACTTAAATGGCTGAGCACACGGGATTCCTGACAGGAGATGAGCACTTGAGTGAAAGGTGAAGTGGTAACCAGGGAAAGGTGTCCTTAACAGGCCTTTTAGGAAATGCTGGTGAGGATGCAGTAGGAGCGCGGGAAGATTCATTTTGTTTGTAACTGAAGAAAACCCCGGATGCTTTTTGACTCAATTGATTTGTGACCTCCCTAGAAGAAAGAGAAACATATTTTGCCAGTTTATACAGACAGCTAAGATATGGAGGTAGTAAAAGTGAAAGTAGAGTGCTTTTCCCACATTCTAAAACACACAAAATTAGCACTCTTAGCTGTATACATGGTTGAGTTTTCTTACTAAATTTAAGAGAGAAGACTTCCCCCTTGGTCACAGTTACTATTTCGAGTAATCCAAATCATGAAACTATTACTCTATTGTGAGGTGGAATTTACATTAAAATGTCCTTTTAAACAAAAAACAAATATACCAAACCTCATTAGGGCAGACATTTTCTGTCACACTTTTTCTCACATTCGTCTTCACACTTTCCTCAGGTCAACATACCCAATTCTGAAGCTCATACAAAAGATTCTTTAAAAAGAATGCCTCTGAAGCTAGCCTTTTATTCATTCTCTACAAAAGAAATGTGATTAGTGGTGTGGCACCAGAGGCACAAGTTTAGACCCATGTGTATCCTCAATAGACTCACCCCGAATAACCTGGCTTAAGCACAAAATCAACAACAATAAGCCTTAATGTGAGTGAACTGTGTGGGTTTGTGTAGTAACAAATGAGTGCATCTTAAAGTATGGTCAGAACAACCAGGTACTTTCTAAAAATGCACATTCCCAGCCCCACTACTCAGAAGCTCTGTAGCTAAGCACACTGAAGTTCGAACCGCTCAGGAATTGGATGAGGAGCCTTAGATTGACTGATATTCTCAACATAGTTTTATATTACATTAGGCAATGAAAGCTGGCAATAGTACACTGAATCAGGACAGGGTAGGGGATATGAGCCATGGCCATTCAGTTGCTGCTACTTATGCTATCATGACCTAGGGCTAGTTACTTAACCACTCCGAACTTCAATGTTCTGGAGTTAAGAGAGCAAAGTGGTTAAGAGAACAAAATGACTTATTTCATGTAAAAAGCCTGGAGCAGTGCCTACCACAGAGTAGGAGCTCAATTAACATTAGTTTTTATTGTTAGTATATGAATTTGTAAAACAATAGTAATAATTAGGTCACAGACCTAAACTTCCAGTGACATACTAAGATTTTGGGGTGGGGGGGGACCAGGGATTGAACTCAGGGGCACTCAATCACTGAGCCACATCCCCAGTCCTATTTTTTTTTTTTTTTTTTTTTTGGTGCTGGGAATAGAACCCAGGGGCTTGTGCATGCAAGACAAGCACTCTACCACCTGAGCTATAGCCCCCAGCACCCCCAGCCCTATTTTGTATCTTATTTAGAGACAAGGTCTCAGTGAGTTGCTTAGTGCCTCGCTGTTGCGGAGGCTGGCTTTGAACTCACGATCTTCCTGTCTCAGCCTCCAGAGCAGCTGGGATTACAGATGTGCGCCACCACATCTGGCTCAAACTAAGATTTATAGGTACATATGTCCTATGCAATTTGGGTTCATAATTATTTGGAAATTTTGGTTTTTCTGGGTCTCATGGCTCATTGAAATTAATTATTTTATTGATCCAAGATACTTCTCCAAATAGCACTTCAAAGCCAATGAATATAAAATTAATTTTAGTTAATAAACATGCTATTCAGGACAAAGAAGTAGTTTAAGATTTTTTTAACCTGTAGAAACTATAAATGTTCATAAATTTTCCAAAAGCAACAATTTTTTTTCAAATTGAGGGGGGCATTATAATATTTATTTATACAAATTTATTTTTAAAAGAATAATTTATTTAAAATGTATAAAATTATTTCTAAAAAAAAAGTTTTTAAAACATCTATCGACGAGTAGCCTTCATACAAACACACAAAAAGACACTTAAAGTATCTAACAGGGGATCTATTGTGGAAGGTGTCATTAAACAACATCTTTCAGCTCAATTCACATCCTCACCACCAGCAACACCAGTAGCCTGGACACTCACAGGCAAGAACTGGATTTTTATTCAACCCCTACTTTCCAAGCACATACTACTTTCCAGATTGTAATATATCAGGGATGGATCTGAAAGAATAAAAGAGCTGATGAAGGATGAAGACCGCTTTCTAGTATGAGGACTTGGCCTCTTCCCTGCCATATTAGAGAAGACTGAAAAATTCAGTGATGACAGAAGATACCAGTTTAAGGAACTAGTGATGGGAGATATGTCTGGATCAATATGTAAACTTTAGGGGCCAAGAAGCTAGCTTTTGGGTCTTGGCAGAGGACAAACAACAGAGACCTTTATGGAGGTGACACCACTGACTTTGCTCTTTTAGGAGATAAGTCTAGGAACAGTGGTGAAAGGTCAAGAGTGATGAGACCCTGGTAACACAGAGTCCAGTTTAGAAACCCTAGCAAGGACCCCTAGCACAGGAGCAAAGGAGATGATGAGGACCTGGACTTCAGCAAGGTAGTAAGTATTGTACAAGATAAGGCACATTCAATTCAATCCACCTTCATGTCCCCGTTAGAATCCTCAAAGCTTGACATGAAGCCTGGCTCTCTTCACTTGCTAAGGGGGGGAAAAAAAACTGTTGCTGATCTGATCAGAATTTATTTTATTACCCACTTACCTGCAACTTTAGAGCTTATAAACCACTTTCAAATACTTTATTTTACCTTATACACCAATCCCATAAGGACAGTGTGACAGTTATTAATCTCGTTTAACAGAAAGGGAAACCAAGTATGAGTTAAACAACTATAGTCACAATCAGAGACAGGGCCAGGACTCAAATCCATACCTTTGACTCTCTATGGAATTTCTTCTTAATAAATTATGATAGAACAAAAGAGAAATCCTTTGGCTAAAAGGGAAATAGATATCAGTTAACTTTACCCACTTTCCTAAGTGAATAGGGGAATGGGGCACAAGACCAGAAACAGGAAGACCACCTGGAGAATTGCACTAGAAGGTAGATGAGAGGAATGGCCTGGACCAGGTTGAGGTAGTGTTCAGACAGATTCCAGATGAATTCTGAAAGAACTGCTAATGTGGGTAGGAACCGGAACAGTCAAAGACAAGGCAGAGGTTCTTACTTGAGCCATAGAAAGACAGAAAGATGGGGTTGAGTGTGGTGGCGCATGCCTGTAATCCCTAGGCTCAGGAGGATGAGGCAGGAAAATCTTAGTTCAAAGTCAGCCTCAGCAATTCATCGAGGCTCTAAGCAACTTAGCAAGACCTTATCTCTAAATAATAATAAAAAAAAAAAATACAAAAAAGATCTGGGGATGTGGCTCAATGGTTAAGTGACCCTGGGTTCAATCCCTGGTACCAAAATAAATAATAAAAATAAATTAAAAAAAAAAAGAAAGACAAAGTTGTCCTTCAGTGAGCTAGGGAATACTGTCAGAAGTAAGGTTTAAAGTGCAAACAGGAGTTTAGTTTCCAACACATTAAATTTAAGAGGCCCATTATTAAACATTACACCATGTATACCAGAATCAGAACATCACATGGTCCCCTACTAATATGTACAATTTTAATGTATTCATTAAAAATAAATTTAATCAAAAACAAAACAGACCTACTAGATATCCAAGTGAGATATGGAGTGAGCAGCAGCATTTATCGGTCTTAAGTTCCAGGCAGAGGTCAGAGCTGTGGCGTAAATTTGGGAATTACTGTTTAGCTGACCAAATAAGTTCACCAACAAAGGGATTGGATAGAGGATGTGTGACACCATTTTTTGATAAAACTTTACACACACATGCAGGAGGAATACACATGTTGAAGTGTACTTATCTATAAACTCACGTATAGATAAGTAGTCTTGAGGTGTTTCCATATTGTTTTGGGCATACTGTTTCTGATTTTTTTCAAGGCAGTCTATTATTATGGTAGTAGACAGAAGCATGCCTACCCAAGGATGCCCATGTCTGAATTCCTGGAACCTATAAACATGTTATATCACATAGCAAAGGGGAAATGAAGTTTGCAGAAGGAATTCAGATTGCTAATCAACTGACTCAGATACATAGATTAGTCTAGTTTATCTCAGAGGATCACTGCAACCACCAGGGTCCTTACAAATGGAAGCCGGGAGGCAGAAAAGAACAGTGCAATATCATGTGAGGACTCCACCCATCCCCACTGGTAAGGGAGTAAAAGGGCTAACCTGTAGAAGACAGAAAAATCCAGGAAGCTGATTTTCCTTGAGATCCTCCAGGACAGAATGAAGTATTATTGGTAGCTTGATTTTAGCCCAGTGATACCCATGTCAGACTTGATCAAGATAACTGTAAGATAATAATTCTGTGTTGTTTTACACCAGTTTGTGGTAATTTGTTACAGTAGCAACAGAAAACTAACACAGTTGCTAAGGTAACCAAAAATATTTAAAATAAAATTCAGAATTTTTATGAGAAATATCTAATAACTACTCATGATTTAATTATCTGTCATAACTTGTACATTATTTCCTTTTTCATTTGGATTTCTTCCTAACATGAGAAGTAAACTTGATGAATCCTTAATTTTATCATTTATTGTGACTATCAGTGTTACATCCAATACATTCATATGTCAATTTCTAAATTAGACATAAAATTAGCATATGTTCTAGAAAAATCAGTAAACTGAATTATGTGTAAGGTGAAAAAGTGATGTTTTAGCTATGTTACTGCAAAGCTTTTATTAGATTCATCACATTAAGATTAGAAGTTCAAAAGTACTCCAAAATAGCATGACGTACATATTCTAGTCACCAGTTCCGAGCATGGTAGCTTTTATTAAACTATGCACAAACTATCATAAAAATAAGAAGTCTGGAATGCATCTCATCCACTTTTTTTTTTAACCTGAAAAACACCTATTTAGTTCAAATAACACCTCCTTTGAGGCACATTTTCCCCCAACTCTTTCAGGCAGTTAATTGTTCTATTCAATGTTCCACTGCCTTTTGTTCATATAACAGGTAGTTTTCTTTTCCTTTTCCTTTTTTTTTTTGATAGTGGGAATGGAACCCATGGGCACTTTACCAAAATTCAGCTACATCTCCAGGCTCTTGCTAAGTTGCTGAGGGTTTAAGTTGCCCAGTATGCACCTTGAACATAAGATCCTCCTGCCATGGCCTTTGATTGTTGGGATTACAGGCCTTGTCTTTCTGTCTTTAAATTAATCTATTTTGAGACCTCTTCCCACCAATTTTCACCCCTCACCTTAGCTGAGAACCTCCCAGAGAAATGACAAAATATTATTGCTTATTTCCCCAGAATCTAACACAGTGCCTGACACAGAGTAGCCTTTCTATATTTTGTTTTTTTAGGTCAATGATTGGATATTCTATCTACCTTGCATTGATCTCACATACGATGAAGAAAAACTTGGGTTACGATACTTATCCATGTGATCTGAGGACCTTTACCTAAAATATTCCGCCTTCTAAGTTCCCTATTTCAAATCATCTAGCCAGAACAGAAAATGTTTTAAGGAATCAAAACCTAGTAGCAAGAACATTAGTAGATGAAAATATGTCCATTTATAACATCTCAAGCAAATAACATTTCCTAAATGAGATGAATAAAAACAGTCTTACAGGGCTGGGGATGTGGCTCAACTGTAGAGTGCTTGCCTAGCATGAGCAAGGCCCTGGGTTCAATCCTCAGCACCAAATAAAAATAAATTAATTAGTCCAACTACAACTAAAAAATAAATACTTTAAAAAATCTTTAAAAAACAAAACAAGAGAACTTCCAATCACTCCTGCAAGGTAGGCGGGCCTGCGACCCACCGGAAGAAGAGGAGCAGCGGCCTGCTGAGAGGCAGAGCCGCCCCCCACCCCCCGCGCCTGCCAGGTAGGCGGAACTGTGACCACCGACAGAAAAGGCCCAGTGGCCCCTGGCAGGACAGAGCTTCCAATCACTCCTGCAAGGTAGGCGGGCCTTCGACCCACCGGCAGAAGAGGAGCAGCGGCCTGCTGAGAGGCAGAGCCGCCCCCTCCCCCTGCGCCGGCAAGGTAGAGGGAACTGTGACCACCCATAGAGCAGGCCCAGCGGCCTGCTGAGGGGCAGAGCCGCCCCATCCCCCTGCGCCGGCAAGGTAGAGGGAACTGTGAGCACCCACAGAGCAGGCCCAGCGGCCTGCTGAGGGGCAGAGCCGCCCCCCACCCCCCGCGCCTGCCAGGTAGGTGGAACTGTGACCACCAACAGAAAAGGTCCAGTGGCCCGCGGCGGGACAGAGCTTCCAATCACTCCTGCAAGGTAGGCGGGCCTGTGACCCACCGGCAGAAGAGGAGCAGCGGCCTGCTGAGAGGCAGAGCCGCCCCCTCCCCCTGCGCCGGCAAGGTAGACGGAATTCTGACCACCCACAGAGCAGGCCCAGCTGCCTGCTGAGGGGCAGAGCCGCCCCCCAACCCCCGTGCCTGCCAGGTAGGCGGAACTGTGACCACCGACAGAAAAGGCCCAGTGGCCCGCGGAGGGGCAGAGCTTCCAATCACTCCTGCAAGGTAGGCGGGCCTGCGACCCACCGGCAGAAGAGGAGCAGCGGCCTGCTGAGAGGCAGAGCCGCCCCTTCCCCCCGCGCCTGCAAGGTAGACGGAACTGTGACCACCATCAGAACAGGCCAGACCTGCAACCGACAGACAGAACAGGCCCAGTGGCCTGAGGAAGAGTAGAGCCGCCCCCCCCCCCCCCGCGCGCCTGCAAGGTAGGCGGACCTGCGACCCACAGGCAGAACAGCCCCAGAGGCCTGCAGAGGGGCAGTGCCGCTGCCTGCGCCTACAAAGTAGGCAGAACAGCGGCCACAGACAGAACAAGCCTAGCGGCCCGCAGAGGGACAGAGCCGCCGCCTGCGCCTGCAAGGTAGGCGGACCTGCTACCGACCGGCAGAGCAGTCCCAGCAGCCTGCCGGCGTGGTAAGCACACTGCCTCAATTGGAGGAGGGGCAGAGCCGCCGCTCGCGCCTGTGAGGGAGACTTTGCAACTATACAAGACCAATATAAATATATAGGGGGAAAATTCTATAGCACAACAGTTTCACCAAGTAGAAAGGAACGCGAACAGTATGAAGAGACAAGGAAAGAAAGGACCACAAGCAATGCAGGTCAACTCAATGTTAGAAGAGGTAATAGCTGCAGCAGATGGAATATCAGATAAAGAATTCAGGATATACATGCTTCAGATGATCTGGAGTATCAAGGAAGACATCAGACAGCAAAATCAGACAATGAAAGATCACTTCAATAATGAATTACATAAACAAATCCAAGAAGCAAAAGATCAACTATACAGGGAGATAGAGGTTATAAAAAACAAACAAACAGAAATCCTAGAAATGCAGGAAGCAATAAACCAACTTAAAAACTCAATTGAGAATACTACCAGCAGAGTAGAACACTTAGAAGATAGAACATCAGACAATGAAGATAAAGTATTTCAACTTGAAAAGAACATAGACAGCTCAGCAAGACTGTTAAGAAACCATGAGCAGAACATCCAAGAAATATGGGATAACATCAAGAGACCAAATTTAAGAGTCATTGGGATACAGGAAGGGACAGAGTTTCAAACCAAAGGAATGAGCAATCTATTCAATGAAATAATACGAGAAAACTTCCCAGACTTGAAGAATGAGACAGAATCCCAAATCCTAGAAGCCTACAGGACACCGAATGTGCAAAATCATAAGAGACCCACACCTAGACACATTATAATGAAGATGCCCAACATACAGAATAAGGAGAGAATTTTAAAAGCTACAAGAGAAAGGAAGCAGATCACATTTAGGGGTAAGCCAATCAGGATAACAGCTGATCTTTCAACACAGACTCTGAAAGCTAGAAGATCCTGGAATAACATATTTCAAACACTGAAAGAAAATGGGTTCCAACCAAGAATTGTGTTTCCAACGAAATTAAGCTTCAGGATGGAAGATGAAATTAAAACCTTCCACGATAAACAAAAGTTAAAAGAATTTGCAGCTAGAAAACCATCTCTTCAAAACATCCTTGGCAAAACATTACAGGAAGAGGAAATGGAAAATAACAATGAAAACCAACAGTGGGAGGTAGGACAGTAAAGGGGGGAAAAATAATCAAAGAGGAAAACAAACCATGTTTAGTAACATAAATAAACAAATATGGCTGGAAGAACAATCCATATCTCAATAATAACCCTAAATGTTAATGGCTTAAACTCACCAATCAAGAGACACAGGCTAGTAGAATGGATCACAAAACAAGACCCAACAATATGCTGCCTACAGGAGACGCATTTGATAGGAAAAGACATACATAGGCTGAAGGTAAAAGGTTGGGAAAAATCATATCACTCATATGGACTTCGGAAACAAGCAGGAGTGTCCATACTCATATCAAATAAAATAGATTTCAAGCCAAAGTTAAACAAAAGGGATAAAGACGGACACTACATACTGCTTAGGGGAACCATACACCAACAAGACATAACAATCATAAATATATATGCCCCAAACAATGGTGCAGCTATGTTCATCAAACAAACTCTTCTCAAGTTCAAGAGTCTAATAGACCACCATACAATAATCATGGGAGACTTCAACACACCTCTCTCGCCACTGGACAGATCTTCAAAACAAAAGTTGAATAAGGAAACTATAGAACTCAATAACACAATTAATAACCTAGACTTAATTGACATATATAGAATATACCACCCAACATCAAGCAGTTACACTTTTTTCTCAGCAGCACATGGATCCTTCTCAAAAATAGATCATATATTATGTCACAGGGAAACTCTTAGACAATATAAAGGAGTAGAGATAATACCATGCATCCTATCTGATCATAATGGAAGGGAACTGAAAATCAACGATAAAAGAAGGAAGGAAAAAGAATACATCACTTGGAGAATGAACAATAGGTTACTGAATGATCAATGGGTTATAGAAGACATCAAGGAGGAAATTAAAAAATTCTTAGAGATTAATGAAAACACAGACACAACATATCGGAATCTATGGGACACACTGAAAGCAGTTCTAAGAGGAAAATTCATTGCTTGGAGTTCATTCCTTAAAAAAAGAAAAAAAAACAACAAATAAATGATCTCATACTTCATCTCAAAATCCTAGAAAAAGAAGAGCAAAACAACAGCAAAAGAAGTAGAAGGCAAGAAATAATTAAAATCAGAGCTGAAATTAATGAAATCGAAACAAAAGAAACAATTGAAAAAATTGACAAAACTAAAAGTTGGTTCTTTGAAAAAATAAACAAAATCGACAGACCCTTAGCCATGCTAGCGAAGAGAAGAAGAGAGAGAACTCAAATTACTAGCATACAGGATGAAAAAGGCAATATCACAACAGACACTTCAGATACACAGAAGATAATCAAAAATTATTTTGAATCCTTATACTCCAATAAATTAGAAGATAGTGAAGGCATCGATAAATTTCTTAAGTCATATGATCTGCCCAGATTGAGTCAGGAGGATATAGACAACCTAAACAGACCAATATCAATTGAGGAAATAGAAGAAACCATCAAAAGACTACCAACTAAGAAAAGCCCAGGACCGGATGGGTATACAGCAGAGTTTTACAAAACCTTTAAAGAGGAACTAATACCCATACTTTTCAAGCTACTTCAGGAAATAGAAAAAGAGGGAGAACTTCCAAATTCATTCTACAAGGCCAACATCACCCTGATACCTAAACCAGACAAAGACACTTCAAAGAAAGAAAACTACAGACCAATATCTCTAATGAACCTAGATGCAAAAATCCTCAATAAAATTCTGGCCACTCAGATACAAAAACATATCAAAAAAATTGTGCACCATGATCAAGTAGGATTCATCCCTGGGATGCAAGGCTGGTTCAATATAAGGAAATCAATAAATGTTATTCACCACATCAATAGACTTAAAAATAAGAACCATATGATCATCTCGATAGATGCGGAAAAAGCATTCGACAAAGTACAGCATCCCTTTATGTTCAAAACTCTAGAAAAACTAGGGATAACAGGAACATACCTCAATATTGTAAAAGCAATCTATGCTAAGCCTCAGGCTAGCATCATTCTGAATGGAGAAAAATTGAAGACATTCCCTCTAAAATCTGGAACAAGATAGGGATGCCCTCTCTCACCACTTCTGTTCAACATAGTTCTCGAAACACTGGCCAGAGCAATTAGACAGACGAAAGAAATTAAAGGCATCAAAATAGGAAAAGAAGAACTTAAATTATCACTATTTGCAGATGACATGATTCTATACCTAGCAGACCCAAAAGGGTCTACAAAGAAACTATTAGAGCTAATAAATGAATTCAGCAAAGTGGCAGGATATAAAATCAACACGCATAAATCAAAGGCATTCCTGTATATCAGCGACAAATCCTCTGAAATGGAAATGAGGACAACTACTCCATTCACAATATCTTCAAAAAAAATAAAATACTTGGGAATCAACCTAACAAAAGAGGTGAAAGACTTATACAATGAAAACTACAGAACCCTAAAGAGAGAAATAGAAGAAGATCTTAGAAGATGGAAAAATATACCCTGTTCATGGATAGGCAGAACTAACATCATCAAAATGGCGATATTACCAAAAGTTCTCTATAGGTTTAATGCAATGCCAATCAAAATCCCAACGGCATTTCTTGTAGAAATAGACAAAGCAATCATGAAATTCATATGGAAAAATAAACGACCCAGAATAGCAAAAACAATGCTAAGCAGGAAGTGTGAATCAGGCGGTATAACGATACCAGACTTCAAACTATACTACAGAGCAATAGTAACAAAAACAGCATGGTACTGGTACCAAAACAGGCGGGTGGACCAATGGTACAGAATAGAGGACACAGAAACCAATCCACAAAACTACAACTACCTTATATTTGATAAAGGGGCTAAAAGCATGCAATGGAGGAAGGATAGCATCTTCAACAAATGGTGCTGGGAAAACTGGAAATCCATATGCAACAAAATGAAACTGAATCCCTTTCTCTCGCCATGCACAAAAGTTAATTCAAAATGGATCAAGGAGCTTGATATCAAATCAGAGACGCGCCATCTGATAGAAGAAAAAGTTGGCTACGATCTACATTCGGTGGGGTCGGGCTCCAAATTCCTCAATAGGACACTCATAGCACAAAAGTTAATAACTAGAATCAACAAATGGGACTTACTCAAACTAAAAAGTTTTTTCTCAGCAAAAGAAACAATAAGAGAGGTAAATAGAGAGCCTACATCCTGGGAACAAATCTTTACTCCTCACACTTCAGATAGAGCCCTAATATCCAGAGTATACAAAGAACTCAAAAAATTAGACAATAAGAGAACAAACAACCCAATCAACAAATGGGCCAAGGACCTGAACAGACACTTCTCAGAGGAGGACATACAATCAATCAACAAGTACATGAAAAAATGCTCACCATCTCTAGCTGTCAGAGAAATGCAAATCAAAACCACCCTAAGATACCATCTCACTCCAGTAAGATTGGCAGCCATTATGAAGTCAAACAACAACAAGTGCTGGCGAGGATGTGGGGAAAAGGGTACACTTGTACATTGCTGGTGGGACTGCAAATTGGTGCAGCCAATTTGGAAAGCAGTATGGAGATTTCTTGGAAAGCTGGGAATGGAGCCACCATTTGACCCAGCTATTCCCCTTCTCGGTCTATTCCCTAAAGACCTAAAAAGAGCATGCTACAGGGACACTGCTACATCGATGTTCATAGCAGCACAATTCACAATAGCAAGACTGTGGAACCAACCTAGATGCCCTTCAATAGATGAATGGATAAAAAAAATGTGGCATTTATACACAATGGAGTATTACTCTGCATTAAAAAATGACAAAATCATAGAATTTACAGGGAAATGGATGGCATTAGAGCAGATTATGCTAAGTGAAGCTAGCCAATCCCTAAAAAACAAATGCCAAATGTCTTCTTTGATATAAGGAGAGTAACTAAGAACAGAGTAGGGTCGAAGAGCATGAGAAGAAGATTAACATTAAACAGGGATGAGAGGTGGGAGGGAAAGGGAGAGAGAAGGGAAATTGCATGGAAATGGAAGGAGACCCTCAGAGTTATACAAAAGTACATACAAGAGGAAGTGAGGGGAAAGGGAAAAATAATACAAGGGGGACAAATGAATGTCAGTAGAGGGGGCAGAGAGAGAAGAGGGGAGGGGAGGGAAGGGAAGGGGAGGGGAGGGGAGGGGGGATAGTAGAGGATAGGAAAGGCAGCAGAACACAACAGACACTAGTATGGCAATATGTAAATCAATGGATGTGTAACTGATGTGATTCTGCAATCTGTATATGGGGTAAAAATGGGAGCTCATAACCCACTTGAATCAAAGTGTGAAATATGATATATCAAGAACTATGTAATGTTTTGAACAGCCAACAATAAAAAATTAAAAAAAAAAAAAGAATACAGAGCTTACACAATCAAAAAAAAAAAAAAAACAGGGGCTGGGGATGTGGTTGAAGTGGTAGTGCACTCGCCTGGCATGTGCGGGGCACTGGGTTCGATCCTCAGCACCACATAAAAATAAAGATGTTGTGTCCACCGAAACTAAAAAATAAATATTAAAAAAAATTTTTCTCTTTTTCTCAAAAAAAAAAAAACAGTCTTATAAAAAAGTAGTATAGATTACTCTAACATTTAAAATAATGATGTCATGGGCTGGGGTTGTAGCTCAGTGGTAAAGCACTTGCCTTGCATGTTTGAGGCACTAGGTTCGATCCTTAGCACCACATACAAATAAATAAAGATACTGTGTGTTCATCTACAACTAAATTTTAAAAAATATGTTTAAAATAATGGTGTCTTATAACAATTTAATTGCAATCTTCCTCAAGAAATCCATGCCAACTATTTGATAAGTTAACATCTATTCTGCAGGCATAATTCTTTGTCCTTTGATGTCAGTACAAATCTTAAAAGGCTTTTAAGTGAAAGAAAGAACCAGGAAAAGGATGATAACATTTACTCCCTCCCCTTCTTCTTTCCCAAACTAAAATAACAGAAATGAAACCAAAGACCTATCCAGATGTATAGAATTCTAGGTTCTGATACCTTCCAAACTCTTCCTGGGGACTGAGTTTCTTAGTTCCCCTCTCTCTCTGGACCATGTGAATGGCAGCTAGAAGCTGTTGCTTTCTGCTGGCTGTGGACTATGTGTGAGTGCTGGACAAGCATTTCCTAATCTGACCTACAGATGAAAAGGCTCAGCAATGTTAGGTTGATTGGCCACGGCCTCAGAATGAGTGGAAGAACTTGGGAAAACCTGAACCTCACAAATATGTTATCTATATGATGTGAACAGAGACAATAAAATAATCCTTTACATTTGAATGTGGCATAATTATACCTGACTGTTGTTTATTTTTTACTTTTTTTTGCTTAGGCCAAAATGAAAAATTAGTTTACATTTCCTGTGCAAACCATATTGGTAGGAATTCTGAATGAAGTGTTAGGTGACAGAACAGACTGAATTTTAAACATTTTAAATGTTTCTCATTTCATGGGAAACTCATATCTGATAACTAAATTTATTAACAAACCACATTAATTTATACAATTAATCTGATTTTAAAGGACCCCACAAATTTTTTAAGAGTTATCTAACTCAGCCTTATGAGCAACATTCTACCTATACATACATGTCACAGGTAGAAGATAAAAGTTAGTTTATTAACTTATATAACAAATAAGTTATTTGTAGAGTGCTCACCTTGCATGTGAGAGGCCCTGGGCTTGATCCTCAGCACCACATAAAAATAAATAAATAAAATATAGGTATTACGTCCATCTACAACTAAAAAATAAATACTAAAAAAAGAAAAAAAGTAGGAGGGAGACCAATAGGATGGGGGGGATCTGGGTTTGGGAGGAAGGGAGGTACCTGGGAGTAAAATTGATCAAATGATGTTGCAGGTTTGTACCAATAGGCCACAATGAAACTCAATGTATAATATGCAACAGTCAAAAAAATTCACATCTGTTTTTCTCCTATAGGATGGGAGAAGGGCTTCCTACCTGCTCATGTAACTAAGAGTATTTTTTCTGCTTTCTTATACAAAGAAAAGTTGGCCAATAATCATGCAAGAGAAAATCTGTAGCATTTATAATGTTCAGTAAGATACCTGAAAGCATCACCATTTCTAATATACCAGAATATCAATTTATTAATATATAATGAAAAACATCAAGTAGGCAAAAATAACGAAATGAGTTTATAAGGGCATCCCCTCCTTAAATGTCCCTCAATGGCTCATGTGTTAAAGGCTTGGTCCCCAGTCATGTGCTATTGGAAGGTGGTAGAACCTTTAAGAGGTAGAGTTTAGTGGGAGGAAGTTAGGTCATTGCGGACATGCCCTTGGAAAATCCCCAGCACCTTCTTTTGTTCTTGGCCATCATGAGATGAGCTGCCAAACACTGCCAACACTCCTGCCATGATATACTGCTCTACCACAGGACAAAAGCAACAGGGCAAATCTGTCATGGACTGAAGCCTCCAAAACGGTAAGCCAAAATAAATCTTTCTTATCGTCTCAGGTATCTTGTTACGGTAACAGAAATATGACTAATACACCTCCCGTGAAAGAAGGTTCACAAGAACAGTAGCATTTTAACATTTTCACATCTGTGCTAGAGAGGGCACTGGGATAAAGGAACTTTCTTATACTCTATACTCCATTGGTGGGAATATAAATTACTACAGCCCACATGGAAATCAGTATGGAGGTGTCTCATAAAACTAAAAATAGAAGTACCGTATCATCCAGCTATATCACTCTGGTATTTATCCAAAAGAATTAAAATCAGCATACATAAGAGATACATTCATACCCATGTTTATCAAAGCATAATTCACTACAGTCAGGCTATGGAATCAATCTAGGTATTCAGCAACAGATGAACAGATAAAGAAAATGTAGTATACATACACAATGGAGCTTTATTCTGCCATAAAGATGAACAAAATTACGTCATTTGTAGTAAGTAGATGGAACTGAAGTGATCATGTCAAGCGAAATAAGCCAGATTCAAAAAGACAAGTACCATATGTTTTATGCCATATGTGGAAGCTAGTGGGAAAAAAGAGGATTGAGATTTATACATAATTTAAAAAATAAAATAAAAGGGTATCATGAAAGTAGAAGGGAGGGGCTGGGGTTGTGGCTCAGTGGTAGAGCACTCACCTTGCATATGAGAGGCCCTGGGCTCAATCCTCAGCACCACATATAAATAAATAAATAAATAAATAAATAAATAAATAAATAAATAAATGTTTTATGTCCATCTACAACTAAAAAATAAATATTAAAAAAAGGGACAAAAAGTAGGAGGGAGACCAATAGGATAGAAGGGGATCTGGGTTTGGGAGGAAGGGATGTATCTGGGAGTAAAACTGATTAAATGATATTGCAGGTTTGTACCAATAGGCCACAATGACACTCAATGTATAATTAATATGCAACAGTAAAAATTCACATCTGTTTTTCTCAAAAATACTTTCTATACCCATTCTTTCCTCTCTACCACATTCTATGTCTCTACTGAGTTTCCACAGGAAGAAATATGCTTATATTAGTCAACACACACACACACACACACACACAACTGCAACAAGTTTCACTAAAAAGACTTACCCTATTTATATGTGATACACTCTAAGACTGTCTTTTCTTTCTTTTTAATAGATTGCAATGTGCCAATGGGTACAACTTTAAATCTGAAAAACCCAATCTACTATAGCCACCTCTCTGACCACTATTAATTTATCTTCCATACTATCACTTAACCTCATGGTCATAATATCCTCTGCTTAAAACACTAAAATGGTTCCCTCTGCCCCATCTGAAATAGAAAAGAAAAATAATAATTTTATGTATATGATTCATTTATTCACTCAGTAAATATTTATTGAGATCCTACCATATGCTAGGCCCTGTGCTAGGCAATGATAGATGGGCCAGGCATGACTCCTGTTAAAATGGAGATTACACTAGTCATTACATAAGTATTTCATATTATTTGAGTTCTTCTCTTAATTCACATCTCAACTTTTACCACATTACTATAACCACTATGATCAGCACACAGGTTCCAGAAAAAGCTACACTCTTTCATACAGTGTGGCTGTCATCTATAATGTTTTGTCTGGCCAGAATGTCCTTCTCTCCTTTAATCAGATCACATATTCTTTCTCAGCCTTCAAGAACCAACTCAAGTGTCTCCTACAGAAGAGTTCCCTGGCTTCCTTTCCTCACACCTTCAGTTCACTCATATCTCCTGCCATCAGTGCTGGCCATAGTCCTCTCTTACAGTGCTCATTACACTGTGCTGTGGTCATTTAAGATGGCAGTCTTCCCTAGACTCTAAGGTATCTTTGTCTCCACAGCAAAGTTCATTTCTCACAGAATAAATGTATGAATATGTGCTCTAATTTTGCGTGGGTCCATAATGCCATTACACTGATTACTCAATGTTTTGAAAACATACATTTTTTCTAGATTGTGCAGTAAGTATAGAGGTAAGAACTTTCTTTTTAAATTCTCATTTTAACATATGGATATTTTCTTCATTAAAAATTAGCTCAGCATCAGCCAGTCTGACTTGGGATATTTGTCTTGAAATTGATCCAATGAATATTCTCAATTTCAATAACTACTCTGGCAAGAAAAAGCACACAGGATTTCCAAAATCAATACATTAGGTCAGTGTCTACAGTGCAGCACAATTCATACAGGCAATTCAGTGTTATCCCATGTGTTTCCATTTCTCAATGCTAATCACTTTTGATTTGAAGATAAGCTGTCAGATGCCATCAATCTATTCACCATCTCCCACCACTCCTACAGAAGGCTTTGCTGTCTCCTTTTCAAATAACTTCAGGAAGTTTTTGTAGAGTAGGATGTCTTTTTAAATACGAAACTTTTAAATAGGCTTTAAACAGTCATCATTATGTAAGAGTAATATAGAACACATACTGAATTCATGCAGAGATTCTCTAAAGTTCTGTGTCCACTTTACCTTTCATCATGTTTCCAGTAAGACTCAGATTTCCCAATTCTACTTTTAGGTCCCATTTAGCAAGGGAAGTCTCCTATTTTCCTAAATTCCATCACCATTAAATGTTTGGATTCATTCCCACTGCTACCAACCTAGTTCAAATCTGCATAGTCTTAGGGGGCTCTGAGACCAGATATGTTTCCTGAGAAATTTCTCATATTCTTTCAGTTTCTTCATGTCCAAAATGAAGACATTCAGACCTATGCATGAGGGTAATGGGAAAGATGAATGAGAGCGTGTGCATGAGTGAGCCTGGCACAGGGCCCAGCATCATGCAGATGCTAGCTAACTCTAAGGAACTTTCTTCTTTTCCAGCTCTCTCCTTCCCCAGTTCTCCTCTCAGACTTCATAACAAGACTTATCCTGAAATATGCATGTGATTTCCTTACTCTCCTTCTCAAATTCTTCCAGAGTTCCCCACAACTTAGGAGGGTAATTCTCCAAGTGTGTTCCATGGAACAGAAACACTTAAGAACTATGAGAAAGGGAAATTCTTAGGCCTCAATTCAGACCCCTGAATCAGAAACCATGGGTGAAAATAGGGCCAATAATGTTCTCATAATCCCTCCAGTTGATTCTGAGTTTTCATAAACCCTCCAGCAGATTCTGAAGTGTGCTCTAGTTTGAGAATTGCTGCCCAAAGGACAAAGTCCAGTCTTCTTAATCTGGGATTACACAGCTTCCCCAAAACAATTTTCTTGCACTCACCTTTCCAAACCTCCTCTAAGGCGAGTTTATTAATTATCTTCCAAACCTACCACTTACTTTTCCAACTCCAAGATTATACTCGCCTGTTGTCTCTTCCCCCGTGTATAGCACCTATCCTACCCTGCTTAAATTTCACTGTTCTTTTAATTCTTTCTGGATGATCCCAGTCTTGTAATTTTTTCCCATCCTTTAATTCCAATTATTACTGAATATTGATTTAGGTGATAATCTGCACAGATCACAAGACGTACCTGGCCAATTACATTTTAAGAAGCAAAAAAATGCACATAAAAATAAAGATTTTGGGCCTGTGTTGCAGAAAATCATATCTTTTTAAGAGAAAACCACTGTTCCACAAGGCAACAAACGAGTAGCAAGTTTCAAGGGCTCATCAGCAATTTCCATTTCAAATATATAGGTTTTATTTCATCATCTTCAAATTCCTCAGTGATTTATATTTCTTATAATTATGTAACTTTTCATGTTTTTTCTCTCCTATTACAATACAGCACTTAAAAGGGCCATTATTTTTTTTAAAAAATCCTATTTTCCTGAATGCAAAACAGTATTTAGTGATTACTATCTAAAATAATATTCTGGACATTGTATAGAGGCCCAAAAGATTTAAGTTCTCCCAGAAACTTTTGATTTTTCACATACTTGGTACAGTTTCATTAGCTTTCTAAAATATATGTATCAGAGTACAGCTTTTTCATTTTTCAGTGAGAAATACATATTTGAAGACAGAATGTCCTCTGCTGGAAGAGATCTAGCCCTGCCTGGGCACAGTATTCGACAGAACCTAGATACTGCCTGTGACTTTTAGTCTGAACCCTATTTTTATATCCTAGACTTTATCCCTCACAAAATGTGTTAATCTCACTCTTCGGTGGACTATTGAGTTTTTCTCCCACCCAGCCAGATCTGGTGGTGACAATGGAAAGCTGCCTTGCCAAAGGTATCTTCCTAATGGCACAAAACCGCCCAAGATGACGAGAATTTTAAAACAATATTCACGGGGCCTTTCTTTTTCAGGGAAGAAAGGAACTTTCTCTTTGAATCGATCTGCCGACCCCTGCTGGTCCACACGTCCCCCGCCCCAAGACATCATCCCATTCAGTAGCCTCCTTCTCCTGCCCCCAATCCTCCAGGGGGCGCCCCCAATCGGGGACTGACCCCAAGCTGGCAGCCTGAGGACTCTCCAGCCCTGACTCCAGGACGACTCGCGCACCCGCGCCCCGACTCACCCTCCCGAGGCCACGGAAGTGCCGCCCCGCCCCTTCCGCCCCTTCCTCCCGCCCCTTCCGCCGGGCAGTGGCGCGCAGGCGCTTCGCCAACTGCAGGCACGGGGCGGGGTCTGACCCAGGTCTTCGCAACGTGGCCGGGGAGTTCCGTTGTGTGGTGGCGGGTGCGTGGGGGCGCTGGGGTGTCGTCTGAGAAGGCAGCCGAGGGAAACTGGGGGTGTTAACGTCTTTTAGGTTAGCTTTTGCTCTTCTCCGGGTCCAGTTTGACCCTTCCGCCCACGGCGTTCGACGACTACGTGTCCCCGCTCCTGTGCTGGCCCTTCACCCGGCCTCGGGTCACGTCCCGAGTCTCGTCCCGCCCCCAGCGGCCCCTGGAGGCCGTGTTGCACCTTCTTTCCTTGTAAGCTGTAATGTGGGCTCGGGAGCGAGACGCGTAACGATTGACAAACTGGTGCAATAAGATCTCTGCAAAGCAGTTGGCAACCTGTTGGAGTAAATGCTCATTGTCCAGCCAGAATATAGTTTAAATTTTTTAAATGGTTTTAAATAGCTGAAGGCTCACGTTTCTTCTTAAGAATCATCCATTCATATTAATTTTTTTAACATGCCCCAAAGGCAAGAACCTGCACTCACTTCCACAACTGTGCCCTCGAGAAGTCCGGGGGCGGGTTGCCGGGGGTGGCTGAAATGAAAACGAACAAGCCTAATATTTGCCATCTCATGGCCGGTTGGAATGGTAACTAATGTTTTTTAAAGCATATTAAGTGCTATAACAGGTAATAAAACTGTTGCATACAAGTCTAGGGTTTTTAGGGAAAACTTATTCTCCTAAATGTTTGCTATAATCTGGCAAAGATAGCATCTATGAACCATAGACAAGTAGAAATGCTCTTAAATGGGTGCTGTAATTAATATCTGGAACCCAGACCTCTATCCTCACGTGTGATTTGCATAATTGCATGTGATTGGAAAGGTTTAGGCCTTCTCAATTATTTTGATACAGAATGCTTCTTAATGGATGTAGAACAATAAAAAAAAAAGGATAATTGGTCTTCCGTTTCATCTTCATTATTGATCTTACTACTAGTCTATAAGATTGCCAGCTTTTACCCCCAAAGAGTAATTGCACACCCAAGAGTAGTCAGGGTACAGAAAATTAAATTAAAACAAATCTAAATGAAGCAGAGATTGAGCGGAGAGATTGTGGAAGGGGTCAGACTTCAAAGGTCAGCTACTAAACACAAATATAATCAGGACAGGACAGTTTACTTTTGTTTCTTTAAGCTTGAGCTTGATCTTTTTTTTTTTCTTTTTTCTTTTCTTTCTTTTTTTTTTTTTTTTTGATAAAAGCTTAAGTTTTATAAAAGATCAGTTTGCATTGTCTTAGTAAATGAGGAAGTTTGTTAATTTAAAAACAGTTTTTAATCCTAAACTCCTTTTTATTCTACAGACTAATGAAACACTAGTGCATGTTGCTTTTTAAAATTATTCAGGTGTTCCTGAAATTATCCCATGGAAAGTTATTCCTTTGCAAAAAGTTAGTAGATGCTTCAGGAAAAAAAAAAAAAAACTGCTAGCATCTCCATTATTGGAGAAAACATGAACCTGTGTTTTGTGACTGAGAAGTACGTCTTTGTAGCATTCTTCCTTGAATGTTTAGTCAGATCTCATCCTGAGGAAACATTTCAGGTGAATTTAAAATGTGATCCGTTTGGATTTTCCAATAATGTCAGTATAATGAAAGACAAGGAACAACAGCAGCAAAGGGGACAAATCTATATTTAAGGCAACTGTAAACTATCCTGGGTAGAGTTAAGGATTTTAAAAAATTGAACAAAAAGCATCATATATTATTGACTTAAATTTGTAAGGAATAATATTGGTCATGATTTTAAAATAATTCTTTTGTTTTCAGGAGATGTACATTGAAGTACTTAGGACTGAAATCAAAATTTCTTTCAGATAATCTAGACAAAAAAAAAAAGCATGTGGGGAGAGAAAATACAGCATTGTGTTAACCCAAGTGGTTGTTCAAGTTGTTAATAAATATGTGTTCTTTTAACTCAGTTTTAAAAGTTTGAAATTTTTAAAAACAAGCTGGAAACAAATTGTATTAGCAATTATTTAATATAACATTATGTTAAGGGTAAAAAATTTCATCTGTATAATAGTTTTCTTACAATCTGACCTTAAGAAATGATTCTTCATGTCAAGAACTATAGAAACCCACTTGAGAAATTACCTCATTCTTAAAGGCATTTATCAACTAGAGAAATGTTAATGTATGTCATTTGATAATCACTGCTTGCTGCGGTGAATGTTGCCTTAGAAGTTTAACTTAACGAATTCTTGTAATCTGTTGGCAAATTATAGTTTTTAAATGTCCATTCATTTCAATAAATACTTATTGCATGGTTATGAGGTGCCAGGTACTCTACAGGTTGCAGGACACCCTGAGGATGTCAGAATCCAAACATGCTCAAGTCCCTTATATAAGATGGCCTAGAATTTGCATATAACATGCACACATGCTCCTGTGTACTTTAAGTCCCATTTAGATTATAATACCTAGTACAATGTAAAGACTACTGTTTATGGAACAAGTGACAAAGGGAAAGCATGTGTATACATTAAGTACTGGTACAGTTTTTGGATACAAAGGGTTGATTGTGTTATTCTGGAGATACAGCTGTCACTGGCTCTGTTACAAAGTCCCTGTTCACACAGAGCTTACATTTGGGATATAAGAAAAGCAGAGTCAAATAAATAAGCAAAGCTCTGCATAGTGGTGATACCTATAATCCCAGTGACTCCTGAGGCTGAAGCAGGAGAATCACAAGTTCAAGGTTAGCCTGGGCAACTTGGTGTGACCCTGTCTCAAAAAATAAAAAAGGATTGGGAATGTAGCTCCTTTGTAGCATATCCCAGGATTTAATACCACAGAAGTAATAAAAAGAGGTAAATATATATCAAATGATAACTGCTATGTAGAATAATGAGCCAGGGTTTAAAGTTTAGTGCTAGGTAAAATTTGGGCCTATATTATACACAGGGTGAACAAAGAAGGCCTCTTTGAGAAAGTGATATTGGAGCAGAGACCTGAAGAAAGTGATGGTAGTTGAGTTGTGACTGAGGAAAGAACGTGCTATTTTTTTTAAAGGGACAGCAACTATTGAGGTTCAAGAGCAGCTTCGCATGTTTAAAGACTGCAAGGAGACCAGAGTGAGTGCTGTAAGCAAGGGGGGAAGAGTAGGAGGTAGGACAGGAGGTAATCTAGAGTTGGATTGTGTATTGCACTCAGATATGTTCTAGCTTCTTTCTCAAGTAAGATATGGGAAGTTCTTGGTATAATGCTAAAACATGGTAACAACTCTTATTATTAGTTTTTTATCACTGCCATAAAAAAATTGCCACAAATGTGGTTGTTATGGTTTAAAAATGAGTTGTCCTTCCAAAAGCTCCTGTGTTAATGCAGAAATGTTCAGAGATGAAATGATTGGACTTTGAGGGCTATGACTTAATCAGTCCATCCTAGTTTGAATGGACTAACTGGGTGGTGACCTAGGCAGGTGGGGCTTGGAGGATAGGAAGGTCACTAGGGGCATGCCCTGAAAGGATTCATTTTCCCTGCAGCCCCTTCCCCTTGGCTCTCTGCTTCCTGGCCATCCTGAGTGGAGTCATGCTCCACCACACCTTTTTGCCATGATGTTTTATCTCATCTTGAGCCCAGAGAAATGGAGTTTGCCCACCATGGACTGAAGCTCTGAAACCATGAGCCAAAATAAACTTTCCTTCTCTAAGTTATCCCTTAGAGGTATTTTGGTCACAGTGATGTGAAGCTGACTAACGCAGTGGTTTAAAAAAACACAATGTATTATTTAACAGTTCTGTAGGTCCGAGGTCCAACACAGGCCTTGGGGGGCTGAAGTCAAGGGTGTTCCTTTCTAGAGTTGTAGGGGGAATCTTTCTTTGCCTTTTGCGACTTGTAGAAGCCAGTCACATTCCTTGGTTCATGTCCCTCTCCCTCCATTTTCAAAACCAGTACCATTAGTCAAAGGTTCTCCACTTTTATGTGTTGGTGTCATTAAATTGGGTCCACCTAGGTGATCCCAGGATGATCTTCCCATCTCAAACTCTTTAACTTTAATCACACCTACGAAGTCCCCTTTACCTTGCAAGGTGACCTGTTCACATGTTCTGTGGAAATCTTTGGGGGCGGGGCATTCTTTCTGCCACAGTCCAACCAGTCCACCAAGATTCATGTCTGTTCTCATGCAAAATCCATCCATTTCCTCCAAAACCCCCAAATTCTCATACATTACAGCACCTCATCTAAATCTTAAGAGTTCCAAATTAAAGTTAGGGATGGTCATGTTTCTGAGGTAAAATCCTTTTCATCTGAAACTGTGAAACTAGAAAATGAGTTTTCTGCTCTCAAAATATAGTGATTGAACAGCATGGCATAGCCATTCCCATGCAAATAGAATAAAAGGAATTACTAGCCTTAAAACAATTTCCTAGTCCAATCAGGCAATCTCCACTAAATGTCAATAATCCCTATGGTTCTTGGTTCTACTCTGAGCAACAGGAATGGGAACATGGAAGTCTTTTGGTGGGGGGGGGGGCATTATTCTGTCTACCACAATCATTTTCATTCAATTTATTATTACTTCATACTAATCTTCACTTAACAGTGGTTCTTTAGCACTAAATTTCTCTATGAGTCCAGTCAAGTGGTTAATTACCTTCACTTATCTTTCAGCAAATACTTGATCAGTACTTGTGTGGCACATTATTTTAAGGAATTTCATTGTGAATCACTTCATGGGAAATGCAAATATGCCATCTATTTCTACTAGCTGGAAAAAAAATGCATTCTTCATTTTTATAGACTGATCAGATTTTCTTATATGCAGGTCACTTATTCTAACATTATTGATTGACCCAAAATTATTATATAGTATTAAACATACTATTATAGTATAATGAGATAGGCAAAGTTTTACAACTTCTAAGTCATCGCTCTTTACCTTTGAAGGACACTGGGAACCCATTTCTGGTTCCCAGCAGGTGGCAGCAAATCAATACTGACTAAGGTACAGTAAAATCATCATAATTTGCTTGTCCTGCTAAATGTTTTGGCTGCTGCAGATTGGCTTTCTTAGAAGTGCAAAAAGTACTGCTGTTAGACTATGGGAATCTGTATCAATTAACAACTAGTTTCGAGAGTGTATTTAATTTATGCAACTAACTACATTTTATTGTGATTATGTTAATGTTGTTCATTGTTCAACTCACAGAATCTAAAGTCTCTTTGTAAGCCATTTTGTTGGAATAATACTTAATGCTCACAAATTATCTCTGTAGATAAACACATATTCTCCATAACCACTCTAATTAGCTAAAATTCCATCAACATGACATTTCAGAATTTATGGAATGCAGCCAAAGTATTACAGGAAAATTTATAGTGTTTTCATTCCTTTGTTAGGAAAGAAGAATTGATGATCTAAAGACCAGCAAACTGTGCTCCACCAACCAAGTCCAATTCATAGTATGTGGACATCCTGCTTCTATACAGTCTATAAAACTAGCAGAACTAAGAGACAAATCTCCAGTTATCTGAAAGGGAGGAACACTAAAGAGTTTACAGACATTAAAAGAAGAGCCTTTGGTTTTTAACAGTGGTGTCTTGTCCTTGGAACATTTTGGCAATACCTAGAGAACTCTGGTTGTCACAGTTGGGTTGCTATCAGCATCTAGTGGGTGAAACCAGGGAAAAACCCCATAGTGCACAGAACAGACCCCCACAGCAACTTGCTGGTCTCAGATATCAATAATGCTAAGACTGAAAAATCCTAATCAAAATCATAAAAGAATATTATAAATAAATAAATTTAGACCAATAAAATCTGATAACAAAGGAATAAATTATTTGAAAAGCCAACTACCAAAACTGATTGATGAAGTTGAAATCTGAATACTTGCATATCTGTAACAGAATTTGAAGTCATAATTTAAAAATGCTTTCCAAAGAAAACTCTAGGCCCAAATGGTTTCACTGGTGAAATCTATCAGACCTTTAAAGAACATATAATGGCAATCATATAAATGCTTTGAGAAATAGAGGAGAGAATGGTGAGAGTATAACCCTCAAAGAAAAACTGACAAAGATGTTAGAAAAAAACCACAGAGGAATATGTCCGGAATACAGATGTAAAATCCCTATGCTAAATACCAGCAAATTGAATGCTGAAATATAGAAGAAATATGGGTCATAGTCAATTGGGGTTTATCCCAGAATGCAAGATTTCCCAACTTTAATAAGTCATGTAATTTACCACATTAAGGAGAAAAAAAAATCATATGATCTTCTCAATAAATGCAAAAAATAATCATTTAACAATGTTTTGCTGACTTTTTTAATATTTATTTTTTAGCTGTAGTTGGATGCAATACCTTTATTTTATTTATTTTTATGTGATGCTGAGGATCAAACCCAGGGCCTTGCAAGTGCTAGGCAAGCGCTCTACCGCTGAGCCCCAACCCCAGCCCATGTTTTGCCAACTTTTGATAAAACCACCACAAAACTGGAAATTAAAGAGAACTTCACTTTATAATGAAAATTTGAGAAAGACCAGTAGCTACTATCATGCTTATTGGTGAATTATTCCCAGGACTGGGAACAAAGTGAAGCTGTCTTTTCCCTCACCACTTCTATTTAACTTGGTTCTCACAAATCTTTTACTTATAAAAATTGTGAAGATTAGAAAGAGTAAAACTGTACTCACAGTACTCCCTGCAGGGAAAAAATTTTTTGTTTGTTTGTTTTAAAAGCCTACTGCCAGACGTGGTGGTACACACCAGTAATCCCAGTGGCTGGGGAGGCTGAGGCAGGAGAATGGCCAGCCTCAGCAACTTAGTAAGGCCCTAAGCAATTCAGGGAGACCCTGTCTCAAAATAAGAAATAAAAGAGGGCTAGGAACGTGGCTCACTGATTAATCCCTATTATGGAAAAAAACTACTAAATTGTCTTTGTAGATTGTTCATGTATAAAAATCGTCAAAATCCACAAGAATTAATAATTAAAATTAGTGAAGTCATAGGATAAGAACTGGAAAATCCCCAAATCTCAGTAATCAAAGGCACACATTTTCCAGATTGCTGACCTCAGAAGCTCAGGGTGACATCAAGGCATTTTTCCTCTCTGTGCAGCCAGTTGTTACACATGGGAAATGATTATGGAAATATTAGTGCCACATTCTAACCAGCTGCACTAACCTGGCACTGCCCTGTGATTGGAATATGCTGGGAGCAACTGCAGACGGCTGTTCTATCCTTGAACATTGTCCTGAAACAGTTACAGCATATTTAAAATTCATGAAATTTTTCCCATTTCTTGCTTCCCTCAGACTGAAAACACTGATGACAAAAAAAAAAAAAAGTCTGGGAACAAGATGGTGGGTGTAGTTGACAAAACAGAAAATCTGTTCCTGGACAGCTTTTGATGAATTTAATAAGTAGAAAGATAATGAACTTAGACTACATTTGCATAATGGCATACAAAAATTCATTGAACACGGCTAACTGGGGAAACTACAGTTGGGAAACTGAACGTAAGATTCTGGTTCTGGCAAGATGACTCATTCTATTTAATGATGATGCATGGTTTTAAACAAAGGGAGGGGGGGAAACAGCTCCATGCTTTCCTCGTTGATTTGAAATATTTCATCCTATTGTAATAAAAATGATAAAATTCATTTTAATAGAAAAGTTTCCAATACCCAGAGTTGTCCTAAGTGGATCTTTTCCAAGGATTTAGGAAAAGTATAAGGTTCTCTTTAATAGACCTTGGAGAGGATTGGGATTATAAGTCATTTTTTAATGTTAAAAAAATTTTTTGACCCTTGAAAAGTTTTTAAAGTTACTCTTCCCTGTATTTTAACAGTCAGTTATACTTAATTTAAAAAGACTAATTTTCAAATTTAACTTTGTGAGTAGAGTTCAGAAGACCCTTTTTTCCAAAAAAATAATTTTTATTGATTACTTTTTTTCAGCCTCTACATTTTACAGTTTTAAAACTTTATGATACTTAACATTCTGAAAATAATTATACAATTTTGGTATATTTTTCTGAAATCTCAGGGGAAGTCTTTTCTGAAACTTTAATATGGGTTTGAACGTAAAAGGAAAACCAAATGTGATAGTTTGTTAACAGTTAATTACAGCTGAGATTATTAAACCATTAGATGCCCACTGTGTTCACAAGAATACATTACTTGTTCTCTCAATATCCTGTGAAATAGAATCTACTGGAGTCCCCATTTTACATACAAGAAAACTGAGGCTCAAGGAGATTAACCAGGGTATCCAAGATTGTGCAGTAATTAGTAAGAGTCTGGCTTTGAGCTCAGTTGACTCCAGGATCCTCATGCTTAATCACTGATGTTTACTATCTCCCATTTTTTCTGTGCATTTACTAAGTAACAGGAGTATTTTGGATCCCCCAATGTAATCTGACCTCTGCAATTTCAATGTTATCTTTCTATGAGTGTCATATACTATAATGGCACGGTGTTGGTAAATTTTCCAATACGATACACAATTTCACCACAGGATGGTGCCAACGAAGTGAGAAGCTGTGTGCTAAGCATATTTGACATTAGGCTCAGACCTAAATATAAATGTCTAAAGAATGTAGTTCAAGGTGTTTAAAAAATCAGAATTCATAAAAAGAGCAGTCATAAGGAATTTTAATCTGTCTTTCAAAAACAAAAGATCACCACAAGAGTAATTGCCTCATAAAAGTTAAAAATAAAAAGATAAAAGATGAGCCTTTGTATTCATAAAGAAGCATGTGGGACAGATGTCAGAGACTTTCCACAGGAAGGAAAACACCACAGGAAATGAATTAAATGACAGCAGGTGACTTAAAAACAAAGTGAGACCAGCTGTATAGGGATGTAACTCCAGGGTCAAATGGCTAAGTGCTCCAGTAAGATTCCACACTAAGTGCAAATGGGTAAGCAAAAGCCAGGGAGTAAAGGATTGGAGAACCCTTTAAAAGATATCATCACTTTTCTAACTAGAATAAGTACTATTTCTTTTCCCCTGCAATATCGAATAACTAGGGAGGAGGCATTACTTTCAGAAAATTATTGAAGCAAATTTTTACACATTCTTTTATTTCAGTGATTTCTCAAAGTTGGATCCTGGGACCAGCAGCATCAACTTCACCTGAAGTTGTTAGACTTGTAAATTCTTTGGCTCCACGCTAGACTTACTGAATTAGAAGCAGGGAACAGGGTTCCAGGTGTGTCAGATGCATCCTAAAGTTCAAGATCTACTATGTTACCATAAAAAAATAAAAAGAAAATCCATTGAAGCATTATTAATAATGTAAGGATATGGAAAATTACAGTCTAAAATTAAGTGATAAAATTATTATCCAAGCATTTACACAAGTCTGTTAATACTTTTTAATAATAGAAAATACATATGCTATTATAGTGCAAAAGTTAGAATATAAAATTGACCTCACTTATGTAAAAACAATTGTAGAAAAATATGAAAAGAAAACAAGCAAGACTATCAGTGATTGGCCTTGGAGTGATGAGATTATACACACCTCCCCCACTACGCACACTCTTGTTTACACATAGTGTTTTCAAATTTTCTATGAGAAACCATTTTATTCTTATAATAGCCTTATCAACATGATAACTGAGTGAGAAGAAAGAGAATGAGGATAGGAGGATAGGAAATTAAGGTGGCTCTAATTTGGTTGAGAGCGCCAGTGTGCACAGAGCTAATTCTTAGAAATCACATTTGACAAGCTGCAGTTTGCCGGGTAGAGACAAGTCCTTCAGTCTTTAACTTCCCAGTGAAAAGCCCCTTTAGGAAAACTGCTTACAAGAAGACAGATTTGCAACCATTTCCAGTCCTAGGACTCCTACTGACTTGTTGAGATCTGGAAAGATTTATTGCTTACTAATGATTTCACCCAACAACCAATCATGTTTAATGTATAAACATCCCCCAGCACCAGTGTGTGTGTTCCCAACAACTTGAAAGTTAGCAGGGTCAAAAGAAAATGGTTCAAAGTAAGTTACTTCACCTCTCCCTATTGTCTCGCTTTTTCCGTTTAAAAATCCAGTCTTCCTTCCCCTTCGTGGAACACTGACTTCCAATGAACCTGTGTCTCCCGGTTTGCAAATCCATCTGTACCCATAAAAACCATCTCTGCTTTTATTTATTTTTTAATTTTTTTTAATTGTAAATGGGAACAATACCTTTATTTTATTTATGTACTTGTATGTGGTGCTGAGGATCAAACCCAGTGCCTCACACATGCTAGGCAAGCGCTCTACCATTGAGCTACATCCCACTCCCCTCTGCTTTTATTTTTACCTTGTTTATTATTTCTTGATGTACTAAAGCAACAGAGACAATTTCCAAAGTCCTATTTAAAGATTACATTCTTGCCCATTTTTTTCTAAATATATGACGGTTGGGAAAAAATTGACACAAGTGACAGGCCAAAGCTTTAAAAACAAACAAAGCCCAGCCATCTGATTAGTACTAGAGAAACAAAGCACAGAAAGACATAGTTAATGTGTATGCAGCATTGGAAGGATGTGGGGAAGAAAAATATTTGACAGAGAAAATCTTGTAGATACCAACCATATGCTTTGCTTTTTCAAGTATCATTAGGTGGTAAAATATTATGTTTTTTTTTTCTTTTATTTTCTTCTTTGTTTTTTGGTACCCAGGATTGAATTAAGGGGTGCTTAACCACTGAGCCACATCCTCAGCCCATACATATAGATAGATAGATAGATAGATAGATAGATAGATAGATAGATATTTTTTAATTTAGAGAAAAGGTCTCACTGAGTTGCTTAGGGCCTTGGTAAGTTGCTGAGGTTGGCTTTGAACTCACAATCCTCCTGCCTAAGCCTCTAGAGCTACTGGAAAAAAATATTAAGCATTCTAAATAAGGGAAATATCTTTACATTTAGAAAATAATATGCTTAGATGTATTACTCCTTAAAAAGATTCTTACTTTATACCACTGCCATTTGAATTAATGACCTGACAAATCAAATAAGCCAAGAATAACTCATAAAACTATAATTTAAAAGATTAATAATATCTACCTACCTACCTATATTTATGTATGCCTTGGAAATTAGACCCTACATATGATTCTACCCTACATTTGATGAGGATCTATAGAATATTTGATAAAATTAATAATGTATTTGGGCATTTAAAACTTAGCCACTTAAAAAAATAACCTAAAACAAACCATGTTCTCTAAAAATAATAAAATGGAATACAAATTAATAGGAAATAATTGAACAAGGGAGGAGAGGCAATGGTTTGAAAATTTGGGAGGGGAATTGTCCCAAGTAAGTCTTAGAACAAAAAGGAAATTAAAGTTATAATTATTGATATTTTAGGAAAAGGATTAAAATATTAAAACTCATTGAGCTTAAACCAAATCCATTATTTAAATATTTCCATTGTTTAAAAATGAAAGCCTTGGGGCTGGGGATGTGGCTCAAGCAGTAGCGCGCTCGCCTGGCATGTGTGCGGCCCGGGTTCGATCCTCAGCACCACATACAAACAAAGATGTTGTGTCCGCCGAGAACTAAAATAAATAAATATTTTTAAAAAAAATAAAATAAAAAAAAATAAAAATGAAAGCCTTAATTAAAAAAGTATTCAACTCGATAAGTTAGGAAAGATAACCCTTCCCCAAAAAATATCATGAGAAAGGAAATAAGAAATATCAAAGTAAAAATTAAAGAATTATGAAATGAAAGCCATTTGAATTATAAGTAGACCAAGCATTGTGGTTTTGGTTTTTTTTTTTTTTTGGTTTTTTTTTTTTTGGGAGAAAAGAGAATACAAGACTGCCCTGAGAATTTCTAATTAAGAAACACAGGCATACACATCAGATACCTAATACTTAGGAACGAAAAAGAAAATAAAACCCCTTAGATGTAATATTTTAATTATAAAAGCAGACCTCCGTTTCCAATAATATGGCAGGCTCGGTTTTTCAAACTAACACTTTCTGCTGGAGGGAAGAATTGACTTGAAAATGATTGGTAGCACATACTGACAAATTCTTTAAAGCCGTAAAGATCTAATGAGATAGTAAGGGATTTCCAGGATGAAATCTAAATGGAGAAAGGCCCCCAGAACGCTGAAGCTATGGAAATACCCTAGGAGCATTTGCTGAACTAGACAAACTTTGGCTACCTTCCAGCCCTCCCCAGGGAGACACTTTTCTTGTCAGAGCATTGGCAAGGGAATAAGTGCTTGCCTGAGTTTGCTGGAGAAGCATGGTAACTTTATATTGGATCTTGTTTTTTCTAAAGAATTAAGGTTTTTATTCTCTGTGGGCAAACATAACAACCAAAGTTCTTTGCAATAGGATCATCCTTAACACAAACTCCACTTCCTTTCATTGCTTTAAAGATACTTTAAAGATACTTTCCCATTTCATTTTTAATAGCCCAAACTATTAGAAATTGGCAGAAGCAGGAGTCAGAGCTTGGCCATTCCACTGACAGCTGTCAAGTCCCTCCCAGATGCGGGCTGCTTGTCTGCAGCTCTTGCCACCCTGGGGTACAAACGCCTTAGCTGGACCTACATGATCTGGTGGAGACAGGGCAGGAATTGGATCTGGGGCTGCACCAGTGTCAAAACTGGATGCCAGCCCCAACCTCCTTGGAAGGATCAGGAAACAGACACAGGGAGTCTGTGGTTGCTGCCACATGCCTTGGCTCCTGACCTTTTTGCTCACTGCTGCAGCCACCTGGCCATTGAAGTAACAACCACCCCAGGCTGGGTAGGAGTGGGGGCCACTGCTGTTCCCTGGGCAGCCCCAAACCCAGCCATGCTATGATTGACACTGCCAGGGCTCCTGAAGTCCTGTGGGAAGGGTGCGCAAACCTGACTTCAGTCCCTTTAACCCTCCCCACAACCCAACATCTCCCACTTCTGTGGAAACCAGGAAGCTTTCCATCAAATGGCCACTTTGGAGGTCTGATGAGCAATTATGATAGCCATAGCCAGTACTGATGCCTTGAGATAGTTCCTTTGCTTGAGATAGACATTGCTTGGCTGAAGCAGATCTGAGTGTTCCATGAATGCCCCCACATGACTCTGCTTCCCTAGCCAGCTAATCTGGCTGTTCCTGCCCACCTAAGCAGCTGTTTCAGATGTCTTTATTTGTTCCCATAGAAGAACCTCCCCCATACAGACTACACCTGTGCAGCAAAGCTGCTTTGTCTACAAAAGCACAGCACACCTCATTGTCATTGGGCCATCCTGGGACTTCTGTTCTGTGCACTGACAAACACTCCTCCTACCAGGTGCTGCAGCATGGGCCTCAGTGAAGCCTTGTTTGAATGTTTTATTGCTTGTTTGTGATTTTTATCTTATGCATAGTGGATTGAGCTGGTTGCATTAAGAACTGTTTACACCAAGGGCTGCTAGCTCTGAAAGTACTTAGCAGCCAGAAAGCTGCAGAAGAGCTCCAGACAGTTACACCTGGAAAGCTGCAGAGAGCTGCTGGGAGCTGCTCTGGCTTCTAAGGAGCTGCCGAGAGCAACTGCAAGAGCCGTTAACACCAGCTGCCAGAGCTGGGACACTGAGAGCAGAGAACCATTAGCCCTTGGAACGTGGACCCTCTAGCATTAGCTGCACTTTGCCTTTTCATAATTTCTGTCCAAATTGAACAAAGAACCCCTCTGCTGATGGGTGACAGTTTCAATTAGAAAAATCAACATAATTCACAATAACAAATGATAGGTGAAATACTAAAGGCTGACATAAAATTTATGACTTAGTCCAGAAACTCAAAGATATTTTAATGTTCACTATTAGTTTAAGATCCAAATCTTCATTATGTTAGGGTAGCATCTCATTTCTTGTTCACTAAATGTTTTAATTTAATCAAGAATGGGTAGTAGCCAGGCACAATGATGAGTAACTTCCAACTCCTCAGGCCACGAAAGCAAGTTGTCACCAGATCCTAGGAGTTTGAGGCCAGCCTGGAGAAACATTTGGAGACTGTCTTGAACAACAACAAATTTATAATTAGTGGTAAATTTTATAAATTTTTTTCGGGGGTAGGAGCAATGTTGGGGGTCAAGTTCAGCACCTTCTGTACCTCCTAGCTATACCCCCAGCCCCTCAAATTCCTTTTTATTTAATCAAAGGGCCAGGTGATATTTCTTCAATAATCTGTTTGATTTAATGTATTACATTTATAAGGTATAAATGTTGAAAAGGAATACAAAACTATTTTCATTTCTTTTCTAAATAGGTAACCAGAGAAAATTATTTTTAAAACAGAACCAATAAGAGATGCTGTCAGAGGCCCTTCTGCATCAGCATGGTGTTCTTTGGTTTTTTGTTTTCTCCTTTCTCACAGTAACAAACAGAGTTAATAGACTGACATTATCTGAATGAAGTCATATCAAGATTTGTGTCTCCTTTCCCAGAAAATAAAGTATATACAAATGCAACATGAAAAGACCATTTAATGTTTGGTAAATTGTTGTTAGGTAATTGGATTTATCAAGAAGTTATGCTTATGCTGCTTAAATATATAAAAGAAATAGTACAGAAGGTAGCTCCAATGAGGTTAAAAGTTGCTTTTGGAAATCATCACTGAACACGTATCAATGGAAGAGTATTGAGACAGGATGAAACCTTGGGTATACAAATTTCCAACCCAGAGGATATTGTGGGGGTGGTAATAATGGGACTCAGCAATCCCCTTTGTAGGGTCCTGGTTCTCAAAGTGACATTTGAAGAAACCTCTTTCACACAAGGTGTGGAAATAAGGCGAGGAATGTTTCAACCCTGCTTAGAAGATTGATAAGAAATAAAAGGAGCCCAAAGTCTGTGGGTTGGGCTCCATGCCCTGCTGTCATACAACTTCCACCTGGCTACGGCCAGGTTTTAGAACATAAGGTCCTGCCAAAGATGGGGTAACAGTGCCTAGGTTTGGCACGTTTCTTAAATACATAGTTTGTGAAGAAGGCCAAATCCAAAATGTGTTGGTAAACATTGATACATTTATAACTATAAGGCCAGTTATAAATCACAATAAAAAGCCCAGTTCACAATACCAACAAAAATTATGCATAAGAAAGGTGGCATCACAAATGAATGGGAAAATATGTGTTATTTAATGAATGGTTTAGGAAAATTGTTTTTTTAGGTGGGAAAGCAACAGCACAGGCATCATGGAGAGCTGGCATTGTCACTGGACTTCCCTTTGAGTACCGAGGCTGAGAACAGAGCAGAGCAGGTTGTGTATGTGCGTGTTTTACCAGAGGTTGAACTCAGGGCCTGTGCATGCTAGGTAAATGCTCTACCACTGAGTAATATCCCCTGCCCTTTTTATTTTATTTTATTTTATTTTATTTTATTTTGAGACAGGGTTTCCCTAAGTTGCAAACTTGCCATCCTCCTGCCTCAGTCTCCCTGGTAGTCATGATTACAGGCGTGCACCACTGTGCTTGGCTAAGACAGCAGATAAGAAAGAGTTCTGCCTTTAGTACCAAACCTCCTAGTAATGTGTGATTCCCAGGTCACTGTCCATCTTTCTTTATTTAGAGATCGGGAGGAAATATACAATGTTAGCAATAACTGTCTCCTAGTTTTATGTTTTATTCAAATATACAAAGAACATGATTTTATTTTTATTAATCATAAAAGTAATGATGGGACATTGAACCAAGGGCTCTGCAAAGTCAGGAGGCATCTCTAAGATCACCAGTGCTAGGCTGAGACATATGGCTTCCTCCACAAAAGTTGCCTGGTTTGATAAACATTTTTAAAAATGTGCATACAATTATATACTTATGGGACACATAAAAGCATATACCTGATCATATAACTATGTATATATGTAAAAAATATTCATGTGCCTATGAAGCTCTGGCTTCTCAGGGGTGCCAAATCCAAAATGTGTTGGTAAACACTATACCAAGTTGGAGAAAAACTACACACTTTTCAAGTTAAAGGAAAACTACACACTTTTCAAGTTAAAGAAAAACTACACACTTTTTTTATGACATTATATACAAACAAGTAGAAACAGATATTTTTAGGAAATATGAATTTAAAACATAAATATTAAAAATTAATAGCAGAGACATAATCTGCTTCTAGTCCAAGCAAGATGACAGAGCCTAGTTTCTCTAACTTCTCTGCTAAGAACCAATAATAACAACAAAAAAACCTTGAACAAAATGAGGCAAAATAGAACGCAAGGTGAACTCCAAAAGTGTGAAGGACAGGTGAGCTGCTCTGGGACCCCAGGACTGTAGGACAGCTAACACGTTTACATAGTTTGCTTTGATTTGTTTTGCTTTAAATCCTAGAAGTCTTTGTTTCTTCTTTTTTTAAAAATTTTTTTTTTTGTGGTTGTAGATGAACAGAATGCCTTTATTTTATTTGTTTATTTTTATGTGGTGCTGAGGATTGAACCCACTGCCTCACGCATGCTAAGCAAGTGCTCTGCCACTGAGCTACAGCCCCAGCCCTGTTTATTTTCAATAGTAGGTAATAATAATTTTAAAATTAAAAAAAACTAAATTAGCATTGCCAGAATTAGCAAATAAATATAGGGTGCCTATAAATATTTGGTACATATTTAGAGCAAAAAATGTATTTGTTGTCTATCAGAAATTCAAATTTAGTGAGGCATCCACTATTTTATCTGGCAACCTAATCTAAACCTAACTGCATTTTGATTTTCTAGATTTTTTTTTTTTTGGAGGGGGTGGGGGGGTTACTGAGGCTTGAACCCAGGAGTACTTAACCACTGAGCCACATCCCCAGCCCCTTTTTGTATTTTTTTAAATTTTGAGACAGGGTCTTGCTAAATTGCTTGGGATGTTGCTAAATTGCTGAGATTTTCTAGAACTTTTATGATTTTACTTCCATAATTACTGAAAGACAATGGGTTTTAATCTTGATCAAAGATTATAATCAACTAGGGAGCTGGACTCAGGATTTTTTCAGTGACCTCACCATCCTTCTCATGATCTTAACGTGCAGTCAAATTTAGAAAAAGTACCATCAATAGTTTTAACTGCTTAAATATTCTCCATTTTGCATGAAACTCCAAACACTGAAAGCTATAAATTTCTAAAATAATTACCATAATCTAACTTAACGTCTTTGACACATTGTCTTTACTTGACAGTAATATGTAACAATATGTCTGACAGAACCATTTTATAGACAGCCTATCGTTTTAAACTACATTTCTTTGGAAATGTTCAAGCTTTTTTCCTTCTCATTCAACAGAAAAATGCTCAAGGTTATGGTATAAAAGCAGGCAAAAGCTCTTCCCTATGCCGAGATGAAGAACAAGACAGTATATTTTTAAAATCGTACTTTGTGATGGACTTCAATTTCAAAGAAGCAAATAAACTTTTAAAAAGATTCTATTAAAAATATGGGCAGTTGGCCCTGAGGCATAATTCAATATTTATCAAATGCTTTGTATATTTTTGCTGAACTTGGAAAGAGTCGCTAGCTTTGTTCTCAGATAACTCATATTTAACTGTCTGTGATAAATATTCCTAGTCCCCTTTATGCCAAATTCAAATGTGCTTATTTGGTTTATTTTCAGTTTCACAAAAGAGGGAGATAAGACTGAATAGCCAAGTGTTAATCTTGTTCACTGTTTCAGCTTTTTGGAATAAGTGAGAAATGCACATAGCTTTGATTTAAAAGACCCTATGGGGCCGGGTGTCACCACAAGCCTGTAATCCCAGGGACTTGGGAGACTGAGGCAGGAGGATGGCAAGTTCAAAGCCAGCCTCATCAATTTAGTGAGCCCTAAGTGACTTAGCAAGACCCTGTCTCAAAATAAAAAATAAAAAGGGCTGGGGATGTGGCCCAGTGGTGAAGTGGCCCTGTATTCAATCCCTGGTAACAAAAATCAAACAAAAAATACCCCAAAAAACATTGATTGGCTGTGTTAGCCTGTCTTCCTACCAAGAGCGTGTGCAACCGCTCTTATAAAAGAATTAAAAGTTGTGGGGGGGCTGGGGATGTGGCTCAAGCAGTAGCGCACTCGCCTGGCATGCGTGCAGCCTGGGTTCGATCCTCAGCACCACATACAAACAAAGATGTTGTGTTCGCCGAAAACTAAAAAATAAATATTAAAATTTTCTCTCTCTTAAAAAAAAAAAGTTGTGGGTTTAATTCCCCTGCACTTTCTAGTCCGTTTTGACAGCTATGCCAGCCAGTTGTTTTTTTTTTTTTAATTCCTGTAAGTCTTGAAAATGTCCATGTCCTATCTGACATCTTAAATCGCATCTCAGCTATACATCTTCCTATGCATAGTTATAGAAATGTCTCCCAAGTATTTCATGATTATTGATTGATTGAAATTGCTGATTGGAAAGAGAACTTTCTTAAAGCCATCAGTCTTGTGGGAAAGTCTGCCAGCCACCTGCAGGGACACTGGAGCCACTACGTGGGGACAGTTGCCCCCTACTCTTGCCCCACAGGCTCAACTCCTTTTACTCTTTCTCAGGTAAGACTCGGGTTAGGCACACTTATGGACACTATGTATGTGACCAGAATGACAACAGTGCATCTTTGCCAGTAATTCTCCCCACAGGCCAATTTCCATTTGAGGACAAGCTTCCAACAGAAGAGGAGTCAGATGCTGCCCATAGCTCATGTCATCCATCTGTCACACCTACTCACCAGCACCAGTTTAGGGGTCATTTTCTATGTCGCTGACCATTGGCTCCAAATGACATGTACCTTTGAAAACGTATGACTAAATATCCAGTCAGGCTATGGTTGAGTGCTGGTGGGCAAGGGTGGGTGGCCTTCCTTATCCCCTCCGTGTTCCTCACTCCAGGGTTTAGTCATATTTTTCTCTTTCTGTATCCTAAGGAAGAACACCGTGTCTCTGAAACAGAAGCCACATGAGAACAGAAATCTGCCTTGTTCACCAGGAACACACCCCCTCCCCGAGCCTAGAACAGTGCCTGTAATACAGTAAGCAGCAGTAAAAGAAAACAAAGAATTGAATGGAAGAACAAAGAATATTGTCCCCCGTATTCCTATACTAGATGACTGTTGTTCAGAAAAAGGACATACGGTAAGTCAGGATGGAGTGTTCCCCCAGAGGAGCCCCAGGGACAGAGCTCACACACTGCACACCTGATTTGCCAATTAGACACTCACACACGTTATTATTTTCTCTGATCTGTCTTTTCCTTCAGTTCTTACCACAGTTGGGAGTTTGCAATTTATTTGTGTTTGTTTGTAACAGCTCTGAATCGTGCTCGGGGAAGGCTGGGTTACGTCTGGTTTTTATACGGCCTCTATCTGTAGGCTGCCTCCCTTTATGCCAGGGGCCCCATATTCATAAACATCAACTCGGGTGTCGTGAGCCACATCTGTCCTACAAGCACAGGAGAAGGAAACAGTGACTTGGGGACTTTGGACGACCGGCTGTCTTGTAGGGCAGGCAGCCATTCCAGCTTCCTGAAATCACACCCCACAGGGAGATGCTGACTTGACCCCTGGTGGACTATGCAAAATTGGTGCTCCAAGGCTGGTGACAGAAGGAAACAGCTAGGACCCAGTTCATGTTCGTTTTGTAAAACTGAAAAAGTTACGATTAACTTACATTTTATAAAAATCTAGTCACATACTTAATAATCACTGTTTTCCTAAAAGTTGTTCCTTTTCTCTAACAGCTAGTGGTACACTTTTGCCTTGATTATGGAATTTTGTATATTTAAATGCTATTTACAATTTGTTTAGTTTTACATTTTTTGTGGTGTGCTATGATAGCCAACCCCCAGAAGAACATCAGTTACTTAAAAGTCAAGTATAGAAAGTAGCAATGAGGGGACTGGTGTTGTGGCTCAGCGGTAGAGCGCGCGCCTTGCACCTGTGAGGCCCTGGGTTCCATCCTCAGCACCACATAAAAATAAATAAATAAAATAAAGGTATTGTGTCCAACTACAACTAAAAAATAAATATTAAAAAAAGAGAAAGTAGCAATGAGGATTGTAAACAGGACAACAGTGTAACTGTAAATGGTGAACAGAAATCCAATGTGAATTTGGAATGTGAAGCTGTATTGGCTAGAACGAGTCTTGATGAATATGTGAAAATTGGATTTTATCAGACCAGCAATCAATTTGCCTGTAGTATCTATTGCATTGTCTGTTGCGAAATTTTGTTAAAGAATGGCAAGAAGCCACTGGAGCTTTGCATTGCTTTCAAAGTACCCTGACCTTTCTGATAAACCAATTGAGTTTTTCCTGAACAAGCACAAAATAATGCTTTCAAATGTGAAAGTGATTAATTTTGTCATTTAAAGGTGGAGAAGAGACCAAAACTAAAGAAATATCATTCAAAGTTAAACATCAAATGTGTGTGTGTGTGTGTGTATATATATATATATATATATATATATATATATATATATATATATATATTTACATATCAGATATTTATCTATATATGTAGAGAGAGAAAAATTTTATGAGAGAGAGAGAGAAATCACACTATGTTTAAGAGGTTTCTCTATAAGATTAATGATAATGACTATGCTCAGGAAGAAACTTTAATTAGCTGCTGAGAATTTCATAATCCAAATGGATTGTCATACATAATATAAAATTAATGGCATGCTGCACAGAAAAGCAGTGTTTAGCAGGAGTGTGCTCTTGTAGATGTTTGACTTACATTTAGAAAGAATCATAGAAGTATGGAGTATCAGTCAGCACTTGGCAGAGAAGTGCAGAGATACAAGCAAGACATGGCCACATTCATGCCAGGAACCCATCCATCACCTCCTCCTGTCTCCCTCCGTGTTCTTCATGCTTTGGGACCCCCACCTGCGAATGAGGATGTTGGCCTAGGGAGCAATTTCTCCTTTCATTGTGGCATTTCTGGTCAAGGGCCTCATCCTTGAAAAATGTGGAAATTCCACTCAAGAAGGAAAAGAAAAATATGAGAGAGAAGTGCTCAGTGACTTATTGGAAAGTTTGTGGCTCCCACCCCAGGCAAGAGGAGGTCCCTCGTGTCCTCAGCCATGACCGTGTGAGCCAAGATGGAGGCTGAAAGACACACATTTACTGCGTGGACAGAGTGTTTGTCCCTTTAGCCATTATTTCATTTCCAGAAGACTGTGGGTGAGAGCAATTCATAAATTCACTGTGACCACCAAGGGTTGGTCTTTTAAGATGCTTTGTGAGGAAAGTGGAGCGAGTCCGAGCCTCTTTTTCCACAGAGATGGAAACTGTTCATTGAGGTGAAGAGTGTGTACACATGTTTTCGACAAGAAAGAAATAAAAAGCTTTATTCGTGACACCAGTAATGTCATTTTGTTAAAAGTAATGTATTCAAGTGGCATCTCTCCATGATATGTTCTACTTTTCAAGGGCCTCAGTATATCATGTCGGAGTGTAAATTTTATCTTTTTAACTACTGGAGCTATCAGGATTTTTTAAGAAGACTAAACTATGGTACAAATATCTTGAATTTGATTTTAACACTTTTTTTTTCCCCCAATCATCAGAGAAATCAGTGATATTATGGGACAGATTTATATGTCTTATCCAAAAAAATAAAATAAAAAGAAATCCAATGCTGGAGAAATACTTTACAGACCCACATCGAAATAATATTTCTTTTTTTCTTTTCTTTTGGCTCTGGGTATGGAACACAGTACCCTGAGCATACAGAGCCACATGAAATAAAAATGGAGGAGAACTTCACTTACCATTATCTCTGAGTAAAATCCTAGAACATTCCAGGTATTAAATGGGATGTTTTTAATCCTAGTGCCTGACACTACTGAGAAAGAAATTACAGCATACTTTCTGGTACATGTTTGAACTATGTATTTAGAATTATCAGACAGAGGTTCTGAACAGTTTTGCCAACCCCAATGACTAATTGTGGTCAGAACTTTCTATTTCAGTTTCTATTTTTCAGAATGAAAAAGAAACTGACGTTGTATGGATTCCAACACAGTTCCTTAAGCTTTTCATCTTGTATGGTGTCACAGAAACTTTGGTGAAAGATCACAAACACTCTTGGGGATTTTACTGATACAAAATAATTATTTAATTTGAAACCATTATGTTTTGCACAAATCCTGAAGATATTATGCTATGTGAATAAGCCAGACACAAAAGGGCAAATACATTATCCCCCTTTCATAAGGGAACAAAATTAGTAAGTTCACAGAAACAGAAAGTAAAATTGAGGCCACCGGGGGCTGGAGGGAGTCAGGACTGGGGAGTTAATGTGTGATGGGTGCACAGTTCCTAATTGGAGAGATGAAAAAGTTCTAGAAATGGATGCTGGTGATGACAATGTTAACACACTGAATTTTGTTCTTAAAAATAATTAAAATAGTAAATTTTGTTATGTATATTTTATTATTTTTTGGGGGGGAGAGTACCAGGGATTGAACTCAGGGGCACTTGACTACTGAGCCACATCCCCAGCCCTATTTTGAATTTTATTTAGAGACAGGGTCTCACTGAGTCGCTTAGCGCCTCACTTTTGCTGAGGCTGGCCTTGAACCATGATCCTCCTGCCTCATCCTCCTAAACTTCTGGGATTACAGGCATGTGTCACTGTGCCTAGCTAAATATGTAACTAACTTTTAATGCATTATTTAAAAAGAAAGTCTCAAACTTAGAAGGATTTCCATCCCATTATCTCTAACCTTAAATTTTCTAATTCATGACTTCAGAGATTTAGTTGTTATTGGACTGCAAGCGTTGGGGGGCAGTACTGGGGATTGAACCCAGGGGCATTTTATCACAATCCTCCTGCTTCAGCCTCGTGAGATGCTGGGATTACAGGCATGCACCACTGCGCCTGGCCTATATTACTACAATTCTAAAAGAAGTTGTTTTTAATTGCAATTGTGTGTGTGTGTGTTGCCAGGGATTGAACCCAGGGCCTTATGCATGCGAGGCAAGCCCTCTACCAACTGAGCTGTATCCCCAGCACCTAATTGCAATTTTAAATTGTAATAATGATACATTTAATATGTACCAAATTTTTATCCTTGGGTGTGCCAAACGCCCAGGGTCTGTGTTGGAAATCAGCCCTGGCTGTTCCCATTAGGGACTTTGAAGCACGATTCCTGTGAAATGGAAGAAGTGAGAGTGGATTGGAAAGAATCAAGGAAAGGGCTGACCCTGAGGTGAGAGCTATGCCTCCTGTGGTTTCCTGTGGAGGGTCCATGCCCCTCTTGCTTGCTGAGAAAGAGCCCAGGAAAAATATAACTCCCCACAGAGAACTCTGTGGAAGGTGCGGCTAGTGTTAGCAGAAGCACCTTGCTGCTATTTGGTAGTTTGCTTCTATGCTGGGCTTCAATTCATTAGGCATGTGGAAGAGAACACCTTTGGTGGTGGGATTCCATCTTCAAGAAAGTGGTCAAAGTAAGAGTCTTTGGGACTCAGTACGAAGACAGAGGGTCTGCTTGGACTTTACTAGAAGCCAGCATTTCCTAAGTGGGGGCTGCAGGATATTAACAGGTGTTCCATGAAAGAAGATTTCTGTGGTCAAGTAATTGATGTGACAGGTTCTCCACTGCAGAACCTTCCAGCGTGCATTTTGAATCAACAAAAGAGTTCATTTTTAAAAAATGTGGCCAACATTGTCTGAGGTCTTAAAAAGAAACTGCTTGTTTTTCTCAGAGCATTTTACAGACATATGTTCTGGGGAATCAAGGGAAGGGCTGACCTTGAGAAAACTTTGGGAAAGGTTTTCCCTAAAGAAATCATTTATATTGTTATTTGTTAGCTTCTTGCCCAGGTTTTATATGATCACCATAAATACCAGTGGCTCAGTTGCTGTCACGTGGTCTTAACACTTTGGTTATACAGAGTGTTTAATGTTTTTTCTTATTAAAAAGGCAGTGCATGGGTTCAATCCCTCCTACCACCAAATAAATAAATAAACAAAATAAAAATAAACAAAAATCAAAATCAATGCAATCTTATTGGAGATAATAGAAAAGTATAGAACATAAAAAAGTATAAAATAATACACCTATGGCCCTCCCCACTTTCTAAAAGTAGTCATTGTTCCATAAATCAAAAATTCAGTTCTCTTCCTATTAAAACAGTTATTTACTCCAATGACACATTCAGTACACATTGTTTCAACCTAATTTTTTAGTTACCAAACACAAACTTCTTCTGTGTCAGTAAATATTCATCCACAGTATAATTTTATTGCTAAAAATCCCATATTAGTAAATAGATATGTATGATATTAACATGCAGGTCTGAACTATCCTCACAGACTTTGTAGATTTAGGAAATGCAGAAATGGCCTTCGTTCTTTTAATCTCCTTTACGAGAAAAGATTTGGTCAGCTCTTCCTAAGTCCCTCCACAACTGTATTTTGGCTGATTTTTTTTTTTTTTTAATATCAGGGATTGAACCTAGGGGTGTTTAACCACTGAGCCACATCCCCATCCCTTTTTGTGTTTTGTTTTGAGACAAGTCCTGCTAAACTGCTTAGGGCCTCGATAAATTGCTGAGGCTGGCTTTGAACTTGCAATCCTCCTGCCTCAGCCTCCTGAGCATCTGGGATTACAGGTGTGTGCCACCATCCCTGGCTTGGCTAATTAGATATAGCCACAGCTGAGCAAGATCATGTGTGTTGATGACATACTTGCCTATAAGGATAACACGCTTTGATTCGTACTTAAAAATGACTCATTTCTGAGACACCCCCCAACCCTGCAATGGCAGTTCACATGTGTTTACTTAGGGTTGATCATGGCCTCCCTGCAGGCTCGGGACCATTAAGGGTGATTAGCAACTGAAGCAGAGCTCAATGCACTGGGAAAAACAAAAACTTCTTCCAGGAAAGGAATTTGGCCTTTGAATGGAAATCTGTGGAGAGCCCTGCCAGTCTCCCAAAGATCCTTGGAGATCAAAAGGGATGGGCCAGGGCACTCTGCCCGTGGGAACACTGCTTCTCAGGAGGAAGCACCCTGGTAAAAGGAGGCCTTTCTCTCCTTTGTCCTTTTTTTAACAACCCCGGGGGAGATTCTTCCTCCACCTTGGTAGCCTTGGTAGCCAGGGTTCAGCTTGAGGATCAAGGTTGGGTAATACTATTACGAGAGGCACTAGGGGTGTAGCTCAGTGGTAGACTTCTTGCCCAGCATGCTAAGGCCCTGGGTTCAGTTCCTACCCCCCCCCACCACCACCAAAAATAAAATAAAATAAAATTAGGAGCACAAGTAAGTATATCTTAGAAATAAAAAATGGAAGTTTATTTTTTTTTATTTTACTCTAGGGTAACTAATTCACTTAGAGATATTGTTTCCAAACTATAAACATTTCTTAACAATTGCAAGGATAAACACAAATTGATAAATAAAGAGTTAAAGATCACACCCTTCAAGAAACAAAGCTAGCCTAATTCTCAAAACCGTTTGGTTTATTGATCACATAAAAGTTTCCCCTTCCAATTTGCCAAATCCTTCAGACAACCTGAGGTACCTGACTATTTCTAAGGGTACTTCCAAGGACTGAGAAAATAGTCTTGAATGCCCCCAAAGGGGCTTTTGTTGCCCATAAAGAGCACACACAAAGAATCAGACACACAAACTTGCACCCACTTTCATGAATAATATTTTAAGACCAATACTTCACCCTATTATAGGGTAACATTTAAAAAGTTACACATTTTAAAATAAAGCCAGGAGCAAGAGACCCAAAGGAATACCTAATTGTTGTTCAAAACACTGTTCTTCAGTTGACAAATCTCCCAGAAATAAGAAAATGTGCATTTGTGAATGGGAAGCCACTGTAAGCGAAAGCAGAAACATATGAAGCTAAAGGGTTTTTCTAAGGGAAAACAAATATATTTCTGCATCTTTCAAATGCCTCATTGCTCACTCTCCACACACAACTAGGTAATTAAATATCCTGAACAAAGATCCCTTTTGAGGGTTGGAAAGTACACTTGGATGTCCTGAGCACAAGATTATCTTCAGTCAAGGTACTTGAGGGGACCCAACTTCTAGAAGAGACCTACCTATGGTGAGAGACACTTTTAGATCTGGGAATGACATAGCAGATCATTTATCTGACTGCTTCATTTTACAGATGACACAAAAAATATCCCACTCAGGGAAGCTGAGTAGAGCTGCCCGGGGTCATAAAGCCATCTACCTGTTGGTAACACCGAAATGAAAAGACCCCAGGCCTCCGGGTCTCCTGATCCCTCGAGGTGGGGGGGCCTCCGCCATGTCTCATGTGATGTATGTTTGATCAGGTCTCTCTGTGCAATGATAATGTCCATACATGCCCATAAAGTATGCAATGGCATTTATTGAAATTGATGCTCCTCTTAAACCAGTTCCTCACAGAAACTGTCACCCTTCACACTCAATCCACAAGTGCTCACTCACTCTCAGAGGCTCAAGTATGGTTCAGGCAAAGCATTGATCCCAGATGCTATGTTATGCTGAATTGTGTGATCATAAGATTCAACTCTATGAGGGCAGGAAATGGATCTCAAGCCCTGAGCACAGTATCTGGCACAAAATAGATGTTTAATTAAGTGAATGGTGATCACCAGCATCAGCGAATGAGAAGAATTCAGGTTAACCATTTTTTTCCATGTTCAGGACATGGGCAAATTGTCCTGTGGCTTGTGACTGTGAAGATGCCCATCAGTGTGGGGTAGGGGGAGAGGAATATGCCACTGGCTCAGTAAAGACTGTTTTTCAGATTTTATTTATTTATTTTTGGCATTGGGTATTGAACCCAGGGACTGGGCAGGCTAATCACATGCTTTATCACTGAGCTACAGTCCCAGCCCCCAAGACTGTTCTATATCTGACTATGGGGACCTCATGTTTTTGCCTGTGGCTGTGGATCCTGTCCTTCAAGGCACAGTCAAGCCTCATTTGCCTCATGTACTTGTGGATTTTCCTTTTTGGCACATATTGACCCAAGTAACGAGTGTGAGAATTCCGCAGCCTTTACTCAAGATGGCAGAGCCCAGCCCGCATGTGGGTCTGCATGCCCCTTTGAGATCCCACTAATATCACAGCAAGCAATTAAAATGTTAAAGAAAACAAAAACCAGCAATAGCAATAATTTTTTAAAATGGCAAAGGAACTATCAACGGATGAGAGGCTTAGTGCATTTCTACAGTGTGTGAGAGAATGGTGAGCGCTGACCATGAACCAGCCATGGTTCTGTGGTGCAGAATGGAAGAGGCGAAGGGTGCTGCTGCGGGGAGGGGACGGGAGTGCAGATATCACAGCAGAGGGACAGAAGGGTGGCAGAGAACAGAAGGGCTCTCTGCAGAAGTCCTCTCCTCCCCCTCACGGTTCCTGCTCTCAGAAGAGCCATAGCCCAGCAACTACTCCAAGGACACCAACTTCCCCAACAGTCTCTCCAGGAAGAGCGAAGGCAGACATTGTAGATCTTGGTACCCAGAGCAAAACCTGCTCCTTTTGACACACGGGGTCCTAACATAAGGGCTAAATGGCTGAGAATTCAACAGACGTGTGAGATGAAACAAGCACCATGATGTAGAAAGTTCAAGATAAAAATAACACCAACGCATCAGAAGAATTTGCAGTGGAAGAAAACAATCAAATAAAAACATATCTTTAAAAAAACCCAAAAAACAAAACAGAACTTTTCAGAGTTAAAGAAGCTAGTATATCCATAAAATAAGAACTGGATGCTCTAAAAAGGAATCTTGAAAAGTGAAGAACTCACAGTGATGTACACCTGTAATCATAGCTCCTTGGGAGGCTGAGATAGGAAGATTGCAAGTTCAAGGCCAACCTGGGTAACTTAGTGAGGCCCTGTCACAAAAAAATATAAAAATAATTTTAGAAGGGTTGGGGATGTAGCTGAGTTGTAGAGCATCTCTGGGTTCAATACCCAGTACTACAAAAAAAAAAAAAAAAGCGGGGGGAGTATGTGAATCTAACATCAAAAAGAAATCTGTATTAGTTTCATATTGCTGCTGTAAGAAATTATCCCAGACTTAGTGGCTTAAAACACAGATTCGTTGTCTTACAATTCAGGAGATCAGAAATCCAAAATGGGTCTTATTTGGCTTAAGATCAGAGTGTTGGCAGGTCTGCTCTCCTTCTGAAGGCTCCTTGTTTCCTTGTTTGTCAGTTGCTAAAGACAGCCTGCATCTGTTGGTTTGTGACCCCTTCCTTCATTTTGAAAGCCAACAGTCTGGCGTCTTCAGATTTTGCCTTCTCTTTCTCCTGGGCTTCAGACCCTCCTGCCTTCCTCTTTTCCTCCAGAAGACCCTTGCGATCACATGGGACCCACCTGGATAGTCTCCCCATCTCAAGGTCTTAGGCTAGTCATATCTGCGAAGCCCATCTTTGCCACACAAATGACACATGGACAGATTCTGGGCGTTTGAATGGGCATCACAAAATTGGTGAAGTAAAGAGCTACAGCTGGATCTGTCATCAGGAATCTCAGTACGCCAAGGGCGAAGAAAAGATCCGAAAAGCTTTCAGTGGAAACAAACAACAATAGGTCGTCTAAAAAAGATCGATAATCAGAGGAGCATGGGTTCCATTCAGCAATCCAGCAATCCCAGGTCAAAGGGAAGACTCTCCCAGTTCCTTCAAACTTCTTAGAGGGAATTTGTTTTCAACCTGGAATTCTGTGTTCAAACTACCACTCAAGGGGAAGAGCATAATTTAAAAAGTTTCTCAAAAAAAAAAAGAGATTTTGTTTTATATTAGGAAATGACTTATTCAACCAACAAAATGAGAAGGAAAACCAACAGATGATGTTGTAGCATCCAGGTGACACAAGGTCAGCTAGAGAGTGCAGAGAAGGCAAGTCCTGGGAAGGTGGCTATGCAGACCCAGAGAGCAACTTGTATGGATGGGGAAGAGGGAGGCAGGGCTCCAGAACAGAGGGCGATTTGGAAGACTCAATAGTACGACAAAGTCATTGGCAAAACTTCAAGATGCAATAAAGGAACAGACGGGAAGTGTATCAGTCAAGGTTCAAAGAGAAGAGCAGAATCCATCATGTCTGCCTGGCCATGATGTGCTTCCTTGCTATAGGCCCAAAGGACAATGGATGGAAACCTCTAAAGCTGAGAGGTAAAATAAACCTTTCATCTTTTTAAGTTATCTCAGGTAAGTAATGTGTTATAGTAACAAAGAGCTGATGTACATACATACATAAGTAGGTAGGTAGGTAGGTACAAGATAGTTAATACAAGGAATTGGCTTATGTGATTGTGGTATGTGCTTATGTGATATATGCAAATTTGAAATATATAAGCTATGTTGTAAGAAAGGGAATATCATGGCAGACTTAAAACTATAGAGCAGGCTGAAGCTGTTGTCCACTGGTGGAATTTTTTTTTCTTTCTTAGAGAAACTTCAGCTTGGTTTTTAAGGTTTTCCAACAGATTAAATTAAGTTCATCCACTTTAATCTCCCTTATTTAGAATTATTTGATTAGGGACTTTACATCTTCAAAATCCCTTCCCAGAAACACCTAGATTAGTGTTTATATAATTGAGGACTCTAGTTTAGCCAAGTTATTATATTGAAAAAAATCATCATGTTCAGGCAAAGGAAAAGAAATCAGAAAGCATAACTAAAAAATTTTTAAAAATCCATTATCAGAAAGCTATAGTCCAACTACAAGCAAAATAAAATGAAAGTGTTATCATGATTACATGGTAGAACACACAAAAGGAAAATGCATTTGAACTTGACTCTGGAAACAGTTGCTACTGAGGAGCAACTATAGAGAAGGGAGAGCAATCGGAGCTCCCCCCTTGGCTCTCCATAGACACTTAACACAGTTATGATGATGTAAATGCTGTTGGTTGACTTGGAATATTTGGAACCAACCTGTTGGCAAATCTCAGGAGACTCAAGTACTTTAAAGAACACAGTGTAAATGAACTTCTACTTGGATGATGTTGACATTGAAGGCAAGGTAAGACCCTTTGTCTTAGTCTCAGAGAGTGGACGGATATTCATACAATTGATGGATCATGAAATGGAGAGTTAAGGTTTGCAGCGATGAAGAAGGCCAGGGAAGGAAATGAGAATCACAAAATTGCTCTCCTGGGAGTAGGCGGGAAGGGGATGTGGGAGCCATGTAAGCTAAATCCTCCATCACAGGAAGAAATCAATAAAGAAGGTCTAGAGTTAATAAAACCAAGAAATAGAAGTAGGAGTTTATAATTTAGAACTGTAGAGATGGCAACCAAAAGAAAAACAATAACAAATGTTAGCACAGGTTGCATTAAGGCAGCAGAATTAAGATAGAGGAGAGTAGAGCCCAGGATTGTTGCTTTACAATGTTAAGTCAAAACTGTATAGTTGAATGTTAATTAATCAAATGCAAAAACTTAAATTTATCAAAAACTTAAATTGTATTTGAAAAAAATAGGAGGAGGAGGAGAAGGAGAAAAAAAAATCCCAAACCAAAGCAGAGGTGTGGTATCTGTAAAAGATGAAAGTTAGGCCAGGCATGATGGTACACGCCTGTAATCCCAGCGTTTCTGGAGGCCAAGACAGGAGGATAGCAAGTTTGAGGCTAGCCTCAGCAACTTTGTGAGGCCCTAAGCCACTTAGCAAGACCCTGTCTCAAAATAAAAATCAAAAGGGCTGGGGATGTGACTTAGTGGCTGATCATACCTGAGTTTAATCCCCAGCCCCGCCTTCCCCTCCAAAAAAGATGAAAGTTAGACAAAAGAGAGCACTGTAGTAATATTTACAGTGGGAATTCAGTCTTCTGTGCCTTTGTCTGCAATGAAGCTCCCCAAGATTCCTGTTTGGGGCCCAGTGTAGCAGTTCAGCATGGTAATACACAGCTAGTGTGGACAATGGGGAAGAACAGCAGAAAACAAGTGTAATGTGATAATAACATAACCTTGACCCCTAATCAATACCAGAGAGCCTTTCTCCAATTACCGGGCTTCTCAGGCTGCCTGCCTTTGCCCCTTCACATCCAAAGGAAATGTCAGCCGCCCTGCGGTATGAGGAAACCTGGGGAAAAGGGACGTGTTGTCAGTGACCCCACTTCCAGCTGAGCGTCCCCATGCAGGTGACTCAGGCTCTGTTGGAACCCTCCCAGCTTTTACTTCTTCATTGCAATTTCCTGGCAGCCCTGCTGCAAGCCTGCAAGACATCTTTACTGTCCCTAGAGCCATTCCCAGTAAACATGCCTGCATACCTGAGGGAGCCATGGGGAGCTGGAGGAATCGGCAGGTCAGCGCTTGCAGGTGGACCTGGGGGAAAGGGCCGGGCTCTGTCCTCTCCTCCCCCACCCCGACTCTCCCTTCATCCTGTGAGCAGCCATCAACCCTTCTCCTTTTTCTCTTCTTTCTTGATTCCTGGGCTGTCGGACCTCTTTCGGAGTCAGCCCTCCCGCTCTGCTTCTCTGCTCTCTGTGCATTTGCCATTGATATGCATTTGTCCCTCCTCTGGGCATTACGCTGATGCTCTGTTTTAATGTGTTTGCAGAATGCTCCTATCTTTTTCCTTCTGGCTTTTCCCCCCCACTTTTCTCCTCCACCTCTTTCTTTTCTTCTTTTTTTTTTAATTCATAGAGAGGGAGAACCCCCACCATCCATTATCTATTTCATAATGATACTGACAGATCTCCTTGAGATGTCTGCAGTTGGGATCTCAGTTTGTTGTCTGTCTGGCCCCATCTGAACACTCTCAGTGAAACCTTTTCAGCAAGGAAACCAAGCTTTAAGTAGAATCACTGTAGGCAGTTTGCAACCTGGGAAGAACTTCCTGATCTCCTTCAGTCTTGTTTAAAGGCCAACTAAATGGGAGTAGGATGGTCGACTGTTCTCACTTCCACCAGCCATGGCATCAAGGTGAGAGCTCTCAAGAAGGGGCATATTCTATTTCATGAGCAACAGAAATGCAAAACAGCCTCTTTTTTTTCTATGGCAAACCAAGAAGCAGGGATGCCTTTCTTTCTAAGAGTAAAAAGATGGAGTCGAGATAAGAATTTCTCAGGGAACCTCTGATTGTCATTTCCTAGAGAAAGAAAATCAAGTAATAAAGTGCATTGTCCTTTTAAATGAGTTAAATACGTTGGCTCATGTATAAATTAGAGCAAGTCATCAGGATTTTAGAAACTAAGAGCCTATGAAACCGCAATTTTAAAAGCTCAAACATAGCTCAGTAATTTTATTATAAAATTTACATTCTGACCTGTACTACAAATTTAAAAGGAATTTAAAGATGTATCCAAAGTGTGTGTGTGATGGTGGGGGATGCAAGTGTCATGATACAGTTATAGTATTTGGTGTAAAACAGAGATCAAATGTAGTAAACATTATTTATCCCAGGTTTTAAAGTGGGATGCTTTGATATTATATTTAACTTAGGATAAATGGAACGCTGCCATCAATTTGTGAAGCTTTCCCAATGGAATTGTCAGAGGTATAAGACTTCTTGATGGGATGAGAACATGGCTAAGAAGTGGACATAGCCCTGGACACTGGGTTCTAGACACAGGTGCGTGCTAAGATGCTATGAGGCCTTATAAATGCCCTAACCACATAGGCTGCAGTTCTTCATTAGGGGGAAGGTAGATAACCTTTTACAGGTCACAGATGGTTTTGAGAATTTAGCGGGCCCACCCAATCCCACACTTTCAGGGAAATACACCTTGGCACATACACAGAATGTTTTACATGCAGTCTCCTGACCTTAACACCACACATGGGCCATCCAAGGCTCCGTGGCTATATGGTCTGTCTTCTGCAATTTCTGCATCGCGGGCTACCTCAGATTAATTGTGAATCAGACTGGGCTGCATCCTCTACCGTTTTGAAAACCTCTTTTCAGTGTTATAGGCACAGATATTCTCCATGAAATCCCACTGCACATGGAGTGGGAGACTGTGAGGAGGAAATCACACTAGGAATAGTTATTGCCTGAGGTGGTGCACTGTGCTGGGGGACCCCAGTGGAGGAGCTGCCAACGTGGCCCCCGGCAGGCGACAGGGAGGCTACACGGAAGAGTCATGCCACAGATACTTTTTATTTTGCAGTGCTGGGGATGGAACCCGGGGTATTTCACATGCAAGGCAAGTGTTCCTCAATTAATCTACACCCCCAACTCTTGTGAGCACTTCTTAAAGGATGAGTTAGAATTTTCCAGGCAGCAGCAGAAGGATCTCTTAGAAGGCCACGTAGAGCAATGAATGTTGGAAAGCTTGGTGTGGCAAGTTCACCAGTGTGACTGGAGCTCAGGCCTGTGCGGGGACGTGTGAGAAGACAGAAGGAGCCATGCTATGAAGGGTCCCTGCTCACTCTGCAAGTATGTCATTGATGTCTCCTTATGCATGTCATGTGTGATGATAGGGACACACTGAAGGATTCTCTCAGGGTAGAGTGACATAGCTGGTATTTTAGGAAGATGGTGTGTAGGATGGATTGGATGAGGAGGCTGGGGGTCCCTTCATGAACACTCATTATACCCATCACTTTTTGTCTTTCTCTTAATGGAAGTTTCTACTTGCTGGAGCTCTATGTTCATATGTCATTTTAAAAATAATTTATTTCTTGGTGCTGCGAGTTGAACTGAGGCCCTAAACATGGTAGCACATGCTTTAGCACTGAGCTACACTCCCTACCATACAACAATTTTTGATGTGGACAATTTTTGTTGCTTAATTAGAAATGAAAGTTTGCTGGCAGCCCTCTGACCTCGTGTCCATCCATTGTGATTTGTGAGAAAAAGAAGATATCACACATGAAAACTTTTATACCCCATGTTCTGGCCCACAGATAGGTCTTGTCTAAGAAACACACACCTAATAGGCAGAAAAGAGCTTGTAAGTACACTGTGAAGGTTATTTTCGGTGAGTATTGATTCGCCACCCCTGAAATGGTGAGCATGGGTGCCACAGATGCCACAGGCAGGTTCAAATGTTTTAACCTCCTATTTTATAATGCAAAACTTAACAAGCCAGTTGAAGTAGCACACCTGCAGACCCAGCTATGGGAGTCCAAGGTGGGAAGATCACTTGAACCCAGGAATTTCGGACCAGCCTGGGCAACATCGCAGGACCCATTAAAACAAACAAACCAACACTTTGCAGTCCTATATGTTGTAGAACTAGGGAGGCCATCTATAGATCACCAGCAGGATGCTTTACCTTGCTTGTTCATTCTTTCATTCCACAAATCGTCCCCTTCCGTATTCCAGACACCGTTGGAGGCAGAAAGGATGCACTGAAGTCGTTGATAGGTGGCACATGCTGAGAGGACTCAAGGAGGCGGTTTGACAGAGAAAGCCTCAGAGCTATGACTGCTGGTTGGTTGGCAAGAGCTGAGCAGGTGCTGGAGAGAGCATTGCTAGTGTCAAAACCAAAGTGCCAAAGGCGGAGCCACCGTGGTGTGTTTGAGGACTTGGGTGGCACGAAGCAAGACAGGAGAGATAAGCAGGAGCCAGAGCACCCAGGATAGTGGTTTTCAAACTCACAGGACCCAATGGCTTCTCCCCCTCATTTTTCAATTAGTGCAGCATAGTAATACATAATACTGGGGTTCATTTTGATATAATCATACAGAGATAGGATGTGATTTGTTCCACTTTAGTCCCCAGTACTTCTTCCTCTTTCCCTCCTTTCCTCCTTCCTACTGTTCCCCTTTCTCTATTCTACTTGGTTTCCTTCTATTCATTTATATTTTTAAAAAATAAATGCTTAATAGATAATACATAAAGATGCAATTCACCGGGCATGGTGGTGCATGCCTGTAATCCCGGTGGTTTGGGAGAATGAGGCAGGAGGATTACTAGTTCAAAGCCAGCCTCAGCAATTTAGCAAGGTCTCTAAGAAACATATATTTAAAAAGGCTGGGGATGTGGCTCACTAGTTAAGTGCCCCTGGGTTCAATCCACAGGAGAGAGAGAGAGAGAGAGAGAGAGGGAGAGAGAGAGAGAAACACTGTGGTATTCATGTACATACATAGCATAGTTTGATCAATTTCATTCCAGCATTCCTCTCTTCCTATCCCTTCTCCTCTCCTTCAATCTCCTTCCTCTGCTCCACTGATCTCCTCAATGCCATCTTAAACCAAAATGTTTTGTGGTGCCTCTCCAACTGCCCTGAAATCCCTACATAATATGCTATTTTCACTTTGTTTTTAAATGTAAAGATATCTATCATCTTCTCCTATGAAACACAAAGTTGATATTAAAACTGAAATTTCAGTCCCTAAGTTGGAGGTAGCCAACAGATTGATGGGTTCATTGGAGGAAGACCTCTCCTAGGTGTTCATTTTTTCCTAAGAGTGTTACTCTATGTGTTGGGAAATTATCTGTGCCTTCATCCATCAATGGATGAGTATAATTAGACTAACATTCTTGCTCATAAGCCTGAACCGGTATTGTAAATGAATCAGCCATTCATTCTTGTTAAAGGAGTAATTTAAAAAGCAATTTATAATGAAGTACTTTGCATTTCCATAAGCAATGCTCAGGCATGACTCCACTGGAAACATCAGGAGTCATCAGCTGAGTCTCATGTAGGTGGAACGCATGTGCAAGTGTCAAGGTGTGTCGCAACAGTGACTCAGATAGAGCCGGTGGCTTCTCTAAGGTTGAGGTAAGTGATCTTCTGAAACGGTGAACATTTCTAGATAAAGCTTGGAACAAAACAAAAAGTCTCTTTTTCTTTTCTTTTTGTACCAGGACACTTTACTACTGCATTACATCCCCAGCCTTCCATTTTTTAATTTTGAGACAGAATCTTGCTAAGTTCCTTAGCGTTCTCCCCAAGTTGCTGAGACTGGCTTCGAACTTGAATCTTCCTGCTTCAGCCTCCTGAGTTGCTAGGTCACAGGCATGCACCACCACACCCAGCCAAAATGCATCTTTTTCTACATTGACACTGGATATATAATATTGAGCAAAGAATCAGGCTTAAATAATGATCAACGGCTGGATGAAGGATCATTCCACAATATGGACATCTAGCATTCTCTATCCTGCTTGCTAAATGCCAGTAGCAGCTCCCCTTCCTAATAATTTGACGATAAAAAAATCTCCTGTAAAATTCAAGCCTGCCCTAGGAATAAGGACCACGAGGCTTTATGAGACATAGGAAGGAGTTTGCATTTTATTCCAAGTTCCATGGAAAGTCACAGAAAGATCTTATTCTGGGAAATAACATAAACTGATTTGCATTTTTAAGTTTGCCCTGGATGCCATGTACAAATTGATGGTAGCAGAGCTGAGAGTGGGGGCAGGGACATCGCAAGCAAGAGCATTGACCCCAGACAGCAAATGAGCCTTCCAAGGAGTTGGAACAACAGAGTCACTCACTCTCCCTCTCACATGCACATGCACAGATATCAGATTGAATCATTTAACCCAAATATATGCTAGTTATGCAAATCTTTGCATTCAGTACAGTGGTTAATATTCCTTTGACAATATTATGATATATATGATGAACCACTTATTAGATTCAAGAAGCATTGTAGCACTATCTTGTGAAATGTGAAGCAACATGAGTTTCGTCTGAATGAGGACGTCTGTTTGGAGTAGTTCTGAAGTGGGAGGAGTCTATAAATGTTCTGTGAGAGAACCAGAAAATTATTTCTGAAAACATACGAAATAAATTTTAATGTAGGTGGTCAGTCTAAGTCAGAAGAGTCTTTTTGTGAGTGATGAAAAAATATTTATAAATAAAGCAAACATAAACACAAACAATTCACACTTCATCAATTTCTACTAAAATAACAGCAACGGTATTGCTATATAATCAAATAAGGAACAACAAAATAAATATTGAACTAATTCCAACTGAGACCAAGCTCGTGTCAGGACCATGCTGATTATTCCAGCAAGCACCTTTAATACAACGGGTCCAAATTGAGATAAGCTTTGAGAGTATAACACGCACTGGATTTTCAAAAACTTAGTATGAAAAGTGTACAAAAGACTTCAAAAATAATTTTGTGTGAATTTTTAACTGTAATGATAATATTCTGTGTGTATTGATTTAGTAATAAAGAGTGAGATACACACACACACACATTTATGAGAGAGAGAGAGAGAGAGAGAGAGAGAGAGAGAGAGAGAGAGAGAAGAGAGAGAGAGAAAGAAGACCAGCCAGGGAGTTATAGTTGGAGTCTAATCTAGTCTAGTCTCTTGATCATGGGGCCCACAAGGTGGGTGAAAGTAGAAGAGATGAAATAAATGGGTAGATTCAGAATGTGTTGAGGGCAGCGGCAATGGGATTTATTGATGTGGTCTGAGAAAAGATATTTGGTTTTGCAACTGGGTGAATGATGGTGGTCTCTGGTGATCAAAAAGGGGAAGAAACATGGTGGGTGGGGAGTAGCCCGGGAATCAAGAGTTCAGTTTGACCATGTTAGGTTTGAGATGACGCCTGTGAGGGAATGACAGGTTAGGTGACGAGATCCTGAGAGCTGCTCTGGCTGGAGACACATCTAGGACTCAATAGTACACAGGAGGCTTCCAATGTCACGGGGTTAACTGGAGACAAGTGGTCACCTTAGAAGAGTGGGTGGGTGGAGGAGAGAAGGGCAGTCAGGACAGAGCCCTGGGGACTCCAACACTATTAAATGGGACACTTTTCTCTATTAATGACTCCATTACGAGAAACACTAAAGTTTTTACATTAATTTTAATGGGAATAGTTAATGATTGATGACTCCAGTTTTGGCTTATGAGCAAAAATTTTGGAACTAATTAGACTCATTTATCAAAGCATGAAGATGTACTTCTTTATGAGTTTTGAATTATTTCCCAATGCAGAATACAGATATCATAATAATCTTACAATACAAATGTAGTAATTAATGTTTGGATTAAGGGCAGACTACATAAAGGAGATCTTGGACTCATGTTCTCAAGTAAAATGACAGATGAGTTCATTAATTTTTGTTGGTCACCTACAGCACAGGCATTGAGAATTTTTTTGTTGAGAAATCATTTTCATGTTTTCTAAGTTAATTTGATAGATTTCATCTTTTTAAATTAAAAAATCAGGTTTATTGAAGAATAATCTTTCTACTCTACAACTCTGAATATTTTTTAATTTGAAGGGGGTTACAGTGAATTTTCAAATACACACACACATATATACACACACACACACACACACATACACACCCCACCCACTGGTGTAACCAACACAGTTATAGCAACTACTAAGTACCAACATAAGTGTCAGGACTCAAAGTTTCAGGAAGACTTTCCAGAAATTGCCCAGGGAGGAAGTACAGAAGGTGGGATTTGAACACAAATCTCTTGGACTCAAAGCCGTTTCTCTCTCCCTAACTCCAGTGTCCCAAGTGATAGAAGCTGAAGTCTAGAATAAATGTGGAATCCCGCCCCCATTTCCAAGCTAGATCCATGTCACAACTCATCAGTATTAGAGTTTTGCTAATTCAAACGTTACAACGTTTTACTATCATAAGGGGATTAGCTTCAAAGAAATGTCTTAGTGGTGTTACACTTAATGCCTCTGCTTAAGTAGAATTACACATCTTACAAATGTTGAATTGGCCTATCTTGTCTCCTTCCTCTGCAAAGGACCTGTGCTAATTTAAGTTTCTAGATATATTTAGGCAAGTGTGGGGGCGGGGTAGGAAAATTGGTAGGGACAGGAGTTAATGGGTTTTACTAGATACGAGTGAGTTATTAATACGTGATGACTAGGGAGGGTAGAATGTGCTGTGTATTTAGGCAGACACCCAGGGCAAAGTGACTGCCAGTTCACCCAGTTACATACGGATCATGCACTTCCAGAAGTAGAATGCACTTCCATGTCCTGACCAGGGGAGATAAAATGACACCACCAAAATAAATCCTCGCCTACAAAGGGATAAACAGGAATTTGGGACGTGGAACTACACAGTAAGAGAAGGCCCCAAGTCATGATGAAGGCATCGTACTGGCTGCCAATTCCCAGGGGGGGGTGACAGGATTACTGGCAAGTCCTTCCAGCAGATGATGTGGAATGTGGGCGACGGAACTGAAAAGCAGCTTGAATCCTGTGGGAGTCGTGGGCGTGAGACCAGGTGTGGCATCTATTCAAGGTAGAACAACAACCCAGGACCAAACCCAGGAATAAAGAAATAATTCTGGGATTTTTCTTTTCTGTTTTACTTTCTTCTTTTGTTTTGTTTTTGTGGAACTGGGGGATGGAACTCAGGGACTGGCACATGCCAGGAAAGTGCTTTACCACCGAGCTCCACCCTGAACCAAGAAATTATTTCAGTATTGGACACCACAAGAGTAAAAGATGTCCTACAAGCAGCTGGTCTGTAAGTTAGAGATGCTGTAGGGAGTAGTGTAAATGGAAATATTTATAAGCACCCTGAAAGAACAATTATTTAGCAAAGCCCTGTGTGTTTTTCTCCTTCCCTTCATAATAAATAACACTTTTTACTGCTATTGTTGCAATTTAGAAAGTTGCAGGGGGCAGGGGGCTGTGTTCCAAATCATCTACTATGTCCCATGGATACTGAGAACCCAGCACCACCATCTACTGAGTGCTCAGTAGGCCTCGAGGTCATTGTCACCAACTGCAGCCAAACCACTATTAGCGCTCACCATGTGGCTTGTGGCCAGGTATTCCATGTGCATCACACCGGTCCAGCTGCACAATGACCCATGAAAGGGTGACTGCTATTTTTCTGTTTTACAGATAATGAGGCCGAAGCACAGGCTTTAATTCACTTGCCTGAGATGGTGAAGTTAGAAAGTGGTAGAACTGGTGTTAAAAAGCTCGTGTCTATAATTCAAGTGCCTGCTCTGAATCATCACATCTGCAACGTAATTATCAATCCAACCCAGGGGTAGGTGCATATCCTTCAGTCTGCATCTGACCTAAGACCAGGGGAAAGATGAAATGTTCTCATCACGGCCAGCTCCAATGCAACTTCTTTTCTTTTGTATCCCCCTCTTTTGTTTTTGAAACTTACTCTGTGGGAATAAAGAGAGCTGTGACACTTTGTCTTTTGGATCAAGTTGTTGTTTTTTTTTTTTTTTAACAGATTGTCGGCTTTTCACAAAGTATTCCTTAGGAAAATCACTCCCAAGCTTTTAACCCTAACAGGCCCCTGCCTTTGAATTACCATGCTACATTCAGGCTGGATGGATTATGGCCTTTCCTATTCTGTTGCTAACACTGAGATTTCAGATCTCCAAAGAGATTCTTCAGTTCCAGGGCTTGGAGCCTGTAGGCCACAGGTTTCCTTCAGGCAACTGCGGCCTTCAAAGCCACTTAAGAGTTACAAAACTGTACCTGGTACACACTTATAAGACAAAGTAAAATAGTGACCTTTGTAGAAAACCGCCCATAGTTCATACAATCCAATTATCCCAGAAGAAACAGATGATTATGAAAGAAAGAAGCCAATTCACCTTGTGGTGAGCAGTCCTTCTTCAGTGTCCAGTGACAGGGCATGGTAATGTGACCTGAACGTGGTACATTTGTAAGGCACTTGACCATTTGTTTACTAAGTCCTGCTAGTAGAAGAAAATGCAGGCAATAAATAAAACACAGTGTTTTAAGAAATACCTATGGTTCTAAGAGACTCTACTGGTATTATACCTCCCAAGAAATACCAAATATTCCAAGGCCGTGGTCCCTGGAGCTGGCGATGGGCAACTAGCTTTTCAGACATCTATGTTTTTTCAACAGCTGCTAGAGACCCAGTGAGCTTTGGAGGAGCAGGGGTCTGTCCCTGATCCCAGAGCTGCTAAACTGGAAAGGCCTGTCTGCTGTCTCCATGTCTCTCCTGCTGCTGTACTGGAAGCTCTGTCTTCCACTCATCCCTCTTGCTGGGTGTTCTTATTCTGGGTATCACTATGGACATGTCATATCTGGGGAAGCAACTAAGGAGGGCTTTGGTTTGCTTTGTTCTGAGGTTCTGGCGGGAACCCAGGACCTCACGTGAGTGCTCTACCTCTGAACCGCACCCTTCGCCCTACCCTGGGAATTCTTCATTAGTGAGCTTCATCCAGCTCATTCCCCCCTCCCCACACCTGTTTCCTTTCTTGACTTCCTTTCATTTAAGAGTATTAAAATCTCAGTGAACTGAACTAGAAATTCTTCAGAAATCCTCCCAAATCCTTGGGTATAGGGAATTTTTAAAAGACACCGATGATAGGAGATCAATGAAGGAATTTCCCATTGCCCTCTGTCCGACCTCAGGATGGATTGATGGCTGTTACTGACTCTCCCGGGCTTCCTCTTCAGACCCAAGTTCTTCAGGATCCTGGGGTGACTTAATTTTTGTCTGTTCATTACTGTGGTGCTGTCCCTCCCTTGCCCCACTTCTACTGTAACCTTTGCAATGTCTTCTGTATGATTCTGTATGACCCTCGATGGCTTCAGTGTCTATGAGGCTACACCATTTCATTCATTCATCCATTCATTCATTCATTCTTCTTTACTGACTGCCTAGGCGCCATCTAGTGGTGCACTAATGAAAATCAACACTCTACTCCCAGCCACCCTCTTGGTTCCTTGAGTTTTCTCTCCTCCAGTGACTTTTACAACTCTGCTCCATAACCAGCACCCCTGGTGAAGGTTTGGTTTACAACTGATCACCTTTGAGGTTTCTGCAATCTCAGATTTCCCAGTGGAAGGCTGTGGCTGTTCACAGTGAATGTGCCCTTTGCTCTCCCTTCTGCCTTGGTGTCCCTACTTTGATTCTTAGCCTAGACCAATGGGTCACCATTGCAATGACGGGCATTAGTGTTCCCCAGGACTACATTGTCAGTCCTCAGCCCTAGGGACTTGAACACATTTTCTTCTTCTCTGATCCCCAATTCCAGCCTACAGAACTCTGGGGACTGGATCCACTTCAAGGCCCATCACCTGAGCTTAGCTGCACTCACAGATGCTTGATGGTGCTTCAGCTTGTTACCAGTGGGTACAGGGGTGTTCACAGCTCCTGGTTCTAACACGACCTTCCTTCCCCTCCACGCATCTCTCCAGCTACACAGAGTATCCTCCATCTTCTTCTCACCAATAAACTTCTAGATCAAAGTACTCTGCTTCCATTTCTTTTAGTCATACTTTCAACCCCTTGTTATTTGCCTTTGTGAACCACCCCTCAAAATTTTTAACAGTCCTTAAAAACTTCCTAGTTATTCAGTTAAAAAACTTTCCTAAATTTATTCTTCTCTCTTGTGCTGGTCGTGTTGCTGATCAAACCTTCCTGTTGCAACTAACTCTTGCCTTGGCGTCTACCACGACTCTTTCCTGCTGTCAGATCCTTCCTGCCTTTTATGTGACAGCTTCACTAGAGGTCCTCTCCTGGGCCCTGGTCGGTTTAGTCTCTACCATCTAGGAGCTAAAATCACAGGGGAAAATAAAAAATCCAAACCCTTAGTATAACCTACACAAGATCCCTAAGGACCAGGCTTCTTCCCAACTGCCCTGCGCCTCCAGCTACACTGAATTACCCAACTGCGCCCAAGTCTCCTGGTTGGGCCTTTTCCTTTTCTGCCTGGTAGACATTTCTCCTGCACAATACCCAGTTAGCCCTGGCGAGTTGCTCTTCCCATCTGGGTTATGCACCCTCAGTGGCCCTATCATGGCACTGGAACATCATTCTCTTGCCTGCCTTCCTCATCAGAGTGCAGGTTGCTTGGCAGCAGGACAGAGGTGTTGTTGACATGAGCGTAGTGTCTCGTATTCTTGTGAGGGTGCGAGACAGTGCTTAGAAACCCGTCGCTCAGGGCCTGCAGCACAGTGGGCACCCTGCAATCGCCTGTTTTCTTCCTTCCTTTCGTAAGCTCCTGGGGTCAGGAGTTCCCCGATTTAATGAGCCGTACAATCATTTACTGAGGGGTTCTAAGTGCTCTGCATGGATGGATTTAATCTTTATGATAACTCCATTAAATAGGCTTTTTGCTTCCATTTTACAGACAAGAAAACAGGTGCAGAAAGAAACTTGCTGGATATCAAATTCTATTAAATAACAGAGTGAGGCTGTAGTTTTAAGGCCTTCCATTTTTTTTTTTTTTTTAATTTTGGTGCCAGGATTGAAACCAGTGGTGCTCTATTGCTGAGCTACATCCCCAGTCCTTTTTAAGTTTTGAAACAGGATCTCATTAAGTTGCCCAGGCTGGCCTTGAACTTTTGATCCTCCTGCCTCAGCCTCTCAAGATGCTGGAATTACAGGTGTGTGCCACCATGCCCGGCTTGGCAGTTATATTTCTAAGATATTTTCATACATATTTTTATCTGAATGATCCTCATCTCAATTTTATGATAAGAACATAACTACATTATCTCTGCTTAACAAATGAGAAAACAGGTTCACAGAAGTTGGATCAGCAAAGATGGGCATGAATTTGTTATAACATATGTCTTCTAGCCAGGGCTTTCTCTACTTGTACTCTGGTGATTTGGCAGACGACAATAAGAAGTGGGAATTTTTTCTTGATCATAGTGTAGGAATATTGCTTTCTGGTGGTGGGGAGGGGGGCAGCATTTTTTTTTCTTTTAAGCTGGGTTTAAAATGGGAAGAGAAAGAATCTTAAAATTTTAGGTCTGGTACACCTCCAGGAAAGAAATAAAATGTGAAGGAGAAAGAGTGGCATCTATTTGGTCAGGAAAGCATGTAAAAGTCCTCAAAATTTGGGTCCCTTATGGACAAAATCATTCTCTTTTTTTCCTTTGGGAGGGGTTTGGAATCATACCCAAACCCAAGAGAACTGCAAAAGCAATTTCTCTTGTTGCGCTGAGTTCTCAGCACCACCCGCCGCCCCCCAATAACACCCTCCAGTCACCCTTAGTTTCATCTGAGTTGGAAACTGGTTCTTTCAGGTGACTGAACGGCACCAACCAATAATTGTTGGTGCTGTATTTCTGCACATTGAAGGATGTGTACACTTAGATTCTGCTAGGTTTTCCTCAAATTTTTGAGTTCTACCTGTCCTTTCTTTTCTGACTTAAAGGGACCTTGCTCTCTACCCGATTCCTCTTTATTAGTTATTTGGTTCACCTGTTTTATTTGGCAGAGGATATCTGAGGAAAAAAACTTTCAAAAGAAAAACAAATCTTACCCTAAAATCTGATATGTAAAGAATGAAATTCACCAATTTTTAACCAAAGTAAGCAATAATGACAGGTTTATTTAAAATTTCCAGTAGAGAAAACCCACTAGTTTTGGAATAAAAGTACTCAATGTACGAGAGCATAAGTGAATATAAAAGATAACAGAAGAAAATAAAACCAAACGTAGTACAAAAAAATTAAAAAAGTTTGAAATGGATTTAAACAGGGATGTTCTTTAAATCCTCCAAATATTTAACAGTTACTAGGTTTGGCAAATAATTCATTTGAAAATTAAAGCCTGTTTCTGTACTGTAAACTCCATAAAAACTGCTTAATAAATTCAAGCACTCCATACAATTGGTATTGAAATACATAGGCAGTCGATTTCAGAATAGCAGGAATTATTCATTTGCTCTCACAGTTATATGAATTAACCAGCTGCATAACTGCTTTTTTGGGAAAGGATGGAGAGAAGAAAGAAAAAAAAAAAAAGAAGATAAAAATCTCTAAAAAATTGAAACACAGCAAAATTCAGACATCAGTTCGTTTCTTTAAGGCGACAAACTGAATTTTTACAGTATATTCTACATTTGCAATTGTCATTTCCCCCCTCCCCCCACCCCCTCAAATACTCCTAAATTCACTAGTCTAATCAATTCTTAACTTTCAAATATTCTGTACATACATATTTAGCAAAGAGCATATGCCTAACATTATTCTGACAGCAGTATGGTCAGCATACAATTTTAGAAAGATTACTATGTATATCATAAAGATTAATCTTTACTTAAAAACAAACAAAAACCATTACTAAACAAATAGTTTTAAAAATTATGAAAACCCATGAAAAGAAGATTCAACATGGGCTCTAAACCTGATAAAAACACACTTCAGAAAGACTAACCATTAATGCTAAACTTCTGCCAAACGATGACCCTAAAGTGCCAAACACAAAAGAATCTCTTAGGACCATTTTTTCTAATAGATAATTTGTCCCTGGCTTGGCCATCTCTTCTTTAACTATACACAGAGTCCTGCTAAAAGTCTGCATTTTAGTTGATTTTACAAGAGAATGTTACAATGTAAACTAGACAGGTTCTTGATATCAATAGTATGTTACCAAGGGTTTTCAAATTTCTGAATCCAACAGTTGGTCACAGAGGTCAAGTATTATCAAGGCTCCTTTGTCAGCTCTCCATTGGGTCTGACTCATCCATCCTTCAAGTACATGCAAGGCTCAATAGTTTTCAAGAGGCAGAAGCCTGAGGCCATTTAAGACACTGATGAAATAGGATTATGAGGTGAACCCATCTGGGTGAGAACTTTATCCAGCCACTGGAGGGGACCGTGCAGATGTATCTCAATCCAGCAGGGGGTGCTAGTAACATCCTGGCGGTGGTATTCTGCTCCCCAGCCCTGGAAAAAACAAAGCAGGGTCATTTAACTTGTTTAATGCAGTGTTCAACTTATTAAGTAAAAGGAGTTCACCTAATCAGGGACTCTGACTGAAGCGACAGACAGTTCCCAGAAGAGTGCGCACATACACGCGATCTGGCAGGCAAACTGCGGGAAATGGTGCTGGCCACTGGAGTCCATCCATGGACTCCAGGTTAAAGAATTACTGGTCTTGGGGCTGGGGCTGGGGCTGGAGCTGGGGCTCAGTGGTAGAGCACTTGCCTAACAGTGAGGCACTGGTTTTGATTCCCAGCACCACATATAAATAAATAAAATAAGGGTCCACTGACAACTAAAAAATATTAAAAAACAAAACAAAACAACAAGAATTATTGGCCCACATACTTTTTAACTTTCATATTCATTTCCCATTCCCTTCTGATAGTAAGGTAATAGCTATTATTAAATTCTCACTTTATCATCAATAAAATAAGGAAAAGGCTTCTTTGGACATTGATACCCTTTCTTCCCTGTTCAGCCACCTAAGGTCTGCCTATCAACACGGACCTCTTGATCTTTCGATCTCTAAGCAAAACTGGCAGGAGTGCATGTAAGTATCCCCAAAGTTATGACTGATACCTAGCCACTGCCTGAAGTCAGCATTTAATTATTCATTTGTATAAGAAGGCAGCTTGGCAGACATCTTCAAAATTACTGAATCAGGACCCTAAAGTTCCATAGAAGATAAAGAGCAGAGTAATACTGCCACTTCAGAGCTCAAAAACTTGTTGGCAAGAGTGGATAGCAGAACATGAAGTTCTGGTTGATCCCTGTTCCCTGAGGTGTACCACAGAAGGCTGGCACGCTCTCTCTGTTACCTATCTACTCTAGCAGTTTCAAGAAGTACATCTGAGTGTGAAGACTTTCAGGAGACAGTGGTGACATGTGAACTCTATCTGCACATAGTACGTAGACACATGAACTTGAACCTCCATTAATATATTGCTAAATGGAATGTGTCGGTTTACCTCCATCAGACAGCAGGTTCTGAGAAGGCAGGGACAACATCCAGCACAGTCACTGGCACAAAGCAGAAGCTCTATATACACTTGTTCAGCTGAACAGATCTGGATTTTTCAGCTATGGGGGAGTTTAAGATGCAAATAATTTATGAAATATATGCTTTATATTACCATCCTAAAATGGCAAAAATGGTGCAAGATTGGTTATTAATGTTGGTTATATTAATGTTCCTCAGCATTTCTCCAAGATGCTGAGTGGCAGAGGGTGAAGTGTCCAGTCATTGTGATAATGAAGAACAATGCTGTAAAAATAATCTGCAATGTTTTTGTTGCTAATATATGAGAATCCCTTACAAAAAAAAAAAACTCAGCAAGAGTTTTTACTAAGATTTGTTTATCCTCAACTCTCTAAATCCAGCTTCCCAGCTATATCCATTACACGGTGTCAGCCCCTTCATGCTAGTGCTCATCGTATGTTGTATTAATTACATGTGTGAGACCACAAGCATCCTAAAGCTAGAGATTGTAGGTTGTTTTCATCTTTGTATTCCTTCTCTGGAATACTGCTAAAATTCTGGCTGAAAGAATGAAATCAGATATAAATACCTTCTATTAGTGTAAAAGTTTTTTTCTTGTGTAAAAGTACATTATTGAAACTATAAAAGTGCAGTCATGGATATATACCCAGCAATAATAATGTCTATTTTATTCTGCTATCCTTCCTTTCCCCCCTTCCCCTCCCCTCCCTCCCATCACGTGACTGCATGACCAATGTGATTCTGCAACCTGTACACTCAGAAAAATGAGAAATTATATCCCATCTGATTCAAATGTATGATATGTCAAGGTCATTGTACTGTCATGTGTAACTAATTAAAACAAAAAAATTTAAAAAAAAATTTAAAAGTTTATTCATGGTAAAAAAAAAAAAAGAAACTATAAAAGTGAAATAGTTAAAATGATTGGGTAATTAATAAGAAATGAATCAGAAGAGGCAACTAATTGGAGTGTTAGAGCCATAAATCCTTCCAGAGTGGCCTTCAGTAGTAATGAACTCACAAGGGATCACAGAATGATCACCACAGTCCCAGCCCCACCCACCCCCATTTTACAGATGAGGAACATGAGGCCCTCAAAGGAGTCCATGCGCCTTAGTCACACAGTTAAAATAGCAACTAGAGGCCAGGTGAGGTGGCACACACCTGTGAGCCGAGCAACTTGGAAGCCTGAGGTAGGAGGATCACAAGTTTAGGGTCAGTCTTGACAACTTAGCAAGACCCTGTCCAAAATTAAAACAAAAAAGGCAAAGACAACTAGAAGAAGAAGAACCTGTATCTCTTCAGGCTGTTCTTTCCTCCAAACCAATAAAAAGAAACAAACAAAAAAATGCTTTAGGCAAGTCATGTCCTTATTTTAAAAATCACCTGAGTCAAAATGCTAAGTCAAAAATTAAATAGTGAATTAAAAATGAATGAAAATGGTCTTTGTAGTCTCATATGTACATGGATAATAGGTCAAACTCTGAAAGGGGTAAAACAAAACAAAACAAAACAAAACCCTCTTTTAATATGAAAGAGGTACCGGGCTCCGTTGCAAAGAACCACTGAACTACATTTTGAGAAAAGCAGCAATAAGAAAACATACCAAAAATCTGCTAAGAGAACTCAAAACAGGAAAAAAATGATATTTGGGAAAAAATACATTTGATCTAAAGAATGATGAACAAAATTAGGTTCCAAAATTATCCTCAGTAATAAATACATTACAAAACCGGTTTGATAACTAGCTAGGTGAGCTTCTGAAGAAACGACATAGAGGGTGATGGCCTCACCCAAGTCTGTAATTAGTTGTGTTTCTCAGAGTGATACAGGATGAAAATTTATCTTTGAGAAATCAGAGACAAGCCAGTCAGTTTCTAGAATAAGTCACTGATTCACTAAATATAATCAGATATTCATTTTTTTTTTTTTTTTACATTTCAATGGCATCTTAAAAACTTTCATTTCTCAGAGGCACAAGATGAGGCAGCACAGAGTGACCAGTTAGTACAAGCATGTCTTTAACCTTCTCTTCAAACATACAATACACACCTAATGCACTTAAAGCTAATAAGGTATCTATCTTGGAACAAGGGCCTTAATAAATTTTGAACTATATGAAATGTACAAGATGTACTAGAACCATTAAAACAACAACAAAAAAACCTGACCAGTCAAAAATAATTTCCAGGGCTGAGGATATAGCTCAGCTGGTAGAGTGCTTGCCTTGCATGCACAAGGTCCTGGGTTCAATCCCAACACAAAAAAAAAAAAAAAAGAAAAAGAAAAAAGAAAGAAAGAAAAGAAAAATCCAGTGTGATGAACTTTTATTTTTACAAAAAGATCACGCACTTATCATTGAACCAAAAGTAACAAGTGTTACTATCATAAAAGTAGCTAAAACAGCTAAATTTGTATAAGGAAGAGGCTACTGAAGGCTACTGCAACTGACATTTACACAAGCACTCCTATGTCCTAATATTTTCTTTGAAATTCACATGCTGGTTAAGGTTTAAAAATCCCTAGATAGTAAGTCTGCTATGACTGAAATGTATCAAGTGGATGTAGACTGATACACTTCAACAAGGCACAGCAAAATGTATTAAGCCCAGCCTAGAGCAATTGGAGCTCACTCACCTTCACAAAGCTCATGCGTATAGTACACATTTTTGTGAGCTCGTAGACGGTCTCGAAACCATGGTTCACAGACTGTGCCAACAACTGAGCAAATTCTTGGTTGTTAAAAATTTTCAAGCTACACCCACTAGGGATCTTGCAAACAGTCGTGGGGTGAAATCCATGATGGTAGTTGCAGTTCCGACTTTGCACGAAGATGCTACTGTCACTGAGGCATTCGGCATACACCTCCCCTCCAACATAGTAAAGATGCACTCCTGTGGGAAGATAACCATTTAGTTACTGCCATCGTTTTACAGCTGAAAGGCACCTGTGCAACCTCAACATAAAAATGCACATTTATATGATTTCAACTTTGGCAACATAGGCAGATATTCTCTAAGTCCTGCACAACTGACAGACTCTTAGTTAAAAAAATATCCATATGTGAATACAATATCCTTACATCAATAAGCACATCCAGGAGGTTTCTAGGGAATAACAGAACAAGTCTTGAAAATAATAACAAAGTATAAAAATTCATGTTTATTTTTTTGGTACTGGGGATTGAACTCAAGGTGCTTTATCACTGAGACACATCCTCAGCCCTTTTTGAGACAGATCTCACTAAATGGCATTGGGCCTTGTTAAGCTGCTGGAGCCAGCCTTGAACTTGTGATCTTTGTGTCCCAGCCTCCCAAGTCACTGGGATAACAGGCATGTGCCATTGTGCACAGTTCATTTTTGATAAGTAATTAATGCCTTATTTAGCCATGGCTAAACATGTATTCTTACTCTAAAAATATTGTATGATAAAACTTGGGCTTTGTTGTGGTATCTTCTATGCATTCATAATATGTCTCTTGGATTTATTCTTCAGCAGAGAAGGGGGACCAAGAAAAGTAGAACTAGAAAACTAGAGGTAGAAGAAGCTTTGCTGAGAACTGAGATTCAAGGTCTAGTAAAACAAATTTTTAAACTAAAAAAATGTCATACTTTATGAAACAATAGCTCACTAACCTACCACCTGCTGCAAACTTCTTCCTGTGAGACCGACCCAGAGTTCTAGAAGTGTAGGAAATCGACACTAGTCAGTCTTTAAAAGAAGGAAAAAGGGGAAAGGGCCCCTCTGACAAAGTCCCATGCCATTAAGGGAGATTATACAGGCCACCTAGCAGTCACAGCCCGTATGGCTTTAAATGATCCATCTTACAGGTAGCTGCATGGCTTAATCACTGCTAATGTGGCTGTCCCATCTGAAATATGAAGTGTTGTGTTTACATGTGCACCCAAGGCAGAAGACTTCTCTAACAATTAAATAGCTGCTGAGGCAGAAACCCATCTTTCACCTGATACAGTAAAAACTTCTTCACAGAAAGACTTTCATCCCTGATGGAAAAATGATAAATTTAACCATATAAAATTTAGAAAGTAAACAAAAAATATAAAGAAGCAAAAAATGTCACTCCCTTAGCAACACAGAGGAAATAATTGTTAATAGTCTGAAACACCATATTCAGTTTAGGGCATCATTAAGCTTTCTTTGTAAACATTTAAAATGCGTCCATGACTATATGGATCTAACCATTTATTTTACAGTTCTCCCATTAGCAGACCATTGTGTTGATGCTGATTTTCTGCTGTTATAACAATGCCATGATAAATGTCTCTGGACAATTTTTAATAATATCCTTAGGAGAGATTCCTGGAAGTTAAAGCACTAGATCGAAGGCTTTGACTCACTTTGCCAAATGACTTTCCAGAATGCTCGGATCAATTGACACCCTCACCAGTAGTGTGTAAGTGCCTTCCTCATTTGACCCAGGCAGAACTGAATATGAGCTTAAACAAAAGCAAAATTTTTCTAATGTATAGCTGAAAAATAACATAGCTGTCTTAATCTGTGTGTAAGGCTGGATACACTCTCCAAGTCCATTCGCCATCTGGGTTTCTATCCTGAACTCACTGTTCGTGTTCCTCCCTTATCCTACTGTGGTTCTGGCTTTCTGATTATTTTTTTATGAGCTGTGCATATAGAGATAGGATGTAAATAATTTGTTTATTATTTCCCTGTTCTTTGTCTTTTAATTTGGTTCATGATATATTTTAACCTAAAGAAGTCTGAAATCCTTTTAAGTCTCTTTTTGTTACTTTTTTATGCTCAGAATTTTTTTTTACATCTCTGATCAAATATATTTCACTCTAGCTTTTTAATTGTTTGCCTTTGAAAAAAATGTTCAAAAATCCATTCACTTATATGATATGAGGCCAGGATCCTCCCCACTTCACAACAGCTGACTGTGTTATTGAGGACTATTAAAAGACTCTCCTGATTTGCTATGCTTCTTAACAACCTTAAATTTTTATGCAGTCTGAGTTTATTCTCCTGTTTTGTTTTTGATTTACTTGTTGTTTTGTAACATTTTATTAACCCTAATGTCAACAGTTTTTTCTTTTCCATTAAATCTTTTAGATACTCTCTTTTGTTTATTCATCCAGGTAATACTCAGAATATATTACTCAAATCTCAGAAAACATCACATTGTAGTTTAACTTTTTGCTTTAAACTACAATTAAGTTAGAAAGAGCAAATATCCTAAAATGCTTTCACAATATTAAGCCTTCCCTTTAAGGAACAAAGACTGCCTATTAATTCAAATTTTCTTTCTCTCTCAGTCCAGTTTTAGTAGCTTTATATAATCTTGCTACAGTTCAGATTATTTCCAAGAAATTTATGTTTTCTGTTGCTATAGGACTGGGACTTTCCCCTCCCTTATATTTTTTAACGGGCTATTGCCAGATGAAGGGAGACTAACAACCACAACAACAACAACAACAACAAGGTTCTCCAGGGGCTTCCAGGTGAACAGTGCTCACCCACAGTGTGGGCACAGGTGAGGGAGAAGGCTAGTGTGCTTCTGGCAGGGCTGTGAATTAATATTAAGCTTTCTGATAAAATACATCAAGAGCTTTTGGCCTACCAGTTTCATTTCAAGAATGTATCTCACGAGTGTTATCTAAATCACTCATATCATCTGCAAATCATGATAATCTTGGCTTAAGCTTCCATCATCTGAAATTGTAAGCACACTACTCAGAGCATCTGGAACAATTTTAAGAAATGGCATTCCCAGAATCCTTATTTTCTTCCTAATATTCTGAAAGGCAATTGTACACTGGCTTTTTACTACTTTGGGGAAATAGTCACCTTAGAATTTAATGAAAAGTAAGTCCTTCCATTCCAAATGCAGAATGTGTTTATACATAAATTACAGGGGTTTACAGACCATACAAAGTTATCTGTGTATGTTATGAACCTAATTTCTAGCATTTCATCCTTAAATGTATTTAGTTTTTATTTTTTCCCCTTTTAATCATATTAAGGAAATATCTATCAATTCCTATTTAAGGATTGCTGGGTTTCACCGCCTCTAGAATGTTAAAACTTTGTCTCAAATGCTTTTCAAATACCCATTAAATAATCTATCTGGTCCACTATTTTAAATTTCACAGGTCGTTCTTTTTAAACATTTAACTCTGAAAATAATTTCAAATTTATAGAGAAGTCTGAAAAAGATAACAAAGAGCAACCGTATACCCATCACCCAGACTAACCTACATTGACAATCTGCTACATCTGCTTTATTGTTAGTACTCTCCCTCCCCACTGTACACACACACACACACACACACACACACACACACAGACACACACACACACCCCTTATGTATTCTGACACAGAGTTGCTTCAGATACAGCCAGATGGAGAGAAGACAGATATCTTCATATGTACATAATGTCTTTCTCAACTATTGCATCACAGTCCTTTACTCTTAAGTACTTAAGTATGTATTTCCCAGGCAAGATGGTTCCACACAATCCTCAGCAAAGTCAGTGAATTTAACATTGATATGAAACTTTAATCTACCATTCTTATTCCAGAATTGTTCTCTCAATAATATCATTTATAATAATTTTCCCCCTGTCCAGTACAGGATCATATCTACTGTCAGATATTATATATAGCTTGTCATGTCTTTTAGAGGTTGATGGGCCTTTATTTTGTTAATTTATTTATATAAATAAATAAGTGGTGAGAATTGAACCCAGTGCCTCACACATGCTAGGCAAGCACTCTACCACTGAACCACGACCCCAGCTCCTTAACGTCTTTTAATCTGGAACACTTCTAGCTTTTCTTGTTTTTTTTTTTTTTTGACAAATATTTTGGGAGAATAAAGTCACTCTTTACTCTCTTAAATACAGAATGCTCATCATTTTGGATTTGCCTGATGTTTCCACAGGATGGGGCTCAGGTTTGCATTAACAGCTGGAATCCTGCACGGGCGATCCTATATCCTTATCAGGGTATCACATCTGGAGGTATATGGATTCGCTGTCTTTACTGCTGATGACAATGTTGATCCCCCAGTCAAGATGGGGGATCAATTATGTAATTATAAAAACAAATTATACAGTTTTTCTACTTTGTAATTACTGCCTTCTAGTGTCCTTTGTGACTAATAGGTAGTTTGTGGGGAAACACCTGAAGACCATGCAAATATCCTGATTCTTATAAAAAAATTCTCTTCGTATTTGGTATTCATCAAGGAGCTTGATCCTTACTAGGATGCTTGCAAACTGTTGTTTCTCCAACTCTAGCTCTTGTTCTATACCAATCAGTCTTCCTAATTCACTAGTACATCTATTTATTGTTGACAAGGACATATGTTAGTGTTGTTCTTGAGCGGTTTAAAATTAATTAGTGTACCTAATTATATTTGCCCCCAGGTATCTATAGGATCTAAATTCACAGATTGAAAAATATTCTTTAAAAAACTGCATCTGTACTGAACATGTTCAGACTTTCCTTTCTTGTCATGATTTCCTGAGCAACACAGCATAACAGCTACTTAAACAGCATTATATTGCATTTGGTTTAAAGTATATAGGAGGATTGCACAGGTTATAAACACTAGTACACCAACCTATACAAGAAAACTGAGCACCCAAGGGTTTTAGTACCCTCGAGGATCCTGAACAAGATACACCAAGGGACAACTATTTTTTGTGCTCACACTGGGAATTGTGGAAGCCCCTTTGAGTTGGCTCCTGTGACATGCCCCATAAGCATTCTTTACTTTCTGCCATAATGAGATGCTGGCTATTCTTCCAAGGAGCCCCAGTTCCTCTTGGTGGGAAATGGCGACAGAGGTTGCAGTCGGGGCTAGAGATGCACTTGTTGCTACTGGATGTCTCTGTTTCTTGGCCCTCCCGGCACACACATCAGAAACCACATGCATGTACAGTCACACATACATAGATTTCCATACACACGAGAATAAACACAAGCATGCACGTCTAAGTATATATTATTAAAGTTATGATTACACACTGATGCCTCCATCTACCTCATAATTAATCTCTTGCCCTCCTTCATGTTTGTGTGTCCCTTACTCCACAGTGAAAACCAAGCTCCCCAAATAGCCACACACTCATTCTCTTAATCTTATCATATATCTAAAAGTTACAGAACTATTTTACTCGTATCACCACTAAATAATTGAGTCTATTAAAAAGATATTTTATTCTACAGCAAAAAAAGATAGAGCAGTGCCCTAAAATAGCAAATCATGATTCTGGCTAATTCACATTAATAAAATGGCAGTCAGGAGACCACATAGTGTTTAAATGGAAGAACTTCTAGATAATACAAAATTTAAAAATACTTCAAACTGCAGCAACTGAACATGACCCTGTGTTTGCTACAGGAATGAATGACCAAGTCTCCTCTGGGAGAACAGCGATAGGAAAGATAAACATCTGAAGGGTTCAAGTGAAGACTCACCTTTTCCAATATGCCGCCTGGTGTTTTCAATAGTGGAATTCCGGTTAACATTGGAGAGCAGCCCAAGGCAGAAACGGTTCTTATTGTTGGAAGGATCAGTGAAACCATCCACCAACACACTTGTGGAGGAGGCATGGAACGCTTCACCTACTCGATTGTTGAGCTCATAGTAGACAATAGAGCACCAGTGTTTTGGTTCCTCATAAGCAACTGCCTGAACATCTGTAAAAAAGAAAAGGTTCCATCAACTGAAGTTTGTGCCTTGGGCTCTCAAAAACTGAAACTGCATCCCAAAAACTAGCTCAGGATCATGGAAGAGCAACTGCGGTTATAGGTTTTCTCTGATGTCTAAAGCAGGTACTTCTTACGAAGTGTGACATTCTCCTTTAAAAGGAAAACAATTTCCTACAATTACTATCAGAGAGCAAGCCCAGAGACAGCATCTGCTGAATACTAACAAAATGCTACTTGCTCTTTAATATGCAGAAATGGAAATCACCCTACCACAGACCCTGGCTCCCCATCTAAAGAAGTAAAACAAGAGGCCAGTGAAAAAAACAAGTGGGAAAGAACAGCAGAGGCCCGGAGTTATGCCAAGAGTGCCGCATACAAAGGGCTCACTTTTGGCAAAGCCTTTTCTACCTATGCTTTTTAAAGGAATGAAAATCAGTTTTTAATTATTGATAAGAAGTGACTTTATTTCGTATTAAGTTGCCAATAATGATCACAGCTCCAGTTTTGCTCCAGTTCTCCAACTCAGGAAGAAATCCTGCCAGCTGGCCATTCTTACACAATGAATCATATCTCTCTCATCCAGATTTCATGCTAACTTCCTTATATTTGCTTTAAGTCATGCAGAGCAGGTGTGTTTTGTCTCTCCATTCCCAGAATGGGCCAACAATGGAAATTACCCAACTTTACTGACAGGATGCAGCTTGTTAAGTCAAATCTCCTAAGACTAACAAGTCTCCCAACAGAACACACTTCTAAACACTTGCAACTAAAAGGTTTTAAAGATAAGTTCCTTCTGTAGTAAAACCTCTTGTACAACTGCTTTAGAGATTCCAGGAATACAAAACCATAGTATTTCCAGCATACCAATAAATAATGATCTGAGGTTTATGAAGTCTTGGGTGTGCAATCATAAAAAAATTGAAAGAAAATCCACATCAGAGGCATGGGCTATAACTGTTAAGGGAGAAGAACCTCTGTGTTCTTACTATCAGCCTTTACACATATTAAAACGCACTTTATTTTTGACTTTGGTAAAGAAAACAAAGAAAATGATCACTAAAAAATCCCACACATTAGTTGCTTTATATACTTACATATTTCAGCTGAAAATATATACTATTTTCCTTGTTTTCTAAGCAACTCTGCCATGTCAATTTGCTTAAGCTCATGGAGCAAAATTTTAGTGATTTACAAGTGCCCAATCTTAAAGACGGCTCCAATGTCATTCATATAGGTCTTTTATCAGCTTCCAGGATTGTTGAAAATACTATTCAAGTAGACCAGACACTGATGCAATTCTTTTTCTATAAAAAATGGCATGATAGGGCTGGGGCTGTAGCTCAGTGAAACAGCACTTGCCTCACATGCATGAGGCACTGGGTTCAATCCTTAGCACCACATAAAAATAAATAAATAAAATACAGATATTGTGTCCATCTACAACTAAAAAAATATTTTTAAAAAATGCCAGAATATTTCGTGAGCCATACAATCTTTATTAGAACTATCCCATTCTGCCCTTGTGGAGCAAAGGCAGTCAGAGATAACAGGTAATGACTGGCACGGCTATGCTCCAATAAAGCTTAGTTTACAAAAACAGGAGCAGACTCAATAGGATGTGGGCTCTAGTCTGCTGACCCCTGCTCTTGGGAAGTCACCAACAAGGACAATAAGAACAAGACCCAACATCCCCTTCCTTATGAAAATATTAAATGATTGTAGACTTATTCCAATGGGGAAAAAAGTTAAAGTTATATAACAGGAACATTCTTAAATCTGTGTCTATTTCCTGAAATCAACATGTTAGACTTAACCACAATGGGCACAGGGTCCACAGGGTCTTATCAGTGTGTACTACTCTGTCCATTCTCTCCTTCTATCCTGTTCTCTAAATTCCAAAAATGTGTGCGAGAGGGATTATTTTTCAAATCAGAGTGTTTATTTGTTGACTTATAGTTATATGTTTGATAGGATGTCCTAGAGATGATCAGGTACCATAAAACACAGAATCAATAAAAAAAGAAAGTGATTTTAAAAATTTAACTGCTTAGAAGTTGTACATCCCAATTTATTACATTGCACATCTAAGAAAGGTTCTTTGAGTTCGACTTTTTAAAAATAAATCTTACTTTTTAGAGCAGTTTTAGGTTCACAGAAAAGTTGAGTACAAGGCCAATAGATTTTCAATATGTCCCCAACCCTAGGCATAGCTTCCCATATTATCCATAACCCCTATTGAGGGGTATATTTGTAATAACCTATAAATCTATGACACATAATTATCACTCAACGTCCAGAGTTAACATTTATATGGGGATGTATGTGGTATTGGAGATGGAACCCAGGGCCTTGTATAATCTAGACAAGTGCTCTATCTTAGCTACACCCTTATCTCTTGGTGTTGTTCATTCTGATGGTTTGGACAAATGCATAGCAACACATAGCTATCATCATAGTATCATACAGATATCATCAAACTTTAAGTACTTAAAAATACCTGCAACTCTGAGGAAGTCTGAGATATCTATTTTAATTTAAAAAGTGTCAATAAGACATATCTAGCAATCAAGTTGCATTTTTAACTTCAATTTGCATAAATGTTACACAGATTGAACAATCTGTGCATGTGAGTGTGTGGGTGTGCCAGTGAAACCCTTCCTGAGAGGCCACTGGGGAAGGGTTCTTTCTTTCCACTAGTGTGGCTGTGGCTTCTAACAGATGCTCAGGGTCCTATCATACTTAATTTACCTGTGCTCTGCTCTCTTAAGCCTACTCACCACTGTCAACCTGCAGGAAGGATGGCACTATCCCCTCAGTCACTGCCATGAATAATTCACAGCTGAAATTAAAGACCCACCCTTCACTAAGGAAGGAAAAAAACATTCAGTTCTGCTTAGAGTTCTTCAGGGTGAGAAGAGGAAAAAGGTGTGCCTCAATGTCTTTCGGGTAATAAAGTTAGAAATAAATTCAGCAAGAAAGAAGCAAATGTTATTAGTTTTGGTTTCAGCGAGACATAAATAAGGTCTAGAAAACAGATGGAGTTTATGCCTATAGATTCTAACCACAAAAGAAACCTTTCAGAAGGCCAATTATGAGAACTTTCCACTCTGAACATCACCTGTGGAGCTGGTGCTGTGCCCACTGGGGCTCAACTCCCCTCTGTCCACTTAAAAGCATTCCTTTCATCACCAGCTCTAAACGATGCAGTATTGGAGATAAAAAGACAACTGCACAATCACACTCAGGCCTCAATCAAAAAGTCAGTGTTTGCTCTTTAAATAAGAGACATATGTGTTATCCACAGAATTCTGTCCACCGAGCTTCTCTTCCTGTGCTCTGCCTTTCTCTAGCAGCTATCTTTTTAAAAGATTAATAAACTTTGTGAGAGAAAGCAACATATTGACTTTGGATTGTAAAAGGAGAGTAACCAGCTACTCATTTTACCTCCTCTGTTGATTTCTGAGGGCAGGGAAGGCGCCATCATATTTGTGTCCATTGGTTGAGAGCCATCCTGGGTCATGGGGTCCTCGGGAGGCAAGTAGGCAGGTGGGGGAGTATCAGCTACAAAGTTTCAAAAAAAATTAACATGCTTAAAACACTCTTAAACACATATTCTCAAAAATGCTTAAAACACATATTCTCTTCTCTGCTAAGACAAGACCCCAAGTTGCCATCTAACCTTCACATCAAAAGACTAGATACTACGGACACTGGTCTTGATGTTACCCCCAAAACCTTACACATTTTCAATGACAATTCAATGGGAGGAGCACCCACTATGAGCCAGTTCCAGGAGCTGTCAGCCTGTTCAGGACCACACCATTTTATTTATTTATTAAACATTACATGCAATTTCTTGTTAACACTTAGGAGTTTCACCCAAGTTTTTAGCACTAATTATACAGAAATCTTAATAAAAGTCTATGGAAAAGCTTCCCATCACTAATATTTGTTGTAGCCAAACCTTAATGACTTCGGGAACTAATGGGAACCTTAATGACTTCAGTGTCCTTAAGGCTTATAATATGGCATTACTATTGCCAGCTCTTTCTAAACTTCTGCAGAAACACATCCAGGTAAGCAGACTCACTAGCTGGCTTGGACCAGGCCATTTAAAAAAAACAATCAGAACCGCACTTAACTATAGATGGAAAACATCTGAAAGCTAATTATTTAAAAAGAGGTTTCAGAATCTTTTGTATTAAACCTATGGGCTTTTTAGGGATTTACCAGCCAAGTTTCATTAGAGTCTATGGATTTAAACTGATAATTTCCCATGACTTTGAGCAATATGTTAGGATTACCTTCTCCCTTCTATTTAAATCAGCACTAGTTTTAAAATTCCTAATAATAAAATAGTTGGAAATAAATCAGTTTATCACAGTTTTAATTCTAAAATCTTCTGTTTCAGAATCTACGTATGTACTCTTCTGAAGGGCTCACCAGCTGGCAAACCAGGGCAGACAACATGGTTTCTGGAGCAACAAAGACTAACAGAAGTCTGATGTTTTCTTACTGTAAAACAGAGGGTATTATGGCTCCCCACAAACAACCCTTTGTGGTCCTAAGCCAAATTCCTCACTGGCTCTTGGGAGCCCACCACCTAGCACCCATGACAGAGCCTTGGGAACAAACTTTGACCTTAGGGAACCATGCATGCTTGGAGAAGTACTCAGGGCAACTCTCCCACACAAATAACCAGCACTGCTCCTTCAGGGGTTCTTGGGGATTCTACTGATGCTCCAGTTGATCAGCCCAATGCTTCCACCATCCAGCTGCTGAAAAGCTGTGACTCAAAGTCCGGACACAGGATTAAGGGGTTGCAGCTGGATGCCTTTCCCCACCTTTCAACTTCTCTTTTAAAATTAGCTTCTTCCCTGTAGCTTTATGGCTGACTCTGTTTTACCTCAAGCCAGGACTGAAGACAGCCTCCTCTGAGCCTGAATCCTTTGAATTTCTGCTATCAAGTTGGTGACAATTTCACTGGCAACCTGCAGCATCAGCATGGCTAGGAGGGAGCAGTTTGTTATTGCTGGTGGTCTACTACTCCTCCTTTCTTCTTCCTGCATTTCCTCTACTTGGCCTGTGCCTTAATCCCTGACAGCCAAGGACAAGGTGTAAATTCAGGCAATAACCTTCAGTGTTTTCTTTCAGGCTCGCCCTGGGTGCCACTGTTGAAAGTGCTCTGAAATATATCTCCTTACCACTAACCTGTCCATCAAACCCAACAGGTTTTTGAGGGAGCAGAGTGGACAGGGAATCACCAAATGTTATTAGTTTGATCTTTAAACTATCACACCACCTTCGTCCCCAAAGTTTTGGATTGAAAAACCACAAAGCAAAATAAACAGGCTTAAAAGCGGGGAGCAACAAATACATAAAAATGGAAGCAATGTAGGCAATATGAAGTATGAAACACTTTCCTTTTTTTTTTTTTTTTTTTCAGTACTGGAGATTGAATGAGGGGACACTTTACCTCAGGGTCACATCCCCAAACATTTTTATATTGCTAAGTTGTAGAGGCTGGCTTTGAACTTGTGATTCCCTTGTCTCAGCCTTCCAAGTAGCTGGAATTATGGGTGGGTACCCACCACAATGGCTCATTTTTCAGTTTTTGAAGGTTCAGGACTGATGTTCAATTTGACATGTTTGCCCATTTTCCTTTTCCAAAATGTTAATGGATTTCAAGTGTACCTTTGATTCTTCTTGAGGTCAACTGGCAAGAAATTTGGTATTAATTTTTTTTGTGTGTGAGATGCTTGTTTATTAATTTATAATTTGAAAGATACAATGTCCTAATTAATCATTTATTTTGATAACCATTACACCATCAGTTATGTCTAAAAGAGGAAAATAATTGTTTTTTGTCTCTGCTAAGTTAAACAAGCAGATGGTTTCCAGTACTTCTGCTGCAATTCCTTTGTTGCTAAAGTATACGTTTCTTGGGATTACATCACCACTTAAATGAATTTAATTAAATAGGGAGGGAGGGTGTGATCCCTTAGGAAATATCTTTTCTGAAGTTGCACTGGCAACAGGGGTTTTTCCACATCTGAAATGATGTTAATCGAGACTGTTTTTCATGACAGCAATGTGTGTAATGCACTATTTCTCTCTCTCTTTTTTTTTTTTATCAAGAGCAAAGACTGTAATAATTATGCCACTCCCAGAAGGATGCAGCTGTTTCAAAACTTTTTTAAAACAAAGGAAAAACAGTTTATTTGAGCATTTGTGCCTGACAAATAAAGCAAGACATTTGCTTCCTTGGCTGGAACCTCCTTCCTCTGTGAGTGGCACTGCAAAGCACCAGAGATTGGGCCCGGATGCTGCGGTGAAGCCCCCTCCCGCCAGGTCTCCCAGGTCTCCCTGGGACCACTCCATCCTACCTGGCATCTGGAAAGGGCTGCCCGGGTCTGAGCTGGTGGGAGAGTGAGGATAGGTGCTGCTGCTGCTTCCGGGAGAGTTCGGGTAACTGCTGTTGGGAGAATGAGGGAACGGGTGGCTGTTGGGCTGCTGGAAAGAATCTGGAAAAGTGGCGTTGAGTGGCATGTGAGGCTCATTCTGTCCCAGGTTCCGGAACTGAGCTAGGAGGCTGTGCTGAGGGTTATATTCGCTGTGTCTCGGAACCAGCACTGGAGGAAGAACTGGAAACAAGGAGAGGAAAAAAAGAGAAATAAAAATGAGAATTGTGAAGATCGATAAGCACCTCACTGTAAAGCTGTAACATTATCTGTAAGTAACAACAAATGATCTGAACCCGGCCCTGCTGCCAACTCAAAAGCACCATTCAAATGAGAAGCCACTGATGCTCAGGAACAAATACAGCCTCTTTAGACCCCCAGATGACATATGCCTGAGATCTGCAGCACAGACAAAATGCCCCAGGAAAGTTTGCAAAATACATTCTTTTAGGTTAAAAATTGTTAAGTTTCTCATTGTTAATTTTTCCACCCACTAAAAATCAAACACAATTAGGAATATGTCACCATTGACAAGTCCACTTCACAGCCCAGCTGATAAGGTGTTTATTGAATGATATGAATTATTCCCAAAGAATGTTTTAAATTGACACACGACTTGCTTTAAAATGAAAAGGAGATAAATGAAGTCAAGAAGGTAGATACAGTGGGCAAGAGAACATCCCAAGGCTGGTGAAGATGTCGATCACACAGGGAGCGATGCTCTGTCGGGCAGGTTCATGCTATGTCCCATCCCAGCAGCAGCACTCCAGGAACACCTTTTCCTAAGGAGCTCAGTGACTTTTCCCAGCATTCCTTGGCACCACTTGGTAGGCCAAGGAGGACACAGGATGAACTGTACATTCTGCTAACTGAAAACTCAAGGTATGAAGGCCAAAAGGCAGGCACTTGGGAGAAGCAAAACAACTCCTGTCACTCCTAAAAGCCTCCTAAAAGCTCTATATAATACTAGGAACCCGAGGAGTTGAAAATCGGCATGTTCATCAACCTCTAGAAACCTCCAGGCAAAGCCGCTATCGATATAAGGGCAGGGGAATGGTCAGTTACAGAGCCTTGAGTAGGCTCCACCCTAAGTTTCCCACTTGGTCACCGGCTCCTCCTAATGACAAAGGCCTCTGGAAGTCCTCCTGCTCTTGTAGCCTCAATGGAGAGGATAAAACCCCATTTTCAAACTGCACGAGCCAAGAGACAAGATTTCAAATCTATTATTGTTGGTAGTTAAAACTCAATGTATTAAAGAAATAATACTTGGTGGTATTAGGAATTAAGTTGACTTTTGAGGCTTTCCAGGCAATCTGTCCATGATTTGTTTTATTTTCGGGGAAAATAAGCTCTTAATACTTGGATCATCACATATTTATGGGCTGAAAAAAATATTTTTTAAGTAAAAATAGGTTTTATAAGTATTAAAATTTCTCATGCTGTATCTTAAAATCCTATATAATCCTGTAGCAGATTTGTTGATTTCTCTATTATTTGTCCTTTAGGAACTAAGCTTTTGAGCATATTATAATTTTTAAAAAAAATTTCAATAGCTCTGTGATGGAATCTGCCCAAACCAAGCCATTAAAAACCTGATTCTTTTCTCCTTCTACCTTTCAATATCATCTGAAGTACAAACTACTTTGCTTTATCAAACAAATTCCTAATAAATGCTTCCGCTATGCCAATAGAAACCTTACGAAATAAATACAATCTGTCAAACAGTCCAATACCTTTAAATTATCTTCTAGCTACAGTTTGTTATGATTTGCACTCTAACTCACCCTAACTCCTAAACCACTTCCCACAAATGCAGAACCAGGCTGCAATCTGAATCAATTCTCCATCTCCTCTACCTTTCAGAGATCATCCCCTGCCTGCCTATTTTAGCAGCTCTTATTCTGCTCAGGAGTCTTAGACTGAGGACTTCCTGTTCCTACTGCCTGCAGGCAGGGCAGCCAGGGGGGAAGAATTAACCTTTGCCATAGCAAAGGACAACGTGTTTCTGTACCCCCAGCATGTGTTCTCACAGTAACCCTGTTGTGTGGCTACCTGCTCAGGCACGGAGCTGTCCTCAGCCACAGATGAGCTCCATCAGCTTTTGTAGCTGACCTGGGAAGTGAACCATCAAGGACAGCAAGGCAGCATGCTGCAGAAGAACTTGACAAGAAAAATAACTATTTCCCTCACCTCTGTTTTATTTTGGTGTGGTGCTAGGGACTGGACCCAGGGCATTGCACATGATAAACACGTGCTCTGCTGCTGAACTCCACCCGCAGGTCCTCACCTCCAATTATTAAGATGATTTTGTAATTGCTGGTACAGGACCTTTTAATAAACTCTAAGTAATGAATTACTAGAGATCTACAGTGAGATGCACAGATCTTCGCATAAACAAAACATACACTGCTCCATCTGGCTTCTTCACCTGTGAGATCCATCTAACGTTGTGTTCCATTTTATCACAGATATATTGCAATATATTTGATGACATAATTATATCTTATGCCAAAGAAATTTTTTCCAGTTTGGAGTAATTATAATGAAGCTACTATGATTCCTTTATTTAACTTTTTTAAAAATAATTTCAAAGCTACAGAAAAATTACAATAGTATAAACAACTCTTATATATCCTTTACTCAGATTCAACAGTTTTTAACATTACGCCACATGTGCTTCATTATTACATTCTCCTCCCTTATCCTTTCACAGGCACATGCACATATACTCTTTCTGAATTATCTGAAAGCAGGTAGCATATATCCCCTCAATTTCTAAAAAGAATATTAACTGTCACATATAAGGTTAACAAAATAGCTGTTTTCAGCTTCATGCTACTAACATTTGAGTTGTTTCATAGGCTCTCTCTCAATTTGGGTTTCTCCTCTATTTCTTTTTTTTTAAAAAAAATATTTTCTTAGTTGTTAATGGACCTTTATTTTATTTATATGTGGTGCTGAGGATCGAAAACCAGTGCTACACATGTGCTAGGCAAGTGCTCTATCACTGAGCTACAGCCCCAGCCCTCTCCTCTATTTTTTGATAATTAAACTCAGAGATTTCTGACTGAAATACTGCCTAGGTGATACTCCTCCCTTCTGAGGGTAAACATCCAAAAGCCACTGTGTCTGCTTATGATTGATGTGTTGTCTAATTCATCCACTGTCTACAGTTATAATTCTTCCTTTTGTAATTAATAAGAAAATCAGTGAAAAATACCTTAAGACTATGTAAATACCATTTCTCATGAAACTTTACCTCTATGTGAAGCATCCATTTTTGCTTGAATCAATTTTTGCTATAATGATTACAAAATGGTGTTATTTAACTCCATTATTCCTCATCAAAATTCTAACATAAGCACTTTCCCTTCTTCCCCATTTACCTGCCCATCTATGACAATCAATCATCCACATAGAGTCAAGGATTCTTAGTCAATGGACTACCTATTTTGTCGTTCATATGGTCTTGGAATTGGCCATCAGGAGCCCATGCAAGCTGGTTCCTATGTCTTCTTAACATGCCAGAATTTTTTGAGATTTAATTTCTGGAATAAGATGTTCCAGACTTATCTTTCACCCTTCTCTCCAGCTCTAGAATTCCCAGTCCCTTTCAGTTAGGAATGGGATTTAGAAACCAAAATCTGGGCTCTGTGTTCTCTAAGTCTACCAGAGTCACACAGATTCTAGGGGTGTGTGGGCATCTGTGTCTTACAAATCCCAAGTTTTTACGGTTAGCTCCAAGTCCAATCCAACTACATAGGGTTTTGATTTGATTTCCTCCTTTAGTTCATATCAGTGTAGCCATATTTCAGTAACAAGCCTCAACAACACCAATATTAATACATTTATGAAGAACATCCTCAATTCTAAAAGATACTTAAAATTTTTCAGAACAATTTTTCAGAATCATTATATTTATAATAATTTATAAGATAAACTTGAGGCTTATTTTCTTTTTATGGAAAGTTTTTTTTTTATACATACAAAATACTTAAGACTTTGCTCCAATTCATTTACAATGTATTCCCCCACACCCAGTGTTATTTTGTTAACTTGAAATTTTCTTTCTCTTCTTTTGGTGAGTTTATTTATTTGAATATGACGTTTGTTGCTGTTTTAAGAATTTTGTTTTGCAATCTTGATTTAACTTCATTTTTTAAATAAAAGAATGTTAACATGATTCTGAAAGTCAAATACTATAGTCCCTCTCCTGTGTCTTTTACTCAGTCCCCTATTCTAACCTCCTCATTTTTATTTTCAGGTTTATTCTTCCTGTGTTTCTTCTTGGGGGTGGGGGAAAGCAGATAAATGTCTGATTTTTTTTAAATTTCCTCTTTACTACTAACAAAGAAAGGTGGCCTACTGTTGTTATCTTCTGCACTTTTGCTTTTTCTACACCTGTTATGGTTTAGATGTGGTGTCTCCCAAAAGTTCACATGTGAGACAATGCAAGAAGGTTCAGAGAAGAAATAATGTGGTTATAGCCTTAAACTCATCAGTGAATTAATCCCTGATAGGATTACCTGGGTGGTAGCTGGAGGCAGGTGGGGTGTAGCTGGAGGAAGTCTTCACTGGGAGCATGGCTACGGGGTATATATTTGTATCTGTCAAGTGGAGACCTCTGTCTCTGCTTCCTAATCACTATGTAAGCTGGTTCCCTCTGCCATATTCTTCCACCATGATGTTCAATCTCATCTTGAGCCCCAAGGAATGAAGCCAGCTGCCTATGAACTAAGACCTCTGACACTGAGACCTCAAAAAACTTTTCCTCCCCTAAAATTGTTCTGGTCAGATCATTTAGTCCCAGCAGCAAAAAAGCTGACTCAAACCACATTCTAGTAATAACTTCATGTTATAGAGATCTTCCTCATTTGTTTTGAAGTCCATCATCAGTTTGTTGAGCCCGTCTCCCATGCCCGGGTGTATTAAGTGGTTCCCATTATTTTACCTGTAAGGCTGCACTGACTTCGAGTATGTGCGTGCTCCTAAATTCCCACAGGGGGAGATGCCGGGTGAAGGGGCTGTGACTGTGACTGTTCAGCACCCCTTGTAGGGTTGTCATTTCCCTCTGCCACCAGTTATGCATGAGCATCTTTCCCCTACCATTTTCCAGAGACTTGGTCAAGCTTTGGATGCTTTTGACAATCTGGTGGGTGAAACATGTTTTCTAGGTGCACTTTTAATTTACATTTCTTATTGTAAGAGATTATTATCTCTTCACGTATTCTGGAAGAGAGTTTTTATATCTTCTGTCAAGTGTCTGCTTATGCCTTTTTGCCTGTTTTGGATTTTTTTTTCCACCCTTCATTTAAAAAATATGTGTCTATTCACTAGATTGTCCACATTAGCCTATACCTCATGTTGCAGGTATTTCACACCTGTCACAGGTCTTTTGATTTTTCTTATATGCCAATGTTTTTAATTTTTTGTTAGTCAAATATGTATTTCATTGCATGTGAACATCTGCGTCATATAGTCATTTATACCCATACTACAAGGAGGAATTCATCTAGGCATTCTTGGGTGCACATAAAGTTTCAGGGTTTTTTTGTTTGCTTGTTTGTTTTTAAGATTTAAGTTTGATTTTACTTGTGAAGAATCCAATTTTACCTTTTTCTAAATAGTTAGCCAGTTACTCACTTATTGAAACGCTCGTCCTTTGTCTTACTAATGGGAAACACCACTTTTCTCATAATTTCTACATGTTTGGGTCCCTTTTAAGATATTTCTTTATACTTCATTCTCATCTGCTCTGTGCCCAGTATGACTGTTTCAATTACAGCTGTTCTGGTCTCTGACAGGGATAACCTCTCTCACAATTCCTGTTCAGTGTTTTATTTGTAGACTTATTTTTCCACCTGACTTTTATTATTTACCTCCTGAAAAATGTTATTGATATTTTCATGTTACTTTTATAGTCTACTATCTGCCTGGATTATTGGTACTTTTACTGGGATCATGTTATCTTCATAATCTGACAGCAAAAATCAACATCTTGAGCATGGTAAAAGGCCTATTCAAGAACTAGGAAGTTCTGCTGGATTCTACTGTTGTGCCTTTTGTGTTCAATAGATACCATCTGTATTAGTTTGTTAAGGCTGCTATAACAAAAGCACCAGTCTGGAGCCTTCAACAACAAAAGTTTTTTGTTTTTTTTCTCCCTGTTCTGGAGACTGAAAGTCTAAGATGAAGGTATTGGCAGGTTGGTTTCACCTGAGGCCTGCTGATGGCCATCTTCTCAGAGTGTACTCAAATAGCCTTTTTTTCTGGTATTTCTCTGCATGTCCTAAACCTCCTTCTTATGAGAAAACTAGACAGATTACATTACAGCTTTCCCCTCATAACCTCATTTTTACTTAACCTTCCTTAAAGACCCTATCTCAAAAAATAGTCACGTTATGTGGCACTTGGGGCTTGGGCTTCAAAATGAATTTTGGAGGAGTAAACCATTCAGTCCATCACGCCATACACTGGATTTATTCATTCCTTTTTAAATTTACTAAGCACTTTATATTTTCTGCTATTTTTAAAAGGGTTTCTCCATTACATCTTCTAAATAGTAATTATATATACAAAGGTTATTGAGATTTTCATGTTACTTTTATAGTCTACTATCTGACTGGATTATCTTGCTGAGTTATTTTTATCATCTACTTTTATAGAGATGTTCAGGTGCATAGATCGTGTCAACTGACAAAGGGACAGCTTAATTTTTTTCCTTTCCATTGTTTTCTCTTGTCTAGTTGCATTGACTAATCGTGTCAGCAGAATGTTAAAAAGCAGCCAAGGGAGCAAAAACTTTCCTGACTTATCTTGACCTTGGTGGGACGCTGAAGTGTTTCCTCCTCAAAAAAGATGCTGACTTTAGGATGGAGGTGTATCTACCCATTCCTAAAGTTGAGTGTTTTTAATTAGGAATGACTGTTGAATTTTGGCCAAAGGCTTTTTTAGCATTTCTGCCACACTCGTATTTTTCTTCTTTGACGTACCAATACAGTCCCCTCACCCCTGGCATAACAGTTGCTTGGTCATCATATACTATTTTCCTAATATTAGAGTCTGATCACAATAGTTTATTTAGGATTCTTACATAAATATGAATAAGTGACACTGGTCTGTGTTCCTGTGTGCTACCTCTACTGGGTGCTGGTGTCGACATGATGTCTGCTGCATCAGTGTCTGTAAGCTCTGAAGCAGTGTGTTTCCGGACAGTCTCCCCATGTTCAGCTGACTGCCTCTGTGAGGCCAACTGGGCTTGGTGCTTTTCTGTGGACCAGTTCCTAGATAACTTTCGGTATTCCTCTATGAAAATAAATTTGTTTTAGCTATCTCTACTAAGATAAGTTTTATAAAACTTATCAATTTCTCCTTGGTTTCCCAATTTATTTGTATGCAAATATGAAACAAAATCTTAAAAGTTTTTTTTTCCTTCTATACAAATAACTGTTCCCCACTTGTTTCTTATTTTTTATTGGTTAAATTATCTGGTCCCTGGTATATTTTTGTTTATTCTTCAAAGCAGGGTTTGGATTTGATCTGTCCCCCCTCCCCAATCTGTACCTCAATTTTGTATTTTGTTTTGTTTTTTTAATCTCATCATCCCTGAACTTGCTTTGATTTACTTTGATGTTCCTGTCCTGCCTTTCTGATTGGGAATGCAAAACTCATTTTTACTCTTTCACTTCTACTAATAGAGGTTATGAATTTCCCTTTTATCATTTATTTAAATGTATCCCACTGACACCAATCTATAGGTTTTTGCAGAAATAACAATTTTTTGTTTATATCTTCTCATTCACCTACAAGTCATTTAATGGAAAAGTTTTAAAATTCTCAGGTGGGGGATGGAGATAAAGCTCAGTGAGAGAGCACCTGCCTAGCATGCATGAGGCCCTGGTCTCGATCCCCTGTACAACGAAAACATAAAACCCCAGGCAGAGTAGCTATGTACTTTTACAATAGCACTGTAATAAGAATGTTGGTTTTATTATTTCTACTTTATGGAACTTGACATTTTGTGACCTACAATATAATATAATACATTGTCTGAATTTTGTATTTCCCCAAATGCTTATTTAAGGATATTTATTTTGAAGTACTATTTTGCACTTAACAAATTCAAGCCACGGACCTGAAGGAAATCACATATCTGATAAAGGACTTGTGTGTCCTGAATACATAAGAACCCCCAAAAGTTATTCATAAAGACTAAAAATCCAATTTAAAATTAGGCAATCAATTTCAACAGTCGCTTCATTAATGAAGATGTACCTCCAAAATATGCTTAGAGAAATAAACCAGACTCAATACCAATAATCTGTGATTTCACTATGTGAACAGGCAAATTCACCAAGGCAGAAAGTAGAACAGAGGTTATCAGAGGACAGGGATAATGGGAAGGGGGAAGAATTGTTTTATGATATGGAGTTTTCACTGAAAACTAAAATGAAATGAAAAAAAATGCTGGATTTGGGTAGCAGGAATGGTTATGCAATATTGTGAATGCATTTAATGCCACCAAAGTATATGTTTGCAAAGTATATACTTAGCTATATCCCCAGCCCCCATACCTAGATATGGTTAAGATGATAAGTATTTTATGTTTATCTTATCATGCTAACATTTACTTTTTAAATCAAAAGTTCTGGCATGGGTGTTGAACAAAAGGGATTCTAATACACTGCTGGTGGGAATATTAAATGGTTGTCAGACAATATTTTGGCAGTTTCTTAATAAACATGAAACTTCTTTATGACCCACAATCTCATACCTAGATTTTTTTTTTTTTTTTTTTTTTTGGTGCTGGGAATTGAACCCAGGGCCTTGTGCATGCAAGGCAAACACTCTACCAACTGAGCTATATCCCCAGCCCCCATACTAGATGTTTTATGCACGTAAAATCAAAACATTCCACACAAAGACATGTATGTTTTATTTGTAATAGTCAAAAACTAGGAACAAACCAAGTGTTCATCAATGGCTCAATAACTAAACAAATCACAGTTTATCCATACATTGGGATACGGTTCAGCAATAAGAAGGGATGAAACATTGCTTCACATGACAACATGTATAAATGTCAATTATGTTGAAACAAGGCAGACAGAAAAGGGGTATCTGATATATATTCCACACATACAAAATCTAGCATAGGCAATTCTGTATAGTAACAGAAAGTGGTCATTGCCAAAGAAGAGGATGGGCGCCCAGCAGGGTGTTACAGGCAATGCCTATGTTCACGCTCTTATGCCGATGTCTGCACGGGTTCTTAGGTCAAACATAATCAAACTGTATGTTCTAAAATACGTACTGTTTGTTCTACACCATTTCTGTTTCTCAAGAAAGGTATTCAAAAAATAAATGTGAAGAAGCGATTTTAAATTGTCCTACGCCAATTTTTTAAAGAGCTAAAATTTTGCTACTGTCTACTCCTTTTCTACCCCCATCTTTAAGATCTGAGAATCGTTACTCTGAGCTCTCGACACTACTACATTCCCAACTAAATCAGTTTTATTCTCCTGTCTCTATCACTGTCCCATAGACACAGCATTATACTGAAAATCAACTGAAGACACTGAAGTAAAGAGCTACGGGGTGGTGGTAACAGTTCAGACGCACACTGTCTTGTAATACGAGACACCAAGTTCAAAAGCCAAGTGCAAGGTAAAAAAATAAATGGATACCCTACACACTCTTTGCAAAGGACTTTTCTATCAAATCTCTCTTAAGTTCAAAGAGTGGCAATCAGCACTTGAAATCCACTCTATAATCACTCTCAGAATCGTCTGCAACATTTTTCCACCGTTTCTTAACATTTTTCAGGGTGGTAAACCTCAGCGACAGGGAAAGTGAATTCATCTAGAGTCCAAGCAGCTCCATTGGAATAGTGAAATTTTGCTTTAGCTTACTAATTCATATACATAGGTTCTACTCCTTAAAAGTTATCAAATGTAAAGTAACATCTTAAATAACTAACAACAAACTGACGCTGGAACTCCAGGAAAATGTGCATGCTACTTTTATTCTGAGTGCCCAGTGTGGCACAAGGGGCTGGGTGGGTGCTAGCACCCTAGTTTGAATGTGATTGTCTATTCACCAAGTGTCACATACTATTCTAACAAAGTTATAAATTTCTCAGAAAAAGATAAAACTACCCTAGAAACAAGGACACCTATTAGAAGTGAGGAGACAATGTACCAAATTGATGTTCAGGGGATAACTAAGTCCCACAAGGATCACATTGATGTTGCTACCACAATAATTATCTACGAGTACAAAACACACTGAGCACAGGGCACCATGCTGCAGACTGGAGTGCTGAGACAGGCAACTTCCTCCCCTGAGGCCACACAAAAAGGGTCAAAGCCAGGCTTCAGGGGAAGGCAATGGTGCTCTTCAACAGGAGTCTCCAGGAGACTTAGGGGACCAAGAACAGGACCTGTCTTTGGGATCTCATCATTGTTACGTTATTTGTGGTCTGTTTAAGAATGGATGATCAGAATAAATTCCAGAATGTTTCTGGACAAATTAAAGTTAAGGTCACTCATTTTGCAGGAAAAAAGTCCAGCCTAATTTAATGAGTTCCATTATGACAAGTACCTATCTCCCTGATGCTGCATGATACAGAAATCATAGAAATAGAAATCTGATTTGTGTCATTTGAAGACATTTTATAAGTAGGATGTTTGTCTGGGGCAGTCCCAATTTGTACCTATTATCTGGATTCATTAGTAATAGGGGACCCCTGTCAATACCAAAAGTGCCCAACTTGGACAATAAACAATATGGTCATCTGAAATATAAGCAATAATGGATGAAATTCAGGAAAGAAATGGATCTGGAAGAGCTGTCAGCCTAGGAAGAAGTATTAGCGTGTTGGAGAAGGGCACCTGGGAGCTAGGCAGGCTGGGCTACCAGGCCAGGCACCTCTTCCTGGTGAAATTCTGAAGGGCGGGCGATGCTGCGGCTCTCCTGGGCAACCCCTTTCCCCCACACTGCTCCTTTCATTTTGGCAATATATCTGTTTTCTGTTGTGGGGAAAGAAGAAACATCCAGACTATCCATGTTGAAGCACTCTCGTTGTGCAGCTCTCAGTTCCTGGGTGAGAGATTAACCAACCTACAGAATCAGGATTGCCAACTAGGCCTGACTCGGGCAGAACTAGGAAAGCAGCGAGGTGCGGAACACCTGCTCATGCTACCTCTTTCTGCATCTCAGGCTACTCCTATCTTATGGGAAACAGACATAGGGAGGCAAAGACTTTCCTGGGAACCATTTTCAGCTTCTTAGAGCACTATCATCGTAGTGCGATGAGGCCCCACCTGGTACCTCCAAGAATGGGGCTTCCCTTTTAGGAAAGGCTGGTTAATTTGAATTTCAAGAATCTTCTCTAAAAAAAACAATGTGGTGTTGAAACACCTTTCTTCTTAAGTCATTTAAAATCTGATTATGTGTACAGGTCCTATATTCTAGGCACTCTAACCCTGGTAAATCCTGACCTGGCCTCACTAGTTCCCTCTCAAGTGTATTGTGAAAAAGGTGCCCAGTGACCCCCCCTCCCCCTCCCCCACCCCCACCTCCCCTCCACTGGCCTGAAAATCCATCTAAGAGGGGGCTGCTGGCTTCACTCCTTTCCCTGCCCTCTCAGGAGGGAGGTCAGATTTCTGCCCGTTCTCAGTGACGTAACTGCTTTTTAAACTGTGCATCTCTTTTGGTTAAAAAACAGAATCCCCTTTTCCAGTCAACAGGCACCAAACTAAGAACACAGGAAGCGGAAGTTTTGGGAGACCTTTGTGATCTGCCGTGGACTCAGCTCTTCCGCGTTGCCAAGGGACGTGGGAAAGGAATGAAGAGGACCAGCTGAACTCTAAGGAGGGGCTGGACGCTGGAGCCCGCCTGACTCTGGATTCCAGCCTGGTCAAGATGTAAGTGCAGCTTGAGATTCTGTCACCAGGTGGAAACTAAGTAGTCTAGTCGGCTAGTTTAGTCTAAATCTGACAATGCCCACCTGGGCTGGGACCCACCAACTGCTTTGGAGGAGCAGCCCCACCCCTGTTCTCATTAACACACGAGAGAGTTGCCATGAGGCAGAGGCCAGGCCTTGCCTGTGTTTGTTCTCAGCCACATGATGGCAAACAGGCTACCTGCCACCCGGCAGTACATGAATGTTCCCTGGCTCCACAGGGTTAGAGAAGGCATTTAGTTGTGAACTGACACACCTGGGTTCTAGTCCTGCCAGGACAATAACTACCTTTGTGACTCTGAGCAAGTCACCCAACTTCTGTGGGTTTCAATTTCCTCATGCAGAAAGAACAAGGGGCTTGCTCCAAGGGCCTTCCCATGTTAAATTCCACATGTCTTCTGGCTCAAGGGAACGCTGCTTTGTGTACACCTGGAGCTCCACTGAGTCCAGAGCTTGGTCCCAGATGGCATTTCTGGATACTTTGGTGAGGTCACCTGAGAGCAAAAAGGTGGTCCCGGGCTAACGGAAGAATGGTTCGAGAGCCAGTCCAGCAGCAGCAATCCTCCTGCAAAGGGGGCAGTGAGTTGTCAAAGTGGCTGTGCCCAATGCACTGTCCTCCTTAGACAGAAGTCCCAACAGTGTGTGTTCTGTAGACAGAAGTTTCCCACAGCAAGTGGTGCAGAGGGTAAGGCCACCTAAAAGCTAACAGTATTCTCGTTATGAAATAAAATCCCTCATCTCAAAATCCCCTTTGGGGATTCTGAAGAAATGAAGAAACTGAAGAAATGATCCATAGCACCTTGATCAAGTTTCCATGAAAATATAGAATAGCCGGAATCCCTGCATGGTGGCATCTGTTGTTTTTTCTTTTTTTTTTTTTTTTTTGCTTCTTGGTAGTGAGCTGAGGGCAGGCTGGGTTTGACAGAAGCTTTGCTGAGCACTGCAGTCACTGTGAAAGACGGAAGGCAGACACTGCCCCTGCCTCCAGGAAGTTCCCACAGGGCTGAGTCCTTAGGAGGGTCCTCTGCATTTTACAGCTGAGGAGGCGCTCAGCCTAGACAGTCTTGCAACTTAGGACACACTGCTGCGGACTAGAGGCCAGGATTTGAATACAGGTCTACTGGTCAGCACCAGACCACACTAAGTCCTACAAAACTGAAGAGCAGTGAAAGCCATTTTTACGATTCTCTTTCCGTTCTTCTGTGTGGTTCTTTTGGGGAAACATGTTTTTAAAAGAAAGACAGTTTTTGCCTAAAGATGGCAAAACTGTAGTGTTTACCTGCTAGGAATCCACTAATGACTCCTAAGTAAGAATATGTTAATGGAAGACAGGTATGCAAACGACTAAATAGAGAGAAATGAGTTACTGTCAGCAACATTATCAAGCTTAAAACAAAAATTAAATGTACTTTAAAAAGGCCTGATTTTAACTCCTGAGAACTCAACTTTGTAGCTATGTCATGCCCATGATTCTCTTTAGTATACCATGGGTGATGTCCTTGAAACGTGCCACCCATCTATGAGAACTTGAGCCTATAGTACGTGCACAAGACTTGTGACCCAGCTGAGGTTCCTGCTGCAACCTACGTTCTGGGGGAGCATCACACTCTTCCCCCACCTACCCCTGGCCTCTGCAGTTTCCTTTGCTAGTTGTGCGTCTGCTCTTTGCTCACCTAAGTCTCAGCTCGGACATCTTTTCTTTTATAGTGCTCTTCCTGGTCTTACTCTCCACCCGCAGCAGAAACAAATTCCTCTTTGTGCCCCCTCAGGCTTAACAGATTTCCACCTTAGGACCTGCAACATTTCATTGCTAATTTGACTACCTCGTCTTGTAGACCATAATGCCCTTGACGGTAGAACTGGTTTTCTTTCTTTTGATTCATCCAGTATCTGACATGTAATAGGCCCTTAATAAGTATTTTTTCAATTAATATGTTAGTGAATGATGTTACTGTTACTGGCATGTGTATTGTCAGCTGGCTAATACAGACCAGTCTTTTTCAAAGAACAGATCTCTGACTCCCTGCATTTGAATTAATTAATTTGCAAGATACTTCTTCTTCTTCTTCTTCTTTTTTTTTTTTTTTTGGTACTGGGGATTGAACCCAGGGGCATGCACCCACTGAGCCACATCCTCAGCCTATTTTGTATTTTTTTTAAATTTAGAGACAGGGTCTGAGTTGCTTAGTGCCTTGCTGATACTGAGGTTGGCTTTGAACTCACAATCCTTCTGCCTGCCTCTGGAGCCGCTGGGATTACAGGTGTGAGCCACTGCGCCCCCCGAAGATACTTCTTTTAAAAGGTGGACTCATTACAGATATGATAAATCAGAACCAGCCCGGGTGAAGGAAGATGAGGGGCTACTGTGTGTACTAGCACCAGAGGCTCAGGTTTCCTGCCCTATCCAAGGCTCTAACTCTTGCATAATGAGAACTTCCATTTTCTCACTTTACACTAAGACTACAGGATGTCAACTGTGATTCCTGGACAACACACTGATTTAAATTGGAGGATATGGAGGTAGGGTGTGGTGACACACATCTGTACTGGAGAGGCTAAGGAAAGAAGGTTACAAGTTTGAAGTCAACCTGGGCAACTTTTTATCTCAAAATAAAAAAGGTTGGGAATGTAGCTCAGAGACAGAGAGCCCCCGGGTTCACTCTCCAGTACTTCCAACAACAAAAATCAGAATGAAGTGGAAAAGTCTGACACGGCTTTGCATGAAGCCGACAGAAGATTTTGTAGTGTCCAGTTTTACCCTGATCACCCAGCACAGCATCATGGAAGAAGAACTGGCTCTGGATCCAGAGAGCTCAGGCTCTGAGCTAATGACTTTGGACAGCACAAGTTCCTGCCCAGTTTCCACGCGGGGATAAGGAAAGCGTCCCTGGGACCTGCACCCTGAGGATCAGGAGGACCGCTCACAGCAGTCTCTCAAAGCCAGCTCCCTCTCAGCCCTGCTCTTCCTGCTCTCACCCCAGCATCCCTTCCCTTAGCTTCCACAGCACAGGTGCCAGGTTATCAATGACTGCGGAAGTTCTTTAGAGGTTAAAACAACAACAACAAAAAACTTCTGGGTATAAGCAAAAAAAATAAAAAAGAGGGGGTGGGGTGGGGTGGGGATTCCTTCACAGGGAATGAGGCATACAACAGAGAGTGGGTTTTAGTTTCAGATTTCCAAACTGGGAAATTCTGCTCAATTATGTACTGACCAATTAATGGGGGCAATTTACTATGGTAAGCACTCAGTAAGGGCTAATTACTACCTCACTTTTATTACTAAAATGGGAATAACAGTATTTGTCCCAGACTTTCTTTTAACATTTACATGGTGCTTATCTATGCCAAGTGTGGTATCAAGCTGTACCCAAGGCTAACATATTTAATCCTCATAACAACTCTGCTCCTAGGCATGTTACCTTGTGGAAATCGAGGTACAGTGAGATGAAGTAACTTGCCCAAGAATATATTATCCAATAGCCAGTGGAGACAGGATCCGATATGGGCAAAAAGCCCCACATCCCACAGCACCACGGTGGGTGTGAGCATAGACACAGGTTAGCTGGAAGGAAGTTCTGGGCCTTGGTAAGCACTAGTGAAGAACTGTCAAGGCCACACAAAGCAGTTGGCCTGGCTGCCTAATCTCCCATTGATATGTAAATGACAATGCCCAGGCGTCACACCAGGCAGCTTTGCTTAATTTGTAATTGCAGCTGAATTAATTATATTCAGCTCATTCTGAGCTCAAATTTGATTCTGTTAAATATGTTCTATGGATCAGAGACACTTATTACCTGATGGTGACTGGCCAACAGGAAATAAAGACAAATAAAGCTCTGTAAACATCTGATATACAGATATGGCTGCCCTCAATTTACCATCATCAACCCAGGGCAGGCACGTACAGCAGATCACACCCAGTACCAGGGTGGACTTCAGAGGCCGGTCCCCTTTGGTAATGAGAGAAAACTGATTAAAGTGGGGAAACCACTTCTTTAGAGAAGCAGGCCAATGTGGTGGTTAAGCAGCATGGATTCTGGCGTCAGACTTTGATTTGAACCCTGGCTCTCCAGTTTTAAGCCATGTGACAATTTCCACCAACTCTGCAGTTCAGCTGCCTTGTTGGTACCAACTTTCTACAGTTGTGGTCAGGATTCAATGGCACTGTGAATGAAATGGCAACACAGTGCCACCACACGTAAACACAAAAACAGCTGGGTTAACTGCGCTCCACTATTTTTATTGCAATGGCTGCCATTAATTTTCTGACATTTGCTTAGTGGAGACTTGCTCACTCACGTTACAATTTCGTTCTTTTTTTTTTTTTTTTAAGAGAGAGAGAGAAAGAGAGAATTTTAATATTTATTTTTTAGTTTTCGGCGGACACAACATCTTTGTATGTGGTGCTGAGGATTGAACCCGGGCCGCACGCATGCCAGGCGAGCGCGCTACCGCTTGAGCCACATCCCCAGCCCACAATTTCGTTTTTATTCTAAGGAAGATATACAGAGAGGCCATGTTCCTTGTCCTGTTTCAGGCACAGCATGTTTCCAGAGTGCATTAAGTACCTGGGGCCTATTTAACTGTGTGGTCCTCACCACAACCCGGGAAAGGGACACAACATCACTCTCCCACTTCATTCATGGGTCAGCAAACAAAAGCCCAAAGAGGACGAGTGACTGGCTCAAGGTTAAAGTCACCAAGTGCCAAAACTGAACCACGGCCTTTTAATCCTCCTTTCTCTCCTTTCATATTTTGACCCTACTACTAAAAGGAAATCAATATCTACTGTAACTGGCCTCATCTATCCTGCATTTCTTCAAGAACTCCACTCCACATTCGTAGAGGGCAATCAGCCCTCGTCCTTGTCAACAGGGTTCTCGGATTCCTGTCCCAGCCACCACCAGTGATCTATTCTGTCCTTAATTATTCTGCTGATCAAACCATCTCAGATTTGGCCAGGGACCACTCCTTCGAGCTGGCCCCAGGGACTGCATGACAGGCTCCCATCAGCTGTCTCTAAAATCCCTCACTTTAAATTTAGCTGTTCTTTTCCCTATTTAAAAGCAATTGGTTTTATATTTCAAAAGCATTTATCCACAACCATTTCCTAACTTGACTACTTTACTTAAATATCTGTCCAGTATACCACCATCCACTGGGGAAACTTTCCAGGTGCTCACAGAAAAAAACATCACTGACTACTACAAAGCTGGCTGTCTACAGATAACACCGGTCTTACGGTGTTTCAAGAAAGCACTAGTACACAGGGCCCACACACATATCAATTATGTAATTGAAACAGGACATATGTGTATGTATGTCTGCATATGTGTGTATATATATTCTATATATATATATATATATATATATATATATATATATATAGAGAGAGAGAGAGAGAGAGAGAGAGAGAGAGAGAGAGAGAGAGAGAACAGGACATATATCCTTTATGTTGATAGAGAAATGAAGAAAAAACTATACAAGGCCAATTTCACTGTTATTTTTATATACATATTTTTATATATTTTATATAAACATATATGCATGTACATTTAATTTTAATTTATAAGAAGCTGCCCAAACACCCCTCATAAAGTCTTACTCTTCTTTTGCCTTATTCCAAGCGCAGATTCCATACAGGTGAGCAGATAATAAAGTATCGAAGGTGTCGTGTGACTACAGGCACCAGGCTGCCACCTCCTAGCACATGGGTGGGTTCTTGTGAGAGTGAACTAAGAAACGCAGTATCTCCTACAAAGTTGTCCTAGCTGAGGCAGTGGTGCAGCAGAAAATAAACCTGAGCTGCCATAAAGTCTGCTCAGATTCCAGAGCATGGAAGTACCATTTCAAGAACTGGGGGGAAAACTGCCAGTCCTTCATTGGCCTAAATCTTTTAATTTAAACCAGAGAATGCATTTCCAGACTCTCTTTTATTGGAGGAAGTTATGGTTACTTCTGGCTCACAGCAGTTGGATGACCTCAGAACTGCCCTGGAGTTTTGCAGTCAGGCTTCAGGGCTAAAGGTCACAGGAGGGCGATGAAGACTGGGAGGGATGAATGGGGCAAGCAGCAAGGTCTTCAGCCCACCTCCCATACAAGAGGAAGAGCTACTAAACAAGGACTCCAGTCCAGGCCAAGCGCAGGGGAAGTGAGCCTGTGGTTTTTCAAACTAGTCAACACCATGATCTAACAACTGTACTAATCCCTAGCTAGGCTGGCAAATCTACAGAACTGGGGATTCTTCAAACCCACTTTGCTTTGTCACATAGTGCTCATGGGATCTGTCCCCCAGCTATGCTTTTTAAAATGAATATCCTCTTTTTACTTCCCTTTTTCTTTCCCAAACAAATCTCATTTTCCCCCAAATCTGGGCAAAGGACTGCTGATTTGGCAACTGATGATTATTAGTAATGATTCTCTGAGTCTTTGAAAAATGGGAAGGTGGTAGGCTATACATTTGGGGGGAAAAAGTCTCTAGTCTTTTCTGAGCCTTTTGAAACCCAGTACACCAAGAAGGCTGAAAGTAAAACCAATATAAGCAGTCTGAGATCATTACATAAGAAAACACCCCATTTATTTCTTTCCCTTTTGCAAGTGTCCATCAAGGTCACAGGGCACTCCTCATTTGAGGTAAGTCACCTGTGACTCCTTTTCCTCCTCCCACCACACATAAAACCTCCCCAAACCTGCAAATAAGTCACTGTTTGAGGACAATCCACATGTGAGATTAATAAGCCAAAACCCATAACCCATAAAGTCTCAAATTATTTTGCCCAAACCCAATCTTGGATGCATTAGCATGATGATGATGATGATGGTGGTGGTGGTGGTAGTGGTGGTGATTATTATTATTATGGTACTGGGGGTTGAACCCAGCAGTGCTCCACCACTGAGCTATACCCCAGCCTTTATTTTCAGACAGTGTCTTGTTAAGTTGCCTAGGCTGGTCTTGAATTTGTGATCCTCTGGCTTCAGCCTCCTGATTACCTGGGATTACAGGAGGTTGCCACAGCTCCCAGCCAAGTTACTTATTTAAAAAAAAAAAAACTATTTTCACACAATTGCAATCAGTATACACACTACTTCTTTCATTTATTACAAAAAAATTTTTCTATAATTTTCAAAATTGCTTTGTCTTCAGCCATATTTTTATCTTTAATAGCTGCCAGCTGGATGGTGCATTCAGCCCTATGAACACCTATGAACAAAATATCTGAGACTATTAGCTTAAAAAGGTTTGTTTTGGCTCATGGGTTTCTTCTGGAGCTACTGTCGGTGATGGGTAGGCCCTTCAGGCCTGTGTTGAAGCAGCACACCAGGGCGGGGGTGCGTGGCAGAACAGGGCCCTCACCTTAGGAGCAGGGGTCAGAATGAGCGAGGAGCGGGCTGTCCCAGAAGCCCCTTCAAGGGCACAGAAAGGAAATGACCTGAATGACCTAAAGAGGTCCTACTAGGCACCATCTTTTAAAGGCTCCAGCACCTCCCCAAAACAGCAACATGGGGACCACGTCTTTAACACGCAGGCCTGAAAGTGTCAGCCAGCATCCAAACCATGGAACATAGTATAAACACAGTTATTTTTTTCGAAAGTTTTCGATCAGCAGTTGATGTGGAGAGCCAATTGCACACAGGAGTCTATCTGTAGCCCAGTAACTGCTGTAGAGCCCAAATGTGGTCATTTTCCTTAGTCAACCTTTTCATTTTCACTTGTTTTCCTTAGTATACTTTATTATCAACACCTAGCACACATGAGGTCCTGAGCTCAATCCTCAGCACCACAAAATACATACACGCATACATAAACAACTTCCTACTTCCTATTTCTATCTATAAACTGATTTAAACTTATCACAGCAAAATATATACACGTAGGCTGAAACACACAAACCCAGCTGTGTTATTAGACGAGAGAGTATTGTTGGTGCTCTTGGGCTTATAAATTGGGTACACCCTTTGTCCACCTTTGTTACTCAATTTTGCACACTGCTGGAGTTACAGACCAGGCTTCCTTAAGCAGGCACAGTTCCCGAGGAGTCATCTATGTGGTATAAATGTCTGAATAAAGGGAAATTTTGATGTATGGAAACACATGCTTCATTTTAATTTTTATAGTTAATGCTGCTAATTAATCCCAAATTTTCAAAATACTTTTAATGAACACATTGCTACCTGGCTTACAATATCAACAATCAGACCCCTAGCTGCCAGCACTCAGGAAGTTCATGGAAAAGTCAACACTTTTCTCCCTACCCTCCAAAAGTATAAGACTCTCGATTTGTCTTATCAACCCTTGGGAGTTGAAATGCATTTGCCATCCTAACCTACCTAACATCCTAGCTCAGCAACACAGGTCCTGCAGAATGTTGGACTGTCTCCCCCGCAACCATGTGGCCAACTGGGAGCACCAGGAGCGTATCCTACTGCACATCACTAGCAAAGGGAAATATAAAAATCCCAAATTAGAAGTCGTTTTGGTGAATGTGTACTGCCTCTGCACCACCTTAAAGGTACCACGCTGTCATAAGGAAAAGCCCAGGTGGCTGAGCTGTGAGCTGAACTAGCTGACTTTTCATGGACCGCCATCTATTTAAATTGAGGTAACTAGATTCACAGGTAGTTGCAAGAACAGAGAAACTCGGCTCCCCTTTACACCACAATATGAACAGTGCCACCCCAAACAGAGAAGGTCTCTCTCAGCCCCAAGGTTCCTCAGTTTGCTTCTTTCAGCCACACCCACTTCCTTCTCTACCCTTGGCAACAACCAATCTGTTCTCCATTTCTATAATTTCAAGACTTTTGCCAAGTCATGAATTACAGGGTGACTTAAGTGTTCAAAATCAAAACCTGTATTCAGTCAGCAGGTGAGGAGGCTCTCAGGTGTATCATGACTTTAAACAGCTGGCAGCCTTCGTGTTGAAAGAAAGGCGCCTGGAAGCCAACTCCGGGGTATTACTGTAAAGATGGAAACTGAAATTGCAGAATGTGAAGCTCAGGCTTATACAGCCTTTAGAGTTGATAAAGTTCAAAGTACAAAAGACAATGGCCAGACAGAACCACGTGGAAAACATTTAAAAAAAAAAAAAAAAAAAAAAAGGCCAATGGTAGGAAATCTCCATAAGGCACTTTAATAGCAGTAGATAGCAACAGGATGGCCTTCTATTACCACAGTCAGATGACTGACCTAACCACCACTGGCATTTACTTTGGTAAAGAAAAAGAAAAACCTCCACTTAATTCAACCACTAATAAGCAGCCTTGGTCCCCAAGGCTAGTAAAAGTCCAAGCACAAAGCCACCTGCCACACCATAGCAGGGTCAGTCTTCATTTGCTCCTGGAACTTTCTGTTTCCTCTAAGTATCCACACATATGCAGAAAACAAAATGCCTAACATTTTCTACTTCCCCAAAATGCATTTGTCAGTGATGGTCAAAGTGGCACCTTTCAACCACCTCTCATGCTCTGCCACTGTTATTAACAGCAATGAATCCCAGCCTCTGCAAAATGTTTCCATAACTCAGTTTTTCCCCATGACTATTTTTATGCTATTTTATTTGTAATAAAATAAATGGCATAGGTTCAGGAAAAACTACAGGAGCTTAAATCAACATGATTATTTTTGGTAAAAAAAAACTGAGGGCAAAAGATACCCAAAAGAACAATGACAAAACTTGCATGTCAGCCAAATAAAGAAATCAAGTCTCTCTCCCCCACTTTCCTACTCACCTGAAGTTACCTTATAACATCGGCATGCTAATCTTAATGAACACTAACACAAGGAAAAATCTAGAAAAACAAGTCAATTTTATATTTGTCTCAGAACATGCAAAATTCAAAATGCTGCATGGCCAAATCACTAGTATCTCTTTTCAGTATTGGACCACCTTGCCCAGACAGTTGGGCCTGTTGCCTTGCCTGGACACTTAGCCAGGAAACATCAGAATCACAGCACAACTGTCCTGCACGATCTAATCTAAAAAAGTTGAACTCATGGAGAGAGAAAGTAGCAGAGGGTATCAGAGGCGCAGGAGGGGCCAGGTTCAGAACAGAGTTTCCCTTGGACAGGAAGAACAGTTCTGTGATCACCCGCACAGCACAGTGACCTCAATTAATAATGTACATTTCAAAGTTGCTAATGAAGTGGATTTTAAGTCTCACCACAAAAAAAAAAAAAAAAAAAAAGAGAGAGAATAATAGGAAGTGATGGATATGTTAATTAGGACTTGATTATTCCACAATATACTTATGTGGAAACATGGCAGTGTACCCTACAAACAATTATTTACTAATTGAAAATTTTTGCATTTTTAACAAATTCTAAGGTGATGCTAATGCTACCTGTAAGCAGACCACAATTTGAAAATTTCTAAACTTTCTAGATACTCAAGATTTCTGTTGGGATTTTCTCAAGAGTTACTAGGAACTCTCTGGAAAACAACTTTGAGAGACTAAGTTAACTATCTTATGCTTGAACTGCTATACTACTCTTCAAAATGCTTCATCTGAGGTATTCAAGTAATTTCAGAGTGGAGCTGAGTATTTGCAGTTTAGAATTCCAGACCCCTTTTTCCTGTTTCACAAAAACAATACCTAGGTGTACTTCAGGTGGCTCTACAGGGAGAAAATGCCTATTCAACTCTGGGAGGAAGGGGTGGACCTAGCCTGGCTTCTAACCACCAGGTATAGGGGTTGCTCCACAGCAGTCTCTGGAAAAAAGCCATCTGTTCCAAGTTTCACACCGGGGACTCCACAATGACAAATAAGTAAAATCCTGGTATTTTCACAAATTGAATAGATCTTAGCCTCAGCCTCAAAACTCTTCTAGAACTGTTCTGTGCATGGCTCACAACACTTTAGGTAAAGAGAGGCTGAAATGACATCTGTGGAGTCTCAAAACACCTATTTAGCCAGTTTCCCACCTCTTCCTTATCAAACCTTTTATTAAAGCATGCAAATTACTAAGAGTAACAAAATCATTTCAATATCGGTTTTACTTTTTATCTTACGTCAACAATGAAATGACCAACGAAGGACAGTGGATGGTAAAACCATATAGACAAACTGAAAACTCATCTCTGAAAAGATGACCATACTGATAAGTTAGAACCAGCGTTTTCATTTTACAGCAAAGATTCACTGAAGCCAATACCTCTGCCCTCACAGGGCTTTAATCACTGTCTTGTAGAGAAGCCCAAGGATGACCACGGCAGAGAAGAGCACTAGGAGAAACCCAGGTTACTGTGACACAGGCATAATCTATCTGGTGGCAGAGAAGAAGGAATTAGGAGGCTGCCCCAAGAAACCGACATTCATTAAGCTCAGACACCAAGGACAGAGTGAGCTGAGCAGAGAGGGAGGAGGAAGGCATAAAGGCAGAGGAAAAGAGCACCAGGTGTCCCCACAGAGCACAGGGTACAAACTAGAAAAGCAGGAAAGGAAGCTGGGAAGGGAGGCAGGACCCCTGTGCAGAGCTCCAGCAAGACTGCCAGCACTGGGAGCGGAAGGTGAGTGGATGGATCCTACCTGCATTCCAAAAGACCACTTTCCCTAGAGCACAGGGAGCTGAAGGGTGACCAGCAGGAGGGAGGCGCCGGTGGGGCCCACGTGGGGGCCACACCCAGTGTTTTCTAGTAGTGGATCCGGGCTTCAGAATACTTTTCATGTCACATCACCTCTCCTTCCCAGATGTCTGGCACACAGGTTGCTTAATCTATGAGGGTCTCAGTTTCACTGTTTGTGCATATTAAAATCTTCCCTCTGTAACCCTGAAAAGTCACCAGTGACCCAAACATCTTGTTTGTACATCTTACTTAGATCCTGCTTTTCGTTCTCCAAAACTCTTAGCTCCATTTTAATTCCTGGCTAAAGAGGACTGTGTGCCTCTATGTTAATCTTTGTAATTTTTAAAAATCCTAGCATCTCTGTTATAACAAGCAGTAAAGAATGTCTAAATTCGAACTAATAGAATATGGCAAGGTTGTCTGAAAAAAAGCAGCTGCCTTCTTAGCACAGAACAAATTTAACAATGTAGCTTTTAAAGATATAATAAAAACAGTCATCTAGAAACACGTCTATGAAAAGATGTGAAGAAAAATTTAAAAATATTATGTTCCAGAGCATAATTATGTCAATCCTCCTCAGATGATAGCAATGACATTTCAATAAATACCCAGAGGGTTCTTCATAGAACTAGACAAGGTAATCCTAAAATGTATTATCTAGAATCACAAACATACTGTTGAATGAATATAACAACTTGTTGCAAAAGGAAATGCTAATATTATATAGCATTCTATATAATATTCTAAAGTATACAAGACAACAGTATGTAATGTCATGGATTCATACATATATAATAACAGTAAAAAATATGCACAGGAATGATAAACATCAAATTCAAAACAGTGGTCAGAGAAACAAAGACAAGGGTTTCAGTTGTGTGTAGTCTGTTATTAAACTGGGTAGTGAATACAAAGGAGTTTATAAATTATTCCCTAGTCTTTAAATACGTTTTATATGTCTTTTTTTAAAAAAAATATTTTTTGAACGCCTTTTATTTGAAAACCATGTTATCACATGATTTGGCTCAGCAGTTCCCAAATACCAATCCAATGGCTTTGTCAGCAAGACCCAAAGTAATTGTTAAACAGATTACCAGGCTATCCCAGGGTCAGGATTTCTGGGAGGGGAAACCGATTCTAATGCACATCCACCTTTGGGAACCCTTCATTACCATTAGCTATTAATAGCCATTCCATCAACAAAACTGGTCCCAATCTGATAATGAGATACTTAAATGCTTCAATATCAAATCTCTTTTGATTGATCCAACTGTCCAGAATATGGATTCTAACTTGAGGGCAAAACTATAATTTAAAAAGAGTCATGTGTCCATAGGAGACTGATTCCAGGACTCTCCTAGACTCCATAATCTGTGGATGCGCAAGTTCCTTATGTAAAATGGTGCAGGATTTAAGTATAACTTACATAGATCCTCCTCCACACTTTAAATCATCTTTGAATTACCTATAATAAGTAAAACAATGTAAATGATATTGAGATAGTTGTTCTACTCTATTGTTTAGAGATAATGGGAAGAAAATAATCTGTACGTGTTCAGTACAGATGTCATATTTTTCTGAGTATTTTCAAACCCCAGCTGGTTTTATATATGAATGCAGAATTCACAGACGTGGAAAGTCAGTTGTGCATTCTTTACCTCCAAAAAGGTCATATGTGTAAAAACTAGGAGTATCTTATAATTGTATCAAATTATTTCACAGCATAATTCTTTTACATCCTCCACTAGGAGATGATGATAAGTGCTATTCTTAAAGACAAAGTAGTAAAAGTCACAATGGCCTCGTGATGGCTCGTGGATGTATGGAAAGCAATAGCATGTTCTTTCCTGATTTTCTTCCCTTGCAATATATTTTTTCATAGCTAAATCTGCCCATACAAATGTACAGAACCAAAGTGAAACAAGAAAACAAATTCAGAAATGCATTTACTAAAAATTAGAGGTACTGGTATTGCAATGACAATTTTCATAGCCTGTTTCTAAGAAATAAAGCTAATTTAAGAGGTCTAAGCTGTCAAAATGTATGAAATACTTATGGGCTGCTATGGTTTGGATTTGGATTATACTCCCAAAGACCACATGTTAAAGGCTTGTTCCCCAGAGTGGCATTGTGGTAGATGGTGGGACCTTTAAGAGGTCAGGCCTACTGGAGGTCTTCCAGTCATCAGGGGCATGCCCTTGAAGGGCAGAGAGGAACCCCAGCTCCTCTTACTCTTTGAGATGAGCTTTGCTCTACCATGCACTCCATACCACGACGTGCTGCCTTGCAACAGATCCACGTGACCATGGACTGAAACCTCCAAAACTGTGGCTCAAATAGATCTTTTCTCCTCACAAGTCGATTATCTCAGGTCTTCGTTCCAGTGTGAGAGAGCTAACTAACACATGGGCTCATGTTCTCTTTCTCTCTCTCTCTCTCTCTCTCTCTCTCTCTCTCTCTCACACACACACACACACACACAAAAAAAAAAAAAAAAATCCCCAAATACTTTGGAATTAAAACCGAAGACAGAAATTCTGTGGTTTCAGAGAGCATGAATCTGCTGCTTGGCAGAAAGCAATCAACACAGAGAGACTCACTCACCGGGGCTTTCTACTCGCTTATAGTGGTAGGGATTGATGCAGACTTCCTTCTGCTTGGAGCCAAAAGGGAACTCACAGCATTCCAGTGGCTTCAGTTCATGGTGGCTCTGAAGATCAGGCCAGCGCCACACGCGGCAGTAAATGACGTGAGGCAGTCCCTTCCGGTGGGAGACCTGCAGCCTGCCGTCCAGAGAGCGGGGGATGGTGACACAGTTACTGGGCTGCCCCGGACAGCTCAGGGCCTTCTCCAGCTCCTCCATGGCACCCTTCTTCTTCTTCAGTTTTTTCACCAGCGCATCAACAGCCTTCTCTGCCCATTTTTCTTCTTCGTCACCCTGTTTCCACCCGAGAAGTCTCTTCACAGCTGGACTTGTGAAGGAAAACAAACTTGTCACATTCATAATGACTGTGCTAGTTATATATATACTCCTCGGATGTGGTGAAATAAAGGGGTCTCCTAATGTAAAAGGGCAGCAAAAGAGATCACAGTTTATTTACATAGGATTCTCTGCAGCTTCTGAGTTTGCAGTCCTGACAAGTAGAAATCACTACTCTTGATGTTCTAGAACATAATCCAAAATCAGCACCTAGAAAAGAAAAAAAAAAGGGGGGGGGAAATGTTTAGAATCACACAATTTAACTACAATGTGACAGGTAACTATTTTAAGTACTGTTATGTACAGAAGGTCCCTGGCTTATAGTGGTTCAATTATACAACTTTTCTACTATATGATGGGTTTACTGGGACCTAGCCCCATCCTAAGTCACGGAGCATCTGTATCAGTTTGCCAAGGACTGAACTGTGGTCCCCCAAAATTCACATATTAAAGCTCTAGCCCCTGGTGTGATTTTATCTGGACATGAGCCTTTAAGGAAGAATTTAAGGGCAAATCAGGTCATAAGGGTGAAGCCTTAATCCAATAGGACTGATTGTCTTAGAAGAGGAAGAGAGAGATTCCTAACATCTGCGCCCAAGAATGATGGAAAGACTGAAAGACCGTGTGAGCAAACAGCAAGAAGGCAGCCATCTGCAAGCCAGGCAGAAAGCCCTCACCAGAAAACTGTCCAGAACCTTGATCCTGGACTTTCCAGACTCCAGAATTGTGAGAAAATAAACTTCTGTTGTTTAAACTGCCCAGTTTAAGGTACAGTGTCCAGAGAGGAACAATATACAATATTTATCCTTTTAACAATCCTTTGAGATAGGTAATACAATTACTGCCATTTTATGGATGAGTAAACTGAGATAGTTTAGAATAGCAGCATGTCAATTCTTTATGAAGCACTGGGATAGAAACAAATAGCACCTTAGTGTAAATAAGTTCAAATTTTCAACTTATATTGCGATGTTTCTATCAAGATTCATTAATAACCTCTAAAAATATATTTTAAGACATACCTCCATCAGCAAAAACTAAAATCAATAGAAAACAGCAAAAATATTTGTCTTAATACCTCTGATTTATTTCTTATGCTAAAAGAGAAGGCAGTTACACTTCTGCTACATAAACTTAACCTTTTAGGCTATTTTTCGGTAAACAAGCCTCTGTCTATGGGCATTAGGGCAAGCAAGGTAGGAAATTATTCCTTGCTTTAAAATTCTTTTCACTGACATGAAAAGAATGAAGCACATGCAGAATACTGTGCCAAAGTCTTTAGTCACACTGTCTCATTAAACTTTCCATCTGCTCCATACCAGATGAAAACAGAAAAGAAAGGTTAAGAGACTCAATTTTGCTAAGATGGAACAGCAGCTAATACCAGACCAACCTTCTCCCCAAAAATTACCACATCAGAAAACCAAAAGTCCAGCTTTTTAAAGGCATCAGAGAGCAACTAAGAAAAAAAATAAAAATTCAAAAAAAGAAAGAATTAAAGAGTTAAGATCCTGGAGAGAAGGTATAAGCAACGAAATGAGCTGAACACCTTCACAACTTTCCTCTCCAGGCATTCTAGTAGGGAAGCAGGAAGCAGCTATGAAGAACTAAAAAGGCTAAGCAAAGCCACGCTAGCCCAGCAGTGCTGAAAAGATACCAAAAACCTGGAGATGGGTCCACCAAGAAAGAGGAGCCCTGGAGAATACTCTGCCTCCAGCAGTCTTCTTCAGGTGTAGGCTCAGTACAAAGCCAAAACTGGAAGGGAGCAGTCTTTACAGCACTGAAAGTCCAGAATCATCCTCATCCCAGACTGGGTCAAGGTGATGGATACCACCTTCTTGCAGCTTGCCAAAAGAAATGCAATATAGCCTCCCACGAGAGAGAACATCATCTTTAGCCTCTATAAGGTTTATTCATAATGTAGAGGAGGCAGGACCAAATGATCCACTCAATCAGAATTGCTTTCTCATAGTTTATATTAGAAAGATGTCCAATATACTAAAGAAAACCAAAACAAAACAGATTAGAACTTGACCTAAGAGGTCAAAAAATTCCAGATAATAAAATACAGGCTTAAAATATTAATAAATACTGACTGATATGTCAAGGAACTAGAAGACAAGAGTGAGGATTTTAACAGAGAACTGGAACTCATTAAAAATTCTAGAACTGAAAAATAACCAATGAAGACATTAAATAGACTTAACATAAGATTAATTACTGAAGAAAAAAGAATTAGTGATCTGAGAGATCAGTAAAAAAATGTCTGAGTTTTAAGAGGGGAAAATAAGAAAATAAAGAGACATAATGGATACATTAAAAAGGTTTAGAACTCCGAGGATTTTCCAAAATCCATAGCCGACTCTAGCCATAGATTCATGAAACAAAAAATACAAAAAAGTCCACAAGTTTCAATGTGTCATATTACAATAAAATACCTAAAAATTTAAGAAAGATTTGCGTGGTTTCTTTGCAAGTAGATTCTGGCCTACACATTTGGTACCACGTCTAAGGAACCTGCAGCCGACTTTGATCTTGGCACCACCTATTTTTGTGTGGCTGTCTTCCAGCATGGAAAAGTGGAGATAACTGTCAATGGTCAGGGGAGCCAAACTACCCCAAGCTGTGTCGCCTTCACTGACCCAGAAGGATTGGTCAGTGATGCTGCAAAGAATCAGGTTGCAATGAACCCCATCAATATGGTTTTTGATGCCAAACGTCTGGTAGGATGGAGATCTGATGATGCTGTTGTCCATTCTGATATGAAGCACTGGCCCTTTATGGTGGTGAATGATGTAGGCAGGCCCAAAGTCCAAGTAGAACAACAAGGAGAGAAAAAGAGTTTCTATCCAGAGTAGGTGTCTTCTGTGGTTCTGACAAAGCTGAAGGAAACTGCAGAGGCCTACTTTGGGAAGACTGTTACCAGTGCTGTGGTCACAGTGCCAGCTCACTTCGATGCCTCTCAGTGTCAGGCAACCAAAGATGCTGGAACCGTCACCAGTCTAGTGTACTTAGGGTAATCAATGAGGTAACTGCCGCTGCTATTGCTCATGGTTTAGACAAAAAGACTGGAGCTCTTTTTATTTAGAAGGTGATACTTTCCATGTGTCAATCCTCAGATTGAGGATGGAATCTTTGAGGTCAAATTCACAGCTGGAGACACACTTAGGTGGAGAAGACTCTGACAACCACATGGTCAGTCATTTTATTGCTGAGTTCAAGGGCAAGCATAAGAAGGACATCAGTAAGAACAAAAGAGCTGTCCAAAGTCACCGTACAGCAAGTGAAAGAGTTAAGCATAGCCTCTCTTCCAGCACTGAGGCCAGTACTGAGATGGATTCTAAGAAGGAATCGTCTCTATACCTCCATTAATCGTGCTCAATTTGAAGAGTTGAATGCTGACCTGATCCGTGGCAACCCTTGATCCTACAGAAAAAGGTCTTTGAGATGCTGAACTAGACAAGTCACACATCCATGATACTGTACTGGTGGGTGGTTCTACTCATATCCCTAAGATTCAGAAGTTTCCACAAGACGTCTTCAGTGGAAAAGAACTGAATAAAGGCATCAACCTTGATGAGGCTCTTGCTTATGGTGCAGCTGTCCAGGCAGCCATTTTACCTGGACATCACTCCTCTCTTTCCATTGAAACTGCTGGTGGAGCTATGACTGTCTTCATCAAGTATAATACCCCCCTTCCTACCAGGCAGACACGGACCTTCATGACCTACCCTCAACACCAGGCTGGTGTGCTCATTCAGTCATGAAGGTGAGTGCGCCCGGACAAGGGATAACAACCTGCTTGGCAGTTGAACTCACAGGCATACCTCCTGCACCCAGGATGATCCTCAGATTGAAGTCACTTTTGACATTGATGCCAATGGCATCCCCAATGTCTCTGCCGTAGACAAGGGTACACAAAAAGAGAATGAGATTACCATTACTAATGACAAAGGCTGCTTGAGCAAGGAGGACATTGAGCACATGGTCCAGGAAGCTGCAAAGTACAAAGCTAAAGATGAAAAGCACAGGGACAAGGTGTCATCCAAGAATTCATGGAGTCCTATGCATTCAACATGAAAGCAACTGTTGGAGATGAGCGACTTCAAGGCAAGATAAATGGTGAGGACAAACAGAAGATTCTTGACAAATGTAATGAAATCATCAACAGGCTGGATAAGAATCCGACTGCAGAGAAGGGAGAACTTGAACATTAGCAGAAAGAACTGGAGAAGGCCTGCGACCCCACCATTAGCAAGCTGTACAGAGTACAGGAGGCAAGGCAGGAGGAATGCCAGGGGATTCCCTGGTGGTGCTCCCCCTGGGCTCACCGTGGAAGAGGTTGATTAAGTCAGCCAAGTGCTGTACTTTGTTCCACAGTAAAACAGGGAAGGGCCCAAATTTGTAGCAAATGCTATGGCGGTTTTCAAATTGCTGCTGTAGTAAATCAATGGGCATTCTCAATACTTGAATATGGAATATGTGTGTACTCAGGGAAAGGAAATAACATTAAACTTTATAAACAGTGTATTGTAAGTGGAAAATACAATGTCTTAAAAGTATTTAAATTTGGGGAAAACAGTTACAAATTTGTGTCATAATACAGCAACAACTGAAAGAATAAGCTTAAAAGTACAAGCTAATAGTAGAAACAAAAATACGGAATTTTTAAAAAATCTTGTGATTGCTGAGTATGGTGGTGCAAACCTGTAATCCAGCAACTCCGGAGACTGAAGCAGGAGGATCACAAATTTGAGGCCAGATTCAGCCATTTAACAAGGCCCTACCCTAAGCACCTTAGCAAGACCCTGTCTCAAAATAAAAAATAAAAAGGGCTGGGATACAACAGTGATGCAACCACATCAATGTTTACAGCAGCTCAATTCACAATAGCTAAGCTATGGAACTAACCTAGGTGCCCTTCAACAGATAAATGGATAAAGAAAATGTGATGTATATATACACAGTGGAGTACTACTCAGACATTAAGAAGAATGACTTTATGACATTTGACAGTAAATGAACAGATCTGGAGACTATCATGTTAAGTGAAATAAGCCAGTCCCAAAAAGGATATGCTGATGTGTGGAAGCTAATCCACAATAAGGAGGGGAGAGAACAAAAATTCAGTACATTAGATAGAGAGAATGAAGGGAAGGGAGGGGGAATAGGAAAAGGAAAGACAGTGAAATAAATCTAACATAACTTTTCTATGTACATATATGAATACACCACAGTGAATCTCACCATTGTGTCCATCCACAAGACTGGGGTCCTAATTAGAATAAGATACATTTCATACTTGTATAATTATATCAAAATGGATTCTACTGTCATGTATAACTAAAAAGAACCGACTGAAAACAAGGGAACCTGGGAATATGACTCAGTGACAAAGTTGTCTCTGGGTTCAATCTCTATCAAAAACTAAAATAAAAAAAAATAATAATGATAATCCAAAGCATAGAAGGAGAAAAAGGGAACAAATAATAGATAAGACAAATAGAAAAATAATAAGATTTAGATCTAATTCCCTTAAATATAAAGAGACTAAACTATGGCAACTAAAAGATGGAACTAGGTTGGGGAACACCACTTCACCGTATTGTGCTTACAAGAGACACACATTAAACATAAGGACACATGAAGACTCAGAGCAAAAGGATGAGAAAAGATAGACAATGTATATTTTAACCCCAAAGCTGGCACAGCTATCCATTCAAAGAAAACAAGACTTTAAGACATCTCCCCCCAAGAGTGAGAAGGGGGATGGAAGACATTTCATGATTTAGGAGGTGATCCACCATGTGGACATCACAATCTCCAGTTTATATCCAAGTGATAACGACTCCATACACATAAAGCAAAACCTGAAAGACTTAAAATGTCAAACAAACCATAATCCTAGAGGGAGATTATTAACTGATAAAACAAGGAGACAAAAACTGCTATAGAAGAGTGACATGTTCGAAAACTTGACCAACTTCATGTCCATAAATCACTGTTAGGGTTTAGATATTAAGTGTCCCCAAGAGCTCATGTGTGAGATAATTAAAGAAAGTTCAGAGGTGAAATGACTGGGTTATGAGAACCTTGACCTAATTAGTGCATTCATCTGCTGATAGGGATTAACTGGTGGTAACTGTAGGCAGGTAGATATGGCTGGAGGAGGTGGGCTCCTGGAGGCATGGCTTTGGGGTAGATATTTTGTCCCTAGTGAGCCAGCTTAGTCCCTTTCTGCTTCCTGACTGTCATGTTCTGAGCTGCTTACTGCTCCACACTTTTCCACCATAATGCTCTACATTACCTCAGGTCCAAAGCAACAGCCATCTATGAACTGAGAACTCCGAAACTGTGAGCCCCAAATAAACTTTTCCTACTCTAAAATTGTTTTTGTCAGGTCTTTTGGTCACAATGATGAAAAAGATGACTAAAACAATCACTGCACCCAGTAACTATAATACAAAATATTTTCAAATATATACGGAATACCTTTCCAGGTTGACCGCATATCAAGCAAATCTCAACATGCATCAAAGGAGTAAAATTGTATAACTACCAAGATCCTTTAATTTTTTTTTTTTTTTTTTGTACCAGGGATTGTACCTAGGGGATTGTACTGAGCCACATCCCCAGTCTTTTTTATATTTTATTTAGAGACAGAGTCTCACTAAATTGCTTAGGGCCTCCCTAAGTTGCTGGGGCTGGCTTTGAACTTGTGATCCTCCTGTCTCAGCCTCCCTAGCTGCTGGGATTACAGGTGTGCACCACCACCCCAGGCTCCTTTTATCTTATTTAATCAACAAAAATATTGTCATTGAAAATAACCACATTTTTTAGCCCACAAGTCAAAGAAACCACAGTGGAGACAAATTATTTTTTAACTGAATGAGTGTAAAAATGACATGTCAAAAATTGTAGGATGTGAATAAAGCTGTAATTAATGGGAAATTTATATCTTAAATGCATACATTAGGGGAAAAATGCTTTTCACTATTCTATGTATTCACAAGAGGGAAAAAAAAGAATACTAAATAAAACCTAAAGAAAGTAGAAGGAACAGAAACTTTTCTCTTAAAGTATACTACAAAAAAACCCTGTTAAAATCAAAGTTGGTTCTTTGAAAACACTAATAAGAATCGGATAAATCCTTAGCAAGAGTAATTAATAAAAGAGAAGGCATGGATCACCCATAACAGAAATAAAGTGGGGGAAACCATTACTGATCCCCAAATTTAACAAAATGATGATTATAAACAACTGTGAACTGCATAATTGTGTAGGCTGTGCAACTGTGTGTCTGTTACAGGGTGACAATCTACACGTCTACCTTCCTCACTGGAGGAAGGTGACTGAGGAACTCTCAGGATTTCCCTTTCTTTGGAGCCTGGAAGTGTACCTGGCACAAGGCAGATTCTCAATAAATGTTTGATTAACTATTTAGCTCTCTAAAGAACCTAGAAGGCCAAACGTGGAGGTTCAATTTCATCCAGTAAGGTTACAGGAAGTGAGTTTTCTATTTTAATGAGCTTCACCAAATTTACTAGTTATTCTGAGGCTGGTATTGTTGCTTTTAATAGGAAAGAGAAAACAAAACCAGGCTACTCTCAAAAGTCACACTTGGTCAGAGTGTACCTATTGGTATGGTAATTTACTTTTTACTAAAGATTGGTTTGGCAAAAGAACCAGAAAGACAACTTCTCTCTAGGCCTCCAGTTAACAATCCATAGAGGGACTATATTTCTTCCTGTTCTGTACCTCCTCTTTTACTCCCAAAACAGCTTTTTTAACAAATGATTTTCAAATGGAAGGGGTAACTTATCAAAATCACTTGGGGTAGTGTCAAATTCTGATGGGAGTTTGTTATTATCTAAAGGGAGTCTGCTGCAGGGTAATATAATAAGAACCATTATTTCAGACCCTGCTTCAACTATTCTAATTGACAGTCAATCACAAAGCTGTGCTACGTGCCTGCTAGACACAGGGGGGACACAGAGACAAAGAAGTCCAACATCCTAAAGGAGCTGTTCACACACTCAGTACAAGAGCCAGTGTGCGATCAGTCCACTCCCACAAAGCAAACTGCTAACTTGCCTGCTGAATCCAAAGCACGGTGCTGAGATGTCTTATCAGGCCATCTCCAGGACTTCAGCCAGAAGGAAGGCCATGCAGTACCAAGGTCGACCGTGGGCACAGAAACAGAAAAGAAGGTCCGTGTACTGTGCATTTGCACAATGCTATCATAGTACAGTGTGATGTATGCTCTAAAACAAGAGCAAACCACGCTAAAGTCTGGATGTTTGTGACCCCCAACCCCATAATGTCTATGCTGAAATTCTAACTCCCAAGGTGATAGTCCTGGGAGGTAATTAGGTTAGGAAGGAAGAGTCCTCTTACACAGGATGACTGCTCTTACAAAAGACCGCAGAGAAATGTCTCCTCTCTTCTACCTGGTGGGGCTACAGTGAGAAAAGGCCATCTGACTAGAAGGAAGTGGGCCTCACCAGACACCTACTCTGCCACAGCCTTGATCTTGGACTTCCCGCCTCCAGACTGCAAGAAGTAAAGCTCTGTTACTTGTGAGCCACTCGGTCTATGGTGTTTTGTAACAGCAGCCCATGTGGACTGAGAGGAATCTAATGCAGTGCAGAAAAGAAAAGAACAATTAATTCCAGGAAGTTTTTCCAAAGAGGAAATATCAGTTAGGCCTTAAGTGATGAGCAGAATTTTGCAAAAACAAGAGTTCTCACAGTGGGAGTGCTCATTATATGACAGACACTGTTCTCGTACTCCATGTCTATTGACTAGTTTGACCTCACCAACAAACTCTGAAGTAAAGGCTGCCATTGTCCCCATTTTACAGGTAAAGAAAGTGAAATATTAAAAAGTTAAATATTGGATTCAAAATTACATACACAGTTGTAAGTCGTAGAGCCAATATCTGAATCCATTTTGCTTGACTCTAGAGTCTGGGTTTTTAAACCACCATTCTAAACCACTACTTCTAGCAGACACGAGATACAAATGACGGGGCTTATTCTGGGTGGAGACGATACAAGGCTAACTGTGAAGGGCAGGGGCACGCCTGGAATGGCTCTGTGATACACCTTGTCCTGTGGACAAGTGCAGGTCTCAAATTAGTGTACCAATATGATTCAATCTATGTTTTAGAAAGACAGCTGAGATAATGTCTTTGATACAGGAAGACTTCTCCACACGAGGAGGAAAAAAAAAAAAATTAAAATTGCCACCTCCAAAAACTGCAGGGGTTGGCAAACAGTAAATAATCTTGATGCTGTCTACAAAAATTAAAGTAAAAAGATCATGAACTTGTATATAAACGTGCACAGACAAAACAAATCTCAGACTGATGACAATTTTTACCTACTTGACTCCAGCATGTTTTATATACAAGTCACACATGTAACCCACCTCACATAAGGGACTCAAATGAGTCCATGATACTATGGCCTTGGCAAGATAACTAAATTTTTTTTCTGCCCCTTTTTGTACTTCCTGCCTTGGTTTATGTCGAAAGTTAAGTGGCCTTATCAGTCTAAAGTGCAAAATAAAAACATGAGTCAGCAAACAGAGATTTCCTTCCCTCTTGTCCAAATACAAACATTTCACACTGATGGAAAAGAAAGCACCCGTCCAGCAAAAACCTGCCACCTCCCCACCCCCACAGCCTTTAAAAATATGGGGCACTTTGTTCCAGAAGAAATTTAATCTAAGGAAATATTCTAAACTGGAAAGGAAAGAATGTTTCACAAAAAGATTCATGAGAAAATCATTTACAATCTAGGAAAAGAGACATTCTAACAATCAGAAAATAACTGCCAACTATATGCATCCATTAGGTTAGGAAGGAATTCAATGGAATATTATGTAGTCCTTAAAATTATGTTCATAGAATATATAATAACTTTGAAAACGGTGGTGGTGTGGCTCAGGATGGAGTGCTTGCCTGGCCTGTGAGAGGCCCCAACTTCCATCTCCAGCACCACACACACCAACAAAAAAAAAAGTCCTTTGAAGCCCAGCTTCACCTGTAATCCCCACCATGCCGGAGGCTGGGGCAGAAGGATCCCAAGTTTGAGACCAGCCTCAACAATTGAGTAAGACCTTGTCTTCCACGCAAAATAAATGATAAAAAGGACTAGGGGTGTAGCTCAGTGGTAAAGCACAGCTGGGTTCAATCCCCAGTACTAAAAAATTAAAATAACTTGGAAAAAACTATAAGCAAAACATAAAATGGCACATGACACAAACAATTATGTAAACATACCAAAAAAAAAATGGTGGCTGGGTTTGAAGATCGATTCTCTCTCTTTATGTTTCTAAATTTTTCAAAGTTTTTAGTGAAAAATTATAAGTCATTTTTAAGTCCTCCTATGCCAACATTTGCTGATTAAAATACACACACATAAAGCAACTCATGAGCTCAACTCCCATATACATTCTGCTTAGAAGTTGGCTTTCCCTGTGCTTCAGTTCTACAAGTAGTAACGACATAGTTTAAAGCTGGGTTCTAAATTCAGAAGCCTTTCCCATGGAATCTCACCCAGCAGGAGGAGCTCTATTGGGACTACCAGAAGATGTCCTTATAATACTCCTCCTCCGATGATAGTACTCCTTATTGTTAAAAACGGGGGGGGGGGGGGGGGGGGGGGGCGCAATGAATTTTAAAATACTTCTAACTGCTGTGTAACCTGCTTTATATTTAAAGGAAACCTAATTAGCCAGTTGCTCAGCCATGGGCATTCTCTCCACCATGGCCTCATCTAGTAAAGAAGCATGTAATTATCCAACGGTGTGTCAACAACACATTCTCTGCCACTCCACACCTTACAGACCCCAGTTTCCCACAGGAAATTTAAATTTCTAAAATTAGAATTTTAGAAAAATTAGAATTTTTAATTTTTTAAATTAAAAATTAGAATTTTTCTAAAAGAAAAATTATTCTAATTTGTGTCAGAAGATGCAGTTGGCCCTCCATGTCCGTGGGTTCTGTACTTGTGGATTTAACCAACAGTGACAGAAAAGAAAGAAAAAAACTGCACTTGTGTGAAACATTTATACTTTCCCCCAACAATAACTATTTACACAACATTTACATTGAAAGAGGTGTTACAGAGATGACTTAAAGCACAGGGGACAAGGTGCATAGGTTACATGCAAATTCTATGCCATTTTATACACGGGACTCAGGCATGCATATTCTGGTATTCTTGGGATCCTGGGACTAACCCACCCACAGATGCCATGGGATGACTGGGCTTTAATACAAAAATGAGGGGAGAGAAAGGCAAAAAAAAAAAAAAAAAAAAAAAAGGCTAAACACTCTCTTTATCAGCTTCAACTAGAGGCTGTTTTATGATTCTTGCACTGGAATGGAAGCCAGTCGACTAGACGGAACGAATGACCCCATTAAATATTGAGGAAATAATTATCCAGTAAGATAAAATATGGATCCAAAAAATGAACAGGAAACAAAAATCAGACTCCTATCTTAAAAAAGGCAACTGACCGAAGACAAATGATCTGTCTACTGTCACTGAGGCAAGGGACTCACCTTTTCCCTCCACTTGTTCTTCAGTTCACTACTCTGTCTCAACTAATGGTAAAATATCATAGCATAAAGATCAAAAGAAATAAGAAGCAAAAACAGGTTATTGATTAACTTTACTTTGAAACTGTTTAACAGTTGGATAAGTTATTCAAGAAAAAAAGACAACTTCATAGTAACTCAATAAACCAACTGTACACATATGTCCAGGTTTAAATAGATGAAATGATCTCGACTACCTGGGAAAAGCAAGACCTGAGCTCCTAAAGCAGATCTACAGTGGGGCTTCACAGTGATAACCAACCAACTATTGGATTTTGTAGTTCAATGTTTTTACGATATAAAGCCGTTCTGCTATGTACTCACTAGATTCCATGGAGATGCAAAACACCTTGGAGATAAATTGCATAAAGTGATCAGTGGCAATATTAATTAGCACTGTGAAAAGGTATGTGTAATCTAGCCTAACATCCAATTTTAGATAGGGTTCAAGGCCTGATGAAGTTAAGTCTTGCCTCCTGAGATACTGAAATTAAAACATCAAAAAGGGTCAAAGGGGAACATACCAAGGGACCTGTAATGCAACTTTCATTACTGCTTGATTTCACTTAGGTAATGAAGTCAGCTGTGTAATTCTAACAAAGGCAGAATTGTCAAAACAGATTATGATTCCCAAGGAGGTTTTTTTTTTTTCCAGAGACATCCTAAAATTCCTGACACTCGTAGAAACCACAGACTAACAGAAGACTAGACACTAGAGACCAGAGTTAAAAATACTTAAAAAGAAGAAGCTACAAAAAATAAAAAATAGAGACAATGCCATTAAATATTTTAAAACATAGAAAGCAATTCATTTTTAAGCCAAGAATTGAAATATGCTTTGTTGATAAAAGAGAATTCAGAAAATTGGAACAAAAATCAAAATCATTAAGACCTACATAAAATTAGGCTACTGAATTAATCAGAAGTTCACGAAGAACCGGAGAGCTTGAAACTTTTGGTAAAGCTAAAGTACCTATTACTTAAAAGTGAACAAAAGACTCCCCCAGAGACTGGCCTAGTAGGAGGGCTGTGCAGAAACTGGCTTTCACTCCTGTCTCTAGATGGAGAAGCAGCCCACAGGCAGGACCAAGAAAGGGGTGAGGGAGACGTGCTCTGGAACAAGCAGAAGACGGCTGTGCGTGTTACTGATCAGCCCAGTTCCTCTTAAACAAAGTGGGAAAGGATACTGTATAACTCCTCAAGGAAAATGATAAATCTTGACTCAAGGCAAACAGGAAAAAGTCAAGTTAAAATTCGCTATATAAATCCAATGCCGTTACATGAAGATAAAAACAGATGGGTCTCAGAAAAAAACAGAGATGGGTCTATTTCAGTGTCAGAAAATGCCCTAAAGTAGAAATGTTCTGTGATTTAGGGTCAACAAATAATCCGCTCAAATGCCGTTTTCCACGTTACTCTAGTTCGGAACTCGGTCCGAGACATGTGTACTGTAGGAGGAAACAGGTAAAGCACCCTTGCACTCCATCATCCCATTGTAAAACAGCAGTCGACTGTCAACATCTCTCCATCTCAACCCATGTCAACTACTGCTAAAGAAAAGGCACAGCCAACCAAAACAGAACAAAAAGAAACATGAAGAAAAACACACCTCTCTTTCTTCTACAGATCCTAATGCACATTTTAAAGTAGTTACTTTAGGTTAAAATGAGTTCCTCAACTGAGTCCTCAAAAAATGTATTAAGCAAAATTCCTACACAAGAAAGCCACAGCTCACAGAAGAATTCTGTTGGTCCCAGTCACAGCAGCAGAAAAGTCCTACAGTCACCAATATCTGGAAGTCAAATGCTCCTTGTTGAACTTCTTACCGATTGGAGCTTTGTTTACTTCCAAATTTTCCAACCTTTTAACACAAGGCAGACTAATAAGTGTGCTAACTTTTCATTTAAAAAAAAAAAAAAGTTTTCTAGAGCTTGACTTTCTGAAGCTGGAAAAAATGGGGGTCGGGAGTGTTAAAACTCCTGAAAGCCTATTTCCCTTTTAGAGCAATAATGCAGGAACTGCACCTAAAGCACTGGCATAACTGGCTGCCTTCCCATCTCAGGTGTGATCTAAACAAGTGCTACCAAGAGCTGTAACAATGTAGTCTCAGCAGAGTGCTAAGTGGGAGTCCTAGGAAATCAAAAAGAAAAGGAATAACATGAAGACTTTGGATTCCAACTCACCACATAAACTCACTGCAAGCTGCGACCTTTCAGACAAACAATTCAAAAGAAACATCTCCTTGATGAAAAGGAAGCAAAGAGTTTTTGAATGTCACTATTACATAAGTTTCATTTATACATGTAAGTGCATGAACTATGCATCTCAATACATCTTCATTATATTAAAAAATCTGGCTATGCTGTGCATACACAAAGCCTCCCATCCTGACAATCTAGGCTGCTTATGGGGAGCCCTGTTAGTTTTTCTTAGTCACATAGATTCCCTAAGGAATAGCAGGTGTCAGTTCTTTTCTGTCTCATTTGATGATAACTTGTTTAGGTAAGGAAACTGATGGCCATAAAAGTTTTCTTACTGTTACTAACTTCAACAAATTTGGCTTTTCTACATCTTCTCCCCATCTCCTCTAAAAGTCCTAGAATATTCCTAATCCCACTGGATCTCCACTCTTGAATCATGCTTGTAATGGAAACCGTCCTCCAGGACATAGTAACCTTCCTAGAGACCCAGGTTCTCAGGACCCTCACTCCCCATAAAGCTTATCTGTTTCACTTCAACTCAACTGACGTATAGACTCATTTGATCACTCCTCAAATGCAGGAAGGATACCAAAACCTTCAGTTTTAAAATTTGATTTTATTGACTATCCCAGGAAAGAGTCTATTGTAGAAAAAAAATGTTCTCTGAATCATAGTTATCCTAGAATAGCAATTTCACAGACTGCAAGGAAGGCTAAATCTGGTAAATTTCCATAAGTGGCCAGTTATGGAGGAGAAATGTTTAACTGAGCGACTACCTTATGCAAGCATTATACTGTATGTTTTTACAAACATTATCTTACTGACTCCTCAGGGCAATCCTCCAAGGTATGTGTGTCTCTATTTTACTAAGAAATCAACTTGAGACTCAGAGGTTAAGTAACTTTCTCAAGCAGCAGCTCTACATTTTAAACCCGTACTGATACTAAAGTTCATTAATCATGTCAAAAAATAACAATTCAAATACCGAATTCACGGATGAAAACAGAATCAACTACAGGAGGAAAAACTATCCCTTTTATTTTTTTCTAAAAAGCCCTGCTTCACTTCATCTTTTGGAACACATTTCTCTTGCTCCAGGGATCCTGCAGGTGCTGTCCACAACAACAAACATGTACATCTGTAGGGCGAGAGGACTGACGCAAAGCAGGACGGCCTGAACCCTTTCCCTATATTTAGATCCTTCAACTCAGCTCTTAATTGCATCATTTAATCAGGACCCTCTGGAAGGGAAACACATCCATATTCATCACAGGCATCAAAGGAAACATCTTTACAAGTTACATCCTTTTGCAAACTCACACACAACCCCAGCCGCTCTCCCCACTGCTGAACCCCTCCTCTCGGAAGAGCATGGAATTTTATTTCTTTTTATCACTTGAAAAAATCACTTCCCTCCTAATTCAGTAAAACTGGGTGGAGGCCACTTCCTCCACAGGTGAGAGAAATAAAACTTGTTGATCTGTCATTGTCAGGAATTGTATCGTTAACCATTTATTTTACATATTTTGAAAATGGAAACAAAAGGCAGACTAAACCCAGAACAAGAAATCGGGGCCCATGTTCAAGGCTTTCAAATAACACTACCCCCCCCCTCCCATTTTTTTTTGTCATCTTAAGATGGTTTCTAAATTAGAAAACAAGAGTCCTGAACTTTGTAAAGGTCTGAGCGCAGCCTTCTACTTCAGAGCTGCGCTTGAACAAACCTCTCGGAACTTCAATTCGATTTTCCACAAAATTCTGACACCAGTGTGTTGTTACAGGGATTAAATACGAATATGTAAGGCTGATTTGGAAATTCTAACATGCTGAAAAACTTAAAAAGCATATCATCAACTGAGCAATATTCAAAATAAAGCTACCTTTCTTTGTTAACAAAGAGGAAATCTGTTCAATTCTTTTGTTTGCTTAATGAAGTTCTAACTTTATTTTTTTTAAAAGGGAAAATAAGAAATGATAACCACTACAGTTATTCATTTCATACAACAAACACCTACTGTGTGCTGGGAACCATTCTCGGCTCTGGAACACAGCACTGAAGGAGACAGAAAGCTAGTGCCACCTGAAAGGGCATGAGGGGAGGAGAGAGCCAACACAGAAGAGCAAGTACCAAGGCTCTCAGGAAGAATGCACAGGGGACCTTTGAGTCCCAGGCAGCTGGAATGGGCCTGACAGCTTCTGCTCCAAATTAAGAGGGGTGATGGGGACCACAGGGAGATGTGAGCACAGCAGAGCCACCATCTGACTGTCAGCTTCACTGGATGACTAAGATGTCACGGGTTGAGACAGACTGAACGGGTGTGGGGTGAAATAGTGAATGGGGGAGCGACTAGGAAGCCATGGCAACTATTAAGGTCCAAGATGTTACAGTGCTGGGCAAACATGGCATGGTGGACACAGTCAGGTTCTGGATGCATCCCGAAGGTCCCGCGGTGCAAAAGTAACACTCGCTGCTTGCATAAAGAACATGATTCACCACAAAGTTGGAGAAAGCCATTTAAGTTTTAAAAGTATGAAATCCTGGGTTGAGGCTGTAGCTCAGTGTTTAAGTGCTTGCCTCGCGTGTGTGAGGCACTGGGTTCAATCCTCAGCATCACATAAAATAAATAAAGATACTGTGTGTTCATCTGCAACTAAATAAATATATTTTTTCAAAGTATGAAACTACATTATGGGGACTGTGAGAGCGAATACTGGAGGAGCAGCATAAGAATTTGGACTGGAGTGTATGCAGAGAGCGTGACTGGGATCCAAACTCTTGCAGGAAATGGGGTGATGGATGGATGGGGAGTGTGAGGCAGTACACGGACTAACAAGGAAGGGCGGCGAGACTACAAACCTACAGGAGAGCCAAAGCTGGTGGAGGATGGTCTGGAAGTGACAGTGAAGAGGTGAGAGGGTTAGGAAAGAAAAGAGCTAACATTTGAGAGCTCCAGGGAGCCAGCATCCTCAGAAGAGCACACAAGAAGACCTGTGTTCAAGGATGTTCGTGCTCTGAATATTCCAGCTGTCTAACAATAATGGAACCATTAAATAAGTTAGGTACATTCAATTAAATAATAATAAATAAATAATAAGTAAAACTGGCATGAAAAAGATATTTACATAGTGGGGAGACCCATATCAAACTTTTTTAGTTCAAAGAAGCTACAGATCAACTATGAATCCTTTTCAAAAGCAAATGAAAACAATGTGTGGAAACACATGCACTTTTACAGGCCTAGAAAGAAAAAACCAAACCAAACACCCTGAAAGCAAGTGGCTGCCTTCAGCAGTGAGCTGGGAGCAGGTGAGTGCAGAGGCCACCACTGCTACTCACACCAAGAATGATTTTCAAGTTTAAAACCCAATAAAAATTAAAAATGAAAGCAGGCAAAAGATTTATTCTGCATAGCTCCAGAAGACAGCATTGTGACCAAGAGGTTGCAAGTTTTTTGTCTGTTTGGTTTGTTTTGTTTTGTGTTTTAAGAAGAAAAGAATTAAAAGGGTATCTTCACAGAACAGATACGACTGAACAACTGAACAGTGATTTTCAGAGGCATGCAGCCTGTACCCAGGGGTGGAACATGTGACCCAATTCTAGGTGAATGGGATAATGGATGGGAGTGGACTCTTTCATTAAGCAGTTCAGCTTCATGATCGAAAACTTCATTTAACAAAAAAAAAAAATTTTCCTTCCTATTCAAGTCCCCTTTCTGCTAAAAATTCAAATATCCATCAAAATCCTTAATGCATAAATTTCTAACAAAAAAAAGTTTTGTATTATTCAAACAACTTCAAGAGTAATTTGGTCCTGATTTTTTCTAGTATATAAATCTGCTATTTAGAAAAATAAAATGTCCATAAATCAATACTTATATAACAACTGAAAAAAAAAGTTAAGATCAGCCAGATACTATCTCACATGACAATCAATGACAGCCTGTTTTCAACCTGCCAAAAACTGAAGTGGACTAACAATTGTTCACTTGGCACCTCCAAGGCGCACTTGGATAAACAGTAAGAGCTCCCTCCAGCTAAGAGCTAAAAGAAGAAAGTTTTCCTCTGGTTTTAAAGAATTAACGCTTCAGATATAGGTAAGCACTGCCCACAGAACCAGGTGGACTTGTATCAAAAATCTAGGCCTTTTGTGCCTTTGATGACAAGTTCAGTCCAGTTCTATTCCCACGACTTCCCTACAGTAACAAACACACCAATTAGAAGTGCAAAACCGAAGGCCCGAGAACCCAAGTAATCCTCTTGTATGGGTTCTATGATGTCTAAGACACCAACTATTACTGAAAAAATCCTTTAAGTACTTACTATCAAACATATAGGTACAGCAGAATGAAGAGGAGAATGATACCATTCCCACCACCACCACGCTTACAGAAATAAAGTCTGTGAGAGAACTGGCGGGGGCATTAAATAAGGTACTGCGGTAAGAATCACAGGGCAATATGACTTGACTATTTATCGATGGAGGAAACACGTTCAGGTACAGTAGACAATGGCCTGTGCCATTTTCTTGGTACCACTATATCTGCTATGCATACTGAGCTTCACGTTGTTCACCTTGCAATGGAAACCTAAATGAGTTCAATTAACTATCAACCAGTCACACCATGGAATATGAAAACGGAATGCATATTCCTAAGCAGCACCAGCAAAAATGAAATGCTGTTTTGGAATACATTGATTTAACCAAGAAATATTTTAGTTCCTTCTGTTTTTATTAGAATGATAATAAAGCTCTTATGTAGCCTGAGAAAACAGTAAATGAAAGAACTACCTGTTGGAGATTCAAAACTTGCTGTGAAAATATGTAAGTGGATGACAAATTAACCATCAGTTTTCTCAATATCGTAAAAACTTTTATCACATGAATCACTCTATCCTCCTCTCAGAATTTAGAGTATCAGCAAGAAAGAGCCTTTTTATAGAATACATCCTGGCATGAGAACTCAAAACACTTTTGTCACTCTTGCCACCAATTTCAAAGGGAAAGAGTGTTGTGCAGATGGATCTATGGAAAATGCCACGAGGGCCACTCATGGTCCCCATCAATCTTCAACACAGATAAAGTATTAAAAAAAAAAAAAAAATCACCCCATGTCCTCCTCATCAGCAGCACTACATGCAAGCACTTGACCTGTACCAACTCTCTCCATCCCGCTGAGGCTCCTGTAAGCACTGTTTTAGAGATGACAAAAGTGAGAACAGAGAAGCTAAGAAACTTGCTGAGGCCATCCCTCTAACAGCTGCCCTCCTAACCACCTCCTCCTTTCTCGATGATAAAGCTGAAGGACCCACAAGCAAAGATTTTGTTGTTGTTGTTGTTGTTTAGTTATAGATGGACATAATACCTTTTTTATTATTAGTATTATTTTTTATGTGGTGCTGAGAATGGAACCCAGGCCGCTCACATGCTGGCAAGTGCTCTACCCTGAGCCCCAGCCCAGCCCTCGTTTTATTTTAATCCCTCTAAGGCTTCCCTTCCCAGCTCATTTTTGGTTTTTGTTGTTTCTTTACTTCTTGACACCGTCCCACTTTCTAGAACATGTAAAAACCAAGAGTTTTAGCAGGGTAGCAATGACAAAATTGAATTCATTTTCATCTAAAGAGCATGGAATAAACTTAAGTTATAATTTAATTAAAGGAAACTGGGCCATTACTTCACATCAACACCCCCTGTTATGTGTTCAACTCTTAACATCCTTTTCTTACAATGAGTCTGTGGAATATTAAAATCAAACTCTTTTTAAGAAATTCAATTTCTTTACATTCTCACCAACTGTCTTTAAGGTCCTTTATGGAAAACAAAGTAATAAAAAAAAATTAGTGGCTCATTTTTTGGGGGGTACCTCTTACCTAATCAAGCAAAATACAGAGACAGAGAAAACTTAAAGGATTCTTTCAAATATCCTATCTCAATAAAGTAAAACACTACAATATTCACAGCCATACCTGGTGCATAGCTCTAAGTCGCAATTCTGCCTATACTCTGGAGGATTGCGGTGGAGGGGTTAGGAATGGAGGGAGATAAAGCAAACACGTAAGGAATGGCAGCCACTACCGTCGGCTATCCATCTGCTTCCCGATCCCTTCTCCATCCTCAGTCCCAGCATTCTCGGCTTCAGCATTACAAGGTGCCCAAGTAGCCTCACAGGGCTCTACCTACCAGATGGCAGTCACAAGGCCCCTCCTTCCCACCCACTCACCCCCCAGGTGTGACAGCCAGAAACTTTCCCAGGCTCTGCTGGTGAAAAGCTGCTCTATTCCACACTCTACCTCTCCGTTTCTCTTTGTAACCTCAGCAGCTTTATGTAGCTGCACTTCTAGACTCCAGGAATCAAAGAACTGCTGGTTGCTTCAAGGAAAAAGGGGACCATGTCAAAGACACACACCTGTTCTCTTTTCTCCTCAAAGAAAAAAAAAAAGGGAGCAAGTCAGTCCTAGCTTTTAAATGGCGTGCCTGAGCACCTGGGACAGGATCCTCGCTCTGTCAAGTGCTACCATGAGCAAAAGACCTGAATGGCTCCTACCCACGGGCACTCACAAGGAACAAGAGCACATTTCCTGGCATGTTTTTAAAAACACCAAGATGGAAAAATGCACTCCACAAGTGTCTACTTTGAGTCAGGTCAACAGCTCTTAATACTGCTGCATTGTCCAAGTGGTACTTTCTAAAAGCACCCCAATATAACCCTGGAATAGGGTCCCCTCGGGGTGAGGGACTGACTATTCATGTGACTCTGACGAGAAGATGCTGGCAGTGCTGTGCTCCATAAGGTGCCAAACACCAGGATCAGAAGACGCTTCCCATACCCTCAAGGGACTCAGTCCAGAGTTACTGCGATAACTGAAATCAAGGTGTCCCAACAGAAGCCAGACTAGACAAGCAGGTTTGTACTGTTCCTCAAAGTTACATTTCCCATTCTGTATCCCAACTTTATCAAGCTGTACACGCAATATGCTGTGAAAACAAGAATAAACATAAATACAGACACTCAAAAACTTGCTGAGAATGAACTAAGGTAGAAAAGTAGGCAGGAAGAGAAAGTTCTACCAATTACATCAAACTTCTTTCCCAATCCCTTGATGTGGAGACACTACCCCAACTAGAAGTGAAATACCTTCAGTCTAAGACTAAGGAACATTACAACAAAGGCATGTTATTTAACTTTTTATATTGCTGTCATCTCTTCTTACCAGTTAGATTGCTTCTTCAAAGTAGAAACTAGTTTTACAGTATCTTTTCCTCTACAACCACAGCCCTGTGCTGGATGCACGGTACAAACATGTGAAGTACTTGGTGAATTGTTTACTTCTGCCTTCAAAAGCAAAACTTCACACTCAGGATGGGCTCTTTTTAAAAGACTTTCCTAGGACACAGAGTAACGTCTTGGCCACACCATTTGACCACTCTCCACTGTTTAAATGCAAATAAATGCTATGCAGTTTTTGTACCAATCATTTAAATGATAATCAATTCTGTTCAGTGAACAGAAAAACATTTAAAATCAATCAAATGTTCCTTCAAGCTTGAACTGACTAAACAGAAGTCCTGAGCACACAAACTCGAACACAGGGAAAATAAAGAGGTTGGTATTAATTATGCCAGGCTGCAAAGCCGGCAATGGACAAAAGGCGAAACAGGAAGCTGTAACAGAGGACATGTGAGCTACCTACCATCGACTGTCCTGAGTTTCAATAAGGACTAAATGTACAATTTCCACAGCAACATTCACTGCACTGTCACTCCCTTTCACAAAAAGCTACTGTCCTTTAATAAAATTAAGATCCCAACATTTACCCTCCCTCTCCAACTTAGTTTCAAGAGTTTGAGTGACAGGTTGGACCAGTGCATACCAGTTCAGGGCCTGCACTCCCAGTCACTCATCACAGAAAACACAGTTGGGTAGCAGGCCAGTGATGAGCCTGTAGGCGAGATTCTCAAGCTCCCCCACCCAACTTTGAAATATTTGCAGGTAATTTAAAAGAAAGGCGATGTGGTAAGGCTGAAAATGCAGACAAATTCTGATTCTGTCTAGTAGTGAGCTAAGGGCCCACTTAATGCTGAGGTAAGACAATGTGACTCAGTTAGGTATGGACCCTACTAGTCACCAGCAGACTTCTTCCTAATGGGCAGCACATGAAAAGACTTTAAAACCCATGACCACTAACTATTACCCATAAGAGAAAATCTGGAAAATTAAATGCTGATGCCTAACTTTCTTTAACTTTATAAGAGGTTTTACTACATGGGGGAACTTTTCTTACTTTATTTTAATACCTCATAAACCAGTCCATCTCAATAATCAAAACCATATTCCAAGACATCACTGTGTCTCTCATGAATCAGTAAATGCCACTATAAAATCTCATACTGCAACACAGGTAGGTGGGAAAGAGGCCTATTTCAAAATGCTCTAGGGAGAACTGGTGTCTTTAAGCCCATGCCAGCAGATTGAGGAATATGCATATGACTGATAGCCCGGAAAGTGCTAGAAACACCCCACATTCTAATAAGAAAATTCCAAAATCATGTCATGAGGGAAGCAGGGTGATATCAAGTAAACCAGATGGAGAAGGCCTGCTTCTCAGAAGTCATGTAAGTCTAATAGGTATAAACACACACAGAACTACGTATACAATGTGTGTGTGTGTACGCACGCGCACATATATGGATACATATATATATATATATACACACACACACACACACACACACACACACACACGGATAAATATGTATAGATATAGATAATCTTGACCCTCCTTGTAACTCCAGAGCATTTCTTAGGATTCTCCTTTTCTTCAAGGAGAAAAGCCCAGCGTTTCCAGATTGACACTTTCTGGTCTATAAAGAAAAACACAATAAAAGAGAAGATATCATTTCCATTCCGGTGATGAGTCTGATCCAGAACACAGTAGAACATTTTATGTTTGTTAGTTTGTATATTTTATTTGTTCTTACATTACTTGATCATACCCCTTTCCTGTATTTTTCTATTAGAGTGGTATTTCCTATTAATTTTAAAAGTTTCTTACAAAGAACAATAATTAGTTGAAATCTGCTATCTTTTAGGCTGTATCTGTGTGTTTGGTCAAATCTATAAAAATTTTCCTTTATGGTTTCTGCCCTTGGAGCCACATGGAGAAGTGCTCTGTAGCTGGCTATTAATAATGTCCCCAAACTGACAGAAATCAATGTCTCTCTTTCCATCCCCCAATAGGGTAAGAACTCATGCCAGAATTTTTCTGCACCAAGCATGTATTGCTATAATGAAAAAAAAATTAATACTAATGAACACTGTAAGAAAAGCAATAAATAATTCAGAAAAACTTATTTTTAAAAGCCCTGAACAATTTAAATAATCTCTTTAAATCATTAAAGAGAGTCTTCCCTTAGCTCAATTAATATACTTTTCTTTAAAACCTTTATCTAGAATTGTCAGGGAAATATTCTATCTACAAATTCCCAAACTTGATATCTCAAAATTTCATTACCAGGACTCCCAATGTGTAACTCCTCTCAATTCATTTAATCCATTAGGCTCCCTTATCTAGATTAGACTCAAGATTGTCTTTATTAACATTCTAGACTCTAAAAAACATTGATTTTTATAAACAGTTACCATACATGAATGCTGATCATGTGCCAAGACCTATGCTAAGTCTTTTATGTATTCTGCACTTCACTGACTACGAGATGCACCTCTGACATTTTAACACCACAGAAGCCAGGAAAGCTTACAATTCATGGTATGTTCAAGAGGTTTTCCCCTCATTTGTACAGGAAATAACACCTCACAATTAGCACTATCTTAAATTAGATGAAATATGGATGAATAACTCATTTCATCTCCGAAGCAATCCAAGACTGATACTATCATCCCTATTCTTTCCGATGAGGGAGAATCCAAGGTTAGTGGTGGCTTTGCAAAAGCAAATCAGTGTGGGGCCTGGATTTAAATCCAGGCAACCTGACTTAGCTTAGGGTACATATGAAAGCTTGGAAGTCTTCCCTAAACTTCAGGAATGCCCTTCCAAAATCCCTTAAGAACACTTAGCCGCCCCACCTTAAATTCCACCTGGGAACCCATCTGCTCTCCAGGCCCAGCAGGCCAGAGTCATACTAGAAAGTAGCCATTACTCTGTTCACCCCAGTCTTTTTATCCACTGTTTAGAATTTGAATCCTCGGTCAACCCTCTGGCATATGATTTACAATGGTTCCTCCAAGACTTCTCCAGTATTCTTAAACTTCCCCTGCCGTTTGCTGATCCCCTCACCTCATCACCCTGATGCAGGGGCTTGCCTCCTAGGACAGTGGAAGCTGGCGCAAGCTCTGCAGGGCACTTTCCTCTAACCTTGACCCCCAGCCTGCTTTCTCAGACTCCAACTCCTTCCTTTATAGGTATCGGCATTTTGTTATCTGCGCCAACACTAACTCCATCACCTTTAATCTTCAATTGCTCTCTATTAATTTCTTTCCCTGAATCTCCAAATATAAACAGGTCTCATTTTGAAAAATAAGTAATTTGAGAATCTAGTCCTCATCTCTTTACATACTCAGATATTTTTCCTGCCAACACGTTCATTTGATCATGTGACCTTCTCTCCCATACCCTGAACCTCACACTTGCCTCTCCAGACCTACTTCTGGATTTTCTTCCCACAGCTTCCTGGTTTCACCTCTCCGCTGACCCTCTACTTTTCTGCCAGTTCCTTCTTTTCTCGATTTCAAACATGCCTCTTCCTTCTCCTAACTCCTAATTGTGGGCTCTAATGAAGCCAAACCACTGTTTTTTCTCTTTGTGGGTCCCTGAGAATATGAAGTAGACGGCTGCTGAGGGTACATATGAAAGCTTGGAAGTCTCCCCTAAACTTCAGGAATGCCCTTCCAACAAACCTGTAGAACACTTAGCCACCCCACCTTAAATTCAACATGTCTAGTCAACCCTAACTTTCTCCTTCTACAGCCACTTCTCCCATACTAAGGTTGGAAATTTAAGATTCACCTCTGACATCTGTTACTCTACAGCCAATCACAAGTCTCTATGGTATTTGGCCTGCAAAACTCTTTCTTCTTCCACTTCCCCCTTCACCAGAAACTTACTATCACACAGATAATTCAATAGCCTTCTTATAAATCTTTTGGCATCGAGTTCTACCCGCTCCAATCTGAACTGCATGCCCAAATACTTTCAGTGACTTCCCCAGGCTTCCTATTCTAACACACCAAGGTTTCAAATTCTCATCCCAACATATCCTTTCTGAACATCAGCTCTGCCTCATCCTGCTGGGTTCCACTGGGAACACCACAGAGTCAGGTGGAGATGCTCACCAGTTACTAGATCTGTGCCGCTCCATGACAGCCATCGTGGCTACTGAAACAGAAGTTAGTTAGGACAGTAAAAATGTAGTTCCCAGTTGCCCTGGCCACTTTTTGAGAGCTTGGTAGCACCTGTAGCTATAGCTATTGTTTGTGCTAATACATGTGCTAGAACACCTGCTCTTATTGAACAGTGCTGCTGGAGAGCTATTCAACACCAGTACTGATCTCCCCAGTGCTCTATGCCCAGCAGTGTCTCCCTCCTATTTGTGCAAACCCACGTGTCCCTCCACACCACAGTGGTCTTCTCATGAGCTGTCAATAGAGCTTACTCCTACATTACTTTGTTATAATTCATACAATGTTGTTGCATTTAATTTTTCAATATTGTGTCTTAAATTATTGTGCCTCTTAGAAACTAACAAATACTCATGGAATAAATGAAGAATATATAATTATTACAATACCACACCAAAATTACTAAATACGGGTGTATTTAATATTCTTCCTCTAATAAAATAGATGTTTTCTTTCAATCTAAACATACAAACATTCTTGAATTTAGCTAAATGAATGACCTGATTTAATGGCTAATTATAATAGTTCACAGATAATTACTTCCCCTTTTTTCTTGTGGTGTTTGAAATTGAAAGTAAAAAGCTACATAAGGTCTGAAATACTTCCACTTTGCATAAGCGTACCACAAAGAAGCCACAAAAGACACACAAGGACAGGAAAATGAATGAACAGTCTGAGTAACTATAACCTAACAATCTGAGATTGCAGGAAAAAATATCTATAGCAGAGCAGCCCTAAAATTAGAGGAAACTACAAATAAAGCTTTAAAAAAGTATGTATAAAAATATATTTTCAAATCAATAGGCAGATCGTTGTAACCCACTTCTCAAATATGACAGTTAATATTCATTTACATCTTGAGCTCAAAAACACAAATATGCATAATTTATGGTTGTACGTATATGAGTTCTTTCTTTAAATTCAGGTTTGTTGTCTCAAAAAAAAAAAAAAACAACAAAGTTAAGAAACCAATCCACCACACCACAGACCTGGGTTCTTGTAAAAGAATAAGGCTTCTTTTCCAAACACTAAGAACCAAGCAGAAGAGATTTGGGAGAATCACATCAGGTAAAGACTCCTCAGTCCTTAAGAGGGTAGGAAGCTCTATTTTCAGGAGAGTCTTCTCTATTATTTTTAGCTAATGACAAAGATGCTAAACTATTCGAATACTGCACTTCCAGTGCCTTCCAAAAAGTCTTGATGTAGACACTGGAGTTGAACCATTTATGAAAGTTTTGCTTTTTCTATCCAAAAGATGTAAGTCCCTTAAGCAAACAAATGTTCTAGAGCCTGCTCATTTCTGCAAGTCAGCCAGTAGCAGATATAAATGTTACTTTTTTGCCTATAAAACTAACTGTGCTATAAAACTGACATTATCTTACTACATACATCAATGAATAGCTTAACTTAGATTTTAAGTAGTAGATGCTATTTAGCTTTCTTTCTTTTCTTTTTAAAGGTTGCTATAAGGGTTAAAAATACTTCGAGTATTTTTGCTGCAAATCAAATAAGAGATCACCATATCAGACTGAGTATTTGTCTATCAGATAACAGCAGAAAAGGAAGATACAGAGTCAAGAGATTTCAATATGAGACACAAGGCAATGCCCCTGTTTGTTCCTAATGCGCACGTCCTGCAATCTTGGTACCAACAATCAAAGCCACATACAGAAGTATCAGAGCACCTCTTATCTCAAAGTTGCTTTATGACTTAATAACAATTTATACCACCTTTTTACATTTACATTATCCTTTTACTTCTCAACATTTCCATCTCTCTCCCTAGTGCCCCCTATCCCTTCTTTAAAGACCCCAACCTTTGGTGAAAAATGTGATCTGATTATGAGAGTCACAATAGGAGTTTCGTATATTCCTATGTCAGAACTGTCTGCTTTAACCTGAACTTTGTACAATCTTGGATCTCCCATTTCCCAATAAGGTCCCATTGATTAAATTTGATACAGGGTTTTTCTTTTCCATTTCTAGAATGGAAGAAAAAAAATCAATTTCAACCTGGAGAAAAACATATCTTTTTGGTGGTCAGACTTGATTCCTATTTACCTCAAACATTAGGAATAAAATGTCAGTATCATGCCAAAAACTCTTCTACCCTTCCTTACCCAAACTCTACTGGAAAGACTCAGCCCAAAGCCTCAGGAGCGTGGAAGGAAAAAACAAACAAAAGAATACCCTACCCTCATATATAAATATACCCTGAATGTAAAACTCAACATCATGTACAACCAAACAATGGGACCTAATTGGAACAAGTTACACTTATTCTATGTATGTATAATATTTCAAATGATACTCTGCTGTCATGTAAATAATAATAATAATAATGATAATAATAATAAATACTCAACAACACTAGGAGGATCCAGGATTGGCTTTCCTACTTGCAATCCCTACGGGTAACTTTAGACAAGCAGGTTGTTTTCTCTCAGCCTCACATTGCTTATCTCCACATGAACCATCTGGATTAGAAAACCTTTAAAGCAGCTTTTAACATTAAACATTTCTAAATAGGAAATCACAAGTCAGTGTTTATGAAAGCACCTGTCAAGGCAGTCCAGGGATGAACTTCACCAGAAGGATCATGCACTAGGGCTGTGAAAGTGTACTCACAAACTCACCAGGACACACAAACATTTCTGGATGAGAGGAAGGAAGAGAAGACACAGGACCCAAGGTTTTATCAGATTCTTAAACAGCCTAACACTCTATTCAAAAAGTTGAGAACAAGTGAAAGGTAAGACATACAAAAGAATACTCAAACACTTCCCACCCCACCACCACCCCTCCCCCGCAAAAAAAAAAAAAAAAAATCCCCAAGGAATTTGCAATGAACTAGTCTTATCTCAAGACACGTGTTTAACCACTCAGGGAAAACACAGTAATTTTGATGAGATAAACTGAACTACTAGAACTTTCATCAGTACCCATTATCTTATGATTATACAATAAAACACGAGAAAAGTGACAGGAATTATATAGAAAAGCTGAGATAAAACTAGTTGGGCTTTGAAATGCATTATTTCTATGTCAGACTTATTCTTCAAATTATGTGTTGCTTAGATAAGTATTACCATTACTTTTCCCTTTTAAACATTTACAGGAACAATAGAAGACAGGCCCAAAAAAGAACAACAGAGGACAAATATGTCTAAAAACCTAAAAGTCAAGTCATGTCTACACTGGCATAGTAAAGTACCACCTACTGCACAATGCCTGTTTGGGTCCTCTAGATGAAAACCAAAAAGCACAGCTAAGAATAAGGTTCTGGAGTCAGACTGCCTTGTTTGTATCCCAGCTAAGATGATAAATCAAAATCACTCACTGGTTATGAACCTGAGGGAAGACAACCGCTCTGGCCTCAGTTTTTCGTGTAAAATGTGACAACAGTCCTTAGGGAAGTTTTGAGGCTTAAATAAGTATTACAAATAATGCCTGGCACATGGTAAAAATTCTGGAAAAAAGGGAACACTATTTCTTACCCCGTGCTGTAAATCAAGTGAGAATCCATGACATTAATGACAAATAAGATCTCCAGAAAAGTAAACCTAATTTTATCAACAGCTTCAACTGTCACTTCCGAACTGCATTTTAACAAGAGCAGTTAGTTGTAAAATTAACCAATGTATGTATATATTTCTGTCTCTCTTGAACCTCCCAAATTCACTACTAGAGGAGACAAGTGAGAACAGTGTGGAAGGTCCTGGGACAGCACTATCTAGAATTTTCTAAGATGATGAACTATCCTATATACACACTGTCCAATATGGAAGCCACTAGCTTCATGCGGCTGTTGAGCACTTCAAATTTGGGCAGTGCTGAAAAAAAAATTTTTTTTAATTTAATTTTATTTCATTTAAACAAATAGCCAGATGTGGCTATGGGGCTACTTTACTGGACTACATGGCCACAGATGATCCATAAATGAAAAAAGGAACATAAGAAATTTAAGGGTCTTCTTTTCCTGAATTGCTTATATGTTCAATGCAAGTATCCTTGTGTTTAGTGGAAATCGGGTAACTGACTAGTTAAAGAAATAACATGTCAACTCATGCATCAGTACAGTGTAAACTCAGTGCTAATAAAAGGATCAGAGATAAAGAAGTATATGGCCTTCTGATATTTTAGAAGGTCCCTAAGGCCAAGTTAAATTCAAGCTCATGTGAAGGATGATTCAATACATAGACCAGATCTGCAAAGGGCCAGCACCAAAGCACTTGTTTCTATATCACCAAGTGGGAAGCTACTTGGACAATGCACACTGAACATCTCTGAATTTATCTTCAATTGTTTCTCTCAGACATTCACAGTTCTGTAAAGCTTTCCCTCTTTCAGAAACACTAGTATTCTTGGCCTTTCCACTATGCACAAAATCCATGAACCACCCATATCTGAAGTATAACGCCAGACTCCTGCTTAGCTGCCCCTGTAATATGGTTTAATTATGACGACTGAACTAATAGGCTGACATCATAGACTTTTACAGGCTGACCCCATGTCATCCTGATGTATCATTTTGCACCAGTTCAGTGCTGTAAATCAATTTAAGATCTTGAGCAGGTTGAAAAGGCTGGTAATGATGCTTTCTCTGCCATCTCTGGAGACTCTACATTATACACAACTTACATTATTTATAAAGCCTCAGCGATGCCTCCATTAGCCTTGTAAGACTACACAAATGAGTTCTTTTATACACACACAACTTGGCCTTAATTATGTAGGCTACTGCAGCTTAAATATACTCCTCTAATTACACTCAAGTTTATTCTTTCTCCAATCTACCAAGTTATTAAATTTTACCCTGAACCCAGAATTGCTAAAAATAAAATTACAAACTGAATTTTAGTTTTTAACTAAAAAAAATATATAGTAAATGTAGCTGGAAAAATGAGACTTACTTCCTCTTAATGCTTTAATCAACTTGGGGGGGGGGATTTTACTTAAATCCCAAGAGGTATTAAGAGGTTAACATTTTTATTTCCTAAAAACTATCATTTCTCTAAAACACAAAGGTCATCAGCTCTGCAAGGAAAGGATAATACAAAAGGAAAAATGTATTTGATTACATACCTATGGTTGTAGGGGTCAAAACTAAATCAAGGACAAATCCCTACCCTCAGAAGAAACCCGATCCTGCCTGGATCCTCTGGCATCACCATCTCCAGAAAATCATCTCTCAAGACCCTGGTTACAGTTTCCTAAGAATTGCACCTATTACACAAATGGTCCACCACCTGCATAGAAATATCAAATAACTGCAAATGGGAACGAGGGAGAGAGAGCGGAGGACAAACACTTTAATCAGTACAGCATATTTAGGCCTGGCACCTAGATCAGAGTAAAGCTGATGCAAAAACATTTACACCAATTGAAAATGCTGGGGCAGTGAACACAGGATCTGCCTGGAATTTTTTTTTTTTTTTAAACAGTCTTTCCAATACAGCTCACCTGCCTCCCATACAACGTTAAGTGGTAGTTACAAACAACATGTAATATTAACCTGGGCCAGGAACAGTTTTCTCCTGGTGTTCCTGAGGTGTGGGTACGTTATCCACGACTGGCATTGAGCGCAAAAGATGTTCGTTCTGAAATAAGGGCATTCTGTGATCTAGCCGCTGAGAGCTTCCGCAACATGAAGACAGAACAGAAATCTTCCAACTTTTCTATCAGTCCATACTTTGGGGCGGGGAGTGGGGTGCAAAGCCAAGAAGAGAGAAAAGGCAGGCTGTCAGTACTCACGAAAACGATGCTTCCTCCGCGGGCGATGGTTCTCAGACCCGCCTGGATTCTCAAAGCGCCTCACTAGTTATCTCGCACCGAGTATTTTTTTTTTTTAATTGCATATGCCTCAAAATAAACAAAAGCCTCAGCTACGGTAGTTGTGAGATCCGGCCGGCATCTGTTCCTGCTGCCTCCCCAAAGCACATCCAGGAAACCTTCTCCCTCGCAGCCCGCACAAACACTGAGCAACTAGCAAACAAGCCCACGTCGTCGCTCTCACTCCCACCGCCCCCACCTTCCTCCAGAAACCACCCGAGAAACCCTAACAAAGACAGGCGCAGAGGGGAGGCACAGTTGTTCCTGGCGAACTCGTGCACACACACGCAGTGAGGCAATCGAATCCGGTAAAGGGAAAGGAATGAGACGACACTCGGAGGCGCAGGGGGTGTAGGCGGAAGAGGGGGAAACTGCGCGCCGCCGCCAAACCTTTGAATAAATCAAAAGGGAATTTCGGTGCGAACTTTCCCTGACCTCGACCCCAGGGCGGCCGGTGGGGCACGGAAAGGAACCCGCGCGGGATGCCCGGGGGCCCGGAGTCCCCCTCCCGGGAGCCCCGCTCGGCCCGGGCTCGGAAAGGGCAGCGCCTGCGGCGGTCCTCCGAGCACGGCGAGGGTCGCCCGGCCGGAGCGGGACACAATGGGCCCGCGGGCCGCGCGCACGGGCCTCGGCCCGGCTGCAGAAACGGAAAGAGAAACCGGGAGAGGGAGGGCGGCCGGGAGGTCCCGCCGCGGGCAGGCCGGGGGCGAGACTCCCCGCCGCACACCCAACAAAGCGGCGCGGGGAGCCCGGCCCGCGGGGCACGAGGGGAGGGCGAGCGGGCAGGTTCGCACCCGGAGCGGCCGCGAGGCGCCATCATGGGGGGGGGGGGTCCGCGGCCCCACGCGGGGAAGCGCAGCCCGCGCCCGCCCCGGCGGGGACCGCGGCGCTGGGCAGCCCGGGCCGCCGAGCGGAGGGCGGGGACGCGCGCAGGGAAAGTTGGGTTCGGGTCTGTTTCGCTTTACCGGCTTGGCGGCGCGCCCATCCGCGCGGACGCACGAGTGGCCGGGCGAGCGGGGTCCCGCGGCCCCAGTGCGGCCGGCCGGGCGCGGCGCCGCGCTGCGCTCGCAGGGTCCCACCCCGCGCCTCGGCCCGGGCTCAGCCGCTCGGCCTCTCCGTCCTCCGCCCGCTCGCCCCCGGAGCCTGGATTGATCTGGTCGCGCTGGCGTCAGGGAGTCGCGGCCGCCCAGCCTCCACTCCTCGGCTGCCAATACCCGGCGCACTCGCTCGCTCTCCCGCCCGCCCGCTCGTTCACACGCGCACTCGCGCGCGCCGCCGCCGCTGCCGCCGCGCGACCAGGGATCCTCTCCAAATTCCGGGCCCAGCTGGCGCGAGCGCGGCGCAGCGCAGCCCCGGCCGGCGGACAGCGCAGGGGAGCGGCGCGAGCCACCGCCCCCAGTCCCCAGCCCCACGCCCAGACCGTTCCAGGCAAGAGGAAAAGCACACCGGCTTTCCGGCTTTCGCAGCCCTGCCGCTAGTCCCGGTGGGGCAGGCTGGGTGCACTAGGAGCGAGTCCGGCTCGATGTGCTGTGGGTTTCTTTTCTGACACGTTCTTTAACAAGTCCACCGCGCGCACGGGTTCGTCGTTAGAACGCGGAGCACATTTTTTTCACTCACCTTTTCCTGTCTAGTTTTCATCGCCGCTCATTCACTCCACAAAGATTTGCAGCCCCAAAAGGTGCTTGTGTCCAGAATTGGATAAAAACTGTTGCAAACCCTGAGTCCATAGATGCATTTCCAACTCAGGATCCAATGATTTGAGTAGGACCCTGTTGCTCCAAATAGTGACAGAAGCCACAAGGAGATACCTCTTTATATTCCAGGGATTTGGTCCAGTTTTTTAGAATCTTTTAGATAACCCAAACGCCCTCAAAACAAAAACAAACTTAACTTATATATACCTGATTTGCATAGACATTGAAAACATGTTTTTCCAAGGATCAACTTTTTTCTTCGCCAGTCTTTGAAAGCTGAAATAGAATCCTGAATAATTACTATAATGGTGAGTTATGTTTAAAGAAGAATTATTCTGAGGAGTAAATTTCGCATGAACCAAAGAATTGTTGCCAGCAACGTTAATTTCAAAAACCATGGTTAAATGAATGGTACTCTGATTATTCCTGTATCTTTATGCATCAAGCATCCCATTTAAAATTCTTGCTTATTATTAAATATTTTATATTTAATTATTAAAAGGAAATACAACAAATCCCATAAAACCCATAAAATGTCATTTATAGGTTATATATCAGAATTTCTGCTAATTAAATCCTTTCTTTGTTAAACTCTTTGAGCATTTACTGGTCAATTCTTGGATCTCATTTGTATTTTCCTAAAAGCAACATTTATCAGAGTTGCTCATTTCTGCTTCTCAGAGCAAAAGCTACAATTTTAGCCTTGTAAAATGCCACTGAGATCAGGTCACTCTCTTGTTCAGAACCCTCCTTTGATAAATAAAATGAGGTATATCCAGACAAGGGAACATTATTCAGTCATAAAAAGGACCAAAGTACTGACATGTGTGCTACTTGGATGACCCTTTAGACATTATGCAAGTGAAAGAAGGTAGACATAAAAGAACACATTTTGTTTGTGTCATTTGTATGAAATGTCCAGAGGAGACAAATCTATAGAAATAGAAATTAATTGGGGGATTGAAGCACCTGGGGGTAGCCAAAGGTGTACTAGTTGTTCCCTCCCTGAAACATCATTTTCCAGTAATAGTTACACAACTTTGTGGATACACTGCAAGCCATTGAATTTTATACCTTAAATGAGTGCATTATATGGCATGTGAATTTTATCTCAACAAAGCTGTTAAAGGAAAAAAAGGAAGATATAACTAAATGCAGTATATGATCCTTGATTGGACCCTGACGAGAAAAAAAAAAAAAAAGCTATACAATGGCATTATAAAGCTGCTAATTTTTCTGAACCTCTACATGGTCTTTCTTAATGCAGTCCTACAAGCCTCAAATGATAATTATTAATATTACACACACTATGAAATTTGATTTCACCCCTTGTGCATTTTATTTCTTTAAATGGTAATAAAAATTTAGATACTCTTTTAAAAATGACATTAATGAGACAGTTATAAGAACATGAATATAGACTATATATTAATATCATTGCATTAAAATATTTAAAAATCCTTCTTTGGCTCCCCATTTCACTCAGAATAAAAGTTCTCCCAGTGTGTAGAGAACTTACATGATCTTCCTTCCCAACCTCCTTTACCACTCCAACCTCATCTTCTACTTTCCCTCTTGCTCCCTTTCTCAAGTCACCCTGGCCTCCTCACTCTTGTGGCATTCCGGGCACACTCTCACCTCAGTTCTCATGTACTAGCTGTTCCCTCCCTGGAAGGAGGTCCACATGGCTCCTCTGTCCCTCCCCCATGACTTTCATCTGCATGTCAACAGGCCACCATCTACAGTTTCTCCTACACATACACTTTTTATCCTCTCTCCCTATTTGGCTACATATGTTTCTTGTAGCAGTACCTGTATTGATTAGCTTTCCATTACTGTAACAAATACCTAAGACAATCAGCTTATAAAGAGAAAAGGTTCATTTTGGCTCATGGATTCAGAGGTTTCAGTCCATGATCCATTGGCCCTATTGTTTGTGGACCTGTTGGAGGCAGCAGGTCATGGCAGGAAGTCTGTGGTGGAGGAGACTGCTCACCCCATGATGGCTGGAAGTGAGGAAGCCAGGGAGGGGAGGGGAGGAGAGAGAGAGAAAAAGACTCTAACATCCCAGGATCCCCTTGAGAGCACGCCCCCAATGACCTAAAACCTCCCACTAGGCCCCATTTCTTAAAGTTTCTTCCACCTCCCGTTAGGGCCAGGCTGAGGACCAAGTCATTGAGGTCTTTGGGGCGACACTCCAAGTCAAAACTCTAGCATGGCCTAACTGCTTACCTAAAAAGCTAAATTCTTAGCCTGTTGTGTTCACTGCTATAGCCTCAGCGCCTGAAACTGCCTGCATCTAACAGAATCTCATTAAACACCTGCCAGATAAATGAGCGAATGAATCAATCAATCAATCACGCCTTGTTAGTCTTGGGGGACATGATGGCAAACAAAACAGATGAAAATCCCCACCCTCCTCAAGGGAGACATAATAATTACAAATATGTTAGGTGGTGGTACAGGGGATAGAAAAAGCAAGGTAAGAGAGATCTGGAGCAAGGCCAGGGTTGGGAGATGGTGGCTATCTCTACTGGGACAGGGAAACCCCCTGGCAGGAGGTTCTGCACACAGTAAAGGAGGCCTGGCACACTATCTGAGGGATAGTTTTCTGACTGCTCAAGCAAAGGACAGAGCCAGTGCAAAGTCCAGGCTACTTCATGTCTTCATGACAGATCCAGGGGCCACTGCAGCATTGCCAGGAGAAGTGAGTGCCTGGCAGGAAGGCTGGGTGTGGGGCCCAGGGGCACGCAGGCCACAGGCCACAGAGGCAGGGCCCCAGGGTGGTCTCTTCTCACTGCTCTCCTGTCTGGAAGAAATATCCAAGGACCTGCTTCCAGAGAACTGCAGAGGGTGAAGAGATGTTGGAAGCCGCAGAGAAAGGGCACCTTGGAGCAGTTGTCTTCTGGGAGGGCTTGAGAGCAAACGAAGTAGGGAAACGTGGCCGGAATGCCAGCCTGCAAGACAATCCTATGAGGGATTGAGAAGAGGGGAGGACTGAGGAAGGGGAGGGAGACAAAGGGAGAGTAATTGGGAGGGCACGGATATGATCAAAGTATGTCACATGCATGTACAGATATGCCCCAGTGAAACCCACTCTTCTGTATAATTACTATACACTGATTAAAAAAAACACTATGTTATACACACTGTATTCTCTACTTTATAGATGCAGAAACAGAGGCACCAACATAATAAGTGACTTGCTCAAAGTCACACAGCAAGTATGCTGGTGTCTATAAAGTACTGGGTATGGTACCTGGCCTCTTGTAGGCATTCACCAAAGTTACCAATAGTCTTCTTGCTGAATATTTGTAGTGCCATGCTGAGAATACAATTTCTGTCTCCAAGCCAAATATCTTGGGTAAATTCATACCCACAGAACAATTAATGGAGTAGTCAGTTTTTGAAAATGACTACATGATTTCCAGAAAAAAAAAAAATTCTTCAATGGTTTTGCTCCCAGTAGCAAGTTCTCTCCTCTAGACATGTATCCATTGGCAAGTTTCCCACAGTGAAGGACTGGCTTTGGCTGCATTTAATATAAAACCTAAATAACATTGATTAGGCAAAATAGGAACTTATTTAATCTCTTATAAAAAGAAGGTCAGAAATAAGAATTTGGGGGCGGAGGCCGCGGTGAGATAACACAAAGGTGTTAGGGCCAAGGTCTCTGCAATTCTCTTTGCTTCTAACTCATTGTTGATTATAAAATGTCTGCTGCAGCTCCAGTCTTCCCATCCGCATTCCAGACAGAAAAAGGAAAAGGACAAGGACAAAAGAATAGTCTGAAGTCCCTTGGACGAAGATACCACTCACCATCACCACCTGTGACCAGCTGTCACCACTACTACTACAATATCTGCCCACACCTCAGGGGTGAAAACACTCCTGTGGCCCTTCCTATTTGCAAGGATGGCTGGAAAATATCACTTTAAATCGTTTAATCTGGGCAAATTGTCACTCCAACAAATGTCAGTCCGACAAAATGAGGAAGTGAGGGCAGAGGTGGAAGCTGAGAGCCAGAGTGGGCCCCAGCGGGCTTGCCCTGGCTGGGGACAGCTAATGGCTCCATCCTCAAGTTTTTTCAAGCTCGTTGTTTAACACATTGGTCACCTGAAACTGGCCATGGTGGGTGTATCTACAACACAAAGACTGACAAACACCACAAATAAGGTCCTGCCTTCTTTTCTGGAGAACCAGTTTAACATTTCCAGCACACGCTGGCTACTGGGCAGGTAAGGCTTTCCTTGCTACAGAAGGCTTTTCATTTCGCCTTATTACCTTCTGTTGGTTGTTTCTGACTATAATGGGTGAGACTTATTAAAGATGAAGCAGGTGATCTTTTGAAGTACCTGGTGTAATAAAAATCTCCCTCTTTAATTACATAAAGGTGCTAGGAGTATCCATTTATATTAGCTCTTCTTTCTTTAGAGAATGTACAAGTTCTTTGGTGGTAAGTTAGGAGTGTCATAAAACTATTGTAAATGCCTTTTCAAGATGTAAAAGCTTTTATTTTTAAATAGTATAAAAAAATCAAGAACTTTTCATAATATTTATGAATCAGACATGCTCCAAAACAGCCTCTCGATTTTGTGTTTGAAGCAAATATTACAACAAGCTGTTGCTGTAACTACCAACTTTTCTAAGATGTAATTTTAATAAAAATATAAGACACTCTTTGAACTAGCTTCTTCCAAAATTTATTCTGGAAAAAAACCAGTAAAGTGGAATATCATCATTTTTTTTTTCCAGTGCTAGGGGTAGAACCCAGGACCATAAGCATACTAGGCAGGTGTTCTATCACTGGGTGACCCCTGCCTGCCTGATTTTCATTCCTAAGGAGGAGAGAGCTCTTTCCTCCTTCCCTTTGGAATACAAACAGGTGCTTCAGACACAGCACTGACACGGACAAAGAATGTCTCCCCTTTGGCTTGAGAAGAGGCCATAAGAGTTAATTTTGGGAGCTGAACCAGAAATTGAAAAGTAAGCCTCAAGGGTTTGTGAACACAGTCCCACCCCACCTAGGAGGTTTTGCCTCCAAGCTAAAAGTGTCTTTAGGATATTTTAAAATGAGCACCTGAAACCAAGTCGTGTATCAGAGTTGTAACATGTATCTTAGATGGTTCTGTGAAAAATCTTGCTCTGTATGACTCACTTAATATTATCAGACTGTAGCCGTAATGCTGAAGAATCTTATTTGAAAAATAAATCAATGATCAATAGTGACCAATCTAAAAAGCTTGGGTATCCAACTGACTCATACTTATCTGTTGGGGGTTTTTGGAGGATGGTCAATAAATAACACCTCCTCTTTCTCCTAAGTACGAGGTCATATAAGAACCAATTAGAAGTCACAGAGATGGAAGTCTAAATATGATCTTTATTACCTATAAAGTGTATTGGAAGGTTTGGTCTTAGATCTGTGGCCAAATTGGCTTGCCAATATTGTACTTGCAAATACAATACAAATTAGCAACCTCCTGAAACTCGCTGGCACTAGTATAAAGGAAGAGCCAAGGCTGCAATTTACTTGTTTAACTGTGGATCAAACAGAATATCTCCCGGGGTGTAGTGATGCATGCCTGAAATTCTAGTGGCTTGGGAGGCTGAGGCAGGAGGATTGTGAGTTCAAAGCCAGCCTCAGCAGCTTAGCGAGGCCCTAAGGAACTCAGCAAAGCCCTGTCTTTAAATAAAATGTAAAAAAGGGCTAGGGATGTGGTTCAGTAGTAAAATGCCTCTGGGTTTAATTCCTGGTACCAAATCAAAAAAGATATTCAAGAGAATATCCTTCTTCTGGGTTCCTGAAGGATTCTTCCACTCTGCATCAGCATGTGCCCTAAGTTAGCTCCTCTTTCAAAAGCAAAGCTAATGTTGCACTTGTCCATGTAAGACAAGGTGATCGGGTTTTCTCCCCCAGTTAACAAAAGGATGCTTCTAATAAAACTTCACTACAGTTTGCATTTTGTTTTTAAGGAGTTGAAACTAAGTGTTATCCATTTCAAATTTGCTGCAGTTATATTGTCACCCTGCCCCCCAAACCATGGTTATTAAATGAGAGTACTTCCTGTAAAACCATAGGACTGAGAACATGGAACAGTGGCTGTAGAAGGTACTGACAAATGAAAGAACAATATTACTTTAGTTGGCCAGTATTTATTGAGCACCTACTGTGTGCTGGGTACAATTCTTGGCACTAAGATAACTGTAGCAATAGGACCTTTCATTTTAGGTTGGCAATTATATTTTCACTGGGGAGACAGTGAACACAGGAGCACAAGATAAGATGTGATCGTTGAAGCTAAGAGGACAATAAAACAGCATAAGGTGACAGTGATGGTAGGGACCCTGCAGGGTTCTGTTTTAGACCAGATGGCCACAGAAGGCTTCTCTGAGGAGAACTTTGAGCTGAGATGAGGATAATAGGAAGGATGCTGAGGAGTTAAGTCCCATCTGTAACTCTTGCCAGGACTGCATTTTATTCTGAATTCAAAAGAAAGTCATTGAATGCATCCGAGCAGCGGGGGTGGGAGGCAGGATGAGGGTTCCCTTTTTCTGGCTTCTAAGTAGAAAAGTGGGAGCTACAGGAGGATCTAGAGGGAAAGCAGGTAAACCAGGGAGAGGTGACTGCAGTGATCACAGGAGAAGATGGTGGCTTGGACAAGGCTGGTAGTGAGGATGGGCCAAAGAAGAAAGAATGCCTTTAAGGATTAATGCTTCTTTGACGGTGAGCTTCCAGAGGATTGGCCAAGTGAAGGGTGGTCCCCTTCCTATGGTGCTGAGCTCCTGTGAATTTCAGGAAATATGTATTTTAAAAGATGCTTGTCTCACATTGATATTTCTCAACGCTGCTCTCGACAATTACAGGAGTCTTCAATAATGAAGAATTGCAGAATTTCTCCACCAGCAGTACCTCTTGTTCTCCTGTGGTCCTAACTGCAGTTGGTTTTGTCACCCAAATGATGAATATGCTCCAATATCTTTCATCCAAAAAATACATACACACAAATATTCATAAACATATAGAGACACAAAGATAGAGCCACTCCTGGCCCTAAATATTTCCCCCGTTACATCCATTTTCTGGGTGACTCCATCATCCACATTTCCCCCAAAGAGTATTTTGCACCCTTGGCTATCTTCTAAATCCCACTGGCCACATCACGCACTCTAACCCAACTTCGGCTTGTACCTGGCCATTGAAACCCTTTTTGCTGAGCCAGGGTCACTGCATACTACGGGGTAGGTTGTGTATATATGATTTATCCCTGGTTTTAAAATTTCATTGACCTTCACATTGCCAAATTTAATGAACACTTTTCTGTTTTTGTTCTCTGGGGTGGCGCAGATTCAATAGACACCACCCGTCATTCTTTCATTCATAAACAACTGGGATCAAATCAACTTCCTAGAGGACTGGTTGAGTTAATAATGGAGTATTTTGGAGCTTGAATAAGGAAATAGGACTGTTTCCTATATGCTCCAGGGAAAAATCTCCAGGATTTGTTAAGTAAAGAAAATAAAGTGGGGAAAAACATGTATGTTTTAATTTATTTTAAAAGGTGGAGGGATATGAATATGTTCTTGTTTGTTCGCTTGTAACAAAATGATAATGGAAACATAATCTAAAACTTTTTTAAGAGTCCATGTTGGAGAGAGTGAGATAGAGAAAGCAGGATGGAGACTTGAGTTTTCTGAAAACACAATGTTTTGTGGATTTGATTTTGAACCATGGATATATTCTACCTAATTATAAAGCAAAGTTATTTTTTAATTAGAATCGATACAAACTAAAATAAAAATGAACCAAATTAACCTAACTATGATTGGGCCAGTACCACAGAGAGGAATTATTTCAAATATCTTTAAAAAGGCAGTGATCTGACTATAAATCCCTAATAGGATATAATTAAGGACAGAATGTAGTAGGGGGAAAAAAGGAAAGGAAAGAAGCTGTTTCAGTCGTTGTGTTATTATTAATATAGCATTTTAAATTTGAAATTATAAAAAAATGTAACGAAAGTAATTATTTTAACATTGTTACAGCCAAGATTGGAAAGTTTCCAGGGCTCTGGAGCCAGATTAGCCATGTGAATTTGGCCAACAAACTACTACTGCTTCCTCATCTATAGAAATAGATGAATAGTCCCTATATTATAAGCTTTTGAGAATTACGTGTCATGCAGTTAATGTAGCACTGGCTCTTGGAAAGAGCTCACTGTGAACTACTTTTATGAATTATCTCTATGTGTGCCACCTCCTCTCTAAGAGCTGATCGAAGGCGGTCATGTGTTCAAAATGTTTAACACAATTTCTGCAACACACTAAGTGCTCACTAAATATCTGTAAGTCAATTAATTTCCCTCATGTTAATTTTAATTCAAATAAATTCAAATAGTTGTGACTGTCTATGTTTCTGATCTAAAGAATTTGATATATTGTTTATATACTATATATGTAGACAATTGCATTTAAACAAGAGTGCTAAATACATGTTGTGATTTAGTTGACTTTTTGCTACCTGTCTACATTTTTTTTCGTGTCAATTATGCTATAATGTAAAACAGTATCACTACCTGCTCATTCCTTTGGCAAAACTGCTGTTCAACCATCTAAAAGGTCCTTTCATCGATAAGGAAATGCACACAAATTGTGAAACATTACCACCTACTAAGTTTATCCTCTACCTCCTCATGGTGACCCAGACCTGCATGAGCAGTGGAGTTCATTTTCCACACAAGATTTTCCAAGGCTGAAGAACTTTTAGTTTTCCAAACTCCTATGCTTTGAAATTCCTACATTTGCAGAAAGTCTCCACTTAAAACTTAAAAAAAAAAAAAAAGGTCTAAATTTTTTGTCCAGAGAGACCCTGTGATGTTTGCAAATTCCTGTGTTTTTAAAACTCTTCCCATTCTGTTGAAGGAGCAAGAAATGGTTGGTATACTAGATGGTTCTCAATATTAAGATAGGGGGAAAACGTGTCCTGGGGCCCCCCAAATCTATACTTTTTTAATAAGATAGAAAACGTTTTTCTTTCCCCGGAGTAGAGCTTCTCTGACCCTTTCAAGTGACTCTTTGGTGAAAGCAAACTGTTAGAGCATGGTCAGTCACAGGGACCCTTAAACGGAAATCTTACCACCTTACCATCTTCCTTTATCCAGATGTCCATCCATTTCCTCTCCCTTAGCATGGACATCACATTATTAGACCTCAAGTCTCCCTGATAGGATGTCTCCTAAGATTAAAAAGAGAACAGAAAAACAAACAAAAAAGACAAAATAAATAAAAAACAAAATACATTTCTTTATTACTTCCCAGACAATACTGGCTAACCCACAAGAGGAGGAAGACATGTAATCTGGAATAAGTCTTAAAATATAAGCTCCTTTGTCTATCTTCTTTAAAGTTCTAGAATGGTACATTCTAGCCTATGGCATAGGCCCAGAAAACTGAGATTTACTTTCACTTCTTTTAAGCTCTCTGTTTCTTCTAGGTAGGGTTATTCTCATCAAGGAAATGTTCTCAATGTAGCTCTAAGAGAACTAGATTAAAATTCTCCATCACATAAACTGTCTCCCCAGAGTATGTGTACTATGTGTTTCTTTCTCTCTCCAGTCTTCTCCCAGAATACATCTCTTTTCCTAGCAGTGTTTTCAATGAATAGAAATTAACTAGCATCAGCCAGGTGTGTTGGTGCGGTGGCACAGGCCTATAATCCCAGCAGATTGGGAGGCTGAGACAGAAGGATCGCAGGTTCAAAGCCAGCCTCAGCAAAGGCAAGGTGCTAAGCAACTCAATGAGACCCTGTCTCTAATAAAATACAAAATAGGGCTGGGGATGTGGCTCAGAGGTAGAGTGCTCGCCTAGCATGCGTGAGCCACTGGGCTCGATCCTCAGCACCACATAAAAATAAAATTAAGGTATTGTGTCCACCTACAACTAAAAAATAAGTGTTTTTTTTTTTAAAAATATAGACTGAGCATCTACTAGGCCCTGTTATAAGTCAATAAGTAAAGCAAGAATTGCTCTTGCTTCCATGGAACTGATGTTCTAGAGAATCTGGAGAATATCTGGTGAGATGGCTCCAAACAGGCAGCCTGCTAGTGTTGGGAAGAAGCAATACAAAGAACCAGAGTAGTACAGGCAGATTTCTTCTTCTAGAGCTCTCCCTCCTGTGCTCTGGGTCCATTTTTCTCATAGATATGCTATGTGCTCTGTTTCTTATATTCCCAGAAAATATGCACTGAACTAACTGCAGGTGTTGTGGGAACACATTTAAGAAATTTTAGGAATGACCATAAGGGAAATGACTCACTTTGGAGAAATTCACAGTAATAGTGTATCTGGAATGATCCCCTTTACTATGTTGGAGTGCAAACATAATCACCTCACTTTCAATCATTCCATTTATTACTTGAGCTCCCACCTGCCCTTAGTGACAGGAAATCTACTTATTTCCTGATACCTTCCACAACCTCCCTGCTTTGATAAGATCATCAAGGATTCATCCAATCCAAAGGAGACCAGTCCTACTGCAAAAAGCCAGGAAAAGAGAAAGAGAACCGGGAAGCATGACCAGTCCATTAGCAGCTTGGGTTGGGTTTCTGCCACAGGAAGTTAAAGATGAGCCCTGTACATTCTAATAACAAGACATTTGCTGATGGTCACTTTCATACTCCCATGGATTCAGCTCTTCTCTTCCCATCACCCCAGCTGCATCCTTTCCCACCCCTGTGCTCTGAGGCCACATCTATTTTAGATTGCATTCACACTGTCAGTCATTCCCCAATATACACAGTACTAAGCCATCTTAGTACTGTGCCATCTGCACCAAGGCTAGAAAAGAACTCAGCCCCAGTGTCTGTCATCCTGGAGTAAGCATTCTCATAAAGCCTTAGCACCTTTCCTGCTGCTGGACACCTTGGCACATCCCAACCAGGAATCTTCTATTGCATGCAAAGGCGAAGGGTAGATGTTGCAAAGCAGCAAACACATGTCTGTTTTACGCAGAGAGACACCTACACCTACACAAATTCATGGGGAAGTATTTGCCCTACATTTTCATAATTTGAGGGTCTTTTAGATGATTTCTTACAGTGAAGTTTGTTGATATCCTTGAAAGGAACTGTTTTAGTCAGCGTTTTTGCTGCTGTGACTAAAGGACCTGACCAGCACAGTTATAGAGGAGGAAGAGTTTATTTGAGGGCTCACGGTTTCAGAGGTCTTGGTCCATAGAAGGCTGGCTCCATTCCTCGGGGCTCTAGTGAGGCTGAACATCATGGCAGGACAGTGTGGCACAGGGAAGCAGTTCATATCATGGTGATCAGGAGGCAGAGAAGCTCCACTCTCCAGATACAAATATATACCCAAAGCCACGCCCCAGTTCCCACCTCCTCCAGCCACACGCCACCACTTCAGTTTCCACTCAGTTAATCCCTATCAGAGGATTAAATCATTGATTGGGTTAAGATCCTTTCAACTCAATCATTTCTCCTCTGAACCTTCTTGCATTGTCTCACACGTGAGCATATGGGGGACACCTCACATCCAAACCATAACAGGACCATTTTTGACTATGCAATAAAAGATGTGGTAGCTCATTCATTACAACACTGACTTGTCTTAAAGAAAGTTCCACTTCTAGGACTATGGGTTTTAAGTGAGGTCAAGAACTCACCATCAGGACTGGATAAGAGTTATGTTGTTTGCTTTTCCTCTTATCATCTAGTAGGAGGAGAGTTATCATCATCTTAATAACAGGAAAATACTAAAACGAATATGTTAGGGGGTTATTTGGTTGCTCATTAGCGAGCGTGGTAGAACAAACACAAATCAGTGATGTTGGTGGCATTTCAGACTTTCTGATGGCAGAGCACCCATCTGAAGGCTTAGCTCTGCTCCTTTCTTCTTCAAACACCTCACCGTTCTTTTATATGGACCTCAGACTTAAGTCTAAAATCCTCAGACAGGTATTCAAAGTCTTCCACAGTCTGGGCCTTACTCACTTGTTCATCTTAATTGACCGTTATTTTTAGAACCATATTTTCTTTCAGCTGTATTTTTTTACTCATTATTTCACAAACTTGCCATGCACACTTTTAACAATAAACTTTATTTCAGAATAATTTCAGATTTACAGAAAAACAGCAAAGATGATACAGAGTTCAATAGAATACCCGTCACCCAGTTTCACCTAATGCTAGCATCTTACATTATCATGGCGCATTTGCTACAATTGATGTATTATTGTGAACTGAACAGTCTTCCTGCTAATGTTCCAGGATCCAACTGAGGGTATCACATTGCAGTTAGAGCAGGTACCTTTCTGTGTCTAGTTCCTGCTCATCCCAGTCTCCCAACCTCCAGGAAGCGCTTTCCTTTTCTGACCTATCTCCAAGGTCCATTCATGCCATGTCTCTGTAATGTCTTTCTGAATTGTTCCCGTCTTCAGGGATTTCTCTGATGTTTAAACTCCAGAACACTTTGGTCTGGATCATATATTCATATATTTGGAGCGTGGAATACACTGACCTGCATTATTATGTATCTTTTTATATTTGTTTTCCAATTATCTCTTAAGGAAAAGAAAATACCTCATTTTCTTATCCCTGGCCCATAGTTCTACAACTATCATTTTTTTTAAAGAGAGAGAGAGAGAGAGAGAGAGAGAGAATTTTAATATTTATTTATTTTTTTTTTAGTTTTTGGCGGACACAACGTCTTTGTATGTGGTGCTGAGGATCCAACCTGGGCCGCACGCATGCCTGGCAAGCGTGCTACCGCTTGAGCCACATCCCCAGCCCCATTCTACAATTATTAATTGAATTATCAAGGGCCCAAGGAGACTACATTTATAGTTTATAACATAAGAAATATAAATATAACTTGACAAGTTATAATAACAAATATTTATTGAGCATTACCGTGTGCCAGACACATCACATGTAGTATTGTAGCTGATTCTTATGAAATTTTATGTGGCAAATATTATAATGAGCCCCATTTAGGGTAAGTCGTTTGCCCAAGACTACACGACAGGAAGGAAATGGACCCAAGGCTCCTACTCAAGCATTATGGCTCCAGAGCTCACAAATTCCTGAGCACTTTACTACACAAAGTGCTTTTTGCCCCAGCAAAGATTTCCAATCTTTAGTCTACATTTGAGGCCTCCTATTCAATTCCATCCAGCCTGTCTTCAACTCTGAATAGCTAGTTTCCCTGGTAGCCCACAGATATCGTCCTTCTCCTTCTTTTTTTTTTTTTTGGTACCAGAGTTTGACCTAGGTATACTTAACCACTGAGCCACATCCCCAGCCCTTTTTCTGTTTTATTTTGAGACAGGGCCTCACTAAATTGCTGAGGCTGACCTTGAACTTGGGATCCTCCTTCCTCAGCCTTCAGAGCTGAAGGGAATATAGGCATGCACCCCCACTCCCAGCTCCACTGATATCATTCTTGAAAGTTTCAATTACTCTCTTTTTACCAGTTCCATTGTCCTTTTTTAAAAAAAAAAAAAAACTTATTTATTTGTTTAATTAGGTCTATATGACAGCAGAATTCATTTTGATTCATTGTACACAATTGAAGCACAGCTTTGCATTTCTCTAATTTTACACCATGTAGTGTCCCACCATATGTGTCTAGGGTAATGATGTCCATTACCATATATATGCATATACCCCATACCTCCTCTCCTTTGCCCAATCAGAGTTCCTCCACTCATGCTTTCCCCCATCAGCATCCACTTATAAGAGAGAACATTTGGCCTTTGGGTTTTTTGGGATTAGCTAACTTCACTTAGCATGATATTCTCCAACTTCATTCATTTACCTGCAAATGCCATAATTTTATTCTTTTCATGCTGAGTAATATTCCATTGTGTATATATACCACAGTTTGTTTATCCATTCCTCTATTGAAAGGGATTTAGGTTGCTCCCACAGTTTAGCTATTGTGAATTGAGCTGCTATAACACTGATGTGGCTTCATTACTATAGTATGCTGATTTTAAGTTCTTTGGGTATAGATGGAGGAGTGGGATAGCTGAATCAAATAGTGGTTCCATTCCAAGTTTTCTTTTTCTTTTTTTTTAAAGAGAGAGAGAGAGAGAGAGAGAGAGAGAGAGAATTTTTTAATATTTATTTTTTAGTTTTTCAGCGGGCACAACATCTTTGTTTGTATGTGGTGCTGAGGATCGAACCCAGGCCACACGCATCCAGGCGAGCACGCTACCGCTTGAGCCACATTCCCAGCCCCCATTCCAAGTTTTCTTTCTTTTTTTTTTTAATTTTTTTAATTATTAGTTGTTCAAAACTTTACAAAGCTCTTGACATAACATATTTCATACATTTGATTCAAGCGGATTATGAACTCCCATTTTTACCCCGTATACATATTGCAGATTCACATTGGTTACACATCCACTTTTTTACATACTGCCATACTAGTGTATGTTGTATTCTGCCATTCCAGGTTTTCTAAGGAATCTCCATAGTGCTTTCCAGAGTGGTTGCAATAATTTGCAGTCCCACCAGCAATGCATGAGTGTGCCTTTTACTCTGTACACTGATTGGTTTGGGACTTTTAAGCTATGTTGTATTGTGTCCTTTCTCTCTTTCTGTGGGAAGGCTCTTTGCATCCTTGCACTGAGCCTTAAAACTGGAACATTATAGAACACAATAACCACTATTTTTTTTCTCTTTGTGAGAATATTTTGAAAGGCTGACATTTTTTAATTTATTGAAATTGACACATAAAAGTTGTACATATTTATGGGGCACCATGTGATATTTTGATACATGTATACCTTGTGTAATGTTCAAATCAGGTCAAACCTATCTATCTCCTCAAACATTTATCATTTCTTTGTGGTAAAAGCATTCAAAATGCTTGTACTTTTTATTTTAAATATGCAATACGCTGTCATGTCCTTCAGTCAGTCATCCTGCTATGCAATATCACATGAGAACTTATGTCTCCCACCTAAATACAAAGTCCCCTTTCCCCGTCCCTCTCTCTTCCCTAGTTTCCCTAGCCTCTGGCAATCAGATTGTACCTTCAACTTCTATGAGATCAACACTCTTAGATCCACATTAGTGAGATCATGTAATATTAGTCTTTCCATAGTTGGCTTACTTCACTCCTATACTACCCTCCAATTCCATCCCTGTTGCAAATATCAGGATTTCATCCTTTTTTTTCCATAGTTGAATAGGATTCAATTGTGTACATATAAAATATTTTCTTTATCCAATCATCATTTGTTTCCATTGATGGCCTACGTTTTTTAAATTATAAAAGAAGTATATGCATATAAAGTGAGAAATTCCTTTTTCAATTTTTTCCCCTACCCTTTCCTTAAGGACAGATTGTTTTAAAATGTGGCCTTGGCATAAAATATTTAAAGTTATAAATACTTCTAATTATAAAAGAAAATATAAGAGTCCTGATTTAATATTTTTCAACTGAAAGTTGGGTACATTGGTACATGCCTGTAGTCCCAGCTGCTTAGGAGGCTGAGGCTTGATGACGGCTTGAACCCAGGAGTTCAAGACTACTCTGGGCAACACAGTGAGACCCAAGTTCAAACAAAATGAAGAAACAAAAAAACAATTTTAAAACTTTCCAATTATGCAGAAGAATAAATACAAAAACCTCACAAGAACCTCACTAAGCACCGCCCTCCCATCCTTTCTAGAAGAAACCACTGTGAAGGTTACAAAACCTTGGGAAGTTTTCTCAACTTTTGTTTGTTTGTGGCAGGAGTAGACTCTCGTCATACTTTGTGGCCTGATGTGCCCGGTTATTCCCTTGACCTCTGCTGCCTTTGATGTTGCTACCCAGTCTTTTTTTTATCACATTCTAGCCAATCTCGTTTTTCTGGACACTAACCAATCACTTTCTTCTTTTTTACGTTTCTTCTTTCTTACCCCAAACAGTGACTTTATCTGAAATTTCTGAGTTTTTTTCTCTGAATATTTTCATCTTCAGAAATTTGATTCATTCTCTGAGTTGGCCGCCATCTTCCCTAGACTCTTGCTTCCAAACATCTTTTTTGGAGTTTCTCAACCCACACTCATTCTTTATTGTGATCTGATTCACACCTACCATTCCAATAAATTACATTAAAAGGTGCCTGACCCTTTAAATGTCAGATCTGTTCATCACAGAAATTCCCTTAGCCCTCTACCATATGAGCTTCTGCTACCAGGAACTGTCTTGTCTTCAAAAAGCACTCTCTTCCTAGACTTGGAGACGTTGCAAAATCCTTGTTTCTCCTCTATCTTTAGATCAGCACCTGCCTTACCCCACCGCCCTCCAGGGTTTTTTGTTCCCTGTCTTTGTCTTGCCCCTAGATGCCCTGGGGAATTTCGTCAGCTTCCACAAACATCAACACCTCTAACTCCAACATCAACTAACCTTGCTCAAAACCAATTTCACACTTCCAACTATCTGCTTGTCATTTTCACAATTTTACTGCACAGGTAAGATGTCATCTTACTCATTTCACATCTTCCTCATTTCCGTTAATGAACTTTGGCCCAACTGGGCAGCATATTGATCATTTTTCTTCCTAGTGCTCTTTGAATTCCATTGATTCTCTCTCCCACAAATTCTATTGCCACCTCTTTTTTCTTCCTTTGTCTATATGGTCCCGTGATCTTCTTCTAGCTTCTTAACTACACTTTTATAGCCCTCCGATTCTCTCATCTTTATTGTCCTCTTCATTGTCTATGCCCCGTACAAATCTCCAGGTAAGTCTTCCATAAAGTCTGGCTCTAACCATGATTGTTTCCCCGATCAAACTCTCCAGTGACACGACACTGTGTGGGAGCAAGATACAAATTTTTCATCATGGTTTTGGAAAACCCCATACAGCAATTCTTAAACACTTTTCGGTTAGGATCCCTTTTCACTTTCAAAAGCTATTAAGGAAGCTGGGCGTGGGAGTGTACACCTGCAATCCCAGTGAGTCCAGAGGCTGAGACAGGAGGATTGCAAGTTTGAGGCTAGCCTCAGCAACTTAGTAAGACCCTCAGCAACTTAGCAAGACCCTGTCTCAAAACAAAAAATAAGAAGGACTGAGACTATAACTCAGTGGTATTGCATCCCTTCAATCACCAGTACGAAAAAAGAAAGAAAAAATTATTGAGAGCTTTTATTTATATGGGTTATACCTATCCCTTACTGTGTTTTAAGTTAAGACTGAGAAAACTTTAAAAATACGTATTTATGTATTTTAAAATAAAATAACAGACCAATTGTATGTAAAGATAAATACTATATTTTATGAAGAAAATAACATTTAAAAAATTTAATCAGGAGATTGCCATTGCTTTGCACTTTTAGAAATCTCTCCATGTGACTTAATAGAAGAATAGAAGACAGCTACATAGTTCTTACATCTGCCTCTATAGTCAGTTCATTGTGATATCACATGCTTTGTAACCCCTAGAAAAATTCCTTTGTATATTTACAAGAGAAGAAGAATGAAAAGTCAAAGAACATCTTCCTATTATTGGGGTAATAGTTTTGGCTACACTGAACCTTTGAAAGGATTCCACCTCTTGAGAATTACTGCTATACACTTCTCTCTCAATGCTCCTTAATCAAACTTCAGATTCCAGGTAAACCAGACTATTTATCCCCTTAACATATTCATATTTCCATAGCTATCATATGAATTCAGTATCTCACTCAAACAATTTTATTTGTACATTGCAAGTTCTGTATGGTTCACCCAGGACACAGGATTTTGGTGGGAAAAAAATGAGACTTTTCCTGTGATTTACTGGAAAGCAGTCAGTACTGGGAATCAGTGCTTAATGCCAATTCTGTAACTAACATTTTGTGCTACCTTGAACAAATCATTTAATGTCTTGGTTCTTGGTGCATGCATTTATAAGCAGAAGAAATTAGGTATGGTGATCTCAGGGTATTATTCCAGATTTAAAAGCAGCAGGGAGTTGGAATTAAATCACCTGTCATCTATTCTGAAGAAGTAGGAAATATTCATACTTGCCACTTCCAATCTTTTGTATTCTCTCTTAGTTAACCATAAACTGCTGCCTTCTTGTATGTACATAAAAATCAGGTTCTCTGCAGTTTCTAATGACTATCTTGAAGGGGTTTCAAGAAAAAACCCTCTGGACCTTTCTTGAGCCTCTTGAGTCAGTAAGTAGTTTTGTTTAATTTTGGAATGTGTCTCCAATACATTTCATGAAATTTAGAAAATTTTCAGTCATATTTCTCTTTTCATGACCTTTAATGTATTATCACATATTAAATTCATCTTTTTTGGTTGTCTTTGTGTTTCATTTGGAATACTTTTTCAAATTCACTCACCTTTTGTCTGCAGAGTCAACTCATCTGTTGTTCTCATTGAGTGTATTTTTTTTATCTCAGTCATTGTATCATTCATCTCTAGTAGTTTTTTTTTTATTTTTAAATTCTCTTTTAAGTCATCTCTTCTTAACATGTTTTTTTTTCCACTATCTTCTTGAACATAAGGAGGATATTGTAGTAATTGATTAACATCCTTATCCACTAATTCAATTTCATTGGGTCTGTTTTCATGGATCTGTATTCCTCCACATTGTAGATGCTATTTCCCTTTTATTTGACATATTTTTTCTTCTAGTAATTTTAGTAATTTTCTTCTAGTAATTTTGGATACCAGACTCTGTGAAATTTACATTGTTGCATGCTGGATATTTTTTTTTCCTTAAATATTCTTGGACTTTGTTCTGGAATGCAGGTAAGCAACTTGAGAATGGTTGGATCCTTTTAAAGCTTGCTTTTAAGCTTGTGCAGGTGGGATCAGAGTAGCATCTAGTCTAGGGCTAATATGGCCCCTTTACTGAAGCAGTGCTTCTCAGAGCACTATATCCCTTGCCCTGTGTAGTAAAAGGTTTTCCGTCTGGCTGCATTAGCCCTGCATATGATCTCTGGGGATTATCCTCGTGTTCTTTCCTAGTTATTCTTTCTCTGGCTGTCAGCATATATAAGCACTGATCAAAACTTTCTTGAAGGGGACTGGGGTTGTGGCTCAGTGGTAGAGTGCTTGCCTAGCATGCATGAAGCACTGGGTTCGATCCTTGGTACAATGTAAAAATAAATAAATAAATTAAATAAAGGTATAAAAAGAGAATTTACCTGAAGATTCCAGGGGAATCCCTAGCAGGCATCTGGAACTCTCTCACTTCAGGTCCCTCTCTGTGCAACAATCTTTCTAAAACTTGGCCTAACAGATTCTAACTGTCTTGGCTTCCCTAAATCCTTAACTCTACACCCTTAATTCTGGGTGCCCCTCAGGCTTTGTTTGGTTTCTTCCATCCTGCACTGCAACCTGGAAACTCTCTATATGCACCAAGTTAGAGCAATTTTAGAGCTTATTTGGTTAATTTCCATTCTCTCAGGATTGATGACTTGTGCTGCCTGTTGTCCAATGTCAGAAAACCATTGTTTCCTACATTACAATTACTTTTAGTAAGTTTTAAAATTTTGTTTTTCACATTTAATCCTTGTTTGATCTGTAATTGACATTTCTTTTCAATGCTATATAGAAGGCATTATGAACTGAATTGCACCTTCTCCCCCCCAAAAAAATTCGTATGCTGAAGCTCTGTCACCTAATGTGACTGTATTTGGGGAAAGGGCCTTTAAGGAGGAAATTCGGGTTAAATGAGGTGTTTAGGGCGGGGCCCTGATCCAACAGAACTTTGGCCTTATGAAAAGAGAGTGAGATATCAGAAATCCATGTGTGCAGAGGAAAGGAAAGTCCATGTGAGGACACAGGAAAAAGAGCCGTCTGCAAGCCAAGGAAGGAGGCCTCACCAGAAAACAATCTGCCAGCACTTTGATCTTGGGCTTCCAACTGCCAGGACTCTGAGAAAATAAATACCTGCTGTTCAAGAAACCCAGGTACTTGTTATGGCAGCCCTGGAAGGCTAACATCTAATAAATAAAGGGATTCAACTTCACTTGTAGATAACTAGTTATCTTAGCATGTTATTGTAGTCTTGGGTTTTCCCTACAGAACTGCATTATAACCTCTCCCATGTAAATATTGCCTGATTTCTGTCCCACTGGTCAGTTTGTCTATTATTACACCAAGACAATACTATCCTAATTATTAGGATATTCAATATCTTAAGTTTTTAGGGGGCAAGTGCATCTCTCTTATTCTGTTATCGAGAATATAAGAGTATGGTGATTCCTGGCACATTGCTCTTCTGTATCCATTTCCAATTACCATCAAGAACACTGTTGGGATTTTAATTGTGCTGCATTCAAAGTGTAAGTCAATTTGGGTACTACTGACATATTTAGACTATTGTCTTCCTTTTCATGAATGTGGTCTGTTTGTCAATATATTGAATTTTTTCTCTTACATTTTTCAATACATTTGTATAGGTTATCGATAAAAGTCATGCACATTTTTTGTGAGATTTCTTCCTGAGTACATTTTTGGTATTGCAGTTACACATTGGTATTTAGAATCTATTTTCCATTTGTCACATATATCTTTGTCTATATCTATACACATATGTATATGTGTATAGATACAGATATAAATCAATTAGTTTTTGTGTATTTATCTTTTGTGCGTGAGTGTGTGTGTGTGTGTGTGTTGCAGGGGATTGAACCCAGGGTCTTGCACATGCTAAGCAAGCACTCTACCACTGAGCCTCAGTCTCAGCCCTGTATCTATCTTTTGGCTGACCACTTTACCAAACTCCTAATTATAATAGGTTGACTGTATATGACTATCATCTGTGAAAGTGACAGTTTTTGTTCCTTCTTTTTCAACCTGGCATCTATTGTTCCTTTCTCTGGGCTTATTGCATTGGCTTAGGCTATCTAATACAATATTGAGCAGAAGAGGACATTTTTGTGTTATTTCTGGTTTTAAAGGGAATGTTTTTAATGTTCCTCGTTAAAAATAATATTTTGTATAAGTTTTGGGTAGTTACCCTTTATCAGGTCAAGAAAATTCTGTTCTGTTTCTAAATTGATAGGAGTTTTTAATAAAAAATGAATTATGTACTCATAAAATTTTTATCCTACATCTGTTGAAATGATCATATGGTTTTTCTCCTTTAATATGTTTTTGTAGTAACTGACATTTATGGATTTTCTAATAATAATCCATTCTTGCATTCTTTGGATAAACACACAACTTAGTCATAATGTATTTTTTGCACATGTTAGACTCAGTGTGCTAATATTTTATTTAGAATTTTTTGCATCATGTTCCTATATTAGACTGACCTATAATTTTCTTTTCTTGTATCATTCTTTTCTAGTTCTAGTATCAAAGTTAGGTTTGTCTCATAGAATGCATTCCTAAGTTTTTGTCTTTTTATAGTTCTATGTGAGTTTTTATTTATGTAAGATTATGTAAGATTAGAAGTATTCACTTCATAAAGTTTGGTGGAATTTGCATATATACACATACACACTTATTGGGAATACATTTTTCTAAGAATTTATGCATTTCATCCTTACTTCCAAATTTAAATCGACATTGCTTATTTATAGTACCCTTTACTGTTATTATCACCATGGACACAACAAGGTTATGCCCCCCCATTCGATCCTAACTTTGCTCAGTTGCTCCATCCTCTTTTCCTTCATCAATCTTACCAGAAGATTAATTAATTTTAATTAATATTTTAATTTTTATTAATATTTATTAATTTTAATTAATGGAAATAATTAATTTTAATTAATATTTTCAAAGGCCACTATGGTTTTGTTGGTTTTCTCTTTTGCATTTTTTCTACCCTATTGATTTCTGCTCTTATCTTTATCATCTCCTACCTACAGGCTTATCCTACTCTGTTTCTAATTTACTAGTAAGACACCATAGTAACTTTCAATCTTTTAATGACAGTGCCATTTTCACTTCATTATACAAGTTTTGATATGTCTACATTTTAAGAGTCTATATAATTAATTTCTAAATGTTTTTAAATTTAACTTTGATTCATCATTGGATTATACTTTAGTAGCTTATTAATAATTTCTAGGTATATATGGATTTTATCTTTTTGTTATAAATATTATCTCATAAATTTTTAGGATTGCTGTTCAATTTGGAAAACCATGATCCACATTCTTTCAGGATGGGCTTAAAGATTTCAGGGAATTTCAAGATTTCTAGTACAGGACTAAATTTAGAGTCTTTGAATCGACAACAATCAACAACTAGTTCATCATGGGAGACTGATAAGCTTATTTAGAAGAACATTATGAATTTTATGGTGTCTTTAATGATGTCAGAATTTTGTCAAATCCAGGAAGGATTTTATATTCTTCCTAATTATTTATATAATAATTACATTATCAAATAATACAGGAAATGCTTTATTTTTTCTGTTTGAAGTGGAGCTGTTTTTCATAATGAATCATGGCTTTTGGTATAAACTGAAACTTTTGTTAAAATTTGCCAAAATAATTTCTATTGGTTTTAATTTATTTTTTTAATCACTTTCACTTTCTAATAATTTTAACAAAGTTTTCTTCTGCTGTTGAATATATGAATTTAAAGATGACAAAAAGTCCTTTTTATATGTCCAAATCAGGTATTTTGTTCCAAAATGTCCACACAGATCACAGTTAAAATGGCATAACTATATCAGTTTTTTAAATAGACATTTTATACCTCTTTTGGATTTGGATTCTGTTTCAAATCCTTGAAATTATGGGTAATGTCCTTAAAACACAAGATTTGAACAGTTTTCAACATGCACAGATCATGTGGATATACTGACTTTTCTTTAATGAAAGTCCAAGTTGGTTTATGTTTTAGTTTGTTGGGACTACCGTGACAAAATACCACAGAGTAGGTGTATTAAACAACAGAAATTTAAGCCGCCATTCGCGCTTGCAAGGTAAACAGACCTGTGACAGCCTGGCGGGTCAGGCCCAGTGGCCTGCCAGTGTGGTACACACGTCACCCCAACTGGAGTAGGGGCAGAGCAGATCCTTCTCCCACGCCCGGATCAGGCCCTGCCAGTGTGGTGGTCACGTGACCCCAATTGGAGTGGGGGTGGAGCGGAACCGCCACCCGTGCCCTCAGGGTGAGCAGACCTGTGACCAACCTGCAGATCAGGCCCAGGGGTCCGCAGGCGTGGTAGAAGGGGCAGGGCAGATCTGCCACCCGCGCCTCCAAGGTAGACAGACCTGCAACAGACCGGCGGATCAGGCCCAGGAGCCTGCCGGCGTGGTACACACACCACCCTAATTGGAGTAGGGGCAGAGCAGAGTCGCCGCCCGTGCCAGGAACAGGCCCAGCGTCCTGCAGGCGGGGTAGTCACGACACCCCAATTGGAGTAGGGGCAGAGCAGAGCCTCCACCCGTGCCCGAAAGGTGGGCAGATCTGCGACCGACCAGCGGGACAGGCCCAGTGGCCTGCCGGTACGACAGACACGTCACCCCATTTGGAGTAGGGGCAGAGTAGAGCCGCCGCCCGCGCCTGCAGGGTAGGCAAACCTGCAACCGACCGGCGGATCAGGCCCGGTGGCCTGCCGGCGTGGTACACTCGTCACCCCAATTGGAGTAGGGGCAGAACAGAACCGCCGCCAGCGCCCAGAACAGGCCCAGTGACCTGCCGGCGTGGTAGCCACGACACCCCAATTGGAATAAGGAGAGAGCAGAGCCGCCGCCCACGCCTGCAGGAAAGATACGCAAGCAGTATGAAAAGACAAGGAAAGAAAGGACCATAAGCAATGCAGGTCAACGCAACTTTAGAAGAGGTAACAGCTGCAGCAGATGGAATGTCAGATAAAGAATTCAGGATATACATGCTTCAGATGATCTGGAGTATCAAGGAAGACATTAAACAGCAAAATCAGACAATGAAAGATCACTTCGACAATGAATTACGCAAACAAATCCAGGAAGCAAAGGATCAACTATACAGGGAGATAGAGGTTATAAAAAACAAACAAACAGAAATCCTAGAAATGCAGGAAGCAATAAACCAACTTAAAAACTCAATGGAGAATACTACCAGCAGAGTAGAACACTTAGAAGATAGAACATCAGACAATGAAGACAAAGTATTTCAACTGGAAAAGAACATAGACAGTTCAGCAAGACTGTTAAGAAACCATGAGCAGAACATCCAAGAAATATGGGATAACATTAAGAGACTAAACTTAAGAGTCATTGGGATACAGGAAGGTACAGAGCTCCAAACCAAAGGAATGAGCAGTCTATTCAATGAAATAATACGAGAAAACTTCCCAGACTTGAAGAATGAGACAGAATCCCAAATTCTAGAAGCCTACAGGACGCCGAATGTGCAAAATCATAAGAGATCCACACCTAGACACATTATAATGAAGATGCCCAACATACAGAATAAGGAGAGAATTTTAAAAGCTACAAGAGAAAGGAAGCAGATCACATTTAGGGGTAAGCCAATCAGGATAACAGCTGATCTTTCAACACAGACTCTGAAAGCTAGAAGATCCTGGAATAACATATTTCAAACACTGAAAGAAAATGGGTTCCAACCAAGAATTGTGTATCCAGCGAAATTAAGCTTCAGGATGGAGGATGAAATTAAAACCTTCCACGATAAACAAAAGCTTAAAGAATTCGAGGCTAGAAAACCATCTCTTCAAAACATCCTCGACAAAGCATTACAGGAAGAGGAAATGGAAAATAACAATGAAAACCAACAGTGGGAGGTAGGACAGTAAAGGGGGGTAAAATAATCAAAGAGGAAAACAAACCATGTTTAGTAACATAAATAAACAAATATGGCTGGAAGAACAACCCATATCTCAATAATAACCCTAAATGTTAATGGCTTAAACTCACCAATTAAGAGACACAGGCTAGTAGAATGGATCACAAAACAAGACCCAACAATATGCTGCCTACAGGAGATGCATTTGATAGGAAAAGACATACATAGGCTGAAGGTGAAAGGTTGGGAAAAATCATATCACTCATATGGACTTCGGAAACAAGCAGGAGTGTCCATACTCATATCAAATAAAATAGATTTCAAGCCAAAGTTAATCAAAAGGGATAAAGAGGGACACTACATACTGCTTAATGGAACCATACACCAACAAGACATAACAATCATAAATATTTATGCCCCAAACAATGGTGCAGCTATGTTCGTCAAACAAACTCTTCTCAAGTTCAAGAGACTAATAGACCACCATACCATAATCATGGGAGACTTCAATACACCTCTCTTGCCACTGGACAGATCTTCCAAACAAAAGTTGAATAAGGAAACTATAGAACTCAATAACACTATTAATAACCTAGACCTAATTGACATATATAGAGTATACCACCCAACATCAAGCAGTTACACTTTTTTCTCAGCAGCACATGGATCCTTCTCAAAAATAGATCATATATTATGTCACAGGGCAACTCTTAGACAATATAAAGGAGTAGAGATAATACCATGCATCTTATCTGATCATAATGGAATGAAACTGAAAATCAACGATAAAAGAAGGAAGGAAAAAGCATACATCAATTGGAGAATGAACAATAGGTTACTGAATGATCAATGGGTTATAGAAGACATCAAGGAGGAAATTAAAAAATTCTTAGAGATAAATGAAAACACAGACACCACATATCGGAATCTATGGGACACATAGAAAGCAGTTCTAAGAGGAAAATTCATTGCTTGGAGTTCATTCCTTAAAAAAAGAAAAAACCAACAAATAAATGATCTCATACTTCATCTCAAAATCCTTGAAAAAGAAGAGCAAAACAACAGCAAAAGAAGTAGAAGGCAAGAAATAATGAAAATCAGAGCTGAAATTAATGAAATCGAAACAAAAGAAACAATTGAAAAAATTGACAAAACTAAAAGTTGGTTCTTTGAAAAAATAAACAAAATCGACAGACCCTTAGCGATGCTAGCGAAGAGAAGAAGAGAGAGAACTCAAATTACTAGCATACGGGATGAAAAAGGCAATATCACAACAGACACTTCAGAAATACAGAAGATAATCAAAAACTATTTTGAATCCTTATACTCCAATAAATTAGAAGATAGTGAAGGCATAGATAAATTTCTTAAGTCATATGATCTGCCCAGATTGAGTCAGGAGGATATAGAAAACCTAAACAGACCAATATCAATTGAGGAAATAGAAGAAACCATAAAAAGACTACCAACTAAGAAAAGCCCAGGTCCAGATGGGTATACAGCAGAATTTTACAAAACCTTTAAAGAAGAACTAATACCAATACTTTTCAAGCTACTTCAGGAAATAGAAAAGGAGGGAGAACTTCCAAATTCATTCTATGAGGCCAACATCACCCTGATACCTAAACCAGACAAAGACACTTCAAAGAAAGAAAACTACAGACCAATATCTCTAATGAACCTAGATGCAAAAATCCTCAATAAAATTCTGGCGAATCGGATACAAAAACATATCAAAAAAATTGTACACCATGATCAAGTAGGATTCATCCCTGGGATGCAAGGCTGGTTCAATATAAGGAAATCAATAAATGTTATTCACCACATCAATAGACTTAAAAATAAGAACCATATGATCATCTCGATAGATGCGGAAAAAGCATTCGACAAAGTACAGCATCCCTTTATGTTCAAAACTCTAGAAAAACTAGGGATAACAGGAACATACCTCAATATTGTAAAAGCAATCTATGCTAAGCCTCAGGCTAGCATCATTCTGAATGGAGAAAAACTGAAGGCATTCCCTCTAAAATCTGGAACAAGACAGGGATGCCCTCTCTCTCCACTTCTCTTCAACATAGTTCTCGAAACACTGGCCAGAGCAATTAGACAGACGAAAGAAATTAAAGGCATCAAAATAGGAAAAGAAGAACTTAAATTATCACTATTTGCAGATGATATGATTCTATACCTAGCAGACCCAAAAGGCTCTACAAAGAAACTATTAGAGCTAATAAATGAATTCAGCAAAGTGGCAGGATATAAAATCAACACGCATAAATCAAAGGCATTCCTGTATATCAGCGACAAATCCTCTGAAATGGAAATGAGGACAACCACTCCATTCAAAATATCTTCAAAAAAAAATAAAATACTTGGGAATCAACCTAACAAAAGAGGTGAAAGACTTATACAATGAAAACTACAGAACCCTAAAGAGAGAAATAGAAGAAGATCTTAGAAGATGGAAAAATATACCCTGTTCATGGATAGGCAGAACTAACATCATCAAAATGGCGATATTACCAAAAGTTCTCTATAGGTTTAATGCAATGCCAATCAAAATCCCAACGGCATTTCTTGTAGAAATAGAGAAAGCAATCATGAAATTCATATGGAAAAATAAAAGACCCAGAATAGCAAAAACAATGCTAAGCAGGAAGTGTGAATCAGGCGGTATAGCGATACCAGACTTCAAACTATACTACAGAGCAATAGTAACAAAAACAGCATGGTACTGGTACCAAAACAGGCGGGTGGACCAATGGTACAGAATAGAGGACACAGAAACCAATCCACAAAACTACAACTATCTTATATTTGATAAAGGGGCTAAAAGCATGCAATGGAGGAAGGATAGCATCTTCAACAAATGGTGCTGGGAAAACTGGAAATCCATATGCAACAAAATGAAACTGAATCCCTTTCTCTCGCCATGCACAAAAGTGAATTCAAAATGGATCAAGGAGCTTGATATCAAATCAGAGATGCGCCGTCTGATAGAAGAAAAAGTTGGCTACGATCTACAGTCGGTGGGGTCGGGCTCCAAATTCCTCAATAGGACACCCATAGCACAAAAGTTAATAACTAGAATCAACAAATGGGACTTACTCAAACTAAAAAGTTTTTTCTCAGCAAAAGAAACAATAAGAGAGGTAAATAGGGAGCCTACACCCTGGGAACAAATCTTTACTCCTCACACTTCAGATAGAGCCCTAATATCCAGAGTATACAAAGAAGTCAAAAAATTAGACAATAAGAGAACAAACAACCCAATCAACAAATGGGCCAAGGACCTGAACAGACACTTCTCAGAGGAGGACATACAGTCAATCAACAAGTACATGAAAAAATGCTCACCATCTCTAGCTGTCAGAGAAATGCAAATCAAAACCACCCTAAGATACCATCTCACTCCAGTAAGATTGGCAGCCATTATGAAGTCAAACAACAACAAGTGCTGGCGAGGATGTGGGGAAAAGGGTACACTTGTACATTGCTGGTGGGACTGCAGATTGGTGCAGCCAATTTGGAAAGCAGTATGGAGATTTCTTGGAAAGCTGGGAATGGAGCCACCATTTGACCCAGCTATTCCCCTTCTTGGTCTATTCCCTAAAGACCTAAAAAGAGCATGCTACAGGGACACTGCTACATCGATGTTCATAGCAGCACAGTTCACAATAGCAAGACTGTGGAACCAACCTAGATGCCCTTCAATAGACGAATGGATAAAAAAAATGTGGCATTTATACACAATGGAGTATTACTCTGCATTAAAAAATGACAAAATCATAGAATTTACAGGGAAATGGATGGCATTAGAGCAGATTATGCTAAGTGAAGCTAGCCAATCCCTAAAAAACAAATGCCAAATGTCTTCTTTGATATAAGGAGAGTAACCAAGATCAGAGTAGGGACGAAGAGCAGGAGAAGAAGATTAACATTTAACAGGGATGAGAGGTGGGAGGGAAAGGGAGAGAGAAGGGAAATTGCATGGTAATGGAAGGAGACCCTCAGGGTTATACAGTGGAGGGGGTAGAGAGAGAGGAGGGGAGGGGAGGGGAGAGGTGGGGAGGGGGGAGGGTGGAGGATGGGAAAGGCAGCGGAGCACAACAGACACTAGTATGGCAATTTGTAAATCAATGGATGTGTAACTGATGTGATTCTGCAATCTGTGTATGGGGTGAAGGTGGGAGTTCATAACCCACTTGAATGAAAGTGTGGAATATGATATGTCAAGAAATTTGTAATGTTTTGAACAACCCACAATAAAAAATTAAAAAAAAAAAAGAAGCCCAAAGGCAAACTCCAAAGAAACTCCACATTGTCACCCTCATATTTCCAGAAAGTGTTCTGTGGGCACTCAGGAGCCCACAGGGGTTGTTGGAGGGGACCCTGCTGAATTCATAGTCCTACCCACCACGTCTATGTGGCAATGGACAAGGGAGTCTCATCTATGAGGACAGGAGCCAAGACCTACGCGTGCACAATTAATTCTAACCAGCAGACCGTTTGGCAAATCACCTAAGGGATACTTCCTTTCAAAGTTGTCCTCTAGCCCCCCCCCCCCAAATTCCTGCTGCTTCTCATAACGGGTCTCAACCAGGCAGCACAGCTGACCTGCCCAAGCCTGCTTGGGGTTGGATTTCTTAAGTAGGTGGCAGGAGGAGGTGGTGTGAAAGGAGATAGCTTCTGAAAATCATCCTTAATTCCAGGAATAAATGCCCAGAGGACCAGGGGTGTAGCTCAGAGGCAGGGTTTTGTCTCGCACCTGCAAGGCCCTGGGTTCCATCCACAGCTCCACAGAAAAATTAAATGAATAAATGCCCATCAACACCCAGCCCAGCACCCTGCCCTTCCCTCCCAGGTAGGAAAATAAATAAATAAATAAATAAACAACAGAAATTTATTTTCTTGGAGCATGGAAGTCCAAGATCAAGGTGTCAGCAATTTGGTTTCTCTTGAGGCTGCTCAGTATTGGTTTCTCTCATAGCCTTTGCTCTTGGCTTGAAAATGGCCACATTCTGCAGGGACCCCTTTCTGTGTCCTCACATGGTCCTTCCTTTGTGCATGCATCCTGGTGGCTCTTTCTATGTCCTAATCTCCTCTTATAAGGATACCAGTCAGATCAGATCAGGGCCACCCCTAGCAGTTTCACTTTAATATAGTCACCTCCTCAAAGACCTTAACCTCTAAATGCAGTCACACTTGAGGCCCTGGGCTAGGATTTCAACATTTGAATGTGTGCAGACATGGACAGCCCACATATTCAAAGTAGCCCATTTATGGAACAAGTTGAAAGACACATATCTTTTGCAAAACACTGATGAGATTAAAAGAATGAACCTCACCCAGCACATATGCAAATATTCTAATGTTTTAAAGTCATTTTATATCACCTTGTCTGACTTTCACAGTAGCATTTTCCCGAGACAGACCAGGACTGCTATTCAGTGGCAGATTAGAATTGTTTAGAGTTCACTTTGTTGAGGAAAGAAACAGAAAGATAAATTTTGTTTGGCCATAAAAACAAAAAAACCTAAAATAGCTCCTAGAAATTTCTATCAAAATCGTGTCATACAATAATCTCCATCTGATTGGTACTTGTCACATCTGGTATGGAATCTACAAGAATGAAATAGTATTCATTGTGTAGTTAATTAATTAAATTTGCTGTTTGATTTTGGACATGTTTTCGTGGGCCTGTTGTGGGGGAGGGGGATGAAATTCAGCCATTGGTTTGATAAAGTGGCATTTCCTGTACTCAAAGTATACTGTTTCATATCTTCTTTCACTTAATTTAATAACCACAACTTTTGAAAAACTGGATATTATTTCTCATCTGCTCATCTTTCCAGTGCCTCTTTATTTGACTTACATGTCATACAGTTGAACTTGCTGTCTTTTGCTCTGTGGGACCCAGATGACTTTGGCTGGGGGGTGGTTATCAATGCAAACCTGTCAGAAAATCTGTCTGATGTAAAAACGATCCATTTTGTTGAAACAGTTTACAAACAAAATATGTAACCTTTAGTCTTGAAGTAAGCTGTCCAGGATTTCACAACAAACAGTTCCTCTTCCTTCTGATCAGGGTCAAAAACCCTGCCACGATATTAACGTCACCTGCTAGTGACAGGATTCACAGGAAAAGCCCCAGGGACAGGCAAAGTTTATAGCTCAACAGTATCCTTGCTGTGTGCCCTGGCAACAGTGGGACCTCCAACCTTGCTGAACCAGAATGGGAATGAGAACAACAAAATCCCAACTGGATCACTGGGAATAATGGTAGTTGGGGCCACTATTCTTCCACCCTTTGATCTCTAGCCCCATGTAGTCTTCCTATTGCGGGCATAGCCCAGCTCTCTGTTTAAACGCATCTGTTGTATTCTAGAAAGTAGTACCTAATTCTTCCAGATTATTGTCAGAGAACTGGCCCTGAAGGCAAACCTATAAAAGGTTGTCTCAATCTTGTGCAAGCCTGGCTATATCTGGACAATGGCTTGTAAACATTGGATTGGATTGGATTGGATTCCATGGCCACAGCCTTTGGGATCCACTCTCACACCCCCTTTACTGTGAACAGAGTTTCCTGGTTGTATGCCGTGTTCTATGGGATTCCATTGCTTATCTGAATTATTGCCCTGCAAGTTTTTTTCCCCCTACTGAGACATTTTCATGGGTGCTCACCACTAAAATCATTAGCTCTTGAGCTGCCATCTTGTACCAGGGCATCCCACCTATTATCTGGGGGTGTTGCCCTCTTGATATGAGGACATTCCCAAATCTCTATCTTAACTGCCCATTTTGTTTGAACCATTCTCATTAGCACTTTCTTTAGTTCAGGTCTATTGAGAAGTAGATGCCAAGATGGGATTAGATGTACATGAGTTCTATTGGGGAATAGTGTTGTTTTTCCTGAGCTCAGTATAAACCTTTCCTCAGGGCCTTGAAATCCTCTATAATCTTTTCTCAACCTATCTGTTCAAGTGCATTTCTTATACCAACCCATAATGAACCTTTTATGGTGAATACCTACTTCATTCCATACTGCCTACCCTGTGCCAATTCCTACTTCTGAAACTTATCTCAACCTTCTCTCCTAGAGTGTCAGTACTTTCCCCTTCTACCTCTCCATTCCACCTTTCCTAAAAGAACAGGACATCTCTGCAACTGACAGAAGCTTTCCTCAAAGGGTCTGGTGCACATCAATATCTCCCTTCTCCAAATCACCCTGCAGTTCACAGGAACTTCTCTCTACTTACTGGTTCTGTATTCTTTTCCCATTTGTTGGTCTTAGCTCACAGAGGGCAGGGGCCAGGTGTGACTTTGCTGTGCCTCCCTCCCCCACAGCATTTCACACCTTCCATCAGAGCACTCCCAAGATTGCTCTGAGGCGAAATTGATGGAAACAGGTGTTGGTAGTTGTAGTTTATCTAGGCTCTTAGAGTAAGATTTCTTAAACTTTTCCAGTCAGGAGATTTTATGACAATGCTTGTTAAAGACAAATTCCTGGAACACCAACGACCTTCTGAAACTCTCCAGAGGACAGAAGCAGAAATTTCTTGGTGTTGTTGGCCTCCAGGACCAGATGGTTGAGCTAGTCATTGGCCTGAGCTAGGTCCTCCTCTTCTATTATTTATTTTCTCATCCTCAAATGCCCTTCCCTCTCCTCTTCTGCTCACAGGCATCCATTTTAATGTTTGCATATGTTACCTGTTTTGTTTGTTATGTGTTTTTGCAAAAATATAAGGTATTGTCTTGAATGCACATATTGTAAAATTTATGTCAAGTTATTATGTTCTATTTCTCCTTCTGGCTTTTTCCTAAGTGCCATGTTTTGGGTCCATCCATGGTGCTATGTGTATATTTAATTCATTGTTTCCAACTACTGCATGACATTCCTTGGTGAGCATTTATTTACTACCCAGGAACAGATCCTGAGGTAGCCTCCGACTTCTCATTGTCACAACACTATTGCAACACACAACCTCATTCTTTTTCTAGGACCCAAGATTATCCATCTTATTCAGTGAGATTGAAGTACAGATGAAAGAGGGGGCGATTCTTAAGCTTTCCAAATAGCTGGTGAATACCCACCTTGAAAGAGGGCTAGCAATCCAATTAGTTGCTCACCATGAATGATGATAACACTACAATACAACATTTATTTTTAAGATGCCAGCTTTAATACACTTGGTAGTCCCAACAAATGCCAGATAATTTATAACAAGGCTTGTAAGAGGCTGAGGGTTCTTAGCTTTAAGATTCCATTTATTTGGAGTCAATTATGGGAACACCCTAGTCTCACCCTTGAGACAACACCCAACTCAAAATTTTGAGAGTTTTGCAAACAAGAGTGATCTCCCCAAAGCACACCGGAGGTCAGTCCAGACTGAGTATCCATCAGGTCCAGTTTGGAGTCATCAAATGCACTTAAGCAGAAGCCAGTTGTCATGCACCATAGTACGAGTATTTTTAAAAGCTGAGCAAGGCAGAGGCTCCCCCATCAGTTCTGGCTGGCTTCAATTTGTTGCCTGGAGCTATATTGCAGAACCTCTGATGTATTGCCAGAGGGGTCACTGGAGGATTGTGTCTTTGCTCAAAGGTACTCTCACCTTCATGTCTCTGCCCATAAGTCACAGCCTTGAAATGCAGCTATTGGCAAAAACTACCCCAGCTGCCCAGGGCTTCTTATGACAAGTCCCTCAGATCTTCTGCCATCCATCTAATAATGCATGGGGAAAACACATATCTCTTGAAATAACAAGCACAGCACCAAGGCTGCAGAATCTAGTAAGCCAAGAGGTTAAAATAAGTTGGAAGAACAACTTAAGGCAGCAGTTTCACGTCTCCAAGAACATTCTTTGTTTACCTGGTTCAAAAAAAATTTTTTTTATGATTGATAATTATTAAAAAAGGTAAAGACAGAAAAATGAGAATAAATTGTAGGTTCCTCACGTAGATTGTGTCACAGCAGTGCAAGTGGTGCCCAAATTTCAGTCTGCCCTCTGCTTGGCCCAGAGCGGAGAAGGGGCACCTTTTTCTAATTGGTCAATCACAAGAAGACATATTTTTGCAAAACTCACCCAGACGGATTTAGATGAGATTTCCATTTCTTCTAAGAGGCACTTTATGTCCTTTCAGTGGCCCCTTGGGGAGGGACATTGTGCCATTTTATTTTAAGCCTCAGTGACAGACCCAGTGAGTAACAGGGTGATGGGCAATAAAACACAAGTTGGTTGAACTGAATATTTACCAAACTGGGATTGTGGCTTTAAAATCTTGACCTTTCCCTCACACTAAAGCTGAGAAATCTATTTTACCTGCCTCCCCAGCTTCATGGATAGTTTGCTTTTTAAGGGTAGAAATTTTTTATCCATTTCCTTTATGATCCCCAAAACAGTATATATCATCTTATGCCCAAAGCAGGTATTCAATAAATATTGGTGAATATAAAATTGAGGTTTTGGGGGCTGGAGATATGGTCAAGTAGCAGTGCGCTCGCCTGGCATGCCTGAGGCACTGGTTCGATCCTCAGCACCACATAAAAAATAATATAAAGATATTGTGTCCACCTAAAGCTAAAAAATAAATATTAAAAAATAAAATAAAATTGAGGTTTGTTTAAAAATCCTGTATCATAAGTCCTCTGCCAAATGAGAACTGCTAGAATACATTTGCGGAGACTCTCCCCTTTGCAATAGCTTTTGACACAGAACTTTGGAATCCCTGAAGGCAAATTTTGATTTATACACGTGTTCAAGAGCGCCTACCCTGAAGGCAGTCAGGTGTTTCTTAACACAGGTGAGTCAAACCTGGCGGTGGGGGCAAAATAATATCTGGTTCTTTTAAAGAGACCAAACTTCTCCAGAAGTAGAGGCAAGAAATGAAATTATTCCCTTTCTTTATTTCCTAGGGCTCAACTCAAATGTAGACTTCATGTGTTTACAAGCAAAGTATAGGGCCTAAGTGGTTTCTGATTTCATCTAACCTTCCTAGAAAGAAGACATTCAAGCATTTACAAATAGAAAATAAAATAATATGTGTCCCTGCTGTCCTTCCCATTTTCCTAGAGAAATTATCCATTAGAGAGAGAGAGAGAGAGAGAGAGAGAGAGAGAGAGAAATGTTCTAAAAAGTTAACACTGGATTTCTGTGGATAGTGAAGTGCTTATGTTTTCTTTTTTTACTTGTCTAAATCTTCCACAGTTTTTAGAAATGGCAGATTTTAATGGGAAAAAAAATGATTTGTTAAAAACTATCACAATCTTCTACTCTCTCTCAGCACTTAGATGGACTAATCTGGCCTGATTAGAATCTTTCCCTGAGATTTTTCCATTTGGAGCAGGAGGAGAAGGGGGTCTTATCTCTAGAATCACATAGCCAGAAGGACTATGTTCACATAGTGACTATGGTGCTGCCTAGAAATGTCTTCCCTGATAAATGGAGAAAGTTTGGTATATAAGGAAGAACAAGAATCATGCATAGACAAAGAGAGAGAATCCAGACATTGGTCAGACAACTAAATGTAATGTCCCTCCAATCCTTTTTCATTTTAGTTCACTCATGATTCATTATTAAAATGTGTATTAAATACCCACTATGTGCTTCCAGTCAGAAACTGATAAATGCTAATTATGTAAGGGTGAGTAACATGTAATTTCTGGGGTTTGCATATACTTCTTAGGTACCTCTTTGTTACTCCGAATAATAAAGTAAGTACGTATACACATTATGGTGACTAGAAAGTCCTACTACAATACTGTCCCTTTAAAACGTGATGAAACTGGCTTTCTACTCTTGACCTAAATGGAGAATGGAGAAAGAACAACCAAATTTACACTTCCACTTGAAACAACCAAACACAAGACAAAAGACAAAAAAATTATATATATATATATATATATATATATATATATATATATATATATATATATATATTTAGAGGACACTGGAGACAATTCTTGAGACATAGAAAGTAGAAAGACAGGTCATACAGTTGCCTTAGTTTACTGACTTGAGAGAAATTCCAAGCCTCAGTGTCAGAAGGAGAAATCCAGGAGAAGCCTAGCAGAGTGAGGGTCTAGGCATATGAAGATAGCTAGAGTTTATAGGACAGGGAACTGGAGAAGAGAATAGCACGGAGTGAAAAGTTCAGACACCTGCATGAATGTATATGAGGAAATCATCTACTTCTGGGAGAGGATCCACCAGAACAGATTAGAAGAAACAGCATTTAGTAGTCACACAGAGCTGGGAAAATACATATTCCCAATTGAAAAATCAATTCATGTAACAGGAGGATTTTACCTGACTAGTGAAAAATAATTACACCTGATCTAGACACTGCTCTAGACCTGCCTGATAAATCTTAAAAGGAAGATTTCAGCACCTCTTCCATCAATCAAATCATTCACAAGTAATGTAACTGCATCATCAAGTATACTTACAGAAAATTTAAAATATATTCTACATCCACAAGGTAAAATTCACATTGTCTGCCATCTAACTGAAAATTACCAGGCATGCATCGAAGCTGGAAAATATAACCCACAATGAGGAGAAAAAAATCACTCAAAACCAATTCAGAACTGACATAGATGTAGAATTAACAAAGACAAAAACACAACAATTATAATTGTATTCTATACGTTTGAAAAAGGAACTTGAGGCAAGGAAGCTATTTAAACAAAATTGACAGGTAAAAACTACAATGTACAAAATGAAAAATGCTCTGAAAAGAATGAATGACGTATGGGAAATTTCAAAAGAAAAGATCAGTGAACTTGAGATAGAGTGGCAATACAAGCTCTACAAAATTAAACAAAGAATAAAAAGAAAATAAATAGCACCAGTGTCTATGGGACAACTTCAAATGGCCTAGTAGGTAGTGTAGTCAGTTTCCAAACAAGGAGGGGGCAGAGGAAGCAAATGCTAGAGTTTGGATCTTGTGGTAAGCCCATGTGTTGAAGGCTCAGGCACCAGCCTGTGGCACTACTGAGAAGTGGTGGAACCTTTAGGAGGCGGGGCCTAATGGAAGGAAGTTAGGTCATTGGGGGTGTGCCTTTGAAGGGGTATTGGGACCTGGCCCCTTCCTCTTGCTCTTTGCTTCTGAGCTTTTAAGAGGTGAACAGATCTCCTCTGTCACATGCTTCCACCATGATGTACTGTCCCACCCAGGATACAGTGCGACTGACCATGGACTGAAAGCTTTGAAACCATGAGCTAAAGTATCTTTCCTCCTCTTAAGTTGATTATCTCAGGTATTTTGTCACAGTAATAGAAAAAAGACTAGCAGTTATAATGATCAAAACTTTTCAAATTTGCTAAAATGTATAAACTCACAAATCTAAGAAACGGAACAAATCCGAAGCACAAGAAGCACAAAGAAAACTAAAGCAACACATATCAGGAAGTGAGACAGCACAGAGTACCAATATCAGGAATGAGAATAGCACCACTTCAGACCCTATAGACATTAAAAGGATTATTAGAAGATATTACAATTTTATGTCAATAAATTTGACAACTTAGGAGAAATGAAATTCTTTGAATGTATAAGACATCAAACTCATTCAAGATGACATGAATAACACAAATATCTCTGTATCTAATAAAGAAAGTGAATTTTTATTTAATCCCATCTCTTGCTAAAGAAAATGTTATACCAAATCCACATGACCTGTTATAGGAAACTGAAGGGGAGGGAGACTTTCCAACTTATCCTATGAGGCCAACTTTATTCTGGTATTAAAACCAGACAAAGATATTAAAAGAAAAGAAAACCACAGATTAAGGCACCCTATGAAACTAAATGCAAAAATTCTAAACAAAATTTTAGCAAATTGAATCCAACCATATATCTATATCTATCTCTATACATACATAATTGATAATATATAGTAAAAAGGACGTTCTCCCAATAATACAAAAGTTTGCTTAATTGAATAGTCTCAATCTGTTAAAGAGCATCTATGAAAAATCTACAGCTAATATAATTCCTAATGGTAAGACTTAATGCTTTCTCATTAAGATCGTGGATAAGTCAAGGATATCTGCTCTCATTATCTCTACTCGACACTATTGACAAATAATTGACAACATTATTAACAACATTATTGGAAATTCTAGCCAATGAAATAGGCCATAGAAAGAAAAAGGCATCTAGATTATAAAGGAAGAAGCCAACTATCCCTATGGAGAAGACATCATTGTTTATGTAGAACTAATGAGTGATTTAGCAAAGTTGTAAAAGGAGATCAATATATGTAAGTCAGTTTTATATCTACATTCTGGCAATGAACAATCATAAACTGAAATTTTAAAAAATAATATTTGCAATAATCAAAATTTTAAAAAATTAGGATTAAATCTGACAACATACATGCAAGTTCTATGCACTGAAAACTATAAAATGTTTTTTTTAAAAGTATAGTAGACCTAAACTCATAGGAAGAGGCATCATGTTCAGGCATCAAAAGACTCAATATTGCTATGAGGTCAATTGTCCTGAAATTTATCTATATAATGATACAATACCAATAAATATCACAGTAGTCTTTTTTTCTTTTAGAAATTGGCAGGGTGATTTTGAAATTTACATGAAGCCATAAAGATCCTACAAAAGCCAGCATAATTTGAAAAAAGAGCAAAGTTGGAAGAAATTTAAAACTAGAAGTTTTAAAAAACTAGAACAATTAAGACAATGTGGTACCATAAAATAAATACATATACCAATGCAAGGGAATACAGATTCCATAAATAGAACAACGAATTTTTATAAAATATAAAGGCAATTCAGTGGAGAAAGGGTACTCTTTTCATTAAAATATGCTAGGACAACTTGATTATCTGTATGCTAAAAAATATACCTTGATTTATGCCTCACACGTTATACAAAAATTAGCTGAAAATATATCATAGACTTGAATGTAAAACATGAAACTATAGAACATTTAGAGGAAAATAGAAAAATGCTTTGTGACCATGGGTTAGGAAATATTTTTTCTTAGATCTGACACCAAAATTGATAAAAATAAACTTCATCAAAATTAAATGCCCCTTCAGTTTGAGAAGAATCTATTAAGAGAATGAAAAGACAAGTTTCAGATTGGGAAACATATTTGCAAAACATATATTTGGGATATTAGTTTCCTATAGCTATTATAAAAAATCACCACGAACTTATTGGTTTAAAATAACACAAACTTATTCTTGTACATTGTTGGAGGTCAGAAGCCAAAATGAGTCAAAGTATGAATAGGAATGTTTCCTACTGGAAGTCACAGGGAGAATTTGTTCCATGCATATTCCATCTTGAAGAGGCCCCCAGCATTCCTATCTCCTGCTTTAGCACCCCAATCTCTGCTCCCATCACCATACTGCTGCCCTCTCCCAGGTTGGCCAGCTTGCCTCCCTCTTACAGAGACTCTTGTGATGACATGTTGGGTCCCCCAGATAATCCACAATAACCTCCTTATCTCAACATCCTTAATTCAAGCATATCTGCAGAGTCCCTTTTGCCATAAAAGATAACATGTTCATAAGTTCTGGGGATTACACTAAATAAAGAACTTATCCAGAATACATAAAGAGCTATCAAACTCAGTAATAATAAAATAATAATAAAATTACAAAGTGGGCAAAGATTTCAACAGATTTGAGAAACAACAAAAAAGATATACAGATGGCAAAAAAATACAAGAAAAGATGGCCATCATTATTAGACTTACTCTTATTAATATGGCTAAAATAGAGACTTTCAATCATATCAGTATTGGCAGGGATATGGAATGACTGAAATTCTCCTACACTGCTGGTGGGAATGTAATATTGTACAACCACTGTGGGAAGAAGTTAAAAATTAAACATACACCTGTCATGGTTTGGCTCTTCCACTCCTAAGCATTTACCCCAGAGGAATGAAAGCACGTATCTATCTTGAAATGAATAGACATTCTGAAATAATAGCATTCTATCTCTAACAGAAATGTTTCCAGTAGCTTTATTTGTAATAGCCCCAAACCAAAAAGACTACAATGTCCATCAAAATGAGAATGGATACATTATGGTGTGGTCATGCAATTAATTCTATTCTTACAACAAGAGGAATAAACTTTGATACATGCACCACATGCATAAACTCCTATCCCCCCAAATGTATATATACCATATACATACTACATGTATATAAAATGCTTTATAAAAATGCAAACCAAAAGCAAATAAAAATGCACAATAGCAGGCAGATTTGTGGTTGCTTTGGGAAAGGGAGAGAGTAGAGAGAAGCAAGAGGAAGGAACTAGAAGGAAATTAGGAAGAAATTTTGATGCCGATAGATGAGTTCATTATCTTGATTGTGCTAATAGCTCCACAGGAATATGCTTATGTCAAAATTCATCAAATCTTATACTTTAAAAAAGAGCAGTTAATTGTATGTCAATTGTACTTTCATAAAGATATTTTAAAAGGAAAAAACCACATAAGATAATAAAAATTAAGCCTATCTTGCATTCTATTTATGAGGCTATGGCTATTCATTAATGTAGCAATTAATGTAATGGTAGTTTCACCAATCTGTCAAGTGGTCCAGTGACATGGATTTCCAGAGGGACTGCTTTATTACAAAATTTTTTCCAGTTACCTATTCCAAGTGATTATAATGGATTAACCTCTTGCTTGACAAGCCAAATACCTTTCATTGGAACATGCTTGTCTTACACTCAGTTCTTTGTACAAAACCCAAAACTACCTTTCATCTCTGCTGTAGTGTTGGAGATGCTCAAGTACACCAAAAACAAAAGAAAATAGTCTCATCGAGAAGAGAAAATTGAAGGGCAATTGGAGAATGCAGTTTTGCATAAGATGAGGAGGTTGTTGATTTGTTTTTGTGCCCTCAACCAGGTTTCCTTTATTTTCAGGAGCATTCTAAGCCTCATGAGGAAGACCAGTGTCTTCATACCGCCTCTGCTTCCCACCACACCTAGAGCGCATCTGATGGGAAAAACGAGTAGTGAGGAAGCACAGTGGAGTCCCCTGATGGCCGCGGAACTTTGAACTAGTCACTTAATTTCTGGCACTTAGTTTCATTGTCTGTAATATGGGGTTAATATTATTATATTAAACGTTATATTATTAATTATATATTATATACAATATATGATAATATTAATTATATTAATATGGAAGTAATACTACTTTCATATTAATATACTAATAATATGATTAATATTAATAATAAATACATTTTTAAAATATATATTTTTTTTAGTTGTTGATGGACCTAGGAATGGTTGTTTTGAGGCAAAAATGAATCGTCTTCTCCGGCGGCATTGTCCCCTTCCCCTCCTCCTTTTCATAGAATGGGATCAAACCCAGGTCCATATTTGCTGATTGATGGGTATCTAAGATGACTTCAAAAGATACTAGAACACAAACATCCCAAATGTGTATGTGTGTCTTCTCCATAGAGAGCAATTACTTATGCTGTCTGTACTCAAATTTTTTTATTATTTTAAAAAATTTAATTCATTTATTGGGGCTGGGGTTGTGGCTCACTGATAGAGTGAGCCGCAACATACCTAGCAAGTGTGAGGCACTGAGTTCGTTTCTCAGCACCACATATTGATAAGTTCATTAAATAAAGGTCCATCAACAACTAAAAAATATGTATTTTTAAAAAATATTAATTCATTTATTATTTTTATTACTGGTACTTTACCACTAAGCTATATCCCAATCCTTTTTTTTTTTTTTCATTTTGAGATAGTTTTGTTAAGTTGCTTAGGGCCTTGCTCAGTTGCCCAGGCTGGCCTTGAACTTGTGATCCTCCCGCCTCAGCCTACTGAGTTGCTGGATTACAGGCATGTACTACTGCACCCAGTTGTACTCAAATTTTAAACAGTAATTTTTTCAGAACTAGAAGTTCATAGCTGTAATCCCAGCTACTCAAAAGGCCAAGATAGAAAGATCACCAATTTAAGGCCAGCCTGGGCAACACAGTGAGTCCCCCCCATTTAAAAAAAAATTCATTATTTTTAATGTGCCCAATGGTGGTAAAATTTTAAGATGGATACTATTAAGAAAATTAGCCAAATGTACTAAACACATGAGCACAAGTGACTGTGTTAGTCAGCTTATAGCAAATACCTGAGATAATCAACTTATAAGGAGAAAAAGGTTATTTTGGCTCACAGTTTTGGAGGTTCTAGTTCATGATCTGGCAGACTCACTGCTTTTAGCTCACCATGGTGGAATCATGTGGTAGAGCAAAAACCACTCGCTCACCTTATGCCCAGGAAACAAAGGAAAGAAAGGGAAAAGGGGCAGGGTTCCCACAACCCCCCCCAAACACACTCCCCCAATGACCTAAAGACCTCCCCTTAGGCCCCACCTCTCCAAGATTACACTGCATCCCCAAAGCACCACCCAGGGAATAAGTCCTATATGGGTCTCTGAGGGACATTTAAGATCCAAACTACATTAGTGTCTAATCTAGGTAATTAAATTTGGGGTAAAATCAGGATATGAATGGCAATCTTAGTTTTCTTATAGCTTTGAAGAATGCTTTCAAGCAAATGTGCAAAAAAAATATCAAACAATGGTGGTATCAATTGAAATAAGTATTCAGTCTTTTATGTTGGTGACCATTAATTTGAGTAAGAACTGATGCTTACTTGAGAAATATCAAACTAATTGTATTACAGGCATAATTTCTTTGGCCCTGATTCTACCTGTGTTTCAAATCATTTAAGCTGCTTCTCAGATGGATTTGCCTATATAAATATTATAGCCCATGTTATTTTTTAAAAATTAAAGCATTATAGTTATACATAGTTGGGTTCATCTTGACAAAATCATACATGCATGGAATTTGATTCATTGCATTTCAGTCTCTGTTACTCACCACCTGTTTTCCTCCCCTCCTCCCTCCCCCTATTTTCCTTCCTCTAACTGGTCTTCTTTTTGCTCATGTATTACTATTTTTATTGGTGTTTTCTGTGCATATGTAAAGGTGTAATTCCCTATGGTGTATTTTTATATATGCACATAGTGTGATTTTGTTAGATTTATTCTTCATTTCCTTCCTTTCCTATGCCTCCCCTGTCCCTCTTGATCTTCTTCTTCACTGATATAGCTCTCTGATACGTTTATGATATCTACCCCACCACACACACACACCTTTCCCCCCTTATTTTGTTGTAGCTTCCACAGATGAGAGAAAACATTGGACCCTTGGCTTTCTGAGTCTAGCTTATTTCACTTAGCATCATGTTCTCCATTTCCATTCATTTACCAGCAAATGCCATAATTTCATTCTTCTTTATGACTGGGTATAACTCTGTTATGTATATATACCACATTTTCTTAATGTATCCATTTTTTGATGGGCATCGAGGCTGATTCCATAACATGGTTATTGTTAAATGCTCTGTTATAAACATTGATGCTATAATAGGCTGATTTTAACTCTTTTGGATAAATACCAAGGTATGGGATAGCTGTGTTATATGATGGTTTCATTCCTAGTTTTTTGAGGAATCTTTCAACTGCTTTCCAGAGTGGTTGTACTAATTCGCAATCCTACCAACAATGTATGTGTGTACCTTTTCCCCCATATCCTCACCAGCATTTATTATTTGTATTGTTGATAATTGCCATTCTGACTGAAGTGTGATGAAATCTTGGTGTAGTTTCGATTTGCATTTCCCTGATCGCTAGAGAGGTTAAATATTCTTTCATGTATTTTTTGGCCATTTTGTTTCTTCATTTGAGAAGTGTCTGCTTAGTTCTTTTGCCCATTTATTGATTGGGTTATTTGTTTTTTGGGTGCTAAATTTTCTAAATTCTTTATATATTCTGGATATTAATCCTCTGTCAGAGAAAAAGCTGGAAAAGATTTTCTCCAATTCTGTAGGCTCCCTCTTTATACTTTTAATCATTTGCTTTGCTGTGTAGAAGCTTTTCAACTTAATGGCATCCCGCTTATTGATTCTTGTTTTTATTACTTGAGTTTTAGGGATTTTTTAAGGAAGTTAGTGCTTGCACCAATATGACCCTCTGTTTTTTTCTAGCAGTTGCAAAGTTTTTGGTGTAATTCCTAAATCTTTGATCCATTTTGATTTGAATTTTGTGAGGGTGAGAGATAGGGATCTGTTTTCACTTTTTTTTAAGTTGATATCTAATTTTCCCAGCACCGTTTATTAAAAAGGCTGGGTTTTTTTCCAACATATATTTTTGGCGTCTTTGTCAGGCATCAGATGGCTGTAAGTATGTGGGTTTGTCTCTGTGTCTTCTGTTCTACCATTGGTCTTCATGTCTATTTTGATGCCAATATCATGCTGGGTTTTTAAAAAAATTTTTTTTACTATAGATCTACAGTTTAATTTCAGACCACATATTATGATACCTCCTGCATTGCTCTTCTTGCTCAGGATTTCTTTGGCTATTCTTAGTCTCTTATTCTTCCAAACTAATTTTAGGACTGTTTTCTAGTTCGTTGAAGAATGACATTGATATTTTTATGGGAATTGTATTAAATCTGTATGTTGCTTTTGGTAGTATGACCATTTTGACAATATTAATTCTGCTTATCCAAGAACATGCGAGTTCTTTTCATCTTCTAAGGTCTTCAATTTCCTTCTTCAGTGTTGTATAATTTTCATTGTAAAGATCATCCACCTCCTTGGTTAGACTAATTCTCAAGTATTTTACTTTGTTTTTAGGTTATTATAAATGAGACGGTTTTCCTGATTTCTTCTTCAGCAGAATCACTGTTAGAATATAGGTAAGCTATTGATTTATGGGTGTTGATCTTGTATCCTGCTACTTTGCTGAATTCATCTGTCAGCTCTTGAAGTCTTCCAGTGGAGTTTTTGAGGTCTTATAAGATATAAGATAATGTAATTAGCAAACAGTTTTACTTCTTCTTTTCCTATTTCTATCACTTTAGTTTTCTTCTCTTGCCTGATTGCTCTGGCTAGAGCTTTGAGAACTAGATTGAGTAGAAGTGGTAAGAGTGGACATTCTTGTCTTGTTTCTGATTTTAGAGGAAATGCTTTTAATTTTTCTTTGTTTAATATGATATTGATTTGTGGTTTGTGGTATATAGACTTTAAAATATTGAGGTAAATACCTCTATTCCTAGTTTCTCCAGCATTTTTAACTTGAATGGGTATTGAATTTTATCAAAGTTTTTTTTTTCTGTATTTGAGATAATCATATGATTCTTGTCCTTAATTTGATTTATATGATGAATTAAATTTATTGATTTTGTGCATGTTGGACCAATTTTTCAACCATGGAATGAAACCAGCTTGATTATGGTGCATTGTTTTCATGATGTGTTTCTGAATGCAGTTTACTAAAATAGTATTAAGGATTCTTGCCTATATGTTCATGTATTTGAGGGTGTTCTCTCTCTTTCAAGTTCATGAAATAATTTAAGAAAGACCAGTGTTAGTTCTTTAAGGGTCTGGTAGAACCAAGCTGAGAATCCATCTGGTCCTGGGATTTTCTTTGTTGCAAGACTTTCAACTGCTGTTTCAGTTTTATTACTTGATATTGACCATTTTAGGTTTTCTATATTTCCCAGTTCCATTTGTAGCCCAGGGAGTTTTTTAGTTATAACATTCTTGCTTGTCTTTGAATGCTAATATGAAAAAATAATTTTAAAATATGTTACATGGTTATTCTGATTTAACTGTAGAATATGGGTTGGTGAATTCAAAGTTAATTATAAAAATAACTTATTGCTATTTCACATGAATTAAACTGTGTATCAATATGCCTAATTTCAGCTCCAATCAGAGCTGAATGGTGGTAATGTCCTCTGGCTTATCATTCTCTCATTTAGTAAAACTAAATGATGCATCATATATCTTGCTGATTCAGAAATTCAGTGGTTTTTTTTTTTTTTGTAAACTACTAATTGAAAATTTCTTTTTGGTTTTTAAATCAATTTTCACTTGAGCTTTGAGAACATAATACAATGTTTTGATAGTAAGAATTTTACCCTGTATTTGAAATAAGAGGGAAAAAATGCTATCCTGGCATTAAATCAAATGAGTGTTGTCAAAAAGAATGTTTGTGAAAGATTTGCATAGATAACCTCAACACTTACAGATATTTATCATGCTGGAGTTAAAAAAAAAACTATACAACTTAAGTATAATATACAACTTCATCAAATGTAAACTTACTTTATAAAGTAAATTATCCAAATTGTAGACAATTTGTAATATGTTGAATGTAGAGATAATTCTGTTCATTTATATCCATGACCAAGAGTACATAATGGAGGCAAACTTTCAAAAATGAAAGACAAATGAACCAACTTCCAGAGTCATCCAGTACATTACTGTAATCATTTAAGAATCACATCATTAATAGCTTCCTTGTTTATCCCGAAGCATACTGTACATACCTTGACCTGCATGTATGGTCTAGTTCCTGATAAACATTGTAATTGGAGTTTTTGTTGTAAAATGTTTTCCCAGTGCCTGGTGTAGGATTCATTTTATTTTTGCCATTTAATTAGACTGGAACCCTCAAAATGACCATCAATAAGCAATGGCTACATTTAATGTCTTTGGAAGATGACAGACAGACAGATAGACACAAGTAAAAATAATCAAGTGAACAACTGTTATTTTTTTTCAAATTTGGGCTTTGCTATCAGGACACAGTACACATCAATAAACAAATACTGACAAGCAAAGTTCAGCCAATATTTTAAGATAGCCAAAATTTTACTACCTCGTCCTTTTAAAATTTTAATTATGAGGCAGAATCACAAAGTGTATAAGAAAGATTATTGCTTAAAGAAGGTAATCTTAATTAAAGTGGGTTAAGTTCATACACCATAAAAATATATGCTACCATAATGAAGTTTTATCTTTACGTTAAGAGAATTTACCTCTTGGAATTCAGAGTGATGGTGGCCACCCAATCTTTAGATTTTGCACACAGACATTGATAGACTTCTGCACCTGGACCTCTGACCAACTGATTTTAACTACACTCTTCACCACCTCAGGTTGGACTTTATCATTTTTAGTGTCATTCAATTTTCCGGATGCTCAACTGGAGATGCAGGAATCAACAGGTAGGTACACTGTAAGAGACACTGGCAAATTAGCTAAGGTACTTCTTGTCATCTTTGAATATAAACAGCAGTCCACTTATTTATACAAATACTTACAACACTTCTCATGTGCCCATCACATATATACCCAGCACTTGCTATTTGGATATAGCTCTATACAAGGCATAAATTTTCCTCAAAGAAGTTGTTGTATAGCAAGCAATATACACATACATTTATCTAGAATAACCAAATAATAAGACTTTCTGCACTCGTGGAAGATTTTTTCAGCTCCCTTTTCACATAACAATTTGGAAATATGCCTTGAAGTGTTCAGCATTTACTAACTGATACTAACCAGAGATAAGAAATTCTATCTTTGGGATTCAGTATAAAAACTATGCCAGGCATTTGCCATGAAGATCTGACCATCTAACAGCTAACATTAAAACTTCTTCAAGTAGTACAGGCATTTTTTAAAGGCATGCATGAGTAAAAATATAGGAAACACCAAATACCGTAAAAGGGAATTTAGTGACTGTGCTGGTGAGTCAATTGAGAAGAGAAACATGGATTTAAAAAAGTTTTACTGTATTAAAGACCAAAATTTAGAATACTAAGACAGTTAATTTTTTTAATCATATAATTATATTTTTTTTCAAAATTATATCAAAAAATAGTTTTTCCCAAGTTGGAATTAACTGATGGTTAATATTATTTCCTTAGTTGGTTAACTATTGCCCATTCCCTGAGGAAAGAAGACAGGCAACTCTCTTCAATCAATTTCTCAACACAGTGGAATGGAATAAGTATCATATTTACTTCCTCATCTTAAATAAATATAAAACTGGACTATAAATATAATTATATTTATGTATAATATATAACTACAAAGATAGCAAATATAATTAGTACAAAAGAACATTAACATTCCTATAAAATTATATATACACACATATGTATGTGTGTATATGTATATATATTTTTTTTTCAAGAAGTAGAAGACAGCATGAACATAATGAGAAGAGGAATTTAAAAGATAGAACAAGACCCAAGTGGAACTTTTAGGGATGAACTATATAATACCTAAGGCAAAAACTACAGGGAATTAAGTTAACACTAAATTAGACAATGCAGAAAAAAAATAGTGAACTGAAAGACCTCATGATAATAATGATTCAAATAGAATACACAGGGAAAACATGAATAGAACATCAGTAAACTGTAGAACAAAGTCAAGCTGTCTAACCTATTTAAAATTGGGCTCCCAGAAAATGTAAGGTGGGGAAGCAACAGAAAAATTATCTGAAAAAATAATAGCCACAATCCTCTAAACTTGATGAAAACTATAAACCACAGATCCAAGAAGCAACACAAACCCTAAGCAGAAAAAAAGAAGGAATTCACACAAAGGCAAGATATAATAAAAATATTGGAAACCAGTAATGAAGAGTAAATCTTAAATGCTGCCACAGAGAACAAGAATATTATTGATAGATGAATAAAGATGCATTGGTCACCTTAGGTTGCCATAACCAAAATAAATAAATAAATAAATAAATAAATAAATAAAATTAAAAATCCTGGGTGGTTTAGACAAGAGTTCTGGAGACCGGAAGTCTGAGATCAGGGAGTCTGCATGGAGGAGTTCTGAAGAGGGACTACTTCCTGATTTATAGGTGGATGCCTTCTATCTGTGCTCTCACATAACTTTTTCTTGGTATATGTACAAGGGAGGTGGGGGCAGGGAGAGTTCTTTCTCTTCTTATAAGACCATCAATTCTACACAATAATGACCACACCTTTATGAGCTCATTTAACTTTAATTACCTCTAAAAGCCCTACCCGCAAATAGTCACATTGGGTGTTTGCATTATATCATATAATTGGGGGGGTATAATTTGATCCATAGCTAAAGATAAGAATAATAGTAGTCATCTAATAAAAACAATGTAACCCAGAAAATGGTGGAGTGATATGTTTGAAAAGACTTCATGTAATATAAGTCCAGGAGATTTTTTTAAATCATCAGACTAACACACAAGAAATGGAAAAGAAAATTGTTTAGGCTAAAGGAATAAAAGAATTCTAGTTGGAAATTTGGATTTTAATAATGAATGAGACACACATGATGTGGTAAAAATGTAGACAAATATGTTTCCTCTTAGTATCAAATCTTGCTAAAAGGTAATTTACAGCCAGGTAAGTAGTGGCCCACACCTATAATCATAGGAGGCTAGAGAGGCCAAGGCAGAAGGATCACAAGTTCAAACCCAGCCTCAGCACCTTAGTGAGGCCCTAAGTAAGTTAGTGAGACCCTGTCTCAAAATAAAAAATGAAAAGGGCAGGAAATATGGCTCAGTATTTAAGTACCTCCAGGATCAACCCCTGGTACCAAAAAAAAAAAAAAGTAATTTACAATTAAAATTAATGAAGTATTATAAGGTTTATAACATGTAAAAGTGAAATGTATGATAAGAGTAGCTCAAAGGTTGGGTGAGAAATGGACATATACTGTTCTTAAACTCTTTATAAAATGTGTATATTATGCAGAACAAGAATACCATCAAATTCCATGTCTGATAGGGACCTGTTCTTCTATGAGTCCTCACATTGAAGAAAGGAGAAAGAGGCTCCCTCAAGCCTCTTTTATATGGGTACTGATTCTTTTTATGAGGGTTCTGCCCTCATGATCTAATCATTTCCCAAAGGCCTTCCCTTTTAATAAAATTTAAATATTTGATCCTTCAAAAGACAGTGTTAAGAAAATGGAAAGGCAAGTCACAGACTGTGAGAACATTGTTTGCAAAATATGTATCTGGTAAAAAACTTGTATCCAGAATACATAAAGAACTCATAGCTCAATAGTAAAACAATCCTATTTTTCAAATGGGAAAAATAACTTTGGAGGTTGGGTTTCAACATATGAGTTCTGGGGGGACACAGGTATTCAGACCATAGCAACATATGTCCAATAAATTTTAAAGTATATAAAACAAAACCTGATAGAACTGAAAGGAGAAAAAATTTCAGTTATGTTGGAGATTTCAATATCCTTTAGTCAATAATTGATAGTGAATTATTCTTTCAGCTTCAAAAAAGCTAAATAAATTTTAACGGAATACTCTTATCTTTCATTAGCTCTTTGTACAAGAAACAACACCAAGTCTCATCTCTCTTACAGAATTTAGAGATGCTAAGGAGCATCAAAAGAAAAAGGAAAAATGGTCCCACTGAAAAGAGAAAATCAAGGGACAGGTGAGTACTACAGCTTTGGGTAATTAGAGGTTGTCAGTCTGATTTCATATTAAAAACTTGGTTCAAATATTTTTAGAGGAATAATGGTTTAAAGATTCTAAGCATCATGAGGAAGTATGCGTGTGGTGTCTTATTATTTCTTCTGTGATCCCCACAGTACACATCATACATCAGGTACGATACAGTGTAATGATTACTCAAAAATGATAAAAGTAATGAATTCATTGGCTAGAGCCACCATAAAAAATTACTACCAGCCTGGTGGTTTAAAAGAATGGACATTTGATTACGCAGCACTAAAAAATGACAAAATCATAGAATTTGCAGGGAAATGGATGGCACTAGAGCAGATTATGCTTAGTGAAGCTAGCCAATCCCTAAAAAACAAATACCAAATGTCTTCTTTGATATAATGAGAGCAACTAAGAACAGAGCAGGGAGGAAGAGCAGGAAGAAAAGATTAACATTAAACAGATACATGAGGTGGGATGGAAAGGGAGAGAAAAGGGAAATTGCATGGTAATGGAGGGAGACCCTCATTGTTATACAAAATTACATATAAGAGGTTGTGAGGGGAATGGGAAAATAAACAAGGAGAGATATGAATTACAGTGGATGGGGTAGAGAGAGAAGATGGGAGGGGAGGGAGGGGGGATGGTAGAGGATAGGAAAGGTAGCAGAATACAACAGTTACTAATAGGGCATTATGTAAAAATGTGGATGTGTAACCGATGTGATTCTGCAATCTGTATTTGGGGTAAAATTGGGAGTTCATAACCAACTTGAATCTAATGTATGAAATATGATATGTCAAGAGCATTATAATGTTTTGAACAACCAATAAAAAAAAAAAAAAGAATGGACATTTGTTCTCTCACAGAGGTGGGGGCTAGAAATCTGAAATCAAGGTGTCATCAGGGTCTTGCTCCCTCTGGAGACGATGGGAAAGAGTCCTCTCTTGCCTCCTCCACCTTCCAGGGCCAGTGTTCCTTAGCTTATGTTCCAAACTTCACACTCTGCCTGTCTTCACATGATCCTCTCTTACCTCTCTCTCATCATAAGGACACTTGTCATTGAATTTAGGACTCACTTGGATTATCCAGAATGATCTCATTTCAAAATTCTTAATTTAATTACATCTGCAAAGACCCTACCCCAACCCCAAATAAGTTCACATTCACAGGGTCTAGGTGTTAGAATAGAGACATATATTTGAGGAGAACAACATTTAACTCACTACAAGTCATTCTCTATAAGGGTTTTCTGTTTTTTAGGGTTAAGTGAGATGGCTTTTCTAAAGCACTGGTCCTATAATACTTTTTTTAGTTCAGGATGCTTTAAGGTATATCATTTTCATTAATTTTTATGATAACCTTGCAAAATGGACATGGCATATCCATTTTACAAATTGAGAACCAGAAACTTAAGAGTTTAAACATTAATAGTGGTTAAAAATATTAAAAACTGAAATTGAGAAGACAAAGCCATTTCTAACAATTGAAAAACTATGAAATACTGAAGTACAAACTTAACAGAACATTTCCAAGACTGCTACATTAACAGTTACAGAATATTAATGAGACCTAATTCAATAGAGATATAAACAATGCTTATGGGGTCTGAAGGCTCTGTATTGTTAAGATGTCATTTCTTCCCAAATTCGTTTAAAAACTGAAAGCAATCCCAGTTTACATCCCAACAGGTTTTTCTGTAGCAATTGCTGGCCTAACTAAAATTATACAAAAGTGCCAAACAACTGTAAATAAGTAGGACAAAATTGGAGGACTCATACTGAGTGTTATAGCAGCTTTAATAATCAGAGAATGTGCACTGACATAAAGATAGACATGTTACTCTACGAAACAGTGGACTATGAGTTGTGAAATGAGTTCAGTGGCAATTGATTTTTTCCAAAAGTGTCAATGGAATCCTTTCCTTTTTTTTTAAGTTGTTGATAGACCTTTATTTTATTTATTTGTATGTGGTGCTGAGAATCGAACCCTGTGCCTCACTTGTGCCGAGTAAGTGCGCTACCACTGAGCCCCAGCCCCAGCCCTCAAATTTCCTTTTTTTTTATTTTTTTAACTGACAATACTGGGCTAGGGCTGTGGCTCAGTAGCAGAGCACTGGCCTATAGCACTGCATTAAAAAAATAAAATAAAAGCATGCTGTCCATCTACAACTACCAAAAAAAAAAATGTAACTGACAATACTAACTATTGGTGAGAATGGATAGCAACTAGAATTTCCTTACATTGTTGGTAGATATGCAAAATGGCATAGGCACTTTGGAAAATAACTTGACAATGTCTTCTAAAGTTAAAATATTCTCTTGCCAGGTAACCTCACGGATTTATTTCTGGGCATTGCACAAGAAAAATTAAAATGTATATTCACATAAAGACTTATATGCAGGGGATTTGGTTGTAGCTCAGTGGTAGAGCGCTTGCTTAGCATGTGTGAGGCACTGGGTTTGATCCTCAGCACCAACTAAAAATAAATAAAATAGGGCTGGGGATGTGGCTCAAGTGGTAGCATGCTCACCTGGCATGTGTGCGGCCCGGTTTCAATCCTCAGAACCACATACAAACAAAGATGTGTTCGCCGAAAACTAAAAAAATAAATAATAAATATTAAAATTCTCTCTCTCTCTAAAAAAATTAAATAAATAAATAAATAAAATAAAGGTATTGTGTCCATCTCTAACTAAAAGTAATTTTTTAAAAGACATTTGCAAATGTTTCATAGCATTTTCATTAATATTAGACAAAAACTACAAACAGCACACATAGCAACCAGTTGTAATAATCAACAAATTATGGTGTGTTGTTATAATGGTATACTGCTTGATAATAAAAATAAATGAACTATCAATGCACATAACATGAATATATCTTAAAAGAATTTATATAAAATGAAAGCAATGAGTAGTAAGAATACCTTCTGAAAGATGTCAAAACCTAATTTCTAGAATTTATGAATGTGTTACATTAAGTGACATGGGGGACATAGAGGAGATCATCAATGTTGGGGACTTCAACCTAAGATTATCCTGGATTTTTCAATTGGGTCTACTCTAATCACAGAAGCTCTTCAGAGAACAGAAATTTTTCCAGCTAGAGTCAGAGAAGGGGGAGTCAAGATTTCACATACGAGAAGGACAGGAGGTGCTTTTGCGGGCTCTGAGATTTAGGGGGTCATGTGCAGCCACTGGTAGAGGAGCTAAGGATGGCCCCCAGCTAGCAGTCAGCAAGGGGATGCAGACCTCAGCCCACACCTTCCAGCAATCTGCCAGCAACCCGAATGAGACGTAAACAGTCTCCTGGAAGGAGCCCAGGATGCCTTATGCCTTTGGCCTCGTAAACTCTAAGCCAAAAACCCAGTTGAACCACACTACCTGGACTTTAGACTCAAGAATTCTATTTGTGGCAATTTGTTACAGCAGCAATAGACAAATAATACAAGGAGCCAGACACAAATGACCATGTTCTAGATGATTCTGTTCATATACCATTCAAGCAAAGATAAAACTATTGTGATAGGAATCAGTGGTTGGTGCCAGATCCTAGGTATTCTAGGTAAGAGACACACTGCAAAGTGTTATAAGAGAACATTTAGGGTGAGGGAAATATCATGACCATTGTAGTGACATGACTGTGTACATTTATCAAAATTCATCAGATTGTATGCTTAAAATAATTATATTTTATTGTATGTAAACTATATGTCAAAAAAACTGACACCCGCACACAACAACATTAAAGGTCTCCTTGCTTTTCAGCTTACTGCTATTTGGATGTAAAATTCTTAAAATTAAAAGCAAGTATTAGCATACTATCATTTACTCATTCATATTCCTGAGGTTGAATAGATTTCTAATAGTCTCAAATATACTAATAATAATGCATAAAATTATCATTATGGGACTGGGATTGTGGCTCAGTGGCAGAGTGCTTGCCTTCACGTATAAGGCACTGGGTTTGATCCTCAGCACTACATAAAAGTAAATAAAATAAAGGTATTGTGTCCATCTACAACTAAAAAAATATTTTTTAAATTACTATGTACAGATACTAATGTTATAACCAGTAACAGTATATTTATCATATATAGGTATAGATAGACACACACACAAACATACACACTTATATACATGTAAAAAGATAGATATTTTTCCCCCTCAGCATTTTTAGGTCTTGTGCTGTTGTTAATGAGGTGTTTTCAGAGACACGTTAATTTGGTCTTTTGGGGGCAACATGAGTCCCCTGTAGGTGATGATCTATTTGACATTAAATACAGAACGAGTCTAAATGGCAAGTCTATATGGTACATCTCATTATAAGGTCAAACTCCTGAAGCATCATGCTTTAGGGGAACTTTAAGGACTAGTAGGAGATGAATCCAGTAATAAAATTATTATGGTTTATCTTCCTAAAAGTTCATGTATTGGAAACATGTTATCCAACAGAGCAATGCTCTGAGGTTGAAATGATTGGATTATGAGAGCTACAATATGATCAGTGGGTTAATTCATTAAGCTGGATTGAGAATTTGAATGGATTACTGGGTGTTACTAGAGGCAGGTGAGCTGTGGCTGGAAGAAGCTTGTCCCTGGGGTTGGGTGGCCTCAGGGATTATACACTGTCCCTGGCTCCTTCCTCTGTCTCTCTCTGCTTCCTGGCTTCCGTGCTGAGCAGCTGTCCTCCACCATGATGGTCTACGTACCTCTGGTCCAAAGCAATGAAGTCCCATCATGGACTGAGACCTCTGAAACCTTATTCGAACCCAAAATAAACTTTTACTCCTCTAAGTTGTTTTTGTTAGGTATTTTGGTCACAGTGATGGAAAGCTGATAACACAAGAATCTATTGACTGTTTGCTCTGTGACAGAAGACTCTGTCTTCATGTCCTGACATTTTCCAACTGACAGCTATGAAGCTTCTCTTCTTCCTACATCGGGGCAAGATATAAGAAAGCCTGACCCTCCCTTCTTTGGCCTTTGGGGGAGTAAGTCCATGAAAGATGCTGCCCACACAGACTCTCAGCCTGGCTGGCTCCACCTCCTAACCACAATTTTTAAAAAATGCCAGTCTTCTCTCTGCTCCCAAAGCTATTGTTAGACCAGCTTGGGACGCCTGCCCTGCTCTCCCCACAAAGCCTCACCATAATAGACCATCTGGCATGTGTAGCCTTATCAGTCTCCATATCTAATCCAGTTTTGGGTGGGAGCACCCTCCATTCCTACAGGATGAGCATTTTACCTTTGCTTCCCAGTTTACAATTGAGGAAATTGAGAAAGAGGGTAACTGGCTAAGGTCACACAGAGAGTAGCAGGGCTGGGATTCGTCCTCAAGTCCATGCTTCATGAAGTCCACATTCTGTGAATCAGATCACTACGATGATAGTGATCAGCAGCAGCAGCGTGGTCATGATGATGTAGGCCTCGATTATGGAAAGTCTATTTGAATGCACTGAACAAACTTCAAAAGGCTGTTTCAAAAGAGCACAGAATGGCCTTGCCTTAGTTACCTGCTAGTTTGGGCTACTGTTGTGTTCACAGTGAGTGTTCTGATGCAGCTCTCGAAAGCCAGGCTGGGCAGCCTGGCATTAGAAAGAATTGTTTCAAGAATGTCTCCTTTTGACCCTCTCTGGCTATTAGGTGGCCTCAGCTATTGGCACACTGTATCCAGATAAAGAAACAGAAGAGTCCATTTCAAATGTCTTTCCAAAAGAGGCAGATGACACACAAATTAAAGAATGTGTCACGTAGTTCTGAGGTCAATTTGCTGTTATGGAAGTATCAAATGGGTGAAGGATCATCATGAAACCTTTCTGGAATTTTGGCAGTAGAAAGAGGTAGATTACATGGGATCCTCTATGGACAGGACCAACTCATTTAAAAATGCATGAAAAGCTGAGAATCATCATGGCTTAATGATTCAGGAAGACAGTCAAGTTCCTTGGAAGCAATCTCTATTATTCCATGATATATATTTTTAATCGATTTTTTTAAAAAAAATAAATGACAGCGGAATGCATTACAATTCTTATTACACATATAGAGCACAATTTTTCATATCTCTGGTTGTATATAAAGTATGTTTACACCAATTCATGTCTTCATACATGTACTTTGGATAATGATGTCCATCACATTCCACCCCTGCCCCCTCCCTTCCCCTTCTACCCCTCTGCCCTATCTAGAATTCGTCTATTCCTCCCATGCTCCCGCTCCCTACACCACTATGAATCAGTTTCCTTATATCAGAGAAAACATTCAGCATTTGTTTTTTGGGGATTGGCTAACTTCACTTAGCATTATCTTCTCTAATGCCATCCATTTACCTGCAAATGCCATGATTTTATTTTCTTTTATTGCCGAGTAATATTCCATTGTGTATATATGCCACATTTTTTTTTTATCCATTCATCTACTGAAGGGCATCTAGATTGGTTCCACATGTCTCAGAGGATTTGCAATCAATCAACAACTATATGAAAAAATGTTCATCATCTCTAGCAATTAGAGAAATGCAAATCAAAACTACTCTAAGATATCATCTTACTCCAGTCAGAATGGCAGCTATTATGAAGACAAACAACAATAAGTGTTGATGAGGATGTGGGGGAAAAGGCACACTCATACATTGCTGGTGGGACTGCAAATTGGTGGAGCCAATATGGAAAGCAGTATTGGAAATCTGGGAATGGAACCACCATTTGACCCAGCTATCCCTCTCCTAGGTCTATACCCAAACGACTTAGAAACAGCATACTACAGGGACACAGCCACATCAATGTTCCATGGTATTTTATGCTAAGAAGACAATTCATATAAGCACAGTGGTGTTCTATGTCTGAAGAAGTGAGATAAAGGCCAGAGAAAGGCATTTAAGGAAAAAAAAGATTGAAAAAAGTCTCAAAAAAAAAAAAAGGCGGGGGTAACCATTCCAAAGACCATTTCTGAGACTAATGGGGTCATACTGTTTTTTAGGTATGTCAAGTACTTTACATTTATCATCTCATTTAACTCCTGCAAAAACACTAAGAAGGAGATATTTCCATTTTACAGGAGAGCAAATTCAGACTGAAATAAGAAATCTTACTCAAGGTCACACAGTCAGTCATTGATGAAGTGCAAATTCAGATCAAAGATGCCCCCTGACTAACCACCCTGGAGAACTGCCTCTCAAGTGTGTTCCAGTGATTACTTTTCAAAAACTGTTGTAGAAACCAGAATGCTATCATTTGGACATACAATTCCACGCCCCCTGCCCCCACAATCATTTGCTTTTAACATGAATGACCATTCATTGCTTGTAAACACATCATAACTCCTCAGTAAACCAGTGGGGTGTTATTTCCAAATAGCTCTAAAACAGTGTTTTCCCCACTTTGGTCATTCATATGCCTTCATGATTTTTCTTATCTATTAAAGGAAAGCCTTTGAAACATTGTTTTATATTTTTATTAGTGCATTACAGTTATGCATCATGGTGGTGTTCATTGTGACCTATTCCTAAATGCATATAACATAATTTGCTCCATTTGATTTTCCAGGGCTTCCCCTTTCTCTCTCTTCCTCCCTCCCCCATCCTCTTTTTTTTTTTTTTTTTTTTGGTACTGGGGATTAAACTCAGGGGCACTCAACCACTGAGCCACATCCCCAGCCCTATTTTGTATTTTATTTAGAGACAGGGTCTCACTGAGTTGCTTAGCACCTCAGTTGCTTAGTAAGTGAGGCTGGCTTTGAACTCGTGATCCTCCTGCCTCAGCCTTCTGAGCTGCTGGGATTACAGGAATGCGCCACAACACCCAGCTTCGGATCCTCTCTTTTTACTGTCTTCCTTTTATTTATTTATTTTTATTTTAAAAAAAATATTCATTTATTTATTTTAGTTTTAGGTGAACACAATATCTTCATTTGGTTTTTATGTGGTGCTGAGGATGGAACCCAGTGCCTCACACAGGCTAGGCGAGCGCTCTACCACTGAGCCACAACCACAGCCCTATTTATTTATTTTTTAATTAGCTCATAATCATAATACATATATATATCTATCTATCGTATATATGTATCATTATACATATGTATATCATATATATCATATATCTATATATACATATATATCTGGGGTAGGAAAACCTGTAAATTGACTGTTTTACTCTTCTTCCTAAATTGTAATAATATTCAGGAAATCATAGGTTTGATGTACTATTTACATTTTTTTCTAATAGATATCAAACATACATGAATATTGAAATAAAAATATCCATTTAGTTCCACAGTGGCTCACAGCACACCATTTGGGGAATACTGTTTTTGAGTTTATAACATAAGAAAAAATTGAAATATCTCCCCCAGAGCTGACCTTCTCATAAAGAACACTACCCTTCCTCCCTAGAGTTTGCTTTCCATTAAGCTGCACCCAACCAAACATTGGGCCGTCTCCCAGTTTCCAGAGTCTAGAACCTTCTGCTCTTTGGGTAGAATTTGCCATTAAATAAGCCAGAGAGGACCAGGAGCCTGAGAATTTCCCCTTACCCTTTAACTCCTGTCCTGCCTCTTCCCCACCCAAGCATAAGACCAGGAGAGCTCCTTTCTCATCTTCAAAATTCCCTTTCTCCAGCATCCAGTACAGTTTGCTCATCTTACCCATGCCAAGTGCAGAATGAATGAGTGAAACCCTCTTCCTAGGCACAGTGTGTGCACATACATGTGGTCTTTCTGGAGGCCATTCCATGGCTCTGAAGGTGAAACCCCGGGTATCCTGAGAGCATGAGGTGAGATGGTCTGTCAGTGTCCTTCAATCAGGTGTGCAGCCTCTGTATGTATGGTCTGATTCTTTCTCCTTCAGGGGTCCAGAGTCCTGGGATAACATGGCTGAGCATGAACTTTCAGTCCTGAGAGGTCTCTGAAGGGATGGTTTGGGTCACTCTTTCTATCACAAAAGCTCCCATTTTTATACAATCCTCTCTCCTATCAGTGTATCTAGAAGTCATCGCACTGTGTGAAAATTCATTTATTTATTAAAATATCCTTTATTATTATGGGGAACTCTTAAAGAGATTTTCCCATTATCACATTACTGTCAATATGTAAAACTACATATGCAGATGATAAGTATTTATCACTGAACAAAGGCAGCTTATCTAGCTTTGTTCTGGTGATTAAAGCACAACATTTTCATTCCTGGGGATCCTGTACATTCAGGTTTTATGCTTGAGGATTGGAAAAAGAATAAAAGTATTTCCCCATGAGTGTGAAAGACAGAAACTGGGGCCTGTTCTAGAATAGTCAGGATCAAGGCATTTCATATTTATTCCTTAAAAAAAATCAAAAATTTATTTTGCAGAAGATATGAGATATCAAACTCGGGTAAAATATGATACCATGCTATCTGAGTTCTTGATCTTTAAATTTGCCTTTATTTATGTATTTGAGGCTCAGCAGCTGCCTCCACACCTAACCAAGGAACTGTCGGCATGCTCACTCCCTCTTCTTCCTGGAGGGCTCATCTATTCCACATGATCTTTTATTATTATTATTATTGCTGCTAAAAGAACATGCACACGGGGTTAGGAAGGCTGACCCAAAAAAGTTGGAATTGGTCCAAAACATTTGACTATTTCTTGGCATCTGAGAAAGGACAAATCTTTTTATTATTAAGAAAAGTAATGTTCTCACTGTTCCCTGAACATATGCTGCCTTGAGCAGCTGTGTGTTCTGGGAGCCTTTTTGTCACCAAGGGAACACTCTCAACGTGCCCTATGACCTTTCCATCAAAGAACTCAGAAATATGCTATCTGATTTTCCCTCCCTAGCTAAAAGTGGATGTGCTGGGAATTATAGAAGGCACTCAGGCAATTCTTACACTAAGTATAAAAGCACCCCACTCCTCACATCTGTAGAGCTGATTCTCTTCCCTCAATTACCAGCTTGGGGAAATACTGGCAAAATATGTGTCTTTATTCCTGAAGTCCTCTGTCTTGGAAATTCCACATTTGTGACTTAAGTATGAAGTTATGGCATAATTTAAACCAAATGGGCCCAATTATAAACTGGTTTTGGATATTGGACATATTAAGAAATTTTAAAAACAAGAGATTATTATTTATACCATTCACACCTAAAGACTGAATTTTATTTAGATGTCCCCCAATTACAAACTGGTTTGAAATATTGAACATACTATGAAATTTAAACAAAAATTGGGTATTTACAATTCTGTGGCCAACTACATCATAGACATAACTGAAAAACTGCCTATTTATATATGTGCTTTTTTCCCTAAGGCAAGTTCTTATAATATAAAGTTCAAACAAATACAGGTTTTCAACATATTGGGATTAATCAGAAATAATCAAGGCAAATTCTTCTTTTAAATTTTTTTTATTTGTTCTAATTATTTATACATGACAGTAGAATGCATTTTGACACATCATACATAAATGGAGTGTAACTTCTCATACTTCTGGTTGTACATGATGTGGAGTTACACCAGTCCTATAATCATATATGCACATAGGGTCATAATGTCCGACTCCTTCTACTCTCATTCCTACCCAAATTCTTGTTACTCAAAGAAGGCCCATTTCTTTTTATGAATTGCACTATGAAGTACGAGGTGATCATTGCTTACTTAACATCAGAAGTCTTCCCAGATGTTACCTTGGAAGAAAGAAAATGCCCTTTCATTGTTTTCTGCTTCTAAATGTGAACACACTGGTATCTGTTGAGTTCATATTCTATGCTTGGCATCATGGTGGGCGCTGGGGTTGGAAGACTGAATAAGACACAGTTCATGCCCTTGAGAACGTTTCCATGCCCTAATAATCCCAGACCTAGAGGTTGAGTATCTGCCTAGTCAGTTCTTTGAATGAACAAGTACTGAAATTCACCCTGCAGGGATGGTCGGACCAAATGGTGGCGCAGGGGCAGGTTGTGAAAACAGGACATGGTCATCTCCATCTCCTCTTTCAAAGGCCTGCCACCATCTGGCTCCTTTTCAGCAGACTTGCCACAGAGACACCACTGGCAGGTAGACCTACACATAAGCCATAGCCCTTCTTCAGTTTGTTTTTGCCACAAACATTACCTGAAAGGGAATGAAACAAGCAGCGTCCATGACGAGGCCCCTCTGTGACTGAACAGAGTGGAACACTGCTGTTGGAAGACATACTAGAACAGCGATCTGGATTTTCCCTATCATCTCTCAACTGCAGGCCAGCCTTCTCATGCATTCCTCAGAGTTTCTGATGCACCCAGAGGGCGGGAGAACTGACAGGTGTCTGTTTGATTCCACTTTAGTTCCTAGAGAAGTTCTCACGGAAGCTGGGTCTGGAGAGAGTTTTGCTTGGTCAAGTCTCAAAGGAGAGGCTGTATCTTGCCCTTGAACTGTGTTTCCCAAAGAATGAGTCACCAAGCCTGGGTGTTTGTTAAAAATAGAGATTCCTGCACACACCCAAATTTGCTGACCCGGAATCTTTAAGAAGGAGCCTTGGAATCTGCAGTTTTAACGACCTTCTAAGTTGCTCTTCAGCATACTGAGTCTGAGGAAAAGGTCCTCTAAGAGTAATCTGAAGAAACTGATTTGGACCCAAGGAATTCAGTAAGTGCATATTCAATGCTTATAGGGGAATGAAGATGCTTCAGAGAATCCCAGATCCCCTAATTTAGGAAGAGTCGGTGAGTGACACAGGTGAAATCCTTCAGTCAGTTGTATCACCTGAAGTCGTCGATAACCAAATATTCATTAATTAAGTGGTTCTCTTTCAATTCGTAATTTCTGTGGCAAATTCCTGAAGGAAACACTGGTCAATTGAATTTTAATGTGAATTAATCTTTAATAATTTTGTTTCTTTTTAACACCAGAATAAGCTTTTAAGAAAACTTAAGAGACCCCAGTGGCTCAGGAGGCTGAGGCAGGAGGATCACAAGTTCAAAGCCGGGCTTAGCAACTTAGCAAGGACCTAAGCAACTTAATGAGACCCTGTCGCTAAATAAAAAATAGAAATAAATAAGGGCTGGGGATGTGGCTTAGTGGTTAAGCGCCCCTGGGTTCAATCCCTGGTACTAAAAAACAAACAAACTTAAGAGAACAGGAATTTTGATGTAGTACAAAGGGAAAAACACTCTTTGGAACATAAATATATAAATCAGATATCTTCATTATCTAACTCTCTACTACAAATATTCTGCCAGATTTATTTATTTGTTCACTCATTCTTATTGAGTCAATAAATTTAACAATGTATTGTTTATATGTTTGCAAAGAAAAAATAAATGCATCCATTTACCTGCTTCTAGGTTGCTTCCACAGTTTAGCTATTATGGATTGAGCTGCTATAAACACTGATGTGTATGGTGATTTTGTTCTCTCCAATAAGTGGATGCTGATCCATAATGGCCGGGGCATAGGAAAAATGGAGGAATTTTGATGGGGCAAAGGGGAGGAAGGGGAGGGGAGGAGGCATAAGGGTAGGAAAGATGGTGGAATGAGATGATCATCATTACCCTAGGTACATGTATGACTGCACATATCGTGTGACACTACATTGTGTACAACCATGGAAATGTAAAGTTATGTTGTAATTGTGTACAATGGATCAAAATGGGTTCTGATGTCATATATGCCTAATTAAAATAAATAAATAAATACCTGCTTCCCAGGGCACCAACTATGAGCCAGGCCCTCAGCGAACAAGGCAGAGAAAGTATCTCTTCCACCCCACTTCTTTCACCAGTGGGAAAACAGACAATAAACGAGTTAAGAACAAACCAAAATACAACATCAACAAAATGATAACTGCTGAGAGGAAACAAAGCACAACCATGTGGTGGTGACTGAGCTGAGCTTGGTAGCAGAGGAGTCCCTTTGCATGAAGAGGTGTAGAAAGGCCCCAGGCTGTGCTGACATTTGACCCTCATCCTGAACACATTATATGAAGAACTGAAAGGTCTTATGAGCAAAACCAAGGTTCCTCTGGAAAAGCAGAAATCCTTCTTTAACACTTTAGCATCAGCTGGTGCCAAAGAATTTCTAGCCCACCAACCTGCTGTGCAGGTCCAGGTTTGTGGATCCCTCCACAATCGTGAAACTGATTCTTTGGAACAAATCTGCCTGTCTCATGTATGCACATAAAACCAACGCACATACTGTAGACTTGCCAACACACATGTGTGGATTTCTTTATACTTTATATATTGTATATATTCTTTATATTCCATACAATTTTCCTTCATATTATATATTGACACATATTGTCATATATATTTGACTATATTTATTATTCGTACTGCTTCTGTTTCTCTGGAGACCCCTGACTGATCCACATCGTATCTGTTTCTTCCTGCCTTAGCAAAAGGGAGATGGAAGGAGTAGGATGAGGTCTTGATGCTCAGGAAGGAGGAAAAGGACATATCTGTTAGCCTCGTGTTCCTGCTATAGAAGATTAGGCCAGGGACGCAGAGGAGGCGAGCGCTCTGCTCTAGAAGAGCAACAAGAGTTCTCTGAAACCCAATGTATACAGTACACTCTTTCTGCGTTTTCCCTGCTCAGACTCCACTCTCCTATGTAGTTCTAAGATTTTGTTTTTTTCCTCACAAAACTGGAGTTTTTCTGGTTGAAAATTTTAAAAAAAATCTATAAAATTTCTTCCATTTACCGGGTGTAAACTAACCTTCAGAGCTCCATTTCCTTGGCCCATTTCAGAATAACCTTGGAATCCAGTCATTTGTGGTTTCCTGTGCCTGCTCCCTACAACACACCCCATTAAAACCTCGCCTTATCAATATGGAGTAGGACCAAAAATGTTGCCTTTGCTAGCCACACCTGTTAGATGCCTGAAAGTGCTGACACTAAGAAATATTAGAAAGAAACAAGTGCCCCAGGTCAGCAGTTATTTGCCTAGCCAAGGTAATTCATCTTATCAAAAGCCAAGTATGGTGTCCATTCCATGAATCCTACTGCCTCTCTCAGTAGATGAGGTCACTAAGTTATTTGGTATTTAAGGGTTCAGCAATTCTATGAGTTTGGCAACAATAAAAGGAAATAGAAGCTGATTTTTAAAGATCATCCCAGTAAGCAACGTGGTTCCTTCCCTTGAAGAAACTTATTGTGTCACACCACAGCCTTTGGAGTTCATGTGGAGCTGTGTTTGGGGCATTGCTGTTATGCTTAAGACCTTAGCATAAGATTTCACATAAGAAAACAACAAAAGGAAGTGTCACTCACTTCCGGAGTTTAACCAGAACACAGCCTTTATTGTGTTCTAAAGCAATTTATCTGTTTAACAAGGACCAAAGGGGCATCTAAAGAATGGTAACTCCCTCGGCTCATCTGGCACTCATGCTTTTATTCTCCCATTTAACAGAACCTTTTTACTTGGTGAGTTATTAATTGCTCACTAAGTGCCAGGAACTGTGTTATATGTGCCACATAACCCCAGAAAAAGGACAAGAGGACTAGTTGTTATGCCCGCCCAAGTCTACCTCGGGCCAGGCAAAAGTGAAGAAATGGGGCTAAGGTAAGTTCCTGAAACTACAATTAAGGAAAATCTGTGACTGACCTATTTGTAAGTGGGAAATATCATTCCCTTTGTACCTTCCCTTTAATTTTACAATTTCACAGCCCCATTTTACTTCTAGGCCTTAACGGCTGCTCAACTGTGGATCTGAACACTCTCCCAAAGGCACAAGTGTTGCAGGCTTGATACCCAGAGTGATGCTATTATTCTGCAATCATTAAAAAAGTTCTATAAACCATTAAGGTTTATAGAAGTTGAGTGTGTGTGTGTGTGTTGGTACTGGGGATTGAATGCAGGGGCACTTAACCACTGAGCCACATCTGTGTGAGTCTTTTGTTTAACTGGGGAGTATTACTGGTTTTGATTACTCGAAAGCTATCAGACGTTCCAACATTTCAATAGCCCATTTCTTGGTTCTAGTCCCTTTAATTTCAGCTTACAAATCAGCCAATTCTTGCCCAAGGTCATTTCAAAACATCAAAGGCAGCTAAGGGCAGCCAACCCACACTCACATTCAGTGATTTCTGACCACTTCCCCTAGAGATCCAGTTTGGTAAGTCTGTGGTCTGCTTTCAAGTTACTGCCGGTGACAGTGTCTCACATGGCATAGTATTCATCATTCCAACCATTAGCATCACTCTCCTTATCACTCACCATCTCACCCTTGGCAATCTACTTCAAGGTGATGGTTTCTGGATTATAAACAAAGGCTCTGACATCTCAGTGGTTCAAAATGACAAAAAATTACTTTTTGACCCCAAACCATCCAACACTGGTGTCTAGGGTTGGTGGACCTCCTGTGGCAGGCTGGGGCCAGGGCGGGTGGGGGGGCTTTCTTCCTCATGACAATTCAGGAACTCAGGATTCTTCCAATGCAGTGGCCTCCTTGCTGTGTAGAGTCTTGGGGTTCATTAGGTCTCTGTGTCCATTGGCCAGAATCCAGTCCCACTGTTCCAACAGCGGAGGAGCCAAAGAACAACTTTGGTGAATAAACTGCATTTTCTCTGAACGCTGGATGATCTGGAAGGTTTATCTGATTGTAGGGAGTAATGGGACCACCAGGACTACGGAAAGGTATTTTTCTGTCCCCCTCTTTTATTTCTATGTTCTGACCATGAAAAGAAAAGCTGAGCGTTGCAATGAGACTCAGATGCTGCAAGAAACAGACACCGTGAACTTGAGAGAGCAGACGGGGGAAGCCTGTGACTTGAAGGCCTCTCAGTGGACAGCTGAAGCTGGGGACAGCTGTACTGAGGCAAACCCTGCGTTAAATGGCTTCAATCTATGAACATGCTCTGGGGATCTTAACACCATGAGATGAAAAATAGTTGAAACTCTTTCCTCTGGATGAAGAAAGGTAAGGGACTGTGATTTAACGGAGTTCAATATTAGAAAGATAGCTAGAACGAGACATGCACGTGTCTTTGAATCATATGCTTTCTTTTTATGTTTTTGTTCATGTTTTGCATTTTAAAAATTACTTATTTTTAGAAACCATAAATTGTATTGTGAACCTTTTGTGCTCTTTCTACTTGAAGAAACTCTGGTCCGTTGGCCTCAATGGTTGATTGATCCGTCTTTGTTAGTTCATGTTCTGCTAATGACAAATGTCTGAGATGATCGACTTATGAAGAGACTAGGCTTATTTTGGCTCATGGTTTTGGAGGTTTCAGTGTGTGACCAATTGGCCCCATTGCTTCTGAGCCTTCGGTACAGCCACACATCATGGCAGAGAGCACGTGATGGAGCAAAGCTGCTCACCACATGACAGGAATGAGAAACCAAAGAGAAAAGGACCAGGCTCCCCCAGTCCCCTTTGAAGACACACCCTCAGTGACTCCAAGACCTCCCACTAAGCCCCACCTCTCAAAATTTTCCGCCACCTCCCAACAGTACCATACTGGCAAGCCTTCACACATGGGCCTTTGGAGACATTTCAGATCCAAACAATGGCATCTAGTCGTTTATATCAGGTGATTCTTAGCCAAAATCAGGGCGTGCCTTCGTAGTTGTTCAGGTCTTCCTTCATGTCCTTTAGTAGTGTTTTAAAGGTTCTATTCATGCAGATTTGCCTATTTTTAAAGTTTATTGTTAGCCACTTAACTGTTCTGCTGCTAATGTGAATTGAGACTTCTCTTCCATTACGTCTTGTTTGTGGAGGTGAAGGCTGTTGTCTTCTGATTATTAAATTTGAACTCCATCACCTTATGGCATGCTCTTTGCATATAATATATTTCAATTCATTCTTTTTGTTTATGCTGGACAATAATTAAACCTTGACAACATTACATTTTACCACTTCACAGGAGTGTATTTCTTTCTAGTTGTATTGGATAATACTTACTGAAAAATGTTAAATAATAGCATTAATATTAGACAGACTTCTTTTATTCTGTACTTTATGGAAATGCTTTTAGTGTAGCCACATAAAATATAATAATATATTTTTGTTCAACATATACTTTTATGTTTAAGGAGGAATCATCTATTGTTTTATTAAACAGTTTTTAATCAAGAAATGTTAGGTGTCTACTACCATATAATTTTTCAGCATTTGTAGAATTGAACAAAGGTGTCTTTCCTCTTTTGACATACTGTGGTGAATTACATTTATAGGTTTCCAAATATTTTGTCATGGTGCATTTCCTTTTCATATGCTGCCACATCCTTGGCTAATATTTTATTTATGAGTTTTATATTTATTTTTATAAGCCAGATTGGTTGTATTTGTTTTTCTTTATTTTATCCTTGTCAGATTTTAGAATAATTTTTATGCTAATTTATAAAAATGATTCAAAGTATTTTCTATTTTTGTTCTGGGACAGTTTAAATACTATTGGAATTAACTATTTTTAAAAATTTGATAGCATCCTCCAGTGACATCATCTTGCCTGGTGTGATCCCTAATGATTTCTGCTAATTTCTCCTATGATTTCCTGTGTTTTTTTTTTTCTTTCTGAATATTACTTTGTATTTATTACATCACAATGCTAATGAATTTTTGTCTTGTTTAAAACTCCTTCCCTTAATTCAATCTTCTCTGGTACTAAGATCCAACACTTGTTTGTTTTGGCATTTGATCAGTATATCTTTGACCTTCTTTTTATTTCCAACATATCTGATCATTTTGATTTATGTTTCTTATGTGGTATCAATGTGCTAATATTTATTGAACTTTTATTATGTGACAGGTTCCATTTTAAGTGCTGTACACATAATAACTTGTTAATTCTTCTCCAGAATTCTGCAATTTTAAAATTCCTCATTTTATTAAAAAGAAAACTGAAGGCTGGGGTTGTGGCTCAGAGGTAGAGTACTCATCTAGCGTGTGCCGAGGTGCAGGGTTCAATCCTCAGCACCACATAAAAATAAATAAATAAAATAAAGGTATTGGGTCCAACTACAACATATATACATACATATATATATATATATATATATATATACACATTTATATATATAAATATGATTTATATATATATATATATATAATTATGTCTACGCTGATGATTTATATATATAAAATTATATCTACGCTGATTATATATATATTATATATAAAACTGAGGCACTGAGGAATTAAATAAGCTGTCCCAAATCACACAGATTTAAATCTAGGCAGCCTGGCACCACAATGGTTAGTAAATGCTCATTGTAGTACAGTTGAAGACTAGGTTTTAAAAATTCAGTAGATTTTAACAAAAGTAGATATTTTCCAAAAGCTAATTCATGGGACAGATTTGACGACATTTTATTTGCTCTATAACCTGTTTGCTGAATAATATTTAGAAAATTAGCCTGATGCCTCTGAATAATAGTAAAATTAGTATATTCTTCCCATCTCATTGTTTATATACTACACCTCAACCACCTATTTTAGTTGATTGTGGGTCTTTTTGTTTTGTTTTGTGTTAGTGTTTATTTTTATCCCTCAAAGTAAAATTATGTCTACGCTGATGATTTATCTTTTTTGGCAGGGAGGATCCTGGGAATTGAACCCAGGGGTGCTCTTCCCCTGAACTACGATGCCAGGCTTTTTATTGTATTTGAGACAGGTTCTTGCTAAGTTTCCTAGGCTGGCCTTGAACTCACATTCTCCTAGGCAGCTGGGATTATAGGTGTATATCAAAGTCATTTATCTTTATCTTTTCATCCATGATCACAAAAGATGAGGAGAATTGCATATTTATTCTTATTTTTTCTCTTCTTTTTCTCTAACTCTTGGTCATTTAGTTTATACTTTGTTATGACTTTTAACATTTATAGTCTGTTATCCTCATAATTTGCTGTGAACCAGAAAAAAAGTATATCAAATATATTACCATGAATTAATGAAGGAATTATCTATATAAAACCATAACTCAAAGTAGATATGTAAGAGTTTGGGGGAAGATGTCCTTATAGAAGAGAAAAAGTGAAAGAGGAATGGAAGAGAAAATTAAAATCTCTTTAGAAATGCGAGTCACATTAGAATAAAGGAGAATAGTTACACATGGGATGTACACATAGGAAATAAAGAAAAACAAAATTGATTAAAGAAAAATGAGAGATAAGAAGAAAAAATTGAGAATATTAAACATACATAATTCATATATCTGAATAAAAGAAACAACTAATTGAACAGAAACACAGGTGTAATTTAAGAAAAGTTCCCAGAAATGAAATAAGACATGAATGAAAAGATTGCAAAGGCACATCATCATGCCTTAGGAAAAATAGATCAAAACAATCAGTAACGATGATCTCAGTCAAGTCTCTATATTTCAAATCTAGTAAAAGAACTTTTGATTCCCAGGTTACACTGTTGAATGGTGTATGGGTTAAGTTTTCCAAGAATCAAACATCAGAAAAGGATTCAATGCACAGATGGCAGGGGTAGATGTTACTGTGAGACAAAAGGAGGAAAGACCGAGGACGCTGGATGAGTCCTTCGACCATGATATGATTGTGATTCTGGGGGGATATTCTTTACCTGCCATTTGTGCTCTTTATTTTTCCTATTTCTTTGATCTTTTTGTTCTCTCTCTATGAGTTTTTTCTTTCCTTCTCTTTTCCCTCTCTTTGCCTGTCTTTCTTTCTTTATTTCATTATCTCTCTCTTTTTTATACTGGGGATTGAACCCAGGGGTGCTTTAACACCAAGCCACATCCCTAGCCCTTTTTAATTTTTATTTTGAGCCAGAGTCCCTAAGTTGCATAGGGCCTTTTAAGTTGCTAAGGCTGGCCTCAAACTTGCAATCCTCCTGCCTCAGCCTCCCAAGTTGCTGGGATTACAGGCATGTGCCCCCATGACTGGCTCTTTCATATCCTTTCATAAATTCAATGTGGTTCCTCTGAGATTGTTACTCGAATTTGAATAAAATAAATTCTTCATGAACTGGTTATTTGCAAGCTGATCACAGCACAAGACAATGTAATATAGTTCTGATTGCAAATTCCAGTTTTACCATGTCACAGCTGTATGATGTTAGTTCTGCAGTACAGTAATAATGGCATCTATCTCATTAAGTGCTGTGAGGACAAATACATGAGTTCAGCACATGAAAAAGCATGTGGACAAGGCTTGTGCACCGGGCATTTTAAGTACATGTTAAATATTACCCTTTAAAAGTCATCTGGAAGTGTCTTTTGCATTTCCATTTCATCTTGCCTTTATCTATCACAATTACCTTATTTTTTGTACTTCAAAGTTAGATATACCAACAATTTATATAATACGGAAATATTTCTGGGATTTTTTTCCTCCTTCTTTTGAATCATTTTTTGGACAAGAATAAAGGGTGACAGAAACTTTCTTCAGGCAGTATGGTATCAAAGGAGGTCTATTAAAAAAGAATATTTAATAAGATGCAGAGTCTCATAATGCTCCAAATATCTAAAATGTAATTGATAATTATCATACCAAGAAGCAGGAAAAATCTCAAATTGAATAAGGAGAGACAACCCATAGACACCAACGCAGACGATGGAAGCATCTAACAGGACTTTAAAGCAGCCATCATAAAAATGCTTCAACAAGCAATTATGAACATGCTTGCAACAAATAAAAAAGAGTGTCTCAGCAAAGAAATAGCATATGTTAAAAAAGAATCAGATGAAAATTTTAGGACTAAAAAGATAATAATCAAAATTTTAAAGCTCATTGGATCTCCTTGTCTGAACACTAGAATAGATAGGCCAGAGGAGAGAACCAGTGAACTTTAATATAAAACAATATAAATTACCCAATCTGATCAATAGAAAAGAGATGGAAAAATATGATCAGAGCTTTCAAGAACATGTTGGCCTATAATAAAAGATCTAATGTTTGTGTTATTAGACTCTCGAAAGGATTAAGTGAAAAGAGTGGGGTGGAAACAGTATGAAAAGAAATAATGGCTAAAAATTCTCCAAATTTGGCAAGAGACAAAGCCTATAGTTTCCAAAAAACAGAGAAACTCAAACAGGGTGAAACCAAAGAAATTCACGTAAGGACATGATGTAGTCAGATTTTTTAAAACTGGTGACAAAGAAAAAAAATCTGAAATCAACAAGACAGAAACACCTAACCTGTAGAGGAAACACATTTGAGTGAGAGCAGATTTGTCATTAGAAATCAGGGAGAACAGAGAGAAATGGGAAACTGTGGGGAGCTGTGGGTAAACTGAGTGATGTTGAGCCATTAGGCAGGGAAGCCCAGTTATAGGAACTCCCAGGCAGAACCCTCTGATTTGAGACTGCCTACTTCAGGTTGGCACCCTATTCTAGCTCATGGCTCAAGTTCTAGCATAGTTCTGGAGATAGCAATGACCTACTAGAACCACACAGCCTCCCAGAGATGGATGTGGCTTGCTAAAATGCCAATCAATTGTTTTGTGCAAGACCCCTACCACACCAACCAAGCACTGAACCAAGACTCCTCCCACCGAAACCTTATCCCTGCCTTGGATGAACTCTTCCTTAAATAAAGAACCTTAGCCTTTTTTCACTTGTTCAGCACCAGCTTGGGTCAGAACTGGAGACCCATCAGACATTCTCCTTTTTATATATAATTTTTGGCTTTGTCTTTATTTCTTACTGATTATATCAGACTTTTAATTTTCCCAGGCAACTCACATCTCCTGAGCAGGAACCTACCCTGTCAGGATGCTGGTCACTTCACTGTAGGAAACCTTAAAATTTTGTTTTGCTAAATTAATATCAGAATTTCATTTTTCTTTTTGATGCTGGGAATTGAATCCAAGGCCTTGTGCATGTTAGGTGAAGTGCATTACCACTGAGCATATCATGAGCCTGGGAGATCAATTTTTTCAGTACTGAAAGAAAAGAATTATCACAATTCTTTACCCAACAAAAATGTACTTCAGGAATAAACAAAAATTCAAAATACCCTCAGATGAAGGAAAGGAAGAGAATTTATCACCAGCAGACCTCCTCTCAAAGAATGGCTTAGAGGAAATTTTTGAAACAAATGAGCAAAAATAGCAACATGAAAGAAGAAGCAACAAGAACATCAGGAAAGAAGAAAAAGCAACAGAAATAGTAAAAATGTGGGTAAGTAACAGTAGACTCTCCTTTTTCTCTTGAGTTTTCTGAATTGAGCTTGGAAGCAAATTGAAGATAATTCTCAATTAATACAAAAGGAATAAAATCTTATCACCAAAATGAATAGGTAATTCTGGAAAAATCTTTCCAACTGTTTTAGTTAGCTTTTTTGCTGCTGTGACTAAAAGGACCTGAGAGGAGGAAAAGTTTATTTCAAGGCTCATGGTTTTAGAGGTCTCTATCCAGAGACAGCTGGCTTCCATTCCTGGGACTCAAGATGAGGTAGAACATCATGGAGGAAGAGTATGGCAGAAGGAAGAAGCTCACATGATGATTAGGAAGCAGAGAGAGACTCCACTCACCAGATTCAAATATATACCCCATAGCAATGCCCCCAACAAACCACTTCCTCCAGCCACACCCCACCTGCCTCCAGTTACCACTCAGTTAATCCCATGGGGGGGTGGTTAATTAGCTGATTAGGTTAAGGCTATAAATCAATCGTTTCTCCTCCAAACCTCTTGCATTGTCCAACACATAAGCTTTTGGGGGACATCTCATATCCAACCATGCCACCAATTTATGTAGAAATAAGATTTTAAGAAAAAAAATGAAAACCAACATAACTATGTAAATATTCTACAGGAGAAAAAAAAGAAGGAAAGGAATATATTCAAAATAGAGATGAAGAACCCAATCGGAATGAAAACATAACCCATGAAACAGAAGATAATTCCTTAGCAGTATTTCGTCATGCAGAAGAACCTTCTAAGAACAAGCATGTAACAGAACAAGAATTCAAGGTTCAGATGATGAGCACAAGGCAAAGTGAAAGTGGAAACTGAGGAATTAAGGGGAAAAAATTGAATGAAACACCAATTCAATTTCAAAATCAGTACCCCCACAAACTTTAAGAAATAGCAGAGATATGGTTAGAATTTAGAGGATTGTGATAATTATGTGAAATACGTCCCCCCAAATTCCTATGTTAAAGAACCGATTCCTCATACCTTAAAATGAGGTTATATTTGGTAATAGGGCCTTTAAAGAAATAATTAAGGTTAAATGAGCTCATAATGGGGTGGGGGGTGGTGTTGGGGAGGACTTAATCCGGTGGAAGTGCAGCCATAGGAAGAGGAAGAGACACCAGGAGGCCGTGGGAGGACAAAGAGGTAAGGCAGCCATTTTCAAGTCAGGGAGAGAAGTCTCAGGTGAAACCACTTTGATCCTGAACACTCAGCCTCCTGAACTGTGAGAAAATAAATTTATGACACCCAGAAGGTAATATTTTTGTTACAGCGGCTCCACCAAAGTAATACACAGAGAGAAAAAATTTTAAAGACTAAAGAAATTATAGAGAAGATAAATAGATATGGCCATGACAGATAAAGGTGATCTAACATAAGGTCATGTCTCCCAAAGTAGAATACCCCACAAGTAGACAAAGAAGAAATACAGCAATGTAATACAGAAATATTTCCCTCAAATAGAAGAAATGAATGTGCAGGTTGAAAGGGCACACCATATTTTACTCAAAGTTCATACAGAAAGAGTAGTATTGAATCAATTACAACATGAGCAAAATTATTTAGGCATTCAAACAGAAAATCCCTGTCACCTAAAAGTCACCTTTGATCTTATGGCCCCATTGCTGTGGTCACACCCCTTGGCAGTTCTAATTGATCGTTTCCAGTATCAGGAGGGCTCTCCTCTCTGGATGATCAGAGGTGCGTTATTCACAAACCTTGGTGACTTCCAAGAATTGCTCCATCAGCTCCTTCCTAGTAGTTCTTTCCCTACCATCATGGTTTTCTCCAGAGATGCAACACAGAGGCCAAGAATCCAGGGGAACCCTCCGTAGATCTCCAAAGCCCTCTTTCTGAAGACTTTTCCTCCTCTCATGAATTCTAAGCACCTTGGCCTTCCTAAACTCAAACTCTTGGCTTTCATCTCAGGGAGACTCTGAACTCAATTTGGGTGCACCCCTGTTGGGAAGCCTAGAACCTTCTCTTGGAAGTAGCTTCAGTATCACAGGATTTGCCTTGTTTCCCTTCTCTCAGAAATCACTACCCTGTGTACTTACTTAATGCCTCAAACCTACTGTTTCATAGATTTCCTTTAAGTTCTTTACTTCTTAAGCCCGGAGGGTAGACCTAGTCCCTGTTTTTCTAACTGGGTTAGGAGGAGAGGTCTCAAACTTTCCTTTTTCCTCCAAAACCTTTTCTTTCCTTTACTGATAATATTCATTTTGTCAAGGAAGTATTTACCTAGAGTTCATCAATTCCCACAACTTCGTTTTTATATTCTCAACGGGATTTCAAAAAAAAGTAAATTTAATATTTTAATTTAAAAGAAATTTCATCTTTGAAGAAAAATCTCTTTTTTGCTCTTTCCATATGGAAACATGAAGAGAGGTCTGAAGGAATGATCACATGCTAATTATAATGATCCTAGGCTGTAGAATTTGGGGTGACTATTTACTTTCTCTTTTGGTACTTGGTTATCTATATGTACCAATTCTCACACAAATCTTTTTTTTTAAGAGAGAGAGAGAGAATTTTAATATTCATTTATTTTTTTTAGTTTTCCACGGACACAACATCTTTGTTTGTATGTGGTGCTGAGGATCGAACCCAGGCCGCACACATGCCAGGAGAGCACGCTACTGCTTGAGCCACATCCCCAGCCCCTCACACAAATCTTAAAGACATCTTGTGATATTTTTAAGACAAAGAGAAAGAATTTCTCAAGATTATTGGAATCTTGGAAAAAGGTAACTTCAGAGGTAAGGAAGAATAACCCTTTCTCTGAAATAAAAAGATAAACAGTTGTAGAGATTTTAAAAATAAATTTGTGTCAAAAAAAATAAATTCATGTCAAGAGACAATCGGAACATCACATCAAATGTTCAAATGACCTCCATCATTTTAGGAAAGTAAGAGGTGAAGTCATTTCCCTTTATAGGAAATAAGTTGCGAACTTCATGGAACCCAGATTTGAGCCAATTGAGCTTTCTGATCTGAACATCAATTGAGTATGTCTGTTTCTTGACTTAATTACTGCCTGCAATGGATTATCATCGATCATTCGATCCTTGGATAGGATATGGGGGGTAAAAACACAAGTGGGTGGGAACTAGAGAAATGAAGGGAGACAGACGCTAACAGTGATGATAACAGCAGCAGCAATAGCAGTAGAAGATACCATTTGCTGAATATGTACCATGTGCCAAGCAGAAATATAAAGGTTTCCATGCCTGGGCTCACTTGGTTCTGGGAACAACGACTCTTAGAGAAGTTCAGGAATCTGCCCGTGGTTACACCGACCTGTGTCAGAAATGGAATCTTAGCCCAGTCCATTTCACAAAGAAAGATGAATCTTTGGGTTCTAAATAACAAATTCTAGTCATTCTTCCTTCACATACCAACTTCCTCAAGTAGAGATCTACGTTTTAATAGTTTTAACCACCTTGCTGAGATTTTTGTTTTCTTAGATATATTAAAAGAACACGTTCAAATGCCCTCAAAGTGTTCTCTACAGAATGAAAATGGAGTTTCCTCTATTTTTTTTCTTGCCTCTTATGTTACCTTCATTTTTGCAAACTCAATTTCTTCCCAAATCATTGGAATGGCACCTCTGAGCCCAGCCTAGATAAAGTATCCATCTTTATCTCCTCCTGTTTGGCAATGTGACACCCAGATGTGGATCCAAGACTTCAATTTCAGTGCTGACACACCTTCTCTCTTTGTCCTTGACCCATCTTTTCCCTCCCATGTTCTTATGTGTATAAAGGCAGCAGTGAGAACCACATTCTGGAGTACTCAAAGCCCAGTAAATTTAAACTATTAAAAAGGTCTTTGAAAAAAACATTGAATAAAAGCATCAAGTATTAACAAACATTTGTATTGCTTCAAAATAAGGTAAATTTGTTGATATATTACAATAATCCATACTTCTATGAGTAATTAGTAATTATAGAATTCACAGCAATTCACTCCACAGGTTAAGGGTAGAGAGTATGCTCACTGGCATAATGTGACCCAGTATGTGGATAAAGGTAGCAAAGTTGCCCCGATTCTTTTTTATTTGTTCTATTTTTTTTTTCAGGTTCTAGACTGAAACCTAGAATTCCAATTCCAACTCATCCACAATCCAGCAAACTCAGAAGGCTTTAGAAGCTCCAATCTTTCTTTAGATTTAGGTTCGTGGAGAAAAGAGCAGACAAATAGGCCCACTGGTGCCCGTCCCATGGTCAAGACTCATCGGCCTGAAAGTTGAAGATACAGCGAGACCAATTCAGTTTCTTGGAGAAAGAAAAGAAAATGTTTACAGCCTAATGTGATCGTTTAGTACTTTTCTTACATGAAATCAGAGCACTGCACATATTTATTCAGTTTGTTACTGAAGAATAACTCTAGTTAGGTGGGTTTTCTTAGATATGAAATAGAAAATTTTATCTCTTCCAGGCCTGAATATAATAAATACAGAGACTGCATAAAGATACATGATGATCGTTTATTTCTTTTTTTTCCCTTGCAATTCAACAGGATGTATCTACCTGTCTACTCCTCTTCAAAAATAATACACTTCTTTCTGTTCTCTGTCGTGTTTTGGGCTTGCAACCAATGTCCACTTAATGGTGGACAACAGATACCAGTTGGGAAATTAACAAAGTGACAGATTCAGGGGACTGGAGATGTGGCCCAGTGGTAAGGTACCTACTTGTAAAAATGACAACAAAAATTCACTGTCTCCATTCTTTGGCTTCCAGAGGGACAATAGTGCAGTTGGAAGATCTTTATCACTCATCTGTACCATGTGCTAACTCTGTGACCTACAGCCTGTCCACCCCCAGCCTCAGTTTCCATGTCCACAAAATAGGAGTACTCTCAAAGATGTTTCCTTTCTTCTGGTCTTTACTCAATTGGTATATTTTCCATGAATGTCTTTCTCTGCAAAACCTTGCCGGGTTTTTCTACTTACTGTGACTCCCTACCCTCACCAAGCTTTCCCTATGCCCCTTAACCTTCTACTATGCACTTTACTTTTTTATCCAGTTATTGAATCTCTCTCTTCTGTTATAATATAATGGAATCCCATGTGGGTAGGCATTTTTAGCTCTCTTGTTCCTTGCTTTGGTCTCTGCACACTTTGTGCTGCTATAACAGAATACCATAGACTTGGTCTTTTATAATGAACAGAGATTGCCTTGACAAATGGTTCTAGTGTCTAGGAAGTCCAAGATCCAGGGGCCACATTTGGTGAGGACCTTCTTGCTGTGGTATAATACAGCAGAAGGTATTGCATGGTGAGGAAGTGCAAGAGGGGACCAAATTCACGTTTATAACTCTGTTCCCATGATAACAACATTAATCAACTCATGAGGGCCTAAACACCTCCTATTAGGCTCCATCTCCCCACACTGTTGCATTCAGAGTTATGTTTCTACCAAACCAATGAACTTTGAGGGACACATTCAAAATACAGCAATTATATTACCAGTTCTATGAATAGATTGATGTAGAATGGTTAATTTTAAAGGATTTGTTGAAATAATGGATGGGATGGTTTTATATGGTCAAAATTTAGTGAGAATTTAGGCACAGTGTTAGGTTCCAAAAAATATAATAGGGATATGGAAATGTAGATACCATGTATTGAAACACATGGAATAGAGATCCCAGTAGGGTGAACACATAAATCCACTTAGGGTTTAGTGGGATCTCAGGCATATAAAGGTCAGTTCAGCCTGGAATATGGTAAGCTGGGAGTTGTCTGAAAAGGCTCTGTAGATATGCTGCTGGTGAGCGATGAGGTGGGGTCGGAAGCTGAGAACATCCTAGACAGAGAATTCAACACACACAGAGGAAAGAAATCTTGGAAGAAGCCTGGCATGTCCTGGTGATTTTTGGTATTGTTGAAACATAGGATGCTTGGGATTTAGGAAAGATGGTGTAGAAGTAGGTGTTGTCACATGGGGCTTTGTTTGCCATGTAATTAGTCAGAGGCCCTGCCAGAAATAATGCACCCAAAAGGAATACTTGAAGAGTTTAATGAAGGGGGTATTTATAAAGGGATAGGCATGTTAAAGAAATAAAAAATGGATGGTGGAGCACCCTAAGTCTGATTATGATGGGCAGCCTGACCACATCAAGGACCAAAGGGATGAGAGGAAGGACCAAGCATTGCAGGATTTCCCAACAGCGGCAGTATTGGCATTCTAGACTGGATCATTCTAGACTGGATCATTCTTTGATGTGGGGGCTACCCTGTGCATCATGGGATGTTTCACAGCAGTGGACTCTGCCCACTGGTACCAGTAGTACCCTTGCACACCACTGTGACAATGATAATCAAAAATATCTGTTATCAAATGTCCTTTGGGGGCTAAATTGTCCCCCACTGAGAACCACCAATGAAAGGGAATTTAGCATGGAGGAGGCCTACCAAGCAGGAAGTATGGGTCTGAGCAGAGGCCAACAGCCCCTGGGAATAGATACCAACATTCCTCTTGCCCTCCCCTCTCTCCTTGATGCCTCCGCTTGGCCAATCCCAGCTGGAAGTTGCCGAATAAAGGAGTCCACTTGAGATGTGGAAATCAGACTCCCAGGGTTCAGAACTGGGTGGAGAATGATGGGAAGTGGATCTGGGAGGTTAAATAGGGTTACCCAACCCCATTTAGGCCTTCAACTTCCTGCTATAGCTACGTAGACTTCTATGGGAAGAGCTTTTTTTTTTTTTCCTTTCCGGAAAAACATTCTTCCACAGGATTTATAGCAATCAGCCTCTTCCTTCCACAGAAGTGGTATTTTAAGCTATTTCATCCCATGCTTTAGTCACCACCTTTCTAACCTTGGTGATATAGTGGGAAATTGAATCAGGGTGAATTTTCTTCTGCTCAATGGTCACATTTCTCAGAGAAGGGGTTGTAATTATTCCTGATAACAATCACCTTGTTTAAACACTATCTTTATCATCTCAAAGACAATTTGAGTGGCATAGGGTTGGAACCGTGAGGATATTTTTCCACTATCACTGGTGTTATCGCATGGCATCAATATGCTTGGGAGTGTCATGTTGGGTGAGTCAATACAGGAAAAGCAGCATAAGTTAATTGCATACTTATCCTGGATCCAGACAGCAGAAGAGAGCATGGTACTAGAAAAGAGTTATTGGACTAAGTATCAAGTGACCTTGCACCATGAACCAAGGATTGTCAGGATACCACTAATTACTTCTGTGAAATGGAGTTCACTTGTTTACTTCCTGAGCCTTAGTCTTTATATCTATAAACACTGAGTATTAAACTAAGTTCCTTGTCTTACAGAAGTTCTGTAAAAGGTGAAAGATTTCTAGGTTTTTGTTTGTTTGGTTGGTTGGTTGGTTGGTTTGGTTTTTCTTTTCAGAATCTTCTATCCTAGGATGCCCAGGGTCAATAGCCTAAAGTAGGATTTGCAAATTCATTGGAACTGGTTTCCATCTTTGCACAAAGAAACAGTATGTTCTCTAACAGTCCCAGAGGAGTCCTGGTTACCCCAAATCACATCAAACTAAAGACCTCAGAAAATAGTTCTTAGCAAATAAGACAAAATTGAGCATATCTTATGTAGTGTCCTTCGTGCACTTGGAAATGGAGTTTAAAGTTCTTTTCATTTTCTTTAGGTCTGCAAAAGAATAAAGACTATTGGGCTGGAGTTGTGGCCCAGTGGTAAAGTGCTTGCCCAACACGTGTGAGGCACTGGGTTCGATTCTGAGCACTGCATATAAATAAATAAATAAATAAATAAATAAATAAATAAATAAATAAAATACAGGCTCACTAACAACTAAAAATATATGTATGAAAATAATTTTAAAAAGGAATAAAGACTGTCAACATCTTGAAAAATGTTACAGAGATGGTTTGGAAAATGGATTTTAACCATATTGGCTATAAATGTTAGGTTTCTTGAGGTTCTGGAATATCAAAATTCTCATATTCTGCATGTTCTATGTTAACTCTATGACATAAAGCTAATTCTATAAAGAATATAATATAAAGAATTCTATAAAGAATTAGCTTTATGTCGTACAGTTCTATGGGTTTTGATAAATGCATCATATCTCTGTATCTACCATTATAGCATCATACAAAACAATTTCACCACCCTTACTTTGCTTCTGAGTCCTTTCCTTCCCTTTGGCCCAAATCACTGATCTTTTTAGTGTATCTATAGTTTTGCCTTTTCCAAAAATGTAGCGTAGTTTTAATCATAGAGAGCAGTCTTTCCAGAGTAGCTTCTTTCAATATTTATTTAGATTTCCTCCATGTCTTTTCATTGCTGGACAGCTCATTCCTTTTTCTTACTGAATATTATCCCATTGTACAGGTGGGCCACATTTTATTCATCTACTCAAAGGCATCTCATTTGCTTCCAAGTTTTGGCAATTATGAATAAAGCTGCTGTAATTTCGAGGTGTGGGGGGTTTTGTGTAGACGTAAGTCTTCAACTCAACGGAGTAAATGTCTAAGTATATGATTGCTGGGTCATGTGCTAAGAGTATGCTTAGTTTTGTAAGAAATTGCCAAACTGCTTTCCCAAGTGGCTGTCCTGTTTTGTATCTCCAGTAGCAATGAATGAGACTCCCTTTGCTGAGGGTGTTTTTGGATCTTAACCATCCTAATTGGTGTGCAGTAGTAGTACACGTTGTCTGAACTTGCAATTCCCTAATGACATATAATGCTGAGGATCTTTTCCTATGATTGTTTGATATCTATACATCTTTGCCCACTTTAAAACTGTGTTGTTTGGCTTCTTATTGTTACATTTAACCATATTTTGTATATTTTGGGTAACGATCCTTTATCACTTATCTTTAGCAAATACTTTCTAGTGTTGTGTTGATTTATTTCAAAATAGCTTTATAGTTTTCCTCATATAGGTACTATACAGATTTTATTGGATTTATACCTGAGTATTTTACATATTTGTTGTTAATATAAATGATTATATATTTTTATTTCAAATTCCAGTTGTTTGTTGCTGGTATGTAGGACATTCAGATATTACTGTGGTATCCTGTAATTTTGCTATTAATTGCTTATTAACACCAGTATTTTTTTTTCTTGTCAGTTCTTTGGGATTTTCCACCTAGACAATCATGTCATCTGCAAACAAAAAAGTTTTTTTTTTCTCCTTTCCCAAGTTGTGTACCTTTAATTTCCTTTTCTTGCCTTACTGCAGTGTTATGCTGACTTCCAGCATGATGTTGAATAGGAGAGAGGACATCCTTGTCTCAATCTGATCTTAGGGGGAAATCACCTATTTCTCATTATCAACTACAATGTTAACTATAGTTTTTGTAGCTTTTTTTAAAAAAATCAGGTTGAGGAAACCCCCTCTATTTTTAGTTTGCTGAGGAGTTTTACCTAAAAGATGTATGATTTTGCCAGATGCTTCTTTGGTATCTATTGATTTGATTATGATTTTTCTTCTATAGCTTATTGATGTGATCATTTAAATTAAATAATAATCAAGTGTTTAATTGGCCTCGCATACCTGGTGTAAATTCCATTCATGTGGTATATAATCCTTTTTAGATATTGCTGGATATCTATTGAGAATTTTGCAGAGACATTAGTCTGTACTTTTCCTTTCTTGTAATGTCATTATCTGAGCTTGATATTAGGGTAATACAGATTTGTAGAATGAGTTAGCAAGTATACCCTTCACTTTGGTTTTCTGGAAAAGATTGAAGAGTATTGGTATTATTTATTAAATGTCCAGTGGAATTTACTAGTGAGAAATATCTGGAGTTGGTGCTTTCTTTTTTTATTTTCCTCAAATTTATTCATTACTTATTCAATTTCTTCAGTAGATATAGGCTGTGATGTTTAATTTTATGTGTCAACTTGACTGAGTCATGAGGTGCCCAGCTATTTGGTCAAATATTATTCTGGGTATTTTTGTGAGGGTGTTTTTGGATAAGATTAATACTTAAATCTGCAAACTTTGAGTAAAGCAGATTATTTTCCATTATGGGTGTGGACCTCATCTGAAAAGTTCAAGAACTGAAAACAAAGACTGACCTCTCTTAAGCAATAGAAAATTCTCCAGCAAATATCTTCAGACTTCATCTGCAAAATTGGATCTTCCTGGTCCTATCGCAGATGGCCTTTGGGCTAGAACTATAGTACCAGCTCTCCTGAGTTTCCAGTCCTCCTTCCAGATATCAGTCTTTTCAGCCTCCACAACTGTCAGAGCCACTTCCATACAATGCATCACTTTCTTTTTTTTTTAATTTTTTATTAGTTGCTCAAAACATTGCAATGATCTTGACATATCATACATTTGATTCAAATGGGGTATGTAATCTTATTTTTCCACGTGTACAGATTGCAGGATCACATTGATTATACAGCCACGTTTATACATAGGGCCATATTAGTGTCTATTGTATTGTGCTGCCCTTCTTATCCCCCCTCCTCTCCCCTCCCCTCCCATCACCTCTTTCTACCCAATCTACTGTGACAGGTTTCTCTCTCTTCTATCTTCCCCCTCACATCATTTTATATGTAATTTTGCATAACCATGAGGGTCTCCTACCATCTTCCGTGCAATTCCCCTTCTCTCTGCCATTCCCACGCACCTCTCATCCCTATTTAATGGTAATCTTCTTCTCATGCTCTTCCTCCCTGCTCTGTTTTGAGTCACCTCCCTTATATCAAAGAAGACATTCTGCATTTGTTTTTTAGGGATTGGCTAGCTTCACTTAACATAATCTGCTCTAATGCATCCATTTCCCTGCAAATGCCATGATTTTGTTATTTTTAGGATCTGAACAGACACTTCTCAGAGGAGGATATACAATCAATCAACAAATACACGAAAAAATGCTCATCATCTCTAGCAATCAGAGAAATGCAAATTAAAACCATCTAAGATACCATCTCACTCCAGTAAGAATGGCAGCCATTATGAAGTCAAACAATAACAAGTGCTGTCGAGGATGTGGGGAAAAGGGTACACTTGTACATTGTTAGTGGGACTGCAAATTGGTTCAGCCAATTTGGAAAGCAGTATGGAGATTCCTTGGAAAGCTGGGAATGGAACCACCATTTGACCCAGCTATTCCCCTTCTCGGACTATACCCAAAAGACCTAAAAAGAGCATACAACAGGGACACAGCTACACCAATGTTCATAGCAGCACAATTCACAATAGCTAGACTGTGGAACCAACCCAGATGCCCTTCAATAGATGAATGGATAAAAAAAAATGTGGCATTTATACACAATGGAATATTACAATGCATCACTTTCTATACATAGTCACCTCCCACAGGCTCTTTCTCCAGAGAACACTAATATATAAGCCTATTCGGATTATTTCCCTCTGTGTCCATGGTGGTACTTTCTGTCTCTCAAGCAATTAGTTAATTAATTGTTAATAATATTTTTAAATTATCATTTTAATATCAAAGGTATCAGTAGCAATGACCCATTTTTTATGTTAGTAATTTACCTCCCCCCGCCATTAGCCAGGCTACAATTTTATAAACTTTTATTGACCTTTTCAAAGAACTAGCTTTTGATTTCACTGATTTCTTTATTGATTTACTGTTTTTAATTTTATTAATTCCTGCTTTAATTTTTTTGTTATTTTTTCCCTCCTCCTTTGGACTTAAATTGTTCTTCTTTTTCTAATTTTCAAAGGAAGAAACTTAGATTGTTGACTTTAGATCTTTCTTCCTTTCTAATGTATACATTCGCTACTATACCTTTCCCTCTATTATTCTCCCTATATCCTATAATTTTGATACATTGTATTTTTAATTTTCATATAATGCAATATATCTTAAAATTTCTCCTGAGATTTCATTGAACCATCTGTTTTCCTATAAATATATTATTTAATCTCTAAGTCTTTTGAGATATTTTAATTATCTTTCTGCTATGGATCTCAGGTTTCATTCCATTGAGGTCTGAGTATATCCCTTGCATGTTTTCTACTCAGTTAAATTTGTTCAGGTATGTTTTATGGCTCTGAATGTGGTTTATGTTGCTGAATGGGCTATGTAAGCTACCAATTCAACTTAAAGGAAAAGCTAAAAAAATTAAAATAGACTAAAAATGAATTTACAGATTTAATGAGGTAAATGGAAGCTGAAGCAAGACTATGTAAGAAATTAGCAATAGTTAAGATGGTATTGACTATTGTTCTTTAATTGACTTAAGTTTGTAAAATAAAATTTCAAACTTGATGTACCACACGTACTTGCCTACCCAACCATGTAAACAGTATTTTGTAATACTTTGCATTCAAGTTTTTTCTGAGGTGAGAAATCTGTCTTAAAAATCCTTAGAGAAGAAGACACTGTACTCTCTTAGCTCCAACTCTTCAGTAATGTCCCAGCATGGGGTTGTCCAGCTGTACCTGGTTCTGCACAGTCAGTTAGTAGGCCCTGTGGGATTTAAGACCATGCTTTGCTTGTGGGCACACCACACACACACACACACACACACACACAACATACACACACACTATAAACAACAAAAGTACCAAGGACTGCTGATATTTCAATAACAGAACAATCTATCTCATGCATATTGTTTTTGAGTATCACCTGCCAAATATCTAGTATATTCATCCACGAGTGCATGTGACCATTTTGCCACAAGGAAGATGAAAATGAAGATTACTATTTAGTAGTAGTAGAGACAGTGAGTGACCTGTATTCTCTAGAACTTCTTATTCCGGTAGCATTCCAGTCTTTCAAAAAAAGATGAAAGTCTAGCAGGATTACTCCAACCTCTGGCTCTACCTGTGGCAGGCCCAGCTTCTGGTGGGTTTGGCTGGCTGTCCTGGGTAGTGGGCCTTTTATCTCCAAAGTCTCTAAGCCGACTGGCTTTGTTCTTACCCATGCAAACCCAGTGCCCAGAAAGTCACATTAGATCTTCAAGGTGTGTCCAGAGATTCCACAAAATGAACTCAGGAGCTGTCTGCAAAGACTTTAAAAGTGAATCTTGTTCTGTAGGATGTTTAGCCACTCCTTGTTGCAGTTGTTCATGAAAAGAAGGGTATCATGCACATACAATGGTATCTCTTATCTGCTCCAAACATCCTCCCCACCCCCCCAACTCCTTAGAAATTAAAAGCTGCTCCTGGGTTGGAGCATTAAGCATAATATGGCTCTTGTTGTTTTGAGCTAAAGAGTTCAGTGCTGCTGTGGATCTGCACATAAGTCTCTTGGTCCTGCAGCTGACTCAGGGGCTGTCTGTCTGGAGTCAGTGGGGACGGGTCACACTTAGCCCTACCCTCCTGCCAATCCCAGCACTGAGAAGGCCTTATCTGTTCCCAAAGAAAACCTATTTCCCTGGGAGCCAAGACACTGAGAATATTCTTTAAGATGATGTATTAAGCTAACTGAGGAAAATCAACTGAGATGGATGATGTAGTTTATGGAATAAAAGGAGATCCAGGTGAACAAGAGGAGAGTTCTTTCCAAGTGTCACCACTAAATGTTTGCCCTTTTCCTGTTTCTGTCATTCAATTCCTGGCACTACCACCCTGAGAAGAACTGGTACTGGTTCCAGTAAGTCGGAGGGTGGTGTTACCCTGCTTGGGGATGGTTTCACTTTTGCTTTGCTTCCCTAAGAAACTTCTAAACACCTACAGCAATAAGGCAGAGCCAGGCAGCGGGCTGCACTGGAAGGGGGAGCCCTACATTCTGGTTTAGGCTCTGCTAGGCAGGGCCTTCTCTGGGCCTCAGGTTTCTTTGCCTCTAGGATTGCCCACTTCCAAAACGGGTGAGGTAGAATACAATATCTCACCTTTTACTGGATTTGGAGTTTATAGGATGTTTTCATACACATTTGCTTTTTATATAGGACAGAAACTATGATCTTTATATAATAGGTATAAAAACTGAGGCGAAACTAAGTATCTTACCCAAGATTATATACCTCAAGTGTAATTAAACCAGAACCCAATGTAGAGATCTGGGTTCTAAATTCAGTGTGGGCTTTTAATTTTTTCTTCTGTTTTTTGGAAAAGCTTTTTTTTAAATTGTGGTAAAACATGCAAGATATAAAATTTACCATCTTACCTATTTTAAAGGGTGCATTTATGAGGTAGGAGGGATAGTCGCACTACCCTGTGAACTTTATCACCATCCATATCCAGAATGTCTTTATCATCCCAAACTGCTATTTGGCTACTTGTTAAACACTGACTCACGTTTACCATCCAGCCTCTGGCAATCACGATTCTACTTTCCATCTCCATGAATTTGACTACTCTGAGTCCCTCATGCAAATGGAATCATATTATATTTGTCCTTTTATGACAGGTTCATTTCACTTAACATAAGGTCCTCAATGCTCCTCCATGTTGTAAGATGTATAAGAATTTCCTTCCTCTCTAAGCATATTCCATTGCATGTTTTAAAAATTATTTTTAATTGTAGATGGACACAATACCTTTATTTTGTTTATTTAGTTTTTTTACGTGGTGCTGGGGTTCGAACCAGGGCCTCATGCATACTAGGCAAGTGTTCTACTGCTGAGCCACAGCCCCAACCGTTGATTGCATGTTTATACAACACTTTGCTTTTCCATTCCTCTATGATGGACTCAGGTTGTTTCAACCTCTGGCTCTTGTGAATCGTGCTCCTATAAATATTGGTGTACACATATCTAGGCAAATCCCTGCTTTCAGTTCTCTTGAATATACACCCAGAGAAGTAGAATTACTGGATCTTATAATCATTCAATGTTTTATTCACATTTTTATTTCTCTACTTTTAACAGGCAAAGTCCACTGTTCTTTTAAAATGAAATAGAAAATAATTTCCCACATCTTGTTATTTACATTGGAAATGACATTTTCTTCTAGATTTAAAAAAATTGACCAGGGTATTCTTTTGGTGCTGGGGCCTTACTGATTCAGGACATCACTGGTGATAAAAATATGCCTTGGATTTATTTTGTCCTTTGCTCCTGATGCAAAGTGTTACATTGATGCTACCTCATCTACTTCTTCCAGGACTGTTAGAGGAAGGCCAAGAGCAGGTATCATTAACCTCATCTTACAAGTGACAAAAATGAGGTTCAAGAAGGTGAAGAGATTTTCTTCAGGGAGAATGGAGTGTTAATAAAATGAGATTCCAGCTTTCTGATTCTCAATGCTCAGACAGGTCCTGTACACATAAATGGAATATATTGTCAAATAATTCTAGTTTGATGCTTATATGATATGTATATTATTCTGGGTTCTCTGGAGGAATAGAACCCATAGAATATGCACAAAATATAAGAGGGGGCTAATTAGCTTGGTTTACAGGGCCAGAGGCTAGATAGTTCCACAATGGCTGTTTATAGGCTGGAGAGCTGGGAAGACCAGTAGTTATTCCACGCAAGAAGCTGGAAGCCCCAGCACAAGAGGGACCGATGATGCAGCCCCAGTCTGAAGCCCCAGGCTGAAGACTGGAAGTCCCCGGAGAGCCTCTGGCGCTACTCTACTTTTAAAGGCTGAGAAAAACTGGAATCTGACATCCATGAGCAAGAATAGCAGCAAGATTCACACCCACTCCAGAAGGGTGGACCGTGTGCCTGCCTGAACATCCCCTTCCTCCTCCTCCCCTCTTCCTCCTCCTCCTCCTTTGCCTTCTGCTTTTGTTCTCTTCAGGCCCCCAGCCTACTGGACAGTGCTGCCCACACTCAGTTCACTGACCCACACCCCAGTCTTCTCTGGAAACATCCTCCCTCCCACACAAACTCAGAAGTATGCTTTAACCATTTCCTGGGCATCCCTCAAACCTGTCAGGTTGACATTTAAGGTGAACTCTCTCATTACCTGTTTTGTACACTGAGAAAGGTCTCCAAAAGTCTATGAAATGCTAATGATATTACTAACCTCTAAGGAAAGGGTAAGGAAGATCCAAAAAAAAGCAGAATATTTTACAAAAATCAATCAGAGAGTTCTAGGAAATTATTAACAACTCAATTACACAACCATATCATGATTATTATGAAAGCAGAAACTTAAGTGGAAACACTAAAGTTGTTTTTATGAAAGTTCAATGTGATGCTTTACATCAATTTGAAAATATGAAAGTTTGAAAAAAAAAAAAGTTCCTTGAACACGAGTGCGGCATGTTCTCATGACTGAGCTGCTGCTACTCAAATACAGGCCTAGGTCCTGTCTTGGGTGTGCTGAAGGTTAAGGTCGATGTCAGTGACCTTTCGTCATTTTCCTGTTTGGGGGAGGTTGCTCATCATCCTTCTGATTTACTTGCCTCTCCATCTCTAATGCATTTAACCTTCAGTTCCCTCTCAAAGTGACATCTGACCCACGATAACCTCTCTGTTCCCTTTTCCCACTTGCTCCCAATGCATAAGCACTCTTCTCGGCACACTTAGCTCACGTTCTAGCGTGCGGTCCGTCTTTCTCTCTCTAGGCTGTGAGCACTGGGCGCCAGGCTCTGTCCCATTCTTGGTTTCTCTGCTGCTTGCCATGTTGTCCCACATACAACACAGACTCGGCATTTATTTGCTAAATGAAAACAATACAATAATAGGAACAAATCAAAAAGTCCAAGTTGATCTTCCAAGGCATGCTCATCCTTTGACTGACACAGGTGTCTCCTTCCCTTCCAAAATCAATGCCTCTGTCCTCTCCCCTCAGGTTGTTGTTAATGCCACTCTGCTGCCCACCACCCACCCCCCAACATTCTAGACTGGAATGGGGATTAGAAACGAGGGTCCATTTTCGGATAGAGCGTTAATCTCTAGTATATATAAAGAACTTAAAAAAAAAAAACTTCACACACGCACACACCCAAAAACAAAACAAAAAAACCCCAAATAACCCAATCAATAAATGCGCACTTCACACAAGAAGAAAGCAACAATGAAAAAAATGTTCAACATCTCTAGCAATTAGAGAAATGCAAATTAAAAATACAGTGAGATTTCCTCTCACTCCAGTCAGAATGGAAATTATCAAGAATACAAGTAACCATAAATGCTGGCAAGGATGTGGGAAAAAAGGTTCACTTATACATTGCTGCCACCTGGGACTGCAAACTGGTGCCACCAATCTGGAAAGCAGTATGGAGATTCCTCAGAAAACTTGGAATGGAACCACCATTTGACCCAGTTAATCCATTTCTTAATATATACCCAGAGGACTTAAAGTCAGCATACTACAGTGACACAGCCACATCAATGTTTATAGCAGCTCAATTCACAATAGGTAAATTATGGAACCAACAAAGGTGCCCTTCAACAGGTGAATGGGTAAGGAAACTGTGGCGTATGTATACACAATGGAATATTACTCAGACAAAAAGAAGAATGAAATTATGGCATTTGCCAGTAAATGGGTGGAACTGGAGACTGTCATGCTAAGTGAAATAAGCCAATCCCCCAAAACCAAATATCTCTGATATGTGGATGCCAACACACAATAAGAGGGAGGCAGAATAAAAGTATTTTGGATTAGACAAAGGGGAATGAAGGAAAGGGGGGGGTGAGAATAGGAAAGACAATAGAATGAATTGAACAGAACTTTCCTATGTTCTTACATGAATACACAACGAGTGTAACTCCACATCATTGCAACCACGAGAATGAGAGGTTATACTTTATGTATGTATGTCAAAATACACTCTACTATTCATGTATAACTAAAAAGAACAAATAAAAAATTTTAAAAAGAAATGAGGTGCAGTCATTAGGACAGGCTAACCTTTGGATCAGAAGAGGAGTCAGGTGAGAAGGTAGGGGCAGCACAGAGCAGGAAACTCTCCTAGTTACACCTTAGCCCTAGAACTAAGGTTGCTAAGAGACATTTGACTGCTGCATAATCCCTGCACAGCCTCAGAATAACCTGGATGGTCTGAAACAAAACAATGAAAAACAATTCTAGAACCCTGCTGGATCAACATTAGCAAGGACGGGCCAGGCCTGTGTTTTTCACAAGCACCCTCGCTGATCCTAGTGCCAGCCCCTCACCTCTGCCTATCTTCCTTCCTAATAGGCTCTGGGGTGAGCCAAGAAGGGGAATTGAGGGGGTGGGTCTTGGGAGACTTTAAAGTGGCTGAAACATGGAAGGGAAGTCCTGAGTTTTAGTAGCTAGAAGGCTCAACATTTAATTGATGAAGCAAACTGAGTCTTAGCCAAGGTCACAGAGCAGCTAGTAGAGCTGGGACTCTAACCCAGGCTATCTTATTCCCAGATATGTCTCCTTATCTCCTGAAAAATCCTGCCTAAACTGTGCATTCTAAAGAATGTTAAGCTAACATCCACGTCTAGGAGACGGGAAAAGCTAGAGGCAAGTTGAGACCCATCACACCCAGGAAAGCCCAGGGCCATCTTCTGAAGCTCCTGTTGGGCCTCTGAGGCTTTGCCTCAGTCTCAGTTCCTCTAGCCATAAAATGCAGATGGTATTTCCATACCTTCTTCTTTGCACTGCAGTGAAAATTAATTGGGCCATGTTTATTGTGCTCTTTGAAGATGAAAAGCTTCAGCATTAAGTAGGGAGAACTATCAACATGATCCCACATCTCTTGATTCTATTCCACAGATTGGAACTATAAATTCTATTAGAACCTCCTCCTCCTCCTCCTCCTCCTCTTCCTCCTCCTTCTTTTTTAATTTTCTGTTATTTCTAAATTGGTCAAAACCAGGACCTAGTGGAATTGCTTGAGCTTTCCAAACTGGAAATGGTTTGGAGGATCTAATTGCTGGCTAGGATTGGCGAAGGGAGGGAAGAAGCATGTCTGAACACAACTCCAAGCATTCCTCGGTCTGCCCCTCAACCTGGAATCCTGAGGCTGTCTCGGGCTTGGCTTTGACCTTGGCTTCTTGAACTGTGTATTTATAGCCTCAGACCTCCTGGCCCTTCCATTCTCCCTCACCACCGCCCTTCCCTTCCTCCTCCGCTTCCACCCTCAGGCACACAATCCCACTAAGCCTGCGATGTTGGAGGAGTTGTAAATGTACCTTTTAATGCAGTATTTGACATTTTTAACTCTGCTTTACAGAAGTGCTAAATGCGAAATATCTGCTGTTTAAAAAGCTGATCCTCACCCTTTGCCAAAGATAGCAATAGACAATGAAAGAGAGAATAGCTTTTAGTTCTAAAGAAGTTAGCAGAATTAAAATTAAATACTGCTTTTAAGACAATGGTAAAAATATGATCTGTCTTTAAATAAATATATTTTAAAAGAGTATAATTGCTAAGGAACCACTTCTTTTGAGAAATAGAACTAAATGGAAATATATGTTCAATTTGAAGGCTTGAAACTTTGTTTACCATTCTGGCCAAACTTCTCAATTCCTTTAAATTGAAAATGCCCCAGAGTACATACTTGACCTTCGCTGAGATGAGAAGTTGGGACACTTTGCCTTTGGGATCCAAATGTCCAACACTGAGCTCCTTCTATCACTGTTCCCGGTAGGTGCAAATAGGAGTTGTCCTGATATTTCCCATTTATTCCTTCTCCAATCTGTGGGGAGAGAAGGGAGGAGGAGAGAAGGCAAGAGGGGTGATGTCCTGAAGTCTGAGAGTGGCCACCTGCTACCACCACAGAGGTGACAGGGTCAAGGGCTGGAAAATGATACATGCATTGCATTGTGGTCCTAGGTTTGTCAGAGAAAAGGACGGGTTTACCTCTTAGCACAGACACTTCTATATATATACAGGGTGAACATCCCTGTTCTGAAAATCCAAAATCCAAAATGCTCCAAAATCTGAAACATGTTGAGTGCTAACAGAATGGGAAAGGCAGCGGAGCACAACAGACACTAGTATGGCAATTTGTAAATCAATGGATGTGTAACTGATGTGAATCTGCAATCTGTGTATGGGGTGAAGGTGGGAGTTCATAACCCACTAGAATCAAAGTGTGGAATATGATATGTCAAGAAATTTGTAATGTTTTGAACAACCCACAATAAAAAATTAAAAAAAAAAAAAAAAAAGTACACGATGAGAAAAACAAGAAGGATAATGAGAGGACAAAGAACAGATTTAGTTTTTGGATGCATCATTACTAGAAGTTGTCCAGAAAAGAAAAAAAAAACAACAACTATGATTCTATAATTTAATTAAGTAATCTGGTTTTATTTTTTTCTTTTTCTTTGATTATAAAGAGCCAGAACCCTACGACACCTGATTGAACTGTAAGCATCTTCCTGCATTCTGTTTATCTGAGGGCTTAAGTTGAAAATCTTGGTGGTGAGGGAATAATTTTAGAAAGGGATTCCAGATGCACTAAGCCTATTTCTATTGAGACACATTCCTTTTTGGCCTTTGGAAAAGAGGTGACTGCAAACATGGAATTTACATTACTGAATACATGTAACTCTAGGTGAGGTATCCGTGCAGCATTTAGCAGAGGCCTGGAGGATAAAGGGCACTTTTTTAAAAAAAAAAATTAATTGTAGGTGGCCAAAATATCTTTATTTATTTTTAGGTGGTGCTGACGATCGAATCCAGTGCCTCACACATGCAAGGCAGGTGCTCTACTAGGGCTGGAAGAAGACCCTGCAGAGGGTATTGTCCCAGCAGAAGTCTACTCTGGGCATTCATCAGGTCCACTTGGAACCTGAAAAATTTCTGGACCAATGACATTGGCACCAACTGCTTTTATTGTTATTTTGAGCCCTGAGGAGCAGTAGTTAGAACAGCTGCTTGCAGAGGCCAGACCGAAAGACATTCAAGAGAAGCATGACATGGATAAGAGTTAAGAAATACTCCAAAAATACTGTGGCAACCTGGAGAACATCAGCAAATCTACATCCGTCAATCAACTCGGCTCTCCCACCTTCCTTTTCTCATATCCAGGTATGGATACGATGGAGAAATAGCATGATGTTGTTAGGAATCCTACGGTATTTAATTCACACTGCATCCAAACCATTATCACACTATAAATTCTAAGATAGATCAAATCAAGATCACATGCATTCCTAGGTTTTCCTCTCTTCTATCACCACATTTCGACTTACCTTTTGAATCAGTATATCAGGACCAAATTGTAAACATCCACCATAGGCAGGTAGACACCATATGGAACCTCTGACCTCATAGGAGTTCAGAATGTACTAGGGAAGGCAAGAAATAAAAGAAAAACAGTACGGAATACATAACCCAAGAGAGACAGATGTCTCCAGGTGGTTAGCAAATGTGTTGCTATGACAGCAGAGGAATTATAGATCAAAGTGAAGTGGACTGCAGTGTGCTCTCAAATTTCTTGAACAAGACGTGACTTGAAAACCTTGGAAAGGAGGTAAGACTTTGCTGGTTCAAGGAGACAGGCAAGGAGAGGGTAGTTTAGGTGATAGTTTTGGAGGAAGCGAAGGAATATAAGTAGATGAAGCTTTTATCCTTTTCTTCCTCTTCTTTACCCCGAACTCACAGTTTTCAAAGACGATTAGAAAGTCATAGATAATAACTGGAAAATGTCTGGAGGAATGGGTATTAGTTTAACAGCATTTTTTCTTTTTTATCCTTGCATACCGTTGTTCGCTCTAGCTTCTGAACTGTTAAATGCAATGCAGCTCTGGCCTGGGACCATGCCAAGGAAAATACTAACTCCACATTTTTTAGAAGAAATTAAATTTTACATAAGATACCATGTAGTGTAGCCTTTGATTGAAAGTAACAGAAGAGGCACTTCAACAAAGAACAAATATTATCCCATGTAATAAGAAGTGCAGAGGTTGAGAATATTCCCCAGGGTTGGTTAATCCAGTGCCTTAACAACACCATCAAGGTCTAGGTTCCCGCCCAGATGTCATCTCTGCCCTCCTGGGGACACATGACTTTTGATCTCAGATCAGCTCTCTCATGGTTGCATGATGGCTGCAGCAGTTCCAGATGTCCCATCAAGGCATGAAAAGGCCCCAAGGTGGAAGACACCTTCTCTGCCTCCCTGGATATATTCTTTCCAAGACCAAGCCATATGTCTTTTGATAAACCAGTCACTTAAGAGGAATGTGATTGCCATGACTGATTCAGACCAACAAAGATTTACCTCTGCATTACACCAGAAAAGGAGGGACACCAGACAAAACAAGAGCCTTAAAAAGAGAAGGAAGGGGAGGAAGGGGAAGAAGGTAGATGTTGTTGCCAGGCACGGTGGCACACACCTGTAATCCTGGAAGCTCAGGAGGCTGAGGCAGGAGGATTGCAAGTTGGAGGTCAGCCTCAGCAAATTGGCAAGGTACTAAGCAAGTTAGTGAGACTCTGTCTTAAAAAAAAAAAAAAGGACTGGGGATGTGACTCAGAGGTTAAGTCTCCCTTGGTTCAATTCCCAGTACCCTCCCCCCTCAAAAGTAGACATTGTTGCAAAATCTGGCCACAGATTCTTTGATACTCCTACCCTTTCAAGAAGTTGAACCAGTTCCCACCCTCCTTTGGGTTACATCACAGCCAAACAGCCAATGGAAAGGCTTATGGGGTGAGGAGCTGAGGTCTCCTGCCAACAGGCCTGTGAAGCACCATCTTAAAGGTAGACCTCTGACCCCTTCAGATGCCTGTGGTCACCACCAACAGCCTGCCTTCGAGTGTTTGAGGGACCCTGAGCCAGGACAATCCAGACAAGCCACTCCTGAATTCTTATCCACAAAAACTGTGGGACAGTAAATGTTGTTTTCAACCACTACAGTTTAAGGTAATAGCCAACAGATTGAGGAACCAACCAGGATAACTGTCTCCTTTAGGAAACTCGGGTGCTCATTTTGTAATGGAAATCATATAAATGTCTTGTGATTGTGTGAGTAAAGTGAGAAGAAACTGTTTTGAGTCAATCTGATGAAGTGGAAAGAATATAGATTTAGAAATGAATAGAATGCTGGTTTTGTCACACACACACACACACACACACACACACACACACACACCCCTTGTAAATAATTTCATTACTCCATGAATACAGGAAATTCTTCATTTATTTATTTTTATATTGTACTGAGTATTGAACCTACGGCCTTGCATGTGCTAGGTGAGCTCTCTACCGCTGAGCCACAACCCCAGCCCTTCAGGAAATTCTTAAATTTTACTTTGTTTCAGTTTAGTATAGCACAGCATTAAGAGAAACAGCTCGTAGCAGCTCAAATCACAATAGCTAAACTATGAAACCAACATAGGTGCCGTTCAAAAGACGAATGGATAAAGAAAATGTGGGATATATATATATATATACATATATATGTATATATATTTTTTTCAATGGAATATTACTCAGCTTTACAGAAGAATGAAATTATGGAATTTGCTGGTAAATGAATGGAGTTTTGGACAATATCATGCTAAGCAAAATAAACCAATCCCATAAAACCAAAAGCCGAATGTTTTCTCTGATATGCAGATGCTAATTCACAATGGAGGCCGCTAGGGAAGAATAAATTTACTTTAGGTAGAGGGGAGTGAAGGGAGGGGAGGAGATATGGAAATAGGAAGGATTGTAAAATGAAACAAACATCATTACTTTATGTACATAAATGACTGCATGACCCATGTGATTCTATACGTACCATCAAAAAGTGAGAAATGGTCCATTTACATATGGTATACCAAAGTGCATAAATGCATTCTACTGTCATGCTTAACAAATTAAAACAAATTAATTTAAAAAAAGAACCAGCTCTAGAGTTAAATGCCTTAGGTTTAAATCATAGTTTAGTCACTTATTAAACAATTATTCTTAGAGGAGTGATGTTACTATTTTAAGCCTCCACTTCCTCATAGTTTTGTTGAGGGAATCAAATGAAATAATGCAGGTAAATCCCTTAGTGTGGCAGTATTCAGTAAACTCTCAGTAAAAGCAAGTAATTGTGTTGTATAGTATATATTTTATAAAATATAGAAAACTTTTGACACGACAGAACAGTAGTTCTTGTGTATTTTATAGATAGTTTATAGTCTGTCTTCTATATAATCAATATGTGAAGTGCATTTTATAAGGACTCAGAGTACTCTTATTATTTTAAAGTTTTAGAAGTTTGTCCCTGAGTTTTGCCCTGGATCGGGAAGACAACTCCAAATTACACTCTCATTCCTACAGGAAGTTACAGTCAGCTGTATGGTGATCTATTTTCACATGTGTTTCTAGAAGTGCTTCACAGTGGGAAATTGGGCGCCCTAAACTTTCTTCTGTCTCACACAGAGTACAGCCTGTAGTAGGTCCTCCTTTTTTTTTTTTTCTTAAGGCAGCTCTTTATGAGTGATAGAGATTTAAGTCAGCTTCTACTTGTTCATGAGCCATTGATATTACTGTCCACCAGATGCTCAGATCTGGTTCTGCCAGTTTGGAAGCTCCCTCTCCCCAGCTCTCCCTGACTCAGTTCGCTGGCCAGACAGTCAGCCGTCCTCTGGCAGGTTGCAGCCTTCCACACTCACCCACATCTGCGGTGGTGAATTCCCTCTGGCCTTGGTCAGTTTCCTGGGATGACTTTCCAAAATCAATACCCAATGTTCATATTTGCGCTGGCACCTGCTGATTGACTTAGGTAAGACTCAAATGTGGCAATGGGGTAAGACTATCCTGAACTTTCTATTTTCTAGTTGTGTAGCCAGGGTCACCTGAGGTTCCAGACCAACTCTCCAGCTGGAAGCACAGAATATTCTGGGCAGAAACCTGTGCCAATAGGCATGAGCTAGGCCTGGCAATTGAGAGCTGAAGGGTCGAATTCCCTGTGCTCTTAGGTTTTGGATTTTTAAATAAAGCTTTGTTTTATGTGTTAACATTTTAAAACCTGGATATTTCGTCGTTTCTTTTTTCTTATTTTGCTACCATCAATTCTTTTTTTGTTTTGTTTTGTTTGTTTGTTTGGTGGGGGGGTACCAGGGATTAAACCCATGCTTTACCAACTGAGCCACATCCCCAGCCCTTTTTTTACATTTTATTTAGAGATGGGGTCTCACTGAGTTAGTGGGCCTCCCTACGTTGCTGTCTCTGACTTCCAGCTTGTGATCCTGCTGGGATTTTAGGTGTGTGCCTCCACGCCAGGTACCATCAATTCTTTTACAGCCACAGAATAGCCATTCAAAGGTGTCTTGTTCTCCCAACAGTCTGAATGGGAGTATATTCTAAGTATTCTTGGTTTACTCTATTGTGATTTTAAGTGTGAATTACTTGAAAAAAAATTTACATCTTGACGCAATTTATATTGCTGCTGTTCTCCTGGCCCCATTCCTCAGGATTCTGTGTAAGTTGATTAGGGTCCCCTCTTCTTGCCTGAGTTTTCCAGACTAGATTCCTGATTTTTATATGGCAGTATTAATTCGGTTTGTTCTGCATTCCTGCCATTATTTTAGGTGTCCATCTGCCTCAGGATCTGAACCTGCCTGTTTATCTTACATCTTTTACATACCACTTCTTTTCAGTCGTGCAAAATCGTGCTCTTTCTGGGGAAAAAGGCACTGTGCTTTATGTAAGTTGAATATTTCCAAATCCCAACACCTAAGACTCCCAAATTCAGTGCTTCATAGGTTTTAGGAAACTCAGGTATGGATTGGTTTGTATAAGAAATTAATCTTTTTTTATATAATGTTCAGTAAATTTCAAATCCGAGACCTTGAGATTCCCTATTATAATTCTTTTCAAATTTAATATTTGACAGAATCAACAGAATGCAAAGGCAACCTATGGAATGGGAGAAAATATTTGCAAGTCATACACCTGGGAAGAGTTACTATCTAAACTATGCAGAGTTCCTACATCTCAGCAACAGAAGTAACGCACCCACAAATGTGCAAAGGACTTGAACAGACATTTCTCCAAACAGGATGTATAAATAACCAAAGAGTGTTCGGAGTCACTAGTCGTTAGGAAAATGCAAATTAGAACTACAATAGATATCTACCCAATTAGAACTACAATAGGTACCCACCCATCAGGATGGCCACTATCAAAAAACAAAAACAGAAAATATCAATATTGGTAATGCTGTGGAGAAAAATGAAGCCCTTGCACATCATCGGTAGGAACAGAAAAAATGCAACTGCAATGGAAACAAACAGCAATTTCTCATAAAAATAGAATTATCATATGATTTGGTAATGCTGAGTATATATCCAAAGTAATTTATAGCCACCTCTCAAAGAGATATTGGTATACTCATATACATAGCAGCATCATTCACAATAGACTAGAGGTGGAAGCAACCCAAATGTCCATGAACAGGTGAATAAATAAACAAAATGTGGTGTATAATTACAATGGAATATTATTCAGCCTTGAAGAGGAAGAAAATTCTAACACATGCTACCATGTGAATGAGGACAGTGTGCTAAATGAAAGAAGTCAGGAACAGAAAGATAAATTCTGAGTGACTCTACTATGTAAGGTACTTAGAGTAGCAAATTTGGTAAAATCAGAAAGGAGAATGGTAGTTGAAGGAACTGACAGAAGACAGAAAATGGAGTGCTGTTGTTTAAAGCTAATTCTATTTTTGTGACAAGCTGTTGTATGTTTTCCATAGCAAATGCAGCATTTTATATTCCTAGGAATGGAGCTTCAGTTATGCGAATGTTCTGGAGATTGACTGCACAATAATGCAAATGAATATACATAACACTACTCAACTACATTCTTGGAAATCTTTGTGATGGCAAACTTTACATTGTGTGTTTTTTATATTATGATGAAAATATTTAGTATTTATGTTTCACATACCTGTGGTAACTAACATGCATAAATATTTTCTTAGGAATGTCATGACTTAATGAGGGTCATATTTTACTTACCCAGCTTTACAGCTAAATGGACTTGACCTTCCACTTCTAACCAGCTTCAACTACTCAGCCAGGACAGGCATGAGATACATAAGATCCCAATACTCAGAGTAGCTGCATTGATTATTGATGATGACCTTGTGGTACTAAGTGCTTATTTGTATTGAATACCTCTTTGTAGCCAGGACTGTTCCCCACTGAGTATTTCTACCTCTTTTCCACTGAGCAGGGGAATGGGTTTGGCTAAGAAGACCAACATCCTTGTGGGGTGGAGGGGTGGAGGGTTGCTTGCTTCTGTGACTTGGGTTTTTGCAGCAGGCTTTCTATGCTCTTGTGCCAGCCTCTACGAGGACACATGGACAGCCACCCAGAACAGGGAAGAAGGCTGTTCCCACTAGCAGAAATCTTGGAAATGGAGGCACAGAGGTTCACCGGGTGCACAGGCAGGAGAGAGATTCTTAGCAGAGGGAAACCACAGGAGCAGAACATGCAAGTGAGAAACGCTAAGTGGTATTTAGTGAGCAAAAGAGGACTGGGCTTGAATTTCAGGGGATGGATGATAGGAAACAATTCATCTCACTCTTCTTTTTAAACCCAGTTCCTGGCGATAAATTCTGTTGAACTGAAAAACATTGAGGTATGTTTGTCTTTGGTTGAAGAGCGAAGTATTGAGAAAGTTTATAAACACACACACAGAAAGATGATTATCATCAGGCAAGTCCAGACACTCTGGTCCACCAGCCTGACCTATCTGGCAAGAGTCCATCAAGGTGATTTTGCCCAATCACATTTAGGATCACTTGACTCCTTTCTTCTGAGACACTAATATTCATTTTTTGTCTGTTTGCCTGTTTGTTTGTTTGTTGTTATTGTTGTTGGGTTTTTTGTTGTTGTTTTTGTTTTTGTGTATCAGGGATTGAACCCAGGGGCACTTAACCACTGAGCCACCTCCCCAGCCTTATTTCATTTCATTTCGAGCCAGGGTCTCACCAAGTTCCTTCAGGCCTCACTAAGTTGCTGGGGCTGACTTTGAACTCACGATCCTCTGCCTCAGCTTCCCAAGTCTCTGGGATGGCAGGCACCCAGCCTAATATCTATTTTTTAAAAATAAGAATTTCACGTCATCGAAGGGCCAAACAGTATTTTAACAAAATCAAAGAAATTATAACAACGCCATCCAGTTAAGCAACTGCAAGTACATCAAGACCAAAGACATCCAGGAGTATTCTTTCCAAAAGAGCCTTAGCCTCCCATCCCCTGATTATATGGGACCCAAAGAACACACACCGGCCGGGACAAGTTCAAGAGGACTGAAGGAGGAAGACAAATCACCAGGATGCGTTCCCCACCTTGGGCTCCCTGCAGGGGTGGCTTCCAGCTTCAGCCCAGGAAGGACTCTTCCCACTGTGCGCGACATGCATGTGCGCGTGCATGTGCGTGTGGCCAGGTCTTTGCAGCCTGCCATTTCCCAAATCTCCACTAAGTACCTAAAAGCCATTGTAGCACCGCGTTTCACACTTCAGGATGGAATATTGCAGTAAGATAAGGGGAATAAGCAGCTTTATGATTCTTGCAGAAGCCACCATGAGAACCCCAAAGAGGGTTTATTTCTATTTGCTTCACCATGACCCTTTTCAATTTCTGAGTTTTGTTAAAATTTAAATTTAAGTTTTATCTTGGCAATAACACAACAAAATCTACCCTCTGAACATATATTTAAATGTCCAACAGTGTTGTTGTATTGCACGATGTCATACAAATCTTAAGAATTTACCTACTTGTATAGTTGAAATTTTATGCCTATCGACTGGCAACTCCCATTTTTCCATGCCCACCCCCAAACAATGGCCATTCTGCTCTCTGCTTCTGAGTTTGACTATTTTAGGTACATCATATAAGTGGGATTGCAGCCTTTGTCCTTCTGTGATTGGTTTATTTCACTTATCGTAATGTCTAGAAGTTTCATCCATGTTGTTGTATAGTCGACATCTTTCCAATGACTGTATAATATTCCATTGAGTGTATATACCACATTTTCCTTGTTCATTCATCTCTCAGTAGACACTTAAATTGTGTACTCATCTTGGCTATTGTGAACAGTGCTGCAAGGAACATGAGATTGCAAATATCTCCTCAAGATCTGGTTTTAATGATTTTTGATAAATACCCAAATGTGGGATTGCTGAATCCTATGGTCCTAACTTTTTAAGACACTGCCACGTGATTTCCTGTGGTGGCTGCCCCACTTTGCATTCTCACCCACAGTGCTTAATGGCTCCATGTTCTCCCCATTCTCACTGTTACTTGATTTTAGGGTTTGTTGGTTTCTTTGATAATAGCCATCCTGATAAATGTGAAGTGATAGCTCATTCTCCTTTAGATTTGTGTTTCTGTGATATTCAGCATTTTTTCATACTCTTATTGACCATTTATTTATACAACACCTTTGGAGAAATGTCTATTCAAGTCCTTTGTACACTTTATAATTGGGTTACTGGTTTCATTGTTGTTGAATTGTGGGAGTCTTCATATTCTGGATATTGACCCTTTATCAGATATGTATCTTATAACTGTTTTCTCCCATATAACTGTTAGGTCACCACTTTACTCTGTTGATTGATTTTCTGTTTGGAAGCTTTTTTTGTTACTGGTGATTGACCTCAAGGGCACTCGATCACTGAGCCACATCCCCAGTGGTATTTTGTATTTTATTTAGAGACAGAGTCTCACTGAGTTGCTTAGTGCCTCATTTTTGCTGAGGCTGGCTTTGAATTTGTAATCCTCCCGCCTTAGCCTTCCAAGTCATTGGGATGACAGGGAGGCCCCACCATGCCTGGCTGTCCTGAGACTTTTAAAAAATAAAATCAACCTCACCTTTTACCTTTTCTGCCTTTGGGTCTCCCAGTTGATAAACTGATTTAAAAAAAAAAAAATCTGCAGGAGACCCAGTTAGTTCCAGAATGGCTGTCCACATCTTCTTCACATCAGGGGTGTGAAAGTTTATCTTATGTTGGGAAATCTCAGCTTGAGATTACGTGCTGAGTTTTCTCCCTGCAATGCCTCACTCTAACTTCTTTATTATTACTATTATTATTTTTGTGTGTGAGCTCCACAGTTTTAACTGTAGCTCAGCAGCTGCAAGATTTTAGACTTTTGAGGCTATGTTAAACAGTAGTGTTTGGTTAGGGAAACCCAAGATACTGTCCATAGCATGCTTCAAGTTTTTCTTTGTCCGAAGAACTAGCAGCATAGTTGTGCATTTTGAGTGAGAAAGCAGACACAGAATAATGAAATGTGGCAAAAACAATAAGGTTTCAATGAGACATCTTGCTTTGTCCCCTTATTGGTTCATAAGTTTTGGTTTTTTTTTTTTTTTAAGGCAATGACTATGTCTGATTGATTTGGCATCGTGAAAGGATAGTTTTAGGCTTTCATAAAGGTAAATTCTCAAAGAGAGCTTTATAAAATAAGTAAGTATATTAGTAAGAAAAAAATAACCCTGAGTTCTAAGGTTGTTAGCTTTTAGCCAAAAACACAGTGCAAGAGGCATTCAGAGCTGTCACTGCAAATATATTCTCATTTGTTCACCTATCTCCCTCTTGACATTAGAAGCAGAGGATCTGATAATCAGAACTGTTGTCCTTATCTGAAATTAGTTAAACACACTGTCATTAATTCTGTTGACTTCTGTACTCAGCAAGCTGTTTTGAAAGGCAAGCTGCTCTTCTAAATCTGCAAAGAAAACTGGGAATTACTTTGCTAGCCTTTGGAACCGAAGGTCTACTGATCTCTTGGCCCAACCACAATGGGTCAGGAATTTTGAGCTGCTTTTCTAGGAGCACCAAAGGATTTGCGTCAATTCACCCCCATTCCCACACCAGCACATTTGCCTCCTCACTATTGTGCTAAGCAATTCATTGAAAGCATTTTGAGGCCAGAGCTGGACATAAGGGTGCACTCTGGGCAGCCAGATGTGACCACTGTGCTTTGCATATGGGAGAATTGACCCTCATTAACATCATGTTCCAGCAAATAGATTTCTTTATGTTGATAAATATCACATTCTTTACTTGTACATGAAGAGGCATATGTAGGGCTGGGACTCTGGCTCAGTGGTAGAGCGCTCGCCCAGCATGTGCAAGACCCTGGGTTGGATCCTCAGTACCACATAAAAATAAATAAAATAAAGGTATTGAGTCCAACTACAACTAAACAATAAATATTGAAAAAAAGAGGCATATGTAAAAGAAGGTAAATACAAAAATGTATGTCAGGCAAAGAATTAAGGGGCTGGGGCTCAGTTGGTAGAGTGCTTGCCTCACATGCACAAGGCCCTGGGTTCAATCCCCAGCACCACACACCCACACACCAAAAGTATGTGGGGCCTGTATTTACTTCTTTTTTAAAAAAAATATTTATTTATTCTAATTTGTTATACATGATGGCAGAATGCAATTCATTTCATAGTACACATATAGAGAACAATTTTTCAAGTCACTGATTTTAGGAAGTATTTTCATACCATTCGTGTCTTCATACATGTACTTAGGGTAATGATGTCTAACTCATTCCACCATCATTCCTGCCCCCTTGCCCCCTCCCTTACCCTCCCTCCCTTTGCCCTATCTGAAGTTCCCCCATTCCTCCCCCATCGCCATTATGAGTCAGCATCCTCATATCAAAGAGAACATTCGTGGGGTCTGTATGTCTATTAGTAGTTTGGGGGTTGTTTCTAACTTTGGGTAACCTGGTTTGTCCTATAAATTCCTGACCGCACTGTCTATCCATGTTTCACTCAAACATAGACTTGAACCTTTAGAATACGCCAAAACATAATCCTCTCTTTTACAGAGTCTGGTAGCTCCTGCCCTGAACTCCACTGCACTTCCCCTCCTCCCTCCTCTCCCCTCCTTTCTCTCCTCTATTCCCCTCCCCTCTTTACCTCCCTCCTCCTTTCTTCTTGCCTTCCACACTGTTGAACCAGACACTGTTCTAGTTACTATGACTACAGTCATGAACAAGAGACCCCAAATCCCTATCTTCATCCAATTTACTTTATCTCATGGCCTTAAGGAGGACGAATGGAGGAGGTGAATAGTTACATTTAGGCAGATCAGATGATGCTATGGAGAAAATAAATCAGAGAAGACAGATAGGGATGAAAGAGGGTGGAACGTCAAATAGTGTGTTCCAGGAAAGTCCCACTGAGTGGACAACATTCCAGAAAAGATCTGACGTGGAAGGAGCAAGTCCCAAACTGAGGTCCTTGTACCCAAAGCCAAAGTGAACAAATGGCCCTTGGGATCAAAGCACAGACACTCTGTGTGGCTCTGTGAGGATCAGTGAGCTCATTAGGCAACAAGAAGTTTCCAGCAACTTATCTTTGGCAGAAAGATAAGAAATGGAAATCTTATTCTCTCCCCGCATCTCCTGAGTTAATTCTCAAAAATGATGGTGAAGACTGTACTCTCTGATTCTCCTTGGAAAAAGAATCTCTTAGATGGTGAGGTGAGTTCCAAGCCTGAATGGTCTTCCTCCCACCCAGCAGCCAGACAAAACTCAACAATGAAGACGATTCAATATATATATATACATGTAGGGAAATATTACAGTAAAGCCTATTAATTTCTACAATTAATACACATTAATAACAACAACAATTTTAAAGCATGAAGTTGAACTTAACACAGGAAATAGTCTTATTTGGTTCCAGACGCAAGTATATAAATTCTCAAAATTTTCAATAGAAAAAAATAAGTAGAGCAGGAAAAGGACAGAAAACTTGAGTAGAAACTACAGAGGAGAATGTAGATGTGGGTTCAGCAAGTTCAGATATGCCACACACACACACACACACACACACTCACAGAAAAACTCTCAGGATTACCCAGAATAATCCAGGTCTGTGACTGCCAACCTGGGGTGAAGAGAAGAAAGGCATTCTTACCACTGATGCTATCAATATTTCAATGTTAACAACACTGGGGAATGCCTATTATATTCTGGATCTTGTGGTAAATGCAAGAAATTCAAGCATAAATAAGACACAGTAGGGGCTGGGGATGTGGCTCAAGCGGTAGCGCGCTCGCCTGGCATGTGTGCAGCCCGGGTTCGATCCTCAGTACCACATACAAAGATGTTGTATCCCCCGAAAACTAAATAATAATAATAATAATAATAATAATAATAATAATAATAAATAAGACACAGTATTTGTCAGGCTTGGACAAGCTTACTAACCAGACATTTACATAAGTCCCAGGCAAAATACACTTGTTTGGTTTATTCCTCTTAGGTCTATCTATATATATAGCCATCCCTCATTAACTGTGGGGAATGGTTCCAGAATCTCACAGGGATACCAAAATTTGCAGATGCTCAAGTTTCTTATATAAATTGGTGTTGTATTTATTTATGATTTTCTTCTCATTCTCCTGTAAACTTTAAATCATGTCAAGATTACTTATAATACCCAATATAATCGAAATGCTGTCTAAATAATTGTTACCTGTATTGTTTAGGGAACAATAACAATTAAAAAGTCTGTACGTGTTCAATACAAATGTAATTTTTTAAAATAGTTTCAATATAAGGGTTGTTGAAACTGTGAATGTGTGTGGAACCCACAGACATGGAGGGTCAACTGTAATTGCAAATTAGGATGATAGTGGAAAATATAAAGTCTATGTCAATTCCATTAAAAATACTACCCAAATATAACTTGAGTGAAAATGAAACCCAGAAAAATTAGGATCTTCTACTCCTCCAAAGGTACCAGGGATTGAATTTAGGGACATTCTACCACTGAGCCACATCCCTAGCCCTATTTTGTATTTTATTTAGAGACAGTCTCACTGAGTTGCTTAGTGCCTTGCTTTTGCTGAGGCTGGCTTTGAACTCACAATCCTCCTGCCTCAGCCTCCCAAACTGCTAGGATTTCAGGCCTGCACCACCTTGCCCGGCAAGAAAACCTTTCTTATATTCTTTCTTGGTATAACATGAAATTATAAGTAAATATGTGAATGTCTTTTCCAGGTATCTACTTTAAATCTTGAAGAAAGCTGATAACCATGTTATCAGCTGGGAAGGATGTCCTTCTGGACCCAGCCACCATCAATAACTGGTTGAAGCTACTTTTGCTCTGAAGCTCTTATTTTTCAACAATAGTCAGACTCAAGTCTAGTAACCAAAACCCATCCAAGGGAAGAAGTCAAAGCTTTTTTCTAATTTTACACATATGCCAGATGACATTCACATCCAGGACACTCTCCATATTTATCACCCTATGGTGGACCAAGTATTTTGATTTCAACAAGGAACTTGACCCAAATGTTGACACATCTGTAAGCACCTTGTTCAACAGCATTCAGTGGAAGCCCTGAGAAGAGGGTCCTGGGTTGCTAATACTGGAATACCACACAAAACAAAAATACTGTCCCTTTTACCTCCCCAGCATCCTCATGAGTCACAGGAACTGTACACCTTCACCCAGTTATTGTCAAGTCTTCATTAGGGCACTAAATGGAGTAGATCTACGGGTCATCTTAAATGGCATGTTCAAAATTATACATGACTTCAAAAAATATGTTTCTGGAATGGCATGTGGTAATAAAACTAGCTGATATTCTGGGGATTTGTTTCAAAGACAATAGCAAATATTTACTAGGAAATAGTAAATATTTCTTACTCTTTCTTAGTTTCCCACACTTCTATACCCCCTTGATCAGCTCTTCCCAGTTCTCCATTCCATATTTCCTCATTGAATGTTGGATTTGCTTTCCCTGAAACTTACCTGGAGTAAGAGACGGTTTCTTTGCTCACAAAATAAATAGAAGAAAATTAAATATTGACCAGCTGCTCTGCTGGTGTCAGCAGAGAGAACCAATATAGAGTAACAATAAACAATTTTGATGGATTAACGTGCATGCGCGCGCGCGCGCGCGCACACACACACACACACACACACACACACAGAGCATTAAAGATTTGTTCTCATCTAGGAATAAGTGCTTTGCAATCAGAAAATGCTGAACTTGTCTTTTACTGATTGTTTGAAGTTGACAAATTACTTTCTTGTAATTTTTGACTTTCACTTTTTTTTCCTTTTATGAAATGGGAATAATAATCCCAGTATTGTCATTAGAATTTGACACATCTGTAAAGTACCTGTTCAGTGTCAATCAGGAGTAGCCCCAAGAAGAGTGCCTAAAACTTAGGAAGTATCAGTAAATATTTGTTGAAATATATAGCAGCTAGAACAACAATAAATAATGTATTAAAAATGTGTAGAAAAAATGCTGTGTAAAATAAAATTTTTGCTATCACTATATTTAATATAATTCAGAAATAGCTTGGGTCATTACCATTTGAGGCAGGATGCAGTAAAAAAACAAACAGCTTCATTTTAACATTTAGAGGATTGATTCCATCCTCTGAAGAGGAAATAAGCTATCCATGACTGTGGTGTTTAATGGTTACTGCTGAAAAAAATTGGAATTTTAAAAGAATTCCAGGAAACCAGAGGCAATATATGAATCACAGGGAAAGGAACCACCGTCTTCTGGCTGGAGGTTGAATCTCTAATGTTAAAACGAGGTCAGTAGATAAAAGCATCCCATTACCTTAACTTAAACTGGCCTCTTCTGATGACGAAGCTACTTATGAGCAAGGGAAACCCTGAAGGCTTAGCCCGTGAGAAAGTGTCCTTTTTACCAATGACATTGACCCCTTGCATGGACTTAAAATTATGGCTGCTTTAATTTGCTCTGGGTCTGCTTTCTGAAAGAAATTATTATTTGGCCTTTTGTTTATTCTAATCTTAATTTCTTTTGGGAATTTTCTGCTTATGTAACCAGAAGTAGTAAGTGTGTGTGTGTGTTACTGTATATGTGTGTGCACGTGCGTGTGTGACTTAGCATTTTTTAGTCTCTGGCTCTTTCTATTTAATGGCATGGAACTGTGACCAAAGCCTATTATGGAATCAGAGTAACCTTCATCCCAGCGCAGGGTAGAATGCACCTGTCCAAGTGCAGCCATCGAGTGTAATGCTTGAACTTCCTCATGACTGTGATTGTAAGCACTGACTTCCATTCTTCCTCCTCTAATAAACTCCTTCATTGTGCATTCGAAGGACCCACAGTGCACAGGAATGACCTGGGGAAGTCAAGTGGAAGAGTCACCAAGGGCTGTGGCACAGGGGCCTTGACCGTTGAGTGGATACTCGTCTTGGAAAGCCAAAACCGAAAAGCAGAGTTGGGGACAGACCGGCAGGACTGACAGTCCCCAGCCCTGGAGAGGTGTGCTTCCTCTCTTCAGCGTGACTCACAATGGATGGGCTCTCAGTCCCACTGGCTGGGGCCCCCCTGCTTCCAACTCTTTACTTCTCTGTTGCTTCGGATGCTGAGGCTTTGCAAGTCCTGTTTCTGGAGAAGCAGAGCAGTACAGGCTGAGACACCTTGGGGGAGAGATTGTCTCAGAACACCCCGGGCAACCTCAAGTTGGTGCAGAGCTGCCCACACCCTAGAAACTGCCACCTGAGCTGGAGTTCAGCGATGGAGCCCCTGTCTGCTCTGCTGGTGCCAAAGCTGGAGATTTCACAGCCGTTCTTTGTGGGAAGAGGCCGTCCCCAGAAACTTTCCATACAGGAGCCTTCTGTCCTGGGATTCCTGATACCTCAGATCTCCTGGTGAGTAACTCTTTCAGTTCCTAGGCACAGTCACTTCTCAGAATGCAACATGGCCCCAGGAGCATTGGGCCAAGGAAGTTCCCCACTTTGCTCTGCAGTGATGGCCTCGTACTTAAAACATCAAAGTTCTGGTTTCACTTCTCTCCCAGAATAACAGCCAACTCACCCTGCACTTAAGTGACTAAGCAAGGCCACTTAAGTGACCTTTCCCAGAACAAGGACAATCTTTCCAACGTGATGCAGATCACCAGGACAATGGAGTCTATTCACAACACACTTACGTAAGTGAGGAGACCACTTAAGTGGTTCTTCCCCAAACAATAATGATCTGCTTCACTGTGTTTTCTGTCCCACACTCATTACACATCGAAGGAGCTGCCAACTTCTGTCTTTGAAAATGGGAAGGAAAAAATTAAAATGCTCAAAATGAATTGCCAGTGAGGCATCGGTGTAGTAGGATCTTCACCACGGATGCTGCAAAGCCTCGATGCTCTGCTTCCCACTCGCATCCTGCATGTTAGAATCTCCAATTCTGTACACTAAGTGCAAAGCAAAATCCCCTGTGCCTTTGCCTTCAATCAGTAAAAATGGCGGCATATATTGCATATATATGTAAGTACACACACACCCCTCTCGTGTGTGTGTGTGTGTGTGTGTGATCGATCCACCGCCAAAATCCAGATTGTTGTTTGCCCTAGCTTTGCACATCTGCCCAGGCAGAGTCACTTCTCAGAATGCCACATGGCCCCAGGAGCATTAAGCCACTGAAGTTCCCATTTTGCTCTTCAGCGATGGCCTCATTAAACTCTTTTTAATAGAATGTATTTCAGGAATAAGGGACAGATGTTTGAGCTGAAGAAGGAATTCTTAGTGTGGTCCAAATCCTCCCAGGTCTCTGCTGTATTCTGAAGCCATCTGACAAGTGCCCCTCCCTCCCTGTCCCACCATCAGATTCAAAGGGGAGGATTCTGAGTCTCATGGTTGGCTTGGACTTCCAGGACAGCAAGAGTGATGCCAGGAATCTCTGGCTCTGTTGAAAGCTGTTCTGTCAACTTGACCTGAAAAATTGGACTGGCTGGACACCCCAGGTCTCTGCTCTGGCCCTGTTTCCCAGTCGGCATCCCGTGCTGGTTCCCCATTAATCTTCATGCTCCCCTCCATAGGGCCAGCTCCTTCCCAGAACATAAGGACCTTTAGTCCCCTTGCATTTGACAATGGGGACTGGACAGAAAATAGGATCTAACTGAACTACAACCAAATTTGCATTATCCTGGGATATTAACAAGGGGTTGGACCTACTGTGACTTGGTGGGTTTGTCTACCTCTACCCCATCCTGAACTCCCACCTAAAAGCAAAGGAAAATACACATTTTAGAACATTGTAGAGGTTCTTTTATTCCATATTCTAGAGAGGGATTGCCAATACGCCAATAACAGCAAGGCCAGGAGATTATGTCAAGTGTGTCGATCCCACAAACAACAATCCCATCATCTGATGGTACACATGAACACTTAGTTTTAAAGGGGGAATAAGTGGTCCCTGCTCTTCAAAGTCTCCTGAAATCACACAATATTAAATGGATGGTTTCTTAGGAGCCAAAGATAATTATCAGAAAAACGTTTCAGAAAGGAAATATTTGAGCTGTAGCTGGCAGAAAGGGGTTTAGTCTGGAGAAAGACGGCATTACATTATCACAGTAATAATTAGGCACAAACATGTCATTTCTGTGCCAGTAGTGAGACAAAAATGTCTGGATGTCAATATAAATAGACATCAGGATACGATACAAGGGACTGAAAATATCATTGAGATGGTGGGTGTTTTGTTGGCAAAATAAAAGCATTGAGCAAGCACATATGTTATTCCAGTAAGCCCCAGACTGCAAGAAATCGAAACTCAAGTACAGAGTGCACGCTTCCTGTGACTGAGAGGGCAGGACACCAGGGGACTTTCTAAGTAGCAAACTAAACATTCATTAGTCAGGAACACCTGATACATATCAGCACAGGTGCAATCGCACACTTTGCTCCAGGGACAGGGGTGTAGGAAGAAAATATGTGTTCCAGGGTGAAGCAGAGACAAGTGGAATTGATATTTATCACAAACAGCCAGTCTAATTCAAGAGGTGTCCCTGTTCATCTGAAGAGTGAGTTAGGAAATGACAAGTAGCTTACGACTTTGTGGCAGTATGTGGGGATCAACTGCTAGGTGTGACCGGAGGTTTGGGGTGCCTATTGCTTAGTTCTTTCACCTGGCATTGTTCACAAAAGGCCATTATCATTGTCAGCAGTGTGACTTTGGGGCTCTCACTTCTGGATTGCCAATACTACTTAGACCAGACAGTGAAATAGGGAGGGTTTTACCAGTTTCTCAGGAGTGTGTAGATACTACTCCATTGAAAAGACAAAAACAAAAACAAAAAGCTCACTCCTTTATAAACAGTCATATTACGTACAAATATTTAAACTATTGTCTCAAAGTAAGGATTGATGAAATCTCCCAGTGAATGGCCTCCCAAGGTCTCCCCAAAGGAAATGGGACAAAATTTTATCAACCTCCCATCAGGGGCTTGGAGCCAGCTGAGGGTTTTCTCCAGCGTGCCCCCAAGAGAAAATGAAATTTCATTTGGAAAATGAAAACCAACCCATGAGTTATAATAATCGAATCTTAACACCCAAACTGCCTGTGATAAGTAACCCATCCAGTTAATGTAACTATATTCTAATTTACAAGCACGTCAAACTATTCTATTCAATGCAGCAAGCTTTGAACAGTCACCATGCTTGGTGAACAAGACAATATTAAACAGGTTTGTAAGTTACTTTAAAATATTCCTAAATTAAATTAAAGCATCTGAATCATGTATTGGTTTGGGGATCTTCAGCTCACATCCCAGAGGGATCTTAAGAACAACTGCTGGGCAAGGCAGTGCACGCCTGTAATCCCACCAGCGTGGGAGGCTGAGACAGGAGAATTGTGAGTTCAAAGTCGGCCTCAGCAAAAATGAGGTGCTAAGCAGCTCAGTGAGACCCTGTCTCTAAATAAAATACAAATAGGACAGGGGATGTGGTTTAGTGGTTGAGTGCCCCTGAGTTCAACCCCCATACCAACCCCCCATACACACACCAAAAAAAAAAGATCAACAACCTATGACCTTGCTAATCAGCATGCAGTTAGTTGTTCCTGCAGAGCCACAGGGGATTGGTTCTAGACCACCCCCTCTCCCAACCTCAAAATCCAAGGATGCTCAAGTCCTGTATATGAAATAGCATTTGCATATAATCTATGCACCTCCTCCATGCCTTCAAATCTTCTTTGATCACTTATAATACCTAGTACAATGTAAAATGCTATAGAAATATTATTGTTGTACTGTTTAGGGGGAAAATTCTGCGTATGTTCAATACATAAGCATTATTTTTTTTCTGAATGTTTTCTCTCCAAGGTTGATTGAACCCTCAGATCCAGAACCCATGTGTCCAGAGGGCTGACTGTGAACATCTATGGGGTGCCACAGTATCCACTGCCATGATGAGTTCTAGACACTGAACATCGCTGGTGGAAGGAAAAGTATACATGAGGCACAGAATGGAAAACTCTCCAAGGTTGTGTGAATAGGGTTGAAGAAGTGAACAAAGACTTAGCCTCACCCTCAACCGTGGAGCCCAGCTCTTGTGCTTCTGTCTGGTTGAGGGTGCACTGTGGGTTGGGAGGACTTCTGGTGGCCTGGCGTATAACACACGTGAAAGGCCCGGCTCCCAAGTGCTGTGGCAGCCTCCACTGGGGCACCTTGGCACACCTGAGATGACAGAGAGCTGGCCTTTGTTAAACTTACAGAACTGCACAAGCATTTAGGGTTTGTTTGCCAATCGATATTTGGCTAATAAACACTTGTATACGTAACAGAATTTGTTCTGAAACCAGTTTTCCACGTGACCTGGTAGTGATGTTGGGGTGTAACTAACCCTCATCACTTTAAGCTTTGGTGACTACTGTTCTCCCTCAGAAAGAACCTAAGAACTGTGTGTGAACGAGCTGCCTTAAATCTGCTGCTTCAAAGAGGCCCACACTCAAGGAATTCACAGAGGACTTTCCAGAACCCTAACTGCTGCTCAGTCAGTTCAGTGTTTAGGAGCTCAGAAGCTGCCAGCAACCCCAGAGGACTGTCACCCCACCAGTGACAGTAACCCTGACAAAAGGCATCTTTATATCTCTATATATTCTTATATACACACACACATTCACACATACATACATGAGGAAAAAAATTTTTTCTATATATTTATATATTTTAATATATTTTATTTTTATATTATATACTTATATCTTATATATTATAATATATCTTATATATTAATATAATATATATCTTATGTATTATATTTTTATTTTTTATTTATATAGGACAGCAGAATGCATCACAATTCTTATTACATATATAGAGCACAATTTTTCATATTCTGGTTGTATACACAGTATATTCACACCAATTTGTGTCTTCATTCCTGTACTTTGAATAATAGTGACCATCACATTCCACCATCATTAATTACCCCCATGCCGCCTCCCTTCCCCTCCCACCCCTCTGCCCTATCTAGAGTTTGTCTATTCCTCCCTTGCTCCCACTCCCTATCCCACTATAAATTAGCCTCCTTATATCAAAGAAAACAATAGGCATTTGGTTTTTTGGGATTGGCTAACTTCGCTTAGCATTATCTTCTCTAATTCCATCCATTTACCTGCAAATGCCTTGATTTTATTCTCTTTTGTTGCTGAGTAATATTCCATTGTGTATATATGCCACATTTTTTTTATCCATTCATCTACTGAAGGGCATCTAGGTTGGTTCCACAGTTTAGCTTCTTTTTACTTTACTGCCAGGAGGTGCACAGGTGTGCTCTGCCCTGTGCCCCTACTGAGATGTGCTGCCTCACTCTTCAAGGCCTAAAAGCAGTAGGTCCAATCAATCATGGACTAAATCCTCCAGTACTGTGAACCAAAAGAAACCTTTCCTCTTTATAAGTTTATTTTCTCAGGTATCTTGTTACAGTAACAGAAAACTAACTAATAAAGAAGCTCCCTTTAGTTCATAATCTAATGAAGATGAGCTACTCAGCTTTGGCATAAGGAACATAAATCTTGTAAAAATCCATATATTCCCACATTCCCTGAAAAATAAATAACTTCTTTAAAAAGATCACAGGGAGGGAAATGTTGTACATTTGTGGACCTAATATTCAATGTATCAGAAAGGATTTCAGTAAGCCCTAAATTTTCCTATTGACAGGTAAATAATTCTGAAGAGCAAAGTGCAAAAATAGAATGTCTTTTAGCTTAGTGCTTCATTCTGGGTTTTTCTTGCCTCAAAAACTTTTGGTCTTAAATTGTATTCTTTTTGTTTCTTTCTTTTCCACAGTTTTACAGCTGGGTCTCTGTACTCTTCCCATGATGGGGGCTGTCACAGCAGTTGTCCTTTAGAACGAACCCATTGGCATAATTGTTAATAAGGGAATACAAGCCAAATGTAAACCTCTTTATTACATCAAAATGCAACCTGATGATACGAGGGTGAGTAGCCGTCCTCTGGCTGACTGTCTTCTGGCTGAGATTGCTGCCCGTCCGTCCTAGACCTGCCGTGGACTGTAATTTACACAACTGTAAACTTGACTTCCCCCATTTCCTCCTCTTTCACCCATCCCAGCAACCACCGCAGTTTTTAAATATAGAGCTGTCCTTTCTGGTCATAGTTTGTGGCTAGTTATAGCAAGACTCTCTTGATACTCAGCCAGACTTTGATGATTTTTTAAAGGTACCAGTTAAGCATACCATAAGTTAAGAATAAATTTCTCCACAAGTTCAAATTCTCCTGTTCCCTTTCCCATAAGTACTAAAATAAATCTAAGAAGTCCCTTTACCCTATCTTCACACATAGATTTTACTTCAAAATTGCTCTTCTTCCTAATGTTGGAAGTCAATAGTTAATATTCATTTGACATGCATTTTTCTGAGTACTTGTTCTATGTTGAAATGCACTTAAGCAAAAAAAAAAAAATGATTGAGACATATATGTGTGCACCCCAAGGAGCTTAGAAGTGGAAGACAAGTATACAAATAATCAGCCCCCATTAGACACCATTATATGGCATATACAATGGAATCTCCCAATCCCTGGGACATCTAAATTCTTCTCTAGGATGCAACACAATATGATAATCAAGATCACTGGCTTTTCTTAACTTCAAATCCACCTATGTCATTCACTAGTTGTGTGGTCTTGGGCTTGTTACATAATCATTCTGAGCTTCAGCCTCCTCATCTGTAAAATGGGGTTAATAACTATTCCTCTTTCATAGTGTCTGGCACACAATGAGCTCTCATTAAATGTTAGCTGTTGTTTATCATGCATGTTTCAAGGTCCAATTCAAACGTGAAGGCCTTTATATTCCAGCCATACCTAACTCTTCAACTTTATTTTTTGGAAATTAATAAATTAAATAAGTGATATAAATATGCATATAGTATCCATTCAACAGTTTTATACTATTTATTAATTATTTTAAATTATTTGATAATCACAAATAACCACAACCTTCAAAGCTGTTCGGGTTCCAAGAACAATTGAGTAAAATGAAGCACGAGAATCTAATTCATGAAACCAAGAAGTAAATGTTCTACATAAAAAAGGACTGGATGCTTCGTAAAATATGTTCATGGGGAGTTTATCGTCTTTCTTCTATGCTAAAATGATAAGCAATCTTCAAAGTCACACAAATTCAAGAACAACTACAAACAAACAAACAAAAAAGATCTCCAGGGAAGATATTTTGGGTCAGAGAAAAAGTTTAAAAGTCATAAAGTAGATCAAAGAGTAGCAACTGACTCAACCACAGTCTAAAATGTCTACAAAACGGGCATCTGAGGGCTGGGGATGTAGCTCAGTTGATAGAGTGCTTGCCTTGCAAGTACAAGGCCCTGGGATCAAACCCCTGCACTACAGAGTGGGCATCTGATTCAAAGTTGTGAGAAACCTAAAATGACTGGAAGGATTTGGTATCCGAGACAACGAGAAAAAAGAAAGGGGCTGAAAAAGAGGGGTATGGGATGAACTGGACACAACTTTCCAATGTTCATGGACAAATACAAGACCAGTGTAACTCCACATCAAGCACAACCACAATAACGGGAAGTTATACTCCACGTATGTGCAATATGTCAAAATACACTCTACTGTCATGTATATCTAAAAAGGACAAATTTAATTTTTTTTTTAAAAAGAAGGGTATGGGTTGAATTGCTGAAAAAGCAGTGGTTGATGTCCTGGGTAGACAGGCCACCCACTCTTGGAACTCCCACCTTAAAAAAAGGAGAACAAGGTCACAGACCTAATGTGGGGTTACTCCATCCACCAATATGTCAATCCCAACAGTAGATCTGGGGACCAGAGAAATGAACACCTGGTGGGTCTGTGGACCTTGGGGATCCACTATAAGGCAGACTTTAGCCAGAACTTCCTTTATTGCCTGTCCCTGCTAAGGAACCTTTCTTTGATAGGAGGTACGGAGTGACACTTTGAGTCTGTGGAAACCAGTGTCAACTTGGGCCCAGTGTCCAACAAGATTTTACCATGTTTAGCTATTCTCTTTCCCTCAATATAAATTGTTGTAGGTCTCTTTGAAAAAAGACAGAAGTAAGCTTTACAGTGTGTACATGCCATGGAGGTGGTGGTGGAATGTGTGGGTGTATGCACACATGTGTAAAAGAGCTAGGTAGTAATTCCAGAAAAAAAAAAATACTATTAAAGAAAAGACACAATCATACTACATTAAGACTCTCTAGAAAACAATGTCAACCTTCACTACATATGAAAGATAAAGTTATTATTTTAGCCAAAAAAGTAACGTAGCTATAGTAATAGGGAAAAGGTGAGGGAGGAGAAGTTGGGACAGAGTTTTATCTATGAGCTGGCACTTTCAGCTGCCTCTTTGACAGGCCATTCTGATACAGTTCTCCACACCCCATCGACAATTTCAGTTACTCATGTTCAACTATAGTCTAAAAATATTAAATGGAAAATTCCAGAAATAATTCATAAGCTATAAATTGGATACTGTTTGGAGTCCTATGATAAAAATCTCATTCTATCCTGCTTTAGCCTATCCAGGATGTAAAGTATCCCTTTGTCCATGTATCCATGCTGTATGAAGTACCTACCTGTTAGTTACTACTAGCCACCTGGGTTATTGGTTAGGCTGTCACAGAATCGCAGTGCTTTCATTCAAGTAATTCTATGTTACTTGATGGCCCTCAAAAGTACAAAAATTGTGATGTTGGCAATTTGAATATGCCAAAGGGATGCTGTAAGACATGTCCTTTAAGTGAAAAGGTGGAAGTTCTCAATAAGGAAAGAAAAAAGCATACACTAAGAGTGAAGAAGGAAAAAGAAATTCACATCATATCTCAGTATGACCACAGTGCATAAGTGTTTAGTTAAAATGGTAGATATAATAATATAATCATTATTATGATAAAATTATTTTGTTAAAGGACATTAAGTTTTGCTACTATTCATGGTTTCAGGCATCCACAGTGGGTCTTGGAATACCATCCCTCCCCAAGGAGGGTCAGCTGTACTGAGTCAAGACTCTCCTCTCCTGGCCTGTATGGGACAAGAAACCACCTGTGCACATTTTATTCATAAGATTCAGAATAGCCTGGGGAGTCAAAATCACATGTCAGAAGCTCAGGTCTCCCTGACCACAATCATGAGTTTCCAACTCTTTGCAATACAGCCTGTTTGAATATCAAATCTGGGCTGGATCTTCAACTTTTTCTGTGAGTCCATTGCATGAAATGAGGGCTTCTTTTAAAGCAGCCTCTCATTCTTACAGTTTTCAATTTATTAATTACCTTCAAGCTTTTCATTGTCCATTTCCAGAGCTTCATACAATTTGGAAAAGTACCCTGTTCTACTCTCCTATTTCTCATCCCCACCACATTGCCAATGCTTGAATCATCTCATTGACTGTGCATTTCCTCCACCAGTGCGTCCCAGTTCACTGCCTGTGAAAGTCTTGCTACCTGGACCATCACTTTGTTCCCGGGGCTGACCACACTGACCCCCACCAGGAATCCCTCTTCATTACCAGCCAGGGAATGGGTGAGCCAGATCCTACACCCCACCTTGCTGATTTCTTGCACAACTTCTGGCACCAGTGATCGCAGGTTGGGCAGTGAAAACATTTAAGGGAGGAACACTTGTGAAAGTCAAGGGAGGGATGAGGATAGGGTGTGACATGCAGATGTGACAAATCCCTGGAGGCCCACTGGGAGCTGTGGAGCAAAGGTTACCTGGGAGGGGAGCCCCATAAGGGGAAATGGCCACACTCTTTCACCACCTTCTGACGTAGCCATAAGCTAGGGGCTACCTCACAAGAATATGAACTCTGCCACCTGTTCTGCTTAGTAATTTGTCATGTTGAGAAAGGATGACCTTGACTTCAATGTTGAGCTGGATCCTTAAGGAGCAAACTGCAGTCTTTTCCTGAAGGGGGCTCAACCATGCGCAGTCATGCCTTGCTTGACAATGGGCATACATCCTGACAGGTGCAACGTGAGGTGACTTCGTAGCTGTGTGAACATTCCAGAGCAGATTTACACAAACCTGGATGTATAGCCTGTGATATACCCAGGCTACAAGATAGAGCCAACATCTACCATGCATTGTCGATGACCACAACATGGTACATGGCACATGGCTGTGTCTCAGCATTTGCCACTGCATGATCCTTATTCTCAGCTTCTATTCTGATGAGGGAAAGAGACACAAAAGCATATGGTTTCTGTTCAGCGTGGTATGTGCAAAGCACAGGGTCAACTCCACATAACTAAGTGGAGGAGTGAATGGGCAGGAGGGAGTGGGAGGGAAGACTCTTCAAGAGGACGCTGACTTGCACTGAATACCAATCTCCAGGGTCATGATCATCTTCTCATCCCCCTTAGCCAACATGTCAACTTGAAAGATTGAAATAAGACCATACTGTGCATAATATGTGTATTCACAAAGGGCCAATTTATCTTTTTATCCTTAAATGAAAAATAACTAAAACGATGCTTGGCGTCTTCCAACCACAAATGGTGAAGTATTTAGCCAAAGTGGAAACTAATTTGATTTTTCATGGAGTTATAAAAGAAAGCCAAGAAAATGTCTTAGTGTAGAATGTTTTATGCTTATTCAATTTTAAGGGTTTAGTAGATTTTCTAACAATCATCAAAAAGTATTTATCAAGTGACTATGCTTAGCATGTCCCTAGCAACAGAAAGATACTTCACTGTGGAATGTCTTTTGAGTTTAGGATAGTTGATAAATCATTCTAACTTCTAGATAAAACATCATGCAGAAAAACCCTTGATCTATTCCTTCAAAATGAAACTGCTAAAATTTATAATAAATTTACTTGATCTTTTTTCCTTTTTTTTTTAAATTTCTAAATTACAGAAGTAGAACATATTTAGTTTAAAGAGAGAGAAAGCAATACAGAAATAGTAACATATCTTCTCCCCTATAGAGCAAGAATACCAGTGTTATGATTTCTCAGATTCTTTTCTGAATATCTTCATTTCAATCTGACTAACTTGCTTTACCTTACATGTGAAGAAAATAACCAGACTTTAGCACTCAAATCCATTTATTTGGTAGATCACAATTCCTTACAATGACTGAAAAATTATAATAGAGCACACCAAGGAGGAGATAATTAAAGTACATTATTGGCTTAATTTTAATTAACAATTATCAAAATCTTTTTTAATTCAACTATTAAATCAAAAGATTCTCTCTGGAATATGTTATGAATAAAATGTTCACATCTTGGTTCCTCAGATTTATTTTTCTTTCTGATTTATTGTACAGAATATACATATGTATTCTATAAAAACATCTGTGGTGGGGGGCTGGTTATGGCTCAGTGGTGGAACACTTGCCTAGCACATGAGAGCCACCAGGCTTAATCCTCAGTTCCACACAAAAGTAAATAAATAAAATAAAGGTATTGTGTCCAACTACAACTAAAAAATAATAATTAAAAATATATATATTTGTGGTGGCTAGAGATATAGCTCAGTTGGTAAAATGTTTGCCTCGCATGCACAAGGCCCTGGGTTCAATCCCCAGCACCACACACTCCAAAAAAAAAAAAAAAAAAAAAATCTGTGGCTATAAATATATAATGCTTAGAGATCATAAACAATTCTTTCAAGTCATAACAGGTGGATAATGGGTTCTGGGCTTTAAAATGTTCTCAAATGAGATCTTTCTTGCACAAAGAAAAACTACTCACAAATGAAAAGTGTAGGCTCTTCTGTGGCATTAATATTCTGAGTCAATCAGAAGATCGGGCACCATGCCTATTTTCTTCCCAGAATCTTTGAAGCATGGTACTCAAAGAGAATGCCTGCAAGAATCTTTAGCCAGTGTAATGGAAACCATCAATTAGTTTCTTAATTGTGTATTCAACAGCAGAAATTCCTTGGCCTTGAATATTCTACTTGACTTTAATGGTGTGGCCTTTGTCAAGTGGTATGCAAGAAACTACTGAGATTCTACAGGGCCACATGTCCACACGCCCATCTGGGTTTGATTTAGATGATCTACCAAGTACTTGTGTGCAATTTTTCAGACACGTGGTTTTGTTTCTCTGCTTCTCAAGTAAGCTCTGTTTACTTAGGCAGATGTTGCAAATTAGCTCTTAAAATATTGCAAATGAAGTAAAGAAAGCCTTTTATAGAAGATTTAACTCTAATGTGAATTTCATTACTGCCTCACAAAGACAGAACAATCCCAGAATTCTGCACAAGTCCTCAAGAAGAGATTTTTTTTAAAAATGTTTAATATAAAGACATTTTCCCCATTACTTTCTTGTCCCTTGATGTGCATTATTACCACTACACCTAATGGGGATCCCAGAAATGTGAAGACTTTGAACTCAGATTCATTCTTCACCATAGAAAATGTGATTACCTTGAACCTTTTCTCAAATTCTTCCTTTGCTCCATTCAGCCAAAACTATTCTGAATGAAAGTACTGTGAAAGCACCCACTTAAAGCAGTATGGAGATGCCTCAAAAAAAAAAAAAAGGAATGGAATCAACATATAATACCCCATAGTGACACAGCCACATCGATGTTCATAGCAGCTCAATTCCCAATAGCCAAGCTATGGAGCCAGCCTGGGTGCCCTTCAACAAATCATGTATAAAGAAAATGGGGAATATATACACAATGGAGAATTAGTCAACCAAAAAGAGGAATGACTTTATGGTATTTGCTGGAAATGGAGAACATCACACTAAATGAAATAAGCCAGTCTCCAAAAGTTAAAGATCAAATGTTTCCTCTGATATGTGAAAAACAATCCAAAATAAGGGAGGGAGGATTTAAAAAGAGAAGAAGAATAGAAGATCAGAGGAACAGACAAGGGGGAATGAAAGGAAAGAAAGAGGGATGGAATAGGGAAAGTCACCGGAATGAAGCTGACACAACTTTTCTATGTACAGATATGAATATATCACAGTGAATCTCACCATCATATACATCCACAAGACACTGATTTTAAAAAAAAAATCTATAAGTAAATAGCAGAGAGTAGAGGGAAGGAAACAGGGGCGGAGAGGAAGGGAAGGGGGAAATAATGGGGAATGAAATACAAAATAGGCCTGGGGATGTGGCTCAGTGATAGAATGTCCCTAAATTCAATCTTCAGTACCCCAAAACAAACAAATAAATAAGTAACAAGCACTTTAAGGCCCTCAGGTTGAGGTTTGTATCTGGAATGTCCACCAAAGACTCACGTGTTGAAGGTTTGGTCCCCAGTGCAGTAATGTTCGGAGATGGAAATTTTAGGAAATGATTAGACCAAAAGGGCTTTGACTCACTCCATTAGTGGATCAATCCATGACAGATTAATAATTTGATGCCATTAGTGGAAGCTGATGGAGACTGTAGGAGGTAGAACCCAGTTGGAGAAAATGGGTTCCAGGGGCATGCCCTTGGGAACTATATCTTGTCCCCAGGGCTCAGTCCCTTTCCCCTTCCTTCCTCTCTTCCTCTTCTTCTCTTCCCTGTCCTCCTCCTCCTCCTCCTTCTTCCTCTTTCCTTCTCTCTCTCCCACCACCCACCTTCCCAGCTGTCTTGAGCTGAGCATCTTTCTTCAACCACCCCTCCACCATAATGTTCTACCTCATTCCGAGCCCAAAACAATGGAGACAGCAGACCATGGACTAAAGTATATCCAAGACCATGAGCTCAAGTAAATTTTTCCTCTTTTAAGTCATAGGGACGAAAAGCTGACTCAAACAGGTGTAGAGGTCTGAATCACACTCCTTAGTTTATAGCATTATTTTTTTCCACGTAAAAAATGTTCTGTTTTACGTATTTTCTTTCCTTTTTAAGCCTCACATCTGTTTCCCTCCTTAGCACAGGCTTCCACCAGGACTGGCATGTTGCATAATCCCAGGAGGAATTGTGTTATATGCAGCAAATCTTGGTACCTATTTTGATACATAATACCTGTACCTTAAAGTATGTGAGCAACTTCTTCATGTATGTATTGTTGTTTTGTGCATCGTTTTAAATATACATCAGTGATGTACTTTAAATGACAAGCCTTGGGACTTCCAGTTTCCAGGTTTTCATGGAGGAAGCTTAGAAGTTATTACTTTATCCTGACAAGTAAAAAGCTAAACATACTGTAAAATCACCAACTCTTCTCGGATCCATACAAAAAGTCACTGGGGACTACTCCCCGCAGAGTTGAAGACTTGAACAGGTGAAAACAGATTCACAATTTACCAGAACAGAAGTCCTCAGGGGAATGAGTGCCCTGGTGGGGAAAACGGAACTGTATTTGAGTTGCTGGAGGCAAAAGATGGACCAATCCAAGAGATAAAGACTTCAGGGTCCCCCCAACTTTTGTGATTTTTACCTCCTGGAGTTCTATCAGGTTCTCACAGTAAATACTAGAGAAAAATCCCTTCCTAACTTTTAGCATAGAGAAAGAAAAAGGAATCATTTTGAATTATGCCCAAGCATTCTGTTCTGCCCTCAGAGAAACTCTTTAACCAGAGCTTTAACTGTTAGAACCTTACCAGAGCCTAACTAGGCTGGAGAAGGGAAATACCGACTCCAGCCACCTCCACCGACTCTGTCCCACCTATGCAATGTACCAGTCCTGGTGGCAGCCCGTGCTAAGGAGAGGAACAAACAACTGAGAAGCAAGTGTGGCATTCACAGTCCAGAAACACCGGCTTACTAAAAGACTAAACATAATCAGAGGGCTACAGAATGCTTCCCCTCTCGCCCACACCTGACTACCACAAGACAGTCTAAATGTAAAACAACAATAAACATAGTTTGAAGAGACAGGGCAAACATCTAAACCAGTCTCAAACCCGACAGGTATACTGGAATTATCAGCCGGGGAATTTAAAAGGAGTATGATTAATATGATAGGGGCTTTAATGGATAAAGTAGACATCCTAAAAAGAACAGATGAGCCACATAAGCAGAGATATGGAAATTCTCAGAACCCAAAATGAAATGCTGAAAATCAAAAACACGGTGACAGAAATGAGAAATACCTTTAATGGGCTTAGTAGACTGGATACAGCTGGGGAAAGAATCTTTGAACTTCAAGATATGTTACTAGAAACCCTCCCAATACTGAAAAGCAAAGAGAAAAAAAGACTTAAAAAAAACCCAGAATATCTAAGAATTGTGGGAACTATAAAAAGTGTAAATATAATAAGACTACCAGAAGGAAAAGAAATAGAGAAAGAAACAGAAGAAATACCTAAAATAATAATGACTGAGAATTTTCCCCAAATTCATGTCAGACACTAAACCACATATCCAGGCAGCTTAGAGAACTCAAAAGAGTAGAAGAAAAATAGGAAAAAAAGAGCAATTGCAAAAAGTAGAAAACAATAACAAATGGGCAGATATTAATCCAACCATATTAATAATCACTTTGCATGTTGATGGTCCAAATGCACCAATGAAAAGACAAAGATTGTTAAAGTAGATCAAAACACAAAACCCACTATATGTTGTCTAGAAGAAATCCACAAATTTTAAAGACACATACAGATTAAAAATAAATGGATGATAAAAAAAAAGTAAATGGATGAAATTTGATGATCTCTTACATGTATAAAAATAAATTCAAAAGCATGAGTCATTATTCATCACTAATAATAAGAACTTATCAAATGTCTACTCTGCCCTTCTGAAAAAGGGTAAAGTTTTTAAGAAGTAGATGGAGCCAGGCATGGTGGTGCATGCCTGTAATCCCAGTGGCTCGGGAGGCTGAGGCAGGAGGATCAGAATTCAAAGCCAGCCTCAGCAAAAGTGAAGTGCTAAGCAACTCAGTGAGACCCTGTCTCTAAATAAAATACAAAATAAGAGTGGGAATGTGGCTCAGTGGTCAGTTTCCCCTGAGTTCAATCCTCGGTACCAACAATAAATAAATAAGGAATTTAAAGGGGTGGGGATCTCATGAAAACCGAAGGGAGAACAGTGTGGTAGAGATAAAGGACCAAGAGGCAGAGAGAAGATGACCAAACTGTGTTATGTGCATGTATGAATATATCTCAATGGATTCCACTTTTATGTGTAACTATAATGCAGATTAAAAATAAATAAAAGAAAAGAAAGTTGGAATAACTATATTAATTTCTGACAGAGCAGAGAATGAAAATTTTCAGGGAAAATTCTCCAAAATGTTGTAACAATCCTTAATGTGGTGCACTTAACAACAGAACATAAAAATATATGAAGAAAAAACTGATAACTTTAATAAATAAATAAGTTTACGACTGGAAACTAAATCTTATGCCTTTTCTAAATTTTTTTTCTCTCAAGGCTTTTATTCTTTTTTGAGATGTATTCAGTTCGTTGACTCATATGTAATTGTTTGCTCCTTTTGGCAGCATAGTCTTTCATACTATGCATCCACAATATTTATTTACTATTCTTCTAGAAGTGGGCACTAGTTTGGCTACAATCTTTAGCTACCACAAACAATAATGGGATGTGAACCTTCTATTTATTGCCTCTCAGACTCTAGCCAATCCTTCTGGCGATGAGGTTCTACAGACTGCATTTCCCAGACCCCCTTGCCAGTTGACTTGTTCTTCCAATAGAAGGTATTAGCAGGAGCTCACAGGTCTGTGAGGGTGGCAATGGACCCCCTTTTTGATAACAGGTGCTATTATCATTCTTCCATAAGCAGCAGGCAATTAGGGCACCAGCTCAGAGCATGTGGCACCAGCAGCATCCACCTCCTCAGAAGTGGAAGCAGAAGATGACTATGCTCCTTCAATAGTCTGAGTACCAGCTGTATACCCCTTCAGAGGGTCCATGCACAAACCTTGGGGCACCTTCAGCCACCAACCTCAAAGGGCTCCCCTCCATGCTCTGATGTGGTTACATCATGTCTCGATTTTCGTTCCCCAGTTCCTAGCATGATTTTTATTCTCTTGTCTGGACTGTATTGAGACATCTTTTTTTTTTAATTCTTGTGCAATTTTCTTAGGGAAGGAGGAAAATTAACCCCAGGGTAGGATCATTGGTTTACAGGAAATATACATATGAAAGTTTTACAAACAATTGCTAAAGCCCTTGCCAGTGTGGTTATCACATCTATCACCAATAAATGAGAGACCCCATCCTCTTACATTCTCATTAGTATTTGATAATATTTGTTTCTTCGTTTTTGAAATTTGGGCTTAAAGTGCTATCTATGGACAAGTGGGAAGCTGGGGATGGTCATCTGGATAAAATTTCATGATTTGGTGTTCAATTCCTGTTCCTGAGCTAGTTTTCAGACCTGGAACTCAATGACTAAAGAGGTATCAGGAGGGCTGGGGTTGTGGCTCAGTGGTAGAGCACTTGCTTAGAATGTGTGAGGCACTGGGCTCGATCCTCAACACCACATAAAGTAAATAAATAAAGGTATGTGTCCATCCACAACTAAATATATATATATATATTTAAATTTTTAAAAAAGGTGTCTGGATCCACAGAGACAAAGACCCTTCAATACCATGGGGTAAGTCTATACTGTGAAGATTCCCTCAGTCCTTCCCCACAGCAACTGGCAGCCACAAACTCAAGGGGCTATAATCTGTGGAAATGGACATGCCCAGACTCTGTGAGGTCTGGTGGTCACAGAGTCTCAACTTGTACTGATTCCCATCATCATGGCTACCTGTCCGAGCTGGGGCATATGGAGACTTAGCCAGTCTGATATATTTTTCTTGTTCTTGAATGGATCATCAGGACTGGGAAATCTGAGAGTTGGAGCCCTGTGTTCCACTGGGCCCCTGGCCTGTGGGAGAAAGCTATCATAGCAGAGAACGCCTAGTAGAAGTCTCTGAAATGCCACAGCCACCTCCCTCCAGCCTAAAGAAATCAATGTTATCTTTAAAGATGAAAAGGATCCACAGATGGCGATTCCTCTCACATCTCTAAAGGGTTCACAGGTGGTGACTCCTGTCACATCAACATTTAATTTTCCAGTCTGACTGTTATCGTTTGGATATGAGGTGTCCACCAAAGACTCATATATTGAAAGCTTGTTCCTTAATGCAACAGCGTTCAGACATGGAGGTGTTGAGAACTGATTAGACCAGGAGGGCTCGACGCTCATTGATGAATTTATCCATTGAGGGTTTTGTAACTGAATGGACTATTTGGAAGTGGTGGGAACTAATTAGAGGAGTGAGTCCTTGACGGCATGACCTTAGGTACCATATCTTGACCCTGGCCCCTTCCCCCTCCTCTGTCTCTCTCTCTCCTTCCAGGTTGCTAGGAAGTGAGTAGCTTTCCTCTGCCACACCCTTCTGCCATGATGCTCTGCCTTGCTTCAGAGACAAAGCATATAGAGACCAATGACCATAGCCAGAAACCCCTGAACCTGAGAGCCAAAATAATCTTTCCTTCTTTTAAGATGTTTATGTCAGGTAATTTGTCACTGTGATAAAAAGTTGACGAACACACTGACCTCTGCAGAAACTGGATGGATTCTGGCAAATGACTATAGGCTTCCACAATTTTCAATAAGTTATAGCCCCAACTGCAGCTACTGTGCCAAATGTGGTGTGTCTCTTTTCTCCAGTAGATTAGGAACATGTGTGCAGTCATTTGATGGGCAACCTCATTGTTATGTATCCCTTTCATAAAAATGGATCAGAAACATGTTGCCTTTACATGGCAAGGATAACAATATAAAATTTTGCCCCAGACTAGTGAACTATCCTATCCTTGGTCACAATATAGACTGAAGTCAGTTAGACCATCTGAACATACTGCAGACCTTCACATCTATCCATTACATCAACAACATCCTGCTGATAGAGAAGAATGGACAAGAGGTGACTAGTACACTGAAGGCCTCGGTAAAATATTTATGCTCCAGAGGATGGAAATGAACCCCGGATGAAGGCTGAGGGGCCAGCTACTTCAGTAAGGTATAAAAGGGAGCCAGAAGTCAGGGAAGTGCTATATCTAACATTTACTACATCAAAGAATAAATTAAAACATCTTTGAATTCCAGAAGCACCATATTCCACATCTAGGAACATTGCTTTAGTCTGTAAACTTGGTAACCCAGAACGCTTCCATATTTTAGAGGGACCCAGCATAAGAACGGGTTCTTCAGGAAGCCTAGGATGTAGTTCTCTGACACTTGGGCCAGATCTGGCAGAATTCATGGTGATGGAGATATCAGTGAGGAAAAAGAAATATAAGATAAAGTTTGTCACAAGTGCTAGTGAGAGAATCTCAGTCCAGATCCTAGAATTCCAAAGTAAGAGAGAAGTATGTACCTTTGGAAGAATAACTCTTGGAGTGCTATTGAGTCATGGTAGAGAGCTAGAATGAACATGAGATAGCAAATTGCTTATGCGCCCCAAACTGTGCAACATGAGCCGGATCCTATTGAACCTGACAAATTGGAAAGTCATGAGGGCCTAGCAGCAATCCACCATAAGACGAAAATGGCAACCCAAACATGAGCATCAGCAGAACCAGAGGGCACAGCAAGCTACATGGTCAAGGAACCATGCCATCTGTCACAATTTTACTAGCATCCTGCCCAAGCGCATACATATGGTTGTATGAAGAGAGGGAAAGGAAGTCCTGTATAGTCAAATGAGAGGGAGGAAAATGCCCAAGCTTAGCTAACAGAAGAAGGTGGTCACCTGGCAGCCTCCAGCTGTTAGCTTCTTTAGCATGTGCAAGTCAAAAATTGCACGGCAGATTGGCAGCCATATTGTCTTCCATTCAGGGGTGGCCTTGAAAGACAGTTGAAAAGGAAAAAAATCTCATAATGCATAGAGTAGTGGGTGTTGAACTTGGTCACATTCATTTTACATGAAAAAAAGGAGCCCACAATGGAATGAATATTTTGGTCATGGACAGTAGAAAATGACTTGGATGGATAATTTGAGACATGGAAGAAAAAAATTGAAAGTTTGGGACTCAATTGCCAAAGCAAGGAGTTCTGGGGTTGAGGAAGGGGATAAGCATATGGAACTGCATGGGAAATATGCAGATAACCAAGTAGGCAAAATAACTCAGACAGATTATGGTAGCCAGCTTTTTCCAGTATGTATAACAATGCTGTCAGGATGTACCCAAAGTGACACAACAGTTGAAATAGAGGCTACAAATGGGCCCCACAGCATAGATAATAAAGGCTGATTTTCAACATCCAACCTGCAGCAACAGAGGTAAATGCTAAACTCCTGATTTGACAGCATCCTCAAGAAGATCAACTGGTCACTCGGTGGCAAGCTAACTTCACTGGGATTCTTCCATCTTGGAAATGCCAGCTGTTTCTTTTCATGAGAATAGATTTTTTTTAAAAAAAAATGTGAATTTGCCTTTCCTACCCACAGAGAAGCACCTAAATCTGGGATATGGAATTCCATACAACATAATATCCAACCAGAGAATCCACTTTACTGCAATGGAAGAGCCAAAAAAGTGAGCTCACGACACTCGACCTCCATCACCCAGGAGCTACCTATACAGTTACTGAATGGCCTGATGAAGAAGCAGCTGAAACACTAGCTCTGAGCTGCAGCATCATCTTCGAGGGTGCAATAAATGTACTGAGTCAGACCTCTTGATGGCGCTGTGTTTCCACCAGGAAGAATACATGGGTCTCAAACCAAGAGGTCAAGAGTAGATTTAGCCACACATACTACCATTCCCAGTTCCTGTCTGGCTCCACAGGAGAAACCATTGCTGACAGAGGAGGCATGCTCTCACCTGGGGACACAGCAAAGGTACCATTAAAATACTGACTGCAGCTGTCCCCTAAACACTTTGGGACCCTTATGTCCGAGAACCAGAAAGCAAGAAAAGGAGTCACCATCTTGCTAGAAGTAATTGACCCTGAAAAACATAAGAAACAAGGTTTCCTTATACACAGTAAAGACAAGGAGGAATATATGTGGCACACAGATGACCCAATTTGAGCCTCTTTTGGTGCTCTTTGCCCACATAAATGGAAACACGCAGCAAGTTCAGTCAGAGAAGTTTATGTTTAATAGGGAGTAAGATTCTTCAGAAAAACTTCGAAGGCCAACATAGGTGGTGCTGAGAATGAAAAAATTTAGAACAAAGAATGAAAGAATTTAAAACAAAGAGTGGAAGAGGGAGATGATGAGGCCCAGTCATGGCCTTGAGACCAACTGCAGAGACAAGGGCTCTATGTTGTCATTTTAAATTCCCTCATCTAAATATCCCTCAGGAAACGAGGTCCACTAGAACCCGTGAGGAGCTGTTTCCAAAAATCATGGAGAAACGACTTGCTGACCAGGGGGACTAGGGTGGTTACCTGGCAGCCTTCAGCCGTTAGCTTCTTCAAGAGTCACCTCAAAGGTTAAGCCTGGTGCAGGCTCTTACTAGAGAAGACCCTGGTTAACGGCTGAGCAGAGCAATGGCAGCAGAGGTCAGGTTCTTCTTATGGTGACCCCAGCCAAAAACTGAACAGAGCAGAAGTCTCGCCCTATGTGTACTATGGGGGTCTCTGTCAATGAACCATCTTGACTCTGGAACTTCCTGTTGGTCCAGCAGAGACTGTCAGTTCTTCAGTGTGGTCTGTGGATTCCCTCTGCTCAGTCTTAATCCTTCCATTTCTCATTTACTCCCCAACACAATTTTTACACTCTTAATTCCACCTCAATTTCCGTTCTCCAGAGAACCCAACCTGCAACATGTTTGACTTACTTTTGTAACCAGATTACCCAGCACAGTGCCTAGAATATATGGGTGCCCAATAAATATTTGGTGAACAGAACTGAATCATTGGCTTCATTTTATGGCAAACCATGTGCTTAGTCATGGCCAAGAAACATGGCAGATGCAAGCAATATTTCTTCTAATTTGAAAAAAGAAAAAAAAAACTTTTAGGGATTCGAAACACAGCAAAGAACGATGATGTTTTGTTGGCATCTTACTCAATAAAATGAGACCCAATCTAATTCTTCCAAGTCCTTTGCAGTTTTCTGAGGCAGAAAATTTTCCATGCTGGGAAAAAGAAGACAGATTTGTGTTTATAAATCATAAGGAATTTCAGCAAATATTTTTCTCAAATGACTAAAGTTGTGTTCATCATAGCCAGTCACATTTGAGATGCTACTCATGAGGACAAGGCAGTTGAAATAGCCCATTAGCCAAAAAACCCACATAAAAGCCTTGGGCGCAAGGCTTAAGCCACCCACGCAGCTGCCTGAACAGTCAGTCAGGGCACAGAGGCAGGGACTCGGCTCATGTGGTGGCTCAAAGACTATTTGAAGAGCTTGGCAAAAGCTGGTGGATTTTATAAAGGGGACTTTAAAATGAGAAACAAAAAAATGATTTAGATCAGCTGCTCCCACCTCGAATCAAGTTTCCTGTATCACTCTGTGGAGGGCTTCGCAGCTATGCATAATGTTTTTGCTCCGGAGAATGAGTATAAATAGCACCATCCAAATGCACTCTGCAGAAGCAGAGCCGTCTGATAGAGCCTCTAGACAGATGAAAATTCTCTCTCTGGGTCAAAGTATTTAAAGGGAAAGTCTTGAGCCAGTTAATTTTATCTCAGGGATGAGAAGAAATAGCCCCCACAAATTTTCTTTGAACATATTGGTGACAGAGTGACTGAAAACCTGACGTTCTCCACAACAATCATTTCTGGGGCCTCAACTTTATCTTATAAAGCAGAAGCAAAATTTGAGGAACCGTAGAGAAACTACTGTAAAATTTCATTATACATTTTTCATTCCTATGACAAGTCCTAGAGCCATTTTTTAATGTGATTTTGGAGTGATTTTTAGTAGCCATTTGAGTCAAATACTATGTAAAAATCCATACACTTGGTTTAGCCAGGGTGCCAGTACTGAACTTCTCTTTGGATAGAGGTTGAGAGTTATCATAGTGGTACCAAAACCTTTAGAAGTTTTTGTGATTAAAAATAAATGCAGCAGTGCCAGGCACAGAGGCACATGCCTGTAATACCAGCAGCTCCAGAGGCTGAGGCAGGAGGATTGCAAGTTCAAACCAAGCCTCAGCAAAAGCGAGGCACTAAGCAATTCAGTGAGTCCCTATCTCTAAATAAAATACAAAATAAGGATGGGGATGTGGCTCAGTGGTCAAGTGTCCTTGAGTTCAATCCCCGGTACCCCCCCCCCTTAAAAAAAGAAACAACTAAAAATTAAAAAAATAAATGCAATTGACAATGAGGTTCATAAACTTCAACTTGAGACATAAAATTAAAAACCTGGGTCAGGAGATATGGCTCAGTGGCAGAGCACTTGCCTAACACACTCAAGGTCCTGGGTTCAATCCCCAGTGCATCCAAAAAAGAGAGAGAGAGAAAGAGGAAATAATTCATTATTCTTCTATACTCAATTTATATTCAAATTAAAACACAATAATTTTCTTCGTGCAAAATTTCCTCTGTTTTGTCAGGGCCTAAGAAAGTCATATAATAAAAAGAAACCTTTCAGCATATAAACCATATCTGCCTTCAGCTAAATTTTTTTTCCGCATGTTTACTTGCATATTTATAATTCTTTTTTTACTAACCATAAACAAACACTCCAGTTTGTGACATTTTAAACAATTCTGTTATCATATGTCTGGCACATTTCTAGAGATAAAGAGTTAATTTTAAGTGTAAATTCAGCTTCCCACGTCAAATACATCTCTTTTGAAAGGAAATTGAATCGACTTCCATGGAAGCTTCTAGCATAAACCCTGCAAACACAAATTGCTAAAAAAATATCTTGCAAATCCCTTACCTAGAGTGTACTATACCTCTAATTTCTCTTTAACTGCTAGCCACAAAAAAGTTGCTTTTTCACGGTCTCATGGTTAAAATATATGTATTCAACAAGTTATGCTTTCAACTGACATTAGGTTTTCAAAGGTATAAATGTTATATGGCAGTAAAAAATTTAAAAAGAAAAAAAGAAAGAGAAAGGGGAGGGATTGTGAGAAATAGAATTTATGTGCCAAACAATTGTGAGATATATTTTATAGTTTCTGGTGGCCACACAAAGAGAATAGCAAGTCTGCTTACTAATCATAGTTATCACAACACATATTACACATGAACTCCTTGGAATTCAACAATATTTTTAATGTTCTGCTGCAAGAGACACCAGCCCAACTGTCCATGCTTACAAGAAGGATATTTTTTTCCTAATGTCAACTAAAGAAATTCTCCATGAGCAAAGACACACAAATTCTTTCTTCCAAATAATTTAATGAACCTAATTCTCATGCCATGCCAAGAGGAAAAGTGCACCAAATGGTGTTTTGCTAACTTTTGCTTCAAGTAAATGGTACCCATAGTTCTAACAGATGATTTCTGAGTGACAAGAAACTAACCAGTATGTACTAGTGTGGGAAGTGCAATATAAACTAACAAAGAAATTCCAGTTCTGAAGACTGGATGTATTGGTAAATACCATAAAGAGAACCCCTAGAAAGTTATAAGACAAAATTTGAAAGTCTCTGTACATAAAAGATGATGTTCCAATTATGAACTGATGCATAACAAACCATCCCAAACATCATGACTTAAAATAACAATTTAATATTATCACCACTCAATGGGTCAGAAATATGGACAGGACACAGTAGAAATAGTTTGCCTTTGAGCCACAATGTCTGGGATGATTTCAGATGACTGAAGGCTGAAAGGTATGGGAGACTCTGGTGTGCGGGTGCATGTGTTTCTCTCTCTCTCTCTCTCTCCCACACACACACACACACCTCCATGTGGTTACTTAAGTGTAGAGTTTCTCCATGTGGCTACTTAAGATGCTCTCATCATATGCTAGTCTCAGGACTGTCAAACTTCTTACATGATAACTAAGGATCCAAGAGAACCAGACAGAATCTGCTGGTCCCCTGATGTCAAGACTGGTACTAGCATAGGGTCTCTTCTGCCATAACTCCTTGGTCAAAGCAGTCACTAGTCAAATCAGGATCAGAAGAAGGACAACCAAATGGCACCTTTCACCTCTCCAGGGGTAGATTACTAAGGACTAAAAAAAGTAAAATAAATAAATAAAATTCAGACATTAAAAAAAAACATAATTTCACTTAAAAAATATTTCAGATGGGAAAAAAATTGCTGGAATTGTCCAGACAGTTATTGTTAGAGTCTGTAAACAAGTCAAAATATATTTTGCAGCCAGCCGGCCTTCTACAAGTTATCCCCTTTCTGAATGCACACCAATAGGAACATTTCAATAGTATCATATTGGATCCCATTATGCTTATTCTATCTTCAACTCTACTATTTTCTTTTCCTATGTTCTTGATATTTAATAGCAATGACATTTAAACCTTGATATTTTGATCCACACAATAGCATGGTTTTCACCTCTAATGTAATAAATAACCAAGAAAATCAATGTGTAAGGAATACCTACGGTATCTCCAAATAACATTTCTGAAGAAAGAATGGTTTAGTCTTCATATCAGCCTTTGAGAAAGTGAATGTTTTAGAAAAGCAACATAGCGTTTTTTGTTTGTTTGTTTTTCCAGTACTGGGGATTGAACTCAGGGTCTTTTCCATGTGAGGTAAATACTCTACCACTAAGCTACATCCCCAGCCCACACATAGTAATTTAACAATAGAATTACATGTGTGAGTCTGAAGAAATGTTGAACCATCTACATGAGATATCGAAAATAAATTTGTTACTACCAAAAGACCTAGAAATGCATCTTAAAGGCTACGTACTCTGTATCTAAACAAAAGTTAAATAGATAATGACACAGAATCATGATGCTCTGTCGGTACAGGGACTCTTAATAATGTAGGTTGTTATTACACAACTGGAAAGTTGGTTAAGCTTTATGAATAGATCAAGCAACACTAGCCCACCCACACTCTCCCCGTCTAAGATGTCCTGTTCTGAGTGGCACTTGGTTTGACTGAATCAATGTACACTGAGGAGCAGGCCCTCTGCCAGCAACTGAATATTAAATGATATCACCACAGTGGTGGGAATTACAATCCAAAGAATTTCTCTCTCTCATCATCTTTGTCCTCCTTGAAACAGATTCTTAGTGTCATTTCCCTGTTGCTCCTTGAACATGTGTCTGAGGAGTGCTTAATCTGTACTGATTATGTGACCCACTCGTAAACAAAAACAAAACACGCCCTGTTCAGTGGGCCCTATGTTACTTTCCTGTGGTTGCCAAAATGAGATACCATAAACTAGGTTGCCTAAACACCACAAATTTACTAGAAGTCTGAGGTCAAGGAGTCATCCATTTGGTCCCTCCTGATGGCTGAGAAGGAGACTGGGTTCCACGACTTCTCTCCCAGTTTCTGGTGGCCACCTTTGGCATCCTTTGGTTTGTAGATCTGTGTCTTTATCTCCACAGAGCACTCTCTTCCTAAGCATGTCTGTGACAAAATTTCCCCTTTTTATAAGGATACTAGTGATTTATAATCAGGAACCCACCCTACTCCAGGATGACCTCATCTTAATTTAGATTACATCTGCAACAACCTTATTTCCAAATAAGGTCACATTCTGAGGTATTCAGGGTTAAGGCTTCAACATGCGGATTTTGAGAGGATGCAATTCAACTGTACCAGTCCCTAGTGGTCATATTTCCAGAGCAATGATTCACTTGGCCCAATAAATAAGGCAACTTTACTTCTAGCTCAGGAATGAGAATAAGCACGCACAGAGTGATTACGAGGGTCAGCCAGTAAACTGTGCTCTGTATGTGCTCTCAATAGGGATAACCTAGAAAAAAAGATGTTTTACAGAAGAAAGTGGTTGTTCAGTTGTTCTGAGCGCTGAAGATCCAGCAGCGAATTAAATGGTAAAAGATCTCTTCCTTCATGGTGATCACATTCTAATGGAAAGAGATACCAAGTAGACAAACAAGTAAACCATGTGGCACTTTAGTAGGAGCCCGATGCTATGAAGAAAAACAAGCCAAGGCAAGGGAGATGGGAAGTGCCTATTTGGGTGGAGTCTGAAATTTTAAACAGAGTGACCAGGGAGCCTCTCCCAGAAGGTGACATGTAGACAAGTGGTTGAAGAGGTGCGGAGAGAGGCTACATAGGCTGCAGACAGAGGAAACAGCTAGTGGCATGGGAATAAGGTTGGTAAGTTTAAGGAAAACAAGAACAGTGTGGCTGGACCATGAGAGGATGAGAGGACTGAGGAGAAGATCAAAGACGGGGAGGAGCATATCATAAGGGACCACTGTAAAGTTTTCGGCTGTTCTCTAAGTAGGAAGCCATTAGAGAGTTCTAAGCAGAGGAGTGATGTGATCTGATTTGGATTTTATGAAGCTCGCTGTTTCTAAAGGAGGCAACCAGGGAAACAGAGAAGTGCTAAGAAGCCACTGCCAGAGTCCAGGTGAGAGATGATTGTAGCTGGGCCAAGATGGTACAAGTGGAGATGGTGAGAAGTATTTGGATTCTGGGTGGTTTTTGAAAGAAAGGCCAATAGGATTACAGATGGACTTATGTTAGGTATGGAAGGAAGGAAGGAAGGAAGGTCAGTTGGTTGGTCTTGGTCTGTGTCAAATGGCAAATTCCCTTCACCTTTCATGGATAAGATTAACTTTTTTTACCTAGGCCAGATGAAAAATATTGAGTACTTAAGTTCAGTGATAAATTGAAAGAAGGTATACCTGATAGATTAAAAGACACTTAAGGGAAGGCTGGGGTCGTGGCTCAGTGGTAGAGCACTTGCCTAGCACGTGGGAAGCACAGGGTTTGATTCTCAGCACATATAAATAAATAGAGATCTATTGACAACTAAAAAAACAAATAAATAAAGCCACACATAAGGGATATAGCAATCAAGTACAATGTGTAGATACTGTTTTGTATACATACTGATTAGAGCAAACCAACTATAAAGAAAACGACTCTCAGGGAAATATAAACATTGATTGGCTGATTTGCTAGTAGGTCATTGATAAAATTAAAAAATTTTTGTTAATTTGGGAAACATACACTGGTATTAAGATTGGCTTTGTTAAAGCATCCTCATTTTGATAGGTGCACAAAGAAAATGTTTATTGATAAAATACGACCTCTAGGATTTGTTTTGTCATAATCTAAATTGATGATCATCGTTCATTTTACTATTCTCTCTACTTTTATGTATATTTGAAATTTTACATTTAAAAAAAAATAAGTAGGGCTTGGGAATATAGCTCAGTGGTATAGCATGTGCTCAATACGCATGAGACCCTGGGTTCAATCCCCAGCACCAATAAATAAATAAATAAATAAATAAATAAATAAATAAATAAATGTCATGACAAAACATTAAAATCGATGACATGGTTTCCTTGAGAAATAGGTAACTGGGAAAAGGAATAAGAGGGAGACTCTTCTCTGTGTCTGCTATTTTGTCTTCCAAATGTCAACTTATTGGCACTGTATTGTCTATTAATGAATACTGTGAAAACTGTAGACATGCCCAGGCAGATGGGTGGAAAGAGCAGCTCGAACAGAGAATAAGTCTCAGGAAAAGCTGCCAGTTCCTCTCTCCTTAGTCTCCCTGTTCTCGTCTCTGGCTAGCTTGCCGTGACTCCTCATTCTGAGGCAATGTTTAACTCAGCAACAAATAAGCCAAAACTAGAATGACTCAGAGAACAGTACCTCTGGGCAGTAGAGAATATATCATTATGAAGCAAAGTTTTCCATGCAAATGTCATCAGATTGGTTCAAAAACAACGCCTGGATGGCAAGCAATTGTCAACTACTAACATCTGATTGAGGAGAGTGGCCTGCTTCCTGACCTAACTGATAGGTGTGGACGCCAGTACTCTTGGTGAGTGAGTTAGATTTCATTACATAACTGCTGTGTATATTGTGAGAGTGACTTTTATTAATGAAGTGAGCACATCAAATCTTATATGAATGATAAATACATTTATTTTGCATCAAATCAAATTCCATTTGAACCAGCTCCATTAACTTTGTAGTGTGATTTTCAAACATAAATCGTAAAAATTATCTGAACTTCCAACATTCAGAGACCAATTTCAAAGACATCCATCAATCCAAACACCTTCTGTGATGCATTTCAAACGCTAAGACTTTAACAAATAGTGTTCTGGAAAGGTGTAGCCAAATTAACTTTTATCATTCTCTTTGGAGATCTAAAATTGGCTATAATTTTACTTTTTAAATTTCTTGGCCTAGGAATCTAATCATGGGATGAACAAAACGGAATAGACTGATTCACAGGAAAATAACTGATTTTTTTTCCTAAATATATATCATCTAGGTGGCTGTCTCTATGCTCTAGGGATGAAAACCTCTTTTGTTTACTGCTTTAAGCTTAGAAATAAGACAGAAAAAGCAAAGTGAGTCGGTGCTATGCTTAGCTATTTGAGTTAGTGTCTTTTGCATCTAGTAATATATTAACATTTAGCTCGGTAGAGAAATTATTAGGAAGTTCTCTGGCTGGTGTGGTGCCCATCTGTAATGCCAATACCTGGGGAAGCAGGGCCAGCCTTAGCAAGTTAGCAAGTCTGTGCCACAAGATAAAAAATAAAGAAGAGTTGGGAATATAGCTCAGTGGTAGAGTGTCCTTGGTTTAAAATCCCCAATACAGAGAAAAAGAAAAAAAAAAGTAAGAAATTATTAGGATGTCACCTACTAAACTGAACTGCACAATTAAAGCAAATATAATAGCAAAAGCTAATACTTGAGAGTCAAGGTCTCTGCTTCCAACTGGCTTGTAAACTTCAACAGCCCTGCTTTCATACCTTGGAGAATTATTCTTTATGTACAAAAGGAGGGGGTTTGATTAGATAGCCTTTAACTGCCCTCACAGATTTCAGATACTATCATATATATATATATATATATATATATATATATATATATATTTTTTTTTTTTTTTTTTTTTCAGAAAGAAGCACACGAGAGTCTATCCATTTAGGATCTCTTAGTTTTATTGTGTCACAAAATTACTTACAAAGCTCTAAGTAACGGATCCTGTGGCAAATACTATTCATTCCCACTCACTATGGTCTGAGTGTTCGTGTCCCTCCACAGACTTACCTGGTGATGGATGTGACGATGTTAGGAGGTAGGGCTTTGGGGAGGTGATCAGGACCTGAGAGTGGATCTGTCAGGACTGAGGTGGTGCCCTCATAAAGAAGGTCCACGGGAGCCTGCTTGCCTCTTTTGCTGTGTAAAGACATAGCCAGTGGGCACCATCTGTGAACCACAAAATGGGTCCTCGCTAGATGATGAATTTGCCTGTGTCTTGTTCTGGGAACCTCCAGCCTCCAGGACTCTGAGAAATATATTCCTGTTGTTCCTAAATTATCCAGTCTTATTGTGTTTTAACAGTCTGAATAGAATAAGACATTATTCAATTTCTATTTTCCCCTTCTTCCTTACTAAAAAAGCCCTGGTTTAATGTATGCTAATAGTCTGTCCAGCTAAAATATGTATTTTCTGACACCTTTGCTAATGAGATCCTGAGACAGAAGTAGAAGTTGCTGGATGAGCCCTCTAGTAAAGCTTTTTAAAAAGAAACCAGACATCCAAGACAACAAAAAACAAGCAACAGAGAGAAAATATCTGCAAAAGGCATGTCTGGCAGAAAAGGCTCCTTTCCCCCAAATACAAAGAACCCTTAAAATTCAACAATAAGAAAAACAACCTGATCTAATATTAGGCAAAAGACCTGGACAGACCCTTCACCAAAGGAGATAGACAAATGGCAAAGAAGCATATGAAAAGATGCTCAAAGTCACATGTCATTAGGGAATCACAAATTAAAATAGTGAGAAGCCTACTGGAAAGACCAAAAGCCAGACCGCTGACAACACCAAATGCAGGCTCAGATGTGGAGCAACAGGAACTCTCATTCATTGTTGGTGCTAACACAAAACGGTTCAGACACTTTGGAAAAGAGTTTAGAAGTGTTTGGTTTTATTTTTACTAAGCCAAAAAAAAAAAAGCTTAGCACACTTTTTTCCATGTGATACAGCAGTTATGCTCCTGGATACTTACCCAAATCACTGGCAAACTTATGTCCACACAAAACCTGCACACAGCCGGGCACAGTGGCACACGCCTGTAATCCCAGCAGCTCAGGAGGCTGAGGCAGGAGGATTGCGAGTCAAAGCCAGCCTCAGCAACAACAAGGCACCTAAGCAACTCAGTGAGACCCTGTTTCTCTAAATAAAATACAAAATAGGGCTGGGGATATAGCTCAGTGGTTGAATGTCCCTGAGTTCAACCCCAAGTACCCCCCCAAAAAAATATACCTGCGCACAAATGTTCATAACAGCTTTTTTCAAAATTGCCTCCAATGTCCTTCAGTAGCTAAACGAATTAACCAACTGTGGTGGATCCAGAAAATGGTATATTACTTAGTGCTAAAAAGAAATGAGCTACTAAACCATGAAAAGACCCGGAGGAAACTTCAATGCATATCATTAAGTGAAAGGTGCAACTCTGAAAAGGCTATACAGTGTCTGACTTCACCTATGTGACATTCTGGAAGAAGACAAAGTCATGGAGATGGTAAAAAGATCAGCGGTTACCAGGGGTGGGAGTGGAGGTGGGCGGAGGTGGGAGCAGGTGGGAGCACAGATTTCAAAGGCAGTGAAACTATTTGCACGATGCTATAGTGGCAGATGCATATCAGGATACATTTGTCGAAATCCATGGTAGATACAACACCTGCCATGAGCGAACCCTGATGTAAACTGCGGACTTTGGGTGGAAATGACATGCCAACACAGATCCGAAAGTTGTACAAATGTACCACTGTGTGTGGAATGTCAATAATGAGACATGCTATACGGGGGAACAGGGAATATGTAGAAAATCAGTACTTTCTGCTCAATTTTGTTGTGAAACCAAAACTGCTCTGAAAAAATAAAGTCAAAAAATTTTAAAACCACATAGGGATATTAATATATATTTTTAAAAAATCTCTCTTCAATGAAAATGCCAACTTTTAGCAGAGGGTGGAGGAAAGAGTGTAGACTCATCTGGCAGATGCCTTTTATTCTTGGCCTTTCTATTCTTCTTCCTGGAACTTAAACAAGCTGATAGAGATGGAGCAGCCATTGTGTGATTATAAGGCAAAGAGTTTGACTGAGCAGGAAAGTATGAAGAGCCTGGATCTATGGATGGGTTTCCTAGGGCTGATGTAACCGACTTTCATAAACTGAATGGCTCAAAACAACGGAAATTCATTCTCTCACAGCTCTGGAGAAGTCCAAAGTCAAAATGTCAGAAGGATAATGCCCTCTCCAAATCCTCTAGGGGAGGATTCTTCCTCCCCTGCCCCCAGAAGGTAACCCCCAGGAGATGCTTGGCTTATTAAACATCCCTCTAGTCTCTGCCTCCATGTTCAAATAGCCATCTCCTGTGTGTCTCTTAAATTTCATCTCCCTATAGGAGCACCAGTCATATGGGCTTAGGGCCCACCCTACAGACCTCATCCTAACTTATTTACATCTGCAAAGACCCAATTGAAGACCCAATTTTCAAAAAAGTTAACATTCGCAGGTACTGGTAATTGGGACTCCAAAGTATCTTTGGGTGGGTGAGGGGTGGGGGGTGAGGGGGGACACAAGTCAACCCCAAACAATCCCCGATGGTATTCTGAGCCACTTTGCCACATCTGCCTTTTCTATCTCTGAACTAATTACAGGAGAAAACTAAAGGCCCCTGTTGGATTAAACTTCTGTTTATTGACAACAGAACTGACTTTCTTACTGATGCAGTAACTTCCAAACGAGGACTCCAGAAATTTAAAAACTATTGGCCACCTGGAGAGTTGGTAAGTTTTTAAAAACAGAGACCATTATTCTCTTCCTTGGGAGTGGTAGGGGCTGGGTGGGGACTTCTGCTCAGCTAAGATTTTTCTAGTTATAATTTAAAGATCAAATCTGTTTTCAAAATAACATTTGCCAGATACTGAAAAGGTCAGTGGATATGTATTTAGAGCCAAATTTAAGCCCTAACTCTGCCCTAGACTCACACCCGTCTCAGATATATCTTCATTAGTCACCACTACATACCTCAGTGAATGAGGATATAAATGCAGCTTTTGTGCTTTTATTACCAGAAGCACAGTTGACTTGTCCAACACAATCATGTTCGATTTTATGATACTATCTCTCTGCCAGGTGTGGAGCTTGGAAACATATGTAGCCAGAAAACACTTTAAGCAGCCAACACTGAAATGTGTCTTAAGTTTGAGAGTTGCTGGGAGTTCTTAGACCATTTTTGTGGCATCCATATGAGGAACATAACCGTGATTCATTCAATTTATTTATGGGCTACAGCAGTGAGCCCAACCAATGGATTCCATCATCTCTCTTAGTCAGAGAGCCTGAAATGTTCACTCCACTGCTTGGTGGGCTCAGAAAAAGCTGACATCTGAGTAAACAGATATTCCCATCACTTCCCCTTAGGAAAAATGAGGGCTAAGATGATAGTGTAGATTTTCTGTCTTTTCTTTCTTTTTTTTAAAAAAAAATTTTATTTTTTAGTTGTAGATGGACACAATATCTTTATTTTTTTTATTTTTTTATGGTTCTGAGGATTGAACCCAGGGCCTTGCACCTGCTAGGTGAGTACTCTACCGCTGAGCCTCAACCCCAGCCCCCTTTTCTTTCTTTTTTAAAAAAGTATTCATTGAATGCTACCTATGCCAGACTAAGGGCAGGAGATTAAACGGAGACACTATCCTTAACCTTCAAGAGGCCAGTTTAGCTACAGAGATAGACAAACCAACAGAAAATCAATAAGGTAATAAGTGCTGAGACTGGCTTAATAATGGGGTCTTAGGGAAGGACACAGGCAAGACCATTAATGGCTTTGGCAGAGGTCAGGTTGAAGTTCCTGCCAACACTGGTGTTGAAAATGAGACCTAGGGTGTATTCTCTAGGAGACTGTCAGAGAAGAAGAAGAAGAGGTGCAAAGGCCCGGACATGAAGCAGAACATGGCACGTTCAGGGCCCTGCATAGAGTTTGTGGTGGTGGCTATGGGGCTATGGGGTGGGAAAGTCAACAAAATGAATGCAATGTGGTTCCTTATCATGAAGGTGTTGGAAAGTCATGGAAAGGTTTTTGAGTCAGACACTCACATAATCAGGTCTGTGTTTCAGAAACTATCCTTCCCTACACAGAATGGATAAGCACAGAACAAGGAGAGGAAGTCAGTTGTGAACTCTAAGAGAGGGGGATTGACAGAGAGAGGACCCACCTAGGAGTGAACCTGACAGCACTTGATGAGTTCTAAGTCATGGGGTACACTGGAATAGCAGACACCCAAAGATAGTACTAAATTTTATGGTATTTATGGCATACATGTTAGAAATTAGGACTCATGATGAAAATAGGTAATTCTCTAATACCAATATCCAAAATCCAAATTCACTGAGACAGAAGGGGATTGCAAGTTCAAGACCAGCCTGGGCAACTTAGTGAGACCCTGTCTCAAAAGTAAAAAATAAAAAGGGATAAGGATGTAGCTCAGTGGTAAAGCATCCTTGGGTTCAATCCCCAGTACCAAAATAAAATAAAAAATACATATTAACATATTTATATATTTAATTCAGTAACTGGATTCTGACCCTAATTAAATTTCTGATGTAATAACACATTACAAATTCTAACATGGGCTGGGGCTATAGCTCAGTTGGTAGAGTGCTTGCCTTGCATGCACAAGCCCCTGGATTCGATCCCCAGCACCAAAAAAAAAAAAAAAAAAAAAAAATCTAACATAAGAGTAAAATTTAGAAACTACATATGAATAGAGATAGATGAAGAGACAAAGATATATGGCATATAAAAGTTATTATACATAAATCAATAATTATCAATTATTTTCATCTCACAGTTTCCTTGAGAGTCTCACCCCTGCCCAGCCCTCAATTCTAGTCACTGGTCCATATAACCTTGTTTCTATTTTGTAGAAAGTGAAAAGAAGTGATATATTGGAGCCAAAAGGAGCTTCAGAGACAGTGAAATATAATCTTTAAGATGGAACTATTGTGTAAAAACAATAAAACATTTAAAGATAAGAAATATTCAGAATGTCATTATGCTAAAAGACAATAGATTCAATGCAAAGATTACATGTTTGTTAACTATTATAAGCAGGGGTGTCTTGGAAGTACAATTGTATGGATTAAATCATCAAGCACAGTTGTAAACAACTGATAGCTATAGCAACAGAGACTGTCACCCCAAATTCATTCTCTACTTTGATCTGGGTACAATTCCAGCCCAACTAGACCACATTTTCCAGCCTTCTTTGAAGTTAGGTATAGCCACATGACAACTGTCACCAAAGCTACTAGAATAGAAATGAGTGTGTCTTCCCACCTGACCCTTGGTACAACACAAATTCCTCTACTCTGACCCCTTCAAAAAGCTGAACACAGCTATGACTATAGCCTAGCAGATGAGGACAATGCCCTAGGGAATGGTCGGAGAAAAAATTGAAGGAGCCTGGATCCCTGGATGACCACATGGAACAAATCGCTCACCTCCCAGCCCTGGACTGATGAGAAGGAAAATAAATTTTCTGTCCTTTAAATATATTGCCAGGTATCTGTTACATCAGGTTCACCTTTGCCCAAAATAATAGTTTCTTTTTCCTGCTCTTCTCCAATGCAACAATTTCATTTTTGCATTATTATCCTCCATGGGTATAAATATTTTAAATAGCTACAATCACAGTGTATGTGTTATTTTGTACTCTGCTAATTTCATTTCTCATATCACAACCATGTTCCAGGATTCAAAATTGTCTTCAATTACTTATCTTAAAACAAACAAACAAAAAAATGAAATTCTTTAGAGGCGATTGGTACAATGAAGATAAGTTTAGATTTGCTTTGAGACTTTCCCTGTATAGAATGACTGTGGCCTCGTCTGTCATATGTAGTGATTAGAAGATTCTGGAGTTAGAGGCTATTTGTCAAGTAAAAAGGAAAATTTAAGTGTCAGTTTTGCAGGAGATGACCCTTCTGATTAGACCACTCGTAACCTGCCTGCTCCTTTCCCAATAATTATTCTCTTCATAAAACAGCTTTACTTCCTAAGTGGAAGTTGAGATCATCCTAAAAGCATCAAAAACTTTTCTGAAGAGCAAATGCCCCATTGTGGTTTTTCCCTTCATAAGAGAACAATGTGCTTTTGATATTCTGACACCTGCAATATTTGTTGATTTTATATCCTGGAGAAGCTTAGCAATAAATCTGTTCAGTGTAGCATCATTCTCAACTGGTAAAAATTATTAAAACATTCTAGAGAAGCTGGCAATTTAAATGAGAAAACAGAGTGCACAAAAGATTGGATTAGAAGGTAGTTGGGCTTTGAGAAAAAGGAAATCAACTACTTTGCCAATTTTCAAATCCATTTAAAATCATTTATTAAGCACCTACAATATGCAAAACATTCTCTCAAGTTCTATTCCTCCCCTGAATGCAAGTGATAGCCACTGTTTTTGCAACCTGGTGGGCAGGACAGACATAAAACTAGCTAATAATAATTCATGATCAAGTAAAATAGGCTCTATAATACTTCCATAAGCAAATTACATGTGGGCCATCTTGGAAGGAGGAATTAATTTAATACATTTTGAAGAAGAAAAAAGAGAAGCTAATTGCAGAGAATTAAAATCCTACCATTTCCCTCACCTCTCCTATTTCTCAGCCTCTGAGAGTCACCTTCCTCTAGTAGATTTGAGGAAAAGGATGTTTGCCTCACATTTGCTCCTGAGTCAACTTCTTTTGCAGCTGCTTTTATGGGTCACTTGCTCCTGTCCATTGGCTTCAGCTTGGCCCTGGTTGTCCATCCATCCCAGTGCCCCCTGGACCATCTGGGATTTCTTTCCTTATTGTATGACAATGTTACCCATGGAAGGCTGTGTCATATTTCCTGTTGTTTCTCTTCACTTCCCCCCAACAACAATAACACAGAGCTTATGCATATCGAACAGGCTTCAAAGATTGGTGAAAGTCAGGGAGATTTACGGTATAGGGGAGAAACCTTAAAATCAAATGTAAAATACAACAGTTCTCATATCCCAAGAGGGGAAGAGCTGTAAGTCCTGTATGGGTGCCGTCACAGAAATATTTCAATTCCAAACCTTGCTCCCTTACTTGAAGTCCAACCTCCTCCTTAAAAATGCTTAGTTCTTTGTCTCTCCAAATGCAAATCCTTACTCCTCCTGTATAAATCCCAGCCCTGACCCTGGAACCCACTCAGATGATCAAAAGGTACAATAGCCACAGCAAGACCTTTATATTTTGTCACTGGTACCTCTCTCTCTCTCTCTCTCTCTCTCTCTCTCTCTCTCTCTCTCTCTCTCTCTCTCTCTGCTTCCTGGCTGCCATGAGGTGAGCAGCTTCCCTCTGCCACACCCTTCTGCTATGATTTCCTGCCTCACCTTGGGCGGAGAGCAATGGAGCCAGCCCACGATGGACTGAACCTCTCAAACCATGAGCCAAAATAAGCTTTTCTTCCAAGTTGTTCTTGTCAGGCATTGTGGTCACAGGAATACAAAGCTGACTAACATACAAAGCTGAGACCCATCAGACAGCCAAGGTGGACTTTGCATTGCAAGTCCAATGTCTCTGTGCCAGTTCAACGTGAGCCTCTGCATCCTCCTCTTTCTTGAAGCTTTTCTCAGTAAGTAACTGTCGGACTAAACTTATCCCATACACTTTTCTAATAGCAGAATACTTCTCAAAGATAGTGCGTTCTAAATCTATACTAAAGAAGATAAACTTACTGTTAATGGTGAAGTTATCTGCCTGAATTCCCCTGCCCACTGTAGAAATAACATTTTATAAGATCATGCCAAAAAGTTTGCATTTCTTTTTCTTACTTCCAGGCAATCTTCAGAGGTTTACCTGGGCTTCAGAAATAAATACTACAATAGTACTTGCAAAGGAACCATCTACCTCTATGACTAGCATTAGTTACATGAAAATGAAGATTTGTTCCTTTGGATCAGTTTGGATTCATGGGCAGTCTTCCTCCTTTCAATGATCTCCATTATGGCAAGGAAGATGGCAGAACGATACCAATAGGTGTACCATCAATGGTGCTTGAGCATTGTGCCTGATGTATAATGACCTCATGTACCCTTACTCTCAGAAATGCTCCCAGGACCAGCCTGAACCAATCAATCATGGTGCTTTACATTCTTACCCATAAGTATTCATTAAAGGGTTGAAAACATGATTTAAGCCTGGCCACTCAGGCCTCTGCAGGATTTTATTTTATTTTTTTTAATTTGGTACTGGGAATTGAACCCAGGAGCATTTTACCACTGAGCTACATTTCCAGTCCTTTTTATTTATTTTTATTTTGATACAGGACCTTGCTAACTTGCTAAGGTCTTGCTTAATTGCTGAGGCTGGCCTCAAACTTGCAATCCTCCTGTCTCAGCCTCCTGAGATGCCGTGATTACAGGCGTGTACCATTGTGCCCATCTGTCTCGGAGATTTTTCAAAATCTAAAATTGGATAAGAAAAGCCCCTTTTCCTCTAATGTGGGGAAAAAAAAGGAAGGGTAAAGCTATTTTCCTTCATGAATAAAGAGACTCTTCTCATAGTGAAAATTGAATAAAACCAAGATAGAGGAAATGAGCTTCAGAAGAGTGTGCTATTGGTGTCTGGCTCCCATTGTGGAAGTCTTAAAATTGCTGTAGTTCCAAGAGTTAAAAACAAGAATCAACAAATGGGACTTACTCAAACTAAAAAGTTTTCTCTCAGCAAGAGAAACAATAAGAGAGGTAAATAGGGAGCCTACATCCTGGGAACAAATTTTTACTCCTCACACTTCAGATAGAGCCCTAATAGCCAGAGTATACAAAGAACTCAAAAAATTAAACAACAAGAAAACAAATAACCCAATCAACAAATGGGCCAAGGACCTGAACAGACACTTCTCAGAGGAGGACATACAATCAATCAACAAGTACATGAAAAAATGCTCACCATCTCTAGCAGTCAGAGAAATGCAGATCAAAACCACCCTATGATACCATCTCACTCCAGTAAGATTGGCAGCCATTATGAAGTCAAACAACAACAAGTGCTGGCGAGGATGTGGGGAAAAGGGTACACTTGTACATTGCTGGTGGGACTGCAAATTAGTGCGGCCAATTTGGAAAGCAGTATGGAGATTCCTTGGAAAGCTGGGAATGGAACCACCATTTGACCCAGCTATTCCCCTTCTCGGACTATTCCCTAAAGACCTTAAAAGAGCGTACTATAGGGGCTGGGGTTGTGGCTCAGCGGTAGAGCGCTCGCCTAGCATATGTGAGGCCCTGGGTTCGATCCTCAGCACCACATTAAAATAAAATAAAGGTATTGTGTCCAACTACAACTAAATAAACAAAATATTTATAAAAAAAAAGAGCCTACTATAGGGATACTGCTACATCGATGTTCATAGCAGCACAATTCACAATAGCTAGACTGTGGAACCAACCTAGAAGCCCTTCAATAGATGAATGGATAAAAAAATGTGGCATTTATACACAATGGAGTATTACTCAGCACTAAAAAATGACAAAATCATGGCATTTGCAGGGAAATGTATAGCATTAGAGCAGATTATGCTAAGTGAAGCTAGCCAATCCCTAAAAAACAAATGCCAAATGATATCTTCTTTGATATAAGGAGAGCAACTAAGAACAGAGCAGGGAGGAAGAGCATGAGAAGAAGATTAACATTAAATAGGGAGGAGAGGTGGGAGGGAAAGGGAGAGAGAAGGGAAATTGCATGGAAATGGAAGGAGACCCTCATTGTTATACAAAATTACATATAAGAGGAAGTGAGGGGAAAGGGAAAAAACAAGGGAGAGAAATGAATTACAGTAGGTGGGGTAGAGAGAGAAGATGGGAGGGGAGGGGAGGGGAGGGGGGATAGTAGAGGATAGGAAGGGCAACAGAATACAACAGACACTAGTATGGCAGTATGTAAAAACGTGGATGTGTAACCGATGTGATTCTGCAATCTGTATACGGGGTAAAAATGGGAGTTCATAACCCACTTGAAGCAAATGTATGAAATATGATATGCCAAGAGCTATGTAATGTTTTGAACAATAATAAAAATAAAAAAAAATTTTAAAAAATTGCTGTAGTTCCTAAGAACCATACTTCAGTTCTCTGAGTTATTCCAGTATGCTTTCAGTTGAGTTCAATGTTTACTTAAACTAGATTTGAATTGAGTTTCTTTTCTTGCAAACAAAACGGTATGAGGACTATTATACTCTGTACAGACCAAATCACCATCTCCAAGGAAGGAAATGCAAACAGGAGAATTTACCCTTTCAGGAAACCTGAGCAAATCTTGCATATGAAATCAGGAATTCCTTCCCCGGTTCAGGATACTATCCTATATATGGCCAAAAGTGACTCTTAGGAAAAAAACAAATTTCTAATATGCTACTACAAATTCTATATATCCTGGTCAACCAGCTCTGTGGGAGGCCCTGTCCTGTCCTGCTGGACCCAGCACCACCCATATACTGAGCCAATTGAATCTGCCACAGGCTTGTCTTCAGAACATAATTGCAATACATTTATGCTTGTGGTGTCTAGTAATTATTGAGAAACTTGTGGTCAATGAAACAAATGGTAAAGTGGCCAACCAAGAAATCGTAGTTGGAATCAGATCTTATCCAAGTGATAAAAGTTGGTCTTCGTCTCCTTTTCTTTCTCCTCCTCCTCATTCCAGCTTTACAAAATACCATGGTAGAGTTTTAAGGTGGTATGGTTGATGAGACACTTCATAAGTCTCTAGTTGGAGCTTGTACTGATCTGAGAGAACTAATCATGGACATAGACTGCTACTGCCACCCACTTAGGCCTGTCCCCATGAAGAACTGGGGGGACCCCAGGAACTACATTCAACATACATCACCCAGCCTGATGGTTCCTTATGTCTCCAAGACTAACTTCTGTAGCATTTGTGTATCAGTTCACAAACTGACCCAGTCCTATGTAGAAGTACTCCAGGGCTACACAAATTAAAGACATCTAGGTGCCGCAGTCGGACTGCTGCAGCAAAATAACCGGGGGGTGACGAATAACTTGTGTACGTTGATACAGCAGGAGTGGGAGCTGTTTATTGCAGGACAGGAGCAGTATTTATACATTCCACACAGCTTATCTAATTAGCATAAACTAGATACATCAGTCAACCAATAAGGAATCTCCACACTTAATGGCTCGCTTTTGTTACTTCTCAAACCACTCCCTCTGGCATTTTGCCAGGCACCATCCAGACTTGTTTACGAACTCTAACATTCCCCTGGCAAAATGCCAGGTGTTATTTTGACTTGTTTACAGACTCTAACATCTAGGAAATTCCCGAGTCCAGTGAAGTCTTTATCAATGTCTAGACAGAGATAACTGGGTAACTTCTAGGCATGCAGCTCATGGTGCTAGTTGTCAGTAGGATGTCAAAAAGCTCATGCATCTACATTTGATGCCTTAACTGCAATTATGTTTAAAAAGAAATATGAGAAATACAAGAGGATTTATTCAACTTCAGCTTTACAAATGCATAGTCTAAGATGCCAGAGATGTTCACTTGCCTCTTAAGTTGGTTCAAACTCCCATTCCATATTTCCCCCAATAAAAGTCCAGCGCCCATCCCTAAATGTCTGGGAATTTCCGGGGGACTTTCATCTTTGCTGTCGTTCCTGTCTCTGAATACTGCCTCCACTGATCACTTCAATTGATGGATTATCTTGCCACGTAACACATGCAGTCCCTATTTGGTACCACATTAATGCAAACATGGAACCCACAGGACCCCTTCATACAACACGTTTGTGTATAGGACAGAATTCATTGAAGATTTGGGATGGTGAATGAGGGATTTACATCACAGAAACAAAAAGATCATAAAGCTGAACATTGCATATTCTACATCTTAAAAGGGTTTAAGGTATTCCACCATATTTTCCACCGGGTGCTCTCCCAGGCCTCCTTCTCCCAGTCGTCCCTGCACTGGTACGTTATTGTAGAGCCATTTAGCTGCCGCTCTTTTTTGTCCCCCACACCCTTATGCCTTCATGTAGCTTACAGTATATTTTTCTATCAGAGATTCTAGTTCCAGCTGGTAAGAATCCCCCCTCCCCTTCTATTAGTTTAGTATGCATAGAATGAATCAATTCCTGAAACTGGAAGATTCTAAAGCAGGCCAGCTTTTTCTTGCATTGTCTCATAAGTTCTTACACTGGAATCTAAACGCTCTCAGCACACTTCACATCTCTGGCTAGGGATATAGTTAGAGGTAGAGCATTTGCTTAGTATACACAAGGCCCTGGGTTCAATCCCCAGCACTGCAAACAAATAAAGAACATTGTATTAGCCAGTTCACCTGCTGCAGGTAATTCCCACCAAGTAATGATATTGCTACTATACTCTTCAAAATTGGTCTATAAGAATATCCAGGTTCTTAATAATGTCAAACAAATTAATTGAATCTCAAATTAAATTTAGAAAGACACATTTTCAAGAATGGAAGGGAAACTAGATTCCTTCCTGCAGCAGAACATGTTGGATTTAAGAATTTAAATGACGTCAGGAAACAGCTGGTCTCTGGATAGATGTGTTTGTCCTCAAAAGTGATTAATAACTGTATCATTTTGGACTTTGAAATGGAACGTTTTCCAATTCTGCAAGAAAATTCCTGTCAAATAAATTGTTTATTTTTTATTTTTCTATTCTCTTTCCCAGTGATATAGGGAGGAGGCATGACTCCTCCTCTGGAGAGGATGAATAATGAATCTGGCTGAATGAGCCGTGATTGCAATTCTTCCCTTTGAGTCTAGAAGTTCACTCTATTAGCTTTTCCTGAGCATGGAGGTCTAGGGTTTTAACAGTGGGACATAAGCCTAAACTACCCAGAACTAATTCAAAAACAAAAGAAGCAGGTGACAGGTGATTAGTCACCTTTCCTCCTCAGAATCAGGGAGGTGATGTCAACTCCAACAGTACTGCTGGCTAAATTGTCACTTGGTATTTGTGTCTGATCTCTTCCTTGGAATATGCTTTGACTGATATTTAAATTCAACGTGAGTCTCACTACTCTCCATCCGCAGCGACCCAAATGCACTAGGGTCAAGGTGAGTCAAGGTGAATTTGTGTCTTTGAGGGTATTGAGAACTGTTGAGGATATCTTCATGAAGGGTTTTTTTGTTTTGTTTTGTTTTTTGTTTTTGTTTTTGGTTTTGTTTTCCTTCTCTGCAAATGATTAGAGATGCTGGCCCAATCCCTCTGCCTCCAATCCCAAAGTCAGGGATTTTGTTTAATTCACCACTCAACTCCATGTGCCCAAAACAGTGACACTCACACAGTGAATAGAATGAATGAATGAAAGAGAGCCCTGGAGGAAACTGTGTAGCTTGGGGGTAGAGAGCATGGGCTTTTGAGACAGAAGACTCAGTTTCCAGTTCTGGCTCCTCTCCAAGTCACTTCACCCAGCTCACTGGATTCATTATTGTACAGGTTTAATAAGGCAATATGTGAAAGTCATTTAGGGGGCTAAATATCATTGCTTTCCCATCTTTCCAGCCCTCTTATTTTATAGATAAGGAACCAGACATAGACTGAGGCAGAGGGATTGGACCAGCATCTCTAACCATTTGCAGAGAAGGCAAAAAAATATTCCCTTCATGAAGATGTGCTCAACAATTCTCAACACCCTTAAAGGCACAAATTCACCTTGACTCAGCAATTTTATTTATGCAAATTTATCCTAAGGAAATAATCACTGATGTGAGCAAAGATTTAGATACACAGATTTTTTTTAAGCATAGCTTTATTTACAAGCAAGAAATTAGAACTATACTAAATGTCTAATAGGAAATTGATTTAATGAACTTCAGTAAGTCATATGGTGTAATATTACATGGCAATTTAGAATAAAATTGTAGAATAATAATAACATGAGAAAAGGCCTACATATACTCAAATAAAAAATATTTTTTATTATTTCTTTTTTTTTCTTTTTTTTTTAATTTTTATTGTTGGTTGTTCAAAACATTACATAGTTCTTGACACATCATATTTCACACTTTGATTCAAGTGGGTTATGTCAAATAAAAAATATTAACATGCCAAAAGGTCTGTGTGAATCAGGGTGAATTGTATTTTCCTATTTATGCTTCTCTGAATTTCTCATATTTCCTTCATAAATTGGGATTATTCCCATAATTGATTTTTTTTTTTTTGGTACCAGGAATTGAACCCAGAGCACTTAACTACTGAGCCACATCCCCAGCCCTTTTTTAATATTTTTTTTTAAACAGGGTCTCACTAAGTTGCTGAGCCTGGCTTTGAATTTGCAATCCTCCTGTCTCAGCCTCCCAAGCCACTGGGATTACAGGAATTCACCACTGTACCTGGCTTCATAAAATAAATAAATTAAAAATATATATATATATATATATATATATATTATATATATATATATATGTGTGTGTGTGTGTGTGTGTGTGTGTGTGTGTCTGAGAGAATTTTCATAATAAAGTGTTGCTAAATTTGGTGGGAGAACAATGAAAGGAGCCTAAACTTGAAGAAGTGTCCTGATCCTGATTGAATGAAATGCTTATCTCCTTCTCTAAATGTCATGGTTTTAAGTGAGCTAAAGGCTTTGTCACACAGCAGATTTTAGAGTATTCTGGCTTCATGACTGTGCATGGATCTGAACATCGACATTAGTCTATATTAGCACATTTAACTGATGACCTTAGCTATGTTGCATTTTTTAAAACCAAATTGACTTACAGCATTACTCATTAGATTTAAGTACTAGAATGATTCATCATTTACAGTAAATCTATTAGATAGATTACACTGCAAAATTCACCATTGTCAGTGTGGCAGGCCTGCCTGGAAATTAAGAATGGGAAGGGAAATTTAAGGAGAGAGATTCCTATCCGTGATTTGAAATTTAAACTTAGATAGCTATGGCAAGCATCTGAGCCTCAGCCAAAGAGGAACAAGACATCTGTCACATGTCTAAGATATTCCACTCTAATAATAGCCTCAGATCTCTTCTGGAATAGGTTAGGGCCTTGCTTCAGAAGGAAAAGTCCTACATGTTAAAATACTTTAAGGAGTATTTCCTTACCCTTTACAAAGATATTCACAATATAACTTGGCTGCATATGTGATCCGTGTAATAATTGTCGAGTCTCTGCTGGTTCAATAGAGCCCCAAACCAAAAGCGTGTTCAGCTGGGGGCCCTCGCTCACCAGATGTCGTTCCACTAATAGTGAGTGAGCTCATCCTCAGTGTGGAAGGTTATTCATTTGGGAGAGAATAATGAAAGTGAGACAATCATTACGTCACCTTTTCCTGTACATTATCCTCCCCTGCAGCTAACAAGGAAAACCTGCTGCATGTTGAGAGCTAACTCATGTCCTTGCTTTCATGGATCTATGTAAAGAGAATCATGGGATAATTCTCTCCAAATTACTTTTTAACATATTAGCTGATAATTTACACTTGGAGAGCTGGACTTGGAGATGGCAGCCATCTCCAGCTCAAGCATCATGACGTTGTGACCTGTGAGTCTCAGCCCTTCCCTCCCAGAGGTACCATCCTCTCCTTGTAGGGGTACCTCCTTGTCCTCCATCGGCCATCTGGGAGGCAGAGACCACGGTTTCCAAAAACATACAGACTTCTGAGTAATGGAGTGAACTTTTAAAATAATGCCCATGAGATCATATCTTTTTTTTGTTCGTTTGAATGACTCATACCCATCAGACCACAAGTTCAAGCTCTGAGTAAAATTAATTTATAGATGATATAGCAAAAAGGGGCAAGCCTATGTTATGCAATTTATATTATATTCACACATAACACACATGTATGCACACATTATATCTGTATTTATTAAAAACAAAAGCAATCTTTATGTAAGAAAGCATTCTTTTTTATAAAGCACACACACTTGCGTATTAAGAACCTTCACTTATTACTGGAATTTATTGTACCTGACCTCTAAATACAAGAACAACTCATCAACAAGCAATTTATTAAATGTCTTTTAGAGGTTTTTGCTTTCTGCCAAGGGCTTAAATGGATTGTTTTTCTCATGCCTTGTTCATCTTTATAGAACAGAATCACAAAGGAAAGAAAAGGTCTATTAACAATCACCTTTTTTTGTTTTTTTAAAGAGAGAGTGAGAGAGAGAGATAGAGGTAGAGAGAGAGAGAATTTTTTTTAATATTTATTTTTTAGTATTTGGCGGACACAACATCTTTGTTTGTATGTGGTGCTGAGGATCGAACCCGGGCCGCACGCATGCCAGGCGAGCGCGCTACCGCTTGAGCCACATGCCCAGCCCTAACAATCACCTTGATGAATGTGTCTGTAGCTGGGCATGTGGCTCTGTTTCCTCAGTTTCTCCTCTGCCCCTGAAGCTTACTGGAAAGTCTGGTGGCTGGGGAGATACTGGGCCAATGATTCAAGCCTTTCATACTCGAAATATCAATTCTGTTCTTCCCTTGATTGATCTCTGCCCCACATCTGCAGTCTCCTTTGCGCAAAGAGTGCAGAAATGAAAATTGGGACTCGTGGGAACAGTCCCCAGGTCCTCCACTTTCTCTCTCTCCATCCCTTCCAGGTTTCAGACTTTTCATTTGTAACATTAAAATAACAATATAAAAAAATATCAAAGGTGGCCAAAAGTTTGGGACAAGCCACTGCATCTAGAACCACATTGGGACTTTCATGGAACCTGGGCAATTTTGCCTTCAAACCCCTTGCTCCATAAAAAGATATGAAAAATGATATTTTATGACTGCACTATATAATGATAAATATAATATTATATAGTAAAAATTCTCCTTGACTTGAAGTTTCATTTGTTTTTCTTCTAACCTTAAAGCAATAAAAATGTTTCTGTGGGCCCCTGAAGGCTTTGTGGGCCCTCTGCACTGTGCCTGATCATAAATTCGTCCTGCCTGTATCACAAAATACCCGCTCCGTGACCATCCTGCATCTTTCCTCTCTGTCCTGGATGGCTTTTGGTGGTGGTGTTCCCTCCCTCCCTCTTCCTTTCTTGCTGATTTTTTTTTTCAGTGAGTAGGGGCTACCACTCTCCCATCTAACTTTTTGGGGTTCTCCAACGTGGTGAGACAAGAAAAAACACTTAGAAATGAACACATAGAGCCAGGCATGGTGGGGCACACCTTGAATCCCAGCAGCTCAGGAGGCTGAGGCAGGAGGATCCCAAGTTCAAAGCCAGCCTCAGCAACTTAGCTAGGCCCTAAGCAACTTAGTGAGACCCTGTCTCTAAATAAAATATTAAAAGGGGCTGGAGATGTGGCTCAGTGGTTAAGCGCCCCTGGGTTTAATCCTTGGTACCAATATAAAAAAGAAAAAGAAATGGAAATATACTTCAAAGAGTTGAACGTGTTGAAAAATGTTCTAGGAGAATATTGGACTGATTTCAGCTCTTCAGTCTGCTGTCCCCTGCTCTCTCTACAGACCCTTCTAAGTATCAGGCGTTTCCAAGAGGAGAGTTGCATGTGCTGAGAGGTTTCTGGAATTGTGTGCACCAAAATTTAAGAGTGATTTTTATTAGCTAGTGGGCCTTGGGTGATTTTATTTCCTGCATTTTAAAAATAAGCATTTAAAAAAACAGAAATGATAGAAATATTAAAATCCAATTTGAATAAAGATCAACTACTTATTTTTCCAGAAGAGCTGCTGACCCAGATACTATTTATCCCTAGGTGGAGAAGTCACACCTCATCACGCCCACGCCCTTAGACAGCACCTTCCCAGGCCAGCTCTGGCTAAGCACTGATACTTCAGCCAATGGGATAACAGCAAATGCCCTGCAAGGAACGGTTCAGATGAATTTCTCTTGAGGTCATGTGTTGGGGTGGGGATTGGGCACATCTTCTGGAAGACTTTCCTGTTTCTCTTAGTCAACACAATGGCAGATGGAAGGGTTGTATTTTTAACACCTTTTTGATAACACCTGAAAGTGCAAAAGAACTTCTCTAAGTTCCTCAGTAATTAACAAGGAGGAATTAACATACTGAGACATATGATGTTGATTATTTTTCTCAGTGGGTGACCCTGCAAACACACACACACACACACACACACACAATGTCTCCAACCCAGCTCTCTATATAATCCTCATTTTCCATATATCTATTTCTATTTATATTAGCTTGATGATTCTGCTACTGTAAGTCAGCTAACATTTTGCCCCTTATTATGGTTTGAATGTGAGGTGTCCCCCAAAAGCTCACATGTGAGAGACACAATGAGAGAGCATTCAGAGGGGAAAGACTGGGTTGTGAAGGCCTTAACTCAATCAGTGAATTAATCACCTGGTGAGTATAATTGAGTGGTAACTGAAGGCAGGTAGGATAGTGGCTAGAGGAGGGGGCCGTTGGGGGCATGGCTTTGGGGTATATATTTGTATCTGGAGAGTGGAGTCTCCCTCTGCTTTCTGATCATCATGTGAGCTGCTTCCCTCCACCACACTCTGCCTCACCTCCAGCAGAGGGATAGAGCCCACCTTCTATGGACTAAGACTTCTGAAACCCTGAGCCTCCAAATAAACTTTTCCTCCTCTATAATTGTTGTGGCCGGGTCATTGAGTGACAGAGGTGGAAAAAGCTGGCCAAATCACTCCTTGTTTCCCTCTTCTATTAAATGGAGGGCTCAGTTGGAAGCATTCCTGGGTGCTTTTCTCTTCAGTTTTCCTCATGTGGGAAGAGTAGTTTAAAACTAACTTGCTTAATTAAAAGTTATACTTGTGTTGATATTCTTTTAAGTTGTTGCCCTATCTTTGCATTGTCTAAATCTCTTTCCTTTTGTATTTTATATATTGTAGGCACCGAGTTTATCATTTTCTTTTCTTCCAAGGAAGAAAGCAAAGGATCCTGAAGGATTGTAGCATCTGAAGAATCAGAATCCATGAGAGAGCACCCTGCGCTCTGCATTCTACTGGACATCTCAGGGAGTGGGAAGTGGTTCCTGGTGAGGCTGAGCAGTCCACTGCCTGGGTCTCCACAAGCCCCAGGGTGGGAGGGGTGGGGACCCACGGGAACATGTGAGCATGCTAAAAGGCAGCTGCTACCCAGCACCTGCCAACAGTTGCCCTGTGGGAACAAAGGCTCTGTCTTGCCAGGTTGGCAACTTTTCCCTGAAAAGCTAGAAATCAAGAATTTGCATGAAATTTCTCCATTTAAAAAGTTGTCAACTAATTCAATTTAAAAACAAAACACGGTGTGGGCCAGCACATGCACAGGCCAAATCAAATAAGCAAGCAAGCCCAATTTGGCTTCAGTTTGTTCTGTCTGCTTTACATTATAAATTCCCTTACAATTTAAAAACACTTGACACATTATAATGATTTACGTATCTTACAGAGAGAAAAAATAATAATAGTAAAAAAAAAAAAAAACTCTGAATACACCTGCTTGCACACTAGAACCACTCTAGCCATTCAATACTACAGGAAAGTAACTTCTCCATAGAATTTTCACTTCTAATTTATGCCTAGTTTCAATATCGTGTAGATTCAGCCTGAATTATGTGTCCATCAAGTCTTATCACATTTTCTCTATTTGTGAAATAACTTGCTGTATGTTAAGCTTGAGGGGTTATTCAGGTTTTATCACCAATTTTAGAGGTCACACAGCTAAGCAGTATAGTTCCCATCTTGCTATTAATGACATCTCTGATGTGTGGTAACCATGGTAACAATTGTTTAAATAGTGTTTCAGGAACTTGGAAGCTGTTTTTGTATATTTTGAATCGGTTGAAACCACCAAGCCACCGAGCTTGTGCAGGCATCCAGGGGGGTGACCTCTGCTATCAGAGGGCTGAAATCACAACACTACTAACCTTATTCTGCAGTCTGTCTGATGAAGAACCCCAAAGTTTGACTACTCATGCTCAGACCACCACACATTCTGCCAATTTCTTCCCATTTTTTCTTAGACCAACTCACTTTTCTCTGCACCTCACACCACCATGTTTCTTCATAAACATCCTTACCCTTAGCCTCAGGAAGGTGGATTTAAAGTGTATTGTCCTCCACCTTCTCCACTGGTACCTTCTCAGTTAAACTGTCTATGCCCCAAATATTTGGTGTTCAGTGACTGATGGGCTTTAGGGAGGCTCCATGTGAATCTGATTTTGAGGTTTGGTAACATTAGCATTTCCCTCCAACAACACATATAATACTTTCCCATAACAAAAATAACCCCTGAAAAAGATGAGTTTGGACTCCTACAGGATTGCTGGAAATATCACTTTTAGTTGTGACAATCAACAGAATAAAATGCATGGATTCTTTTCTTTGTATCATAATAAATTCATACTCACCATGTGTAGACACTGTTTGCTTTCTTAGTATCTTTTGGTGGGAACGCACACAAATTACAAAAGACATCTAGATGAATTTCACAGGGTAAGCAACAATCAACTCAAAAAGAAAAAAAAAAAAAAAAAAACAAAGAACCACCAAATAATAAACAAGCAAATTAGGGATATTATTACCTTTAAACTTGGAATGGTAAAACCAAGACTCTTTATAGCATAATTTGACTGCCTAAGAAGCAGGAACCGGCTGAGGATGTAGCTCAGGGGTAAAGCGCTTGCCTCCCATGTGTGAGGCACTGGGTTCAATCCCCAGCACCACATAAAAATAAATAAAAATACTGTGTGTTCATCTACAACTAAATAAATATTTTTTTTAAAAAGAAGCAGGAACCACCCTCTGTGGGATAATTATTTATATTTATTACTTTCTTTAATTTTCTAAACTTATTAAACTGATCTTTTTTTAAACAAAGGCAGTTTTTTAACTGAGAAAGTTCACCTCCTCAGGAATATTATAATCATTATAGTCCTTCAAACGAAAAAGAGAAAAACAGGAATATTACATTGGAATATATTTTATATTTTACTCTCTAATACTGAATTATTTTTTTCCTCTATCTCTAAAGTGAAAATTAGATAGTAAGAACCAAATTTAAGCTGGGCACAGTGGTCCACACCTGTAATCTCAGGAGGCTGAGGCAGGAAACCTGCAAGATTGAGGGTAAACTCGGCAATTTAGGGAGACTATCTCAAAATAAAAAATATAAAAGGGGCCAGGTATGGTGGCACACCCCTGCAATCCCAGTGGCTCAGGAGGCTGAGGCAGGAGGATTGCAAGTTCAAAACCTCAGCAATTTAGCGAGGCGCTAAACAACTCCATGAGACCCTGTCTTTAAATAAAATACAAAATAGGGCTGCAGATGTGGCTCAGTGCCCCAGAGTTCAACCCTTGGCACCAAATAAATAAATACAATTTTTAAAAATAAAAATAAAAAAGGGGTGGGGATATAGATCACTGGTAAAGTGCCCCTGGGATCAATCCCAGTACTGTAAAGGAAGCAAACACCTTAAAGCCTATCTTCCAAACATTATTAGCTCATTCAAAGAATGATTAACTAACTTAAAAACAAAATAACAAAGTGTCATTTCATTTATGTAGTTAACTTTGGAAAATATTCATAGCTGTGGCTCTTTGAGTTATGATATGAGACATGTGAATACCATTGCAATCACTATAATATTTAGATATGATTTGTAAACTGAATAACCTCAAAATGAGTAAAGTTTTCTTTTGACTTCAAAAGTGAAAACTTTAAAGAAAAAAAAAATGCTTTGCACTTGTTAGAAAACAAGTTATAAACAGTATGCTCAGACATCAAGATGCATTAGTCATCAAATATTGAAATAAATGTATCTGGTGTTCAATGAAAAACAAGGTTAAAAAAAGGGAACCATGTTATATTATTCTTGTGGAATAAATGGGGAAAAAAATAGACGTTAGTAAACTATGGCCAACTGGGATTTATTCCTGGGATGCAAAGATGGATTGACATACAAAAATCAACCGCCGTCACACGCCACACTAACATTATGAGGAAAAGGACTCTGTTGGTGCAGAAAAATCATCTGACAAAGTTCAACACCCTTTTACAATAAAAACTCTTAACAAACTAGGAATAGAAAGAAACTACCTGGTAATAAAGATGAAAAGCCCACAGCTAACCTCCTCCGAGGGAAAGTCTGAAATCCTTTTCTCTTAGTTCAGAAATAAGACACTTTTCCCACTTTCCCCACTTCTATTCAGCCTAGTACTGGAAGTCCTACCAGGGCAATCAGGCGAGGAAAGGGAATGAAAGGCATCCCAGTTGGAAGGAAGAAGTAAAATCACCTCTGTTCACAGACAGCATGGTTTTAAGTGTAGAAAACCCTGAAGATTCCATACACAAAAACACTGTTAGCACAAACACATGAAGTTAGCAAAACTAAAGGCTACAAAATCATACAAGACTCAGGTATCTTTCTATACATATAACAGTGAACAACCCAAAGGAAATTTATTTTTTTTTCATTTACAATGACCTTGCCTAAAGAGGAAAAGAGCATTGAAGGCTGCAAAATATTGCTGAAAAAAATGAAGAAAGCATGAGTGACTGGAAGACATCCATGTTCATGAATTAGGACACTTTACATTGTGAAGATTCTGTACTACCCAAAGCAATCTATAGAGAGAAACAAACTTATCAAAATCCCAAAAGCATTTTTTGCAGGAATAGAAAAATCCATATGGAATTTCAAAGGACCTTGAATGGCCAAAATAATCCTGAATAAGAACAAGGATCTTGTACTTTCTGATTTTAAAACTTATTTCAAAACTATAGTAAGTAAAGGGATGTGGTACTGGCATAAAAATAAATAAACAGGCTGGGCATAGTGGCACACATATATAATCCCAGTGACAGGGGAGACTGAGGCAGGAGGATCACAAGTTTGAGTCCAGCTGACAACTTAGTGAGACCCTGTCTCAAAATTTAAAAAGGCTGGGCTGTAGCTCAGTGATAGAGCATCCCTGGGTTCAGTCCGCAGTACCAAAAATAAATGAACAAACAAACAAGCAAACTAGACCAATGGACTAGAATAGACAGGCCAGAAATAACCCCTCACATATATGGTCCAGTGATTTTTGACAAGGGTTTAATGGGGAAAAGACACACTTCTCAACAAATGGTGTTGGGAAAGCCAGACATCCACATACAAAATAATGAAGTTGGACACTTACTCTGTTAGGCTGCTGAGGCAGTCCTAACCAAATATCACAGACTGGGCGACTTAAGCAATAGACATTTTACCTTCTCATAGTTCTAGATGTTGTAGGTTCAAGATTAAAGTGCTGACAGGATCAGTTTCTCAGGAAGCCTCTCTCTGACTTGCAGATGGCCACCTTCTCACTGTGTCCTTAGGTGGTATCTCAGTCCGCTTTGTGTTGCTGCAATAGAATGTCTTCATATGGGTAATTTATGAAGAAAAGAAACTTATTTGGCTCATGGTCTGAAGGATGGGAAGACCGAGGTCAATGGGCCACATCTGGCAAGGATCTCCTTGGTGCATCATAACATGGCACAAGGCAGAATGGCAAATCAACACATAAGATGGAAATGGCAAGGAGCCCAACTTACTCTTTTGTCATTAATCCGTTCATGGAGACACAGCCCTCAGGGCCTTATCACACTTTAAAGGGCCCATTCTCAATATGTTCTCTTGGGGGACACAAGTCCCAACATGTGGCCTTTCCTCTGCATGCAGAAGGCAAGGGAGAGAGACCTCTGTGCCTCCTCGTCTTCTCTAAGGACACTCTTCCTATCATATAGGCCTCACCCTATGACATCAGTTAGCCCTAATTACCTCCCCAATGTCCCTCTATCCTAACGCAGTCATACAAAAGACATGAAGTCAACATATGAGTCGGGGTGGGGAAAACACAATTCAGTTCATAGTACTAACTTTAGGCCATATATTAAAAATTAATTCAAAATTGATTGAATACTGCTATGGTTTTCGTGTGGCTTTTCCCCAAATGTCATGTTTGGAAGACTTGATTCTCAGTGTGGTGGGTTGACGCTGTGGGATCTTTAAAAGGTGAGGTCCAGTGGGAGGACATTAGGTCTTTGTGAGTGTGCCCCTGGTAGGCACCCACCATTCTGTTCTAGCTTCCAGTCATGCCACACGACCTCTCCCTATTATTTGCACTCCTGCCATTGTGAAGCTATGCACCCTGGTGCCAGTCCCAAGTTGGTTCAGTACCTTGAACCTCCAATACCATGAGCTAAAAAACTTTTTCTCTTTATAAAGTCACCAAGCCGCAGACATTTCATTATAGTAACAGAAAATAGACTGATATAAGGACCCAAAGATAAAAATTAAAAATTCTTACATTCTAAGAAGAAAACAGGGGGGAAAACTTCATGGGGGCTAATAATTCCAAAATCTGTAGGTTACCAGATTAGAAAAGAAACTATTTTAGGCAGCTCTGCATGGCTGTGACCAAAAAAACACGAGGAGAAAAACTTAGAGGAGGTAAAGTTTACTTGGGACTCACAGTTTCAGAGGTCTCTGTCCACAGAATGGCTGACTCCACTGCTCTGGGCCCAGGATGAGGCAGTGCATTGTGGGGGAAGGACACAGCAGAGGGAAGTGCTCAGCTCATGATGCAATCAGAAAGCAGACCAACGGAGAGAAGGTGGAAAGGGACCACAAGAATGATGCACCCTGCCAGGACACCCACCCAGAAGCCTACCTTCTCCAGCCGCACCCACCTGCCTGTAGTTACCACCCAGTTAGTTCTTTTAAGCTAGAACTAATTAGATTACAGTTCTTATAATGCAATCACTTTAACTCTGAATACTCCTGCATTAACCCAGGAGCTTTTGGGGGGACACTTCATATCTCAACCAGAACAGAGAGCTACCTGAGGACCTAGCCTGCAGTTCAAGTCTACTCGCAGACACCCCTATTCCTAGGGTACATTGGTCTTTTCTTCTAGTCATGCTTTAAAGTGAACAGATGAGGCCCACCTACATTATGAGGGGCAATCTGCTTAACTCAAATTATACTTTAAATGTAAATCTCAACCCAAAACACCCTCATGGAAACATCCAGAATAATGTTTGACCAAATATCTTTGGCTAAACCAAGTTGATATACAAAATTAACCATCAAAACAGGGAGAGAGTTTCAGCTTCGTAAGATGAAAAGTTCTAGAGACTGATTATACGATCATGTGAATAGACTTAAATACTAAACCGTACCCATGAAAATGGTCAAGATGGCAAATTTCACGTTGTGTGTGGTAAATGGCTACTTTTTAAAAAAAAAAAAGTGTGTTGGATCTTTCACTTGCCCAACCAGGAAGTTGGAAAAATGTAGCTAGCTGTCTTCTTACCACCAGGAAGCTCTGTAGCCAGCGAGACCAGAAGTAGCTTGATAAACAGCACAAGAAAGCCCTTTTGGGTACAACCCTGATGTCCAACCCCTTTGAGGAATTTCACATGCAAAAGGACTTGTGATAGAAAAAGTGGGGATTGAAGCCAAACAGCCAAACTCTTCAATCAAGAAGTATATCAGGAGCCAGGAGCGGTGGTGCACATCTGTAATCCCAGTGGCCCAGGAGGGTGAGGCTGGAGGATCCAAAGTTCAAATCCAGCCTCAGCAACTCAGCAAGGCCCTAAGCAACTCAGCGAGACCCTGTCTAAATAAACTACAAAAAAAGGCTGGGGATGTGGCTCAGTGGTTAAGTGCCCCTGAGTTCAATCCTAGTACCGCAAAAATATAAGAACGTGAGGGTTCAGCTGATCAAGGAAGAGAAGAAAACCATAGCTTCCATAGTCAGTGATGGTAATCAGACTTTATTGAGGGAAACAATGATATTCTGGTTGCTGGATATACATGCCAACGTCTTGCTATTGGTGACATTTTTGGAGTTTGCCTTAAGTTTACCTTGTCAAATTAGCTTCTCTCTCTTGGCCTGGTGAAAAAGCACAAAGACCAAGATCATAAATTTCAATGATGCAAAAATGGCACCAATACATTTTCATATGCTTTTTAAAAAGTGTACTAGAGAGAGGAATTTCCTTTCAGTAAATATCAAAAGGAATCTTTCCCTTGGGGACATTAGGTTACAAAGTGAATTATATCTTCATCTGGGTGTTTTGCAAATGACTTAAAAGATGTTCTTCAAATAGAAATTTTCTATGAAAGTTGAGAGGGCAAATTATTAAATTATGTCTCAAAGAAACAATTTCTGTGGGGAGTTAAGATTCTGAAGTAGAGGTAGATTGCAGGACATGGTGGCCCAGCCAAGTTAACATATAAAAAAATATATATTTTTTTTTCATTTCTAAGGATTGAGCCCAGAGCCTGGTACATGCTAGGCAAACTCTTTGCCACTGAGCTATACCCCCAGCCCCCAAAGTAATTTTTAGAAAACATTATTTTATATTCTTGAGAAACATAATTGAGAAAAATTATATTTCTCCAGGACAGAATATAGGGTATAGGAGAAATAGCAGCTAACACATTTCTTCAATTGTTACTCTCAAACTGTTCAACTGAAGTGTTGGTAATAGCTAGGTAGCAGTCAATTTTATAGCTAATCATGTGACAAATGACTGTAATTTTAGTATTTTGGAGAACATTACTATGTACACAGGAAGTGGAATTTGATTTATAGGATCACCAGATCCATGTTTCCAGTGCATTTCAAGTGGATTTTCTTGAATTTTATGCTCATACATGGGGATTCTTTACTCGGTAAGGGAGTTGTCATTAAATATGGTGATCTTAACATGGAAACTGTCAGGACATTCATTCAAGTTTCTGTTTTCTAAAAAAAGTCTTCTGAATGCAAGTTCCTAAAACTCAAGCTTAGAAGAAGCATCCCTTCTTCTCTCCCACTATATTGAGCCATTAGCGTATCTGTCCCCAAGATTTTATAATACAGTTCTGATCATAATGCTGACTGTCAAAGTATGAGCATAGTAGTAAAATAATTGGCAACTGTAATTTTAAAAAATGTAAATTCTGGTTACTCTAAATTTTAATAGGAAAGGTCAATTTAGTTTTTGGTATTTTACTAACATTCACTGTAGGAGCTTTGCCCTTCATAAAATAGGAGCATTAAAGAAGAGAGAGAGTCAGGAGCAGTGGTGCACATCTGTAAGCCCAGTGGCTCGGGAGGCAAAGGCAGGAGGATCGCAAGTTCAAGGACAGCCTCAGCAACTTAGCAAGGTCCTGAACAATTTAGTGAGACCCTGTCTCAAAATAATAAAATAATAAATAATAATAATATAATTTAAAAATAAAAAGGAATTGGGGGTGTTTTCCAGTGGTTAAGCTCCCCTGTGTTCAATTCCCAGCACAAAAAAGAGAGAGAGAGAATGAGAATTATTGCTGAGGCAAAAACAAACTTTCCTTCTCAAAAAGGAAAGAACTTCTCAAAAAGTTAATACCTCGATGAGTCTCTTGGACTCCAGTGAAGGCTCAAGTCCTGAGTCACTCACTGAGGCCCAAGGAGAGCCACATCCAATGGGGCAATGACAGAGGTGTTAGTTGCAATGCTGGGCCCAGTCCATTGAGATATCAGGTTTTTAAGTCTCATTGTTTTAAAAGGAGTTTATTCTTTTTTTCTTCATTTTTCCTTGATTTTTTTTTTAAAAATCCACAACTATGAACACAAACTGGGCAAACCACTGAATCATAAATACAAATCTTGAAAGGCCACCTAGTGTATTTTTCTGCTACTGAGTAAAACCAAACTTCAAAATTGAAGCCTAACTTTTGTACCTCCAAAGAAGATTCTTCCCTCTCTCCTCTAGGTCAGGTTGGGTTCCTCTAGTGTACTGTTTGGATGTCCCCCAAAGTCTCATGAGCTCCGAGGCAAGGCTTTGGGGATGTGATTGGATCACGAGGACTCTGACCTCTTCAGTCGGCCAATCCATTTGCTCGATTAATTTATCAATAGCTGGATGGACTACTGGGAGGTGGGGCCTAGTTGGAGAAGTAGGTCACCCAGGGAACGGTCTAGAAAGGTTTATCTTCCCCCAGCTCCACCACCCTCATTCCTGGCTTCCTCCATAAAGTTTCTGTCTTAGAGCCAGCCATAGACTCTGAATCTCTGAAGCCATGAACCAAAATAATTCTTTCCTTCTCTAAGCTGTTCTTGTCAGGCATTCTGGTCACAGTGACACAAAACATGGTATTTTATTTCTCCCTAAAAGCACTTACCACAGATGGATTCAAATAATGATTTAGACTTTCAGTTCAAGATGGCTGACTGAGCTCATCCACTTACCTCCCTTTCTTCACCCAAACACTGTAATGAGATGAGGAAAGTGATATGGAAATACAAATAAGTCCATAAGAAGAGTATGGAAGGTCTACAAGATTTAATCCAGGTAGGAGAAAACTTCTGGAGGCAAGGAACCAGACACCCCACATACGTGAAAGAAGAGGCTTCTGAACTTGTAAATTTCCCCACTCAAAAATAGGAATAAACTTTGATCAGAAGCACCTGAAACTAATAGGAATCTGATGAGAAGTAGCTGGAGCTAGTAGGAAAGCAAGTCTGAGAGGTAGCCAACATATAAGGAAGAGTCTGAGGAGTAGCTACCTCAGCTTGTAACTCACAGAGCTGCAACGGGGCCTCAGCCCTGGGGTAAAGCCATAGTGCATTTTTAAGGGCCAAGTAAAACTAGAAGTCTGGTGAGTAAGACTCCCAGTGTCAACACTGGCACTAGAGAAGATAGGAGGCAGTCCCTAACTGACCACCAACCAAAGAGACAGGGAGCCCCACACACTGAGAAACCAAGCATCCAGTCATCTGAAAGAAAAGAGCCCATTTGGCCATACTCAGTCCTCCTGGCTCTTTGCTTTGCCCAAAATATCACAGCTGACTCCTATAAGAGAAATCTGATTTACTTCTAGAAGATCAAGTGTCTTAAGACACACAACAACCAATCTAGACCTCTTTTACAGATATCAAAGACAACAAAAGACTGCTAAACATTAGAAGGAAACCAAATTATTTCATTTTGTGCTATTATTTCCTTTCATTGGATTAGCTTCTAGGAAAATAGGATTTATACAGGAAGTGGAAGAAAAAATTTAAAAGTATGTATCCTAAGAGAATATTGCATCCATTAAAACAGAATAGATTACTGTGAAACGAATTAATTTGGGCCAGGCACAGTGGCACACACCTGTAATCCCAGTTGCTTGGGAGGCTGAGGCAGGAGGATCGAAAGTTCAAAGCCAGCCTCAGCAAAAAGTGAGATGCTAAACAACTCAGTGAGACCCTGTCTCTAAATAAAATACAAAATAGGGCTGGGGATGTGGCTCAGTGGTTGAGCGCCCCTAAGTTCCATCCCTGCCCCCTCCCCACAAAACAGAGTTGATTATAGTTCTTCAAAAGAAAAATGTGGGCTAGGGTTGTGGCTCAGTGGTAGAGCGCTCGCCTCGCATCTGTGAAGCACTGGGTTCGATCCTTAGCACCACAAAAAAAATAAATTAATTAAATAAAGGTATCGTGTCCATCTACAATTAAAATAATATTTAAAAAAAGAAAAGAAAAATGTATCCTGGTGTACGGGTGCACACCTGTAACTCCCTACTTGGGAGCTGAGGTAGGGAGATTGCAAATTCAAGGCCAACCCTAGCAACTTAGGGAGACCTGTTTCAAAATAAAAAATAAAAAGGCCTGGGAATGAAGCTTAATAAGAGTGCCCCTGGGTTCAATCTCCAGTACCACAAAAATAAATAAAGAAAAGAAACTCTTATCTAAATTTAAATTTTTCCAACTTAAAAAAAAAAAGTTGGAAAAAATTTTTTAAATGTACACCATGGTATACAAGTGTAATCCCAGTAACTTGGGAGGCTGAGACAGGAGAATTGCAAGTTTGAGGCAGTTTAGCAAGACCCCATCTCAAAACCAAAAAAAAAAAAAAAAAAATTAAAGTGTTAGGGATGTAGGGATTTAGCTCAGTGGTAAAGCACACCTGAGTTTAAACCCTTGTACTGCAAAGAAATATTAAATATAAAAATTTCCCCTGACTACTGAAAATGTTGAACATCTTTTCATGTTTTTTGACCATTTTTAGTTTCATATTTGTGAACTGCCTTTTTATATTTTCACCCATTTTTTCCTCTTAGTCATTTGTGATTTTTCTTGTTTATTCATTAATGTTCTTTGAATATTGCATATAGACAGTTGTTTGATATACATGGCCAGATATTTTCTGTCAGCCTTATTGCATATGGACAATTGTTTGATATACATGGCCAGATATTTTCTGTCAGCCTATCAATTGCCTTTTAACTGTTTCTAGGTGTCTATTTGGAGGATGGAACTCAGGCCTCACATATGCTAAGCACATGCTCTATCATTGAACCATACCCCCCCCCCCCGCCCCTTTTGATGTCTTTGAGTACAGAAATTTAAAATCTTTATAGAGAGTAATTTATAATTACTTTTCCTAAAAGCTCACAGATTTAATTTTCCTAGGAATCCTCTTAGTACATTTTCTGTTGCTCTAATAGAATACCTGAGACGGGGGGTAGTTTACAGAGAAGAGGGGATTTTTGCTCACAGTTCAAGGAAGTTCAAGAGCATGGCACCACTTCTGGTGAGGGACTCATGCTGCTTCATCCTGTGATGGAAAAGCAAAATGGCAAGTGCAGAAAACACAAGCCGCAGCCTCACTTTACAACAACCCTCTCTTGGAAGAACCAACCCACTATTACCTAACTAGTTATCTCCAAAAAGCCCCACATCCCATTGCCACCACAATGGCTGATTTCAACATGGAGTCTGGAGGGAACAAACCATATTAGCAACATCTTCTCTAGCCCCAACACATTAATAAAACTTCTTATGCAATTATAACTATTAAAACCATCTCACCCCTATAAATTTCAGTTTCCTAATCTGAAAATTGAGAGCACACCTCTCTTTCTTCTTTTAGTACCAGGGATTGAACTCAGGGACACTGGACCACTGAGCCACATCCCTGGTCCTAGCACACACCTTTCTTTCAAGGTGTTTGCGAGAATGAATGAGATAATGCAAATAAAATATCTGACGCACCCTGGGCACGCAATAGGGTTTGGAGCCCAAATGTGAAGACGGGAAAGCCACATTGAAGGACAGGGACCTGGGCGAGATCAGATGCCTGTAAATCACAGTCGCCCAAGTCATGGACTCACAGTAGCCAGACTAGGTAGCCTCTCTCTGGCCTCTGCTACGGCCTGAAGACTTGGCTTTCCTTATCCTCTACTTGGTGTTAAAGAAGTACAGAGACGCTTTGAAAAAAATCTGTCCTATGTCCCTTCTCAGTAAGGAGGTGCTGCAGGTGTTGAGACCTGCGTCACCTCTCTTTCCCGCCTCTTGCTTGATCCACCATAACCTTTGTCTCTCCTCCTCCTCACCATGTCATTTCACTCACCTTTGGCTCTTGCTTTGAATCTACCAGTCCTTGTGCCACATCCCTAAAGCCTGGGCCGTTGGTGACGCGTCACTAGTAAAGGAACCAAGACCGCCAACTTGCACCAGGAGTCCGTGTGTGGCTGTTCCCTGTTGCCCTGAGTACTTTGCCTTCGCTGAGTCCTGCACACACTCTAATTCCCAAGGCTCTGGCCTCATTAACGTGCCCATGAGTTGCTTCAACACCCGGGTGCCTCTCAGCTGCGTTCCTCGCCCCAGCTTCCACCCCATCCCCATGCATTCAGTTTTAATGCTATTTATAAAGCAAGATCTATCATTTCACTTTTTGCTTAAAAAATCCTTCAGTGCTGTGCCACTCACTACTGGCTGTTTGGCGCTAGGAAAATGTTTACTTCCATCAGGTCAATTTCTCCTTTAAAGAACAAACTTAATAATGGTGAGCCGTGGCTTTAATATAAATTTTAAATACCTTAGCCTGGCCTATAAATCCCTGTGAGATCTCTAGCTTCATCCTGGTCGTTCCCCATCTTGGTCCGGCCTTCATAATCCTTTTTCCGATTCTGGAACACAACACTTATTCTACTTGTAGACACACTGTGCTCTCTTTCCCCTGCTCCCAGGGCCCTTCCCAGCCACGTTCATTGACTAAATCTTGCTTACACATCAATGCCACCTTCTTCCTGAACTATGTTCTGTGGCTTGGCTTCCTCCTGAGCCGTTTCTGACACAGCCGCTCTGGGGAAGAAGTTACTGAATGAATAACTGAGAAACATTGAGTTCATCGTTGGGTGTACGTTATCTCCTTTAGTGCTCACAGAATTCCAGTGAGGTAGATCGCATTGTTCCCATTGTGGTGAACGTCAAATCCAAAGCTTAGAAATGTCAAGTAACAAGTCCAAGTTTATACAGTTAAAAGTGGTATCCAAATCCAGATCTGTCTGACTCAGAAGGGCAAGTCTGGAGTAAAACACAAGATCAGGCAGGACGAGAGAAGAGGCAATAACCAGACCCGATCTTAAACGTGAAGCTTTCGAGAACAAGGCCCTCTCAGGTGGAGTCTGCACAGGTTTTCGCAGCCCCACACAATCCTTCAAATCTAACTCATTCACCAGCTCCTGGAAAAAGATGCCCACGACCCACACGACATTAAACTCTCTTGGCCAGCAAAGAGATGTGGCAATCATTTCAGACAACCCTGCCCAGAATCACTTTTGTCCCATGGCCTCCCCAAGGAAAGAAAATAGGAACTAGACGGTTCTTTTCAGATCATTAGATCCCCTTCCTTCTGTGTTATAAACTACAGTGTTTTGTTTTGTTTTGTTAAGAAATGTCTGGCTTTTAAGATGAGCTTCCACCCTGTGTTTTAGTCAGCTTTGGGTCACCGTGACAAAAATACCCAACAACTTAGAGGAGGAGAGCTTTATTTTGGCTCCTGGTTCCAGAGGCTCAGTCCATAGTCAGCCAACCCCACTGCTCTGGGGCCAAGGTGAGGCTGCACATCAAGACAAGTGGCCCAGTGGAGGAAAGTGTCCTTCCATAGCAGCCAGGATTGGGGGGACTGCAGGGAAGATGCATGCTTCCAGGGCACCCCTCAACCACATCCCACCTACTCACAGGCACCACCCAGTCAGTGCATTCAAACTGGGATGGGATGATCAGGTCACAGGTCTCCTAATCCAATCATTTTACCTGTGAGTATTTCTATAAACACAGAAGCTTTTGGGGAACACCTCATATCCCAATCATAACCCCTTTACCAAGAAATTCAAACTATTAGAGTAGAAGCAATCAAAATATAAAGGATATACCACTTAAGTGTTCCTCTCTAGGACTTGGAATTTGTAGTCATAGTAGACTAAAATACATCATTCTGGTGTGTTATATGTGGTCATAGATTCTGGGTATAGAAAGAAACATGGTACAAATATAAATTTTATTTTTTTATTTTGGGTACAAGAGATTGAACCCAGGGGCACTTTACCACTGAGCTACATCCCCAGTTCTTTTTTACTTTTTTATTTTTTGAGACAGGGTCTCACTAAGTTGCTGCACCCAGCTTTTAACTTACAATCCTCCTGCCTCAGCCTCCTGAGTCACTGGGATTACAGGCCTGCACCACCATGCCTGGCTACATCGTTACTTTTTTTTTTTTAAAGTTTGAGTTCCTTAATTCTCTGTTCATCATCAAAACATGATTTACAATAGCAACAGACTCGTTGCTAAAAGTTTTTTCCAGGAGCTTGTTAATGGTAGAGACCTAATATTCTGTAATGGTTTGCCCTCAGACATGGCTGGCTTCAAATAAGGAAGGAGGTAACTTCCTCTGCAGATGAACATAATGAGGAGTAGAGGGCTAGAGAGACGGTGAGGAGCAACAACTGGGGTGTAACAATGGTGGATCCAGTCAGAACAAAAGGACTGGAAGAGAGACGCTCAAAATGTAATGGAGTAAGACATGTTAACACTCCCACAAGATATGTTATTAAGTAAATTTTTTTTTAAAAGTAGGAGGTAGAGCAAAAGACAGAATATATTAGTGTGTATGTGTATGTGTTCACATGTGTGTGTGTGCACGCAAGCAATGTATTGAAATCTGTCTCGAAAGACTCAAGAAACTGGCAAGAATATTTGCCTCTGAGAAATGGGATTGAAAGTACAGGGATAAGGGAGGAGGTCCCAAGTGAGAAGAGGACTATTTTGCTGTGTACATTTCTTCTATGTGCATTTGTTTTTCATCATTGTTTAGTTTTTCATCATAGGCATGTAAAGACGAGAATGGGTGAGTAGCCAGGTGTGGTGGATCATGCCTGTAATCCCAGCGATTCAGGAGGCTGAGGCAGGAGGATGGCAAGTTCAAGGCCAGCCTCAGCAACGTAGTGGGCCTGGGTAACTTAGTGAGACCCTGTATCAAAATAAAAAATAAAAAGGGCTCAGAGGTAGAATACCATTGGTTCAGTCCCCACTGCTGCAAAAAGGAAAAAGAAAAAAAAAAAGTGGGAAGTGGATTTTTATAAACCAAGCTTGCTTTCTTATTCTCACCACAGGATGCCTTCCACTATGCTATGGGGCAGGAAGTCGGTGCTCACCAGACTTGACCCCTCAATTTTGAACTTCCCAGGCTCAGAACCATGAGCCAAATAAATTTATGTTCATTATAAGTTATCCAGTCTTGGGTGTTCTGTTATAGCAGCTGAAACAATTCCTGTGTGGCATCACCTGAGGAGAGCCAGCTTTGAACTTGCAATCCTCCTGCCTCAGCCTCCTGAGTCACTGGGATTACAGGCCTGCACCACCATGCCTGGCTACATCTTTACTTTTTTTTTTTTTTTTAAAGTTTGAGTTCCTTAATTCAAACTTTTCAGGTGGCCTGCAGGACCACCTGAAAGCCAAGGACAGAGTGATGGGAAGACTGGAAGGGAACTGGGCAATATGGAACCAGGGAAAACAGGCGTCGGAAACCAAGAATGCCTTCCCCTGCAGGTGCCAGGCTCCCAGGTCGACGGAACTCCTGTCCCTGCCAGGCCTCTCCTGAGAGTCAAAGGCGCTTCAGACCATCACGGGGAGGTTGTTCATCCACTGGTCTCAACCTGCTCCACAGCAAGCTTCTAATGAACATTTGGCTCCCCCCGTATCATGTCCACAGAGAAAATAGTCCTCATCCACCAAGGAAGGTAAAGGGAGATTCCCGTCCAACCTGAAGTCGTGGTTCTCACCATATTGAAATCAATTTAAAAAGTCATTTGTATATAAATAAGACAATACTCAGAAAGAGCTGGTGGGTTTTTTACTCTGCATTTTGCTCCCCCAGCTTCTTTTTTTTAGTTGTTGATGGACACATACCTTTATTTTATTTTATTTCTTTATATGTGGTGCTGAGGCTCGAAGCCAGTGCCTCACATGCGCTAGGCGAGCGCTCCACCACTGAGCCCCAGCCCCAGCCCCTCGCTCCCTCTTTTAAAGCAACTAAACCATGAGGTTTGCCTCAGCTCAGGGAAGACGCTGATAGCAGAAAACAGAGGGAGATGGAGACTTCCTCCACTGAGTGTTGAAAGCCAGCTTCCTAGAGAAACAAAAGGGATCAGGGCAAGATGCTAGAGCAGTCGGAGTGACCTCCCCTGCCGACCAGAAAAGGCTTCTTCACACCTGGCGAAAGAAAAGAACAAAAGGGAAAGTGATAGGGCAGGACACGGGGCAAGGTGCAAGAGAGCTGTGTCCTGCTTCGCTAGCTGAGCACTGCAGAGTGAGCCGGGGCCGGGCGCCCAGGTGGGATTACGGAATCCACAGCAGAAGAGGCCTGAGTGCCAGCAGCTAAGCAGAATCCTGGGTGGACAGCTTAAAACCAGAGAGAGTTACAACATCTGTGATCTTCCCAGACGGACAGCCTCGGGTCTAACTTCAAGTCACTATGTGGGGCAGCCACAGAACGAGCCTCATGTATCCAAGGGAGGCACAGAAGAAGTGGAGGGAGACTGGCTGGGTTGGAAGGGCTGCCCAGAGGGAGACAAGAGATGTCTCCATGACAACCTGCACAAACCAACCAGGGAGGAACAGATTTCTTTATGGCCTTGATGAAGACCAAATTGTCTCCATCCCTGTGTTACCACCACCATAGCTTTAAAGTCATATAAACAATAGAGCCGAATAAACTAACTAAATAAATAAATAATTCAAAATCAGAACTCAGGGAAAAACTCAAGTAAGAGATGAGGCGGGAATCTGAATCTGGGAGATGGAGTAGTGACTGAGAATATAAATTAAGCTGAGCTACATAAAAATAAAGCTGATAGTGTGAATATACCTTGCATTCAACCAGGGATAAGAAAAATTGTGCTCTGTGTATGCAATAAGAATATTAATGCATTCCACTATCATGTATAAATTAAAAAATTAATCAAAAATAAATAAATAAAAAGAACAAGCTGATAGCCGGGTGTGGTGGTGCACATCTGTAATCCCAGCAGCACGGGAGGCTGAGGCAGGAGGATTGTGAGTTCAAAGCCAGCCTCAGCAATTTAACGAGGCCCTAAGCAACTTAGCGAGACCCTGTCTCTAAATAAAACAAACCAAAAAAAAAAAAAAAATAGGGCACTGGGGTTGTGGCTCAGTGGTTAAGCACCCCTGGGCTCAATCTCTATTACAAAAAAAAAGAAGGAGGAGGAGGGGAGAAGAGAAGGGGAAGGGGAAGGAGAAGAAGAAGAAAGCTGATATATTTCTTGTGCACATGAATCTTTGGGTTCATACCCACTATATATACCACATTCACCAGCTTCCTGCAGGTTTGAGAGGTTGATCCTGAAGGTAAAGAGAGGAACAAGAGACGGGTAAGTGAGAAATGAAAGACCAGGCAGAGATCCACACAAGAGTTTATTCGTTTATTCGTCAGAGTTGACAAATGAAGGCCATCTCTCTACAGGAGAAAGAGGCAAAACAGGCTTGAGTTCTGGGACTTCTATGGGGGAGGCTCAGGATTCAGAGCCGGGCCGTCCTAATGCAGCGTGGTTAAGGGTTGCGTTGATAGGAGGGAGTGGGGAGCCTTTCTCAGAAAGGCCCTTGGGCCAGAAAGCAAAAATGTTTTCCTTAAAATGGTGACTGTCACTTAAGATGGCCATTCAGATGCTAAGCAAGGACCTTGCAGAACCAGTGCTACTTATACAGTGTAAGTAAGCTCACTGGGGACTCCACCCCCTGTCAGTCAACTAACGGCTGCATGAGGTTGCTCTAAGCACTCTGTGTGATGATGTATACAGGCTGCCATGACCAATATGGGTGCTCTATAAATACCATTTCCCTCATCTCAATACCGTCACTTGAGTTGACATCCATGGAGTATTACAATGGCCAAGCTTATGGCTAGCTAGACATTAATTATACTTTAGGTTGGCTGCTTCTCGATGGCATTTTAGCATCTTAATCTCATCAGTAAAATGTCCTCAAGTCACATGGATTACTTCTGGGAAGGATTTCTGTGGCCGGTTAGTCCCACCCACAGTGTGTGGTTTCCAGTAAGCTTCAATCAAAGAGAGTGTCCCCTCCCTGACCTGAGCACACTGTCATTTCCCAGTCCTTTTGCCACAATCACCTCCGAGTCCAGCCTTTGGCATTCGAGTCCTCTGTCCCTTCTTAACAAGATCAGCTGTGGCCTGCTGGTTCCAGTGTGCACCGCCTCCCTGTTGGACTCTCCTCCTGTCACTAGGTGAGGAAACAGGAGGACACTAGCATGTATCCTTCTTATTATCTCATTCAATCTTTACAGCAATGACCGTTTTATAGATAACAATGCTTTGTGTGTATGTCTGGTACTCAGCTTCTAGCTGGGTGCGGTGGTACACACCTGTAATGCTAGCAGCTTGGGAGGCTGAGGCAGGAGGATGGCAAGTTCAAAGCCAGCCTCAGCAACTTAGCAAGGCCCTAAGCAACTCAGTGAGACCTTGTCTCTAAATAAAATACAAAAAAAAAAAGGGCTCAGGGGTTGAACGCCCCTGGATTCAACCCCTGGTACCAAAATAAACACAGTACTCGGCTTGTTAGCATTTTTATATCTGTTATGACTTGGTTCTTCCAAAATCCCTGGCAAGATATGTAGGGAAGGATCATCATTCTCATTTTGGTGAAGGAGAAAAGAGGCACTGGTTTGACCCACATCCCCTGGCAAGCTCAGAAACAGAACGGAAGCCCCACACGGTGCTCAAGGCATGTGTGGGTACTTTGCGGGATGTCTGGGCACATGGAGAAGTGTGGACTCCTGTGCCCTGATGAAGTAGAGTGAGGGCCACCAGCCAGGACCTCGGCAAATGAACAGACGGCTTCGAGGAGCTTATGATGAAGGAACCATTTATAGAGAACGCTCAGGGTGTAGGGACACCACAGCCTGGTGCAGCTCTTCAGTGGCGTCCATGAGGAATCATCACCAAGCACAAGACCAAAGGGCAGGAGGAGGAAGTGTTATCAGAACAGGAGGAGGATGCTCTGAGCAGAGGGATCAGCCGACAGCAGTCCTGGCCTGTGACCAGCAGACAGCAGCCTGCAGAGACCCCACCAGCAGGGGCCAGAAACACCTTCATCTTCCTCCCATTTTCTCTTTCCTCTAGTCACCTGCTGGTGCTCTGCTTTGGCCAAATCCAACTGAAAGTCAGAGGCAAGGGTGCTTATTGGTGTGGTCAATGAACTTCACCTCCTGAGGTACAGAACATGGAGCAAAGAGACAAGAGTGGATCTGAAGGGCGAATGGAAATATCCTGCATGTGAAGTGTTCTACTGAAAGAACAGTGTATCACAAGACTTCTGCTTACCTAAAATGATTACAAAATAAGAAGGAGTCCTTGGATAGACTTCAGATGCAGTCCAAGCCAGAACCTGGCTCTCTGCAATGCTGTGAGATCTGTTCTCAGTGTGCCAAATGTACACTGAGGCTGCCTTACCACATGGTACAATATGGGTGCAGCAGTTCCTGACTTGCACCTGCACATCTCATTGACTTGAGAAAGAGAGGGCTATGTTTCAGAAATCACAGAAAAAGTCCTAAGACTCACTCTGATTGGACTATCTTAGGTCATATACTCAGTTATGAATGCTATGGCTAGACTATGGAATGCACCACTGGTTAAACCTAGGTAAAGTATTTCACCCCTGAATATGGTATAGGATGGCTTTCCATAAGCCACATGAATCTGAACAGAGTGGCAGTTTTGAGGGAATAGCCCAAGAAGCCACCAAAAGTTGCTCACTCAGGTAGAGTGGCTGTTCTCCCACTGGAAGCAAAGGGAGCTAACTGAGGACAAAGAGTGGTTTAGTCCAAAGCAAAATCAAATAGAAGAGACCTAGCATGGATGAAATGGACAGCTCTATTCATTTCCCTCAGCAAAAGGACAATGGATAGGCAACAGGGGGCGGCTGCAGTGGTTTGGTGATTTCTCAGAATTGTCACCGTATGTCCAAAGATGGCTGCTGCACTTCCAGGTGTCCCAGACAAGTTCACAGTAATAAAAAGACAAATATCTAGAGGGAAAATCATTCTCCTAGAGAGCTGGGGCCTTTCCTGCAGCAGCCAGATGTTGAGAGCCACAGCCGAAGGGGCCCCAGCAAACTTTCAGACTGCCAGCTGATGATTGGCTCACAGCGGCCCCAGCAACTTCTAGCTGATTGGCTCCTCTGCGGTGATGCTCATTGGGCTGTTTCCCCGCCCTTTCAGACTACGGAGCTGCTCATTGGGGGACTTTTTTTGGCTCCGCCCACGCGACCCAGCCAATCGGCCTCAAGAGCAGGAGGAGTGGGAGAGGTGGAGAGGCTTGTGGGAAGCTGGTGGTGGCAGTTGGGCTCTGAAGGTTTTCCTGAGGAGCTGTTTTGTTTGGCGTGTGTGGTTCTAAAAATAAAGTTCATTTCTTTTGACAAGTGGCTACAATTGTGAACAAACAGGACATTTTAAAAGGAATTGCCCCATAGGAGGAGGGTTTAACAAAACTAGGTATCAGAGGAGTAGAATACCGGGTATTTGCCCACGATGCCATAGAGGGAGACATTGGGCTAATGAATGCCGTTCTCAAACCACCATAGAGGGTACTCCATTATCAAAAAACGAACAAGGACCAGGTGTTTATCCACGATATCGTGGAGAAAGGCATCGGGCTCCATTGCCAAAAAATGGACAGGGGGGCCCAATGCTCCGGGGCCCCAAACCACAAATATACGGAGCACTGGAGGAACCCAGCAACCCCATCAGGGTAGTGCCCAGGACACATTGTCCATCAGATCCCTCATCAGACAAACCAGAGGGAGCTCAGGGTTGGACATCTGCGCCTCCACCAGATCAGTACTAACTCCAGAGATGGGAGTTCAAATCATTCCCACAGGGGTAAAAGGACCTCTTCCCAAAGGAACAGTAGGCTTATTATTGGGACGCAGCTCTTCTACTCTAAAAGGACTTATGATAAGTCCTGGGGTAATTGATTCCGATTATGAAGGTGAAATAAAAATTATAGCCAGTTCTCCAAAGGGTATATCAGTAATTTCACCAGGAGATAGAATAGCACAGTTACTAATAATACCCAGCCTACATGATAAATTTTCCAGTCGTACTGTAGAAAGAGGTTCCAAGGGATTAGGCTCCACAGGTGTAGATTGGGCTATGCTTTCTTTAAATTTAGATTCTCGCCCCATGCTAAAACTAAATATTCAAGGACATGAATTTAATGGGCTACTGGATACAGGTGCAGACCTTAGCATCATCTCTCGTCAAGAATGGCCAAAACATTGGCCATTACAACAAGCCACTCAAACGCTTCGAGGCCTAGGAGTGGCGACTAATCCCCATAGAAGTGCAATGGTATTAGATTGGAAGGATCCTGAAGGATGTGAAGGAACTATACAGCCATATGTATTGGATCATCTTCCCATAAATTTATGGGGACGAGATGTCCTAGATCAATTAGGTTTGACATTAACAAATAACATCAATCAAAATGCACCCACTATTATGGCTAGACAAGGTTTTAGGAAAGGAAAAAGATTAGAAAAACAAGAACAAGGTATAGCAGCACCAATACAAATAGATCAAGGAACAGACAGACATGGGTTGGATTTTCAGAAAGGGCCACTGAGACAATAAAAATTACTTGGAAATCAGAAAGACCAGTATGGGTTCCTCAGTGGCCCCTGACTAAAGAAAAGATACAAGCAGCCCATGACCTGGTCAAACAACAATTAGAAGAAGGACATATACAACCTTCTGTATCTCCCCATAATACTCCCATTTTTGTCATCAAAAAGAAATCTGGTAAATGGAGATTATTGCAAGATTTAAGAGCCATTAATAATGAAATGGTTATTATGGGACCTGCTCAATCGGGGATTCCTCAAAATTGTCTGCTTTGCCAAAAACTTGGTATGTTTTAGTTATAGATATTAAAGATTGTTTTTTTTCCAATTCCAATTCATCCTGAGGATAGTCCACGTTTTGCATTTACTATCCCTGCACTGAATCATGAAGGTCCTGATCAGAGATATGAATGGAAAGTACTCCCTCAAGGGATGGCTAACAGCCCAACTATGTGTCAAATTTATGTTAACAAAGTAATCCAGCCACTTAGAAATCAAAATCCTGAACTACAAATATTTCACTATATGGATGATGTATTATTAGCACACAAAGCTAAAAACACATTGCTAGAATGTTATGCCACACTTACAAACTTATTAAAAAATTATAATCTAGAGATAGCAATAGATAAAGTACAATTAAATTTTCAAATTAATTATTTAGGAGTTCTATTATCCTCAACCATGGTCTGTCCACCAAAAATTCAAATACGAGTAAATCAACTCAAATCATTTAACGACTTTCAAAAGTTATTAGGAGACATAAATTGGATAAGGCCTTATCTAGGTATACCAACAGGAGAGTTGGGACATTTATTTGATATCCTAAAAGGTCCATCAGATTCAAATTCACCCCAAATGTTAACGCCTGAAACAAGGAAGGCATTAAAAATTATTGAAACATATATGGAAAATATGCATTTGGATAGAATTGATGTAAGTTTGCCTTTATTATTTATTATACTACCAACAAAAAATATTCCTACAGGTGTATTTTGGCAAGAAGGTCCATTATTATGGATACATTTATCTTATTCTCCTAACACTATTCTTACTAGGTATCCTGAGGCTGTAGGACAATTAATACTCAAAGGAATTAAAGTAGCGAAGGGAGTATTTGGAATTTCTCCCAATAAAATTATTACTCCATATACTGTGAATCAAATTGATGAGTTAGCTAATGAGTTAAATACTTGGGCAATAATCATGTGCAAATCTAATGTTTCATTTGATAACCACTTACCATCTAATCCTTTATTGTCTTTTTGGTCATTGCATCCTATAATTTTTCCAAAAATTACAAGAAAAACACCTATTATGAATGCTCCAAATATATTCACTGATGGGTCAAATAATGGTACAGCAGCAATAGTTACACCTGATCAAACTTTTACATTTTTAGTACCCAAACAATCAGCTCAAAGGGTAGAGCTTAATGCAGTATTACAAGCTTTTGTGATGTTTAAAGATTCTGTATTTAATTTATTTTCCGATAGTCAGTATATAGTTAATGCTATAGTATCCCTTGAAGATGCTGGTAGGATTTCCCCTTCCTCTACTGTTTTCTCTTTGCTTTCCACTATACAAAGTCTAATCTGGGACAGAAAAGATCCGTTCTTTATACAACATATCAGGGCACATACAGGATTGCCTGGAACCCTTAGTTTGGGCAATGATTTAGCAGATAAAACTACACATGACATACATATTTTCTCTACACTAGAAGAAGCTACAAATTTTCATAAAAAGTTCCATGTCAATGTTAATACTTTACAAAAGTGTTTTAAAATAACTAAGGAACAAGCTAGACAAATAATAAAACAATGTCAAAATTGTGTGACCTTTTTACCACAAGTTAATCTTGGAGTCAATCCTAGAGGATTGATACCTAACTATATTTGGCAGATGGACGTCACACACTTGCCAGAATTTGGAAAATTAAAATATTTGCATGTTACAGTTGATACTTCTTCTGGATTTTTGATGGGCTCCCTTCATGCCGGAGAAAAAACTAAAGATGTTATAGCTCATTGCTTACAAAATTTTGCCACTGTGGGCGTTCCAAAACAGTTAAAAACAGATAATGCCCCTGGTTACACTTCTACCTCTTTTAAACAATTTTGCTCAACATTTGGCATTACTCATATAACAGGAATCCCATACAATCCACAGGGACAAGGCATAGTTGAAAGAGCTCATCAAACTATTAAAATGTACTTATTAAAGCAAAAAGAAGGAATTGGGAAGGGGTATATATTCCCCAAAGATAAACTTAAAATAACCCTTTTTACTCTAAACTTTTTAAATTTGGATTCATCAGGACTTAGTGCTGCGGAAAGGCATATGTGTCCAAAAAATGTACATAAGCCCAAGGTACTTTGGAAGGATATTCTAACAGGACAATGGAAAGGTCCTGACCCAGTAATTGTCTGGAGTTGGGGGTCTGTTTGTGTGTTTCCACAGGGAGAACAGCAGCCGATTTGGATTCCAGAAAGATTAACTAAAGCGAATTCTACAGACCAAAAAGAAGATGATTTGGCTCAAATCCATAACAGCTGATATCCAGAACTCCAGTTTGGCTACCCTTACATCTGCGACAGAACCAGGATGCTTTTTTCAATATCTATTTTATTATTGCCCTTTCCCACATCATAAAGTTCTATTTTGTTTTTTGAGCTCATACAGACCTAGGTTAATGTTTTGCTGATCAGTTCTATTTTTTGACTATAGAGTTTTTAAACATTGCAATGGAGATTTCACCTGTGAAAAGTTATAAGGCCTTTACTATTATGTTATGTGTTGTGTGCACACTTGTGTTTTATGTTGTATGTTTGTACGTACATATGTCCATATATCATATATGATGAGCGCTCATGAAAAAATGGATCCAAATATTTTTTTTATTCTCATGATTTAAATGGTTTAATTTAAATTGGGTAAACAACTGTTGAGGATTGTTTTAATATGTGAACAAAAAAGGAGGTTAACAGATCTGTTTACTTTCACCTTTCCTTTTCATTATATTTAATAATTCTCTTTAAGATAATGTAAATTGTTTAGAAAATTGTTTTCTTTTAGTGCCTTCTGGAATGTTACATAATTTTTTCTTTAGCCATTATTGCCAGAATTCCTATCTTCATCCCAGTGCCGGTGAAGACAAAGATAAAACCAATCTACAGCTTCTGCAATAGCCATCACTGAACTGCTTGCAGAACTTGCCTGGACTATGAATCACTTGTATGCATTGTGAACTCACCTGTATGCATTGTGAACTATCTGTTGGTGCAGCGACTTGTGGTAGTGTTGGGGTATTTTTGCTGATGATGTCATCGGTGGTTCAATTTTTCCAAAAGGAGCCGTCAATTGGCTTGGTGTATCTTCCTCCCTTCTGCTTGTCATGGTCGTTCAGCTAAAATTTGGGGGCCAACAGAGGTGAGGCAAAGAACCTCACCCCCTCCCACGCTGATACAAAGACCTATCCACAGGTGTGGCTGTATACTGGACCGGTAGTCAGTGACAGGTAAGATCCAATTGCAATGGAACCAACCTAAGAACGGGTAAGGACCATACTATTGGACAACCTAAGGCAGGCATGGTCCCTAAGCCACATGCTTGTTGTTTAAACAGAGAGGGGGAGATGTTGAGAGCCACAGCCGAAGGGGCCCCAGCAAACTTTCAGACTGCCAGCTGATGATTGGCTCACAGCGGCCCCAGCAACTTCTAGCTGATTGGCTCCTCTGCGGTGATGCTCATTGGGCTGTTTCCCCGCCCTTTCAGACTACGGAGCTGCTCATTGGGGGACTTTTTTGGCTCCGCCCACGCGACCCAGCCAATCGGCCTCAAGAGCAGGAGGAGTGGGGGAGGTGGAGAGGCTTGTGGGAAGCCTGTGGTGGCAGTTGGGCTCTGAAGGTTTTCCTGAGGAGCTGTTTTGTTTGGCGTGTGTGGTTCTAAAAATAAAGTTCATTTCTTTTGACAAGTGGCTCCTGAATTGTGCCCAGCCAGACTGCAGCAGCCAGAACTGGCTTTTTTGTTTGTTTGGTTGGTTGTTTGGTTGGTTGGTTGGTTCTGGGGATTGAACTCAGGGGCACTTGAACACTGAGCCATGTCCCCAGCCCTATTTTCTATTTTATTTAGACACAGGGCCTCACTGAGTTGCTTAGGGCCTCACTTTTGCTGAGGCTGGCTTTGGACTCGAGAGCCTCCTGCCTCAGCCTCTGGAGCAGCTGGGATCACAGGCATGCCCCACCCTGCCCGGCAGCCAGCACTATTCTATGTGGCCGTTTCTCAGTTGAAAGGGTGCTGGGAAATGGGGGATTTTCATTTTCTAGCCAGGGCTATAGGTGAAGATAAGGGGAAAAGGAGATCGTGAGTTATCCTGGAGGGTCATCCTTGGTCTCTGCCCCAGGAACCATTGCCTGATGCCACTGAAGAGCCAGCTGAGGCTGGAAATCATAAATCTGTGGTGGAGCCAAGGAGCAGAGAGTCACCCGTGTGACAGCAAAACTGGTTAACTGGGAAGATGACAGTTTTATAGTGAATTTCACTGATTGTACCGTCCCGAGAACTCTGGGCTTAGTTTTCCCAACAAAGAGGGCAATGAAGTCAACCATGTGGGCAGTTTGGGAAAATGGCTGCAACCATGTTGCTGTCTCGTTTCCAGAAAATGTAAGAGCCTTTCTTAATAAATTGATAATCTAAAGCTCTGAATTTCTAACATAAGCCAACACAAATATTGTTTATTTTTCCAAGAAAATCACTCATTTGGAGGGATCCTTCCTTCCATCTAGTTTTAAACACTCCTGACAAAGTGTTAACCCTTGTCTAGATAAACCTAATTAAGCATTCCATGCATTTTTTTTTTTGACCAGGGTTGAAAACAGAGACATTCAACTGCTGAGCCACATTGTCCATCCTTTCTATTTTTTATTTTGAGACAGGGTCTTACTAAGTTGCTTATAGCCTCACTAGGTTGCTGAGGCTGGCTTTGAACTTGCGATCCTTCTGCCTTGGCCTCCCCAGCTGCTGGGATTACAGGCATGTGTCACCGTGCCAGGCCATTTCAGGCTATTGTGGTTTTCCAAAGACATCTCTTAACTGGGCAGATTTTTCTCAACTCTTTTGCTCTATCACTAGAAACATAAATATTTTTTTCTTATATAAACATCTAGAAGAGGGCCACATTCAAATGTGTGTCTAAATGTGACTGAATTGAATGAATTTTGTGTATATGAGAATATAATCCAAATACAGTATTTCTCTAATCTTGCTCCTGCGGTGACACTTCCAAACAATTTATAAACATTTTAGAAATTCAACTGCAAAAGCCTTGAAGAGTAATGCAGAGCTTTATAGATTTTTCTCAAGAGCAGCTAAGAGAATTTATCCCCAAATAACACACCGCAAGGTCTCTCTTCAATGCCAATCTTAGGAGGCCACTGTCCCAAGAGCAGGCTTCCTGTCTCTACTCCAGAGGGGCCACAGCATGTCCTGAATCTATGTGAAAACATCACACACTGTTTTAGTCAGCTTTTTCACCACTGTGACAAAAAGACCCATCAGAACAATTGTAGAGGAGGAAAAGTTTAATTGGGGTCTCACGATTTCAGAGGTCTTAGAGCCAGCTCCATCCCTCATGTCTCGAGATGAGGCAAAACATCATGGAGGAAGGAAGTGTGTGGTGGAGGGAATGACCTCACATGATGATCAGAAAGTGGAAAGACTCCTCTCACCAGATGCAAATATATACCCCAAAGCCACGTTCCCGATGCCCACCTCCTGCAGCCATACCCCACCTTCCTTCAATTACCACTCAATTAATCCCATCAAGTGATTAATTCACTGATTGTGTTAAGGTTCTCACAATCCAATCATTTCTTCTCTGAATCTTCTTGCACTGTCTCACATGTGAGCTTTTGGGGGACACCACACATCCAAATCACTCACACACACACACACACACACACATACACACACACACACACCTGTATTCATTCCCACTCTCCACAGCTTCACACACTTCTTCACCAGGACATCCAAGTCTCTGTTTGACCTTTCCAAACAGGAAAGGATCTTCCTCTTTGTGGTTTTTGCTTTGCTTTCGTTTTTTGAAATGGAGTCTGGCTATGTTGTCCAGACTGGCCTTGAACTTGTGGGTTCCGATGATCCTCTTGTCTCAGCCTCAAGGTAGCTGGGACTCCAGATGTGCGCCATCCTGCCCAGAAAGACTGACAAGGGCAAATCTTGGCAATGTCCAACTCTAGGCAAGTGCTTAATATAGATTCATAGAAAGTTCAGTGACTTCCCAACTTTAGTAAATAATAAAACGGTTGAAACAAAAACAGCTAACTGTGGTGGTTAGTGCACACCTGTAATCCCAGCTACTCAGGAGACCGGCTGAGGCAGAAGGATTGCCAGTTTGAGACCAGCCTGGGCAATTTAGCAAGAACTCACCTCAAAACAAAACAACAACAAAAAAATTTAAAGAGGTTGGGCTGGAGCTCAATAGTGAGTTCAATCCAAGTGCTGCAAAAAATAAATGAATAAAATATACACAAACACACAATTTATATTCCCATGGCTTATAATGACAGATATTACAGATGTCACTGGTCTTTCATGGGAAGTGAAAGAGGGGAAGAAAAAGAGGAAGATAATGATTATGAAGGATGCAAGAGAAATGGTTCCTTTCTTTAGCAGAAAAGGAAACTGCTGAATGGGGGTATGGGGCTGGGGCTGGGTCTCAGTGGTAGAGCACTTGCCTAGAATGTGTGAGGCACTGGGTTCGATCCTCAGCACCACCCAAAAATTAACAAATAAAATAAAGGCATTCTATCCATCTACAACTACAAAAAAATTTAAAGTATGTGTACTCTTAGAATGTAAAACTCTCATTATAAATTTTTTAAGAAAAAAATGTGCTTCATAGAGCATGTGAACCAATGAAGTTGCTTTGTGGTTTGTGTACATCCTTAGATATATTAATAATAGGCAATTAAAATAAGACGATTTCTGTATCAAAACAAATAATTAAGACAAGTATTAAGCTGCTAATAAGTCCATTAAAGACTCTCCTTAATCTCCATGAGACTGCTTAACAGTCATCAGCAATGAAAACCTACATTCTTGTTTGAACGCTTTGATTTATAAGCTGAAGCTTTTGTGATTTTGGTCAAGTCACTTCGGTGCTCTCCAAGTCTCTGCTTCTGTATCTAATGAACTGAGATGGTATTTGTCTGCCGCCAAATACAGTAAGAACTAATTTACGTAATGCTATGCCACCATTTGAAAAATTGTACAGTTATGACTGAAGATGGAGATGTTGGGTATCTTCAAAATGGTGTTGGGTACATTGGATCCACAATAAAATATATGTGTTATGCCTACTCTAAAATATTTGGTTTGGTAGCACTATTTAGAGCAGCATAATATGCTGCTTGGAATTTTAATTAGTAGGTAATAATAGCTGCTGCCACGTGGTGAGCACTTATGAGGCATTAGTCTAAACACTTCAAGTACTTCATATCATTTAATTCTCACAAGAACCCGATGAGAGTGGGTATTACTATCATCATCACCTCTTCTTTTATGGAAGAGGAAACAGGGACTCAAAGAGTTTAAGTAAATCCCTCAATTCCCAGTTCACAATGGTATTCAGTAGCAGAACCTGGAGTTGAGTCTGGGTAATAGAATTGACCTGCTATGACATTTCCTGTAGTTCAGCTGTAGTGCACACAGGTTCACAGGCGTGTTCATCGACTTCCTGTTACAGTAAGAGAATACTGAGATAATCAACTTATAGGGAGGAAAAGTTTCTTTTGGAGGTTTCAGCTCATGGTTGGCTTAACCTGGTTGCTTTGGGTTCTGTGAAAATGCAGTATATCATGGCGGGAGCACATGGTAGAGGAAGCTGCTCTCCTCATGGTGGCCAAGAAGCAAGCAGAGAGAGGAGGGGACCAGAGTCCCAATGTCCCCTGCAAGGGCACACCCCCAACAACCTAACTTCCTCTCATGAGGCCCCACCTCCTAAAGGTACCAACAACTCCCAAGACTTTAAACATGGGGACCAAGCCTTTTGGGAGGCACTTGACCAAACCATTCCAACAGGTAATAAAGACACAGTGACTGGCTGAATGCACATACACAGATGCCTACACTTCAAACAGTCAGAATATTACCAGATTCCCATGGGATAGATTATGTTTTCTAAGTGAGGAGAAGACAAGGAAACTTTCTCACAATTCTAGTAATTGTCATCTTTGAGAACTGCACTTAACTCTTAGATGACTTGATTATAACATTTTATTTTGATTTTCTAAAATATATTAAAAATAGACCTGAGAATCAATGGAGGGGGGATGGCTCTTGGTCCTCCCTATAGGAGCCACGCAGCTCTGACTCATCCATCCTTCAGCTGCCCGAGTATTGCCCCTCCTGTACCTGCTTCCAAGGAACATTGTTGGGACATATCTATTCTTCTTCTTCTTTTTTTTTTTCTTTTCTCGTAGATCCTTTATGTCCTCTTATCTCTATACTCTTACTTGAAAATATGGCTTTTTTATCTACAGAGCTCAGTTTTATATTTAATTGCAAAAGTAAGTAATTACAATAAATTAAACATGCTCCAGGTATTTTAAATTAAATATGTTCCGGGCATTTATTTATCTTTCCACTACTTTCCTCGTTGCTCCTTGCACACAATTTTTTTCCCAACAGCAATTTTGTTTTTCCAGTGCTGGGATTGCCCAGAATCTTGCACATGCTCTGCCACTGAGCTACATCGTCAGCCGCACGGGCAATTTTAGGAGGTCTAAATCCTAGTTAGACAAAAGTCGACCACAGGCATTTCCTGGCGATCCTTCCGCACGTCCTTCAACAATTCGTTGTCCCATTCTTTAAAAGGAAACTTTATTCTTTCTCCTCAAACATGAGCTACCTCCCCTCCTTCTCAGCTCATGATCTCATCTCTAATTTTATTGAGAAATTGGAAGCAATACAAAGGCAGTACCATCTTCCACCACCAACTCCCCCCACTACACACACACACACACACACACACACACACACACACGGTGTCCATACCCACATTTTCTCTTTGCTTTCTTTTTTCTTTCTTTCTTTTTTTTTTTTTTTTAGTATTGGGGATTGAACCCAAGAGTGCTTAACCACTGAGCAACATTCCCAGTCCTTTCTTATATTTTATTTAGAGACAGAGTCTCAGCGAGTTTCTTGGGCCTCCCTAAGTTACTGAGGCTGGCTTTGAACTTGTGATCCTCCTGCCTCAGCCTCCTGAGCTGCTGGGATTACAGGTGTGCCCACTGTGCCTGGCATTTCTCTTTGCTTTCTACACCATGTTCTGGACGACTCCATTTTATGATCTTGCAAATCATTAATTTTCCCTTTGACAACATCAGAATTAAAATCCTCTAACAGATTTATACCCCAATGAATATCTTTTTTGTTTTGTTGTTCTTTTTAGATATACATGATAGTAGAGTGTATTTTGACATATTTTCCAAACGTGAAGTATAACTTATTCTAATTAGGATCCTTTCTTTTTTTTTAATATTTAGTTGTAGTTGGACATAATGTCTTTATTTTATTTATTTTTTAATGTGGTGCTGAGGATCGAACCCAGGGCCTTGCATGTGTTAGGCAAGTGCTCTACCGCTGAGCCACAACCCCAGCCCTAGGATCCTTTCTTATGGTTGTACATGATGTGAAGTTACACTGATTGTGTATTTACATATGAACATAGGAAAGTTTCGCTCTGATTCATTCCACTGTCTTTCCTATTCCCATCCCCTCTCCCTTCCCTTCATTCCCCTTTCGAATACCTTTTTCAATGACAAATTTCTAATAATCTCTTTTATGTTTCATTTTTACTTTTTACTTATGTTTATTCTGTAATTTGTTCTCTTTAATGCTTTTATCTCTTTGAAACCCTCAATCATATTTGTATTAGAAGTTTATCAGGTCAGGCCCGATGACATGCCTGAAATCCCAGCTGCTTGGGAGGCTGAGTCAGGAGTATCCCGACTTGAATCAAAATACAAAAAAGGGCTGGGGATGTGGCTCAGTGGCTAGGGCCCCTGGGTTCAGCCCTGGTGCCAACAGCAATAACAAAAGAAATTGCTCCAAAGACAAAACTAATTCTACTTGTAGTTAATTCACTTTTTCTTTTTTTTTTTTTGTTTTGCGGGGGGGGGAGTGGATATTAGAGATTGAACTCAGAGGCACTCAACTCAACCACTGAGCCACATTCCCAGCCCTATTTTGTATTTTAGAGACAGGGTCTTGCTGAGTTGCTTAGTGCCTCGCTTTTGCTGAGGCTGGCTTTGAACTTGTGATCCTCCTGCCTCAGCCTCCTGAGCTGCTGGGATTACAAGTGTGCACCACGACACTGGCTCCAGCCCACTTTTAAAGAATACCTGTGAGTCTTACAGGTGTGCCTCACAGCGCCCATCAATTCACTTTCTAATGATGGATTTTTGTTGGTTTCCTAAGTATTAGACTGATCCATGTGTTTTGGAATTTGGGGTTACAGGTTCATATTCGGAAGCTGTTAAAAGTTTTTCTCTCTCTCCCCCCATGCCTTTGGCTATGAGCTCATTCCCATCTGTCAGCAAACCCTCAATCAAAAGCCAAGTCTTAAAGAAGCAGCTTGGAATTCCTACCCCACAGTAACATTGATAACATTGAGTGTCAAACAGGCCAGGAAGACAATTATAATTTACAGAAATATTGGGAAGGTTGACTCAAATTTTGATTATGATATTCATGTACCCCTATCTCCATAGTTCCCCCCAAAAAAAAGAAAGAAAAAGAAAAAAAAAAGGTCATATCTCCAAGTAGGATTCATTTGGAGTTTCAATATTTTTGCAACCTCACTTTTGAGAAGGAAGGAGTTTCAAGCTATAAGATAGGATCCAATATCATGTAGAGAAATTTCAGTGCTCTCTGCCCCTGAGGAGCTGAAATTGTGATCAGTAATCAATACTTTCTGGATTTTCCATAAACATTGACATTTTTGTTCTCGTTCCATCTAGAAGATGTTTGTCTTCTTTTTGAATCTGGCTTTATCTTTATTGTTTCGACCTTTTATTGCCATGTGTCTGAAACAGAGTTATCAAAACTTGAATGCAGTTCCACTTTTGCCTGAAAGTACACCCACATACGGTGTCTTCTTTTTCCTATCAAAAGTTAATCTTCAGCCGGGTTCAGTGGCACACATCTGTAATCCCAGCGGCTCAGCAGGCTGAGACAGGAGGATTGTGAGTTCAAAGCCAGCCTCAGCAAAAGTGAGGTGCTAAGCAACTCAGTGAGACCCTGTCTCTAAATAAAAATAAAAGGGCTGGGGATGCAGCTCCGTGGTGGAGCACTTGCCTGGCATGTGTGAGGTCCTGGGTTTGATCCCCAGCACTGAAAAAAAGAAAAAAACTAATTTTCCCAGTTGTGTTCTTCAAGCCATACCTCTCTGTCTACTTGAGGCCTTTATTTCTATATTATTCTCCCTCTTTGTTAAATCATTGGTTTCTTCTCTCCTGGGTCCTTTCTAATATCACACAAGCTATAATGCTTTTGATCTGGAATGTCCCAAAAAGTCTCATGTGTTGAAGGCTTGGTCCCCAACGCAATAAAGTTTGGAGGTGGGGCTTTTAGGAAAGACTTGGATCATGAGGGGTCTGAGTTCTTCAGTGGATTAATCCCTTAGGTGGTTTAGTGCTTTGAATGGACTCCTGGGAGTGGTAGAAACTGTAAGCAGGTTGCGCTTGGTTGGAGGAAGTAGGACACTGGTGGGTTTGCCCCTGGGACCATCTCTTGTCCCTGACCCCTTTCTCTCTCTTGGCCCCTCCCTCTCTCTCTGACCCTCTGCTTTCTGGCCACCATGAGCTGGGCAGCTTCCTTGCCCACACCCTTCCACCATGATATTTCTGCCTTGGAGCCCTAAGACTATGGACTGACACCTCTGAAACCATGAGACAAAATAAACCCTTCCCCCTCTAAGTTGTTTTCCTAGGGCCTGGGAAAGACAGAAAGCAGACTCACACACAAGCACACTGAAATGTCGCCTATTTTACACAACATCGCAAAACTCCCCTTGGTCTTCCAGTTTTCCTCCAACTTCTTCCCATTCTTCTGCTCTTCTGCTCCTCTTTATACCAAAACTCCTAAAGAGTTCTCTACAGCCACTGTCTTCACCTTCTCACTCCTTAACTCTTTCTTCAGCTCATTCCAATCCACCATTCATTCCTGAGACTCCAACATAAAGATAATGAATGCTTGGCTTGGCTTGGCTGGGGTGAAGTTGGAGTCAGCCATCTTGGGGCTCAGAGAAGAGCACAGTGCTGGAGACATGAATACAGGACACTTCGATGTATTGGGGTCATGGCAGAAACTAGTAGGTGCTTAGCCAATGTTCTTGTTCTTCTTCCTCCTTAGAATTGGAACTTCAAGTTTAACTGAGCTTATTATTGCCTGGAATTAAGGTCACAGATACTTTCTTGCCATGCAGCCAGATATGAACACATGACCTAGTGTGGCTAGTGAGCCAATGAATAGACATGCATGTGTGGAGGTATGGGGGATGGGCTTCCAAAAAGGCTCTTAAAAAGCTCATCTGCTGGCGGGGTTGTGGCTCAGTGGTAGAGCGCTTGCCTAGCATGCATGAGGCACTGGGTTCAATCCCCAGCACCACATAAAAATAAAACAAAATAAAGGTATTGTGTCTATCTACAACTCAAATATATATATATATATATATATATATATATATATATATATATATAAAGCTCATTTACAAGGAGATGCCATTTCTATCTTCCTTCTGCCTGGAGTGTATATATGATGTGAATAGCTAAATTGGCATGTCAAATCACAAGGTGGGACCTGAGAATATAAGTTCCATGGAATGGGAAGTAGCCTGAGCCTCTGACGACAGGTTAATCTGTCACATCAGCTGTGGACTGCCTCCTTCTGACTTCTTGTGTGTAGCAAATGAACTCGTTTGTAGCAAATCTTTAATAATTGGATCTCAGTGATCAACAAGGTGAGCACAGTTTGTTAGAGAACAGGTGGTATGGAAAGCGTGGACTCTGCAGGTGATCGCCTGGGAACTGAGTAGATCCAAAGCCCATGGAGGGTCTCACATCGTAATGTGAAGCAAAGGAAGAGAGCACAGGAAAAGAGATTGGCAATGAGGGCTCAAACAGGCAGCGGGAGAACCAAACTCAGGTGGTGTCCTGAGAGCAAGGGAAGAAAATGTTTGTAGTAGAAAATGTTTGAAGCAGTGATAAATTGTCCAATGCTGCCCATTGGCCAAGTAAGAGGAGAAATTAAACTTGACTTTTGAATTTAGAGCAGAGAATTGGGGCAGTAGCTGGAGAAGTAGGCTCCGAGGGGGTTGTGTTTGTTTAAGATGAGAAAAAAAAACGCCAGGTGGCCCAGGCCTGTAATTCCAGCAGCTTGGGAGGCCAAGGCAGGAGGATCTCTGAGTTCAAAGCCAGCCTCAGCAACTTAGCAAATCCCTAAGTAATTCAGTGAGACCTTGCTGCAAATTAAATACAAAAAAAGGGCTGGAGATGTGGCTGAGTGGTTAAGCGCCCCTGGATTCACTCCCCAGTACAGAGAGAGAGAGAGAGAGAGAGAGAGAGAGAAAACAATAGCATATTTGATGCTTGTGGAAATGACCCATTTTAATGATGCAGGAATGAGAAAGTAGGATTGTTGCTGTGATATCCTTATTTAAGGTTGCTCCCTGACTTAAACCCAATAACCACTTTAATCAATATTTTATTATTATGTTTCCATAACTAGCTATCATGTAGCTAATCTTTCCTGGCTTCTTTTTTTAATTTAGTGGTTTTTTTTTTTAATGAATGTAATGGATTAAAAATGGCATAATTACAGAAAAGAATAAAGGGAATTATTCTTGAAAAATAATTAAGATATATTCTAATCCAATCTCATTTAGATTACATTGTTGAGATTCTAAGTACTTCAAGTACACACATGTATGAATCTCCAGTTTACTAGAAGAAAGTATAAGTTGAAGACCAAAAAAAGTGCAGTAATCTTACCTTTGTATATGCCTTTGTATCTAAGGATAGGAACTTTGCTCTGTAATGTATAAGGCATGATTTGAAGAGTGTTTTACCTGTAGGAATTATAGCTACTATAAATAAACACATACATTTGCATTCACTTTAGAAAGTATTTAAAGTGTTACCTAATACTAGACAAAGATGGACATGATTCCAACGTGAATATTGAGCCTTAAGAATTTATAATGTTCCATGGAAACTCAAAGCCTATCAAGCAACACCAGAAGGTTCTCTAATGTGATAATGAGTATTTGAACCATAAGGCTTCTGGGAAGGAGCGATAGTGACCCCTGCTGGTAGGATCAAGTATTGGTCTCTCCACACAGGGCCGGGTTTAGGGTAAATGAGATTTCAGATTGAAAAATTAAAGGGATGAAGATTTAGAATGAGGAAAGGAAAAGAATACAAGATAAAGTGATCATGCATGACAGGTTGAAGTAGTTGATCTTCTGAAAAAATAAGAGCAAGGGCAGGAAAAAAAAGTCATAGCAAGAAAATAAACATGGACATGAAAATTCAAGTAAATTAAATGGAGATTTTGGTTCCAGCAAACGCCCCTTTTTTTTAAAGGGAGGGTGACCCGGGATTGAACTGAGGGGCACTCGACCACTGGGCCATATCCCCATGCCTATGCTGTATTTTATTTAGAGACAGGGTATCTTGATAGCTGAGGTCGTTGGCCTTGGGATAATGAGCCAGAGCACACAGCAGATTGGCACTGAGGGAAAATATGATCTTTATGTCTTCCCCAATATTTAAAAACTATGCTTAGGAGAGAGAATTTTCTTGAAGAACATTTTTATTATGGCATGATTTCATGCTAGACAAGTAAAAAGCGGCACGCAAAGCTATGTGGAATTTGGTCATCTATGATTGTCACCATTGGCCTGTTGTGCTACTTACTGGCTAGGCCATTCTCTGTTATAAACTGAAAACGTAACATGTCGTGAAGATTGTGAACATCTATACCTTAACTCTGGGTTAAGATCCAGGCTGCCCACCACTCAAAGGCCAGTACTCAGGAGATGAGAGTTGGTGGTCAGCCTTGCAGAAGATGGAGGAGCTGGGTTGAGGCTCCATGTTGGGGGGAGGGGCTTTTATAGGTGGAAAAGGAGAAGCAAGGCAGGAAGGCCACCTGCTGAGCAGGGTCTGTCATCCAGAGCAGGTGTCTCCTTTTTTCTTCTCTGGAACTTGGCACTGGATCTTAAACTTCTGGGGCCATTTCCTGTAGTTTCTTGGGTGAGTTGGTATATAGAAGTAAAGATTAAGGCAGGGTGTTACAAAGGTCATCAGATATTTTTGATTCTGTAAAGCTAAAAAAAAAAAAAAAAAAAAAAAGATTATGTAGCAGTTAACATCTTGAGCATTTAGGTTGACTTCTCTTTAAAATTTAGAATACCAGCCAAAGGAAGGGGAGAGGTTGTAATCCTGGCAAATGAGCAAAGGGAGTCTCTGTCTTCTCTCTCTCTCTCTCTCTCTCTCTCTCTCTCTCTTTCTCTCTCTCTCTCTCTGTCTCTCTCTCTCATTACATATAGTCATATGTCAGTTGATGACAGAGATATGTTCTGAGAAATGCATTGTTAGGCAATTTCAATGTTGTGTGAACATCATAGAGAGCACTTACACAAACCTAAGATGGTTATGACGTCACCGGAGGATGAGGATATACTCTCATGGGATCACTGTGGTATACACACTCTGTCAAAGAGCCCAGTGTTGCCATGTAGTGCTTGACAATGTGTACATGACAGTATGTGTGTACACATAACAGAGTGTGTATACATGACAGTATGTGTGTGCACAAGACAGTGTGTGTACGCTCATGGCAATGTGTGTGTCAAACAATGGATTTTGCTCATGTCATTGAGCATATTACTGATGGAAGGTGGAAGCCAACAAAAATGAAGTGATCTCTTACACTCTGAAAATACATTGCATGGGCTGCCTCTTTTGCATGAGTAAACAGCTCAGTTGGAATACACTAAAAACTTAACCAAAATTGACCTGCAGCAACACAAAGATGGGTTGTCTTCATTGTCCTGTGAGACTGCTTGCTGCATTACTAGATAAAAACCTTGACACAAAATCCCCTGGAAACAGTTAAGCTCCTCTGTGAGTTGGAGAAAAATCTAAAAACCAAAATTATCTTCTGCCACATGTTATCATCCACTCCAGAATCACTAACTCTTCCAATATTTGAAGCAGATAGTGGACGAATGGCCATTTCCCTGCAGGGTATCAATTTCTCTTAGCAGAGCCAAGTTCCTAGCTCCCGTTTTATTTACATAAAGACAGCGTGAAATAAAATTCCTATTTTGGGAGCCTTTTTGGAAAGTTCAAAGGCCTCCTGTGGTTTTGAAATTGAGAAAACTTTATTTGCCAAACAAAACTTCAACTAAAAACAAACAAACAAACTGGTACTGTCCATGATTAAAGACCCAATAATGCTTGGACCCATCTAGGTTTCTTTTTTTTTTTTAATATTTATTTTTTTAGTTGTAGTCAGACACAAACCTTTGTTTTATTTATTTATTTTTATGTGGTGCTGAGGATCAAACCCAGGGCCCCGCATGTGCTAGGCAAGTGCTCTACTGCTGAGCCACAATCCCAGCTCCAAGGTTTCATTTTTTGATGAAGGAAGAAACTCCACAGGTCATGGAAAGTCATTCCATTCTAGCTGGGCACAGTGGCACACGCCTATAATCCCAGCGGCTCAGGAGGGTAAGGTAGGAGGATCATGAGTTCAAAGCCAGCCTCAGCAATTTAGTGAGGCCCTAAGCAACTCAGTGAGACATTGTCTCTAAATAAAATACAAAAAGGGCTGGGGATGTGACTCAGTGGTTGAGTTCAATCCCTGGTACAAAAAAAGAAAGAAAGAAAAAAGATATTCTATTCTAAATTGTCTTGCATTAGAGTCAAAGAGAAATTCTGAGTAAAAATTTTTTTTTTACTATCTACCATAAGAGTCATCAACAATATCAGTACCTTCAATTTCTGTCTTTTAAAGAAGTTTGTTTGGAAGATTATGAAGTTCTCCTCTGCTACACTGAAATACACCAGCCATCAAAGACTAGTTACACTTAATAGACCTTGAGATAAGTAACTCCGAGATGACTCCTACCTGCTCTTTAAGATCTCAGGTTAAATAACATGTCCTTTGGGTCATATCCCTCCATTATTGGTTCTCTGTGAATCATGCTCCTTTCCTCCATGGCAGTTTTACCTGTGTCTTTGTGATTACTTGATGAATACCTGCCTTCCCCTCTAGCCGTGGGTTCAGTGGAGCCAAGCCCTGGATCTATTTTAGCTGGCATTGCATCGGTAGCACACAGCACAGTGCTGAGCCCATAGTAGCTGCCGGTAAATATTTAGAAATGCACGGATGAATGCACAGAAGAATGAAGTCAGGGAAGAGGTTTTTCACAGCCTTCCAGACAAGCACAGCCACTTGAATAATATTGAAATATGGCTGCCCCTATTAATAAGGCTTTATCTGAATTTAGCTCATTCTCTAAACAATCTTATAAAATAGGTGCTATGTTATCCACTGATGAGCAGGTCAAGTCATATACCTGCAAGACCCTTGCTTAAGTGGGGTTGTTAATAAGGAGCTGGTACAAAGCTCTTGACCCAGGTGGCCTGAACTTGGAGCCCACACTTTTAACTGAAGGTCTGTACTTGCCATTAGCTGTAGTTGCTGGAAAACAACCCATTCTTTGGATAAACCTACCTCTCTGGAAGTAAGAATTGAAGGTAAACAGTGGCTCCTTTCCAGACCTGGGTAAGATGTTCTGACAACTAGAGTCCAGGGGCCATCCCCCATCAGGAAGCAGCTGCAGAACTTGGAAACACTGCAGAAGTGCTCACGGGTTACCTCTGCCCAAAATAACATCCAAACAGTGTCAGCCGCAAAAATGTCCTCCATGACCTGAGGACAAATGAGAAACTGAAAAAGTGTTTGAGAGTGTGGTAATTTCTGATACAAGCCAACTCTCATTTGGAACAGCGATCAATGGGAATTTTGATTCTATCTACCACCACCTACCTTGGTAAGTCAGGGGTTTCGTGACTTATTGTCATCAGCGTTCGAGTTGGGTCTGTGAAATATCATAGTTGACAAATGTTACCAGGCCACTGACCACTCCAAAAGTCAATATTCTTCTTGAAAATTTTTTTTTAAATCCATGTACTTGGGAAATCTCTTTCTAAGCAGAAATTTCCTATTCAGTTTCTTTTTTTTTTTTTAATTTTAGGTACACAATTTGGATTTATTTCAAGAATTTTAAGAGCTGGGCGTGGTGGTGCATGCCTGTAATCCCAGCAATTCCAGAGTACAAGTTTGAGACCAGTCTCAGTAACCTAGTGAGACTCTGTATCAAGATGAAATAACAAAAACACCTAGGAATAGAGCTCAGTGGTAGAGTGGCCCTGTGGTCAATCCCCAGGACTGAGGGGAAAAAAAAAAATAGAAGATATTGGCCACTGGTTTTTGTAAGAATATAAGTGAGAAAGCCCAATCCACTGTTTAATAAAAGGTTTTCTATCTCCAAAGAGGCAAATATCATATGTAAATTCGTGTGGGTGCTTAGATGTACATTTAAAGTCTCTGACACCAAAGAAATTAAGAACCACCAGTCTCTCTGTTGAAACCATGTCTTGTGACTTTCTAGCTGAGAAGTAGGTAAGCTGAGGGGCTACTGTCTGGGGACAACAGGACTGTGTAGAAGTCAGGATTGGGGTAGAGAGCCTTGAGGAGAACCTCCACATGCCCCTCAAGACCCACTGTCTATCCTTCCTGGTCTCTGAACCTCTGGAGCCTGAGGAAGGCAGAGCATATCATGCTTTGCCTGCCCTCTGGCTTCCAGATGGTTCAGAAATCACCTGGCAGAAATGGAGGCCCAGCTCCCTTTCTGCAGAGCCCAGAGGGGCAGCAGGTGTGTGCCTATGCACAGGGCCACACTCCTGCCTCGCAGCACCCGTCTTTTGGTTTCAGCCTTGCCATTTTCCAATAGTCAACCTTCCTATTGCCCCTTTAGTCCTAGCCCTGTGGTTTCCTGCTATACCACTAACTTTTATTTCCCTTACCTTTGACTGCATCTCAGTAAATAGTCGGATCATTATAATATTTTCAATGACTGAGTGTGTTTCCTATCAGGACCTATAGACTGCCTCTCTTTATTCACTTTTCCTCTAAAAAGTGACCTAAGAAGCCCCCATGCCTGTAATCCCAGAGGCTCAGGAGGTTGAGGCAGGAGGATCACACATTCAAAGCCAGCCTCAGCAATTTATCAAGGCCCTAAGCAATTTTGCATGACCTTGTCTCTAAATAAAATATTTAAAAGGGTCAGGGATGTGACTCAGGGGATAAGTGCCCCCTGGGTTCAATGCCCAGTGACTTAAGACTAAATTTTGCAATTACTCCACATTTTTCTCTTCTTTCACTACTTCTTTTCAGTCCAATAGTTTTGTGTAACCTGGATGCCCTGAAGCCTCCTTGGGTCACCTCTGCTCTCTACACATCCAACCTGGGGTTCCCCATAAAACAAATTCAACATCAGAAGGCATTAATGAATAGTAATGACTTTAAGAATGTTTTCTTGGCAAATTAAAAAAGAGAGTTCTATCAGCCTGTTACAAAAAAAAAAAAAAGTTGCCCCCATCTCCCCCTTATATATCTGTCTCAGTTCACTGGTCTGCTATAACAAAGTGCCACAGACAGGGTCATGATAAAAGACAGAAATTTATGTCTTGTAGTTCTGAAAACTGGGAAGTGCAAGAACCAAATGCCAACAGGTTTAGTGTCGGGTGAGGACCAGTTTCCCCTGCAGGATGGTACCCTAAATGCTGTGCCTCCACAGGATGAAAAGACAAAGTGCAAACACTGGGTTGCAGGGGTGCCTACTCAATTGCTTCGTCTTCTCTATAAGCTAATGAATCCCACCCTCATGACTTAATCGCCTCCTAAAGGCCCTACCTCTAAATGCTGTGGAATTGGGGATTAGGTTGCAACATGAATTTTGGAGGGGAAACCAACTCTTTTTTTTTTTTTTAATATCCAGAATTGAACCCTGGGGCTCTCAACCTCTGAGCCACATCCCCAGCTCTTTTCAAAAATATTTTACTTAGAGACAGGGTCTTGCTGAGTTGCTTAGGGCATCACTAAATTGGGGAGGCTGGCTTGGAACTGGCAATCCCCTGCCTCAGCCTCCCAATCCCTCAGCTGCTGGGACTATAGGTGCGTGCAACCGTGCCCAGCGGACACCAACATTTGAACTATACTAATCTCTCTTTCAAAGCTCCTTTCTGGACATCTCTATTCAGCAATCCCTTGTCCTTCCAGCTGCTTGTCTGACCCTCTTCCTCCACTCTTGCCTGCTTCTTTGCAGGCCAAGACAAAGACCCATCAAAGCCCCACTCGCTCACTGCCTCTTCTCCCCCAGGTGTCTGCAGATGTTCTGCTCTAGGGGATACCGTCTGAGAAGAGGTAGGAGCATATGTAATTCCAGTTCCCATCCTTCCTAAAGGTTTCTCTGGATCCTGCTCATCAAATCACCAAAGCTATAAAGATTGTCTTAAATGCAGGTCCAAAGAAATACAAATCTGTATTTTCTCATTAGAAAAATAACATGTACTCCTTGCAAAAAGAAAGCATTCAAATATTTCAGAAAAGCATGACTTATATATTTAAATTGCTTTTTGATTTTATTATTTTATTGGCTTGGGAAATACTTTTCTAGATATTTTTATTTGTCGGTATTAACCAATATTAGTTAATTCCTTTCTATTTTTATAAAAATAAGAAATAAAGAAATATATACTTTTTTTTTTTATCCCTGGGGTGTTTTACCATTAAGCTACATTTCCAGTCTTTTTTTTTTCTTTTTTTTTTTTGAGACAGGGTCTCCCTAAGTTGCTGAGGCTGACTTTGAATCTGCAGCCCTCCTGCCTCAGCTTTCAGAGCTGGTTGCTGGGACTAAAGGCATGCACCACCACACCAGTATCTTAAATAAACATGCATTTATTTATTTATTTATTTATTTTTACCACGGATTGCACCCAGGGGCACTTAACCACTTGAGTCACATCCCCAGCCCTCCTTTATATTTTTATATTTTTATTTTGAGACAGGGTCTTACTGAGTTACTTAGGGCCTCACTAAGTTACAGAGGCTGGCTTTGAACTCTTAATTCTCCTGCCTCAGCCTCCAGAGTCACTGGGATTATAGGCATGCACCATCGCACCCAACAAGATCATATTTTTTTAGTGGATTAAATATTTGAACAGGTATGAATGCCAAAAAAAAAAAAACATGAAAAATGCTTCACTATTGGGGAAATGGGAATTAAAATCATAATGAGATATTACTACATATCTATTAACATGGCTAATATTTTAAAAACCTGACCATATCAAGTTTCAGCCAGCAATGGAACACCTCCTACTCTACTGGTGGGAAAATAAAATGGTAAAATCTCCTTTGGAAAAGTTGGACATTTTCTGAAAAAGTTCAACATAAACCTAGCACATGATCAGTCTTTCCATTCCTGAGTATTTACCCCAAAAAAATGAAAGCATATGTGCAAAGACTTGTACATAGATGTTAATAGCAGCTCTTAAAAAAAAAAAAATCCCCAAACTGGAAGCCATCCAAGTGTCCATCAACAGAGGAATGGATGAACAAGTTACAATATATCCATACAGTGCTACACTGCTCCACAATAAGAAGAAAGGAGTTACAGAGACAGGCAACTACTTGGATACATAATTATGCTGAGTCAAAGAAGCCAGACAAAAAGGATGCAAGCTGAATGTTTGCATTTCCCAAAACTCTAGAACTAATGGGCAGTGAGAGAGGAAATCAGGGACCACATGGGTTGGAAGAGAGGAGAGAAGGATTGTCAAGGGGCACAGACAATTTTTGAGGGTGCTAGTATTTTCACCACCTTGATCAGGGTGATGATTTCACAGATATAGATAAATGTCAAAACTTATCAAAATGTTCACTTTGAAAATATGCATTTTAGGACTGAGGATGTAGCTCAGTGGTAGAGGTCATGCTTGGTGTTCTGGGTTCAATCCCTAGCACCAAAAAAAAAAAAAATTATATATATACACACACACACACACACACACACACACACATACATATGCAGTTTATATGGCAATTATATCTCAGTAAAACAATTTAGAAAGTAAAAGCAACTTTGCGATTTAATGGTTTGCAATGACTCTTAATGGTTTTAATTTAATGGCCTTGAAACTGTGATCTTTTGAAAAACCAGCCTCTATCTCAGAGCAAAGCCTGTCCAAGGAAGGGACATGACCTTTGTCCTTGGAAAGACCCACAGAGCACTCCTAGGCACATTCCCACCCTGCTAAGTTGTTTATCTACAAATAACAGGAGAGATCTGCTGCACCAGGTGTCCCTGACTCACTCAGGCTAGGTGGGGATCCATAGCAACCCCCTAGCAGCCACCAATCAGCATGAGACAGGGAAATACCTGGGATGCCAGATGACCCTCCCAGTAGTTTATGGTGGTTGATAATGTGTTGGGAAACCATGTAGTTCAGCATGTGTAAGGGTCCCACGAAACGTCGGAGAAAGAGACCACCAAGTGACCACTCATGCAATTGGCAGAAGGGGATTTATTGAACCAGCATGCTGGGGCTCCATGCCCACTCAAGAAGGGAAAGCAGCCCAGAGCCCCGAGCAGGGGCTGAGCACTGCTTAAGTACACTTTTTGGGGAGGGCGGAGGGCTTTGTATACATCAGAACAAATCATCATGAGGTGCGGGAAAATTGAACAACAACTCCTAAACATGATTGGTTCATTCATTGGCTGGAACAGGTCAGGCTGGAGTGATAGGTCATTCCTAAGGAGAGTACACATTCAAACTGATTGGTTCAGGCCCTGCAAGGCCTGCGTGCAACCACACAGACCCCTTCAGTTATTAAACAACCAGACAATCAGGGGAAATGTTTACTGGGCGGTTCTAAGCATTGTCTTAACAGCTACAGAAATTTCAGGTTTTGCAGGTAACATAGAAACCTAACAATACCTCCTTTACATTTTAACTCAGACCTTGCAGCTTAGAAACTTTTACAACACCCGGTCTTTTACCCTTTAACTTTTACGCTTTAACTTCAATTTCTTTTACCCTTACACATGAACACCCCTCTTGGCTTAAACCAATCAGTTCAAATGAATCCCCCTTTTGTACTGACCAACCACCCTTACCCAACTTGTTCCCGCCAATGAATGTGCTAATCATGTTTTAGAGTTGTTATTTGATTTTCCCACAGTGTGTGATGATTTGCTAAGAGATGCTATGATGTATGTGGGGGTCCCTGCCTTCTCCAAAGAATGTATAAAACTGCTGTAAACCCTGGGCTCAGGACCTCTTAGCGTCACCAGTTGCTGTGTGTGCACGTGGAGGACTGAGCTAGCAATAAACACCTCTTTGCTGTTTACATTGATCTTGGGTCTCTGGTGGTCTTTTGGGGGTACCGAATTTGAGCATAACACTTTCTGTATATGTATATATAATATGATTACAGGCATACACCACCACACCCAGCCCTTTCCTCCTTTTAAGTTGATTTTTGTCAGGTATTTTGTCACAGCAATGAAAAGCTAATACTCTTGGAGTGACAGATGAGACCTCAAATTTATCAGCATGGTAATGCCCTGTTATGGTTTAGATTAGGTTCCCACAAAAGGTCATGTGTAAGACACTGCAAGAAAATCAGAGATGAAATGATTGAGTTTAAAAAAAAAAAGTTTAACCTAATTAGTGGATTAATCTCTGGTGGTAACTGAAGTCAGATAGCATGTGTTGGAGGAGGTGGGTCCCTGGGTCCCTGGCTTTGGGGTATATATTTTGTCCTTGAGTCAAAGAATTTCTCTCTCTTCTTCCTGGAACCAAGACCTCAAGCTGTTTTCCTCTGCCACACCCTTCTGCAATGTTGTTCTGCCTTGCCTTGGGCCCTGAGGAATGGAGCTGGCTACCTGTGGACTGAGACCTCTGAAATTATGAGGCCCACAATAAACCTTTTTTTTTTTTCTAAAAATTGTTGGACAGATATTTTGTTCACAGCAGGAAAAAAAAAAAAAAACATGCCCATATATTCAATGAGAGAAACTAGAACATGACCTTGGAGGTAGCCAAGCTGATTCAACAATCAGCACCAGTCAAGAGCCTCTGTATTCATTTGAGAAGCAATTTCCTTCATGGCATTCTTAAGAGTAGAGAATCCTACACTTGCACAGGCTTGGAGCTGCAACAGGATTGCAAAGCAGAGGATTGTGATTTCAGGTTCTCAGGGACACTTGCCACATGTCCTCTGGAATTTGGGACACAGATGCTGGTTCCTGAAGAAGCCTGGGCACAGGAGACTGCATAGAGCCAAAGCAATGTCAAGGCCAAGGAGACAAGATGGCAAGGGGCCTGCAGGCTGTTCACATATCACTTGTAAATATTTTGAGTTCCAATGTAACTAGTAACTTCCCATACCAAAATAAGAATTGCCTTCGCAAACTAAAAACATGTATCTCTAAGATGGAAAGGAGAATTTAGAGTTTCTTTCTACTCTTCATCAGAGTTTACAAGCAACAAATTTATATGACTAGGAAGCAATTAAATGTAAATCCTTAAATGATTATCACCAGAGGAAATATTTGATTGTTATTTAATTCTTTGGAATAAAATTGTATTTATAAGTAGGTATATTTTCTTTAAAAAATAATGGTTACTCTGATCAGGGCATGGTGCTGTAGCTGTGGTCCACTTTATGCTTTGAATATAACCCTGGCTGCCCTGCCGTTGCAACTTGTTTTTTAAACAGACCTGTTTCTTTCTCTTCCTCTCTCCCTGCTTCTCCCTAATATTTCCACCTCCCTAATCTCAGGGGGAACAGGATTAACCTTCTTCCCCCTCCTAGATAGAGTTTTCTGTCCTTGAATACACACCCACTACAGGACCCAAGTAATTCAGACTTGGGGGATAGCACCAGAAGATCTCACAAATTAGTATCTCCCAAATTAACAAATGAATTACAGTTTGGGACAGAGAACAGGTTCAGTGTGGCCTTTGAATCACTTCTTTAAAAGCCCCCTGTTTCTCCTCTGGGACAAAAGTCCCCTGTGTTCTTCCTTTGCTAGCAAAGCAATAAAATTTTTTCCCTTTTTTTCAAAACCCTTGTTATTGGAATGACATCCAGGACAGTGGTACATGCCTTTCATCCCACCTGCTGGGGGGACTGAGGCAGGTAGATTTCAAGTTCAAGGTCAGCCTTGACAACTTTCTAAGAGCCTGTCTCAAAATAAAAAATAAAAAAGGCTGAGGATGTAACTCAATGGTAAAGCACCCCTGGGATCAATCATCATCATCATCTCTGTGTACACACATAAGTGAATAAAACATTAGTGAACTCATTAAGTTTGGTTGAATCAGACACTCTATGATCAAAAGCCATTGTCATACAAATGAGCCAAAAATGGCCTCTGTATTTTGGCCCCTAAGTTGTTTATTTCTTCACTGAAGGCTGAGACTCATTAGCTCAAAAGCCCTCTAGCACCAAACATAAATTATTACACATCCAGTTATTTTAAGACAGTCTGACCAATAAAATATTTAGCCCTGGGAGGCTGCCTGCTTGGCCTACATGGCACAACCCACCCAACAGCTGTAACCTATTGATGAGACAGGGCCTCAAGGTTAAAAAGGCCTAAAACCCAGAGATTCCAGGTAGGTAAGGCCCCTCTCAGACCCTAATTCCTCACTGAATTCTCATACCCTCCTCCCATTCCATCAAGCCATTGGGTGGTCTCAGCCTGTGAGGGGCTTCCCCTGTCATAGGACCTTGGCCAAGCACCACCCTGTAAACCTATTTTGTCATCCTTTTTCTTGATCAGCCCCAAATTCCTTGAACCCCTAACAGCCTAATTATAAATTCAGTGGAAAAATTATAAAATGCTGCTTAATTATGATCCAGAAAAAAACTATAGCAACAAAAAATTGGCGACATCTAAAATTCGTTGATTGCAATATGGTATGAGGATTTGACAAGATTCAAAAGATGTCGTCCCCCTGGGTTAGATAACCAAATATATCTCAGGCTATTTCCATCATGTGTTCAGTGGGAATGGACCAAGATCTTGGTTCTCTCATTTGCTTATTATGGGAACTTGAGAAAATTTTTCCTTTTTCTTTTCTTTTTCTTTCTTTTTTTTTTTTTTTAAGATTTCTGAACTTCCAGTTCTGTGTTAAGAGAATGAAGATAATCATGCTTATTGTGAAGCTATTGTGGATTATCATTTGAGATAACAAACATAAGGCAGTTTGCCCACAGCAGCTTTTCAAAGTGTGTTAGTGACATGATGGAAACACATCTTTTTCTTCTAAAGGATTCAGAATACTTTCACGTTCCTCATCTACGTGATGGATCTTTACAAACAGGCACAGTCTCTCAGCAATACTTCACTAAGGAAAAAGCCAACAACTGAAAAAGTCGAAATAGTTCCTTTGAGTCACTTGCCTATGAAAAAGGAAAAAGGCTGTTCTTATTGTTCCCTTGTCCTTGTCTTTAAAGAAGTCTTTCTCAAAACAATTGAGTGAGTTGAAGAGTTTCCTTTCTGGTTTCCGCTGTACTTGGGTTTCATTTGGAAGAGAATGTGGTCTAGAGCCTAGACAAAACAACCACCACAGCACAGACAGCTGATTCCAGCCCTGTGGAGAAGGCTAGCCACAAAGTCCCCAACCCGAGACCTTGACCAACCCTTGACCTCCCAAGCCCTGGCTAAACTCACGACTGCACAGTAAAATATGCCAGAGTCAGGCTCTTTTCCCCAGTATAGAGCATCTCTTAAAAGGTCCGAAAACACCTTGAGAATTGAAAAGAAAGAAAGAGAGAGAGAGAGAGAAAGAAAGTTAATTCATGTTGTCATTCAGTAACATGAATCCTAAATGCAATAGAAAAGTCTGAGAATACAGGCTGAAGACGTGGCTCCATAGTAGAGTGCTTGCCTAGCATGTACAAGGCCCTGGGTTCAATCCTTGGCACTGTACAAAGGAGAAGAAAAAATGGCTGAGAATACAATATTACTCCCTCACATCAAAATCCAATATCAGCCTGGTACACTGACACACGCCTGTAATCTCAGCAGCTCCAAACCCTGAGGCAGGAGGATCAAGAGTTCAAATCCAGGCTGAGGTTGTGGCTCAATAGTGGAGCACTTGCCTACCATGTATAAGACACTGGGTTTGATTCTCAGCATCACATATAAAAAAATAAAGATCCATCTGCAACTTGGAAAAAAAAAAAAAGAGTTCAAAGCCAGCCTCAGCAATTTAGCAAGGCCCTAACCAGTTCAGTAACCCTGTCTCTAAATATAAAAAAGGGCTGGAGATGTGGCTCAGTGGTTAAATGCCCCTGGGTTCAAAATTCAATACCAAATAAAATAAAATAAATTCAAATAAATTCAAATATCAGAATCATAGAGACAGCAATTGGCAATTTCTCCAAATCCTTCATGAATAGCTATTTGGTTTTAGTTTCCATTATGCCAAGCAGAGCTGTAATTCTGATGTCTGAAGTGTTAATTCAGAAAAATGAATGTAAGAAATTCCTTACATACGTGAAAGACCCCCTTGGCTCCAAATTTCTACCATGTGTGGGACAGAAAATAGTCCCCATTTTGCTGAGGACTTCCTAGGAACTTCAAAACATTTTTAGGATTTTTGTTCCAAAACTATTTCATCCCAGGCAAAAACCTGGAGGATATTTGCTGTAAGCAGAAGCAGGAGGATGGAATTCAGACAGAACATAACCTACATCCTGGAAGAGGTCTCAGGTGCTCAGCTTCTATATTCACTTACGCTGCCTTCTAGACCTAAAAGAACATTTGGATTAGATTTAAAATCCATCAAACTGTCACAAGAAAAGAAATATCTCTGGAGAAGGGTTCAGGAGAGGGGGACTCAGCTCAGGACACACAGGGTTCTTGGCATAGGTGACCGAAAAGAATTTCAGCTAGACAAAGGCATAGACAGAGGTTCACTTAGGAAAGTATATACACATTCGAGGGAGTATACGGCTGTCTCAAGAGTTAGGAGTCCTGCCTTGGGCTGGGGTCCCATATTTATAGAAGTCATGTATCAGGGGCCAGAAAGGAGGTGGAGCCAGGGCAGAGCTGCACAATTTCATGTCAATTTTCCTTGCACTTGCGTGTTCTCCTCAGTTTGCAAGAGCATGGGCCAAGGGCTTGTTGCCCAAGATTTACAACTATGCTTTCGGGCATCTCAGTGGCTTGTGGGAGTTTCTTTTAATCATGGCATTTGCAGGTAAACGGATGGCATTGGAGAAGATAATGCTAAGTGAAGTGAGCCAATCCCAAAAACACAAATGCCGAATGTTTTCTCTGATATAAGGAGGCTGACTCATGGTGGGGTAGGGAGGGGGAACATGGGAGGATTAGATGAATTCTAGATAGGGCAGAGGGGTGAGAGGGAAAGGGAGGAGGCAGGGGATTAACAAGGGTGGTGGAATGTGATAGACATCATTATCCAAAGTACATGTATGAAGAGTCGAATTGGGAGTCAACATACTTTATATACAAACAGAGATATGAAAAAATTGTGATATATATGTGTAATAAGAATTGTAATGCAAAAAAAACAAAGTACAGGTATAAAGGCATGAATTGGTGTGAATATACTTCATATACAAAGATATCAAAAATTGTGCTCTATATGTGTAATAAGAATTATAATGCATTCCACTGTAGTATATTTAAAAAAATAAAATCAATAAAACTACAAAAAGAAAGAGTAAGTATTTCTCCCTCAGTATTCTAAATTCCTATCTCAAAACTGTCAAAACACACACACACACAAATACATTCTCACATGTACATCCAATATCCAAAAAGCTGTGCTACACATGCCCAAGGATCTAATGCCACCTAAAGGCAACAGTGGCAAATTGCAAAAGAATATATTAAAATTTTTCACTTTGGATACAAACATAAATGTATTCTTAGCTTACCATATTTCTGTGTGATTTCCATATTACAGCTGTTAAAGTCAATGACAGTGTCATTAACAAGCTCAGTATAAGCAAAATTAAAATGCAAGCGACTATCAAGGAGGGAAAAGTGTGTGTGTGTGTGTGTGTGGTTTGTTGGGGTCCAGAAAATGATGCCCCAGGGCTTTGACATGCTAAGAATGTAACAGTGGTCCACTTTATGCTTTGAATATAACCTTTGCTGCTCTGCCACTACAACTTATTTTTTAAATGGGTATGTTGCTTTCTCTTTCTCTTTCCCTGCTCCTTCCTAATCTCTCCCCTTCCCTAATCTCAGGGAAAACAGGATTATCTTTCTTCTCCATCCTAGGCAGAGTTATCTGTCCTTTGAACACACACCCACCACAGGAATGAAGTAATTCAGATTTGGGGATAGCACCAGAAGATCTCAGAAACTATCTCCCAAATTCACAAGTGAATTCACTCTTGGACAGAACGCGTGGAATGTAGCCTTTGAATCACCTTTTTCAAAGCCCCCTGCTTCCCTTGATGGGCAGAATCACAGCCTCTGGGACAGGAGTCCCCTGTACTTCTCCTTTGCTAGCAAAACAATAAAACTTCCTTTTTTCTCAAAATCATGTCCTCGTTATTGGATTGGCTTTGGGGACAAGGACCTCGCTGCTTTTGGTAACAAAAGGTCTTGGAAACTACCATAAATTCTAGGTCCCTCTGACCTTCCCTGGCTTCTTCCCCTCCCAGAGATGGGAGAAGTTTTCTCCAAAGTTCCCTTACTAACCTGAGGGCATCCACCAAAGGAGAACCCAATCACCTTCAGTCTTCTTAACTGAAATTTCATTAACCAGAGATTAAAATCTTATCGCAAGAAGGCAGGCAGTCTGAGGGCTGGGGTTGTGGCTCAGTGGTAGAGCACTTGCCTAGCATGTGTGCAGCCCTGGGTTCGATTCTCAGCACTGCATATAAATAAGTAAAATACAGTTTATTGACACCTAAAATAATATTTTTAAAAATGAAAAAATAAAATTATAAATATATAAAATAAAGTTATTTTAAAAAAAGATAATTTACTATCCCTCTAAAATTACCTGCACTCCCACCTCTCTCTCCCCCATAAAGAGGGCATTTAAATGTCAACCATTTAACCCTGTTTCAGGTCTCAAACTTTATGTATGACTCCCATGCTGTGAATTCCCCCCTCCCCCTGCCATGCACAATAATGAATTTGTGTGTGTGTGTTTTCCTCTTTATTTAATCTATGGTTGGTTCATTTCAGTGAATTTCAGAGGGCAGAGGAGAAATGTCCCTTGACCTCTATAGTGTGTTCAACATTACAATAAATCAAATAAATATAATAAAACTCCATAAGGAAAAGTGTTTTAAAAATTCAGTGCTGGATGCCAAAAGGTAGGAGCAACTCAGGTGTCCACTGAAAGATGAATGCATAAAGAAAATGTGGCATATATGTGCACACAATGGGAAGTTAGTCAACTTTAAAACTGAGGGAAATTCTGACGCATTCCACAGCATGGATGAAGTAAAGATGTCATGCTAAATAAGCCAGTCACAAATGGGTAAATATTACATGATTCATTTATATGAGGTACCTAGAATAATTAAATTTATAGGGACCAAAAGTAGAATGTTGGTTGCCAGGAGCCAGGGAGAGTTAATGGATGGAGTTTCACTTTGGAAAGATGTTAAAAGCTCTGGAAATGGATGGTAGTGATGGCAATTTCAACAAGGTGCATGTACTTAGATGACACAGAACTGCACTTAAAAGTGGTTAAAATTGTTAAGTTTTATATTATCATATTCTATCATTATAATATTACTCACCACTTGGAATTAAAAGTGATAAGCATTTCTAGAAAATACGGGGACCATACATAGCAAGAAATTTTCAAATGTTTCTAATTATTTTCAAAGGTTATGATTAATTAATTCTGTGTCTAGGACTCTATCTGAAATATACAGAACAGAGACATATTCAAATATTATGTACAAGGATGATTGTACCTTATTTATAAGAGAGAAAAAGATACATAATAGTTCAACTTAGAAACACTATCATAAGGGATTATAAAAAATAAATTATAGAGAACCCAAGTGGATTGGTGTGTTATAATTATAGTCATTATGAAGAATGGTCATAGACATACATCATTAAATGGAAAAAAGAGGATTTCTGTGTATTTCATAAATGTTCTGTATTTCTCACTCTTAAATGGAAAAAAGTACATATCTGTTTTTTTAAGTAATTTGTGGCTTCAGAAAAGAGTTGAAATAATTTGTTATTTGAAATATGTCAAAGTTTATTATTATATTTAATCAAAGTCTCAGTTTAACTCATAGTCACTTTATGCTATAAAACACAATGGCCAAAACTCTATTCTGTTTTAAGGTAATGAGAAAGCTATTGAAAATGTTTAAGCATTTTTAAGGCTTTTGTTGAAACATAATTAGCTTTTTATTTCACAGAATAAAATTATTTGGACATTCAAAATGATTAAAAATCCACATTGTATCAACCACTGTGAGAATCCACTAAGAGTAGAAATGTAATGTGCCTTTAACAGAATAAATAAATTTTATTTAAAATTACCATCTCTCTCGGATTACCCTTACCCTTGAACTACACATGATACAACTTTTATATAAACAGAATGCTTGTACTGTCACAGTAAACAATATAAACATTTGTCCTGTCTCTATGACAAAATAATGTCTTAAAATATTGATTGCTTTATTCAATCTGTAAGTATTTACTAAATACTGTCTAGGTAGTAGAGCTACAGCAGTGGGAGAAAAAAAAAAAGACAAAAATACCTGCTCTCATAATATTTAGTGAGGAAGGGAGAATTGCCTATAATTATCCTCCAAACCTACCCCAAAGTGATGTGCAGCCTTTTACCAGGAAGACAATACACAGGGAAAACACAATATCCAAATCTGGGAGAGTCAGGAGACATTGCTCTGAGCTGATGTTAGTCTCTGGAGACCTGAAGGATCAAGGTGGTCCATCATGCATTCACAGTGGGGGATGATGGGGGTCAGATGACACTGCAGTTAACCCCAAAAGCCTGCAGCCCTAGGTCTGATTATACCCTGAATCTCTGAAGAGTTGAAATAGACACCCTTGACAACTGGAAAATCCTCACATGAAACTTATAAGGCAGAAAAGAGTGGAGAGGGGAACAGAAAGGAGAGATACAAGCCCATCTTCAGTGAGGCTTGGTGGCACACATGGAATCCTAGCTACTTGGGAACTGAGGCAGGAGGATCAAAAGTTTGAGGCCAGCCTGGGCAATTTAGTGAGACCCTGTCTCAAAATAAATAGGGCTAGGGATGAAGCTCCGTGGTAGAGTGCCCCCGGCTTCATTCCCTACTACAAAAAAAAAAAAAAAATCAGCAGAGTTTCTTTTCTTTTCCATCCGGGTACTCCATCTATACAAAGTGATCATAGCAATAGGGATGGAGTCCACAATGAACTCAATAACAGGAACTCTCCTTAACAAGGCTGATCCGGCTACAGCCTCTGCTGAGTTCCTAACCTGCCAACAGCAAAGGGCAATGCTGAGCCCTGGAGTGGCACCATTCCGGAGAGCGGGGGATGGGCACCAGCCAGCGACTGGATGGCAGGTAGACAATACTGAGCCTCTTCCATCGTAGAAGGAACAAATAAGACTCATTCAGGATCTGCTTTTGTCCTCCATGCTTCCTGAGAGTCTCCCGGCACCACTGTCTGTGGGCTCACAGAAAGCCTTGTTCATTAACATGGTATTCAATGTAATATTACCTTTGGAAACAATTCTACAGGAGGGGGAAAAAAAGGAATAATTGCTCATGCTCCTGGAATCCACTAGGCTTACTACATAAATCATCTGTCAGAGCAACTGGCCTGAGAGAATGGAGGAATGGCTTACTGAAAACTCTGGTATGGCTCAACTGGGAGACAGCCTTCTGCACTGCAGGGGGCAGCAGTCCCTGGAACCAGCTCTCCATGCTATGCCCCACCCCACCCCGCCCCCTTGGCCATAATACCTGGGACAGTCCACTCATTAGAAATGGGGGTGGCCCCTTTACCTCTGAGACTCAGTAACCCTCCCTGAGATCCAGGGTCTCATTCTCACCCTCGGGCTATGCAGTGCCAGGACTTCATTCTCAAAGAGGAGCGTTGTCACCAGGATCCAACACTAGTCATATCAAGTTGGAGAGTGTCACCAACAGGCAGAGAAGGAAGTTGCTATAGAGACTGGAAAAATGTATCCAATTACCACAGAAAAACTGAGTGGGAGGAGTCTCTAGAACCCTGGAGATTCCCTGGGATGTCTCATTACTTCCCTGTTCATAAAGTCTGGACTATTATGGACTCAGGCCCTTGCATCTAAAGGTTGGGGTCATCCAATCAGGTAAAAAGATCCCAATCAAAATACTGGATTGAATGGTGTGGAAGAAGGAAATATCACCCTTGACCTTGTAATCACTTATGGAAATAAGGACCACAGGCATTTAAAAAAAGTACACACATACATTACACACACACACACACACACACACCTATTGTATGTATCAGATTTTTCTTTGTCCTTCAGATTTTTTCTCTTTCCTTTCCCCACTATGTTGAATGAGAATTGTTAGTGCTTAATTTAACAATTTAGTTTGTAGGTCATAACGTCCATAAGGAACCACATGCAGGGAAGATTGCAGGATTGCTTATCTGAAGAACCTTGATACAAATACAATTGATGGATTTTCTAGGACTTTGTGTCTCCCCTTGCTGGGAAGATGATGACAGATTTTTTTTTTTTATTATTATTATTATTAGAGATTGAACCATGGGCACTTTACCCACTGAGCTACATCCCCAGCCCTTTTATTTTTTTATTGGAGACGGTGTCTTTCTAAGTTACTTTAAACATTGCTAAATTGCTGAGGCTGGCCTCAAACTTGCTATCCTCCTACCTGAGCCTCCCAGGCACTGGAATTACAGGCATGCACCACTGCATCTGGAAAAAGGACAGTATTTTTGTTCATAGTGGGTAGTTGCCTAATGTTAGGCACAATCATGAATTTGCTATTAAATTCATACAAGGGTAAGAATGGCAAGAAGACTAGAAAAATCCATTCGCTGCCCTTCCTGAGCTCTGTTGTCTATCAGAAGAAAATATATTTCCCAAGTTCTGCTTCCCCAGGCTTCCAGGCAGGCCTAGCCAATGAGAGGCACTGGCAGAAGATGGTAAATTATTCATAACTCTGCCTCTGCAGCATCTGCAGAAACGACGGTTACATCCTTAGCCTCAGTGCCTGCCAGGCAGCCCAGCTCGTCCCAGCTCAGAGGGAATCTGGAGACTCCCTACTCCAGCCTTTTTTCCAAATTGTGGAAACCCCACCCCTTCCAGTTGTCTTCTGGCTCCAGGGTTGGCAGTAGTTTCCTGTGCTGCCAGTCTTTGGGTTGCTCAGTGCCCTATGCTTGGTGTCTCTGCTTTTCCATCACTTGTTTGTGACAATTTAATTGTCATAAACAAATTATATCAATAATTTTAAAATTATCTCTGATGGAAGATCTTGAGTGCTTTCTGTTTTCCTGCATGGGCCCTGAATAAAACACATAAATGTAATTTATACAAATACACACACACACACACATATATACATATTTCATTATCTACTATGTCAAAGTCTTTGAGGAGTTGGTAAGAGTTTTAAGTACAAAGGATATCAAAATTATCTCATTACTTGAAATTTTGTCATGATCATCTCTTTAAAAAGTCAGTTACTAATTTTATAAAATATGAAAAAGTCTTGACCTTAGGTAAATTAAAAAGCACTTTAATGTAAGACGATGCTATTATTTACATGACTGTTGTTGAGTTTTTTTCTTGTAATGCGGCAAAGAAATGACCTTTAAACTTCAGTCTCTTTATTTATACAATAGACGTACAAGCCTACTCAAAGAGGTCCATTTCCCAAATTTTACATTCAACCAAGCACCAAATATATTCTTCCATGCCTTTTTTAAAATATTTTTTTTCTTTTTAGTTGTAGATGGACACAATACCTTTATTTATTTTTATGTGGTGCTGAGGATTGAACTCAGTGCCTTCCACATGTGAGGGGAGCATTTTACCACTGAGCTACAACCCCTACCCTTCTTCCACGCATTTTTTCCTCCTTAAATTGCATGTGATGTTGCAAATAGTCCAGATGTTACTGATTTGTTTTTCTTTAACTAATCAGCATTATTTGGTACAAAACATTTGATAGCTAAGTTGCTTTTCAAATACCTTTACCCTTTGAAGACCAAAGCTGAGTCCTGCCGATGTTAAGTGAAACTTGAACTACACAAAGCTCAAGGTCAATGAACCTAAACATTTTCCAATCTACACATGGCCCAAAGCTAACTGATGATTTCACATCTGGCTCTAGATATCACACCACCAAAGAAGACAGATTTCTCTGTCTGTCTCTCTCTCTTTTTTATGGTTAAGTCTACTCTTGTTGAAGTTCTCTATTTAATCACAATTCTATTTAATAACATGTGATCTTGACCAGATGGTTTCAGTATTGTACCACATTGAAATGTGAGAATGCACCCAGTTTATTTGGCCTCTTTATTCTGGCACCAGGTTTTGTTACTGATCAAATGAGATAACCCATCGCCAAATAATATATATTCATTTCCCCCTCACTTATACAATTTTAGTGGGTGGACAGTCAGCCATAGGTACTTGAAGAATGAAGTTCCAATGTATTAAAAGAAGCGTGATTAAACCCAGGTGTTTGAGTCAGTGAGACTGTGTCCTTAGTCCTGTTCCTGGCTGTTACCTTGATGTATTTCTCTGCAACATGGAATAATAGTGTCTGTCTTACTGAGGTGTGAAAATTAAAGAAGAAAATACATGTAAAGAGCCGGATATGCTTGTATGCTAGCATGCCCGGAGCATGTGTTCACTTAGCTGTTGCTATTTGGATACATTTTCCAAAACACACTTTTTTCATGTTAGAAAATCTTTTACATAAGATAAAAGAGGGAGATGAGATAAGACATTCCTCAGTGTGAGTAAAGCCCAAGAAACTTTGTGGGTCAGTGAACACTTTTGCTTACCTGTATATATTTTTGTTCTGTTTTGATTGATTTGTTTTTTAAATAATTAGTACATTTTCACGATTCAAAATTCAAAAAGTACTGAAAGGTATATACTGAAAGGACTTCCTCACACCCCTGGGGGCCAGTTCCATGGTTCTACTCCTTGTGAGGCAGCTGATGTGGACACTGAAATCCATCCAAGGGTAGTTATGCAAATATAGTATGAATATTATTCTTACACCAATGGTAGCATACTGTGTATGCTTCACTTTTACTGCACTTTGTGTGTGTGTGTGTGTGTGTGTGTGTGGTGGTGCTGGAGATTGAACCCAAGGCCTTGTGCTTGCAAGGAAGGCACTCTACCAACCCTGCTATATCACCAGCCCCTGCACTTTATATCTTTGTTTCACACTGTATCTTATATATAATTCCATATCAATATGGCTGCATAATATTCCATCCTTTATTAATAGAAAACTAGGTTGTTTCCAGGCTTTGGCTATGACAAATAATATTACTACAAATAACTTCATGTATGTAACCATGTAACATATATGCATTTGCTATATGTATCTATAGAATAAATTCTGTGTATATGTAGAATAAATTCCCAGAGGAAGATCTGCTGAGTCAATGAGCATGCATGATTATAATGTTGATAATGTTTTGTAAATTGTCCCCAGTAGAAGTTACATCATTTTATAAATTAATAAACAATGTATCTGGACATTTTTAAAAGAAAAATTTTTTCAGATCAGAAGTCGGAAAAGTCAAAAGGTTCAGCTGGCTCTATAGTTCTTGAGTCTATCTAGACCTGCTTTGAGTTTTACTTTTTTGTGTGTGATAAGCTTCATGTAGGAGGAGATCTCAGAGAGATTTCTTTTTGTCTCCATGGCAACACTTACCTACTTAGAAGCCTCAAATTATTGTTCCTAGGTTACAACAGTAAAAACTCTGGATTAAAACATTCTGCCTACTTCATATTTTAAATAGAGAAGAGATCAGAAAAATTCACTGTAGGAAAACAGTGATACACATCCTGCTGCAGCTGCTTGAGAATTGTTCAATGTAGGCGTTTCTTCGTGTGTATTTGAGGTATATTTTTCTGTTCTCTAGGTTTGCTTTTCGCTTTTGAGAAAGAGACTCTAATTTGTTTTCCTTACTGGCTGTACCTGGAGAGGGTGTAGGGAAAGAATAAGCAATTGTGAGTTTGTCTCTATTTTTTAAAAAGTGTTTTTGGTAGTTGTGTATGGACAGAATGCCTTTATTTTATTTATTTATTTTTAATGCGGTGCTGAGGATCAAACCCAGTGCCTCACGTACTAAACAAGCGCTCTGCCACTGAGCTACAGCCCTGTCCCAAGTTTGCCTTTAATTTTTAGTTCCTCCTTTAAGCAGAGAAATTTAACATGTTTTGTTATGGCCCTTGATGACGTAAATGCATTCAAATTTATTTTTGCTTCTGAGACTTCAATTATTACGAATTGTTTTCCAAAAACAAAAACAATGTGTCTATTTATCCAATTTTCCTTTTCATCTCAGCAGTAATCAGAAAAACTGAATTTAACTGAGCTGCTGGAAAAATCTCACAAGGCAGAAGTAAACACAAGTACAACTATTGGTGTTTATAGTTGCATAGTGAAAAGTTCCTCTAAGATGTCTTACCATACAAATACCAGTGGTGTTTATGTGTGTGTTTCTGTCCGTTGAGGTCCATATGTAAAAATCCACCTGCTCCAAGAAATGACTCCCTTACTGGTGCAGAGATGCATACCTGTTAACCCCAGCAACCCAGGAGACTGAGGCAGGAGGATCCAAGTTCAAAGCCAGCCTGGACAAGTTAGTGAGACTCATCAAAATGGGGCTGGGGATGTAGCTCAGAGGTACAGCATCCCTGGGTTCAATCCCTAGTACCACAAAAGAAAGAGAGAAGGGGGTGGGGGAGGAAGGAAGGACTGTTAATGTGTTTTTGGCAACTCTTGAGCAGCTTGTTTGTAAATGTGTGCCCATGTGTAGATAAATTGACTTCTACAATGTAGGTCAAACAATAGGAAGGAATTTAAAACAAATAAAAGCACCCAGGTGCACTGGCGAATGCCTGGAATCCCAGGGTCAGGAGGCTGAGGCAGGTGTATTGCTCCAAGCCAGCCTCAGCAAAAGTGAGGCACTAAGCAACTCAGTGAGACCCTGTCTCACTATATATATATATATATATATATATATATATATATATATATATATATATATATATGGCTGGGGATGTAGCTCAGTGATTGAGTGCCCCTGAGTTCAATCCTGGGTACCTTCCCCCCATAAATAAAATAAATAAATAAAAACAAAACAAACAAACAAACAAACAAACAAAAAAAGCTCCTATGGGTCTAAGCTTTCCCCAGAATCCCCTTCTTTCACTGTGTAAATCATGAACTCAAATTTAACGATGAGGTCTGATTTAGTTGATCCTGCATTTATAATGCTTTCCAGAGTAAAGTTTTTGTTTTGTTTTGTTTTTTTAATCTATGCTGTTTCTTTATTGTATAAAAATTGTCTTTGAGTTGTGGATAACTTGCAATTTCAGTCAAAAGAGAGAGGAGGAAAAAAGGCAAACCTACTCTGTTGTGAGACAATGACTCAAATCAGTTATTTGGCACACCTGAGAACAAAAATTTGATTGATGTAACAAGAGTTTTGCTTTTCATCTGTTTTAACATCATAAATGCAGCTACTAAAACATTTTCTGACTGTGTATAGTCAATACAGCCCCACTGATCTTTTCATGGTTCTCTCCAGGCACAGAAGTAGACCTGAAATGTGAACTATATCGAGGGTGTAATTATTTTATTTACATCAATAATAGTCCTTTTTAAAAAAACTAGTAATAAAAGTCCAGCAAGTACATTTTTATGGATAATTGCTTTCAGTAGCTCAGGACAAAAGAGAATTATAGTAGTTGCTTTAACTAACCAAAACCAATCTTTCTTTTGGGGTTGGGGGTTTGAACTCAGGGGCACTCGACACATCCCCAGCCCTATTTTGTTTAGAGACTGGGTCTCACTGAGCTGCTTAGTGCCTCACTTTTTGCTGAGACTGGCTTTGAACTTGCAATCCTCCTGCCTCAGACTCCTGAGCCGCTAGGATTACAGTAATGTGCCACCGAACCCAGCCAAAACCAATATAGAACTAATTTTGACTTGAGTTCTAAATCTAATAGCATCCCTTCCCCCAAGTGTAGCAATTAGGAAGAAAATGCTGCTTTTCTTTCTTAATCAAGAACTTAATTGATATACAATTTGAAATGTCTGCTTTTAAGTATCAAGCAAGTTTTTTCCTTTTTTTGGCATGCTGGGGATAAACCAGGGCTCCATAAATGCTAGACAAGCCATCTACCACTGAGCTATTCCCTGGCCCTTTGAGCAACTTTTTAAAAAAGAATAAGAGAAGGCAATTTGGTCAGAGATTATTAAGACAAGTTTCTTCGGTTTATATCTACTTTATTATATTTTTCTCAGAAAAAAATAAAACTAGCTTTAAATGGTCACTGGTTTTATTTCAGGAGTATTGTTGCCAAATGCTCTTTGTCCCTGATGCCAATCCAATAAGAAGATTGGTTTTTGAGAAAAAGAAAAAAACAAGTTTTATAGCTTTGCTAGAGAAAGAGAAACTCCTGTCCCAGAGGCTGTGATTCTGCCCCTCAGCAGGAACAGGGGGCTTTGAAAGAGATGACTCAAAGGCTACATTCCATGTGTTCTCTGTTGGAGTTGTAATTTGCTTGTTAATTTGATAAGTAGTCATTTTTTAGATAGTCTGGTACCATCCCCAAAGTCTGGGTGACTTCGTTCCTATGGTGGGTGTGTACTCAGGGACAGATAACTCTTCCTAGGATGGGGAAGAAAGGTAATCCTGTTTTCCTTGAGATTGGGGGGCAGGGGGTAGATTAGGGAGGAGCAGGAAGAGAGGAAGAGAAAGAAACGTGTCCATTTTAAAAATAAGTTGCAGTGGCCAAGCAGCAAGGGCTATATTCAAAGCATAAAGTGGAGCATGGTTACAGTTTTATTTCAGGAGTATGACCAGGGTTTCGCTTCACTGCAAAATAGAGTTGTTTCAAAGGTAAATAAGGCTGATGGCCTGTGTTCCTAATGCTGCCCGGTTTCATCAGTTCATACCACTGAACAGGCAGATTTTATCTTGGGCAGTTCCAGTGCTTAACAAATGTCCTCACAATGCCTGATATTCAGTAATGATTATTTTGTACTCTGGGCTCTACCTCATCATTCTTTAAATCTAAAAATACAAGTAGATATGATATACCTTGAGAGATCTTCCTTTTAAACATGCAATGTGTATACACCAAAGGTATACAGAATAGTATCATAAATGAATTTTGCAGTCAGTTAAGCCTTGGCCCAAATTCCATGATTACTTTAATTTTAGCACTCTTATATTTAAAATAGAAGTAATCATTTCTGGTGTTACAATTACATAATATATGCAGAGTCTTCATAAATTTCATAAATAGAGGCTATTATTACATGTGCTATTTGAATATTGCTTAGGACCCTTTACTGTAGTAGAAAGTTAAATGAGACCCCAAAATGGAAACAAATAACCACATGTGTAGCCCCTTGGAATTCCTCTCCATCAAGTAATCAGCAAACTAAGGGCCTGGCCCTGTTTAGATGTGAAGAGCACCATCTAATCGGCAATAATGAAATGTAAATATGCAAAATATGGTCTTTATGCTGTTAGCTACAAATGTTAAATTGGGCCAGATGGGCAATTTGAGAAAAATCACAGTATAAAATATCAATAGTACACTGGAAATATGCTGAAAGAATAAAAAATGGAAGGTTCTCAGGAAAGTTAACGTTTTAGGACAAGCGAGAGAAACTTAACTCCACACAGCTTTGGGGAAAAAAAATTACTTGGTTCAACTAACTGAACTGTGGGAAGGGGTAGAGGGACATTTGTGCCTTTGCTAATACAAAATCCAGGCACTCTAACACTGAAGCCAGATTTAAAGTTAGGTAGTCAGTGTAGTTAGGTAAATCGGGTCTAATATCAAGTAAGATCTGAAACGCAGGACAACTCATGGAATGTTAATGAAGTCCCAGAAAGGCCCTAGGCCAAAGTCCACCCCAAAGAAATGTTAATGGAACCCAGGAAACAGCCCCCAACAGATTTGGAGATAGCCCATCCCAAGAAGTGATAATGAAGTCCTTCCTGCCCAGATTACTTGTTTGGCCCACCTGTGTCCCACCCCTTGGGCCTTCCAATTTACATTCCATCACCAAAACTATAAAAAGGGGAGACAACCGTAATTCCACGGATTCCACCTCTTGGGTCCCCTTCTTCCTCCGGGAGAAGTCTTTTCTGCTGTACTTTAATAAACTTCTAATTTCTACTCTGACCTTGCCTCGGCGTGCTTCTCTGGTGTTATTCTTCAACATTGGGGAAGCAAGGACTCCTCACCAGCCAAAAGCGGTAACAACACCAACAAAATTTTCTTCTCTTTTTACCTATTGTTGTCAACTTTACTTTCTTGGTCTGATTTTTTTTTTTTTTTTTTTTTTGCTAGAAGACTGGAACCAGCTTACAACTTTCCAGACTGTCCAGAGAGGAAATGACCTATTTTTAAAATTTCTAATTTAGCAAAGTTCTAAGCCAAATTTCTGACCGGCCACACCTGAGTCCTGTGCCCACTCCCAGGACAAGGGACATTATCAGCATTATCCCAGGCCTGGCAGGGGGAATGGAAGAGAAACAGTTTCATCAAAGGAATGGGCCTCATTTTTCAATGAGAAGTCAGTCACGTAGGACAGAGCCAACTGAGGTTGAGGTTTTAAAGCTAGGTGAGTCTATAATTGTCTAGTCAGCGCAGGAATAGGGTAGGACACAGGCTGAAAACCTACATTAACATCAATCAGCCTCTTTAAAACTTTATTCTCAAATGTACATTTATCATGTGATTTATGAGCACTGATAGAATAGATGGTTGATACTTGTTTAGTGATTGGTACCAGATGGAATGAAGCAAAATATAACAAATGAGTACATTTTAATCAGGGTCCAATCAGGAGAGGTAAACCACTCGATAATTTGAACAGAGAAAGCTCTGTACAAAGAATGATGAGCCATAACAGGGGATGTTATAATGAGGACTTGGTTAGTGAGAGTAAAGAGAACTTGGAAGGACACAGCAATAGCAGATAGGGAGCAGCCACTACCCACAGAACTGAGAAAAGGAAGGGGATCCTCAGTGTTGACATCCAGACCTTGTTGGAACAGCACAGCTTTAGCTCACTGGATGGCAGAGAACCCTGCAGAGGTGTCATGCTGTGTGAAGCCGGAAAATCACTCCTTGGCATGCTGCCCAGGGGAGGGTGGGAGTGGGGGATGGGGGACGGTGCTGTTTACAGGGAAATATCTTGTCACCAGCACTCCACTGAAAAGTCACCCAAGAGGTGCCATGAGAAGCTGCTTATAAGAAGGTGCCCCATGCTAATGACCCCTGGGTCAACTATGGGAGCCTGCAAGGAAAGTGCACCCCACGCAGGAAGAGTAACTCCTTTCTCTTCAACATCTCCCCAGCAGCCTCTAGTGGTAAAACTTGACATCATGCCTGAAGAATGCCCAGCTCTATTATCAGAGAGCAGGCAATAAAGGACAGACTTGGAGCTGAGAGCAACAAATTAGTCATTGGCACAGAGTTTTTATGGAATTTTCTTAAATACTTCTCTTAAAAAAAAATATCATCTGGCAGCATTATTCTGCTATACTTACACAGAAGTTAGCCAGAGATGGAGGAAGGCTGGTAGTGTCTCTCGAGGCTCTTCAAATTCTGCAAGTGAATGTCAGTAGAGGGAGCAGAGAGAGAAGAGGGGAGGGGAGGGGAGGGGAGGGGAGGGGAGGGGGGATAGTAGAGGATAGGAAAGGCAGCAGAATACAACAGACACTAGTATGGCAATATGTAAATCAATGGATGTGTAACTGATGTGATTCTGCAATCTGTATATGGGGTAAAAATGGGAGCTCATAACCCACTTGAATCAAATTGTGAAATATGATATATCAAGAACTATGTAATGTTTTGAACAGCCAACAATAAAAAATTAAAAAAAAAAAAGAAAATGTAAAAGGGGGGCTGCTGATACAGTCAGTTGGTAGAGTGCTTTCCTCTCTTGAACAAGGTCCTGGGTTCCATCCCCAGCAACACACACACACATACACACAGTAGAAGGAAGGGTGTAAGGGTTGAATAATCTTGCCTCTATAAGAGTTTTTCTGGTTCAGGATAAATGACTGAAGATGGAAACGCGGTAGACCCCTGGATCTTGGGGATGATATGGAAATATGTTCCTAGGTAAGTAAGCTTCAGCTGTACAGATGCAATGGAAATTACAACTCAGAAAAAATTTTATTATATAAAAGCATTTTTTACATACTGTATGAAAAAGATGCTTAGATGTTTGTTTTCATATATAGAATTCTACTCATTGGCAAAGGAGGCTTAGTAAGTGGTGGTTAAACATGTTGAAATGTTGACATTGAGGTGGATTTAATGTGTGTGTGTGTGTGTGTGTGATACTGGGGGTCAAACCCAGGGCCTGGCACATGCTAGGTAAACTCCCTACCATTGAACTACACCCCCGGCTCTTTTTATTATTTATTTATTTTCTAGGGGAGGGTACTAGGGATTGAATCCAGGGGTGCTTTACCACTGAGCTATATCCCCAGCTCTTTTTATTTTTTATTTTGAGACAGGGTCTCACTCACTAAGTTGCTGAGGCTGGCCTTGAATTTCTGATCCATCTGCCTTAGCTTCCAGAGTAGCTGGGATTACAGACATGTGCCACCACCACGCCTGGTGAATTTAAAATATTAATTAGGAAGATGATATGAGCTGGACTAAGAAGCAAAACTTAGTTTTTCTTCTTTTTGGTTCTGTCTTTCTATATCTTTATAAAACTATATGTTACAGCTAATAGAGAGTGGTACTATATAAAGCAGAACCAAGTCAGAGAGACCAAAAAAAAAAATTAAATTAGGCATTTTAACAGGGAAATTTTTATACAGGGAATTTGTTATTTAGGAATGAAAGAAGAAAATGGAACGCTGGGGTAACCCAGAGATAAGTCTGGGGAAATAAAAGGAAGCTACTGGGATTACCACCTCCTGTCCCTGGACAAAGTCCCCTATGGTTCCATAGGGAGTAAGGCTCTGAAAAGGGTTTCCTGCCAGGTGGCCTCTGAGGCTGTTTGTTCTAGGAATGGTAAAAGCTGGGCCAACACAAAAACAATCAAGTCAGGAAGGGCATTACTTCTCCTTGCCTTCTAATCTTCCTCTAATCTTCTAATTGCAGAATTTAGCAGAGCACCAACTGAAGGAACTCTGGGAAGTGTTATTTGCAAATTCCCAATCCCAGCATCACAGAATAACTTTTATAAAAGAGTCAATTTAGGGTTGAGAGGCAAAAGATAAATGGTCAGATAAGCAAGCTAAATAGCATAAATCATCATCTATTAATTTTTTTTTAAGATACTGGGGATCAAATCCTGGGATTTACAACTGAGCTTTATTTTCCTTTTTGAGAAAGGGTCTTACTAAATTGCCAAGGAGGACCTCTACCTTATGATCCTCTTGCCTCAGCCTCCTAAATTGCTGGGATTACAGGTGCACACCTCTGCCCCTGACTTGCTTTGTTTTCTTTTTTTTTTGGTGGTTGTGCTGGGGATTGAACCCAGGGCCTTGTGCATGTGAGGCAAGCACTCTACCCATTGTGCTATGTCCCAGCCCTCTTGCTTTGTTTTCCCATGTTATAATATGGGAAGACCTCAGCATCACTGTACAGCATAGCTGGAGGAGGGAATATGACTGGCTAACTTCAGCACCTCACCACTCTGCAACATGCCTAAAACCCTCCTTGGTCCTTTGCAAGACTGAAGCCATTACAGGGATTTATATAGATATGGAGTAACTGATTGCCAGCAGAGTGACACTGGGGACATCAGTAAATGCAGGAGCTATGAGTTTACCTGTGTGAAGACTGGGGGACTGGCTGCTTTGTAAGCCTTTCCAGTAACCCTTAGTCTACTCACCTGGCACTTTCTGTCCTGTCCTTTTTTTAAATAGTTACACAAATCAAATGCCCTATTCTTGAATTTCTTTGACAACATATCCTGATGGTCCATTAAAACCCATGCTTAGATCAATAGCCTTTAAACAGGTTTATTCAATAGGTCTTTTAGGTGAACTTTTAAAAGGTAAGAGAAATAATCTTGTTCATTTTGTTCTGAGGGTGGCAATAGAAATGCCTTCTTTCTTAGAATGTGTTTATTGCAAAGAAATGGAAAGAAAGCATTAAAACAAGTGGAGGACTGTATTTTATTTTTTCTTATTGTCCCTTTTAAATTCAAGAATATCCATCATTACCTTATGTGCATATACAATTACATGACTGGTGTAACTACATCATGAACTTCCAGAAGAATGAGAAGTTATACTCCATTTATGTATGATGTGTGAAAATGCATTCTACTGTCATGTATAACTAACATTAGAACAAAATTTTTAAAACTATTAAAAAAAACCAAAAAAAATCCAAGAATATCCATGGACAGATTTTTATAAAAATGGATAGAGAACTGAATGTGTTATTTATAGTTACAGGTATTAATTCTAAAAGGTAATGCCAGAAAAGGCCATTATAGGTCGGGTGCGGTGGCTGAAGCAGGAGGATTGCAGGTTCAAAGCCAGCCTCAGCAACTTAGTGAGGCACTAAGCAACTCAATGAGACCCTGTCTCTAAATAAAATACAAAACAGGGCTGGGGATGTGGTTCAGTGCTCCAGTGCCCCTGCGTTCAATCCCCAGTACCCACTGCCCCCACAAAAACAAACTGACTATAGTACCCAACTAGTCTAAAATGTAAACTGTTTTTACTTATTGGGGAAAATGAAGCTGATACTAAGTGAATTACAATTTGGGCACAAGAAACTATTACTCACCTTATAAAGCTGAGCCTTATATAGATCCAAAGGCAAATGATAAGATGTATTCATTTTGGCTTTTAAAGTCTATTTTAAATACATCTAATCCATTTTATTTGTTTTTTTTTAACAGGTTTATTGGGGGAATAATTCATATTCCATAAAATACACGTTTCTAAAGTCACGATTTCATGATTTTAGTATATTCACAGAGTTATGCAACCATTACCATTATCTAATTTTAGATCATTTTCATCTCTCCTCAGGTATCTTAACAGGTTGTAGTTATTCCCATTTCCTCCCATTTCCCAATTTCTTCTACTTTCTGTCTACATGGATTTGCCTGTTCTGTGGTCTTCTGTATCAGGCTTGTTTCCTTTAGCATAATGTTTTCCACATTCATCCATTTCATGGTATATATTCATACTTTTATTTTTACTGCTAATAATATTTTATTATATGGATAACACCTTTTGTTATTAACCTGAACAACAGTTGATGGATATTTGAGTTATTTCTACTTTTTTTTTTTTTTTTGTACCAGGGACTAAACCCAGGGTAAACTTAACCACTGAGCCACATCCCCAGCCCATTTTTATTTATTTATTTATTTTTTTTTGAGAGAAGTTCTTGCTAAGTTGCTTAGGACCTCACTAAGCTGCTGAAGCTAACTTTGAACTTGTGATCCTCCTGCCTCAGCCTCCTAAATCACTGGGATTATAGGCATGTGCCACTGCGTCTGGCCTCTTTTGACTTTTTTTAACATTAGCCCCAAATTAGAAACAACTCAAATATCCATCAATAAGATATATTCATTATCTTGATTGTAGTGATGGCTTCATGGGTATATAGTTAGGTTAAGATAAAATATGGCTTAAATACGTATAGTTGTGTGTGTCAATTGTATCTAAAAGCTGTTAAAATTATTTCACATAAATTTTATGATTCTCTTAGCAGTAGCATGTTCCCCAACATCTACATTAGTTTGAATATTTATGATGTATTTTTGTATATTGTATAAACAATACCGTATGGTGCATTTTTACTTTAATTTTAAAATATTGGTATTTGATCTGATATGTCCCCCAAAGGCCTATGTGTTAAAAGCTTAGTCCCAGCCCATGGTGCTGCTGGGAGGGGGTGGCCCCTTAGGAGATGGGGCCTAGTGGGAGGAAGTTAGATCATTGGGGGCTTGCTGTCAAAGGGGATTCTGGAAGGGTAGTCTCTTCCTCTCTTGCTTCCCAACTGCCATGAGGTGAACATCTTGCTCCACTGCATGCTCTTTGTCTTGATGGTCTGCCTTGCCCTGGGCCCCAAAATCAATAGCACCAATTGACCATTGACAGAAACCTCAGAAAGCATGAGCCAAAATAAAATTTTTTCCTTATAATTTTAGGTATTTGTTACAATAATGGAAAGCTAATGCAGTATTACATTTGGCAACTATTTTAAAAATCCAATTTTAGCTTTAGAAGTTTTTGTTTGATTATATACATAGTTTTGTTTATTTGTTTGGGGCAGTACTAGGGATTGAACTCAGCGGTGCTCTACTACTGAGCTTATTTTGAAACAGGGTCTCACTAACTTGCCCAGAAAGACCTTGAACCTGGAATCCTCCTGTCTTAGCTTCCTGAGTAGCTGGATTCCGGGCAGAATGTGCCACTGAGTCTGATCTAATGATGTTGTGTATGAAACAATGAATATTGATATCAAGAAGGGTGTTTTTAATAATTTTTTCCTGGTGATCTGGAACAGGAATTAAGGATTTAGAATGCAGGCCAGTGTCCATTTCTACTCTCATACTAATTTGAAAAGTATAATTTTCTTTTATTGGGTGGGTGCCTCATCCATCCCAATTACCAGATGCTCTCAATTACTGGCTGATCTTCACAATCGCCTGGGAAGATTCCTGTGTGCTATTTATTCTTTGTTATTGTGATACAGGCAACCTGAAATATTACTCAAACCATTAATTTTATTATTTATTATTAAATATAATATATTTATATAATATATAAAATTATGTTTTATCATATAAAATTGCTTTTTACATATAAAATTTATTTACATATAAAATAGTTTTTATTTTATAAAATTTCAAATATTTACGAACTAAAATGTATAGTATAATATATATATGCACATTACCTGATTTCTACTATCATTGAGTCATGATGATTTTTGATTCATTTATAACCATCCTCTACCTTCAATTTCAGTAATCTGTAATTTTAAGAAGTTTTCTGGGTGATTGTGATATGACACATAAAGGTTGGGTAGTAGTCTATTGTGTATGGACATGCTAAAATGTACTTGATGGATTCTGTGTTTAGATAATCTTCCATTTTTGGTGGGGAGGGAAAAGGATATGATATATAAACTAATCTTGACCTTGGCTACACCAATTATTTAGGTCTCAACTATAGTTTTTGTAATCATGCATTTCCATTCTATATACTTACCTCATTGAGAGTTTCTTTGAAAATACATGATATTGCTTGATGAAGATTTATTGATTTACTTATCTGACCATGCAAAAGCAAAAATGCTATTAGGTACTTGGTAAAGACAAAAGTTTTTCTTTCTTTTTTTGTGAATGAACCCAGGCAAAAGAAGCTTATACTTTCCAAGCATACAAAGAGATTACAGTCTCACTAGGGAGCTTGTAATGGGACTTCTTGTGATTGCTTTGGTAAGAATCAACAAATATATGAAAAATGTTCATCATCACTAGCAATTAGAGAAATGCAAATCAAAACCACTTTAAGATTTCAGCTCACTCCAGTCAGAATGGCAGCTATTATGCATACAACAACAATAAGTGTTGGTTAGGATGTGGGGGAAAAGGTACACTCATCCACTTTTGGTGGGACTGCAAATTGGTGCAGCAAATATGGAAAGCAGTATGGAGATTTCTTGGAAAATTGGGAATGGAACCACCATTTGACCCAGCTATCTCTCTCCTTGGTCTATACCCAAAGGACTTAAAAACAGCATACTACAGGGACACAGCCACATCAATATTTATAGCAGCACAATTCACAATAGCTAAACTGTAGAACCAACCTAAATGCACTTCAATAGATGAATGGATAAAAAAATGTGGCATATATATAAATGGAATAATACTCAGCAATAAAAGAGAATAAAATCATGGCAGGTAAATGAATGGAGTGAGAGAAGATAATGCTAAGGGAAGTTAGCCAATCCCAAAAAACAAATGCCGAATGCTTTTTTTTTTGATATAAGGAGGCTGATTTAGAGTGGGAGCCTGGGAAAAATAGATGAACTCTAGATAGGGCAGAGGGGTTGGAGGGGAAGGGAAGGGGCATGGGGTTATTAATGACGGTGGAATGTGATGATCATTATTATCCAAACTACAGGTATGAAGACATGAATTGTTGTGAGTATACTATGTATACAAATAGAGATATGAAAAAAAATGTGCTCTATATGTGTAATAAGAATTGTAATGCATTCTGTGTATGTGTATATATATATATATATATATATATATATATATATATATATATATATATATGAAACTAAGGTAGCCATGGAAGGAGAAATACAAGGTTGAAAGTATGTGATGAGCTGCTCCTGCAAGAACCTCATTCTGTTCTTGGTTTATTAGGAACATTCACCTTAGTGATGCCAAGGTACTTTCCTCCCAAAGAAGTGGCAATTACAAGAAACTAAATCATAGTTTTTTCTTTCCAATCATATAGGCAATGGGATCTCAGGACCATAGTCCTAGTTCTGAGATGTGGAACTTACTCAGTTCATCTCGCTGAAGCATACACAGGTGCTCCCATTTCTCTACTTCTTTAGGTGTCCAAATTGGGATTGAGCGAGCATCTTGTGACATACATCAGCATCAGTCCTTAGAGCAGTCATGCCTTGAAGTGTGGGCACAGTTAAGTAAAATGGCCAGCAAGACACACTCCCTCAAATGGAGGCTGCATCCTGTGCTGGGAATAACTTAGCTGTCTCAGTCTCTTTAACCCATCTCCTTGCAAAATCCTTCTATGGGATCACTCACCTGGCATGGTTTTCCCATGGTTTCCTTGTGTCCTTCCTTCTTCTTTCCATTTATTTATTGGTAAGTTTTTAAATTGAGTTTGGTGCCTATTAAATCAGACCAAGAAATTTTAAATTACTTTAAAAATTAAAAAAAAGAAAGAAAAGTGGTTTCCTTTAGGGCTAGCAGAGTTTAATGTTCAACACTCTCCTGTGGTAAGAAGTATTGGCTTCCCAAGATGTTTCTTCTCCACCATTCTTTTTACCTTTTTTTTTGTGGTGCAGGTGGGGGGGCAGGGGGGGGAGGATTGAACCCAGGGCCTTTGCATGCGAATGTGAGGCAAGCACTCTACCAACTGAGCTATATCCTCAGCCCTCTTTTTATCATTTTGGTATAACAAGAATATAGAATAAATGATGTGTGCAATGTTGAAGACTTTTTTATTATATAGGAGTGTGTAGCATTGACAACTTAAAAGGTTTGTAAAGGACATTGCTAAGGCTGGTTCCAAATTACCAGAAAAAAGTGGGAAATGGAGTCACAGGCTGATTATTTTTATTATTTCAGATTTTAATTTTTTCAAAATTGTTATTATTTAACACTTTAGTATTTAAAAGTCTAGCCAGACTTTTACCAGTAGCTAGTTCCTCCTTATGAGTAGCTAGCAAATGAAACATACAAGCTATTCTCTCATTTTACCCTATTGTTAAATTACAGATAAGGCCTTTTTTTTTTTTTTGTACTGTGGATTACCTAGGGATGCTTTACTACTGAGCTACATCCCCAGCCCTTTTTACTTTTTTTATTTTGAGACAAGGTTTCCCCAACTTGGTAAGGCACTTTTTGGTGGCAAAAATAGAAATCGGGGATGCGTCTCTATCACACAACTCTTTCTCTGCTTTGCCTGGACACTTAGTTGAATTATTTTCTGTCTCAAAATGTTGGGGATTTTTAAATCACCTTCTTTTGACTAAAATATCGCCTTAATTTTTGTTCCCCTATTCCACAAAGAATATTTGATGATTAAGAAAAAATAAAAGCTATTTGCCCTAATAAATGATCTATCATTGAAATCATTCAAGAGATGTGTATTGCATTTGTTCTGTTCTGTTTTTTTGGTGCTTAGGATCCAAGCCACGGCCCTGGACACATTAGGCAAGCACTCTGTCATTGGGTGCTTGCTGGCTGATTTTCAGAATCACCAGATTCCTGTGCACCATCCCTTGCTCTTCCGATTCAGGAAAACTGGGATCCATAAACCTTGATTGTAAACTTTTTTATTTTCCCCACATTTTTTGAATACCTAATTACTAAGTGAAACCAATGCTTGATATTACAGCACTTGCTAGAAATCCTTTTAAGAGGAAGATTAATTTACTTTTAGAAATGCGGTTTTGGTGGAAATGCTCACAGTGGACTAGAGATAAAGATTAAAGCTTGTAAAAGAGAATAGGGCTAAATAAGGTTACAGATAAGACTTGGGGAGGGGCTGGGGTTGTGGCTCAGTGATAGAGTGCTTGCCAAATGAGATGAAATCAAGGTATCAGATAGATCCACAAATGTGAAGGAGAGTCTCAAAATGAGAAGGTGGTCAAAGCTGTCAAACATAGCAACCAAGAGAGAACGGGTTGGCCATGCAGAAAGTCACTGGGTAAAGTAACACAATTATTTTGGTGTTAAAAAGTGTATTGTGAAATCCTTTGACATTTGGGATTTTGGAAGTCAGTCTTGGCAATTCCCCAGTTTTCCAGGAACACAAATTATGGTCTATTAAACTCAGGAAGGAGCTCATATAAATGAATTTTATTTGATCCCAAATATTACTACCTACTTAATATTGGAGCAAAACCATGCTAGAATACACAGACTAAATAGCTATAATAATAGCACAATGGTTCATAAAATAATTTTATTTCTGTCTTACAGTCTGGAGGTGAGTCTGGTCCAAGCTTATAGGCCATGGAGCATTTAGGGACCTGGGTTCCTCCACCTCATTGCTCTGCTATCTTTTAGGGTGTTGTGTTTTCATGGCAAAGCTGGCTAACTAGTTTTAAAAATGTTTTCAAAACAGCTCAAAAGAGGTAGGAAAAAAAAAAGTAGGAAATAATAAAAGGCATGAGGTTTTATTTTTAAGGAGATGAACCGGATGATAAATTTGACAATTCTGCTTCTATTCCATTAGCCTAAACAAAATCATATGGTCACATTTAGTTGCAAGGTAGTTTGGAAATATAGTCCAAACCTGGGCAGCCATGTGCCCACTTAGTACTTGGGGGAAATAAAATTGGAAATGAAGATGATAATAAACAATCTTTTACAGGTAGGAACTGGAAGATATAGGTCTTTCTTCAAAAAATGTTGTTTTTTTTTTTTTTTTGGTAGGACTCAATTACTTAAACTTTTACTTTTTTTTTTTTTCTTATAACACTGGGAATTGAACTCAGGACCTTGCATATGCTAGGCAAGCACTCTACCACTGAGCTACATCCCCAGCCCTTTGTAGTAAAATAGTTTACTTCTGTGTGTGTGTGGTATTGAGATTGAAACCAGAGGTGTTTTATCACTTTATCCCAGCCCTTTTAATTTTGAGACAGAACCTCACTAAAATTTCCCAGCTGGCCTTGAAATGAACTCCTGCCTCAGTCTTCTAAGTTACTGGGCCAGGCATGCACCACTCACCTAGAAATTTCTTACTATTTTTGTTTGGATTCAGAGGATTGGTAAAACAACTAATGAAATTACATTTGTCATTATTTTCATGAATTATTGAAAGACATTCATTCTGTGTCTACCTCGCAAGACCAACAAAGACTTATATCCGTAGTATCTATCTATTGTTGTGTAAGAAATTACTTACCAGTTTAGGGGTATAAAATGTTATCTCAAAGTTTCTGAGGTATTGAGAATTTCGGAGTTTATCTGGATGGTTCTGGATTGCTCATGAGGTTGCACTAAAGGTTTTGGCTAGGGCTGCAGACATCTGAAAGCTTGACTGGGTTGGAGGATTCCCTTCAAATCTTACTGTTGGAAAGAGGCTCCTGTTCATTAGGAAGGGAACCTTTGTATAGGTTTAACATAGTAGTCAGCTTCTACCAAAGTGAGTGACCCATTGTTCCTGCAGCGCTAGGCCAGAGGCCTACCTCTGGGATATCTATTCCCATTATTCACTGATACAGCAGAGTCCACAGCCATCGATTTTGGACTCCCACAGGGAAGATTTCAAATGAGTTGCACAGATGAATAGACAGGAGTTTATTAGAGAAGGTGAAATTAAGGGCAGATAGCACATGTACCAAGCTGAGTTGGTGTAGCACTCCAGAGTCTTGAGTTTTTAAGTGTTTTAGGTCCTTTGTTCTTGTCTCATTTTCTTATACCCTGCCTTTTGACTGATAAGCAGTTTAGTACCCATTGTTATTTTGTATAGCCCACAGCAATTTTCTTTGTGAGGGTCAAGATGACCTGGTCACAAGAGATAGCTCAGGACTTGGTTTTGAAACAACAGTTTCCTTAAGGGGATTATAACTAACTATGCCTGGGGAAGTCTGACATATCAGTTCTCATTTTCCAGATGTTTGTCATCTTTGATACAGTTCCCTGTTATCTCCAGTCCCGTGATTTGTGATTTGTTTGATGTCCTCCCTGTAAGTCATCTCCCTTTTGGTTCTCCCCCTACCTGCCTGCGCATGACTAACTGCCTAAAATCACCACCTCTGGAAGGGGTCCAGTAGCAAAGGGGATCGGTGGCAGAGAAGAGCAGGAGTTTAGCTTGGATTTGGCCAAACTAGGAGGACAGTCCTGTGCAGAAGACATCCAGAATGGCACAGGGAAAGGACAAAAGTGGGAGCCAAGAGGAGCAGCGCAGAGGTGTGGTGAAGTTCTGTTGAGGTTCTGTGGATTCTGCTGGCACTAGGGCTTCTGGGCAGTTTTTACTCCCAGCATGAGATGAAGCTGAGAAGGTAAAACAACCTAAGGTCCGTTGAGAAGGACAATGATTGGGTGCTTCTTTAAATCCCCCAATTTTGAAGAAGCTCCTGTTATACCATGAGAGGTGGGGTGTAAATGTAACCACCAAAATGCCAAGTGTCTCCAAGTTGGTCTCAGAAGTGACATCATCACTTTCAGTCTCTTTCATTGGTCACTCAGGCCAACCTTGGCACACAAAGTGGGAGCCATCTCTACAAGAGTGTGAATACCAGGAAGTGGGAATCCTGGTATGGGGAGCCATCTTGAGGCTACCCACCACCATACCTAACCTTACCTTAGGAAGGAGCTAAAAAAATCTTCATGTAACCTATTAGCCTATCTTTTAAAACAAATTATCAAAGTAAACAAACTAATGAGATATTGAGAGAATACAAGGAAAAAAAATTTGGTTGACACATTTGTGTAAGATTGTTGGTAAATTTGTTGCTGAAAGCCTGTTTCTTGTCCCTGTTGCCAATCCAATAATGAGGACACGGTTTTGAGAAAAATCAAAAAGAAGGTTTATTGCTTTGCTAGAAAAGGAGAAACACAGGGGACTCCTGTCCCAGAGGCTGTGATTCTGCCCATCAGCAGGAACAGGGGACATTTAAAGAGGTGACTCAAAGGCTACATTCCACACATGTTCCCTGTTGGAGACAGACATTTCTGAGATCTTCTGGTACCACCCCCAAAGTCTGGATGACTTTGTTCCTATGGTGGGTGTGTACTCAGGGACAGATAACTCTGCCTAGGATGGGGAAGAAAGGTAATCCTGCTTCTCCTGAGATTAGGGACAAGGAGAGATTAGGGAGGAGCAGGGAGAGAGGAAGAGAAAGAAACATGTCCATTTTAAAAATGAGTTGCAGTGGCAGAGCAGCAGGGGCTATACTCAAAGCATAAAGTGGAGCATGGTTACAATATCATTAGGTTCTCAGAAGCATCACACTTCAGATTTTATTTTATTTAAATAGAGTCTATTTAAAGATGTCTTTCACTTTTGCAGGTCAGAAATGAATTTCTCAGAATGGACATTTTTCAATCAGTTTCAGTGTGGTTTCTCGAAAAGTGTCAACAGTTAATATTAACAAGTGTTAAAGTTAGTGAATTTTTGTAAATTTTAGTCCAGTTTAAAGACATAGGATCCTCTAACATTGCCTGAATACTGAGTTATATTTGGGGAGTTGGCGCACAGAGGTCTGTCTTGGATTAGGTCTCAAAATACCTAAAGGATTTCCTTATACAGGGTGAGATACAACAGGTGCATCACTTCTAATTTTGGAACTAGAATCAGATAGTTTAGAGTTAGGCTGGTCTGTACTCATTGAGCAAAAGTGAAGATAAGCAATTTTACCATAATATCCAGTGTAGAAATGACCAAAAGTATGTTATTATTTTATTACTTCTGATAACAAATCACATTTTTTACAAGATAGCATAGAATTTTGATGATTCTGATAAAGGCCTCTCTTTTCTTAGTATTCCATAATTCATTTAAAAATATGTTGAAAGTGGGATCCTTAGAATAGTTAAGCTAATGATCATGTCCGGTATTATTTTGATTTTACTATTATCAGTGAATTAAATTTTTGCAATGGAAAATAAAGGCATAGAATGAAAGGTGGATTTGGTTTCTTCAAAGAATTTCAGAAAAATTCTGGGGCTTTAGAAGATGTTGCCATTATTTCATTTTGACATTAAATACAAATACATTTAAGTAATTAAAATATGGATATATCTCAAAATGGAAAATGTGCTTCAAACACTATCAAAATTTTACATATAAAATCAAGCAAAGCTTTATCTTTATCTTTGAATGACTTGAAAAAAATTAATGCAGTACAATCTTGAACATTTCAATTACAAAAGTTGAAAAATTTTGAATTGTGAAGTCCCTGGAAACATAACTTTTTATTATATAATCCAGATATTGAGCAATTTAATATATACAGATTTCCCCAAAATATAAATTGAATATGAGAGTAACTTTAGGAAGTCTTACTGAGGAGTAATAAAAATAAATGTTAGGAAAGGTATGGTTTTCTTTTTGCTTCTCAGGTAATTTGTTTCTTATATAATTGATATATAATCTACTCATTTTAGAAATTTGTATTTTAAGTCCTATAGATTATTTTTAAAAAATTTTTTCTAAGTCTAAAAGGCAACACATGTTGTAGAGGCAATGCTCTACTTTTTTTTTTTTGAGAATAGTATATGCAATGTAATACATTCAAAAGAAAAGCAACAGGTTTGATCTGAAACCAGATTTTTTTCTTTTCTTTTTGTATTGGGGATTGAGCCCCTTGGGGGGTTAACCACTGAGCCACATCTCCAGCCCTTTTATTTTATTTTTTTTTTTGTTAAGTTTGAGACAGGGTCTTGCTAAACTGTTTAGGGTCTCACTAAATTACTGAAGCTGGCTTTGAACTTGTGATCTTCCTGACTCAGCCTCCTGAGTCATTGGGATTACAGGCATGTGCATGCCCCATGAAACAAGATTTTTTTTCTATAATGTTTCCTCTCTACAATATTTAAATAATCTAATATTGTTATAAGGTCCTTGCTTAGCGTCTGGATGGTGACAGCCGCCATTTCAAGGAAAAAGTTTCGCTTTCCCGCCCAAGGGCCTTTCTGAGAAAGGCTCACCACTCCCTCATACCAACCTAACAATTAACCCGGGGCATTAGGATCAGCTCCCTCTCATTTCTGAGCCTGCCCCATAAAAGTCCTGGAACCCAAGCCTGTTTTGCTTCTCTCTCCTGTAGAGAGATGACCTTTATTTGTCAGCTCTGACGAATAAACTCTCTGTGATCTCTGCCCGGTCTTTCATTTCTTGCTTTCCCTTCAATTGTGACAGGACAGTTTTTCATTAGATCACAATAATGTTTGGATTTTCTAAAAATAGCAAATTGGAGATAGGATATTTAAACATGAGGAAATTTAGCCAGATGTGGTGGCACATGCATGTAATCCCAGCTATTCAGGAGACTGAGGCAGGAGGATTACCAAGTTCCAGCCAGGCCAGGCTCAGCAATTTCACGACGTCCTAACCAACTTAGAGAGACCCTATTTCAAAATAAAAAATAAAAAAGGATAGGGATGTAGGTCAATGGTAAAGCGCCCTCGTTTAATCCCTGGTTTTAAAAAAATATCAAACTTAGATGCCACAAGGGAAGTGAAAATATGACTCATTGCTTGCACTGAAACAATGTCTAACAAGAGTTTTCAGTAAATTAATGTAGGATTCTCACCATCTGGCCTGCCTTGGTCCCCCTTCCAAAGAATTCAACTATATCTAAACATACCATAATCCTCCACTTTTTTTCCCTCTCCTCCACCATGGCCTCAAGGCTGTAGTAGTTTTTATGATTAACCATGTATTTAAATAAGGACACCAGATGCTGTTGTGTTTTGGCAAATTAAAACTCTGGTGTCTCAGAAGCGTGTTGGATAAATACTGGGTTCCAAAGCCTCATTCGATTTGCCATTTCCTGTCATGCAACTTTTGGGGGGGGGGTAGGAGTTGAGTGGGAAGCCTCCAGCACTGCTGGACTCCATGGCAAGTACAACATGTTATCAAGTGATTACAAGATGAGAGTATTTTTAACAAGGTAAATATCTAATTTCTTCAAACAGTTGACTTCTCTATGTTGCGGTGCTCAACTAGTGACAAGGTGAAAAAAAAAACCAAAAAACAGGCATCATCTTGCCGTGGTGCGTGAGCTGCACTTTCAATTTCTGATTGGAACCAGCAGCCTATGGCTGATTTACGGTCAGCTGGTGTCGTCCCGCACGGTGGCGGCTCCAGGAGCCTGCCTCAGCGGTTAAAGCCACTTCTGCGGAGACGCCCGGAGCGCGGCAGGGGGGAGGGGTGCACACAGGTGCGCCCTCTGTTTGGAAATACACAAAAGGCCAGCGCCGCCGCCGCTGTGTCCCTGGCAACTCCACGCACGCGGCGCGCGCGCACTTCCCGCGGCCCCGCGGCGCAGAGGGCGGGAGGCCGGGCGGCGGCGGCGGCGGGCGGGGCCGAGCGGCGCGCGCAGGTGGCCGCGCGTCGGCTGGCGGAGACCCTCGGCCTGCTTGCGGACGCGGCGCCTGGGAAGCGCGAAGCCGGCTCCGCGCGGCGGCGACGGCGCCCGCGCTGTAGGGACTTGTAGTCCGCGTGCCTCCCGGGCGCCTCCCCCGGGTAGGCCGGCCCGGGCGTGCCCGCCCGCCGCACGCCGACTTCCTGCCGCTGCCAAAACTACACCTCCCGCCGTCCTCTCCGCTCTGGGGCTGAAAGCGAAAACAAATTTTACGCTGCGAGGGTGCTGCCCTCCGCCGGGAGCCCCCTCCCGCTCCCCGCCCCTCCGGCTCCCTCCGGCGAGGTGGGGAAACCCAAGGCCGCGGCTTTCTCTTTTGGTTTCTTCGGCTCCCGGCGAGGAGAGCGCGCGAGGCACGCAGGCCTCGCTTCACCCGAGGCGGCCCGGCGCGCGCCAGCGGCGGGGCTTTCCTAGCCCCACTCTCGTCGGGACCAGGAAACTTGTGGGGCCGGCGACCCTCGGCCCAGCGCCCGAGCGGGGCGGTGAGGCGGTCGGAAAGTGACTGCTCCCTCTCGGGGCGTTCCTTCATCCCCCCCGTGCCCCCGGGCGCGTGGCCCCTCCGGGGAGGCGGCCGCGTGCGGACGGCCATGCACTAGGCAGGGCTCCCCTATGCGCCGGGAGAGCGCGGACCGCTGCCTCGGGCCGCCGTCTGCCGCAGCTCGCCGAGCCCGAGCCGGAGCCGCCGCCTGCCCCAGGCCGGGGCGTCGAGCAGCCGGCGGCGCGGCCATGTGGGGCTAGCCCGCGCGCCTGGCCTGCAGCGGGACCGGCAACATGGAGGCGGCCGTCGGCGCCCCCGACGGCGGGGACCAGGGCGGCGCTGCGCCCCGCGAGGACGCGACGCCCATGGACGCCTATCTGCGAAAACTGGGCTTGTATCGGAAACTCGTAGCCAAGGACGGGTCGTGCCTATTCCGGGCCGTGGCGGAGCAGGTAATGGGCGGGGGCGGCGGCGGCGGCGGGCGGGGTGGGACGCGGCGGCTCAGCTGTCCTGGCTGCCCACGTCCCGGGCCGCGCGTGGCCCGGCTGTCGTCACCGCCGCCCATTGTGGCGCCGGAATGGGACTGAGAGTTGAGGACAACTTGTGAGGCCTGCGCGGAGTGTGCCTGCCGGGGACCTGGCGACAAGCTGGTTTTTCACTTGTGTTCCGCATTCAGCTCCCCTGGGTTTTCTAAGCGCAGCGTTCACCCCGGTGAACCGCACGTTTGCTAGAGGAGGCGGTGCCCCCTCCCCCTGTTTGTTGGACTTTGGAATGTGGGGTAATCAGGCTCACTGATGTCACTTGAAGCAAGGGGGCAAACTTTGCCGTTTGAGAAAACCCACCTTTTACAAATACAGAACATGTTGAATGAATTGAGCTTGAGTAGTTTCCACACCTCATTAGCTGGGCGAAGCAGCGGAGGTATACTAAAAAAAATTCACGTTTTCCGAAAGTATTTTTGTGTTGGTTGGAGGAGGGAGTGTTCGTAACTAGGGTTCTCGGGGCCTTTCTTGACCGGATCCTCCACCCTCCCACCCCCGTTTGAAATGGCCAAAATCATTTTTAATAAACTTGCTTAGGAAGATAGTTGTGATTTTTTTTTGAAAGTTTTTTTTTCGTGTTATATAATACTGTACATTGTAAGTGTGCAGTCACCAAAAAGCATCGTATATTTGAAAAATAGCTGCTTGAGTAGTTGGATAAAAAAGTTTCACTGCCCGGGTATTTTCATACCTTTCATAGTTTGTTTCCCTTTGGCTAAGGAACAACTCCTCCTCATACCCTGGGGGGTTTTTAATGATGCTTCTGGTTTTTTTCCTTCCCCCTCACTTTTTCTGAATGTTAAATAGCTTTTAGAATTTCTATTTGTGAAGAAGTGTTTTATCTAACATCTGGAGACTAGTCTGACTAGTATGTTATCTCTCTCTTTTTTTTTTTTGTGATATTGGGAATTGAACCCAGGGACACTGTACCACTGAGCCACACCCCCACACCCCACATTTTTTTTTTTTTTAATTTTGAGATCGGGTCTGGCTATGTTGTTGAGGCTGACCTGGATTTTGCATCCTCCTACCTCAGCATCCTGAGTAGCTGGGATTACAGGCTTGAGCCCTGGTGTCTGGGTGTTCTCCTTTTTTAAAAACATCAATAGGCCAGATATTTATTTTCAAAGGCCTCTCGTTTTTTACATCTATAGTATGGAATCTTTGTTTAAAACAAGAAATTGATTTATTGGGGATCAGCCTTTGCAGCATTTCAGGCATTGATAGTGAAACATTTTCTTTAAAAGTTCTCCAAACCAGGCTCTGTCTTTTTCAGTTCATTAAACTGCTCTGATTTTCAGAAATTTAGGATGTTCAGTGTGAGTGGAGTATGTTCACACACCCACCCCAGTACTAACTATCAGTAGGTAAACAGTCTGCCCCATTTGTGAATTTTTCAAATCTCCCCATCTGTTGTGCTTCCTCTGTCTCAGCCTTTTTGGACTCCTCAACACCTCCAGAAGCAGAAGAGATGAAAATGAAGTCAGCTCATAGTTAATAGATACTATTGGCTTTAGCAAGAGTTTGGTCAGGAAGGAGGTAGAAGTTAAATTTGGAGTTGAATTATTCAGATCCTAGTTATTGAAGCAGAAAGGTTTGACTGTTTCCACTATTATATGCCATAGTTGGTGAACCTGGATTATTCAGAAGCCTGTTCATAGTGTAGTAGAATTTATTGAGTATTTTTGTAGGGGCAAGAGCTAGTTAACACTAAAAACTCAATAACATCCAATAACACTTTTTTTTTGTAATTTATTATAATGGGATTCAGGTTGGGCATAAGGGACTGCCTTCTCCAATTATCTGACTCTGATTTTGAGCTTAGCTCTAGGAGATGAATTTTTGGGTGAAAACTGGGTTTTTCAGCAGACAGGACTAAGGGTGTAGCAGTTATGGCTAAAGGCAAAGTCTGGGGAAAAGGGAGATAACACCACTCAGGCTGCCCTTTTAAAATGAGTACAAAGGATTTTCTTTTAAACTGATGATTTTTATATAAAATTACAATAGGTAAAATTTCTAAGGAGTCAGTAATCTAAATGGCAGGCTGTAGAGATGGGGAGATCACATTTTTTTGGGTGGACCCTTCCCTTTTTTACAGTTGTGGATCTGGGCCTGCAGGAGGCCTGACCTGAATCAGCTCCTAGCCATAGAGCTAAAAATAGGGCACTCTTAGAGGACTTGCTAAAACAGTGTGTCTCATCCTTTCCCAGTGTTTATCACTATCTTGTCCTAAGGAGCGATGGAAAGCCTCCTCTCTGTAGCTTACTTTCATGTTTGCAATAGTTTGTAAAGATGGATTTTTACCACACCATTTGAATTCTTCTTGAGGTCCTTGAACTTGTGCAGTAAATTACTTTTTATACAGTTGTCATTTAACCTTGCTTGTCTTGCAGTGTTTGGCTTTGTAAATTACCAGCACCCCACAATTTATGGAACTTGAGAGTTTTGCTTTTGAGCAACAAGTTTAGATTGATTCTATATGCTAAAATATTTGTTAAAAGAGGAGAAAAACCATTAGATATCCCTGCCATTGTTTTTGATGGGAAATAAGCTTTACTAACTTATATCTGCCACCTGTTGCTAGGTAGATGGCTTTAATAGTAGCTCTACTTTGCTAATGGCAGGAAAGCCCTATCGGATGACACTGCCTGAGTCATACTAAAAATGACTTGATTCATGATAGTGTCTAACGTTAGCTACAGAAGTGTTGGCTGAATGTCATTTGTGGAACTGGCAAAAAAAAATTTGGGTGGGTTTTTTTTGTGTGTGTGTGTGTTAAGTGTTGAACCCAGAACCTTATGCTTGCTAAGTGAGCACTCTATCATTGAGCTACACCTTCAGCGTTGTATGGTAGTCATATATGAATGGATATGTGAGCAGTACCCCGTGTGCTGGAAGCTTAGAAAAAGGCTACTATTTAATAGAATCACAAGGTTTACCCAGTGAAGCTGAAAACCAACTAGTAAACTGAAAATCAATTCAGTTGCTAACTTTAGCTAGTTGGTAAAGAGTTCCTTCAGTGTATCATAGTGTAATAAGACATACTAGTTGTCCAGGCTATTGTGCCTGTGGTTCTGTGGGTATAAATGAGCCTTGGCTATGATCCAAGGGAGCTGTAAAACATGTATCTTGAGTCTTGTCTTTCCTGAATTCTCCACTCACCCTGAATATATGGGAGACTCACTCAATAGGAGCTGTAGTTTAATTTTTTTTTTCTTTTGATGGTATTGGGGGTTTAATCCAGGGTCACTCTTAACACTGAGCTCTATTCCCAGCCCCCTTTTTTTTAATTTATAAATTTTGAGACAGGGTCTTGCTAAGTTGCCAAATTTTCTGAACCCCAGTACCACACACACTCAAAAAGAGTTAAAGCTTGGTGCATACCTGTAATCCCAGCAGCTTGGGAAGCTGAGGCAGGAGGATTGCAAGTTCAAGACTTGGCAATTTAGTGAAATCATGCTTCAAAGTGAAATCTTAAAAAAAGGGAACTGGGGAATGTAGCTTAGTGGTAGACCACCTCTGGGATCAGTCCACATAATCCCCGCTCCCTACTACAGTCATATCCAAAGCCTCTTAGGATAATAGCATTTTTATATCTTCCAGACTGTCTACTTCTTTTAAGTCTTGTAAACTTGGTAAAGAGTTCCTTAACTTTTCTGAAACCATGATGGACTTAAATTTCTGTGTAAGGCCACTAAATACATTCACAATTATTGGAAGAAAAAGTATCTCATACAGTCTTACAGCCCCAAAGACGATTACTAATGAAGTCACCTATTTGTTCTCTTTTTTAACAAGCACAGGTTGAGGCTTTGCCCTGAGTAGCAGGGATTCTGTTAACTCTGCTTTCTGAAGAGCAGAGTTATTGTAGAAAGATGGCAAGAAAGGAAAGTGTCTTGTTTACGAAAGTGTGCTCAGAGGAGTGATTTTAGTGACTTAAAAGATAAATGGTAATACATTCTTTATAGAATGAATCTGGCTTAAGGAGTATTGCTGTATTTCTGTGTCATGCCATCTTCGTGCTTAGAGGAAGAGGTGAGATTGAGTAAAGGTCTCAAAATTATAGAAAGGGAAATGGAGGGAGACTGATAATCTATTGATTGTCCCATTACTGTGGGTGTGAAAGAAGGCATCAAGTTGTAACTGAAATCCACTTTTAACAAAATGCTTAATAGTGCGTTGTTTTTTCTTTTTAGGTATTGCACTCTCAGTCTCGCCATGTTGAAGTTAGAATGGCCTGTATTCACTATCTTCGGGAGAACAGAGAGAAATTTGAAGCGGTAATTTATAATCTCTAATACCCATTTTGGTCTCTAGAAGTGTTCTGGTGGAAATGTCACAGGCTGGGTTATGAAAATAACCCTTGTTAAAAAAAAATCATTAAATCCAAACATATTCAGCTGTGAATATTCTAGGCTATTTTGTGTTACTAATTTATACATTTAGAAAACTTCTGTGATGAATAAGACAACTGTGGGGGATGGAAAGGATGACCTGGATGGGAGACTTGTATACTATACATTAGGACTTGATATGCTCAGGGAAATGGGTGTTGAGATTAATAGTGATTTGTGTGATTGGTAACTGCTGATGAATTTAAAAAGTTTCAGATTTGAAGTATAAAAAAGATGCTGAACAGAAGTAATGCTGAACTATTTTATCAGAAGGCATTTCTAGATTTTTAATTTTCAGAGATCATTGTGAAATCACATCAGAGCACTGTAATTATATAAATGTTGATTAATAGTTAATAAAATGTTGTATAACAACAGTATAATTTTCTCAGTAGTGTGTAGAAGGCTGTGAAATAAGTTGCCACCTGATCTATTTTTATTATATATTCAAAGCCTTGCAGGATTTACTGCTTACTGGTTTTATGACCTAGAATTATATAACCTGACAACTTTTAATGGTATTTCCCCCATTGACTTGTAAAGAATATTGACATTTGGCAAATAACTAAATTTTTTTTTATTTGTTCTTTTTAGATAGACATGACAGTGTAGTGTATTTTGACATATATAGAGAGAGTATAACTTCCCATTCTTGTGGTTGAACATGACGTGGAGTTAGACTGGTCGTGTATTCATATAGGAACTAGGAAAGTTATGTTCAATTCATTCTACTTTCTTTCCTATTCCCATCTCCCCTTCCTTTCCTTTATTCCCCTTTGTCTAATCTAGTGAACTTCTGTTCTTCCCTCCCCCATCCCCTATTGTGTCTTAGCATCCACATATTAGAATATTTGGCTTTTCTTTTTTTTGGGATTGGCTCAATTCACTTAGCATGATAGTCTACAGTTCCATTCATTTACCGCTAGTTGCCATAATTTCATTCTTCTTTATGGCTCAGTAATATTCCATTTTGTGTATATACCACATATTCTTTATCCATTCATCTGTTGAAGGGCACCTAGGTTGGTTCTATAGCTTAATTATTGTGAATTGAGCTGCTCTGGACATTGATATGTCCGGGTCACTATAGAATGCTTGATTTTAAGTCCTTTGAGTATAAACCAAGGAGTGGGATAACTGGGTCAAATGGTGGTTCCATTCCAAGTTTTCTGAATAATCTCCATACTGCTTTCTAGAGTGTTGCACCAATTTGCAATCTTACCAGCAATGTATGAGTGTACCTTTTCCCCCCACATCCTTGCCAACATTTGTGATTACTTATGTTGATAATTGCCATTCTGATTGGAGTGAGATGAAATTTCAGTGTAGTTTTAATTTGCATTTCTTTAATTGCTAGAGATATTGAACATTTTTTCATATATTTGTTGACTACTCATATTTCTTTTGTGAAGTGTCTGTTCAGTTCTTTTGCCCATGTATTGATTGGGTTAGCAAATAACTAGATTTTAAGACTGAACAGATAGAAGACATCTTAGTTAAATGTATTCTTGGATTGGGATTCTCTATATTCAAGCAAATTCTGAATGTTGTGGTTAGAATGGATAGTAATAAATTGTAGGAAGGAGAGTTACCTGCTTAATCAGGTGATTTGAAACCTTATTTTATGGTAACAGAGGACTATGGTGTTATGGAGTGAAGAGGGGAGAAGTGGCATGGTTTATAAATATTTGAAGAAATTTCACGTGGATTAATGATTACTGACCCAAAAGGTAAAAATCATGTTGATAATATGGACATTGTTAACATTGTTTGAACTCTTACTGTGTGTCATATATTGTTTTAAGTGCTTCACATGTATTTATTTAATTCATATAATCTTATGAGATATATGATCAGCTGTTGAAAGTTCTGAGGGGGAAAGATTTACTTTTCTTATAATAAGAACCCTAGTAGTTTCTGTTGACCAGAGTTGGAAAGGGGTATTGTGGGTAAGATATACCTTGCTCTACTTAACAGTGTCACCCATGGCCTAGCAGGACACTTTCTGCTTAGAAAGGAGGCTTACATTGGGTGCAGGTTTGTGTTGGAAAAACACTTAGGTCTTTACCAACTTTAAATGGCACTATGGGTTTCTTTTAAAAGTCTGTAAATAATTATCTAATATGGAATAGTAGCATCTGATTGATGGGGATTTAAAAATATGTGTTAAAATTTAAGATGCTTTTTGGAAATCTGTTAGTATACAATTTATGAAAGAATGTCAGAACAAATCCATGGGTGTTTAAAATTATAGACTAGGAAGTATGTTTTTAGTGTACTTAACTGGGATTATAAATTACATAAAATTGACTGGTGGGTCAGGTGGATGTTTTTTAGAGCTTTCTCAAGTTAGTGCAGTTGCTATGAGAAAAACAAGGTTGGATGATCATATAGTGTGAATAAATTAATTTTATGTTTAAATAACAGTGAAGCAACAGTATTAGATAGATTCTGTTGATGCTTCAGAATATCTAGCATTATTAGTTTTCATCTTGTGGATAACTGACCTAGAGACAATGAATGCTTATATCTGTATTATTAAGATAATTATTAAGATAACATGCTTTCTTAGCTATTATATTTGTCTTTGTTTTATTCTCTTCTACACACTGACCACTACCAAATTTATCCAAAAGCACTGCTTTCATCGTGTAATTTCTCAGTTCAGGATGTCATATGCAGTGACCTTTGAATTACCTTTCCTGTCTAGTCTGAAATTCCTGCCTGGGTTAAGGCCCTCTATAAACAACAGTCCCCCATTTGGTTTCCTCTCTTGCTCAGCTCCCTAACAAGTTGCCCCGCTCCAGCTGGCTAGGAGCTGGCTAGATCGTTGCTCCCATTGCCCCTGTCGCCCCTGTCTTCCCAACACGGAGTTCTTCCTCCTTATGCCACAAGGGCCATTGCTGTGGAGTGTCTGCTCCCTGTGTGCCCATCCAGATTCTGACCAGCCTTCATCTTGAGTCACTCCTATTCCTGGAAACTCTTTCTGGCAATGTTTCCTTCTTTAAATTCTTTTATATGTTTATGGTCTTAAATTATTTGTATATATTATCATCATTATTTATTTTAATATTACTGGTGTATCCCTGGTTTGTATAAGATCTCAGTAATTTAAAGTGAATAGTTAACAGTGAAGCAGTGAACTGTTTTTTGACATAACATTCCTAACAGACTTTTTTTTTTTTTTTGCAGTTTATAGAAGGGTCATTTGAAGAGTATTTAAAACGTTTGGAAAATCCACAGGTATGCAGTAATGTTCTAAATATATTTTTGTTTGTGTGTATCCAACATAATGTATTTGAAATTCATTAAGAAGGAAGTTAATAGTACAGTTTTTAGGGGGTTACAGGCATACACTATTTCCTAGTTAATAGTACAGTGTTTAGGGGGTACGGGGATAGCGTACTACACCATTTCCTACGAATGTGTAGGAAGGCATTTTGTTGAGCATTTATTTGGAAGTCAATTTGAGCTGTATACTAGAAGTTTTCTCACTATAGACAGGAGTCATGCTATCTTTGTCTTTGCCATAATAGCATGTGGATGTAGCATACAAGATTGAAATAAAAATGGTGATGATTTTCAGATTGCCTTGTTGGTTTGTGTGTGGAACTTGATGGACAGGTGAGATTTGATCTTTTCCTTAGGCAACCGAGAAGGCAAAGTTCTTTGGAAGTTGTATTTCCCATGATTAACTTGTGAAGGAGGAGGAGAAAAAGGTAGCATGTCTCCACCAACTTCTGCTAACACATTTTCTTAGTCATGTTGAAATTAAAAGAATTCTTTTTTTTTTTTTTCCCATGCTTATAAAACTCATGTTCTCACTGTAAAAGTCCAAATATCATGAAATGTGGGCTGGGTATGCAGCTCAGTGACAGAGTATGTGCTTAGCATATGCGGGGGCGCTGGTTTTGGTCCTCAACATCACACATATACACATACACATTCATGTACACAAACTGGAATATTGTGGAATGCCATTTAGAATGTTACAATTTGTCAACTGTTAAAAGAAAAAAATAACATCGGCAAAGAAAAAAGATAAGGAGTTAGATAGGTGGTAAAGGGAATGTTAATGTTGGAAGAAGGGTGTTTGATCAGTAATTGGGTCATCTGTTTGATTCCCTGTTGCTATTTGGAGTGTTTGATTTATAGGCTGAGAATAACTAGTCACCCTGAGAATGCATAGATGAGATAACCAAATAATTTTTTCTACTATAGAGAAAAGAGAGTCAAATACAAATTAGTAAATCATGTGTGTTCCAAGAAATACAGATACAATGCTATATTTTAAGTCACTCACTTTTGGGGGCTTTGTTTTGTTTTTGGTTTTTTGTGGTGCTAGGGATTGAGCCCAGGGCCTTGTGCATGTAAGGCAGGCACTCTACCAACTGAGCTATATCCCCAGCCCCAGATGTGATGCTCCAAGTACTCAAGGTTTTATTTCCAGCTGGGTTGATGAAGAGTTTGTGAGTTCATATTTGAAGTCTGAATAGATTCTAAACAAGCAGTGCCTGTACTGAAGGATATTCTGTCGGTGAAAACTGAGCAAGTTAGATGCAGAAAACAGATCAGTTTATGTGAAGCATGGAACATTCTAAGGTTGGAGGGAGTGAGAAAGAAGTCAGAGGGCAGGCTGGGGCTGGATTGTGGGAGAGCCTTCAGTGTTAAGCTCAGTAATTTGGAGCTTATGTTTTAGACCAGTCTTTCTCAAGATATTTATGATTTATTGATTGTCTGCATCAGAATCACCTGGTGTGCTTGTAACAAATATAGAATCCCTGGCTCCTATCCCATATCTAAACTCTCAGCTCTGGGGTTTCTGTATATGGCCTTGGAAAGACGTCAAGATTTTTGAGATAGGGACATGAGATTAGTGGTCACCACATCTCAAATTGTAACTGTTAGCCTCAACACTTGCCCTATTTCCCTTTCCTGCTTTTATTTTTTTCTTTCACACTTATACCATTCTGTATAATAAATATTTTGTTCATTTTTTTTTTTTTTCTATTAGAATTAAGCTTTGTGAACACAGATTTCTGTATGTCTTGTTCACTGGTGTGCCCCAGACCAGAATAGTGCCTGGTATTTTTGCTGACTGAATGGACACGTGAAAAGAATGATGTGCAAAAGTTTGAAGTGAATGAGACCAGAGGCAGAAAAACCCATTTTTATTTTTAAAAAGTTAAAATTAACACACAGTTGTACATATTTATGGGATGCAGGTCAGGCTGATAGGCATATCTATCACTTTCAACATTATCATTTCTTTGTATTGGGGACACTAAAGTCTTTATTAGCTGTTTTCAAATATGTGACTAATTGTTGTCAGTAATTGTATCCTATTGTGCTATAGAACATGAGAAGTTATTTCTCCTATCCAACTGCACTCCTCTACCTGTTAACCATCTCTCTGTCATACCCCCATCCACATACAAGTGAGAATGTACAGGCAGTATTTGTCAGACTTGTTTAAAATATTGCTAATATATGGAAAACTGTCTACATTGTATTAAGTATAAAAAGCAGTAATTACAGTTTTACTCCAGTTTTGGAGACAAATACTCCAGGAAGGCCTTTTCTCTGATTAAATTTTTATTTGAATAGTTTTGAAACTTAGTATCAGCATATACTATGATCACAGATTCATTTTCCTGAAGTTTACATTTTTATCTCTGTTTATAAGCCATTTTGAAAAGGATTAAATATTTTAATTGTTTAATTCCCAGAGTTGAACTTTCAATTTGGAGTGCCTAATTGGTGATCAGTGTGTATATTTCAAATGAATGTTAAATCTATATCTTGTTACAAGTAGGAGGGAAGGTGAAACCTAGAATGTCAACTGTTGGTATATAATTATGTGATTTTTATTTTCTTTATATAAAATACAGGAAATGACAAAGTCCATTTATTATTTTTTTAATCAGAAAACCCCATTATGATGTTTCTTATTGATATTTGTTCAGCACTTCAGGCTAATAGACTGTAAGAGCCTGAGCTAGGATCTACAAAGTGGTAGTGCAAAGAGGGGAGACATAGGGAGGAAATGATGCAGTGTGGACTGAACTGAGATTGATTTGATTTTGTGGTTACCAGAAAAGAAGGTGCTTTGATTGCTGGGGCTAGGTGGTCTGGCCAGGTTTTTTTTTTCCCCCTTCAATAATTAGGACTTCTTAGGACACTCCACATCTGATCAAACCTCTCCTTTGTGTCTTAAGTGCCTTCCGAACAGTTTTTTCTTCATTATTAAATAGCAACGATACTTATAAATCATTCTGGGTTTTTTCTTCCCTGATACACAGGATGTATAAGATGAAAAGAGAAATACAGTTGCTGAATAAACTCTTAATTCATCCACTTCTCAAAGAAAGCATTTATATCCTTTTAAAGATTCCAGTAGAGCTGGGCTGGGGATGTGGCTCAAGCGGTAGCGCGCTCGCCTGGCATGTGTGTGGCCCGGGTTCGATCCTCAGCACCACATACAAACAAAGACGTTGTGTCCGTCAAAAAAAAAAAAAAAAAAGATTCCAGTAGAGCATGTTGAAAATAGCCTAAACTTTTGCAAGAAGTATTTTGTTAGCTTTAGTGAAGTAAATTGGCCTCTTGTCTGTTAAATATGGATTCATTCAGTTTGGATTTATCATTCATTCATATGGTTTGTTTGGTTACCAAACTTTTTAAAAATAGTTTGCTATTCGAGATCTAACCCAGGGGTGTTTTACTGTTGCGCTACATACCCAGCTCATTTTATTTTTTTATTTTGAGACTGGTCTTGCTAAGTTGCTGAGGTTGGCCTTGAACTTTTGTTTCTCCTGCTTCAGCCTCCCAAGTTGCTGTGATTACAGACATGCGCCTCTTTGCCTGGCTAAAATTCACTGGTCATAAATGTACAACTTGATGAGATTTGACAAACATAAATTATTGTGTAAACACCACCACCAACATAATATAGGACATTTCCATTGCTCCTAGAAGTGTTCCCCATGCCTTTTTACATTTAATCTCCTCCTTTTACCTTATGGTTTCTGGTAATCACTGATCTGCTTTCTGAGTTTTGGCTTGTTTAGATATATGTAAGTAGGACGGTATAATTTGTAGTCTCACATGTTTGGTTTCTTTCCCTTAGCATGATGGGGAAACACTTTTAAGATTCATCCATGTAGTTGAGTCTTCATCAGTGGTTTATTCCTTTCTACCGCAAAGGATAGTTCACTTCATAGAATGTCCACAATGTATCTATTTACTAGTTAATTGATATTTGGATTCTTTCTAGTTTGGATCTGTTAAAATTGAAGGTACTGTCAACATTTGCTATAGATACAAGTCTTTGTGTGGGCATAAGACTTCTCTTGGATGAATGTAAAGAGAAGAATTTTGAGGTCATGGTAAATAAATGTTTAACTTAATGAGAAATAGCCAAACTTTTTTTCCAAAGAATCTGTACTATTTTGCTTTCTAATCAGCAGTATGTGAGAATTTCAGTTGCTTCATATCTTTGCCAGCACTCACTGTGATTTGATTTGCATTTTTCTAATGATGTTGAATATCTTTTTATGTGCTTATTTGTCATCCATATGTCTTTGGGAAAATGTCTGTTCATTTTGCCCATTTTTTATTGTTGTTGGTCTTACTGAATTCTGCAACAAATCCTGTGTTGGCTGTATATTTTGCAAATGTTTTCTTCCAGTTTGTCTTAGCTTTTCATTTTCCTAATAGTATCTTTTAAGAAATAGTTTAATTTGGATGATTTTCAGAAAATTTAAATTATGTAGTTTTGATGTAATGTGGTTCATTAAAACAGATGTGGCAATAACTCTTTTCTCTCATCTATGAGAAAGTCCTGGAAAATGCTAAGTGGAATTAACAGCCTTAAGTAGGAAGGTAGTGGTCTTAGAACATGGATATGTTTTCTACTAATACTTAACAACTGATCTTGGTTAAGGTGGCAGCCATTGTTTACTTAACTGGACTACAACAGAATTCATTGTGAAAGTGACATGTAAAAAGTATCATATTATTTAATAATGTCATTCTCATGAGAACATGTCTTATTTTGTTGCCTCCAGTAGACTTTTTTCCATCTTTTAAAGTGATGTAATACATCACATAAACTTAAAAAAAAAAGTATTTTGTGTTTGTTGATCTAAACACTTTGCAAGTATTAGAAAAGTAGTTTGCAGTTTGTGATCTAAACATATCAGTGGGTTTCCTGTAGGCCAGAAGGTGTCACTTGTAACAGTTTGTGAGAAGCTACCTTTGTTGGGCTAAGGCCTATTTTAAGAAATCTGTTTTAATATATGGCACCTGTTTCATTTTGAAACCCAAAGCCAACTTTGAAAAACTATTAAAATGAACTCTCTTTTCTTATTTTGAGGTACTGGGGATTGAACCAAAGGCACTCTACTACTGAGCTATCTCCCCTAGCCCTTTTTATATTTTTGAGACCGGTTGTCCCTGAGTTGCTTAGGCTGCCTTTAAACTTGGATCCTCCTACCTCAGCCTCCCACATTGTGGGGATTACAGGCATGCATGACCACGCTGGGCAAGATTGTCCTTTTCTGAGATGAAAACATTGGCTAACATCTTTTCCTCATCTCAGTTTTTTGCTTCCTTCAGGAAAGAAATGGCAGTGTTCAGTTACCATAGCTCACTGTTTTCAGTGATCCCTGTATTTAATAATTTCACAAGTAGTTTCAAAATTCTTATGTTAAAAGATTTTACAATATAGATATGTACAGAACAAAGGATGAAAATGCTTCTTTCTTAATCTGAATGTCCTCTCTACTGTCAATTTAAGTAAACTGCCTCTTTTCAGTTTCTATGCATACATATTCATACATACAGATAAATATACCTTTTTTTTTAAAAGAGAGAGAGAGAATTTTAATATTTATTTTTTAGTTTTCAGCGGACACAACATCTTTGTTTGTATGTGGTGCTGAGGATCGAACCCGGGCCGCATGCATGCTAGGCGAGTGCGCTACTGCTTGAGCCACATCCCCAACCCTAAATATACCTTTTTGATTGTTTACACAGATCATGTTATTGTGACTTTTTAAAAATTTAATAGACTTGCGTGTTAAAAATTTAATAGACTTTCGTGGTCTTTCCAAGTCATTTCAAAAGGATGCATCTCATTTTCCATGAATGCATGATGTTCTGTTGTACAGTTTAATTATAGATTAAATTATTTATTTCATAGGATTCTCCCCCCATCCCCCAAGTGCTGGGAATGCTCTACGAGTAAACTATGTTTCTCAGCCCTTTTATTTTATTTCAAGACAGGGTCTTGCTTGTGATCCTCCTGCCTCAGCTTCACAAGTCACTGGGATTACAGGCCTGTTGCCTTGTGCCAGTTTATTTCTTGGATTCTAGGAACTTTAAAAATAGTTTTTTTTTTCCATGACTAATTTTATTTTTGTAATTAATTAATTAATTTATTTTAATTAGTTATATATGACAGCAGAATGCATTTTGATTCATTGTACATAATTGCAGCACAACTTTTCATTTCAGTGGTTGTACATGATGTAGCATCACACCATATGTGCAATCGTGCAATTGTACATGTACCTAGGGTAATGGTGTCCATCTCATTCTATCATCTTTCCTGCCCCCTGTACCCTCCCTACCTTTCCTCCCCCTTGCCCAATGACAGTTCCCTCCATTTTTCCCATGTCTATCCCTTCCCCATTATGGATCGGCATCCGCTTATCAGAGAACATTCAGCCTTTGGCTTTTTGGGATTGACTTATTTCACTTAGCATGATATTCTCCAACTCCATCCATTTACCGGCAAATGCCATAATTTTATTCTCTTTTAATGTTGAGTAATATTCTATTGTGTATATATATATATATACCACAGTTTCTTTACCCATTCATCTATTGAGGAGCATCTAGATTGCTTGTGCAGTTTAGTTATTGTGAATTGAGCTGCTGTGAACATTGGTGTGGCTGCATTACTGTAGTATGCTAATTTTAAGTCCTTAAGTCCTCAAGGAGTGGGATAGCTGGGTCAAATGGTGGTTCCATTCCAAGTTTTCTAAGGCATTTCCATACTGCTTTCCAGATTGGTTGCATCAGTTTGCAGTCCTACCAGCAATGTATGAATGTGCCTTTTCTCCCCACATCCTCACCAACATTTGTTGTTGTCTGTATTCTTGATAATTGCCATTCTGACTGGAATGAGGTGAAATCTTAAGTTTTTATTCGCATTTCTCTAATTACTAGAGATGCTGTATGCTTTTTCATGTATTTGTTGATCGAATGTATATCCTCTGAGAAATGTCTGTTCAGCTCCTTAGCCCATTTATTGATTGGGTTATTATTATTATTATTTTTTGGTGTTAAGTTTTTTGAGTTCTTTATATATCCTAGAGATTAGTGCTCTATCTGATGTGTGTGTGTGGAAAAAATTTCCTCCCAAAATGTCGGCTTTCTCTTTACCTCATTGATTGTTTCTTTTGTTGAGAAGAAGCTTTTTAGTTTGAGTTCATCTCTTTTATTAATTCCTGATTTTATTTCCTATGCTTTAGGAGTCTTGTTAAGGAAGTCAGGGCCTAATTTGACATGATGAAGACTTGGGCCTACTTTTTCCTCTATTAGGCACAGGGTGTCGACTAATTCCTAGGTCCTTGATCCACTTTGAGTTGAATTTTGTGCATGGTGAAAGATAGGCATTTAATTTCATTTTGCTGCATATGGATTTCCAGTTCTCCCAGACCATTTGTCGAGGAGGCTGTCTTTTCCAATATATGTTTTTGGCACCTTTGTCTAGTATGAGATAATTATATTTATGTGGGTTTGTCTCTGTCTTCTACTCTGTACCATTGGTCTACATGTCTATTTTGGTGCCAGTACCATGCTGTTTTTGTTACTGTAGCTTTGTAGTATAGTTTAAGGTCTGATATTGAGGATTGCTTTGACTATTCTGGGTTTCTTATTTTTCCAAATGAATTTCATGACTGCTTTTTCTGTTGCTATAAGGAATGACGTTGGGATTTTAATTGGAATCGCATGAATCTGTATAGTGCTTTGTATGGCCATTTTGATAGTATTAATTTTGCCTATCCAAGAGCATGGGAGATCTTTCCATCTTCTAAGGTCTTCTTCACTTTCTTTCTTTAGTGTTCTGTAGTTTTCATTGTAGAGGTCTCTGACCTCTTTTGTTAAGTTGATTCCCAAGTATTTTATTTTATTTTTTGAGACTATTGTGAATGGGGTAGTTTTCCTAATTCCTCTTTCAGAGGATTCATCAGTGATATATAGAAATGCATTTATGAATATTGATTTTGTATCCTGCTACTCTGCTGAATTCATTTAAAAAATGTTTTTTAAAAACACCATTACAAGTAGCTTACAGATATCCTTGTTTATATACAGTTTTGTGGACATAACAGAATATTCTTTTAGAATAGATTGATTGAAGTTGAATTGCTGAGTCAAAGTGTGTATGGGTATTTTAAGTTTTGGTATGTACTGGCCATTTGCCTTTTAGAGGCTTAAAGCAATTTCTTTAAGGGTAGAATTTCCTTTATTTCAAAATGATTGCTGGGAACGTGTTCTCTTGAGGATCTTCATTCACCCTGAAGATAAGACAGGGTAGCCTTTGCTTTCACGTTTTCAGTTTGTACTACTCCATAGTCTTGTCAAGCAGATAGGAACTGACATTACAGCCTATTTCTATAACAAAGATTTTTGTTAGAGTTAGCCTGCTTTTAGTATGTGTGCCAAATATATTGACCTATTTTGTATAAATGTCTTTGTAATAGTAATGATACTAACAATATTAATGGCTTTTAAAACTCATTAGCTGGGCTGGGGATGTGGCTTAAGTGGTAGCGCGCTCGCCTAGCATGAGTGAGGCACTGGGTTCGATTCTCAGCACCACATAAAAATAAAGATATTGTGTCCACCTAAAACTGAAAAATAAATATATATAAAAAACTCATTAGCTGTGTTGTATAATGGGTATGAGTAGCAGTGTTGTATAAGGTATATTGTAAAACGTGTAATGCAGTCCTCCTTTTTTTTTTTCAATACAGGAATGGGTAGGACAAGTGGAAATAAGTGCCCTTTCTCTTATGTACAGGTAAACACTGTAATAGCATAAGTAAAAAATAAAATCACTGTGAAATTAATATATTTATTCTGCTGAAAATGTTAAAATAGGCTATTTTTACACACAGATGTAAAACATCCTAATTTTGGTGTGTATATGTGTTGTGTTAATTGCATCAGTTAGATTTAAGTTGTCAACATTTAGAAGTTTTAATTATCAAAATAGTTTTGGGAATGATACAGAAAGTTTTCCTGGCTGTAAAATAGCCCTCATCAACCTTATAAAGAAAAATGTAATTTCTCAGGTCAGTAGCATTGAATAGCCAGTAGAACAGAGCTAATAAAACAGGTATGTTAATGTTTAGTTTTACTACTTATGCCCCATATAAAGGAGCAGATCAGTACTTAGCTTTTTCTTTTCAAATGTTTAGATTTTTTCTCTTTATATCTTCTTTGAGTTCTAGGTCTCCCTTTAGAATTATGTCTGAAGTTTTGTGTGTGTGTACTTAAGCATGTCTGTGTGTGCAACACTCATACACATAAACAATCAAAATTATATTTGAAATTTTATTTCCAAGAAAAGATAATTTTATGTAGGTATTTTGCTGCTTAGTTATGTCATTACGCTCTTGTTTCTTCTCCAGTGCCTAAAATATGACCTTACGCTTATTAGTTAAGTGAATTGATGAATGAATTATTAAATTTAAATACATGAAGTATATTCCTTTAAAAGTCATTTCTAAATTTTATTTTCAGGAAAGATTTTGTAATTTATCGGGAACCAAATGTTTCTCCTTCACAAGTAACTGAAAATAATTTTCCTGAAAAGGTAAGAATTTTTCAAGTGTTTGTAAAGGATTTAATTAAAAGAACCTATATTGACCTAATAAGTTGTAATTATAAGTGACTTTTTGAAATAATTGTGTGTGAAAGTTATGGCATTCTGAGTTTATATTATATTAGTATAATCATCATTGAGTCATATTATTTTGTATTTCCTCCATTATTGAACCCTCTTAAGTAATTTTAGTAAGTACACTGAAAATAATTATGCTACTAGTGTATATGATGAACTAGATTGTTTCTGTTGTTTTGTGTCAGTTTAAACATTAAATTGTAAAATAAGATTTTTTTTTTTTTTTGAGAGAGAGAGAGAGAATTTTTTTAATATTTATTTTTTTAGTTTTTGGCGGACACAACATCTTTGTTTGTATGTGGTGCTCAGGATCGAACCTGGGCCGCACGCATGCCAGACGAGCGCGCTACCACTTGAGCCACATCCCCAGCCCCATAAATTGTAAAATAATTTGTGAAAGTAGGCTCTACTTTGCATCCAGGAATTCTTTGGTAACCACATGTATTTCCCATTGTAAAGATAATTTAAGTGGCAAGGGTATTACTGCATCATCTGGTCATAAAACAGAAACAATGGAAAAATTTCATGAAGCCAAAAAGCAAGAAAAATCAACTGACTCATTATAAGAGAATTTTGTTTTAATTAGCTCTTTGGGAACTGTGAAGTCTAAGTTGAAGGGATTTGTGTATCACCATACTTGTGGTGATAAAGGGAAGGGGAAGAGAGTGAATTACTGCCTTTATAAGGTCTTTGCTCTGGAGTTGGGCTTTACAACTGCAGTTTTTGGAACGAGACGTTTCTAAAAAAAAATTAATGTAAATTTCTCTATTCATTAGTAATTAAGTATTTAAAAAATACTAAAGTTGGGGCTGGAGATATAGCTCAGTTGTTAGTGTGCTTTCCTTGCATGCACAGGGCCCTGGGTTCATTTCCCAGCACCAAAAGAAAGGAAAAAAAAAAAAGTACTAAAGTTGGGGCTGGGGATGTGGCTCAAGCGGTAGCACGCTCGCCTGGCATGCATGCGGCTGGGGTTCGATCCTCTGCACCACATACAAAGATGTTGTGTCTGCCGAAAACTAAGAAAAAAAAATTAAAAAATTCTCAAAAAAAATATAAAGTACTAAAGTTGTAAAGAAGCAGAAAAATATTGTCTTTGATTCTGCCTCTTAAAGGTTACCATTACTAAGGTTTTGGAATTTTTTTTATGGTCTTTAAATTTGTTTTTAAGTATCTGAAATGTTTTCATGGTGTGTGTGTGGATGTGGGTATGTGTGTGTGGGTGTGTGTGTGAGAGAGAGAGATTCTATATAATTTCTGTATGTCATTAAGAACCTACTGATTTAATGGCTGTATAGCCTTGGGAGTAGTATAGTTCAATAACATGGGAGCTTTATTTAGGTTGCTTCTGAAATACTTTTTATTTGGAAAAGATATAGTGATTCAGAGGCATTGCAGACTCAGTTGTTTTGTAAATGTTGAGGCTGAAACATGTCTTGTTTTTCCCTTTCAGGTGTTACTATGTTTTTCCAATGGAAATCATTATGATATTGTCTATCCCATAAAGTATAAAGATAGTTCTGCTATGTGTCAGTGTAAGTATCACTGTGTATTTATATGGAAAATTTTATTCCTAAGCTGTAAAGGAGTTACATGCATTTTTAGAGATGTTTGTGTATAGCTTAAACATCTAAATGAGCGAGCAAATCAAGGATTTGATTGTATTTGACTCTCAGGTAGGATTTCTTAACCTTTGCACTGTGAACATTCTGGGTCAGAGTTTTCTGGTGTGGTGTTCTCCTGGATACTTTTGGGTGTTCAGTTGCATACTTGTGCTTCACCAATAGATGCTGGTAATACTTTATTTCTGCCATTTGTGACAATCAAAAATGTCTCCAGATTTTCTCAAATATTTCCTGGGGGATGATGTTTTTTCTCCTACCACTATTTGAGGAAGGTGCTCTAAGAGAATAGAAATGGCTTCTTCCCACAATTACCTCTTGGTCATCTGTTGTGACAAAGCATCATAACAAAGAAGTGGTGCCAGGCATGTAAAAACTTTTCCTGTTTTGTTTTGTTTATGCTTGGGATTGAACCCAGGGGCACTTTTACACTGAGCCATATCCCCAGCCCTTTTTATTTTTGAGATAGAATCTCACTGAGTTGCTTTGGATTTCCCTTAGTTGCTAAGGCTGGCTTTCAACTTGTGATCCTCCTTCCTTAGCTTCCCAAGTTGCTGGGATTACAGGTCTGAGCCACTGTGCCTGGCCCCAGCTCTTCTTACTTTGAGACAGGGTTTTAATAAGTTGCTGAAGCTGGCTTCAAACTTGAGATCCTCTGGCTTCAGCCCAGGCCATAGTTGCTGGGATTACAGGTTGCTGGGATTATTAGTGTGCATCACTGTGCCTGGCTTTTCTCCTTGTTCTTAAGTTAATATTGACCAGTAAAGACACATATAATGATTTTTTTTTTTTTTGAATTTAAGTTGCATTTTGAGATAGAAATGTCTAACTGCAATCCTGGGGTATTTCTTTCCCTCCCTTGTCTAGTCAAAGTCTGGACATTTCAGTTTTGGGGAAAAGAGCTCTTATAGCCTGCTATTGCTGTGTGGGTGGTACAAGGCTCCTGTTATCAAATCTAGAAGGTCTGGGTGAAGTTGGTTTTTCAGATTGATTTAGGTGGTGAGCACCTATTGTACCTGAATTTTTTTAATTTGTAATGCCTGAATTCTTATGTACTTGATTTGATAAAACTCACATAAGTAAAACCCAAATGACAGTCTTAAAATGCATGTGTTTTTGAATTTCTGGTAAAATATTTTTCTGTTTTCAGAACTAGAGTTTTTTAATCATAGTTGTCTAAATACACTTCTTCCCTTCAGTGGTTACATAGAATAGTTCTTTTTTTTGGGGGGGGGGAGGGTGGTTGTGGCTGTGTGCAAGGGGTTAGGGTTTGCTATAGTTGAGCCAGGCGTACTCTGCCATTAAAAGCTACATCCCCAGTGGTTTTTTTTTTTTTTTTTTTAAAGTTTTCATTTTGAGATAGGGTCTCACTAAGTTGCCCAGGCTGGCTTCAAATTTGGCAACCTTCTGCCTCAGCCTCCAGAGTATTTGGGATTACAGGCATGCACCTCTGTTTCCAACTGAGAATACATTTTCTTTTTTTTTTTTTTAAATATTTATTTATTTTAGTTCTCGGCGGACACAACATCTTTGTTTGTATGTGGTGCTGAGGATCGAACCCGGGCCGCACGCATGCCAGGCGAGCGCGCTACTGCTTGAGCCACATCCCCAGCCAGAGAATACATTTTCTTAATGACCCTCCCTGCCTCTTTCTTTCTGCTAGGGATCAAACCCAGAAACTTGCACATGCTAAATAAAGCATTCACTCTACCACTGAGCTATATCCCTAGCCCCTGCAACAGTTTCTTTTTAGTTCTTTATATAAAATTAAAATCTGGAGCTAAGTTATATAATCAAACATCTTGTTTCATAGACAGCTGAGAAATGCCTTGTCTCAGGTTGTAGTCAGAGGTAAAGCTAAGACCAGCATCCAGGTCCTCTAACTAGTAATTTAGTATACTCTCTGCTATTCCATATTCCTCTTTCTAGCAATCTTTTTTTTTTTTTTTTTTGTATTTAGAGACAGGGTCTAACTAAGTTGCTTAGGGCCTTGCTAAATTGCTGAGGCTGGCTTTGAACTCTCAGTCCTCCTGTCTCATCTTCCCAAGCTGCTGGGATTATATGCGCGTGCCATTGCACCTTGCTCTCTTCTAGCAATCTTAATGCCTCTTATGGCTAAGCATGTGCATGACATCCGTAAGTTTCAGTCTCTTCAGTCTCAGTACTGCATGTGCTGAGATTACATTTGAGGATATGTAGTGCTTAGCAGTGTGTGGAGTGTAGTAATTGTTCAGTGTGTATGATTAGTTCTTTATCAAACTTGTTTCACAGTTGTCATAATGTCTGTATGATGTTAGTTTTAAAAATAGTAGTGTTTGCATAATTTCAAACTGCATATCTGCACAGAAAAATTTTAGTTGCTTTCTAGGCGATTCTTATATTATTTTTTGGATTAAATTGAAATTATGTTACTGACTAAAATGTTGCAGATACTATTTCAGATTTTAGAAGCCTGAGCAATATAGTCACATTTTTTCCTGTTCTTGTTTTAAAAATATGCCTGTACTCAGTATTACAAATCTCTCATTAATTGCAGCTCTCCTTTATGAATTGCTGTATGAGAAGGTATTTAAGACTGATGTTAGTAAAATCATGATGGGACTAGACACCTCTGAAGTAACTGATGAAAACAACAGCGAAATATCCGATTCAGAGGATGACAGTTGCAAGTAAGAATGAATTTAAATCCTAAAATAGCTTTCTTACGCCATACAAAGAGACATTTCAATTATGTTTTCTCACATTTTAAGGTGTTAACACACATAAAATATAGCAATTTGCCATATAGCAAACTGCCATAGATCTCTGATACTAATTTTATTGATTGATTGATTGATTGATAGATACTGGGGATTGAACTCAGGGGCTCTTGACCACTGAGCCACATCCCCAGCCCTATTTTGTATCTTATTTAGAGACAGGGTCTCACTGAGTTGCTTAGCACCTTGCTTTTGCTGAGGCTGGGTTTGAACTTGTGATCCTCCTGCCTCAGTTTCCGAAGCTGCTGGGATTATAGGTGGACGCCCTGCGCCTGGTGTATAACACTAATTTTACCTTACATTATGACATTGTTCTTTTGAAAATCAGCATTTTGGTTAATGACTCTGTCTTCACAATCTAGATGTGTATCTGTAGAACAGATGTGTATGCAGTGTAAAATTTTAACCTGTCATTTTCATGTTCATTGATGGATGGCCATTTTGTCTTTGAGCATTTTCTCTTAGATAGTGCTTCTTCAAGCAATGAAAGTCCTCAGTTGGGGTTATCAGTGTGTAAAGAGCTTTGGATAATCCCTCTGTGTAGGTTGTGAGTCACTGGGGGTTCTTTTTCTTTTCTACACAAGTTATACAGGATTAAGATCTTGGGCTCTGAACATCTAAATGTGGTCCTGATTTCCTGCTAAGTGACTAGACTTGGGGCAACTTAAGTTCTCTAAAGAAACCTTTTTTTCTGTAGCTATAAAGTGAGGATATTTCAGTAATCCTTAAAGGGGAGAATTTGTGAGAATTAAATGATATGTAAATGAGTTATATAAGGTGCATAAATCTAGTTCCTAGATAATATATCTAGTATATTTTAGTTTTTGTCAACAAATATTAAGAAGTTTTATTTTATAAGCACCAATCCTGTTACATTCCCATTAAAGCTAAAAGTATATTCCTATTATGAGAGTAAGACAATATCCTACTTGGTGCATTATTCACTTAGAAGCTGGAGATAGAAATGGCACTTGAGCCTTAGGATATCTTAATTCTTTTTTTTGTTCTTTTCAGATATGCATGACAGTAGAGTGTATTTTGACATTGTACATACATGGAGTATAACTTATTGCAATTAGGATGCAATTCTTGTGGTTGTACATGATATGGATTTCACTGTTGATGTATTCATATATGAACATAGGAAAGCTATGTTTGATTCATTCTACTGTCTTTCCTATTCCCATCCTCCCAGATATCTAATTCTTTTTTGGGGTGTACCTATGGGGGAGTGGGTATCAGGGATTGAACTCGGGGCACTTGACCACTTAGTCACGGCATGTCTCACTGTTGATGAGGCTGGCTTTAAACTCATGATCCTCCTGTCTCAGCATCCTGAGCTGCTGGGATTACAGGTGTTCATCACTGTGCCTGGCTCCAGATATCTAATTCTTTTTTTTTTTTTTTTAAATTTATTTATTTTTAGTTCTCGGCGGACACAACATCTTTGTTGGTATGTGGTGCTGAGTATCGAACCCGGGCCGCACGCATGCCAGGCTAGCGCGCTACCGCTTGAGCCACATCCCCAGCCCCCAGATATCTAATTCTTTATGACAAAAATATTTTAAAAATATATAAGAGAGAGAGAGAGAGTGTGTGTGTGTATATGAATTTGAATTCCATTTATTGAATTAAAATTTTCTGATCCCGTTTGAAAATTTTATGACCATTTCATTATAGCTTTAGTCAGTGTTTAATCCTTGAATATACTAAGTAGGCACACAGAGAAATTCTGCTTCATAGTTATTTCCAGGCACCTAATTAAGATGTGTCATTGAGCATAGGAGAAATTGGAAGAGAGAGTGACTGGCTTGTTTTAACTTATCTGTGGTTGGGGTGAGAGGTACTTCTAGTACATTTTTTGTGGTTCTCTTGTGTAAGAAGCAACTCTGGGATGGTAGTTGTTGGGTGAAGTTTGGAGTGAAGGCTGGAGAGGTTTACTCTAGGGGTTGTGGAGTAGGTATGTGAGATTTGCACTTTATCGTGCTCAGTGTTTCTTCTTAATATGGTATTATTGTAGCTCTTGAAATGATGATTATCAGGGCTGGGATTGTAGCTCAGTGGTAGGGTGGTTGCCTAGCATGTGTGAGACACTGGGTTTGATCCTCAGTACCACATAAAAGTAAATAAAGTAAAGATATTGTGTTCATCTTCAACTAAGGGATGACAGGCTTCAGTTAGGGAAGAATTCTGTATTACAATGGCAGGATAGATAGTCATGGAGAGGACCAAGGAGGACTGTATTCTTGTTCCTGGATTTGTTTCACATTCATATAAGTGGGTTCTGAAGTACTGGAAATTAGGCCTGACTTTCTGGTCTAGCCTGTAGAAATTGCTGCGTGTAAGGGTGAGGTATTGGAAAGTGTCCTGAAAACTAGAGATTGAAATATTCTGTTTAGCTTCACCAGCCATGGGTCTACACCTCAGGGTCTTTGCAAATTTTGTTCTGTCTGCCTAGAATACTAAGTAGGCTTATGGTTTGTTGTCCATATTCAAAAAGACATTCAGGGCTGGGGATATAGCTCAGTTGGTAGAGTGCTTGCCTCACATGTACAAGGCCTTGAGTTTAATCCCCAGCACCACAGAAAAAGAAAAAAAAAAGACATTTCATCGAGACCATTTCTCATTTCATTTTTTATTATTTGAGCCTATAAACACTGTCTTCTCCCTTAGTAGTACTTACCAACATTTAATACACTCTTCCTACATTGTACATTTCATGTAGATGTAGTTCACTGCAGGACCTCAGCACCTTAATGTGTAGTGCCTGGCAGTTAATAGGGGCTCAAATACTTGAGTGAATGAATAAATGTTTAGCTATGCATGTTACAGTGAATTCTTAGGTTGTATTGAAGACTCACAGAGAGTACTTAAAACAGCCAGTTGAACTCAGGGGCACTCAATCACTGAGCCACATCCCCAGCCCTATTTTTGTATTTTATTTAGAGACAGAGTCTCACTGAGCTGCGTAGTGCCTCACTTTTGCTGAGGCTGGCTTTGAACTCTGGATCTTCCTGCCTCAGCCTCCTGAGCTGCTGGGCCCTGTTACGTTTTGAGACAGGGTCTTGCTAAGTTACTGAGGCTGGCCTCAAAGTTGAGATTCACCTGCCTCAGTTTTCCAGTTGGGTGGGCTACATGGTGTTTTTAATGAAATGGTTGGTTGTGAACCCTCCTTTAGTTAACTTTGGAGTAGTTTTTTTTTTTTTTTTTAAAGTGGGCCTTCCCTGCATGTAGAAAGACATTGTTATGTTGAATCTCTCTAAATTTCGTATCTGTTCCCCTAGTTACTATGGAGTATTTCTGGTTTTTTTTTTTTGTTGTTGTTGTTGATACTGGGTTGGTATTTTTGGTCTTGGACTTCTGTCATATAGATACACACACACAACATATACATACTTTTGTATTGTATACTTACACTAAAATTTGTATGAGCTTAATGGAGGATAGCTCCAGCTTTTTAGTGTATAGCCAACTTGAGATTTTTAGGTGAGGTAGAAGTTACTTGCATGCAAATAAATTTTTCTGCTCCTAATTATGGTTGTATTTCTTTCTTTGTAGGAGTAAAACTACCCCTGCTAATGATGTAAATGGATTTAAACCTTTGACAGGCGATGAGGTATTTTTTAAAAATGATTTTAACTAGTTCTTCAATATAAAAATATGAATTTATAGCCTTTTTTCTGATATATTTTCAGTAGAGTTAGGAACATCTTTCTAGTAAGAAATTTGTTGGCTGCTTCCTAATTGTTTGAAGTTTTAAAATTCTTTAATAGATTTTACTTTTGTAAGTAGATTTTCTACAAAAATGTTTTAAAAGTGTTTCTGTGTTGATTGGACTTCCTGACTTTGTTTGTTTAGCACCTGAAGGACAATGGGAGCTCTTCTAGCCTGCCTTTATCTAGAAAAGTTCTTAAGTCACTTAATCCAGCAGTATATAGAAATGTCGAGTATGAGATTTGGCTAAAGTCTAAACAAGGTGAGTTAAAAATCTGAATTTTTTTTCTAAAATTGCTTTGTGGCACTTGAAAATAATTAAGTAAACTTGATACTGTTATTTTTTTACAGCTCAACAAAAACGTGATTATTCCATTGCTGCTGGTTTACAATATGAAGTTGGAGATAAATGCCAAGTAAGCGATTTGTATAAAAGAAGAAAATATTTTACTTGAATCTTGCTTTTTCTAATAGGAATGAAGAAAACATCTGAGGTTTGAATATCTTACTAATTTGGATTTTCAGAGTTTTTCATGTATACATTTTAATAGGTCACAAGTGGTTAGCTTTTTGATATTTGAATACTAAAATTTGTATCTTAAACAGTAGTATCCTCGTACATGATTTTTTTTAATATTTATTTTTTTAGGTGTAGATGGACACAACACAATGCCTTTACTTTATTTATTTATTTATTTTAAATACTTTTAAAAAATATTTATTTATTTATTTTTTAGTTTTCGGCAGACACGTTGTCTTTGTTTGTATGTGGTGCTGAGGATCGAACCCGGGCCGCACGTATGCCAGGCGAGCGCGCTACTGCTTGAGCCACATCCCCAGCCCTGCCTTTATTTTTATGTGGTGCTGAGGATCGAACCTGGGTCCCGCCTGTGCTAGGGCAAGCGCTCTACCGCTGAGCCCAATCCCAGCCCCCTCGCATGATTTTTTAAAAGAATTTGGCCTTTGGGATTACTTGCTTCAAAGAAGTAATAATAAACTGGGTGTGGTTGTGCACACTTGGAGACATCAGTGACTCAGGACACTGAGGGAGGATGATTGCAAGTTTCAAGGTTAGCCTCAACAATTTAGTAAAGACCCTATCTCCAAACAAAATGAAAAAACAATGTCTGCTGGAGATTTAACCCAGAGGTAGAGTCCTTGTCTAGCATGTGTAAGACCTGGGTTTAATCCCTTACCAAAGAAATAAGAAGTAACTAACATTTGAGATGTTCAGGAGGTATATTCATTTCATTTGGCAAATGGATTGAAACTTGATTTTTATGGGTCGGTTTATTTTATTTGTAAAAGTCTTCCTGGAAGATTTTGATATATGTATAATGTTTTCCTTTTAGACTAAGGAAGGAGGAGAATGAGCCCCGTTAGATTAATTATGAGCTATTTATTTTGAATAAGCTACTGAACTGCACTTGAGTAGCTGATGGTTAATGGGAAAAGTTGGATAGGATCTCTGTTTCTTACTGTGGGGTAATTTGGCCCACTCATCCTCCAGGGTACATTTAACAGTCTGGAGACATTTTTAATAGTTGAAACAGAGGGCGCTACTGACATCTAGTGGATGGAGGCCAAAGAGGTGGCCAAACGTCTTACAGTGCTCTGTTTTCCCTCTCTCCACCCCCAACCAAGAGCCATCTAGTTCAAAGTCTCAGTAATGCTAAAGCTGGAGAGACCCTGTGCTTTTTTTTTTTTTTTTTTTATGAAAAAGCACGGTTATTTTGAAACACACACACATACAATATGTGGAAGTTAATTTTTTTTTTTAATCAGAAATGATCTCCATCAAAAGTATAGTCCTTGGGCCTGTTTTTTGTGATATTGGGATTGAACCCTGGGAGCCACTCAACCATTGATATCCTCAACCCCCTTTTAAATTTTATTTTGAGACAGGGTCTTATTAAATTGCCAAGGGCGGAAATTTGTGATTTCTTGTTTGTGATCCTCTTGTTTCAGCCTCTTGGGTAGCTAGGATTACAAGTATGAGTCACTACTCCTGGTTAAAAAGTTTTGCCTTTTTAAACTACTTAGAACCGCCATTGATGGATGTTTCTTCTTCCTCCTCCTCTTCTTCCTCCTCTTCTTCTAGATGGACACAATATCTTTATTTATTTTTATGTGGTGCTGAGGATCAAACCCAGTGCCTTGTGCGTGTGAGGCAAGTGCTGTACCACTGAGCTACAACCCCAGCCCTAGATGTTTCTTCTTGACTTGTGGAAGAAATACTCATTTACCTTATAATAAGTTGGTTTACATGAAAAATATCTGATCAGGTTATATCTGGGGCATCAGTGGTGGAGTTTCACCTTTAGAACTTTTAATAGTATTCTGTTCTGGGGTACTTGTAAGCTGAAAAAGAGAATATAATTTCTTTAGAGATTTCCATATGGAATTGGCAGAAGTGTGCTCTAATTGTACAGCAAAGTTGTGGAAGCTCTTAACTACACTGCCTTGGAAAACTTAGAAGAGATTAAAAAAGAAGAGTAAACTTAGAGCTTGGAGGCCTCCTTCCCTGCCCACTTGGCAGAAAAGAGATAATTGTTTATCTTAAAGCTATCTTGCTAAAATTGTGACACTTGTTATTGTAAATCAAGCATCTTTCCTTTGAGGTTAAAAGTACTTTTTGGCCAAGTGGACACTATTGATAAAATAATTGGTGAAGTAGATACCTGTTTAGTTTTTTTCTTTTTGGAGTGTTTTATTTTTGTTTCTCCTATTTGTTTAATTTGGATAAAACAATTGAAATCTTTAAAAAAATGATATGACTCGAAGTGTGTAATCAGATGTGGTTTAAATTGTTTATGAAAATAAGTGACAAATTTTATTGCAAAACTTTTGAAGAAAGTAAAGAGGCCTTGTTATTTATAAGGAATGAAATATCAACTGTTTGATATTTCAAACAATTGGGATTGTTGATGTAATAAAGGCAGGAGGTTGCTTAAAGCAGTACTATGTGTATGTGCTTCTAGTATAGAGGACAGGTGTATAGTTTAGTGTGTGTTTAACTACAGTAGCAAACTTTAAGGCTTATTTTGTCAATATAGTTGGGTGTTACCAAGTGTATGTTTGAGAATAGTTGATACATTTCTTTTTAGGGAGAAAGAAAGGTCAGAGTTTACACATTTTTAATGTCAGAAAAAAAAGGAAGATTCTACTAACTATAATAATAGTTGTTCTGGAAGCCTGGGCATACGGTGTAACAGCCATGAGTTCAGAGGCAGATTATCTCTTATCTCTTATTTAGAGCTTTAATAGATTGTACTCTAGCTTCTCCTTCAACTATGTAGAAAAACAATCTAGAAAAAATTTGGAAGGATAGATAGCAAATCTTTTCTTTTAGATAGAAGTATAGTAGAGGTCTGGGAGCTTAGGGAGATATATTCTGTTGTTTTCCTTTTGAACTTACATTGTTTTTCCCATAAAAAATAAATGTTTCTCTTTAATCAAAGAGAATAAAAATGGTGAAACTGGTCACTAGTGCAAAGGAAGCAGGTAACTGATTTTTATTTCTGCCATTGTTCAACAGGTTAGGTTGGATCACAATGGAAAGTTTTATAATGCAGACATTCAAGGGATACACTCTGAAAATGGACCAGTTTTGGTTGAAGAACTGGGAAAAAAGTATGTACTATCCTTCAGCCAAGGCAGTCATTGCTTCTTCCATTTAGCCTGATGTAATTATGAACATTTCTAAATATCCCTGTGTCTTTGCAAATTCAATGAAAGGTATTGCCCATGTATAAAAAGTGTATTCAGGGAAGCTAGGGATATAGCTCAGTAGAGTGCTTGCCTTGCATGCATAAGACTCTGGGTTCAATCCCCAGCACAAGTTTCAATCAGATCTTTAGAAATAATAGTTTGAGTTCTAATTGACTATTTTCCATGTTGGCAAATTTTAAATAAAGAATACTTGTTTTATTGAGTATAGTTTAAAATGCATCATTTTACAGAAAGGCTATTTTAGAAATTGGCCGAATTATAAAATGGGAGCTTTGGAGAGTGGGGAGCACATTCATTTCTATTTTCATTTAGTACTGCATTGCATCTGTTAGTAGGAAATGTCTGTCGGGTTGAGTAGTGAAGTACCATTGACTTGTTGTTTATACAGTGTTATTTTGGAACACTTTTTGTTCTGGTTGTTGCTGCCCTTATTAGATAGAGAAAAAGGAAGTAGAGTCACACCTTAAATTTTTACCATGGGAAAATTTAAACATACCTAAATGTAGAAGGATAATCCTCTTTAAACGAAGCAAGATAATATTGTAGGAACAGAGCACCAAAGCTCGGTTTCAGCAACTCACAGCATTTGTCAACCTTTTCTAATTTACTTTTCCCTAATATTTTATTTTTTAAATGGGAATGAAATTGGAATATTTTAAAGGAAATCCTGGACATCACACAATTTCTCTAATAGATGTTTACAGTACCACTAGGCAATAGAATGGCATAAATAATCATTCCTTAAATTTAGTCTTTTGCTTAAATTATATTTAAGGCCTTTTAATGTATAATTTTTTAAAGTTAGGAAATATGTTTTTTACATACATTATTTTATTTGATTAGAATTAAGTAAGGATTGCTAAATGCTATTTATAGTTGAATTCTGATTTATTTTTAATGTAAGAAAACTAGAAATTTTACTTACGTTTAAAATAAGATGTTTATGTGGAATATTTGTTTTGAGTAGAGCTAGGATTGTTTTAAGTTATTAAAAGTCTTTTTCTTTCTTATGAAGACCTACACAGAAGAACCTCAAAGCACCTCCCCCAGAAAGCTGGAACACAGTGTCAGGAAAGAAGATGAAAAAACCTTCCACTTCCGGACAAAATTTCCATTCTGGTAGGAACACATCAGGTTATCTTTTTGGGGGATCAGGGATGGCTGTATTTGGGGTTGTTTAGGTAGGAAAATTATAAGGTGTTTTTGGATTCTTGCCACAGACATGGATTACAGAGGGCCAAAGAATCCAAGCAAGCCAATAAAAGCCCCATCAGCACTACCTCCTCGCCTTCAGCAACCTTCAGGAGTAAGACAACATGCGTTCTCTAGTCATTCTTCAGGGTCCCAGTCTCAGAAATCCTCCAGTGAGCACAAAAATCTTAGCAGGACACCCTCACAGATCATAAGGTAACCTTCCTGAATGTAAGAGAAATGGCAGTCAGGTGAGAGGTGTTTATTGTATTGGCCACATTGCCTGCTTTTAAACAGTTACAACTCTTTGTTCATATACTTGTTTGTAATATAGTATTAAAAGTATTGGCAAAATACCATGCAAGGATTTTAGTTCCTTATAATCCTCTAATCCTCTTTAAACGAAGCAAGGTAATATTATAGGATCAAAGGTCTTGATTTTTGAATAATTGTTTCAAATTACTTGGGAGGTCTTACTTTAGCCAGATCTTATTCTGGTATTTAATAGTTTTCTGGTGGCTTTTGTGATAAATACTGGATTCCAGATCACATTCTTAAATCCTTGGAGGAGGGTGAGGATGCTGCCTTTTGTACAGGAACTTGTCATCCTCAGCTGTTTGTTTACTTTGTTCTGATAAGTTTTGTGGTCATGTTTCCAATACCAAACAGGGCTGCAAGTTTTAGATTTAAGCAATTATGAATATTGGCATTCTAACTGAATATTCAGAGAAAGATGAACTTAAGGGTCATACTTTTCCTGTGGCATATGGTGTTGAGTGTTTCCCTAATCTACTGTTCTGATGAGTAGTTTCACATATTAAAGCTTTCCCTTTTGTGGAGATTTCTTTGAGGGGGTCTTGGTAGAGACATTTTCCTCAGGCACTCATGGCCATGTCTCCCAGGAACTCTGGAGCCTTCCTAAGTTACTGTGACCAGTGACTTCCCTATCCTTGCCAAGTTCTGGTCTTTAATTGATTTATTTTTGACATTTGGGCATTCCCTTTTCTTGAGCATGCACTTAATCTTTTGTCATTAAAGATAAATATTATGTAGCATCTTAAGACAGAATTGTAGGTTCTTAGACTGATTACTATTAGTTTCCTAGTGCTATAACAAACTAGTCATCTTCAAAGCATGGAAATTCTCTCAATTCTGGGACTAGAAGTCTGAAATCAGGTTGTTGCCCAAGTTAGGAAAAGAGGTTCCATGCCTCTTCTGTTTTCTGGTGTTGCCCAGAGTCCTTGGGATCCCTTAGCTTATAGATACATCATTTCATTCTCTGCTTCTGTCATCACATGGTGTTTCCCTGTCTTTGTCTGTTCTTAGGGGACACTAGACACATTGGGTTTAGGTCCTACTCCAGTCCTGTTAACCTCAATTCAAGTTCAATTACATCTGAGAAACCACCATTTTCCAAGAATGGTTACATGTGTAAATACTAGGGGTTAGGTAGCTGAACATATTTTTTTTAGGAGATAAATTCAACGCATAAGATACTTGAAATCAATTTAAGGGCTAGGATTGTAGCTCAGTGGTAGAGTAGTGCTTGCCTTGCATGTGTGAGGCACAAGGTTCAATCCTCAGAAACACATAAATAAATAAAATAAAGGTATTGTGTTCATCTATAACTAAAAAAAATTTTTTAAAAATCCATTTAAAAAAATTAAAAGTATTTAGGATAGGAAGTTAATTCATATTATTCATAATTCAAAGCATCCTAAATGTTTTTCTATATATAGTCTCTTTTCTATCTGCATTTTCCCAATTATCTAGTTTTCTTCTTTAGAGAGGGTATTTATGGCATCTTAATTTTTCATCTCTTCCTCAATGATGATGTTTCTTCTTTTGGAAAAAGCAAAAACATAAGTAGGACTGCATGTATGCTTTCATTTAGTATTGATATACAGGAAATGTTATTGCTTAACTCTTTTTTCTTTTGAGAGCAAATTCCTGTCGAAATGTTGGAATATGGCATAAAGAATATATACAATACTTATATTTCTGCGCTGATAAAAAGAGATTCAATTATTTCTATATTACTTGGAAGTGAATTATATATCTTTTATCTCCTTTATTGTAAGTGCATTATCTTAGTGAGATATTCTGATACTATAGCAGTTCCAGTTGTGAAACATACTAATCAGGCTGCCAAAAGTTCTGAAGTGTTAGTGTGGCTAAATTAGTCAAACATTTATATTGGAAAGTAGATAATTTTATTTTAGGTACTCAATACATTTTGTCTTTTTTTCTTTCTGACAAGAATGTTTTATTTGACAGAAAACCTGATCGTGAGAGAGTTGAAGATTTTGATCATACAAGTCGAGAATCTCACTATTTTGGCCTCTCCCCAGAAGAGCGCAGAGAGAAGCAAGCTATAGAGGAGTCTCGTTTACTCTATGAGATTCAGAACAGAGATGAACAGGCTTTCCCAGCTCTTTCTGTATGTATAAAGGGAATTTTTAAAGGTTAATGTTTGGAAGTCTTAGTATAGTTTCTATATTAAACCATAGATTTCTGATGGTGTGCTAACAATTTTTAAACTGTAAGCTTAAAGATCATTTAATTCTCCTTTTCATTTTTTGCATGAAGATAGGTCTAGAAATGTTATTGAAAAGTTGGTGATGGTTGGCAAGTAAATTGGTTTGAAATGTTTAGTATGTATTTAATTTGGTAGCCAAAATAATGTGCAGTATAGAGAGGTTCATGATTCATTTAACCTTTTACAAGAAATATCTGTTAAATCAGGAAGTACTCTGAACCGTTTATTAAATCTACAAGGACCTGATAAAGTGAGAGCTACCTTTCAAGAGAGCTCACTATTCAGGTAGAATCCTGCAGTCCTGTGTTTCTGTCCTTGCTCCATGTGTCAGACACTAATTGCAGTGGATGTTTCTCTGATGAAAGAGTTCTCTATCTTCAGGTTTCCTTAACTCCTGTTGGGGAGTCATGTAGGTGAAGAAGGTTCATGAGCAGAACAGGGAAGGGTAACTGCTTCATTATTGATACTGGGAACCCTGTGGGCTTTTAAGTCTTGGTAAGTGGTACTCAGATGACCTATGATCCTAATTGGTAACAATGGATTAAACATACAAAATGGAGTGTTCTGAGAGGTTTCCCACTAGACCACCATAAAACATTAAAGCCCCATACACTTAGTTCTCTGTCTTCTGGTTATGGAATGTCATAGGGGTCTGAGGAAGAGTTCAGTTGAAAAAGCTTATGTGAAATAGTTATTCAGTTTGGCACAGGGTTAGGAATTATTGGAAGAGATGCCCAAAAGCATAGGGCATTGTGTGTGTGCGCTAAGTATATTTATCTTTCATGTCCTATATGTCAATTTTCTACAATTTTTATGTAGACAACTATAAATTATTTGAGCTTTTATCTATATTTCTTCTTTTTAGTTAGCAAATGTGAAAGGTATTGCTACTATAATGCAAGGACAGATTGTGAAATTTTTTTATTGTTAATTTTTTTTTTTTCCTAAAATACTGAGGATTGGACCCAGGGTTGCTTTACCACTGAGCCATATCCCCAGTCCTTTTATTTTTTATTTTGAATCAGGGTCTCACTAAGTTGTTGAGTATGGCTTCAAACTTGAAAGTTTTCCTATCTCAGCCTCCCAAATTGCTGGGATTACGGTGTTCATCACTGTGCCCAGCTAAAATGGGGTGTTCGTCCTCATTATCTTTAGATATCGTGGGATTGCTAGTGGCTCAGGTCTATTTTCTATAAAATTCCTTAGCCAAGACCAAGGTCCTCTATGCTGCTATATGAAATATATAATGTAATGGGAACCTAGAACCTTAAATAATAATTTAGTTTAAGAAACAACTTATTGCAGTCCTTTTGTTTCACAGTTAGAAGGTTGGATCTCATGCAGAGCTTATTGATTTGCTCTGGTAATAGTATAGTATATCAGTGATAAAAATCCTGATGGCACTGTATCTGCTAATTTGCATTTAGATTTTTTTTCCCTCCACAAAGATCATGCCTCTACAATGGTTTCTTCAGAAGGTTGGTACAGAGGATGCTATTGTTTATACAGAGAATGTAAGTTGCCAGGTGAAGGTCTGGTCAGGGTGGCTTCCTGAAATGGATTTATGATGAAGTCTAACTACTAATTATGCTGAAGGTCTGCTTTGCCTATTACTTTGATTTAGTCATTTAGCTATTAATATAATTAAAAGTGGACCCTAGATTCTATCATTTTTATTTTCAGTAATATAAAAATCTAGGGCTATGAATTTTGAGATTTTGTGTATGAAGAATAGTATTAATTACAGAATTTCTGTTGATAGTTTTGTGAGTAAATTTTAACACAAATGTTGGGTTTTGTTCATTTTAAAGAGCTCATCAATGAGTCAGTCAGCTTCTCAGAGTAGCAACCCATGTGTTCAGAGAAAATCATCGCATGTAAGTGATAGGAAAGGAAGCAGGCGGAGAATGGATATAGAAGAACGAAAAGACAAAGGTACGTTATTTCCTCATTTGAAAGCAGATGGGAAAGATTTTCTTAATTTTCTGAGGAATCCGCTGGTGGGGTCTTGGAATGTATCCCCTGTAAATAACGGAGGGACTACTATTTTGGGGTAAAAACTGTACTTTTTAAATTGTTAAGCTGCTTAAGTAATCTCTCCATATTTAATGTTAGATATGGCGAGAAACGTTGACTCAGCCTAAGGCATGTTAAATGTTACTCTAAAAACTGCATTTTTCATTGACTAAACATGCTTTCAGTAGTACTGTTGACTTTCTTCATATTTTGTTCTGTATTCAAACCTGACTAGTGGTTGATGCTACGTTTTTTTTACCTTAATATGTTATAGAACCTATCCATGGACATATTCACTTGGATAAAAAGCCTGAGTCAAGCACATTGGAGGTAAAAGTTTAAAATTCTAATTGCATTTCTTTTTTTTTAACACTGTGATACTATAGTAAGAAAAAGTAGGAGAAGGTAGAAATGATTTCAACATTTTATAACTACTAGTATAGAAGAGAAGCAGAAAAGAGGCGAGTTTGTATTCTGGCTTATGCTCACAAGTCATAACTGTGTCTTCAAGGTACCTTGGGATGCCTTATGTGAATAGTTGCAGAGTAGCTTATATTCTCCATCACTCCAGGGAGATTGTTTAAAGCCATGCCCCAGCTAGAAACAACCCAGTAATATGGTAGAATAGAGATACACAGGCAAAGCTAACCTTCCTATTGAAGACCAGTATAATTGGAAAAAAATTTCAAATCATGAGACGGCTCAGATGCATGTGGAGTGAACTATAAAGGAAATTGCTGTTATTCCTGGAATGTGGGTCTTTGAAATACAAAATCACACTTTCTTTTTGCTCCCAAAGAATATCAGTGATGAAAAATGTACAAGAGTTTCATCACCATCAAAGTCAAAGAAATTAGAGTGCCCATCTCCTGCAGAACAAGTACGTAAGTTGTTGCATTTGACACTGAGTACTATATTCTCTGGGTTCTTTGTATACAATGATATAAAAATAGGAAACATCTCTATGGAAATGGGAGAATTTATTCTAGCATCACAATTTAAGTGCAATTACAATTTTTCTTCTTCCTTTTTTTTTTTTTTTGGTGGTGCTGAGGATTGAACCCAGGGTCTTGTGCATGTTGGCAAGCACTCTACCAACTGAGCTATATCCCCAGGTCCCAATTAAAATTTTTCTGTAATTTATTTTGATCTCGGCTAGTTTATAATGTTAATGGTGTTTAATAGATTTTTATTTTATAACCATTTCTTTGCCATTCTTCTGAATTTATTTTGGATAAGTTCATATTTGTTATCTTTAGTTTTTGATATCTTGTCCTACCTTTGTGGTAACTTGACCTGAACATTAGATTTTTGAAAGAAAACTGAATTTCTACTTTATTTAAAAACTTTTTTTGACTGGGTGTGGTGGCACGTGCCTGTAATCCCAGTGGCTTGGGAGGTTGAGGCAGGAGGTTGAGTTCAAAGCCAGCCTCAGCAACTTAGATCCTAAAGCAAGTAAGTGAGACCCTATCTCTAAATAAAATATAAAAAAGGGCTGGGGGTGTGGTTCAATATGTCTGGGTTGTTTTTGCTACCAAAAAAAGAAAAAGACCTTTTGAAGAGTCATCTGCATCAGTTATTTCACACATTTAAAAAAGCAATTCCACAAATTTATAAGTAAAATGATGAAGGAACAGAAGTTCTGGCAGTTATTTTGGTTCTTGGTCTAATACAAAAGTAGAAAAAAAGTTCAGTGCTAAATGCTCGTTAATTATCATCCTTCCTATTAGTAAGACTAAGTCATAGTTACATGGTATGTCTGTGTGGGGTGCTTTTCTAAACTCATGAATTTCAAGTTGGTTGTACTGTTTCACACTTGGCTTGTGGCTTCTGGGACTTTTGGTAGGCAATACTTGGTTGGATTTCATTTGTTTGCATGTTGTTTTTGGCTACTCTCTGTTTTCTTTCATTTCTAAGACAAGAATAGGACCATTTATACTTCAGTTGTATAAAAGGCAGCCAATTCAAGATATGTGATTAAAAATTAGTGTCTAAGCAAAATGACCCCTTTTCTTTTTCCACTCTCTGTAGAAGCCAGCAGAACATGTGTCTCTTTCGAATCCAGCTCCCCTTTTAGTTTCTCCAGAGGTACATCTAACTCCTGCGGTGCCTTCTTTACCAGCCACTGTGCCAGCCTGGCCAAGTGAGCCTACAACTTTTGGACCAACAGGTTAGAGAAGGATTTATCAAATGAACAACCAGCAAAAAAGCTTCCAAGTCAGACTTCTAATTCTTGAATGAGGGCTTGATTGCAGAAAAGGACTAAGTGTAGAGAGTCTCAAGGAGCTTTCTGTGATTCTTTGCTTTGCTCTGCTTCTAGTGTGGGAGGGCTGAGGTCTTTCTTTGCTGTTGCTTAAGGTGTACTCCTATTATCCTATACACATGGAATTTGAGCTGATTATCACCACTCTTTGCTTTGGTTGCTCAGCACTAACTGGCACTACAATTTGCTTCCCCTACGGGTCAGCTCTTTCCCAGTTGGACTCCTTGCAGACCTTGTGTCTTCTGAGAGCTACAGTTAGATATTGACTCAAAGCTTATTTCTTAGGCTTATTTCCTCTCTGTGTCCTGAAGAGTCCTGGGTTGATACTAGAATTAAAACTATGTTAGATTGCTTAACAACCTGCTGTTTTACTAGCTGTTTCGCTTGTAGCATTATTTACTTAATAGTGTAATATAAACTTGTATTTCTAGAGAATTATTTTTATCTTTTTGTAGATTTTAATTCTTGTCCCTCTCTTTTGTAGGTGTCCCTGCTCCGATTCCTGTTTTATCAGTGACACAGACTTTGACCACTGGACCTGATTCTGCTGTGTCTCAAGCTCATTTAACACCCTCTCCAGTTCCTGTGTCAATTCAGGCAGTTAACCAGCCCTTGATGCCTTTGCCTCAGACACTGAGCCTTTACCAAGACCCACTCTATCCTGGGTTTCCTTATAATGAAAAGGGAGATCGAGCCATTGCACCACCTTATTCACTGTGTCAGACTGGGGAGGACCTGCCTAAAGGTGAGCTCCTCCAAGTTCACATAGGTTGAGTAAGACATAAAAAGATGAAAATGCAGGCCAGAGACTCATTTATTAGCCAGAGGGAGGACTTAACAGAAGTTTGGCTTTTTTTTTTTTTAAAGAAGTGATTTTTGTGTTTAGTAATGGTTCTCTTCAAAAATGTCACTTTTTCATAAACAACCTTGAAACCATTTTGAATTATGTAAGATTTAACATTTTGTCCCATCATTCCATATGTAGAACACATATAAAAGCTTAAATATAGTATATAATATCTAATAAAATTATATAATTCATAATTACATTACTATATTACATGATGTTTATATTAGCTAATATTAACATTATATAATTTATCTCTAGATTAGCATTTCTAACCTGTTTTAATGTGCCTGTTTCAGTTTTGTTGAAGTGTACATAGAATTGAGAACTTTATTGAGGGCTTTATGGGTTGATATTTTCATTAATTGGACATCTAAACATCAACGAATTTTCTCAACACTGGTCTGGCTTTTGGGAGATATTGATATTACTTTATCTGTTAAAAAGTTAAGAAGATTGAATATTTGTAGTAACTCGTACAGTACTATATGTAGCAGTTTTTTAAAAATAATTCTTTAAAATTTGTTTTTCCCCCTTATTTTTAGGGATCTTACATATCTGTAGCCTCTATTTTTAGTTTACAAGTTTTCATACCTGTAAAACTGGAAGAGTAATACAGTGACTGCTTGTATACTCTTCTTCTTCTTCTTCTTTTTTTTTTTTAAAGACTTTAAACTTTATTTTACTTATTTGTTTGTATGTGGTTCTGAGGATTGAACCCAATGCCTTGCCCGTGTTAGGGGAGTGCTCTGCCACTGACCTGTAGCCCCAGCCCCTTTAACTTTTTGCCTAGATTGATGTGGATAGTTTGTTTTTAGTCAGTGAGTTTATATGGATAATGGGCTAATGGCAAATGAATAGCAGGAGTGTACTGTCCTACTAATCATAGTATCATTAAGTTAGGTTTATGTGATCTTATCATTCTCCCCAGCATTTTTATTTCATAATTTTTTAAACCTCACTGGTAAGTTAAAAAATTAACACTTGAGTTTCTTTCATCCAGATTCAGTTTTAATCAGATAGGAATATTAGTTTAAACCATTTTGGGATTTAGATGTTAATTAGAGGAAAAGCATACAGAATTAGAATTGCTTAGCAGCCTGTGGTTGTTTTCTTTGAGATAGGGCCTTGCTGAGTTGCTAAGGATGGCTTTGAATTTGTGATCCTCCTGCTTGGGCCTCTGGGATTACAGGTGTGTTCCACTGCACCAGTCCTGAATTTTGGCTCTGTTAGTTTTTGTTTTACATCACAGGTCGGAGAATACAATTCTAGTAGATAAAATGCTCTTTAGGAACTGTGTATCGATCGAGATGATAAAGAAATGCTTTGTGAATGTATATTTTTAACAAGCGAATACTTTTGTTTTCAGATAAGAACATTCTTAGATTTTTCTTCAATCTTGGAGTGAAGGTAATTTACATTTATCATTTTAAAGTTGTTTTATTATTAAGTTAATTCTGTTTTAAATTATTACCATAGTGTTTACTCTTGTATTATCTGGCAGTAACCTCAGGTTTACCAAATATTTTCTTAAGAACCAGAGTTTTCAGCATTTTACAGGATGCTTTTGGTTGTGTAGAGGTTCCTGTGTTTGCTTGCTCTTAGTTAATGATGATTTAACTTAGGAATACATTCAGGAATTAGCCATAATTCCAGGGACCTCATGGAAATGTCCTTACTGGGGAAAGTGGATGAAATTTCTGGGTTTGAAGTTCTCTTTCACAGCTTATAGCTGTGTATTCCTGGGTAAGCCACAGTGTCTCTGAGCATGGCTTTCTTCATCTATAGAATGGTTTTAATGTTTGCTACCTGCCTCAGTTATTGAAAGGACCAAAGGAAATAACAAATGAAAGTATTAGTATGTGAAGTGGGAGGCTTGTATGTTCACTAGCATAGCAGAGAGGTCCTTTGGAAATCAGTCACCTAAAAATACTTTTTCTTAACAAGAGGCTAGAGAACTCTCTGTCAGTGCTAGGCTGTCTGTAGTTTCTGTGGGTTCTAGATATTTCAGAGAGTAAATAAAGCACTCTGTCCTGGTCTAGTGACCAAGTTTCATAAGGCCTTGTGCCATATTCAGCACCTGGTTTTGCATTTATGTAGGCTTTATCTAATTGGCTGGTTATATTTTCTTCATATTTTGGTATTTAGCTGAACCCATGCAGAGGAAGGATTTGGAGTATTTCATTTTGAACATTAGCCTTCTTTGAGTAGAGGATCTAACCTAATTTTTGCAGCTGGAGTACTCTGGGGTTTTCATACTCATTGAGTCCTGTCAGTAAAGATCATCTACTCCTCTATCAGCATTTTCCTTAAGAATAGGTCCAGGCAAGTGAACCGGCTGGCAGGGTCATACAATCAGTCAGTGGGAGAACCAGAAAGTGAATGTAGGTCTAGTTAAGCTGCCAGTTATAGAGATGATGTTTACTATCAGCCTCTGTAGCAGGACTTTGGATTGGTTTCAAGACAGGAGCAAAGGATGGAATCTTGAAGTGCAGCACGATTTTCTTTTTCCTGATGGGGGTATAGCAATGATCTGGTATTTGGACTGTAGTTAGGTTTGTGTTCTTTGTAGGCATGAGAAGCTTCTCTTGAGCCTACTGTTTTGAGATGGGTACACTCAAACCTTTTTAATTTTCCCTTTTATTTACTTTTACTATTTTGTATCTCTTTCAGGCATATAGTTGTCCTATGTGGGCCCCACATTCTTACCTTTACCCTTTGCACCAGGCCTACCTGGCAGCCTGCAGGATGTACCCAAAAGTCCCAGTACCTGTGTATCCTCATAATCCTTGGTTCCAAGAAGCTCCTTCTGCTCAGAATGAAAGTGATTGTACTTGTACCGATGCACACTTTCCTATGCAGACTGAGGCCAGTGTTAATGGTCAGATGCCTCAGGCAGATATTGGACCACCGACGTTTTCTTCACCTCTGGTTATCCCTCCATCTCAGGTGTCTGAAAGTCATGGACAGTTGTCTTACCAGGCTGATCTTGAATCTGAGAACACTGGGCAGCTTCTTCATGCTGAATATGAAGAGTCACTAAGTGGCAAGAACATGTATCCACAACCGTCCTTTGGACCTAATCCATTCTTAGGCCCAGTTCCCATTGCACCTCCTTTCTTTCCTCATGTTTGGTATGGATACCCTTTTCAGGGGTTCATAGAAAATCCTGTAATGAGGCAGAATATTGTCCTGCCTTCTGATGAGAAAGGAGAATTGGATCTGCCTCTGGAAAGCCTGGATCTCTCTAAAGAATGTGGTTCAGTCTTAGCAGTAAATGAATTTCCAGAAGCCAGGGGTGAAGTTGTACACACTCTCCCTGAAACAAGCGTGAGCAGCAAACATGAAGGCCGAGCAGAGCAGTCATCCCAGACACGAAAGGCAGATCTGACCCTGGCTTCTGCACTTCCTGGAGCAGAGGGAAAGTCTCATCTTCCTTCTCAGATTCTAAACAGAGAGAGAGAAACTGTGTCTGTTAAACTTGAGCCTAAGAGGACCATTCAAAGTCTGAAAGAAAAACCAGAGAAAGTAAAAGATCCAAAGACTGCTGCTGATGTGGTCAGCCCTGGGGCCAACTCTATGGATAGCAGAGTGCAAAGACCAAAAGAAGAGAGTTCAGAAGATGAAAATGAAGTGTCTAATATTCTGAGAAGTGGCAGATCCAAGCAGTTCTATAATCAAACTTATGGAGGCAGGAAGTACAAAAGTGATTGGGGCTATTCTGGTAGGGGCGGATATCAACACGTGAGAGGTGAGGAGACCTGGAAAGGGCAGCCGAGCAGAAGCCGGGATGAAGGTTATCAGTACCATCGAAATGTCAGAGGACGTCCATATAGGGGCGATAGGAGGAGATCAGGGATGGGAGATGGCCATAGGGGACAACACACCTGATGGTTGTTGCTCTGATGTTTTAGAACAGAAGCCCTTTCTTAGGTGGAGTATTTCTGGAGGCTTTAAAAAAATACATTAAAATAAAAACCCAAATTGGAATTATCTCCTCCCCTCCCCCTTTACCCTCATTCTCATTCTGGATGAGATTTTGGACATGAGTCAGGGGCAGGTGAATTTTTGGCATTGCCATTTATCTTCATTCACAGTCTGTTTTCATTTATTTATCAGGTGACTGCCCCCATAAAAACTAGAAAATAAGTTTGTTAAAGTATTTTTTATAAACAGCCTAATATAAAACATTATAGATTTAGTGTTTGGTTTTTTTCCTTGTAAAAGTTTGATTTCAAATGTTGGAAATGGTGTGCTTTATAGTGTTTACTAAAGTGACAAAACACCATTGGACACAGTATAGATTCCAAAATATAACATTGCACCAAATAGAAATGTATATTTTATTATGCAATGCCTTAGTCATAAACTGGGCTCAAACGATTCTCAGCCTAAAACACTGTTGTCTTTTAAAATGCTTCCAACCCAAAGGCCTTTCATCTCAATATCTGTCAAACTTGAATAATGTCTTCTCTTTAATATTACATATAAGGCAGCCTATTAACCTGTGTCTTAGAAATGTATATAGTTCTTTTAATATTCATAGGGTATATTTTTGGTGAGTATTTGTTGAATTTGAGATTGCATACAAGAATAGATGTTTAAGAAATAGTAGGAAATTCCAGTGAAATGGCTGTTTCCACCAAGAATTCTTAGCACTGGTGTAAATATCATGGTGCCTACTCGAAAGAAATGTAGATGCTATGCATTTTGAAAATAATCTGCATCTGTTAAAATTGCAGAAGTTTTTTAATGCCACTTTAACACTAATGCACTGACAGATTCTAAATATTTTGTGAGAAGAAATGTTAAAAATTTTTAGCTTGACAGGTTTCTATAGAGAGTGACTGTTTTGTTTTTCCCTTGCACCATTGGTTTTGTATCACTTTACATTTGCATGTTCAATTTGTCATGGCTGGAATTGTACGAAAATAAGAATGATTGTAACTTCTAGTTCTTATCTAGAGGATGCTGCTAGAAAATGGTTTTGCTTTGCATTTTATAACTTATTACTCTGGTAACATGTCTTCTATCCCTCTTCCTTCCAGTCTTCAGTATTTACTAGAGTTCCCTTTGCATGTTGCACTCTGTTCTCATTTGGAGATTGGACTCTAACTAACACAGTATTCATTCATCTGTGTTACTTTGTAAAAATAACTGTAGCTTGTATTTCTTATTTGTACATACCAATGTGAAAATCTACCCTTTTTTAAATGTTGAGATTATCTTTTGATCAGGAAGTTTGAGTGCTATGCAAATAATACAGTACTTTTTCTTTGCATGCCATGTGTAATATACCTAGCCAAAATAGATGTGGCTTTTTTTTTTTAAAGCAGATTACTTTAAAAGCAAATATAATTCACTTGAATTGACAAAGCAGATGAGTTTTCTGGGTTCTCTGATAACCTGTAGGAGTGTGTGGATGTCAGCTAGGCTCAGTGAATCTCCACTGTACTGTAATAATGGTTATTTACCTCTGTGCTGTTTTTAATTACCTAATGTCTATGTAACTGCTGATTTGGGTAGTATTAGCATTTAGATATTTTGTAACATAGGATTTTAGAGAGCACTTTGAAAGATAACATTTTATTATGATGGTGCTAGGTAAAAATTTGTAAAGACTGGGATGGTTATGGATAGAAAAATTGAAAGAACCTGTTGAGGAATTTCTGTTGTCACCTTCTAAGCTAGAGCAGTTGTTGAAGGTACTGCTGAAACCTGTTTTTCCTTAATATCAGTAGCTGAATTATGAAATGAGAAGCTTAGAAGGCTCTTCTTTTTCAGCCCCCCCTTTTATTGTAGGTTAGTTTATCTGATAATTTCTATTATGAAAATCATTTTGATATAAATACCAGATTTAAAAGTTCAATGTAAGTTTGATCTCAGGAGTAAAAGTAATTGTTTCCAGTGTCCTTTATTGTATTGACTGGGATTTGATCTGTTTCTGGAAATGTTTAAAAATTGGATAGGACAGAATTCTTTTGGTTTCTTCACTGTCATCCTACCTTACCTCAATTAACGAAAGACTCATCACTCCTGAGGGAAGCACTGATTTGCTTCCTGTTTCCCATCTCTAACCTCCAGCACAGGGTGGAATCAGTGCTGAAAGAATTTTAGCAGATGGTACTTTTCTCAGTGACCTCTGGAATAAAAGAACTCTGACTTTTGTTAGTTTTAAAATTATCACTCTTTGCATGAAGGTCAGTTTTTTTTTTTTTCCTTTAGATTTGTTTTTAAATGTTTTAGTCCAGGGGATTTTGCCTTATGCTGAGGTCAAACTAAGGCCAAGCAAGCTTTTGTCCTTTATATTATAACTGTATGTCATATTATATATTGACTTGAGATAATTCTATATAAGAAAAAGGCAGAAGGGTAGAATGGAGAATCATTTATATTTTGATTTGGAAATTATGAAACTTCAGCATATTATGATCAGACATATTTTGAAGAACAAATGTTTAGACTGACCAAAGCTCACTTGTTTTTGTTTAGTTCGGTGCTTCTTCTGAACTTGAGTCCAGCTCCCCTTCTTGTAGTATTGTGCATATGTCTCTTCTTCAAGTTCATTTCCCTCAGATCCATCTTCCATTCTTGCCCTCCATGCTCCTTGTAGCAGGATGCTGGCAGCTGTGTTGTCCTCCTGTCGTTCCTGGTATTCCACGAGTCCACTGTCATGGCAGACCCAAGCTCAGACCTGCCTCCATCTGACAGCGGTGGGTTTCTTGAAACCACAGTGCTGAGACAGCTTATCTGAAGCAAACTCTATTCTTGCAGTGTGTTGTTTCCTTTGTGACTCAAGGGTGAATTAAAATGCCTGTGAACTGCAAACTTGCTTAAGATTGACTTGGTGCAATAAAGTTTCTTTCTAACCATTTCTGGTTTAGAAAATACTCAGCCATCCTAGAAACTAGCAATATTTATTTTTGCCTCATTTGTTTTGCCTTCAGTTTTAGATGAGGTAAATTTTTTCGTCTTTCACTTATGGGTACTAAGCAAGGCCCATTCCAGTGTTGCTGAAGAGAATGCGTATTTGGCTACACTGTTTCTGTGTACTGTATCTTGCTCCCCATTTTATGTCTAAAGGCTATTGTTTTTGTTTTAAAATCTTAATAATGGCTCATTTCCAGTATGTCAGTTTCAAAGAACTAAGGTTTGCTACTAGTGTCAGCCATTTACTCTCCCGCTGATTGGGATTTTTTTTTTTTTCTTAGAAGAGATTTTCTCCTCCCTGCCCCCTGAAATACAAGTTTTAGAGAATCCTTTAAGAGGGGTGGGTGCATGTCTTAATGCTGGGAAGCAGCAACTTTGGGGTTGGATTTACTTGAATGGATTAAAAATTGCATTGTTACAGAGCTAGAAAAATTTATGTATAAAAATGATAATAGCCTTACACTGAGTACAAATAATACTTACAAGCATGTGAAGATGTGATCATTTGTGATGTTACTTGTAAAAAAAAGTATATATACATATCTTTTGAAGTGTTGAAAGGAAAATAGTACTTTATATTCTTTATCATATCACTTTTTGTAAGTGTTGAATATATTCCTGTTTATTTTTCTATGTTCTGTTTTGTAGCCTTAAGAAGTGTTTCAAACATATCTGAATGTACAAATAAGAGTAAATGCCCTACATGGTGTGATGCTGCATTATATATAAAACTGTGTGCATATATTAAATTTTGTCTCTTGATCCTACTTGTGATTCTTTGGTTTCAGGGGAAATCAAGTAATATAGCATATAAATCTTAGTAAGCTTTCTTAGAATAAGGATGGTTTCTTTGGTTCTTTCACAGCCACAAGACAATTCTTTTATGTAAACTAAAAGTCATTTGGGATTTGTGACCCATAGGTGATATTATTTTCCACATTACTTGCCTAAGGTCATACAACTACCAAGTGGTGGGATTTGGACCTGAACCTAGTTCTGTAGTTTTACAGCTGATGCTATCATTTTTTTTTCAGCAGCCACAAAATGAATTGAGAATATGCAGGATACTTGAGTTGATGAGGGTAATTTTTTTTTTTGCATTTCTATTAAATGTTTTCTGAAGGGAAAGCAAATTGAAAGCTTTGAAAACAGATTTGAGTATACCTAATACTTTGAAAACCCAACAATTTTATTTTTAGTTTTTTTTTGCAGTGCTAGGGATTGAACCCAGGGCCTCTGTGCACACTGGGCATGTGCTCTACCACTGAGTTAATAACATTTCCAGCCCACCATTAAATGTTGATGTTTTGTTGCAGAACTGGGGATTGAACCCAGTGATACTTCACCACTGAACTACACCCCCAGCCCTTTTTAAAAAAATTTGAAACAGAATTTCCCTAAATTGCTGAGGCTTCCTTTGAACCTGTGACCCTCCTGCCTTAGCTTCCATAGTTGCTGGGATTATAGGCGTGTGTCACTCTGCCCTACTAAATTCATTCCTTTATTAAATCAAGCCAACTCTGAATATTAAGAGTATTTGTTTAAATATACTTAGAATGTGAACTCTTAGGAAAGTTTAGCTTCCTCACAAAGCAGAGCCTGAAACAGTGCTCATTCAGTGCATGTATTTAAAAGAGAACCTGATACACATGGGCACAGGAACAACAAGGGACAGAATGAGCCAGTGTAAAGAAAAATCACAGCTGGGGCAAGGGATGTAGTTCAGGGCAAGAGCGGTTGCCTAAGCCCTGTGGGTTCCAACCCCAGCACTACTTACAAGTTGGATAGCTTGCTTGAGACTGCTTGAGAAGTTTGGTAAAATATAACAACATTGTTGGGGAAGGAGTAATGGGGAAACACTTATCTATTAGTTGGCTAGCAGGTTTGCCCATGGTCAACAGAAGCCAGAGATGAGAACAAGATGTCCAGCTGGATGGGATAAAAGGTGATATCAAGGGAAGTAATTTGTCCTCAAGAGGTGCAAGATGGGGTTTCTCTGAAGTTTTCTATAATTAGAAGGCCTATCCTTCACCTAGAATAATTAGGCTTTTCTATATAACATTGAAGTACTTTTGGGTCCAGAACTAGGGAAAAGTATGAGAATGGAAACAAAAGAGGAAGTCACTATGCCCAACTTTCCTATACAAACCTATGCGTCCTTATCACATCTTGTGAATCCTGGGTGCCTCAAAATTGTTAAGTACTTTGGATCAGTGTTTCAAGAGGAGCTATAGACCTCATCATGTTGAAGCTTTTTAGATGGATCCTTTAATGAGTTTACTAGAGAAACAGGCTTCAGTCAACCCTTTAAAAATACATACTGACATACTGGTCTTCTAATTACATTTTTGTTTTTCATTTGTATTTGGGAAAAAACAATGAGAGTAAAGGCCAAAGATGAAGAGTGTGAGACAGTTTTTTTTTTTTCCTTTTAATATTAACTGGCAGATAATTGAGAAACTTACCTTTGGACTGACCACCTTTTAAAGATGAGTAGAAAATGAGCTTTTTTTTTAAACCCACTAGGGATTTACCGGATGTGTTACTTGTTACATGTTTTCTGCCATTTGCTTTGTAAATTGGGTGTTAGTAAAAGCATTTAATTAATGTTGTAGTTAATCCCAAGGGCACCTTGCCACTAAGCTACATTCCCTAGCCTTTGGATTTTTTTTTCTTTGGGGGGAGGGGACGGGGGAGATGGTCTTGGCAAAGTTGCCCAGGCTGGCCTTGAATCTGTGATCCTTCTGCCTCAACCTCCACAGCAGCTGAAATTACAGGCATGCACTATTGGCTTGGCTCTTCTAGGATTGTAAAAAAGGTGTTTTTATAAATGGGGAAAGAAAGAAGAAACAGTCATTAAATGTGATACTAAGCCTGTGCGCCATGAGGAAGGAATGGACCTGGACAGCCAGTCTGTTTCCTTAGCCAAGAATTGTGTAGATACGGGAGATGTAGACTTAGGTACATGCAAGGTTGGGAGCTGATACTAACACAGTTGTGACCTCTGTGGAAAGGTCAGTAACAGTAAACTTTTTCTATAAACAAGACCATTGGTCTAAGTTCCAGATCTTATAAACAAAAATACCCACCTAGCCTGATGGCAATAGCACATGCTTATAATTCCATCCACTCAAGAGTCTGAGGCAAGTGGATTCTGTTTGAGGCCAGCTTAGGCAAGTTAATGAGACCCTATCTCAAAAAACAAAAAGCTGGTAGAGCACTTGCCTACTAGCATGCACAAACAAGGCCTAGGTTCAATCTCAAGTACTGGAAACAAACAATAAAACCCCCAACTCGCTGGGAAGGTTGCACTTTAGTTTCCAGGCCCAAGAATTTGCAAATTAAGAAAAGTGAAAAGAAGTTCCTACTTAGGTTACTTGGCAGAAAGCAAATGGAAAGCCTTTCGAGGGGCAGACCTTGCCCAAGAAGCCAAGGTAAGTTGGTGGCCAGCAATAGAAAAACAGCTTGACAAATAAGGACTTATTTTCTTCATAAGAAATATGGAGGAAAGTGACTTGCAGGCAGTTGTAAAGTGTAAGGATGAGCATTCTTCACACATACCTTACATTTTTTTTAAGTTGTAGATGGACACAATACCTTTATTTTTTATTTCTACATGTTTTGGTGATGAAGATAAAACCTAGTGCCTCACACATGCTAATCAAGCGTGCTACAACCCCAGCTCCTCCTTACATCTCAACCTTGTGGCCACAAGTTCTTGCTGTGTCACACCCACAAGAATCAGTTAACTAGATACACATATTCTAGGAAAGCATGGCTTTCAACTTAATTGGTCAGATCTGGGTCATGTGACCTACTTAACTGCAAGAGAACAAAGAAACTATGAAAAAGGATCTGTAGGATTCTTAGGTTATTCTGACTGATCACCTGGGTTTACAGACACTGTGTATCCTAACCTGGCATGGAGGTAGATGGTGGTGAGCACAGGGAATTACTGTTTGCCACACTAGATGTCAAAATTTTTGTCTCACTGTACATTGGTTAACCACAAGGAAACAACTCATTAGTATAATAGTAGACAAAAATAGCAAGTTGCTGCCATCAGTGGATGGAATGTTTCAAAATATTAAGACAAACGAATAAAAATAAGTGCTCCTGAGAAACCTGTTATTTTGATAATTCTAGCTGCTTATCTAACTGGCTATGCATTTCAACCTCAAACAGGCAGAGAAAGCCCATTACTATGTACCTATATACCTTCTACTCAATCTTTTTTTTTTTTTTTGGTACAGGGGATTGAACTCAGGGACTTGACCACTGAGCAACATCCCCAGCCCTATTTTGTATTTTATTTAGATAGGGTCGGTCTCAGTTGCTTAGTGCCTGACCCCTGCTGAGGCTGGCTTTGAACTTGTGATCCTCCAGCTTCAGCCTCCTGAACTGCAGGTGTGCCTGGCCTACACATCTCTTAGAATGCTCCTTTCTGTCTCTCACTTGTCATATGCATATCCTGTTTTACATGAATAAGTTCTAACAACCTCTCTGCCTCTCATATGGGACAGGTGGTATTATACTCCCAGGAGCTATTTCCTTCATGCAGTCCTTCCTGATTCTCAGAGTGATTTTGAACCATTTCATACTTAGAATATGACAGGCACTAAGGGGTTGACATACACTTGTGTTGAGAAACACAATGAAATCACAGAATTGAAGTTTTTTTTTTTTTTTTCCTTCTTGTTATGGGGATTGAATTCAGGGGCACTTTACCAATTAACTACACCCTGAGTCCTTTTTGAGATAAGGTTTTACCAAGTTGTCCAGGCTGGCCTTGAACTTGGTGATTCTCCCACTTCAGTCTTCACAGTAGCTGGGATTACAGGTGTGTGCCACTGTGCCAGGCACAATTGAGCAGTTTTCTCTCTGGCATATATGCTCATTCCTTCAATATGCCAGTCCCACATACTGTACTATATACTGAGTGATAAATGAGACAAGACTGGACTTCAACATGTTTATGTTCTAAAATCAGGTTAAACTGAAGAAAATAACTGTAGCAGGACATATTAACAGTTTCTTTTTCTTTGGTGGTACTAGGGATTGAATTCAGGGTACATCTCAGCCCTTTTTGAGACATACTCTTGCCAAGTTGCCAAGGCTGGCTTTGAACTTGGAATGGTCCTATCTCAGCCTTCCGAGTTGGCTGGGATTACAGGTGTGCACCACTACACCTGATAATATTTGCATTGATGGTGACAAACTCTGGTGTCAGCAAAGTTAGGGCTTTCTACAGCATATAACATTTAAATCTATGTCTTCAAATTTCATTTGCATAAAATACTACCTTATAATTAATACACATTTTAATCAGTAATACATCCATCCCAAGTATTTTTAGAAATAAAAGAAGCTTGTCTTATTTTACTCAATATATTTGAAATAATCATACATTTAACCCATCCTAAAAACCAGAACTACTAACTTTAGTGTAATCCCATTTATGTACAAGACAAACCCTTTACATATTCTCACTTAGCAAAGTGCATAGAAAAAAGCATGAAAGAATAAACTCAAACATTGGTAACCCCTGGGAGCATAATGTAGGGAGATCATTTTTATTCCATAAGTATACTTCTGAATAGTTTAAATTTCCACAGTAAACACGTATTTATGCATTACATAAAATTTATTTTCAGAAGGCCTAATAGGGTCCAATTAAACCAAACTTATTCATTATATGTTAATCAAAGCTTCTATTATTTAATGAGCTATAAAAAGTCTTGTCAAATAATCTCCAATTTTTCTGTTTGCTTGCCCCAATAATTTATTTATAGTAATCCTTCTTCCTTACATATAAGTTAATTCCAGTTCAGTGCATTAGTAAGGTTTTGATGATGTTTATTATGTCCCAACTTAGAAATGAATATGTTTGGTACCAAGGGATGCTTTGTATTGCTATCTCTTGCATTGATGCTCCCATTGGGGAAGTGGTTGACTTCCCTAATCCTTGACTGCTCAGCAGAAAAATCTGTAGTTTTAAAAATACATAGATTCTCAGGCACCAACTCTTAAAATTCTGAGACTGTAGTTATAAGGGAAGCAAATATTCTTTAGAAATATTTTGCCCTAAATTTTGATCAGTGATTATATAAATGCATGTTTAAAAAATAACAGAGTAATTATAGAATCTTACAGAATGCAAAAACTGAAAAACCCAGTTTTTTTTTTTCCTTTGAGGGGACAGTGAAGTGATTTTTGGATAACGATGTTCAAAAGCACCAAAAAAACATTAAAACAATGCGTAGGTTGGTAACAAATACCCATTTTATGACAGTGATGTTCTGCAGCAATCTTCCTTAGGAATCACACCCTGAACATACAGTGCAAAGACTGAAAACAAATAACAAATATAGTCCTGAAGTTTATTTATCAAATATCATCAGTGTAGTCTTTGACTGGCTTTTAAAATAGGGCAGTTTCATTATACTGGCATACTTGGCAAACCAGATAAGTACAGAAATCTTGTCAAGATTTTTAAAATGGGGCAACACTGGTCAGTATTTGGTACACGAATATAATACACCTACTGAAAATCTTCCATTTATCATGAAAACTTGGAGGTAATTTGTATAGTTTGAAATGTCTTCATTTTAGAATATTAAGCACAAAAAGGGCCTTATCATTTCAGAACAGCAAAGTTCCATTTTTTGTGCTCAGACTACAATTTACAATATACCTGGCTTTGGATGTTACATTAAAAAAAATCATTCTTCAAGCTCCAGAGTATGTGGGGCCATAAAACCTGATTAGTCATATATGACAAAAATCCCAGTAAATGTTTCTTTTAATAAATGGCTTATTAATATTCTCAGATTCAGTCTAATCATCCAAGAAAAAGTAGTTTCCACTCTTCTTTTGCTCTACATCCTAAAAAGAAAAGCAAAAGTCAACATCACCACTCCTTCACATTTAGGATTTCATATAAGGTATTAGTAAAACAAGTACCTGAACAAACTTCCATCTGCTTTTGGATATTTCTGGGTTCACTACTCAAAAGCAAGATTACTACCTTCTGTCCCCATTCCTATTATCAAAATACCTCACTTCCATCAACTCAAAGTTCCTTCATGTAAGAAATAGTACATATATGGAATTCCATTCCATTTTTATCTTTTCAACTTTAAGCTCCTGGCCCAAAGATAGCATACTGAATGACACTATATATACATATGAATGAAATAACTTTCCCCAGAATGTTTGGTAGAACAGTCAGTAACATTTACCTACTCACCCATCTGCTCCCTTATTAAGTTACAACTAAGATGAATGTGAATACAGAAATGATTAATAGGTACATCCGGGTCTGAACCATAAGCATACCCCCCAAAATGACAATACCAAGTATAAATAATGATTCAGAAGAAATTCCTGTCCTCTTTTCTGCCTAATATGCCTTTCAAAACTGAGAAAACTTTTCAATTTTATGACTTTGCCTACAGCCTTCCAAGAGTTCACGGTTTAGTAGCAAAGCCAGGACTACAAATATGAAAACAAATGCTACAGCACAGGATGTGATGAAAGAGAAACATGGAAGTGAGCACTGCAGGGGACATGAAAACAGTTGAAATGCTTTCACAGTTCGTTCACTTTTTAATTTGTGTGACCAAGAAACTTGCCTTTGAAAAAATAAATACTGCATTTCACAGACTAAATCAAGCATAGGGTGGACAACTAATTTATGTTCTACAAAGAAAAAACATTACCAACTGATCTGACAAAGTGGTTTTCCATTGTTTAGAATTTTATACTCTAAGAGCTTGTTCAGACTTAAAATATACATTTTAGTCATGAATTGAACAACATAAAAATATATAGAGAAGCTGCTTGAAATATTCTTGAAAATTTCTTTGTTTCAATGGTCCAGTAGTATAATCTTCCTTAAAACATTTTAATTAGCAGTTAACACAGTACAACTCAAACAGCAGGAAGAGCTGCGTCCATGCAGCAACAGTAGCTACATCACAGCTGCTGTTTACAGGACTACATGCCATCAGGTATTAAAATGGAAAAACACATGAATCATAGAATGTATGAAATCTATGAAATATAGACTTATAAAAGCAACAGCCTCTCCACTGTTCATACTGAGAAAGTTATGACTTAAGACAGTTTTTCCACATACCTTAATTGAATTGAGTTTATTTATTCGTGGTCTATAGTTGTTTGGATCTCTTCTGAATGTAATTTCCAGCTGAGACAAAAATTTGTTCATGCCAGCCAAAAGTGTTTGAGGACTGTGGGGGTAGGGGATAAATATTTTTGATTAAATTTTCAACCCATAAAGATTAATTATAAGGAATAAAAAGAATAACTGTTCCCTTGTTCCCTGTTACACATCATCTGGATAACAGTACAATTAAAACATATTATAAATCTTATATAATCACAAACAGCTTTGCTTGGACTATACTGTTTGCTTGGCAATGATACTTTGTGCAAGACAAACACAATTGCACCTGTATTTCTGATGTGGAAAACGAAACATTTTAGAATTATTTATTTATTTAGTTTATTTTTTGCTAGGGAAGATATCTAGGGCCTTGTGCATAAAGTATGCGCTCTACCCCTGAGCTGCAATGGAAGTATTATTATTATTAAAATTTTGAGATAGGATCAAGTTGCCCAGGCTGGCCTTGAACTTGGAATCCTCCTGTCTCAGCTTCTCAAGTCACTGGAATTACAGGCAAGTGCCACCATGCCCAGCCCAGAAGTATGACTTTAGAAAAACAAAAGATCACTAATAAATTAGGAGACTTACAGAATCTCAAATTGACATTTTTAAGGGAGAAGAGAAAAAAAGTTAATTTCTGTTAGAAATTTGACATTGAAGGAAATATGTACTTCCACACTGTGATTTTCAGTAATATTCCTTTTATGCTTTATACATATTTTTTACCTGAGCTAGTTATTATTATTATTTTTTAATTTTTTGGTACTAGGGGTTGAACTCAGGGGCACTCAACCACTGAGCCACATCTCCAGCCCTATTTTGTATTTTATTTAGAGTCAGGGTCTCACTGAGTTGCTTAGCACCTCACTTTTGCTGAGGCTGGCTTTGAACTCATGGTCCTCTTGCCTCGGCCTCCAAAATGCTGAGATTATAGGCATTCGCCAATGCGCCTGGCCTACCTAAGCTAGTTCTTAAATCAATCAAATCACAAAATCGATGGAACACTTTAAACATTTTGTAAACACAAAGGGAAGACCATTATGTGAATAAATGTTTTACATATTCTGAGAAATTTCCCTAACTCTTCAAAAAAGGCATAATTCTGAATAACTGAAGTAAAAAATTTAAAATGAAAAGAGTTCTCTGGCTGGGGATATAGCTCAGTTGATAGAATGCTTGCCTAGCATGCACAAGGCCCTGGGTTCAATCCCCAGCACCACACACACACACACACACACACACACACACACACACACCCAAAAAAGTTCTGAGAAGCTCAGTACTTTTATTTCCTGGAAGAATTAGTCAAATAGCAACTTCATTTATCCTAGAAAATGTATCTGGAACCACTGTTTATTTAATCTTTATTATATGGGTCAAAAAATGTTTGAATACTGGCAATTTATATGGTTCAACCTAACTGATTTTAGCATTAACGGCAACAGAAATTTCTCATTATATGACCTGAATGTTAAGTTTCTCTTTATAACAAGCACCCACAATCAAGTCAGTCAGGAAAAGTGAGAGGGAAAGGTGACCTCCTTTGTTTTTAATTATGCTATCAGATATTTGGGATCTATTGTTAGTTCAATCACTACCAGAGTAAGTTAGGCAAATCACAAAATCTCTTTGGCTCCTTTTTCCTTTTTCTGTCATGTAAAACAAAAACAAAAACAAAACAAAACAAAACAAAAATCAGAAATTTATTTTCATGCAATTATTTACAAAACCAAACCATGTTTTGGAAATCCAAATAATAAAATAGGCAAAAGTTGAGCTGGAAAAAAAAAAGTGAGAATCCCAGATATAAGATATGCTTATATCCAGGGTCAGGGATTCCAACTACAGTCTAGGACTATTCTACATGGTCCTACCAATGTTCAATAAGTATCACCTTGGGAGTCAGAGTAAGGCACAGAATTTTTGGTAATCTCTTTCTTTTAATGTCTATAAGTTTAATAAAAATTTAAAATGTGGTAATTTTCTAATTATTAGAACTTATAGTCAGTTTTTTAATATTTTAATCTTACCTGTTTGCAACTGTGTTCTTAGATGGAATCCCATCAAAAACGATGACTCGATCTGCTAGATAGGTGGCCATGATAAAGTCATGCTCCACAACAAAGGCTGTCTTCTTTGCATGGAGTATGAAACTAAAATACAACAATTTGAAAGCCTTTTATAGCTTTATATCACAAAACATTCAAGTGTGATATTAAGCACACTTATATGCCAGTATACATAATCAAAAGTAATATGCTGTGGCAAGACATTTACCGTTTGACAACACGAGCTGCCATCAGTCTCTGCTCAGAATCCAAATATGCAGATGGTTCATCAATTAAATAGACATCAGCAGGTTTGCCCAAACAAAGAGCTAAAGCCACTCGCTGCAGTTCACCACCAGATAATGTCTGCACCTAAAAGAAGTTTAGGAAACTATGTAAAGAAATCCCAAATCTGAAATAAAATTAAAAAATTAATGAATATACTTATGTTAGCATACCTCTTGATCAATGATGTTTTCAATCTGCAGAGGCTTCATCACATCAGTCACAAATTGCGGATGAGTGTAAGCATCTCTTATCTTTTCATGTAACAACTGGCGAACACTTCCCTGTTTTCAATGGAAAAAGTTTTTAAGTGATAAAAAATCAGTATAGAATTCTTTGTTTTTCTTTTTGTGGACTGGGGATTGAACCTAGGGACTTAAGTACCCTAGGCAAGTGTTCTACCTTAGAGCTGCAGCGATATTCTGAGCCCTTCTGCAATTTTATTTTGTGACAGGTGCTGCCAAGTTGCCCAGGCTGACCTCAAACATGGGATCCTCCTGCTTCAGCCTCCTAGGAGTAGCTGGGATAATCTTTATTATATGGGTCACGAGTTCAAAGCCAGCCTCAGTAACTCAGGAGGTCCTAAGCTTTATTATAGCTGGGATATGATGGTGTGTGCCATCATACCAGGTAGTACAGAACTCTTCTACTTAGGAAGTTAAACTGCAGAGAAAATCTATATTGCTTGGCTACCAGGAGACAGCAATTGAATTTTTAATGATTACTGAACATTTATAGCATGTTTTGTTATATTTTTAAAAAAATATTTACTTTTTAGTTTTAGGTGGACACAATATCTTTATTTTATTTTTATGTGGTGTTGAGGATTGAACCCAGCACCCCACACGTGCCAGGTAAGCGCGCTACCGCTTGAGCCACATCCCCGGCCCAGATATTTTTTATTTAATAGTCATTACAACAAATAAGTAAATAGGCAATAATAATCTAAAAATTTTAAATCAGAGATTTCAGGGAAGAAGTAATTTTAAAGTGGGAATAATTCTGAATCCAAAAGTAATCATTCATAAATAACACAAAATGCACCATAATATTCTAGGGTTGAATCATAAGATGCTTGTGTTTACTATTTCAGGATAGGACTCAGTCTAAGAAGATCATGGAAAATATCAATAACGAAACACTTATTGTAAATGAAATTGTTTGAAATGGACACAACATTGGCTATTAGGTACTGAAAGCAGATATAACAGTTAAAAGTTCATCACAACACCTGAAGAAATCAAAGAACTTTAATATAAGGTTTCCAAGTTTTATCCACAATGTAGTATTTACCAGTATTTCATTTCTTTTGGTGGAATAACCTTGCATTTTATGGATATATCATGCTGTGTTTATCCATTCATAAGCCATTCATCTGCATTATTTCTAATTTTTGGCTATTCTAAATAATGTTGCTACAAATATGTGTATACAAGTTTTGGGTACCAATATATGTGGTATCCAGTGCTTGGATATACATCTAGGAGTTGAACCTGATAACTTTGCTGAGGAACTGCTAGATTATTTTTCATAGTGAATGCATTATTCTACACTCCCACCAACAATGTATGAGGTGCCAATTTGTTCACATCTTCTCTAATAGCTATTACTATCCAGCAGTATTACTATTACTATTGTGGATTTTAGTGATCTTAATGAATATAAAGTGGTGCTGGGCAACTTGGCAGCACCTGTCTCACACACACTTTTTTTCGATAATCAAATAATCACAATATCTTTAATTAATTATTTTTATTTCAAACACAGTGCCTCACTCATGCCAGGCAAGTGTTCTACCACCGAGCCACAACCCCAGCCCAAATCTTTTCATGTTTATTAGCCACTTGTATTTGTTCTTTTAAACACTGACCTCTTTTGGGGAAAGGGCACTTTTTTTTTTCTTTTTAATATTTATTTTTTAGTTGTAGTTGGACACAGTACCTTTATTTTATTTACTTTTATGTAATGCTGAAGTTGGAACAAGGACCTTGCACGTACCAGGCAAGCGGTCTACCACTGAGCCACAACCCCAGTCCTGAGAAAGGGCACTTTTCAATTGAGTTTCTAGAGTTTTAAAAATATATTCTTGGCAGGCTGGGGAATATAGCTCAGCTGGTAGAGTGCTTGCCTTGCAAGCACATGGCCCTCGGTTCAATCCCCAGCACCACAAAAAAACAAAACAAAACAAAACCCACAAAAAAACAAAAACAAAAAACCACAGATCAAAGATTAGTTCAAATGTTTTCTTCCACCTTTTGAGTGGCCTTTCCTCTTTCTTGACAGTATCATCATGCACAAATTACATTACGTTTTTAAAGGTGTAGGAAAAAAGATAACAAGCAGATTTAATTTTTTTTTTTTTTTTTGGTACTGGGGATTGAACCCAGGGGCACTCAACCACTGAGCCCTATCCCTAGCCCTTTTTTGTATTTTATTTAGAGACAGGGTCTCACTGAGTTGCTTAGGACCTCCTGAGTTACTGAGGCTGGCTTTGAACTCGTGATCCTTCTGCCTCAGCCTCCTAAGCTGCTGGGATTACAGGTGTGCAACCCCGCCTGCGCTCAGATTTAAAAATATTTTCCACTAGTAGTTGAAATGAATCAAGGACCACTTTTGTGGTGTCTATTAATACTGTACAAGATTTTCTTTTTTTTTGGTGTTAGGGATTGAATCCAGGACTCCACATGAGCTAGGCACACGTATCACTAAGCCATATCCCCAATCCCTTAATACAAGGATCAAACTATAAAAATGTGTGTGAGCGTACACACACACACACACACTTTTCTTTGATAATCAAATAAAAGATGAAACAACTTACAGTTGATTTGGGACTGATTTTCTGTGGCTTATAACTGACATTTAGAACTGGCACTTCTCCTGCAAAACAATATGAATACACAACATATGAAATATCACCCAGATTTTAAAGTTTAACTATGTGGAACAGACTAAAGATTATATTTACAAAAGTACCTCCTTCATCAGGTTTAAGTCTTCCAGCAAGCATTCTGATAAAGGTCGTTTTACCTGTACCTGGCAATGTAACATACAAAAAATTGTTCTGAAAGATGCTTTACACTTCAAATAAAGCACAATGTCATACTTCTTTTTATCTGAGAAATTTGTTTTAAAAATAATACATTAACATTTTGGAACCTGAAGGTTATACAGAAAAATACTTAAATCTTTTGTGGCTTGTATTGAGTACAAGTTTATTACGAGAAATAAAGACTTGTCCAAGTTTATAATAACCATTTTAATAAATGGTAGATCCATAAAGCTTGGGATAGTTTTTTAAAAAGACTCATTTAGCTAAACGATCAATTAAAATAGTATAGAGCATTTTATAATAGATACCATTATTTGAAATTATTTACATAAAGCATTTAAGTTGCAACCCAATTGCGAATTTATACTGAGTAAGAGAATTATATTACAATAATCCTTACATATTTTTTTTCTAGTTTTGTTAGCTGTAGATTACAAGACAATGTTTATTTTTAAATCATAAAACACCAGATATTGAGTAGTCAAATTAATCTCACAACTATACTTATGGTGACAATTTATATTGAAAATGTTAGTCATACAACTACTTACAAAAGTAGACAGAGTACTCTGAATTGAAAATAAGTTCCAAAGAGAATTGTACAAGGAAAATCTTAGATTGTTTCTGAATTACCAATTTATGTTTTCCTTTCTAGTCATTTTGCAAGATGATTAAATGCCTTAATAATTTATACATAGAAAAACTGAGTAAAAGTATTTTCCAAGGATGTAGTGATACAAAATAGGAAATATTAACTTGCTTGAATAACAGATTAAACTATACAATGCCACAAAAATGTGAAGCTATACTAAGAAATTTATGGATTAAAAACTCAGCTGCCAATTCTAAAAATTGAGTCAAAGTTTTTCATGGAATAGGCAAAACAAATTTACTAGATAAGCAGAACAATCTTCTATATATATAAAAAAAAAAAAAAAAAAAAAAAAGGAAATCTTACCATTTTCCCCCAGCATCACCATGATTTCAGAATCTGTGAACTCTCCAGCTACAATTGCTAGCTCAAACTCTCCCATCTTTTTCTTCATACCCGGATATTTATACATACACATCTTTTTAACTTCTTCTTCATTTGCTGTCTCAGCCACTTTAAAAACAAGCGATGCATCTCGGAATCTCAAGTTTTCTGTTGGCACATAGCCATCCAAAAAAATGTTTATGCCTATTGTGAAGAAAAGACCAATTAAATACTAAACTTTCCTCAAATCCTAGAGTTCTTGGGAGCAATCTCCATATAGATTTTAATTTCTGTGGATTTCTGATAATATGTAGGGTACTATATAATAAAGTGACTCAAAAGTACCTATGCACACACACCCCCACTCATGTGCACACATCAAACACATTATTTCATTATATTATTTAAGATGCAAGATTATTTAAAATTTTTTTTTGCCACCAGGTTTTATGCAAAAGATGGCATACTATGTCATTTTTGCTGTATTTTAAAATCAAAGTCAAATTATAATTTTTCTCTAAAAATGTATGACACGTAGGTAAGAATGAAATACGTTCAGATTGGCCTAAAATAGCTTCAGAAATAACTCTTTAATAAACAATTTAAGTTATGAGTATTTAATTTCAATTTCCTATGATAACACATTTTGAAGCTATAGTTTACGGCATTTTTTAAAAGATTAATTTTGTAATTTCATGACAAAAGTGAATGAGCTAACTTCATTTAATATTTGTTCTGACTCTACAAAGATAAACTCCCTTATCTAAACAGATTTTTTTTTTTTAATATCAGGGATTAAACCCAGGGGTGCTTAACCTCTGAGCCACACCCATAGCCCTTTTAATTTTTTAATTTGAGACAGGGCCTCGCTAAGTTCCTAAGGCTGGCTTTAAATTTGTGATCCTCCTGCCGCAGCCTCCCTAGCCACTGGGATTACAGGTGTGTGCCACCACATATAGCTACCTAAACAGATATTAATAAATGAAAGTAAACTAACATTGTACATGAGACTCCCTCTCTACTAAAACTATAAGATCCACAATGACAGACACACAGAAAAGAAAAAGTGAATTATTTGGGAAATAATGTAAGATCTTTTTTTTTTCAATGTTTCTAATATTGAAGTAAAATAAGAGAAAGATAGCAGCTAAAGTTCTGTAAGGTCTTGAAATGCAGTATAAGGATGTTATTAATTTCATCTGCAATTGAGAGCCACATCAGGAGGCCTGGATCCTCAGCCTATAACACAGGTGTAAAATAAACTTTGCTGCTAGAACAAATGAACAGATACATTTATTTTGCCAAAATCCCATGTTTTTCAACCTCATTTAAAAATTAGACATATAAAGAAATTAAAACCAAAAATGACAAAGAAATACCAACTGAAAGAAAACTAAATAAGCCACTTAATTCTATCTAATCTAATCCATCAATTAAGGAAACAAAGGCTAAAAGAAATAAGTGAGTTTGCTCAAAAAAGTCAGGCTTTACATTCCTAATATTTGTCTTGTCAGTTTAAACTAATTCAAACTATATTTATCTTCATAGTACATATAGTGTTTTCAATATTTATTCATATCATCATAAACCTGATTCTAGAATTATTATATGGTGTGAAGAACTCATGTTAATTATAGAGAATAAAATATCAACAATTGGTTCTGATTAACACCCCTAAAGCTACTGTTAAGAAAACCGGGCAACCTCACAAAATTTTTCCTTAAAATATTTACCTTAGTAGGTAAGTTATAAATTCCTTCCCCACATCTCCCCCTCTGCCCCTGTACTGAGAACTGAACCCAGGGTACTGTACCACTAAACTATATCCCATACCCTTTTATTCTGAGACAGGGTATCGCTAAGTTGCCCAGGCTGCCTTTGAATTTGCAATCCTTCTGCCTCAGCTTCTCTTGTGTATCTGTGATTACAGGCATGTGCTGGCATGAGCTATTCCTTCCCTACATCCTAATTTTTTTTTTTTTTTGTACTGGGGATTGAACCCAGTGGCACTAAGTTACATCCCCAGTTCTTTTATTTTAGGAGAGAGTCTAAGTTTCTGAGGCTGGCCTTGAATCTGTAATCCTCCTGTCTTAGCCTCCTGAGTTGCTGGGATTACAGGCATGCACTACCATGCCTGGCATGTTTCTTAAAAATTATAAAAGCCACTACCATTTTTTTTTTTAAAGTTTGTTTTTAGTTGTAGATGGATACAATATCTTTATTTTTATGTGGTACTGAGGATCAAACCCAGTGCCTCAGCATGCAAGGCAAGCACTCTACCACTGAGCTACAACCCCAGCCTTACCACCATCTTTTAAAAAAAAGGATATGATATAAATTTATTTTTCCAAAAAGTGTTTTTTAGATATTTCAATCCTTCTGAAGAGATAAAAGAAAAAAACATCTATTACACTTCTCAACCCTAAGATACAGACTAAGTAGTTCTTTTTATGTTCTATGTTATCAGCTTTGGACAAAGAGAAGAAACAAAGTACTATAAGTAAGCAGTGGAAACAGAAAAAATCAAAAGGAAAAGGTATGCAAGCTGGAGAATGAATTGCTGCTTTCAGGAGTCTTTTAGTGGTCAACAGTTTCTATTGTTTAGTTTGCACATGAGGAGACATTGGAAGACAGTCAAGAGAATCCCTCTTTCATGAATGTTCAGGGAATAAGTGAAAATATGCTTATTAAACTACCTTATTAGTTTTAGATAGCCTTAGTTCCATAAACTCATGACATAGATTACAGTTAGAATATGATGAGCAATGAATGGATTTTAAGAGTTTTATTATTGGGATTGGCCCATCAAAAACAAATTAAGATGACAAATACTGCAGAAATAAAAATGTAGTTAAGACTTTTAATAGAGCAAAAATAGTAAAATTGCATTTTTATCCCTTCCCAACAGAAAATTCTCTATAAAAGAAATACTTTTTCTATAACATTGATGTATATAATCTTTTACATATACTGTTCTCCTCAGTGATTAAATTCCAGGAGATCAGTTTTGCATAAATAGTAAAGCAATAAAAAAACTAGTCAATATCAACAATACATTTTCTTTTTTCTTTTTTTTTTAACAATACATTTTCTAAGCATCAGAGTGGAAAGGAATACAGCATATGTGAAAACATTTTTTTCAAGTTACCTTCTCTTACACTAAAAGGCATAGTGACAACACCATAAGCACTCGGTACACCATATAAACAGCAGATGAAGTCAGAGAGATAGTCTAATACACTTAGGTCATGCTCCACCACAATGATATATCTGAAAATCAAAACAGACTTTTATTTTAAAATTTAGCATAACACATAATTAGATAACTTCTATTTCTTTTTACTATAGCAGCAAATTGTAGAAAACCAGATATATTTTAAACTACTTAAATGTAAAGAATATATGAAGCAAAGCCATAAAATATTTCTTACATAGGCTATCAATGTCTATATTTAAAAATGTTTCCCTAAATTAAAAGGAAAACAACTAATATGAAAAGTTTACAGATATAATGAAATAAATATATTTTGGTAATAAGAAACACATACTAATAAACTCTACAAAGTAAAAGCAATTACAATGATACAGATGCAGTCTAAATTATTTGAATATTATGCTATTCAATTTAAGTATTAAGCCCTATGATTAACTGTTCTGCCTCATGCTAGCTGTAGCAAGATACAGAGAGAAAGATAGCACAAACCCCTTAGCCCCAAAACTTTGAATTTTTATGAAGACAAGAATGGATTAAAAAAATGGATATGAAATAATAACAACAATAAAAAAAGATATGCTGGACAAATAATAAATCCCAATGAAGGTCAGATAGGAAATAGTTTCCTGTATACTGAGGGACTTTATGAATGAGATATGATATGACATGAAACTAAGATTTGACTGAGGTGATAAAAAAACATTGCTATTAGGTAAAAAATAGTTTGCTTTTATGTATCACTTTATTCCTATTCCAAGACAGTTCAAGATGTTTAAAAATGTTCTGAAGACATCTCAAATGCCAACTTAATGCAACAACCTGCAAAAAAAAAATTCTCCATTTTTGTATTAACCCAACAAGTCTCAAGTTTTCAATTCTGCAAACATAATAAATATTCAAATATTATTTCAATGTTACCACAAGTGATATATTTGTTGTTGAATTTAATTTTTACGGGTATTTTACCTCTTGTATAATGGGGACAAAATGGGCTAATGAAATCATTATCCTCCCAACAACAGAAAAATAACTGTTTATTCCTATTAAAACACTGTATAAATTGTAAAGTCTGTGAATTCTTTTCCAAAGTGCTGTGTAATAATTTTGTTCTTTTCCTTCTCTTCTTAAATTCTAGTTTAGGCTCCCATTACATTTCTTTCGCTATTACTGTATTTTCAACAAATCTCACTTTCTTCAGATCCCCTGATGTGGCTCTCAATTCCACATGAAATGAAACTTCCTTAAACTCTTTCAAGATCCTCCAAAACTTTAGCTTTCTTTACTTCATTTATATATAGAAAAAACTGAAACGTAGTTCTTTTTTGCTGAATAATTCATTTCTTCATTTTGTGTGTCAAAAGGCTGTTTTTCTCCTTAGTCTCCTGCCAAAATCCTACTTGATCCTTTAAGTTCCATCTCAATTCCTACCCACTGTAGGGAAACTCTTCCTAATAGATGAACTGTTTTCTCCACTCCTGAGGTCCTATTATAAGTATCTGAATATATATTTGTCAAACCTCCTGCCTCCCCCTCTTTCAAATGGAGCTTCTGCAGACAAAAGTCCAAAATACGACTTCAGTCTGCCACTGTTTTTCTGCAATCCATCCTTTCTTTATTCCTTGCTATTTTTCGAAGGATATGATCTCCAAAATCTTTCTATAGCATTCAAGACTAAATATATGTTATGACATGCAGGAGAATTTCAGTATAAAAATACGCATCTTATGGCTCATTAACTATCCATCACTACATATGGATTATTTTAACTCTATAAATGAGATCAGTATATTTGTGAAAATGTCTCAATCAAGTTTTTCCACTTTGTTAGTCTAATTTTTCTTAACATATTATTCCTATTATAATTAAAGGTTACTGCTCTGTCCCTCATTGAAAAAATATCTTACATATTATTACTTTCCTTACTAATTTTTTCCCTGAGGTCCATCCATACCTATTATTTACTTCATCTATTTTTCCTATACAGAATAGCTCTTAATCTTTTAATGTTAAATTTATTCCTTACAAATGAGTTTAATCACCTCATATCTTACCCAGGGGCCTCTACCACTGAGGTATACCCCCAACCCTTTCTATTTTTTGATACAAGGTTGCTAAATTGAGGTGACTGGCCTCTAACTTTTGATCCTTCTACCTCAATCTACTGAGTCTCTAGGATAACAAGCATGTGCTACTGTATCCAGCTTAAGCTATCCTTTATATAATAGTTAAGAAGTTATTTTATACCTGGCCAAGTAAGACTTTTTACTTTTTATCATGGATATTCATAATTTCACTCGTGTATCTAGGTGAATTATTTATCTTCTATAGGACTTTTCTTTAAATTTAGGAACCTGAGATTTTTATTAATTCTGAAAAATTATCAGCCATGATCCCTTCATGCCTTTATCTTTCAGATTCCATTTTATTTTTATGTATTTTTTTTTATTTTTCAGATTCTTAAGATACAGCAATTACTCTTATTTCATTCTCCATGTTTCTAAACCTCCCTTCCATATTTCAATTTCTTTCTCTCTCTGTAGTATGCCACAAAAACTCAAACTTTTAAGGTTTCTAATGCTCTTTTCTACTAGCCCTAATTTACTTGTCTAGGGATTTTTTTTTTTTTTTTTTGGTACTGGGGATTGAACCCAGGGGTGCTTAACCACCGAGCCACATCCCAAGCCTTTTTTATGTTTTGAGAGAGGGTCTCACTAAGTTGCTGAGGCTGACTTTGAACTGTGATCCTCCTGTCTCAGCCTCCCCATCTGCTGGGATTACAAGGTTGTGCATCACTGTGCCTGGGTGTTTAGGGAATTTTTAATGTCACTAACTAATTTGCTTAGGATTTTGAACACTTATTGCTTTTTTATAGCATCATGTTCGCAGGGTTTTTGATCCTTTTAAATATTTTACATTATTTAATAATTACTTCAGCATTTCTATCTTATTATATTTTCTAACTATATTTGTAAATAGTTTTCTCTTGTAATTTATAACCCTAGATCTGAGCTCATGCTTGATAGTCTTTACATGTAAAAATGCTGTGCAATCAGATTTGAGGGCAAATCCCTCCAGAGCAGTTTTTTATTTACTACTACAGGTCTAAAAATCCCAAAAGCCTTTTTAAAATATTACTCTCTCACCCTGAAGGGTTTATAGATACTACTGGTTACATACATTGAATTCCATAGCCATGTAAACTACTGGCTCCTAAACAGAGATTTGAAAGGGAGCTGTCCCTAAATTTTCAATGTGTTTACTTGACATTTCCATGTGCTTATAATTTGTTTCCAAATTGCCTGTTTGCTAAGGAGTTCTTTCAGAGTCCTGACATATTATGTGTAATGATCCAATGCAAGGTGTTGCTTCTTTTCCACAGTGGATGTTAAAACCTAAGGCCTATTAGGGATGTCAGCAACATCTGGAAGGCCATCCCCTCATCTCTCCACTTTGTAATTCTCAAAATTCTTTTTATTTTTCCTTGCAAGATAAACCATGTATTTCAAATGACATTTATTAAAAGTTATTAAGGAGAGAGGTATCATGGTATAAAAAAATGCCGTACAGAAAACACTCCCCCTACCCCATGTTTTGATTACAGCTTTCTCACACACTAAATCAGTAATCTAGGACACATAACTAGCTTTTCTGATCTTAAACTCCTTCAACTGAAAAATGGGAAGTACCTAAATAATCTTAGCAAGAATACCATAAGCAAATGAAATAATGGCTTTAAAAACTTTGAAAACTAACAAAGCACCTTATGGGGGTATGATTACTTAACAGGTGATTAAGAACTCTTTTTTGCTCAGCAAGATTTTAAACACTGATATTCAGAATTACTCTAGTGATTCTTATGTCTTAAATTAGTGTATGAGAGACTTCTATTTGAGAATCTAGCAAAAGCTAAAGATCTACTTCCTAAAATGGAATATATTTATGTGAAAAACTGCATTTAATTTCAGAGAATTCATAGGTTTCCTAGAAACAGAGATATACGAATATATGAATCTTGCTCTAAGAACTTTTGTTCTAGATAGAGAAAAGTAAATTTTAGTGGTAGCTCTAAATAACCAATATTAAGAATCTATACACGTAGATGGATAATGCACTTAATTTTTAGAAATCTTGTTAAACTCCCCAAATAAAACAACAGAGGAATATTCCAGACCTATACTTACCTATCTGGATTTATTAAAGATCGGATAGTAATAGCAGCCTTTAAACGCTGCTTGACATCTAGGTAACTAGAAGGCTCATCAAACATGAAACTATAGGGGGGGAAAAAAAGGAAAATAATTTCAAAAGACAAACATGACATCAATCCACCTTGCATGTTATTTTAAATCAGTACTAATGGCTTCTAATGTAACTACAAGCAAAATCTCATTCATACCAATAAAGAGCATGTACCCATAACAGTAAAAATTTCTGTATTCTTATCAGAAACAGAAGAAAAAAATCGATTATGAAAAGCAGGACTGTATACCACATTTGGGGAAAGCCTCCCAGATTAGACCAACTTATAAACTGGTTCTACCCTCAAGAAAAAATATCCCGACATATGGCCTGTAATAGTTTGGAGAGCTTTTCTCTTACTTAGCTGAAGTATAAATGCATTAAAGCCAATAGTTTTTTGGAGGACACTGCACAGAATTCACAGAATACTTTGTGGAGAAGAGCCAGCCTGTATTAGACACCAGAGTGAAAACATGAAAAAGATGGGATCAGTAAACAGCTGGGAGAAGAGCGGCACTAGAAGCTAAGAAGGAAATTTGCCTTTTTCACTCTCTTTTTCTCCCTCATTTAGCATGCCACCCTGACATATTACAGTGGTCTAAAAAGACCTTTTTTTACTTGAGGTATTTAAAAAAGCTTGTTGGGCTGGTTGGATAACTTAAGTCTTAAAACTTGGAATGTATAAATCATAAACTACTTATCAGGGAATAACAGGAAAAATTGGTAATGGATGCACAACTGCTTCAACATCTTACTTCAGAAGTACAGCTTTAGATGCCATTAATTCCTCTCAAAACCACTGCTGTATTACAAATTAAAGCAAAAATAAGGATTAAGATATTTATAAAAATTGTAAAGAAACCTACATATCAGCTTTCTGTATGCAAACGACAGCACAAGCAAATCTCTGCAACTCTCCTCCTGAAAGATCTTCAACATTTCGTTCTTTTAGGTGGGTTAAATCTACAAAGAACATGGAGGCATTGTGTTCAATTTATCAATTTCATTTTACCTCTCTGGACAAAATGTATATTGCATGTTATGACTCTTGAGTTTGTACGACATTTCAGTTGAAAATTATAAAACATTAATATGTATGACAATTACTAAAGATTTTCCCATTTATTCCAATAATCAATATAAAGATGTACATCTTTATGAATTTAAGTTCAGGGTCTTTAAAAACACATTAACAAAATAAACTCTTACCGAGTTGTTGACATACAATTGCCTGTGTCTTTGTTTCATCCTTTCGGTCCAAAATAGACCCCACTGTCCCCTGTCATGATACCAGAAATAGTTACCATTATTTTCCTTCAATATTAAAATGAGTTACAAAATAAAATGAGTTTACTTTGATGTAGCTTTTGTATCTCCTTAATAACTATAATATAGAAATTCTTCCTGAAAAGCAACTGACCTTTGCAGCCTTGGGAATCTGGTCTACATACTGAGGTTTGATAATGGCCTTTAGGTCATCTTCTAGAATTTTGGTAAAGTAATTTTGTAATTCAGATCCCCGGAAATATGTCAGTATCTCCTGCCAGTCAGGAGGATCCTAGAAATATACATATCAAATTTAAGTTAACAATGCAATTTCAAAGAAGATGAATATTATACAAAATTGAACATATACTGAAATCGAATACTTCAGGACTCTAAATTTGGAGGTAGATTTAATTTTAAATCAAGGCATACCAACTCACAACATTTTAGGAACTCTCAGTTGAGGAAATTGAGAACTCTCAGTTAAGTAGAACTATCAGGTTTTAATTCAAAAGGAATGAAAAAACTTCATCCACACAGTTTCTCAGCATTACAAAAAAATCTTAAAAACAACATGGAAAAAAAAAATCACACATAAATTTCTCCCTTCAAAATCTTAAAAGACATCCAAAGATAGTAATTTTTATAAAATACCTACATCATACTTTCCAAGGTTTGGCTTTTGCTTTCCTGCTAAAATTTTTAAAGCAGTCGACTTTCCAATACCATTAGTTCCAACTAATCCCAAAACTTCACCTGGGCGAGGAATAGGCAACCTGATGTAATATACAAAAAAAAAAAAAAAAAAAAAAAAAAAAGCCACAGAATAACCTTCAGACTTAGGTAGCAACAGCTATATAACATCACAACAATGTATTTTAATGCACTTGCACTCCACACACATCCATTAGTAAGCTAAGAAATATATATCTATGCAGATATTATTGGCTATTAGGAATAAAACAGCCAAGATTAATTTAAACTGTTAATTGTTAGAAATGCATCTGTGACCAATATTACTCTGAATTTTTCTTATTCAATGTCCATTCTAAAGTAAATTTCTTCTTTACATATAAGGCTCAGTTTTAATGTATAGCAAAATGCTTCAGTACAAAATTACATAGCAGGTGCAACCTCACACTAACATTTTTATTTTTTTCTGGCCTGCCAATTACTTACAAGGAGAGAAGTGCCACATCAATCAGAAAAATTCCACTTCATTCTCCCTGCTGCAGTTGGCCCCTTAAAGCTGGCAGGTTGAGAAATATCTTTTTATTAATAAAGCCTAGATTTCTAGATTCAAAATATTAATGTTCAGCAGACAGAAACCTCAAAGAACTATAGACCTTGTAATTTAATATGTCTAAGTTCAGAGTGATTTCCTCTGTAGATAGATTAATAGATTAAAAATAAAACTAAGGGCAAGATCCCTTAGAAGTTATTTTGGGGATAAAGTTATTATGAACAACAGTCATTCTCAACCTGGTTATATATCAGAATCACCTAGGACTTCGTCAGTCCCTACATCAATAGATAATAATGTAGTTTGACTGGGTGGAAACCTGGGCATTAGCAGTTGTTTCAAAGTCCCAGGATTTAATTCTAATACTAACCAGAATGAACCGTTGACATACATATTCACACATGTATCTACATATATACAAAATACAATTTTGTACAATGCTATAATATTCTCTTCCCCTTTGATGGATGGTCAATATCAGTTTTCCCCCTAATTTTGTTATTTCTCTAAAAATTCTAAATGTTATTTTATTCTTAAATTGACCGAGTTAAAGAAGAATGCTAACATGAAATATACCTGTGAAGTTTGAAGGCATTGGCACAATATCGATGTGTTGTTTCTTTTTCCAAGTTGCTTGGTAAGTTGACAATTGATAAGGCGCCAAAGGGGCATTTCTGGTTAAAAAAAAAAAAATTAATTTTGTATTAATTTGTAGAAAAATACATGACTAAATGGATTATTTTTATAAGCAGTCTTCCAAAGATGGGAATTTTACAAGAATGTGAATTTATTTTTTAATTTCCTTTACTTATTTGCTTAAAAATTAAGCTGTGCTTGGCTCAGTGGTGCATGCCTGGAATCCCAGCTACTCAGGAGGCTGAGGCAAGAGGATGTCAAATTCGAAGCCTGCCTCAGCAACTCAGCAAGGCCCTAAGCAACTTAATAAGAGTTTGTCTCAAAATAAAAAATAAAAAAGGCTGGGGGTGTTCAGGGTTAAGCAACCCTAGGTTCAATCCTTAGTGCATGTGTGCATATACACATACACAAAGTGGTAAGGTGGCGAGAAAAATTTCACAGAATAGAGGCACATACCCCCCTGCAAAAGCATTTGTTTTCTAATAAAGTAACCACCATCTCTAGATAAAACTTTTAATTCTTTTTAAGTTATATTTTTCTACCAGTGGAGTAACTTTTATTTATAAAATGTCTAAATGCATATAAAATGCTTATAGGTTGTAAATGATTTAAACTTCTCTAATGTTACAAGGAAAGATACCACCATTGTTTATAAGGTGAATTATTAGTATCTTATTGTTCAGAAGTATATATTATCTTTCTACCCCCAGACAGATTCATTTCATTAGTATGTTTTTAGCCACTCAAATGCCATTTCCAAAATTTTGAAATCTCATTTTCTTTCTTTCTTTCTTTATTTATTTAATTAATTAATTTTTTTAGTTATCGGCAGACACAACATCTTTGTATGACACAACATCTTTGTATGTGGTGCTGAGGATCGAACCCAGGCCGCACGCATGCCAGGCGAGCGCGCTACCGCTTGAGCCACATCCCCAGCCCGAAATCTCATTTTCTTAAAGCAGAAAATGAAACAAAACAAAAAACAATAGAACAGGGGCTGGGGATGTGGCTCAACCGGTAGCGCGCTCGCCTGGCATGCGTGCGGCCCGGGTTCGATCCTCAGCACCACATACAAAAACAAAGATGTTGTGTTCCCAGAGAACTAAAAAATAAATATTAAAAAAATTCTCTCTATCTAACAAAAAACAATAGAACAGATGATACTATATTGTTCAAAATAGACTCCCAGCACCTTGGGCACAGGCACATATCTTTAATAAAAAGACTAGTAAATATACGCTAAGGGGAATGTTTCCTGCAAAACAAGAGAAAATGTTTACAGGTATCTAGGAAAGTTTTCTGGATACTTAACTGAGGCTTCAGAAACCAAAGTAAAATATACCTATGATTTATTTGAACAATTTATAGGGTGGTATCCACACTCTGGTGAAGTTTCTTTTTGTATTACCTATAAATAAAAATATCTAAATTAAGACTTTAGGGCTGGGGATGTGGCTCAAGCGGTAGCGCACTCGCCTGGCATGCGTGCGGCCCGGGTTCGATCCTCAGCACCACATACAAAAGATGTTGTGTCTGCTGAAAACTAAAAAATAAATATGGGGCTGGGGATGTGGCTCAATCGGTAGCACGCTTGCCTGGCATGCGTGCGGCCCGGGTTCGATTCTCAGCACCACATACAAAAATGTTGTGTTCGCTGAAAACTGAAAAAAATAAATAAAATAAATAAATAAATAAATAAAAATGTTTTAAAAAAAAAAGACTTTATACACTGACTCCTATCTTCCTTTTATAAACTAAATATGGAAATTCACTATTCAGAATCAAAAGTTTAATTAAATTATTCAATGCAACAAACACTAGTTGAGCTTTTAAAAAATTACACAATTGGGTAAACCCCACAGAAGTGTGTGTCAAATACAGTAGAAGCAGCACTTAAGGATTAAATTTAAAAATTTTCGCTGTGTGTATTTCTGCTTAAAAGTGGTGAATTTAACATTAATACAGACTTGTTTTTTATATTTCCAAAAGATTCTAGCAAAGACACCCTGGATAAAGTACATTTCATAAAAAGGCAAATAAAGAGACACAAACTTGGGTTGGAAATGGCTTTACAAAGTTATGTGGGCCAAGGAGAATCTTTCAAAACAGTAGTTTAAAACATCAATTTTAAAAAGCGATATCCTTAGTGATAAGAATACTACATTCCTAAATTAATATTTTTTATTCTTTTGGCTCTTTAGAAGTAGTTATAAAGTAGTCAGAATTTTCATAGTTCACTTTAGGGCTAAAGATGTGATACACTAAATAAAATACTTTCACTTACCTTAATACAAATACCACAACCAATACAAAGAGTTTCAGAAATCCATGCTATTTTGCTCTGGGGAGTAACCTCTATGCATAATTTTCCTGGTAAAGAAAAAAAGTAAGTCATTTTCCCTTATGTTCTATGATTTTCTGATCATCTTTACTTAGGCCATTTTGGTTCCAAATTTCCATAGAGAAGCAAATTTCAAAAACAAAGACTACACAAAGAAATATATTTGAAATACTGTCTTACATCAGTGTTCTGTGGGGGTAAATTTCTAAATTCAATTTCTAAGTCTATTAATTACACAAATATTCCTGTCAGATATTAGGGAGATGACTCTAATATATTTTGTTTTATTTACTACTGGAGAAGAAAATATGCTACTGAAAGTACAACAAACCCTGGACCTTTTTAAGCTGACTGACCTGAATCTTTTCTTTTTTAAAAAATATTCTTTTAGTTGTAGATGAACACAATACATTTATTTCATTTGTTTTTATTTTTATGTGGTGCTGGGGATTGAACTCAGTGCCTCATGCATACTAGGCAAGCGCTTTACCACTGACCCAGCCCCCTGACCTGAATCTTTTATGTAGTCAAGGATACTATAGGTAGGGATAAAATGTTAACTAGATCAGTTAAAAGCAAAAAAGTTATGCACAGGTAAATATATACATAATACATAGGTGAAATTAAACATGATATTAGGGATATTAACAAAGAAATTTTTGTATGCATGGAACATAGTAATAGATGACATCTAAATTTTCTCTTTTTTGTTATTGGGGACTGAACACAGGCTCCACCACTGAGATGTTTGCCATTCCTTTTTATTCTTTTTATTTTGAGATAGGGTCTCACTAAGTTGCTCAGGCTGGCTTTGAACTTGTGATCCTTCTGACTCCACCTCTAGAAGAGGTGGGTTTATAAGTGTGTGCCACTGAATGCAGCTTAAATTTCCTTTTTAAGATTCAGTAAGTCTAGACACTTCACTAGTACAAAGTAGCGATCACATAATATATCCTTTCTAAAGACTACCAACAATTTGTGAGCTTTGAATTGTTAAATTTGTTTAATCTTGATATACAGCAAAACTTTATAAATAGCCATTGCTATTATTTTTGTTTGTTTTTTAAAGATGAGAATACAGTAAAATAGAAAGAAAGTTTTTGATAATCCCCATGACTTAAAAGTAATTACAGAATTTTGTAGAAGAGTAAAAATTGCAGTAATCTCTGGTTTACTTCACATTTAGTAAACCAACGGCTATTTTTTTTTAAACAGGGTCATTTATTCATAAGCAATAAAAGACATTTAGAACAAACTATGAATCTCATCTTTGTGAAACTAGTGGTGGTAACAAAGTTTACGCCATTAAAAAAAACCATCAAATCAGTTTATTTTCTTTCAGGACCTTTTTTTAATCCATAAGTGATCCACCCAACTTACCCATTCGAACCACAGGACAACTTTTTTTGCACTCCTGTCGACATTTCTTAGGTTTACACTTGTCATGGTTAACAATAGCAATTCTTGTTAATTTGTCTGCCATAATTGTAACAAAGTAAGAATATCCAGCTCTTCTGTTAAAAAAAATTAACAAAATTATGGCAAATTCAACACATTTAGGTAAGAATATTCATGGGCATAAAAAAGTAGACACAAAAAATCATTATATGATTAACTGGAAAACACAAGAGAATTTTTAAAAATAGTAAAAAGTATTAAGTAAAGTTGTGAAAACCAATTTCATATACATACCTTAATCAGAAGATTTATATAAGGAAAGAAAAACACAAAGCACTTAAAATAGCAATAAAAAAGAAAACACCTAGAACAATATATGAGAACGTTCAAAATCACTAAATGACAAGATCTAACCAAGTAAAATAAACTGCTATCTCAGTTTTTACAATACAGAACAGCCAATACTAGCTATCTGAATTCTCCCTATATTTACACATTTCAACCAATCTCATGAAACAAACAAAAAAATCCCAAAACCAACCAGACAAACCAAATCTAAACTTCTTATGGAAAAAAACCAAAGAAGTGATAACAGTCTTGAAAGCTGAAGAAGAGAAAGAATGGGGAAACTTCCATTTCAAAAACAATTATAAGGTCTCAGTAATTAATACTGATACCAGTGTGAATAGAGACCAATCAAATGGGAAGACCAGATATGAGAACTAATATACATGATAAAAATGCCTGCTCTTCCCTACCCCAAACCAATCATGAATATTTCATGTCTTATCCAACTGACTATAATAGATATTATTGATGAAAATGGAATATAGTTATTAAGGCCATGATCATCATGCTGATCAACTGGGAACTTGCAATATGGCTAATATTGGACTTTATGCTAATAGCAATGAAATCAACTATATATATATGCTGTGCTTATTTTAAGGCTTTTATAAGTCTTCATGTGTAATAGCTATAGAGTATTAAGATCAAAGTGAACTGAAAATTCTTTTATATAATACTGGAATGAATCCCATAACCTCAATTTCAAACCTCATTACTTATACATAATAACTACAATGCACTAATAAAAAATTTTTATGGTACTGGGCTTAGTGCACAGACATTAATTTTCTCAGAATGGTGATGAAGATACATTATTCCAAAAAGTATCTTCATACTCCAGTTTATTCCAATATGTAATGAAGAAATCTGAAGCAAAAAAGACTATCCATTAAAGATATTGTGTTGGCTTTTTCTATAATCCTCTAACCTGATCTTTTTTCATAGACTACTTCCCTTTTGCACACCTTTCAAATCTTTCTCACACCCACCAATATGATTAGGTTTGGAGAGGAGCAAGAGATCTTGTTCTTCAATGTTCCCAGACTATGGTCTCTTTTTTCCTAAAAACAGTAAGTTTGATCTCTCAAATCATCCAAGTGCTTTTTTTTTTTAGTCATTAATGATAATCAGACCATCAAATTCTTTTCATTCTTTGAAGACTTTAGCCCTTGGCTAACTTTCATTCTTTTACAACTCCTGACACAGTTTTTTATTTTCATTTGCTCATAGATGACATTCTATTAATTGCATATCATCTCAGTTAACTCCTCTCATCCAATAATGTCTTCTACCTTACCACAGCCACTCATTATTCCCTGGACCTCATCATTACAAGTAACTACAATCCATCCATAACCTCAATTTCAAACACCTCATTCTCCAACCACCACTCCTATAGTTCACCCATCTAATACATAACAATCCAAGAACTCTTTGATTCCTCTCTCCTCCATACTATCTCTTGATCTGCCACATTCCCACTACACCACAGTTATCTTTATTTCCCTTCAAACTTAGCTAAAATTACACTGTCAATCATTTATACCCTCAACCACAATCTTGGTTAAATCCATTTCCTCATCTGCATGGAGCCAGAAATGGGGAGGAAAAAAAAAAAAACAACAAACAAAGCCTGCTGACTGGCTTCCTTTTAAATTCATCATCTCAAATGGACCCTCATGCAATTAACGAGCAATCACACTATACTGGTCCCTCATTATCCATGGAGGACTGCTTTCAGGTTCTCCTTGCCCCAGTGTACAGCAAAACCTGATAAAGTGCAAGTCCTTATATAAAGGCGTGTACTATTTGTATATAACCTGTGTACATCCTCTTGTATATTACAAATCATCTCTGGATGACTTAAAATACCTAATACAATGTAAATGCTATGTAAATTGTTGTTATACTTTTTTCTGTTTAGGGAACAATGACAAGAAAAGACTGCACATATCCAGTACAGATGTAATTAAAATATTTTTCAAATATTTTTGGTTGAATACAGAACCTGCAGACACAGAACCCCCAGACATGGAGGACCAATTGTATGTTATTTCCCTAGCTAAGTCTATTTGTTCACAGAATACAGTCCCCCAAAAGAATGTTCATTAAATTCTCCCTTCTGTCTTTCACATCAGTTATTCTCTTTACTGGCTCATGCTCATCAACAGCAGCATTCTGTTATCTTGTTACCATCATCTCCAATTATTTTACCTCTCCTTCTTTAAGGTTACCTGAAAGAACTGCCTATACTCAATGTCTTAAACTTCTCTTCATGCGTTCTTCTCTGGAATCCACTCCAGGCTTTAGAGCCCACTGCTTCATTAAGCAACTTATCATGCCATCTTTGTTCACATGGCTAAATCAAATGGTTAATTATCAAACCTTAACTGATCTGACCAAAATATTGCATCTGACATAAATTATGACTTTTTCTTACTAGATTGAACACTTCTTGATGTGGTTGTAAAATACAATACTAATCTGGGTCTTTTATTTTCCTGGTAACCCCCTTCCTTTTCCTTAAGGTCTCTAAATGTTGAGAGTGTTCTAAGACTCATTTCTATCTATATTCATTCCCCAAGATGTTCTATTCTTGTCTCATGTTTTAAAATCCCACTTTTATCCTAAATTTCTATTTCTAGTCAGGATATCTTCCCCAAACCCAAAACTTGAATTCTACCTGATTACAAGACCTCCTCCTCAGCTGGGAGATCCAGCAGCATCTCCCCAACTGAGCTACTGCAATCCTCACTAATATCCTCTTTTTTAGCAGCCTTACTATTCTGATAAATGGTAACTTATCTCCCATTTACTCAGGTCAAAATCCCTTGTCATCTTTGTTTTCTATGCAACAAAAACTAACCCTATTGAATTTACCTTTAAAATATATCCAGATCTGGCTACTTCTCACAATTTTTATAAGCCATCAACACCATCTTTTACCTGCATTACTCAAATAGCTTCTGACCAGACCTCCTTCCTTTCACCTTTTCCTCCTACTCTAACCCTCAACAGTTCATTCTCAGTTCAGGAACCAAAGTAATCCTTTCAAAGAGTAAGTCAAATTGTATTACTCCTCTACTTAAAAATGGTTCAGTGGCTTCCCTTCTCAGCCTGAATAAAAGTGAAGTCCTTAAATAATCATCAAGATGCTTATCAGCTTCGGTGAACTTTCTGATCTTCAACTGTTCTAGCTCTTGTTCAATGGGTTCCAGCCATATTGGCTCCTTATTGTCCCTAGCACACACCAGACATGTTCTTGCTTTAGGGTCTTGGCACTTTGTTCCTTCTGCCTGTAAAGCTCTCATCCCTAGAGAGCTACATAGCTCAGTTCTCAAGTCTTTACTGTTTCTTAGGACATCTCCAAAAAATATACCCAGCTGCCTTCTGGTATTTTTTTGGGTACTGGGTATTGAACAAAGAAGCACTTAACCACTGAGCCACATCCCCAGCCCTTTTTAAATTTTGAGACAGAATCTCACTAGTTAATTAGGGCCTCACTAAGTTCCTAGGCTGGCTTTGAACTTGTGATCCTCCTGCCTCAGCTTCCAGAGCTGCTAGGATTACAGGCATGCATCACCACTCCAGGCCACCTAGCTGCCTTTTTAACCCTCTTTTTGTTTTATTTTATTTTTTCTCCTTAGCTCTATTATATGACATGCTATCTTACCTAGTGTATATGTATTGTATAAATGCATATGTGGTTCTCTCTATATTCTCCCTCTCTCTCCACATGCATTTTTCTCCTCTCCAAATAGAATGTACTCCATCATCAAGAGGAAAGGGATTTTTGTTTGTTCCAGTGACTGGACCAGTGCCTACACAAAATAGAAATTCAAACATTTCTGTTGAATGAATGAGAAAATTAATTTAAAGACAGTGATTTTCTTCTAGGTTATAACAACTTCCAAAATCCTGCATGCTACCAATATTTTATGGTGACAGTTGTTCACTAAACTATATACTGAGAAAAAAAGAACCTCCCCCCCAAAACTAAGTAGGCATATAATAAACACAGCTATGCTAGCCAACCAGTTCACTAGTCTAAAAACCCACCCAGGCCCTGAAAGTTAGAAGAAATTAAATGACTAATTCTATGATAAAAGCGGTAGTAATTCAACTACAAAAAACCCATTATCCTGAAAAATGACAAATTCTTAAGAACTAAAGATTTTTTAGTAAGCTATTAAAATAAAACTGGACATCATGCGTTCCAATTTAAATACTGAATGCCTTTCTACAAATTAGCTGGTGAATAAATTCACCCCCAGGGGATACATCTTTTATCATAAAATTGCTCCAATTTTTTTTTATTAAGGTATTAAAATGTTTCATTTAATTTTTCAAACTATTTTTGAAAACCAAAAGACATGCTTACAGAAGAATATAAATGTCAGAGGTATCGAATAGATGGATTTGTATAAAAATAGAGATAAGTTATAATGCACTTAAGAGAAACATTTTCACAATTGTTAATCAACTATGTGAACACTATTAGGTCAATTTTTCTGTTACTTTCAAGACTTAGGGAAAAGTAATTACCTATGTTCTTTTTCAGTAGGAAAGATCTGGCAGAGTAAAGCTTGGTGGGGAAGATTATAGTATATGACTGAGGAGAATAAAAAGGGATTTTAAAATATATTTCAAATCTGAATGAAGACAGACTGTTCAAAATAGGTGCTCAAAAAGGTGACCTTGCTGTCATTCTTCCAATAAGGAGGAAAAAAAAGAGTGAGGCATTTGCAGTCTAAAATCAAAATCATTATAATGCTGTTTGAAAGCATTTAAAAGATTGTTGTTAACTTATGATGGTTGAGTTCATGTGCAATATTCTAACCGATGCTTACTGTAGACTATTAGTTATATAAAATACTTATAAGAATTCTTTTTGAAGTATGAGAGAACCAAGTTTTTAATTAAAAAATGACCCACAAAAACCTTCTGGTTCAACTACAGATAAAAACCTTTTGTTATACCGAAAGCATTGTCAGGTATTTGGTACTGAATGAATATTCTCAGCATACAGGACAAATGATTGCAAGGTACATGCCACTACCATAACTGTCTATTTAGCAGTCCCTTGGAAGACAGGGTAAAAGCAGCAAAAAGTTGTTTTGACAGTTATTCCTTAATCATCGATTTTGCCACTTAAAAAAAGAAGAAAAAGGAAAAAAAAAATTATGTAGTTCATGGGTTGTGGGAATTTGGCCATCATTCATTGCCAGCAAATACGTATTGAGTACCATCCTTGAACTCAAGGAATTTAAGATGTGAAAAAGTGAAAAACGGATAAGCCACCAAGGGGGAAAGTACCTCCCCCCCCCAACCTACAGGCCTTCAACTGGGAAATTACATGAGATAACCCCAATCATAGCCTAGTACACGTCGCTCTATGATAAAAGCGGAGCGACGTTAGTCCATAATTTCTGGAAAGCTGGGAGTGGACCTAGTATTCGACTTCATGGCGGCAAGATGCCATGACTCATTCCACAATCACCGAACGGCAGAAAGAAAGCCACAGCTTCCCACAGCCAAATGTCATATTTGATGATATAGCCGTTTTACTGTGAGGGGATACTGCAAGTTCTGAAGGTGCCTTCCTCTCCAGAAGGGTCAGCTGCAGGGTAGGAGCAGGGAAAAGAGCGAGCGGCGGCGGCAGAGGTTGGATCTCCGAGGCGACGGCATGAAGGACCACTCTCCAAGCCGCTGGCTGGGGTGGACAAGAGCTACAGAGAGCCAGGACTGCTGGAGCGGAAGTGCTCCGCGTCCCCGGCTACCGGCGCCACCCGCGCTCAGGCGGTTCCAGCTGTCCCGCGGCAGCCACGCGCTGCTGCTGTCCCCAGCCGTCACCCAAGGCCTAAACACAGGCTCTCGGAACGTCGCGTCTTTCCTAAGAGGCAGAAGTCAGGTAAAGGCCAAACCCCTCCCACCTATTCACGTACCTGGAGAAAGCGATCCCCTTGTGGTGGGGAGTGCACAGGCCAAGACAGCTTTTGCCTTCACGTCTCAGCCAGGGAGCGTGTTCCTGCGGCCATCGGCCAAAATGGCGGTGCCTAGCCGCCGCCTCGCGTTAGCCATAAGGACGTAGTACGCGTGCGCGACAGAGCGCGGGGCGGAGCCCTGGAGGTGGGTTAGGAGAGATGACGGTATGTGATGTCATAGGGCTGCGACCCCCGTCCTAAATCGTCGTTGGGGAAGCCAGGCTGTCGGTAGAAGTGGAGTGGGAGTGGCGTGGGTCTCTTGCCGGTCCTGAGAGCCTCAGTTGTGGCAAACCAAGTCTGGAAGCTGTAAGTGCGTGGGCTTTTCCCCAGCGTAGAGAACGGTTCTGGCGTTAGCAGATGCGTCCTCCTCAATCTCAATGTTTAACTCGCGGTCTCCTCCAGGCTGGTGGGCCGGGTGTGCAGGAGCTCTAGTCATTCTGTCATTCTGATACGCCAGAAGTGTCAAGCAGGTCCTATAGGCTAGTCCCCACGGCGCTCGCGATGGTGTTCTTGTCTTGGCTCCAGCTTCCTCTGAATTGTGTGCTAGGTTCTTCCAGGGCAGAGACCCAGTCTTCTCCGAGCTCAGTGTTTTAGCCACTTGGTGGCGTCCATCCAACTCAGTTCTGTCCCAATGTACAAATGGGCTTTTAATTTTTTTTCTTTTTTCCTTTTCTTTCTTTTCTTATTTTCCCTTCTTTCTCTTTTATTAAGATGGTGGCCATTCAGCTTGTAGTGATGGCTACAGGTTTAGCTTATGAATGAACTTACTCAACCATTTATTCGTTCAATACATTACTCATTGAGTTTTTAAGTCTCAGGCCTTAGTTTCAGTCCATTGTCTCTGCCGCCTACCGCCACCACTGTCATCATTATTATTTTGCGGTGTTGGGTACTGAAATCCAGAGCATTGTGCATGCTTGGCAAGTACTGTACCCCTGCCGCCTTCGGCCTCTTGCCATGATTTAATGAGTAATTATTAATGTGTGGCGGTATTGGAACAACTTAAGATCTGATGGGAGATGGTAAAGATTTTTTGGACTTGTTTAGCGTTCATAATAATGTTCAGTAGCAGTAACTGCACAGCCAGAGCAGTTTTATGTACTCTTCAGTGTCCAAGAAGTATTTTTTCACTTTTGTATAGATTTGCTAAGATTTACAAAAGATATGAAAGATGAAGGGGTATTTGAGTGATTCATTTTGCTATTAAATTTTAATTTTTACCTTTTTCAGAAAGATGCTCAGGTCCTGGTATAATGTGTGTATTCTTTGTTTCTACATAGAATATTTAAAAAATGACCACACCAAACAAAACACCTCCTGGTGCGGATCCTAAGCAGCTGGAAAGGACTGGAACAGTAAGGGAAATTGGGTCACAAGCTGTTTGGTCACTCTCATCTTGCAAACCAGGTAAAATAAAACCAAAAAGCTGTTGACAATAGTTAACTTACAATAATATCATTGTACACTGGATTAAGTTGAGTACTCTTTTTGTTTAGATGCTTTTTAAAAATTCTAATGATTGAGTTTTATTACATATTTTTGTTCAACTGCTTTTAGTCCTATGTACTTAACTAGAGGTCATAAGGTCTCTTCTTTATCCTCTCCATCTCTGCTATGATTTCATTGTCATTTACTTAACATTTTTTTGTTTGCAGTTCTCCTAGATAGATAGATGCAGTTCTCCTAGATAGGATAAATGAGTGACACAGTTTTGGAGTGATTACATACCTTAAAGAATTTCTTTTAGCCTGGGTTTGGATGGACGTCTTGGGTAGCAGTTCTTTTCTCTTAATGTGTTAATGCTATTTTCTTATCCTCTTTTGCCATATTGCAGGTAATAAGACTTATAACTGTCTCCTGTTTTCTAAGTAACTTTGTTTTTTCTGGAAGCATCTAAGATTTTTCTCTTTATTCTTGTAATTCAACACTTGCCAGAACATGGCAGGGCAGGCTATGTATTTATCTTCCCTCATCTATCTAACCAACAATTGGATAGGTATTTTCAATCTGCAGATTCAAGATAAGAGAAATTTCTTTAAGTTGAGGAACTTAAATTATAATTTTTTAAACAAGATATACTGATACATACCTATAATCCCATCTACTTGGGAGGCTGAGACAGGAGGATCACAAGTTCAGGACCAGCCTTGGCAATTTAGTGAGACTGTGTCTCAAAAAATAAAAAGTGGTTTAGTTGTCAAGTTCCCCTGGATTAATCCCCAGTACCCCTCCCCCCACACAAAATATCTGTATACATGAATACACGTATGCGCGCGCGCGTGCTCACATACACACACACACACACACACAATCTATTAGTTTGGTAGCTATTCTTCTTTCAGAAATTTTTATTACTTACACACTAATAAGACTTCTGTATCCATCCTCTCATGCAAGCATCTCTGCCCTTGAGGTTCTCTTCTCTTTTTATGAGTAGTTTATTGAGGTATAATTTACATAAAGTAAAATTCACCCCTTTTAGGTGTACAGGTCTCTGAATTTTAACAAAAATATGTGTCATTACAGTCAAATATAGAACATTTTTGACATTCTAAAGGTTTCCTCAAGCCCCTTTTGTAGTCATTCTTCTGCCTCTCACCTTAGCCCCTGAAAATTTCTGACCTGTTTTGGATTCCTTTGATTTTACCCTTTCCAAAATGCCATTATGAATATAACCATATATTATATAGCCTTTGGGTCTGGCTTTTTTCACTTAACATAATGCCATTGTGAGTTTTGCTGTTGCATATAACAGTAGTTTGTTCCTTGTTTTAGTCAGTTTTTTGTTGTTTTTTTGTTTGTTTGTTTAGTTTTTTGCTGTGACCCAAAGAACTGACAAGAATGGCATAGAGGAGGCAATATTTATTTGGTGCTCATAGCTTCAGAGATCTCAGTTTATAGACTGCTGACTCTTTAACTCTGGGCCCCAAGTGAGGCAGAACATCAGCGCAGAATTGTGTGGTGGAGTAATGCAGCTCAGAACATGGCAACAGGAAGTAGAGAGAGCCATGTTTACCAGGAACAAAATATAAATCTCAAAGGCACACCCCCAAATGACCTGCCTCCTCCAGTCACATCTTACCTGCCTATAGTTTCCACCCTATTAATCCATTAGAGGATTAATCCACTGAACAGGTTAGACGTCTCATAATTTAATCATTTCACCTCTGAACCTTATTGCATTATTTCACACATGAGCTTTTGGGATATACCATATATCCAAACCATAATATTCCTTTTCATTGATGATTATTATTCCACTATACAAATATATTGCATTCTAAAAAAATTGCTCAAGCACCTTTGTAGTCATTCTTCTGCCTCTCACCTCAGCCCCTAAAAATTTCTGATCTGTTTTAGATTCCTTTGATTTTGCCTTACTAGTTAATAGATAAGGTTTAAAGGAACCAGCTTCCAAAATGGTCCTTGGTGATGCCTTCTGATAATCATGTCCTCTTTAGGCCCCTTTCACATTTAGTCAGAGTCTCTGGAACGAGCAGAATATGGCAAAAGTGACAGTATGTGATTTCTGAGACTAGGTCCTAAAAAAGCATTAATACCTCTGCCTAGCTCTTGTTTGGATCTCTCGTTAATGGGGTGCAAACTAGCTGCCATTTTTCTTTTTTTTTTTTTTCCTGTTACAATTTATTTGTTCTTTTTAGATATCATGAAATTAGATTGTATTTTGACATACATACACAGAGTGTATGTACATATAGTACAATTTCTATAGAGTTATATATAGTATAACTTTCTATTCTTGTGGTTGCACATGATGTAGAGTTACACTGGTTGTGTATTCATTTGTGAACATAGGGAAGTTATGTCGATTCATTCTAATCTCTTTCCTATTCCCATCCCCATTCCCTTCCCTTCATTTCCCTTTGTCTAATCCAATGAACTTCTATATGCCCCCATTGTATTGTGTGTTAGCATCCACATATCAGAGCAGCCTTTGTATTTTTGGGATTGGCTTATTTCTCTTAGCATGATAGTCTCCAGTTCCATCCATTTACCAGCAAATGCCATAATTTCATTTTCTTTATGGCTGAATAATATTCTATTGTGTATGTGTTCCACATTTTCTTTATCCATTCATCTGTTGAAGGCACCTAGGTTGATTCCATAAGCTTAGCTATTGTGAATTGAGCTGATGTGGCTGAATCCTATAGTATGCTGATTTTAAGTCCTTTGGATATAAACCTAGGAGTGGGATGACTGGGTCAAATGGTGGTTCCATTCCAAGTTTTCTGAGGAATGTCCATACTGCTTTCTAGAGTGGTTTCCCCAATTTGCAGTCCCAGCAGCAATGTATGAGTGTACCTTTTCCCCCTCATCCCCACCAACATTTATGGTCACTTGTATTCTTGATAATTGCCATTCTGACTGGAGTGAGATGAAATCTCAGGTAGTTTTGATATGCATTTCTCTAATTGCTAAAGATGTTGAACATTTTTTCATGTTTTTTGACTGTATTTCTTCTATGAAGTGTCTGTTCATTCCTTAGCCCATTTATTGATTGGATTATTTGTTTTTTTGGTATTTTTTTGAGCTCTTTGTATATCCTGAAGATTGGTGCTTTATCTAAGATGCATGTGTTAAAGATTTTCTCCTATTCTGTAGGCTCTCTGGTCATGTTCTTGATTATTTCCTTTGCTGTGAAGAAGGTTTTTTGTTTGATACCATCCCATTTATTGACTCTTGATTTTTTCTTGCACTTTTGGAGACTTGTTGAGGAATTTGGTTCCTAAGCCAACGACATGGAGATTTGGGCCTACATTTTCTTCTAGTAGGTACAGGGTCTCTGGTCTAATGCCTAGGTCCTTGATCCACTTTGAGTTTTGTGCAGGGTGAGAAGTAGGGGTTTAATTTAGTTTGCTATGTATGTTTTTCATTGTTCCGAGAACCTTTTGTTGAAGAAGCTATCTTTTCACCAATGTATGTTTATTGTGCCTTTGTTTAGTCTGAGATAATTGTGTTTTTGTGGAATTATCTTTGTGTCTTCTATGTACCATTGGTCTTCATATCAGTTTTGGTGCCAATACCATGCTGTTTTTGTTATTTTAGCTCTATAGTATAATTTAAGGATTGGTATTGTGATGTGTCGTACTTCACTTTTCTTGCTAAGGATTTCAGCTGCCATTTTTTGAGGAAACATGGTCCTATGGAGAGGTTGGTTTGGCAAGGAACCATGGCCTCTTGTCAACAACCGTCCTCTACCTACATGAGCAAACCATCCTCAGTCAAGCCTTCAGATAATTGCTTCTGTAGAGATTCAGTTTGACATGACTATTGCCATCTTAAATTGTAATCCCCCTGAGCAATCTTTATCAGTTTTCCCTGCATGGTTTCCTATTACAGCTTGGCCTCTGGTGCCATCAGTAACAGGAATGTGCCTATTAACCATGATAAACCAGGTACATTCCAGCTTGAATGTAGTCACTTTTCTCCAGATTATTATATAAGCCCCCTCCTTCTGTCTCAGATTACAGGGATCTGTAAGTCTATTTTATCTTTCATTTTGAGGGAAAATTTCACTGGATACAGAATTCTAGATTGGAGTTTTTTTTCTTTTTCTTTCTGACATTCTCAGTGTTTCACTCCATTCTCTTAGAAGCAGTCTGACATAATTTTTTATCCCCTGCCCCCACCATGAAGTTCTGAGGATTGAACTCAGGGTGCTCTACCACTTAGTCCTTTGTTTCATATTTTTTATTTTGAAACAGTGTCTTGCTGAGTTACCCAGGCTGGCCTCCAACTTGCAATCCTCCTACCTTAGCTTTCTGTGTAGCTGAGATTACAGGCTTATTGCCATCAATCTTGGCAGTTGGATATAATTCTTATTCTTATTTTTGTAGGTCAAGTGTTTTTCTGCTCTGTTCCTCAGCCTCTCCTCAATTTTATTTGTCTTTGGTTTTCTTTAATTTGATATGATATGGCTATGTGCGGCTGTTTTGGTGTTTATCATTCTTGATGTTCTCTGAGTTCCTAGATCTGTATCCTTCATTGATTTTTGGAAAATTCCCAGCCATTTTTACATTAAATATTTGTTGTGTTCCTTTCTCTTGTTGTTTTCCTTCTGATATTCAACTACACATATTAATGCTTTTTATAATTGCTGTGACTAAGGGGTTAGAAGCTAGAATTCCTGTAGTGTCTTTGTTTTTGTCTCCCCTATTATTTGGGTTTCCTTAGAAATTTCTTTTTAAATGGAATCTGAGTCTATATATCTTTTAATTTTAATCTCCTGATACAATAGAGCCTTTTGCTGTTGTGGTTAATTGTTGGAGGATCAGAAGTGTTTTATAATCTTATAACTGGGTCTCAAGTCTTTTTGGGGGTCTGTGTCCCTGGCTCTGACATTTACAAGTCTTTCAGTTTTTTCCCCCTTTAGATGAGATAAGAAGGCTAGAGGAAGCTAGAGTTGGATTATTTTTTTAAAAAATATTTTTCAGTTGTTGATGGAACTTTATTATTTATTTATTTATATGTGGTGCTAAGAATTGAACCCAGTGCCTTACACATGCTAGCCAAGTGCTCTACCACTGTGCAACAACCCCAGCCCCTAGAGTTGGATATTTCCCTTTAGTTAAGTTCTGTTAAAATAGTTTTCCTTGGAGTCTTTTTGTTTGTTTGTTTTTGTTTTTTTCTCTCCTCAGGAGAAGAAAAGGTTCTGGTGTATTTCAAAACAATTGCTTTCTTCCTTCTTCTGCAGAAAGCACTGGGGACTTTCTCCATTTTTAAACCCAGAGAACCTGATAGAGTTCCTAGAGATAAAACTCATCAAAGTGCAGAGCCTTTCCATAGGCTGGATTTTCATGAACTGCTTTTCATGATCTTTTCTCACTCAAGCTAATTGACATTCATTCTCTTTAAATAGTCAATTACTCTCTAAGTTTCCTACCAGTTATTGACTCCCATGGTCATTTCTACTCCTGGAAAGCTGTGATTCTCTGTGTTTTTCTTCCTCTAGTTTTCTGGGTTTCCTTTGTGCTGCGACCTCATTCTTTGTTGTACCTAAGAAAAATTATTGATTTTCAGTTTGTTCAGCCTTTTTTCTTGTTGTGAGAATGGTAGTAACAACTTTCAAACTTTTTACATTTCAGATTGGAAACTGGGAGTTCTTTTTACTTTTACATTACTAATATGTTTATATTTGAAGTAGGTTTCTTATGGATGGCATATTGTTGGGTCTTGCTGTTTGGTTTTTAAATTGGGAGTGTGGGAGTGTTTAGACTATTTACAATTACTGTTTCTATTGATGTTATTAGATTTAAATCTACCATTCTGTGGTTTGTTTTCTCTTTACCAGGAAAGTCTTCATGGAGATATTGTTAGTTTTATCTGATAGAGCAAGAGTAAGATGTTTCTAACAAGGACATAAGAGCAAGGGGAATAGAATTATGTGCAAAAAGATGTGCAGGTTAGACAAAAACATGGCTAAAAGTATTGTCTTTTTCTAGTCATTAAGACCAGATTCTAGGGAAATGGTGTATGTAAAGCTAGGTAGATAGAGGATTAACTATAGAGGGCTTTTCAAAGCAGTTCATACTTTATTGTTTAGATAATATGAGCTATTGAAAAATTTTAACTGCAGAGCAAAAGAATCAGCGAATGTTCACATTTAAAATGAATAGAAAATAGATTGAAGTAGAACAAAATAAAGATTAAAAAAATCAGAAGACATGTAATAATTCAGTCAAAAAGTGATATAAGGGAAAATTTTAATACATTTTCAAAATGATAATATCAATCTTTAAAAGATATAACTATACTTGTCAGCTACAGAATGGTAAGTAGCACATGGCCTGAGAAAATTGTATCTTTAGAAATACTGGTTCAATCTTTCACTTGGATTAAAGTTGGAATGTATTAGTAGAGTCAGTCTAGTTGTACACACATCACAAAACAATCCCACAATTCAGCACATTTGTCAGTCTCTGCCCAAGAAACTGGAAAAACTAAAGGTTAAATTTATGAGGTTATTGCTAGTATTATAATAGGACTATAAATAATTTAATTATTTCATTTCATAAGTACCAGATTCATGCCATGTTGAAAAATAAAATTAGGGGGAAATTAGATACATTTCTAAGTTTCTCTCTTTATTTGATATAAAATAAGGTTTTCAGTGTGGCTGTATTTTGTGAACATGTATTTTATTTAATCCATATTGTCTATGAAGAAATTGCTTTTATGAGTTTATTTTGAGAGACGTAGTGGGATGGTCTAAGTTCTGTTTAAAAAAAAAAACTCACTAAATTTTTTGCAGTACTGGGGATTGAACCGAGGGCCTCACTCATGCTAGGTATGTGTTTATCACTGAGCTACATCCTCAGCCCATAAACTCACTAAATTTTGATTTAAGTTCATGCTATAACTGACAGTTGTAGTCTTTCTGATTTGAAATATAATATATGCTTTAGAGAAAGTAAAATAGCAAAATAATAGAAAATGACTTTTATAAGAGTGGGAAGCTACTTTAGATTGTGTGATCAAGGAAGGCTTCTCATAATAGTGAAATTTGCATTGAGATATAAATGTTTACAAAAACCCATTGTGCAAAGAATTCAGAGAAGCTTCCTGACACTAGGAACAGCTAATTCAAAGGCTCTAAACTAAATGGCTAAACATATTTGAGGTTCAAGGAGAAGGCTAGTATGACTTGAAGTAGTGAGTAAGGAGGAGATATGGTAGAAGGTGGCATCAGAGACGTAATTAAACAGGGCCAGATAATAAGAACTTTTGTGGGCAACAAGAAAGACTTCACATTTTAAATACTAAGAGGAACCACTGGAGGAGACCAGGATAATCTGATATAGAATTTTTAAAAGGATCATTATGACCACTGTGGATAATTGTTGGTATTGGAGGTACAGAAAAACAAACCAGTGGAAGAAAGGCAATTTCAGTAATTTATGTCAGAGATAATATTGATTTGGACTAGACTAGTAGATGTTGGTATAGACAGAATGAGGCTTTTTAAAGATGGTATATCATGACTTACTGAAGGGAAGGAGAAATTTAAGAATGACTCCTAGATGTCTGCAGAACAACACATAATGTTTGCTAGGTTGAGAAAGAGCAAAGGGAAGAGGGAGTAAATAGAATTTTGAGTTAAAAAATAAGTGATTTGGATGTTAATTTTGAAATGTCTTATCAGGATTCTAGTGGTGGTTTTTAGTAGTCAATTGGCTATAGAAGCTGGGACTTCTGGTGAAATCTGTGGGCTGGGGATATAAATTTATGGCTGATAGTGTACTAGGTTGGGGAACTAGATTATCAACTCACCTAGGGAGAGAATGTATTTAATAAAAAGAATAAAAGTATTTAGTAAAAGAATATTTAGTATTTAGTAAAAGTATTTAGTAAAAAGAATAAAGCTTTGGGGCACTTCATATTGTAGAGATTTAACAGAGCAATGTAAGAACCAACAGAGAATACTTAAGAGAAGTGCATGAGGGCTAGGAGGAAAACCAGGAAAGTTGTAGATTATGGAAAGAAGCTGTTCATTTTCTGTAGCTATAAAAAATTACCTAGACTGAATACCTTATGAAGTAAAGAGTTTTATTTCATGGTTTTGGAGGTTGACATTATAAGATCAAGTGGCTTTTTCTGTTTGGCCTCTAGTGTCCCCCCCCCCCCCCCAAACCCCACCACCCCTAGCTATGTCACAGCAGAATGAGAAGCAGAAAGGGAAATGGTCACATGCAGAAGGGGCCAAATACAGAGACTGGTCTCGCTTTGTAATAATCCACTCTTGCAAGAGCTAACTCACTCCAAGTGTTGAACACTAGTACCTTCTGAGGATGGTACGCCCAGAGACCTAACTGCCTCTCACTAGGCGCAGCCTCTTAAAGGTTCCAACACTTCAACATTGTCATACTGTAGACCAAGCCTCCAGCACACGAACTTTTTGGGGAAACCACATTCAAATCATGGCAGAAGCCAAGAGAAAGACAGTATTTCATAAGTTAGTTAATTCTTTATTCCTTTATTATAGCACTTAACACTTTATATTTTAATTTGCTTAAGTCCATCAGTGCTGTCCATTAGAATTTATTGCCCTATGTTGCATGTAACTACTGAACAGTTAGAATGTGATTCTTGTTACTAAGGAACCAAATTTTAGATTATTAAATTTTATTTAGTTTGAATGCCAATAGCTGAAGTGTATGATGTAGATGCTTCCCCAAAGACCATGTATTATCTACCTTTAGGTCTTCAAAGTGAAGACATATATCTCATAATAGCTCCATAGCAAATGTGAAAATAATTATGTTGATACAGATACTTGAGAAGAAAATTCCTGTTTTATTCATAAAGGCAATCTAAGGTGGACCATTCAAATGCTTCTCATTTCTGGATGCTATATTAGTCAGCTCTTGCTGCAATAACATTAAATAATAAACAACCCTATTTTCTCAGTGGCATATAACAATAAAATATATTTCTTGCTTGCCTGTGACTTGGCTTTAGGTTGTGAATCGGGTTCAAGTCTGCTCCATGTCTCTAGGGATGTTCAGACATTTAGAAGGCTAAGCCAGACTGCCACAACCAGTGCAGTTAAAAAGGCAGGTTCTGGTGAGGGGCGAAGGGGATAATAAAAATAAAGACACATGTATAGATGTTTTTGAAGATAAAGTTGGGATCAGGTGGAGCACTGCTCTCTGATGGAGAAGCAGATCTAAAGAGTTACACCAGCAATTTTAAAAAAAATTTTTTGTTGTTGATGGACTTTTATTCATTTATTTATATGCGATGCTGAGGTTGAACCCATTGCCTCAGACATGCTAGGCAAGTACTGTACCACTGAGTTACAGCCCCAGTCCCCCCAGCAATCTTTATATAAGTCTTATTATCAGATTAAAGACTATACAAGCATTATTCTTTGTATTCAGGAAAGTTACAGGGTAGCAACACTATGCAGCTTATTCCAAAGTTACATTCTACAGTGGCAATGTGCACTGTTAGGAGCTTTGTATAGTTCTCAAGAAACTTCATTGTTTGAAATTACTGTTAGGTGGGCAGGTTCAGGAGCAGTGGAGCTGGTGAAACATTGTGAATGTCTAGCAAGAGAGTTCCTTTATTTCCAGGAGCTGTGTGTCTGAGATCAAGGTCGAAGCTGATAAGGAGCATAGAGCCTCTTCATGGAGGGCATTACCACATCAGCCAGGCATCCTGCTCCTTTGCACAGAAATTTTCCCAGGCACCAAGAATGCCTCAGTCAGGAGTTCATCAGAGACCCCAATCTCTGTTACCATTCTCCCATTTTCTGTTACCACTCTCCACACCAGACCTTGTAAACAAATTTAAAACCTCTGTCACATTCCCTTTTTTTGTTTTTTAAATTATACATGACAGTAGAATGTATTTTGTATTTTTTTTTGTTGTTATTTTTACTTATACTTGACAGGAGAATGTTTTTTGACGTACATACATGGAGTATAACTTTCCATTCTTGTTGTAGTACATGATGTGGAGTTACACTGATAGCGTATTCATATATGAACATAGTAAGGAAGTTATATCCACTGATGCATTCTACTGTCTTTCCCATTCCCATCTCTTCTCCCTTCCTCCCATCCTCGCTCCCATCCAGTCTTATGAACACCCCCCACCCCAGCATCTCCATATGAGAGAGAACATTTGGCCCTTGGTGTTTTGGGATCGGCTTATTTCACTTGGCATGATAGTCTCCAGTTCCATCCATTTACCAGCAAATGCCATAATTTCATTCTTCTTTATGGCTGAATAATATTCTATTGTGTATGTATACCACATTTTCTTTATCCATTCATCTGTTGAAGGCACCTAGGTTGGTTCCATAGCTTAGCTATTGTGAATTGAGCTGATGTGGCTGAATCCTATAGTATGCTGATTTTAAGTCCTTTGGATATAAACCTAGGAGTGGGATGACTGGGTCAAATGGTGGTTCCATTCCAAGTTTTCTGAGGAATGTCCATACTGCTTTCTAGAGTGGTTTCCCCAATTTGCAGTCCCAGCAGCAATGTATGAGTGTACCTTTTCCCCCTCATCCTCACCAACATTTATGGTCACTTGTATTCTTGATAATTGCCATTCTGACTGGAGTGAGATGAAATCTCAGGTAGTTTTGATTTGCATTTCTCTAATTGCTAGAGATGTTGAACATATTTTCATGTTTGTTGACTGATTATATTTATTCTTCTGTGAAGTGTCTGTTCATTCCTTAGCCTGTTTAGTGATTGGGTTATTTTGTGTGTGTGTGTGTGTGTGTTTGTGTGTGTGTTAAGTTCTTTGAGGTCTTTATGTATCGTGGAGATTAATGCACTATCTAAGGTGCAGGTGGCAGCATTCATTAACATTGTATTGGCCAAAATAAGTCAGGATTTAGCTCCAATAAGACTGGAGTACAGAATCATTTTCTTCCATGGAGTGTGAGGAGAGAAAAGTGTATTTACTAACCAATAATAAGCACTGATCAGTATTGGCTTTCTTTTTTTTTATTGACACTTGGTGATGCTCATTCCTCTCTTCCCCCTACCCTGGAACTTTTAGCAATGTCTGGAGATAGTTTTGATTGTTGTGATTGTAGGGAAAGAAAGTGATAGGTTTTGATTATCCTCTTGTGGGGAGGAGCCAAGTTGACCTCCCCAAACATAAATCGTCTAGTCCAAAATGTCTGTAGTGCCAAGGGTAAGAATCCTGCCTAGAGCACTAATTCTAATATTTTAGCATGCATCAAAATCACCTAGAGGATTTATTAAAACACAAACTCTCAAAGGAGTTAAGCTCTCAAAGTTTCTGATGTTGCAGGTTTAGAATTCTTAATAAGTTCCCAGGTGATAATAATGCTACTAGTTTAGGGACCATGCCGCAGTCTGGCTGGGCACAATCAGGAGCCACTTGTCAAAAGAAACTAACTTTATTTTTAGAACCACACACGCCAAACAAAATAGCCTCTCAGGAAAAACCCTCAGAGCCTCAACTGCCACCACCGGCTTTCCACAAGCTCTCTCTCCCACACAAGCTTCTCTCCACCTCCCACAATCCTCCTGCTCTTGAGGCCGATTGGCTGGGTCACGTGGGCGGAGCCAAAAAAGTCCCCCAATGAGCAGCTCCGTGGTCTGAAAGGGCAGGGAAACAGCCCAATGAGCATCACCGCAGAGGAGCCAATCAGCTAGATGTTGCTGGGGCTGAGGAGCCAATCAGCTAGATGTTGCTGGGGCCACTGTGAGCCAATCATCAGCCAGCAGCTGGAAGTTTGCTGGCAGCTGGAAGTTTGCTGGGGCCCCTTTGGCTGTGGCTCTCAACATCTCCCCCTCTCTGTTTAAACAACAAGCATGTGGCTTAGGGACCGTGCCTGTTAGGCAGTCCAATTCAACATATGGTCCTTACCCGTCATCGGATGAACTGACCTCTAGGCGTCAGCCTCCTGTCTTAGGTTGGTACCACTGCAATTGGATCATACCCGTCACTGACTACCGGTCCAGCATACAGCCATACTTGTGGATAGGCCTTTGCACCTGTGGGGGGGTGAGGTTCTTTGCCTCACCTCTGTTGGCCCCCAAATTTTAGACCATCACTAGTAGAAGAGGATGCAAAATGCCATGACATTAAGCCAATTGAGGGCTCCTTTGAAAAATTGTACCACCGGTGACACCATCAGCAAAAATACTCCAGCACTACCACAATTCAATGTACCAACAGATAGTTCACAATGCATACAGGTGAGCTCACAATGTGTCCAGGCAAGTTCTGCAAGCAGTTCAGTGATGGCTATTGTAGAAGCTGTAGATTGGTTTTATCTTTGACTTCACTAGCACTGGGATGAAGATAGGAATTCTGGCAATAATGGCTAAAGAAAAAATTATGTAACATTACAGAAGGCACTAAAAGAAAACAATTTTCTTAACAATTTACATCGTCTTCACCGGCACTGGGATGAAGATAGGAATTCTGGCAATAATGGCTAAAGAAAAAATTATGTAACATTACAGAAGGCACTAAAAGAAAACAATTTTCTTAACAATTTACATTATCTTTAAGAGAATTATTAAATATAATGAAAAGGAAAGGTGAAAGTAAACAAACAGATCTGTTAACCTTCTTTTTTGTTTACATATAAAAACAATCCTCAACAGTTGTTTACCCAATTTAAATTAAACCATATAAATCACGTGAAAAAAAAATTGGATCCATTTTATCATGAGCGCTCATCATATATGATATATGGACATACGTACATTCAAACATATAACACAAAACACAAGTGTGCACACATAATAGAATACATACAACACATAACATTATAGTAAAGGCCTTATAACTTTTTACAGGTGAAATCTCCATTGCAATGTTTAAAAACTCTATAGTCTGCTGAGAGCCACGGCCGAGTCTGTATGGCCCCTGGCATTTTGCCAACAGTATTGATTGACAGGCGAGGCATTACTATCCGCCTCTGCCGCAACTTTTGAGTTCTCGCACTATTTTGGAGTTCTCATGGGGATTTCCGGGGATTCCCCGAGAGTTCCCATTGGTTGGGGAAGTGCAGGAGGAGGGATTTCCGGGAGAGATATTTCCGGCTGGGGGTTCCTGGACAAGCCTCCTGGCGCGTTCGGGAGGATTCCCCGGGAGCTGTGTGAAGTGTTTTCCTGCAGTTTAAAAATAAAGTTTGTTCCTCCTTCAGTGGCTCGTGATTTGTGCCCAGCCAGACTGCGGCATTTGGCGGCCCGTTAGGGGAACGTCTGAAGCTTCGGGGTAAGTGAAATTGCTTGCCCCTAAGGGAAGGCGAGAGAATGGGCGACCATTTTAAAAAACAATGTGTTCTTGTTTTGATTTGTTTTGTGTTTGTTTCAAGCTGCCTATCCCTAGAATTTTCTCAGGCAGATTGGGAAAAATGGTTGGCTCAAGGTTTGAAGTTGTTCACCCCTGAGGAAGAGATAGAAATAGACCACAAATGCACATGTCAAGAAAATAGGAAAATTGATACAACGATTTTTTGTTCCGTTTTTGTTTCATCCTGTTTCGGTTTTGTTTTGTGTTATCTTACTGGGTTGCGTTATCTTTATAACAGATTAGAAATTAGTAAAAAACAAACTGAAAGAGTGTTAAGTAAATTGTTAGAGGTTCAGACCATGGAGAAAGACATTTTAGATCAAGCAAAAGAGAAGGTCTCTCAAGCTAGTCAGACAGAGGAAGAAAATTTAAAGGAAGAAAGCTTAGAGGAGAAACAGCTATTAGGGAAAAAGCTACAACAGGAGGCTGCTACTAACACCGTTCTATCACCAGAGGGCGTAATTCAACCAACAGCTCCCCCTATGGAGATAGCTGAGTGGCCCTCAAACCCCATAGTTGATAGATGGGATCCTGAGACAGGACCTCAAAGATTAGCATGCCCTGTACTTGAGCAGGCAGGAGGGCAGCGAATTCACCGTGCTTTAGATTTCAAAACAGTGAAGCAGTTAAAGGAGGCTGTAACAACCTATGGTCCTCAAGCACCGTTCACTGTAAGCATGGTCGAATCCATTACCAACTTGGACATGACGCCAGCAGATTGGGCTAGTATGTGTAAATCTGTGCTAAATGGAGGACAATATTTGTTATGGAAGGTTGCCAATGAGGAATTTTGCAGGGAGACAGCTAGACGAAATGCAGCAGCCGGTTACCCTCAAAGAAATCTAGATATGTTGTTAGGAAAAGGGCCTTATGAGGGTCAACGGCAACAAATTGAATATGATCCTGGCGTATACGCACAAATTGCTGTAGATGCGGTTAGGGCATGGAAAACTTTACAGGGGCATGGAGGTTTACAAGGTCAATTATCTAAGGTAATACAAGGAACTAATGAACCTTACGCTGAATTTGTAGATAGGCTTATTCAAGCAGCTTCCAGAATTTTTGGGGATACAGAACAGGCAATGCCATTTATAAAACAACTGGCTTATGACCAAGCAAATCGTTGTTGCAGAGAGGTCATTAGACCATGGAGACATGAAGATTTAAACACATATATTAAATTATGTAGAGACATTAATGAACAAGGGCAAGTCTTAGCAGCAGTACAACAGGCTTTAGATGCCAGGCCAAAAACATGCTATAATTGTGATCAAACAGGACATTTTAAAAGGAGTTGCCCCATAGGAGGAGGGTTTAACAAAGCTAGATATCAAACGAATAGAATACCGGGTATTTGCCCACGATGCCGTAGAGGGAAACATTGGGCTAATGAATGCCGTTCTCAAACCACCATAGAGGGTATTCCGTTATCAAAAAACAGACAAGGACCAAGTGTTTACCCACGATATCGTGGAGAAAGGCATCGAGCTCCATTGCCAAAAAACGGACAGGGGGGCCCAATGCTCTAGGGCCCACGACCACAAATGTACGGGGCACTGGAGGAACCCAGAAACACCATGGAGGAACCCAGCAACACCATCAGGGTAGTGCCCAGGACACATTATCCATCAGATCTCTCATCAGACGAACCAGAGGAAGCGCAGGGTTGGACATCTGCGCCTCCGCCAGAGCAGTACTAACTCCAGAGATGGGAGTTCAAATCATTCCCACAGGAGTAAAAGGACCTCTTCCCCAAGGAACAGTAGGCTTATTGTTAGGACGCAGTTCTTCTACGCTAAAAGGACTTATGATATGTCCCGGGGTAATTGATCCCGATTATGAAGGTGAAATAAAAATTATAGCTAGCTCTCCAAAGGGTATATCAGTAATTTCACCAGGAGATAGAATAGCACAGTTATTAATAATACCCAGCCTACATGATAAATTTTCCAGTAGTACTATAGAAAGAGGTTCCAGGGGATTAGGCTCCACAGGTGTAGATTGGGCTATGCTGTCTTTAAATTTAGATTCTCGTCCCATGCTAAAACTAAATATTCAAGGACATGAATTTAATGGACTACTGGATACAGGTGCAGACCTTAGCATCATATCTCGTCAAGAATGGCCAAAACATTGGCCGTTACAACAAGCCACTCAAACGCTTCGAGGCCTAGGAGTGGCGACTAATCCCCATAGAGGTGCAATGGTATTAGATTGGAAGGATCCTGAAGGATGTGAAGGAACTATACAGCCATATGTATTGGATCATCTTCCTATAAATTTATGGGGACGAGATGTCCTAGATCAATTAGGTTTGACATTAACAAATAACATCAATCCAAATGCGCCCACTATTAGGGCTAGACAAGGTTTCAGGAAAGAAAAAAGATTAGGAGAACAAGGCATAGCAGCACCAATTCAGATAGATCAGGGAATAAATAGACATGGACTGGGTTTTCAGAAGGGGTCACTGAGGCAATAAAAATTACTTGGAAATCAGATAGACCAGTATGGGTTCCTCAGTGGCCCCTGACTAAAGAAAAGATACAAGCAGCCCATGACCTGGTCAAACAACAATTAGTGGAGGGACATATACAACCTTCCGTATCTCCTTACAATACTCCCATTTTTGTCATTAAAAAGAAATCTGGTAAATGGAGATTATTGCAAGATTTAAGAGCCATTAATAATGAGATGGTTATTATGGGACCTGCTCAATCAGGGATTCCTCAATTGTCTGCTTTGCCAAAAACCTGGTACGTTTTAGCTATAGATATTAAAGATTGTTTTTTTTCAATTCCAATTCATCCTGAGGATAGTCCACATTTTGCATTTACTATCCCTGCACTGAATCATGAAGGTCCTGATCAGAGATATGAATGGAAAGTACTCCCTCAAGGGATGGCTAACAGCCCAACTATGTGTCAAATTTATGTTAACAAAGCAATCCAGCCACTTAGAAATCAAAATCCTAAACTACACATATTTCACTATATGGATGATGTATTGTTAGCACACAAAGATAAAAACACATTGCTAGAATGTTATGCCACACTTACAAATTTATTAAAAAATTATAATCTAGAGATAGCAATAGATAAAGTACAATTAAATTTTCCAATTAATTATTTAGGAGTTCTATTATCCTCAACCATGGTCCGTCCACCAAAAATTCAAATACGAGTAGATCAACTCAAATCACTTAACGACTTTCAAAAGTTATTAGGAGACATAAATTGGATAAGGCCTTATCTAGGCATACCAACAGGAGAGTTGGGACCTTTATTTGATATCCTAAAAGGTCCATCAGATCCAAATTCACCCCGCATGTTAACGCCTGAAGCAAGAAAGGCATTAAAAATTATTGAAACATATATGGAAAATATGCATTTGGATAGAATTGATATAACTTTGCCTTTATTATTTATTGTAATACCAACAAAAAATATTCCTACAGGAGTATTTTGGCAAGAAGGTCCATTATTGTGGATACATTTATCTTATTCTCCTAACACTATTCTTACTAGGTATCCTGAGGCTGTAGGACAATTAATACTCAAAGGAATAAAAGCAGCAAAGGGAGTGTTTGGAATTTCTCCCAATAAAATTATTACTCCATATACTATGGATCAAATTGATGAGTTAGCTAATGAGTTAAATACTTGGGCAATAATCATGTGTAAATCTAATGTTTCATTTGATAATCACTTACCATCTAATCCTTTGTTGTCTTTTTGGTCATTGCATCCTGTAGTTTTTCCAAAAATGACAAGAAAAACCCCTATCATGAATGCTCCAAATGTATTCACTGATGGGTCAAATAATGGTACAGCAGCAGTAGTTACCCCTGATCAAACTTTTACATTTTTAGTACCCAAACAATCAGCTCAAAAGGTAGAGCTTAATGCAGTTTTACAAGCTTTTGTGATGTTTAAAGATTCTGTATTTAATTTATTCTCTGATAGTCAGTATGTAGTTAATGCTATAGTATCCCTTGAAGATGCTGGCAGGATTTCCCCTTCCTCTACTGTTTTCTCTTTGTTTTCTGCTATACAAAGTGTAATCTGGGACAGAAAAGATCCATTCTTTATAGGACATATCAGAGCACATACAGGATTGCCTGGAGCCCTTAGTTTGGGCAACGATTTAGCAGATAAAACTACACATGACATACATATTTTCTCTACACTAGAAGAAGCTACACATTTTCATAAAAGGTTCCATGTCAATGCTAATACTTTACAAAAGCGTTTTAAAATAACTAAGGAACAAGCTAGACAAATAATAAAACAATGTCAAAATTGTGTGACCTTTTTACCACAAGTTAATCTTGGAGTCAATCCTAGAGGACTGATACCTAACCATATTTGGCAGATGGACGTCACACACTTGCCACAATTTGGAAAATTAAAATATTTGCATGTTACAGTTGATACTTCTTCCGGATTTTTGATGGGCTCCCTTCATTCCGGAGAAAAAACTAAAGATGTTATAGCTCATTGCTTACAAAATTTTGCCACTGTGGGCGTTCCAAAACAGTTAAAAACAGATAATGGTCCTGGTTATATTTCTACCTCTTTTAAACAATTTTGCTCATCATTTGGCATTACTCATATAACAGGAATTCCATACAATCCACAGGGACAAGGCATAGTTGAAAGAGCTCATCAAACTATTAAAATGTACTTACTAAAGCAAAAAGAGGGAATTGGAAAGGGGTATATGTCACCCAAAGATAAACTTAAAATAACCCTTTTTACTCTAAACTTTTTAAATTTGGATTCCTCAGGGCTTAGTGCTGCGGAAAGGCATATGTGTCCAAAAAATGTACATAAGCCTAAGGTACTTTGGAAGGATATTCTAACAGGACAATGGAAAGGTCCTGACCCAGTGATTGTCTGGAGTCGGGGTTCTGTTTGTGTTTTTCCACAGGGAGAACAGCAGCCGATTTGGATTCCAGAGAGATTAACTAAAACAATTTCTACAGGCCAAAAGGAAGATGATTTGACTCAAATCCATAACAGCTGATATCCAGAACTCCAGTTTGGCTATTCTTACATCTGCGACGGTGATTAACCAGGATGTTTTTTTCAATATTTATTTTATTATTTGCCTTTTCCCACATCATAAAGTTCTATTTTATTTTTGAGCTCATACAGACCTAGGATAATGTTTTTCTGATCAGTTTTATTTTTTGACTGTGGAGTTTTTAAGCATTGCAATGGAGATTTCACCTAGGTAAAGCTACAAGGCCTTTACTATTGTCTTATGTGTTGTATGTTATGTGTGCACACTTCTGTTTTGTGTTGTATGTCTGTATGTGTGTATGTCCATATATCATATATGAGGAGCGCTCATGAATAAATGGATCCAAATTTTTTTTATTCATGTGATTTTAATGGTTTAATTTAGATTGGGTAAACAGCTGTTGAAAATTGTTTTAATATGTGAACAAATAAGGAGGTTAACAGATCTGTTTGTTTACTTTCACCTTTCCTTCTCATTATATTTAATAATTCTGTTCAGGATAATGTAAATTGTTCAAAAAATTGTTTTCTTAGTGCCTGTTGGAATGTTACATAATTTTTTTCTTAGCATCATTGCCAGAATTCCTATCTTCATCCCAGTGCCGGTGAAGACAAAGATAAAACCAAACTACAGCTTCTTCGATAGTTATCACAACAAACTGTAAAAACTGATGCATCAATGAATAATAACTCAACAAGTAATGCTCAATTAAGGAGTTGATTTACTTTGGGAGGAAATGGACATATTGACAGATTCCTCTGCTTTGAATTGCTTGCAGACCTTGCCTGGACTATGTATCATTTGTATGTATTGTGAACTATCTGTTGGTACAGCGAATTGTGGTAGTGCTAGAGTATTTTTGCTGATGGTGTCACCGGTGGTACAATTTTTCAAAGGAGCCCTCAATTGGCTTAGTGTCATGGCATTTTGCATCCTCCTCCCTTCTACTAGTGATGGTCTAAAATTTGGGGGCCAACAGAGGTGAGGCAAAGAACCTCACCCCCCACTGGTGCAAAGGCCTATCCACAAGTATGGCTGTATGCTGGACCGGTAGTCAGTGACGGGTATGATCCAATTGCAGTGGTACCAACCTAAGACAGGAGGCTGACGCCTAGAGGTCAGTTCATCCGATGACGGGTAAGGACCATATGTTGAATTGGACTGCCTAACAGGCACGGTCCCTAAGCCACATTGCTTGTTGTTTAATTAAACAAAAAGGGGGAGATGCTGAGAGCCACGGCCGAGTCTGTATGGCCCCTGGCATTTTGCCAACAGTATTGATTGACAGGCGAGGCATTACTATCCGCCTCTGCCGCAACTTTTGAGTTCTCGCACTATTTTGGAGTTCTCATGGGGATTTCCGGGGATTCCCCGAGAGTTCCCATTGGTTGGGGAAGTGCAGGAGGAGGGATTTCCGGGAGAGATATTTCCGGCTGGGGGTTCCTGGACAAGCCTCCTGGCGCGTTCGGGAGGATTCCCCGGGAGCTGTGTGAAGTGTTTTCCTGCAGTTTAAAAATAAAGTTTGTTCCTGCTTCAGTGGCTCGTGATTTGTGCCCAGCCAGACTGCGGCAATAGTCAAAAAATAGAACTGATCAGCAAAACATTAACCTAGGTCTGTATGAGCTCAAAAAACAAAATAGAACTTTATGATATGGCAAAGGGCAATAATAAAATAGATATTGAAAAAAGCATCCTGGTTCTGTTGCAGATGTAAGAATAGCCAAACTGGAGTTTTGGATATCAGTTGTTATGGATTTGAGCCAAATCATCTTCTTTTTGGTCTGTAGAAATCGCTTTAGTTAATCTTTCTGGAATCCAAATCGGCTGCTGTTCTCCCTGTGGAAACACATAAACAGACCCCCGACTCCAGACAATCACTGGGTCAGGACCTTGGTTAATCTCTCTGGAATCCAAATCGGCTGCTGTTCTCCCTGTGGAAACACACAAACAGACCCCCGACTCCAGACAATTACTGGGTCAGGACCTTTCCATTGTCCTGTTAGAATATCCTTCCAAAGTACCTTGGGCTTATGTACATTTTTTGGACACATATGCCTTTCCGCAGCACTAAGTCCTGATGAATCCAAATTTAAAAAGTTTAGAGTAAAAAGGGTTATTTTAAGTTTATCTTTGGGGAATATATACCCCTTCCCAATTCCTTCTTTTTGCTTTAATAAGTACATTTTAATAGTTTGATGAGCTCTTTCAACTATGCCTTGTCCCTGTGGATTGTATGGGATTCCTGTTATATGAGTAATGCCAAATGTTGAGCAAAATTGTTTAAAAGAGGTAGAAGTATAACCAGGGGCATTATCTGTTTTTAACTGTTTTGGAACACCCACAGTGGCAAAATTTTGTAAGCAATGAGCTATAACATCTTTAGTTTTTTCTCCGGCATGAAGGGAGCCCATCAAAAATCCAGAAGAAGTATCAACTGTAACATGCAAATATTTTAATTTTCCAAATTCTGGCAAGTGTGTGACGTCCATCTGCCAAATATGGTTAGGTATCAATCCTCTAGGATTGACTCCAAGATTAACTTGTAGTAAAAAGGTCACACAATTTTGACATTGTTTTATTATTTGTCTAGCTTGTTCCTTAGTTATTTTAAAACGCTTTTGTAAAGTATTAGCATTGACATGGAACTTTTTATGAAAATTTATAGCTTCTTCTAGTGTAGAGAAAATATGTATGTCATGTGTAGTTTTATCTGCTAAATCATTGCCCAAACTAAGGGCTCCAGGCAATCCTGTATGTGCCCTGATATGTCCTATAAAGAATGGATCTTTTCTGTCCCAGATTAGACTTTGTATAGTGGAAAGCAAAGAGAAAACAGTAGAAGAAGGGGAAATCCTACCAGCATCTTCAAGAGATACTATAGCATTAACTACATACTGACTATCAGAAAATAAATTAAATACAGAATCTTTAAACATCACAAAAGCTTGTAAAACTGCATTAAGCTCTACCTTTTGAGCTGATTGTTTGGGTACTAAAAATGTAAAAGTTTGATCAGGGGTAACTACTGCTGCTGTACCATTATTTGACCCATCAGTGAATATATTTGGAGCATTCATGATAGGTGTTTTTCTTGTCATTTTTGGAAAAATTACAGGATGCAATGACCAAAAAGACAATAAAGGATTAGATGGTAAGTGGTTATCAAATGAAACATTAGATTTGCACATGATTATTGCCCAAGTATTTAACTCATTAGCTAACTCATCAATTTGATTCATAGTATATGGAGTAATAATTTTATTGGGAGAAATTCCAAACACTCCCTTTGCTGCTTTTATTCCTTTGAGTATTAATTGTCCTACAGCCTCAGGATACCTAGGAAGAATAGTGTTAGGAGAATAAGATAAATGTATCCATAATAATGGACCTTCTTGCCAAAATACTCCTGTAGGAATATTTTTTGTTGGTAGTACAATAAATAATAAAGGCAAACTTATATCAATTCTATCCAAATGCATATTTTCCATATATGTTTCAATGATTTTTAATGCCTTTCTTGCTTCAGGCGTTATCATTCGGGGTGAATTTGGATCTGATGGACCTTTTAGGATATCAAATAAAGGTCCCAACTCTCCTGTTGGTATACCTAAATAAGGCCTTATCCAATTTATGTCTCCTAATAACTTTTGAAAGTCATTAAGTGATTTGAGTTGATCTACTCGTATTTGAATTTTTGGTGGACGGACCATGGTTGAGGATAATAGAACTCCTAAATAATTAATTGGAAAATTTAATTGTACTTTATCCATTGCTATCTCCAGATTATAATTTTTTAATAAGTTTGTAAGTGTGGCATAACATTCTAGCAATGTGTTTTTATCTTTGTGTGCTAATAATACATCATCCATATAGTGAAATATTTGTAGTTCAGGATTTTGATTTCTAAGTGGCTGGATTACTTTGTTAACATAAATTTGACACATAGTTGGGCTGTTAGCCATCCCTTGAGGGAGTACTTTCCATTCATATCTCTGATCAGGACCTTCATGATTCAGTGCAGGGATAGTAAATGCAAAACGTGGACTATCCTCAGGATGAATTGGAATTGAAAAAAAACAATCTTTAATATCTATAACTAAAACATACCAGGTTTTTGGCAAAGCAGACAACTGAGGAATCCCTGATTGAGCAGGTCCCATAATAACCATCTCATTATTAATGGCTCTTAAATCTTGCAATAATCTCCATTTACCAGATTTCTTTTTGATGACAAAAATGGGAGTATTATGGGGAGATACAGAAGATTGTATATGTCCTTCTGCTAATTGTTGTTTGACCAGGTCATGGGCTGCTTGTATCTTTTCTTTAGTCAGGGGCCACTGAGGAACCCATACTGGTCTTTCTGATTTCCAAGTAATTTTTATTGTCTCAGTGGCCCTTTCTGAAAATCCAACCCATGTCTGTCTGTTCCTTGATCTATTTGTATTGGTGCTGCTATACCTTGTTCTTGTTTTTCTAATCTTTTTCCTTTCCTAAAACCTTGTCTAGTCATAATAGTGGGTGCATTTTGGTTGATGTTATTTGTTAATGTCAAACCTAATTGATCTAGGACATCTCGTCCCCATAAATTTATGGGAAGATGATCCAATACATATGGCTGTATAGTTCCTTCACATCCTTCAGGATCCTTCCAATCTAATACCATTGCACTTCTATGGGGATTAGTCGCCACTCCTAGGCCTCGAAGCGTTTGAGTGGCTTGTTGTAATGGCCAATGTTTTGGCCATTCTTGACGAGAGATGATGCTAAGGTCTGCACCTGTATCCAATAGCCCATTAAATTCATGTCCTTGAATATTTAGTTTTAGCATGGGGCGAGAATCTAAATTTAAAGAAAGCATAGCCCAATCTACACCTGTGGAGCCTAATCCCTTGGAACCTCTTTCTACAGTACGACTGGAAAATTTATCATGTAGGCTGGGTATTATTAGTAACTGTGCTATTCTATCTCCTGGTGAAATTACTGATATACCCTTTGGAGAACTGGCTATAATTTTTATTTCACCTTCATAATCGGGATCAATTACCCCAGGACTTATCATAAGTCCTTTTAGAGTAGAAGAGCTGCGTCCCAATAATAAGCCTACTGTTCCTTTGGGAAGAGGTCCTTTCACCCCTGTGGGAATGATTTGAACTCCCATCTCTGGAGTTAGTACTGCTCTGGCGGAGGCGCAGATGTCCAACCCTGCGCTCCCTCTGGTTTGTCTGATGAGGGATCTGATGGACAATGTGTCCTGGGCACTACCCTGATGGGGTTGCTGGGTTCCTCCAGTGCTCCGTATATTTGTGGTTTGGGGCCCCGGAGCATTGGGCCCCCCTGTCCATTTTTTGGCAATGGAGCCCGATGCCTTTCTCCACGATATCGTGGATAAACACCTGGTCCTTGTTCGTTTTTTGATAATGGAGTACCCTCTATGGTGGTTTGAGAACGGCATTCATTAGCCCAATGTCTCCCTCTACGGCATCGTGGGCAAATACCTGGTATTCTACTCCTTTGATACCTAGTTTTGTTAAACCCTCCTCCAATGGGGCAATTCCTTTTAAAATGTCCTGTTTGTTCACAATTGTAGCATGTTCTTGGCCTGGCATCTAAAGCCTGTTTTACTGCAGCTGCCACAATTTGCCCTTGTTCATTAATGTCTCTGGCATCTAAAGCCTGTTTTACTGCAGCTGCCACGACTTGCTCTTGTTCATTAATGTCTCTACATAATTTAATATATGTGTTTAAATTTTCATGTTTCCATGGTCTAATGATATCTCTGCACCAACGATTCGCTTGCTCATAAGCCAGGTGTTTTAGTAATGGCATTGCTTGTTCTGTATTCCCAAAAACTCTGGTAGCTGTTTGAATAAGCCTGTCTACAAATTCAGCATAAGGTTCATTAGCTCCTTGTATTACCTTAGATAATTGACCTTGTAAACCTCCATGTCCTTGTAAAGTCTTCCATGCCTTAATTGCATCTGCAGCAATTTGTGCGTATACGCCAGGATCATATGCAATTTGTTGCTGCTGATCCTCATAAGGTCCCTTTCCTAACAACATATCTAGATTTCTCTGAGGATAACCAGCTGCTGCATTTCGCCTAGCCGTCTCCTTGCAAAATTCCTCATTGGCAACCTTCCATAACAGGTATTGTCCTCCATTTAGCACAGCTTTACACATATTAGCCCAATCTGCTGGCGTCATGTTCAAGTTGTTAATGGATTCGACCATGCTTACAGTGAAGGGTGCTTGAGGACCATAGGTTGTTACAGCCTCTTTTAGCTGCTTCACTGTTTTGAAATTTAAAACTTGGTAAAATCGCTGCCCTCCTGCCTCAAATACAGGGCATGTTAGTATTTGAGATCTTGTCTCAGGATCCCAACTATCAACTGCGGGGGTTGGGGGCCTCCCAGCATATGGAGGTGGCGCTGTTGGTTGGACACTTATGCCCTCTGGTGATAGAAAGGTGTTAGTAGCAGTCTCCTGTTGTAACTTTCCCCCTGATGGCTTTTTCTGTTTTACACTTTCTTTCTCTGTCTGACTAGCTTGAGAGGCCTTCTCTTTTATTTGAATCATTATGTCTTCTCCTTCCTCTACCATTGTCTGAACTGAAGGCTTTGGACTAAGCAAACAAGATACGAATGTCCACAATGGCAATGTGCCAACTGGCAGAGTCCCTGGGCTTTTCTTTTCTATTCTTTTTAAATCTTCACCATGATGGTTCCATTGTGATATATTTAACAACTCCTCCTTAAAAAGCCATGGGCTACATTTTTGTATTGTATCAACGTATGCCCTGACTGCTCTTGATTTTACTGGGATGCCTCCTTCCTCTAACAATTTACTTAACACTCTTTCAGTTTGTTTTTTACTAATTTCTGATCCCATATTTCTACTATAATACAACCCAACAAGATGACGCCAAATAAAACCGAGACAGAATGAAATAAAAAGGGAACAACAAAAAGTCATTATAGCCTTTCTATCCTCCTGACATGTGCATCCGTCCTTTCTCCCTATCTGTTCCTCAGACGTAAATAGTTTTTCCTCAGATGTGAGCGGTTTTTCTTCCGTCTCACTCATCTCCAGGGACAGGCAACTTAAAACAAAAGTGAAGCAAAATAAAAGAGGAATCTTAAAATGGCTACCCATCCTCTCGCCCTGCCCTCAGGGGCGAGCAGTTTCACTTACCCTCAGTCGCCCCCCGTACGGGCCACCAAATGCCGCAGTCTGGCTGGGCACAATCAGGAGCCACTTGTCAAAAGAAACTAACTTTATTTTTAGAACCACACACGCCAAACAAAATAGCCTCTCAGGAAAAACCCTCAGAGCCTCAACTGCCACCACCGGCTTTCCACAAGCCTCTCTCTCCCACACAAGCTTCTCTCCACCTCCCACAATCCTCCTGCTCTTGAGGCCGATTGGCTGGGTCACGTGGGCGGAGCCAAAAAAGTCCCCCAATGAGCAGCTCCGTGGTCTGAACGGGCAGGGAAACAGCCCAATGAGCATCACCGCAGAGGAGCCAATCAGCTAGATGTTGCTGGGGCCGAGGAGCCAATCAGCTAGATGTTGCTGGGGCCGCTGTGAGCCAATCATCAGCCAGCAGCTGGAAGTTTGCTGGCAGGTGGAAGTTTGCTGGGGCCCCTTTGGCTGTGGCTCTCAACAGGACCACACTGTAAGAAGTGCTGCCTCAGAGTTGGTACATCAAATAAATTTTTTTTTTCTGAAAAATACTGTTAACTGTGTGCATTATCATGATTATCTGTCAAAGCATGTCACAGATCTGTCATCATTTTAAGTCTTTTGTTTAGACTAAAACAGTTCAGATATAACATTGAGTGGGAAGCTTTAGAATGTGGGTTGAGACATGGCATTGACATGTGAAGAAATGTTTGTAAGATATTCTGCTTATGATACATACTGAAGTAAAAGCTAGTAGTCATACTTAGAGGTAAATATTTAGATTAATTAATTATTGAAGAGACTACACCTACTTAGATGTACTATAAAAAGCAATATCTTAGAAACAAATTTAATTGATGAGTCTTGAATTATAGGACATATCTTATTCTAAATAAATCATTCAGAGTGTTTAATGTTTATTTTGCTCTTTAAGAACAAATACCATTTTGTGAAATTCTTTGATACACAAATAAATTTGTGGAATGGAGGAAAAAAAACCCAGCCAAATAGCTAAAGTAAAATAAGTGAACAGAAACCACTTTTAATTAGTGGAACATTTAACCATGAAGCTCTTAAGGAACAATCAAGTGATTTAGTTATTTTTGTTAGGGAGCTCATAAACTAGTCAAAAGAAAAGGGATTTAAAATCTAGAAGATTTTCTTTATCTCTTTCTTTCTTTCTTTCTTTCACCCCTTGTCCTGGGGATTGAACCCAGGGATGCTCTATCACTGAGCTACATACTCATTCCTTTTAATTTTTTATTTTGAGACAGGGTCTCCTAAGTCATGGAGGCTGGCCTTGAACTTGCAATCTTCTTGCATCCTCCAGTATTTGGAATTACAGGCATGCACTACCATGCCCAGCCTAGAACTCTTTATATTGGTAGCAGAACAGTTTTTTGTCTCATAACTTATATAACTGATAATATTCTAGATTAGTCTTAGCAGTATTGCATAAGGAATGGCAGAAGTATGGTCTAGGTTAGCATTGTCCAATAGAAATATCATGCAATTTGTATGTGGAATTTTTTTTCTGGTAACCACATTTAAAAGGGTTAGAAACAGGTAAAATTAATTTTTTAAAAATATTTTTATTAGTTGTTGATGGACCTTTATTTTATTTATATGCGGTGCTGAGAATCTAACCCAGTGCCTTACATATGTTAGGCAAGCGTTCTACCACTGAGCTACAACCTCAGCCCCCAGAAACAAGTAAAATTAATTGTAATAATATATTTTTAATCAAATATTCATTTATTATCAATGTGGTATTTTACATTTCTTACTATATCTTCAAAAGCTCCTTACAGCACATCTCAGTTTGAACTAGCCAAATTTCAACTGATTACCCTAATAGTTTTCTCTCACCCTGATGCTGAAAAATCTATCTAGAGATTCTGTTCTTGTAATTTCCTGATTCTATGCCTGACTTACTAAAAATTCTTCAATAGATTGGCATAATTTTCAAGATAATTTACACTCCTTAGTCTAGTGCATAAGAATCTGTAGGATCATCTCCTTTCATGTCTCTGGCTTATTTCCTTTTCCCCTACATTGTGTATCCTTAGCTTCCTGAACAACCTACTGGAAATATAGGAGGGTATGAATAGGCATTTGATATAAAAATATAATGATTAATAAATATATGGAATATATCTTTTTACCTGTCCGGTTAGTAAATATTTAAAAGATTGACTGTATTTTACCATGAGTACAGAGCAGTGCTGTCCAATAGAAATATAATGCCAAACACATATATATTTAAAGATATCTAATAATCACATTTAAAAAGTAAAAAGAATAGATGCAATTATTTTTTTTCTCATTGTGTCCATAGTATCATCTCAACATGTAATCAATATAAAAACTTTTGGATAATTTTTTTCATAGTAAGTTGAAAAATCTAGTGTATAAATTTCAGAACATCTCAGTTTTTACTAGCCATGGAGAGGAGATAGATGTTCTCATACATTATTGGTGAGGAGGTATTTTGGAGAAGGTTTTGACAAGATTTATCAAATGAAAAATTATTGACTTTGGATTCTATTCCTTGAAATTCATCCTCCAGAAATAGTAACATGTATTTAGAGATTATAGATAGGTTGTTGCAGTATTGTTTGTAATAGCAAAATATTGAAAACAAACTAAATGTCATGTAAGGATTTGGTTTAAATATGGTATTTCCAGATGGGGATATACTGTATAACCTTTAAAAATGTGGAAGCTGCTTGAGATATTGTGTTAATAAATATTAGATGATTTAGTATTTAGAATGCTTAGAGTGTCTGGCCCATAGTAAATATAGTATCACCATTTGCAGTTATTATTATAATTATTAACTTTAATATGGAATAATCTTCCAGATATGTTAAGTGGAAAAAAAAAACCCTCACTATAATCCAGAACTATATAGTTTGCTATCATTTGTGCCAAGAGATGGGGAAAAGAAACTAGTCCTTGCTTTTATATGCATGTGGTATCTGTGAAAAGATTGACAAAAAACTAATAAAATTGACTATATTTGGAGAGGAGAACAAAATGGTAGGGTGATAGTGACTATTCACAATTTTCTTTTTGTACCTTTTAAATTTGATCCATAATGACTATATTATTTAGTAAAAAATGAAATAAATTAAATCCATTCTTTTTAAAAATGTACTCTTCTGTAGTTAGTATGAATTATTATGGTTTTACTCAGGGAAAAGCACAGGATAGTTCAATTTCACTAATCTATAATGGCTGGAGGATATAGGATTCTAGGTATACTTGATTTTGATTAATCAGAAGCTCTTGGTTTCACAATGTATATGCCTTTTGAAAATATTTCTGAGTCATCTTTGTCTTGTCATAGTAAGCATGGCATATTGAACTTCATAGAATTAAAAGATTTTGCCCAGACACAGGGATCACTCTAATTATCAGCTTCTAAAAAGTATAAGAAACTGATTCAAATATATAGAGTTTAGAGTAAGTATCCTGGAAGATGTTTTTAAGAAGCCAAGAACTAAAAATGTTCATCTTAATATAAACTTTTGTATGTACAAGTGGTATTTCGTGAGTTGAAATCTAGATTAAAAAGTAGAAGAATTCTGGGTTAAGTTTTATATTTCTCACCATCTTGCTATCAAAATTTCTGACAAATATATATGATACTTTTATGTTTTGAGTATATAGCTCTTTTTCTTGGAAATTTATTGCCTCTCTTGGTTTTTTTAGGATTTGGAGTGGATCAGTTACGAGATGACAATCTAGAAACATACTGGCAATCAGATGGGTCCCAGCCTCATTTAGTGAACATCCAGTTCAGGTAATTTTTAAAATTTTTTTTTAAGAATCAAATCAGTATAGTTTATTAACTCAAAACATATTGCATATATATATGTTAACAGGAACTTCTTTCTACAAATGTCTGTGTAGTTTTACTTCTCAGTATTTGCTGTTATGCAGTCCTATCAAAACTATGTAATTGTTTATTCTCCATCCCTCAAATACAAAATTGGTTTAGTAGGTTGATTGTAATATTTTTCTCCTTAAATAATAGATTTTGTTTAGTTGAAAGTTTTTTGAGACCTTTATAAAAATTAAAGGTTAAAGGCAATTAATATAAGCTGTTTCATTATTCTGAAGCTATTTTCTCTTCAGTATTTTCAAACTTGTACTATATAGAAATGATACTATATATCTGCATTAAGATGAATGTTTGTCCTTCCAAGTAGTAATCCTCCTGAAGCTTTATTTTTGAATATATTTATTTGTTCTAATCACTTATACATGACAGCAGAATGCTCTTTGATTCATTGTATACAAATGGAGCAGAATTTTTCCCTTCTCTGGTTCTATTCAAAGTAGATTCACACTATTTGTGCAATCATACACGTACCTAGGGTAATGATGACCGTCTCATTCCACCATCTTTCCTACCCCCATCTTTGCCCCATCCAAAGTCTTCCATTCATCCCATGCCCCCCCCCCCCCATTATGGATTAGCAGCCAGTCAGGTAATTTTCAAAGATTAAAAAAAAATTTAATTTTTTAATTAATATCGATTGTAAGTAAATGAGAAAAATTTATCTTATTTATGTAAAATTTAGAGAAACAAATTAAAATGAAGTACATTTAACTCGATTTTTGTTTGGTTGAAAGTTTAATCTGTATACGGGGTAAAAATGGGAGTTCATAACCCACTTGAATCAAATGTATGAAATATATGTCAAGAGCTTTGTAATGTTTTGAACAACCAATAAAAAAAATTAAAAAAAAATTGAAGGTTAAAGGCAATTAATATAAGCTGTTTCATTATTCTGAAGCTATTTTCTCTTCAGTAATTCAGACTTGTACTATATAGAAATGATACTATATATCTGCATTAAAACTTTTAAACTCTAATATATTTTAGAGATTAATTTTCTACTCAGCTAGATTCTAATCATCTTAAGTTTACTTTGCTGCATTATCTTCTTTGAATTTCTCACGGTACCTTTTATAGTTCCTTTAATGTAGTTGCTTCTTAAATATACTTTTCAATATGATTTATTTTTAGAAGATGCTTTCAGAAAATTCTGTTTTGCTTATGGCCCAATACAATGCCATAGTGCATTGAGGGAACCTGGAGTGGTAATGGTAAGTTCTGTAGGCATAGATTATTCATATCACTTCTCAAATTTATACTTCTATTTTAAAAAATAACTATTTTAACTTAGACTCTCTAAAGACTTTTCAGTTTTTCTTGGAGAAAGGAAAACAACCATATTTTGTCCACTGCTTTGAATTTATTGACAGATTGGAAACCAGTTAACTGTTTAAACATTCTATTACCATTGCATTTTTAATTGTTTTTATTGTCCTAGGGTACAAATCAGCAAACTTCACTTGAAATATCCAGATGGTAAATATTTTACTCTTTTAAGGCAGTAGGGATTGAACCCAAAGCAACTATGTCCCCAGTCCTTTTTATTTTTAAGATAGGGTCTTGTTAAGTTACTGAGGGCCTTGCTAAGTTGTTGCTATTATAATTAAATTAAGATATTCATTATTTAACTTCTAAGCTATATTCAGTTTTTAAAAAAATATTTATTTTTTAGTTGGACACAATACCTTTATTTTATTTATTTATTTTTATGTTGTGCTGAGGATCGAACCCAGGGCCTCGGAAGAGCGAGGTGAGTGCTCTACCGCTGAGCCACAACCCCAGCCCAAGTTTTTAAGTTTGACTTTAAACTTTCAATCCTCCTGCCTTAGCCTCCTAAATTGCTGGGATTACAGGCGTGCACCACTGCACCTGGCCAGTTAGTAAGTATTTTAAATCTTGTGGGCCCTCTGATCTCTTGCAGCTATGTAGTTCTGCCATTAAGCACTAAAGTAGCCATGGATAGTGCACAAATGAATGAATTTAGGTCTTCTAATTATTTTATCTTATACAAGCAGGTGGTACTAGGTTATTAAATATATAGAGACTCCTGTGCTAGGTTATTAAATATATAGAGACCAGCAACATCAGCAGCAGCTATTTTTTTTAAGACTTGAGATTTTAACAGATGCTTTACAAAATTACTTACCTATTCATCTCATTTAACCTTTATATTGATTATTATTATTTTTAGTCTCAAAAGTGGAGACTTAGATAAATTAAATAACTTGCCCAAGATCACATAGCAGGTAAGTGGTAGAATTGCAATTTGAACACAAGTTCTGATTTCAGAGCCTGTGCTTTTAATTATTATACTGTACAACCCAGAGTAAAACAGAGGCTTTAGCTTAAAGTTGAATGAGTATCTTAATTTAATTGTATTTTAATTGCAGTGTTTTTTTTTCAAATAAAATTCTAGGCAGAATGCTAATGCACTGAACAAATAATAATAAAAACAAATCATTTATTACATTTATTGTCTCACTGAATTTAAATTTAAAATTTAATAGTTATAAATTTAATAGTTAAAAGTTTTTGTAATCCAGGTAACAACTTTCTAAGATGCAGGTTCTATTATTTTTTTTCCCCTTGTTTACACACGAACAAACTAAAACTTAAGACAGTTTAAATAATTTGCTTAGGTCCTACATCATGCATTTATGGAGTCTGGATTTATCCCAGTTGGTTTGACTTAAAAGGCTGAGTTTATAATCAGTACTCTGAGCTGCTTCTCAACATGGGTGTAGCTGGTTTTATTAAAGCAGTCAAGAACTCAAGGCCCTCCTCACTTAGCACTTTTCCTCCCGAGGGAAGCCCAAGGCTTTGAGGAAGGCATTTTTAAAGCAGTGTTTTAGAAAAAGGGAAATTCATTAAGAATTTTGAAATCTCACAGGTAAGAGTTGCAAGTACAGTATGAGGTTTTTTTTTTCTAAATTATTTCATATCTCTGCAATTCTTTAGTATGTCATTCTTATAAAGAAGGATATCTCCTACTAAAAATATACCCTTAGAAAATTAATGTTAACACATTATTGCCACTGGATTCTAAAACCCCATTTGGGTTATACCAGTTGTCCAATAAAATTGAATCACAGGGCTGGGGATGTGGCTCAAGTGGTAGCGGGCTCGCCTGGCATGCGTGCGGCCCGGGTTCGATCCACAGCACCACATACAAAGATGTTGTGTCCGCCAATAACTAAAAAAAAAAATGAATATTAAAAAAATTCTCTCTCTCTCTCTTAAAAAATTGAATCACAGATTGAATTTAGTAATTACTTCTCTACTTTTATTTATTTTTTGGTGGTGTTGGGGATTGAACCTTGAGCATTCTAGGCAAGCACTTTACCACTGAGCTACATCCCTAGCCCTCTACTATCTTTTAATCTAGAACATGACTTCGTTTTTTCCTTGACTCTCAGTATCTTAACACATTTTTTGGAGATTAATGGCCAATTGTTTTAAAGAATATTCCTCAATTTGGGTTTCTCCAATTTTTTTTTTTCACAAGTCACTTTAGGCTACATATCACTGGGAAAAATAATAGAAGTAATGCAATACCCTTTGCATTACATTGCATCCTATCAGGTGTGGTCCATGAATTAAATTTTGTCCCATGATGTTTACTTTTAGCACATGATTAAGCAATTGTCTACCAAGCTTCTACACTGGGGAGAGTTATTCTTTTACCTTTGCAGTTAGTTAGTAAGTATTTTGTGGAGAGGTACTTTGAGTATTCTATTCCTCATTTAATTTTCACTTTATTCATAATTACAGTTTTCAGTTTTACTGAATGGGTTATTATCTTTTATCATTATTTGTTTCAATGCTCAAATTGTTCCGGGTTTGGCCATGGGAAGTCCCTTTAATCTGACTACGTAACTTTTTGATGTGTTCCCATCGTTATTTGAACACTTTTCTTTCTGGCATAAGATTTTCTGCTCAGCCCCTAGAATCAACCATTTATCCAAGAGATCTGGCTTCTTTTTTTGGAGCATAGTACATAGAGACCAGTCTGGTGTTGGGTGTGCCTCTTCTATTGGGATATTGCTGTTCCTTTCTCACTGTTTCTGACTTTGTCAGGCTTGATAGTATGGGAATGGAGAAGAGGTAAGGAAAGTCAATAATGGCGATCTGCTATTATTTACTGGACTTGCCTTTAGTTTAAAGCGGACTCTGTCTTATGGATGCTTTTGTGGGTTGAGAGAATCAACCTTCATAGTCACTTCATGCTGTGGATGATTATCTTGTTGAGGGTGCATTCATCATTTATCCCTTCAAATTCTCAACTTCTGGTTAATACCTCCAGCTTTCTGCTGAGCACTGTTCATCCTTCCCAAACAGAAACCAAGATAACCCTTCATGTTACCATGTTATGTTTCCTTCTCTTCCTGGAACCCCAAGACTGTTTTTTGTTGGTTTGGAGTAGGGACTATATTTTCTCAAATGCCTTTTCTTATGGCATGCCATCATATGGTTTTTTTTTACTATGTTGAGGTGTTAAATTTATAAAATTATAGTAAAATATATTGAATATAAAATTTACTGCTTTAACTATTTTTAACTGCATAGTTTAGTGGCGTATTCATACTGCTGTATAACTGTTACCATTTTCCTTCTCCAGAAGTTTTCATCATCCAAAACTGAACCCTTTGAATAATGACTCTCCATTCCCTCTCCTCCTCAGTTCCTAGCAACCAGTTTAATTTGCTTATTTGTTTATTTGACTGTTATAGGTACATTATATAAGTGAAATTATACGTTGGTCCTTTTGTGTCCTACTCGTTTCACTTTGGTTTAAGGTTTATTCCAGTTATAGCATATATTCCAATTTCATTTCTTTTTAAGGCTGAATAATACTCCATTGTGTGACTATACCACATTTTGTTTATTCATCTGTCAATAGACATTGGGTTGTTACTACTTTTTGCCTATTATAAATGATACAGCTATGAACACTGGTGTTCAGATTTCTATGTGAGTCTCTTGTGTTCAGTTTTTTTTTTTTTTTGAATATGTGTATGTCCAGAAGTAGAATTGCTAGAAATGGTAATTCTGTTTAATTCTTTGAGGTACCACCATACTGTTTTCAGCCATAGGTTTACATTACTACTGGCGATGCAGAAAAACTTCAATTTTTCTGTATCTTTGCCCATTCTTTCCTGTTTTTTATTTTTTTGTGTTTTGATAATGGCTATCGTAATGGATGTGTAGTGGTATCTCTTTATAGTTTTTATTAGCATTTTCCTATTGGCTAGTGATGTTTAAGCTTCTTTTTGTGTGTTTAGTGGCCATTTATATGTCTTCTTTGGAGAAATGACCATTCAAGTCTTTTTCTCCTTTTTAAATTGTTTGTGTTTTCATTGTTGAGTTGTAAGACTTCTTTAAATATCCTGGTGTAGCCACTCAACGTGTTGTTATTGTAGTAGTATAGCAGCCATAGACATGTGTAAATGAGTAGGTATCATTTTGTTTCAATAAATCTTTCTTTAACAAATAGATGGCAGCCCACATTTGACCTGCTAGCTGTAGCTTGAAAATCCCTGTTCCAGGGCACCATTTCTTGATTTTGGTCTTAATACCACTTTAAATTGACAACTTTTGTTTATTTTTATTTTTTTGTTTATTTTTATACCTAACATTTACCATGTTAGGAATTATAGATAAGAAATTTAAGTTTATCGTAATTATTTTCATTATTATTTTGTGGTACTGGGGATTGAACCCAGGGGTGTTCTACCACTGAATTACATCCCCATTTCTTCTCTTCTCTTTTTACGTTAAATAAAATACTGATTGTTAATGTCTTTTGTTGGAATTTAATAGATTTGAAACCAGATGAGAAATTATTCAAGAGTCAGCAGGTGGAATACTGGTTGCTACTGTCTTTTGTTGGAATTTAATAGGTTTGAAACCAGATGAGAAATTATTCAAGAGTCAGCAGGTGGAAGCCAAAATAATACCTTTATAAAACTGCCAATGTTGATGCCAAGAAATGTCATAATCGCATTGTATCTGCAGTATCCTAATACTGAACCCTAGTATTAAAAAAAACCCCAGAACTTACCCATCTAGTTATAAAACTGAGAGACCAGGTAGTGCCTGCTCTTATTAAATAGCTGGCCTGAGGAACAAGGCAGATGTTTGCTTGCTGCCAGTAGCTCTTTCTCAGGAGAAAGGGGTGTAGTGGGTGAGGGCATAGAGGAGGCCAGGAGTGTTCTTATGGCATCAGAAATGGGAAAGTATTACCTCTCCCTTCTCCTCTTACACAACATCCTAGTTGTTTAGCAAGATGTCTGGCATATGGTAGGCATTTAGTTTATTATGATGATTATTATTACAAAAGTGATTTGAGCAATTTGAGTAGCTGCCACTTTCTCATGTGTGCAATCTTCTCAAATGCATTGCTGTTTTTTAAATTTTTTCTAATTAGTTATACAAGACAGTAGAATGCATTCTGACAAATCATACATAATGGAGTACAACTTCTTATTCATCTGGTTGTACATGATATAGAGTTACATAGGTCATGTAATCATATATGCACATAAGGGTAATAATGTCTGATTCATTCTACTATCATTCTTACCTCCGTACTCCCTTCCCTCCCTTCACTCACCTCTGCATAGTCCCAAATACCTCTGTTCTTCCCCTGACCCCTTATTGTGAATTATCATCCACATATCATAGAGAACATTCGGCCTGTGGTTCTTTGGGATTGGCTTGTTTCACTTAGCATGATAGTCTCCATTTATATCCATTTATCAGCAAATGCCATAATTTCATTCTTCTTTAAGGCTGAGTAATGTTCCATTTTGTGTATATACCACAGTTTCATTATGCATTCATCTGTTGAAGGCACCTAGGCTGATTCCATAGTTTAGCTATTGTGAACTGAGCTGCTATAAACATTGATGTGGCTGTGTTACTATAATATTCTGATTTTAAGTCCTTTGGGTATAAACCTAGGAGTGGGATGACTGGGTCAAATAGTGGTTCCATTCCAGGGTTTCTGAGGAATTTCCATACTGCTTTCCACAGTAGTTGCACCAACTTGCAGTCCCACCAGCCATGTATGAGTGTACCTTTTTCTCCACATCCTCGCCAACATTTGTTGTTGCTTGTATTTTTGATAATTGCCCTCCTGACTGGATACACTACTCACTGTAGTTTTGATTTGCATTTCTCTAATTGCTAGAGATGTTGAACATTTTTTTCATATGTTGACTAATTGTATTTCTTCTGTAAAGTATTTGTTTCATTTCCTTTGCCCAATTATGGATTAGGTTATTTGGCAGCTTTTTTTGGTGTTATTTTGAGTTCTTTATATATCCTGAAGATTAATGCTCTGAGGTGCGTGTGGTAAAGATTTTTTCCCATTCTAAAGGCTCTTGGTGTTCTTGATTGTTTCCTTTGCTGTGAAGAAGCTTTTTAGTTTTATTTCATCCCATTTGTTGATCCTCAATTTCACTTTGTGCCCTTTAGGAGTCTTTTGTGTGTGTGTGTGTGTAATTTCTTTTTTTTTAATATTTATTTTTTAGTTTTAGGTGGACACAATATCTTTATTTTACATTTATGTGGTGCTGAGGATCGAACCCAGTGCCTCATGCATGCTAGGCAAGCGCTCGACCACTGAGCCACAACCCCAGCCCAGGAGTCTTGTTAAAGAAGTCAGTTCCCAAGTGAACATGGTGGAGATTGGGGCCTACTTTTTCTTCTATTAGGCATAGGGTCTCTGTTCTAGTGCCTAAGTCTTTGATCCATTTGAGTTGATTTTTGTGCAGGTTGAGAGATAGGGGTTTAATTTCATTTTCCTACATGTGGATTTCCAATTTTCCCAGCACCATTTTGTTGAAGTGGCTATCTTTTCTCCAATGTATGTTTTTTTGCACCTTGTCTAGTATGAGATAACTGTATTTATATGGGTTTGTCACTGTGTCTTCTATTCTTACCATTGATCTGTGTATCTGTTTTGATACCAATACCATGCTGTTTTTGTTACTATGGCTCTATAGTATAATTTGAAGTCTGGTATTGTGATGGCCCTGCTTCATTTTTCTTGCTAAGGATTGCTTTGACTGTTTTGGGTCTCTTATTTTTCCAAATGAATTTCATGATTGCTTTTGCTGTTTCTATGAAGAATGTCATTGGGATTTTAATAGGAATTGTGTTTAATATAAAATGCTTTGGTAATATGGCCTGCCTTGCTATTTGAGAAACATCATGATTTTCTATACAATATAGTTTTTGATTCATCAAGAGATAAGATTGATAAATAGTTTTAAAGGATTTTACTATATCTTTTAGAGTAAAGCATTTTCAACTTTTTTAAGGTCATAGTTTCCTTTGTAAATCTAATGAAACTGTATGTAGCAACAATTATACATATGATTTCTGGGGATCCAAGAACCTTAGCAGCAAAAGCCCTGATTTGGGTAAAATTTAAACAACTTCAGATACCTACATGTCTCTGTAAACTGGTATCAATGGCTGTTGAATAAGCCAATAGGTACTCCTGCTTAAAGGCAGTAGGAGTGGCTGAGAACCTGTGAGGCAAACCAGCATACCCTTGAGTTCTGACTCTGCTTGTCTATTAGCTTGCTTTCTTTAAGGCTGGTATTAAACTCAATGTTACATTTTAAAATCAGAAAGAAAGAGATAATAATAGTTCCTGTATATTTGAAGCATTACTTCTGGGCCAGACATGTGTTCATTTGCTATTCATTGCTGTTGTTTTGATTATCATTAATGTTACTACTCTTTGCCTTTCTAATTTCTTTCCAATTATCTTGTAGGTTTCAGTTACTAACTTATCCTGAATTTTATAATTTAGAAATAAAATTATTCTGAGCAAAAAGTCTGATCCTTTAATTCTGCTTTTGTTTTTTGTTGCTCAGGTCAGTGCATCCTTGTGTTCTTTGCTCTTTTTATGGTAGAAAAGACCTTTTACTTCCTGCTTATGGCTCATGAAGAAGGTCTTTATTATGACCTTCAAAATTTCCCCTTATTCCTTTGCTTCCTCTTTTGTCTCTTTGCTGGCCCAACAAAAAGAGAAAAATGTCAGTTTGATGCCTCTGGCCTCTTTTGAGAACTTAGTAATGGATTTGTCCTGTCAGCAGTTCCAGGGTATTTAGTGTTTTACATCTTGAACTGAGGAAAAATCATTAACTTTCCCATTCCTTTCTGATGAATAGGTTAGGCTACATAAATTTGGTCCCCCTAAGAAGAGCTGCAGATCCTCTGCTGTCTTTACAGGCTGATTTTTGACAGACTATTTCTGTTCGAGGATCTTATTGTTATTAAATTAGTACCAGTTTTACTAGAACTTAACTTTTAAAGCACATTTCAGAAGACATTCTTAATGGGTTTTGGGGTCATTTTTTATAATTATCTAATTTCTTTTCCCCTCATGGTCAAATGACACATGCCCATTCTGAAAAATTATCCAAAAAATATAAAAATCGTGATGAAGAAAATAAAGGTCTCATAGTTTTTTCCATACTTTATGAAGGTAGCCACTTTTACTATTTTTGTGTACTTCCATCTTGACTTCTTTCTACATATAAAAAATATATTTATGTGTTTTAATTTTTTTTTTCCTCCAAAATGCAGTCCTTCTGTATTTCCTGTTTTATAATCTGATCCCCCTACCCTGGCTTGTAACTATATGTCTGCATGCTTATTTTAGATACAGATGCTCCCTGACTTACTGTGGAATTATGTCCCAATAAGCCCATAGCAAGTTGAAAATATTAAGTTGAAAATGCATTTAATAGCTTATTAGCAACATAGTATAGCATAGAGTACAACTGTTTTCCCTGATGTTCTTGGGCTGACTGCCAAGCATTGGAAGAAAGCACCATACTACATATTGCTGATTGGGGGTGAGATCCAAATTCACAGCTTGAAGTGCAGTTTCTATACAGTGTTTATTGCTTTCACAACCATTGTTAAAAAAAAAAAAAATCACAGGTGGAACTTTTATAAGCAGGTACCATCTATAATTGTATAGTATATCCTTGAATGGATATATCTTAATTTAATCAATTCCCTAGTACAATGGATATTTATGTTTACAATTTTGTAATAATTTAATCACATGCCAATATTTTTCTTTTTGTAAATAATCATGTTATTGTTTTTAATGCATTCTTTGAGGTTCATTAAGTTAGTGGGTCAAACTTTATGTACCTACTGACTGGTTATGAAACCACCTTATTCTAATCTAATTTGGTTTTTATTAGACATTCAATATGATAATAAAACTAATATCTGTGTGTTTTATCTTTCTTTGACTTTTAGAAATTGAACCTCTTTTCATGTATTTTGGCCTGGTGCATTTTTTTCCAAGGTTAATTTTTTATTGTGTATTTAAAAAAATTTTTAAATTTTATTCCCTAGAAGATGTATATTTTAAAAATGAGTAGAATTTTAATTCTTGTATTAAATAATAAATTAGCCTTCTGTCTTTTTAAAAAAATGTTTTTCTCTTTGCTGGACTCGGCTTGTCACTTAGTTTGTTACTTTCAAGAATTAATGTAGGAAATTAAGTAATTAACTAATAAAGAAAACTAAGCTTGTTTAGAACACTTACCTTATTGAACATATAAATGAAGAGGATGGAAATCCTTAATGTTTGTTTGCTCACTAAGAGACCTGATTTCGTCTGTTTCTGCTATGTTGACTTTCTTGACCATGGTCTATATAAGAGATGTCTATGTAAGTAAAGTGTTATATCTATACCTATGTTTTTACACTTTCTTCATTTTCACTATCTTCAAAATTAAAAGAAATGGAAGTTATTGATTCATATACTCATTTTACCAAACTATGATTCTTTTAACATCAGAAGAGAAGATGCTTTGGAAATAATCTTTCTACGTGATAAAATGCATGTTATTTTTACTTTATTGCTCTTAGAAGAAAAACAACAGTGAAGACATTATGTATATATGCAGACTACAAATCTGATGAAAGCTACACTCCAAGCAAAATCTCAGTCAGAGTTGGAAATAATTTTCACAATCTTCAAGAAATTCGGGTATGTCTTTTAAAATTTTTCAAATTATGTCATCTTTTAATTCTTGCTTGCTAAAAGATAGTCATAGTTGACATCAAATTTAAATGTTAACATATAAAAAGAAAATCAGTAATATTAAAGAGAACAATTTTGATTATTGTCCTTTTTATTATGAAAATTTTCAGACATACAGAAAAGCTAAAAGAATTGAATGGTGAATCCTGGTATACTCACCTCCTAGATTCTTAAGTTGTTAATGTTTTGCTGTGTTTGCTTTATTAAAATCTGTCCATCTAGTTTATTAGTCATTTAAAAATAAATTGCAAGTATTTGTATATTTCACTCTAAGTGCTTCAGCATGATATATTTGTCTGGTTTTCAAAAATTTTCTTAATATTCATTTTTTAAGACCTTTATTTTATTCAATTTTATATGGTGCTGAGGATCAAACCCAGGGCCTCACACATGCTAAGCAAGCACTACTGCTGAGCCATAACCCAAGCCCCCTAAATATTCATTTTTAAGGTAAAATTTATGTGCAGTTTTGTACAAATCTTATATAGATTGAAACTACATGCATACATCTTTGTAAACCCAACTCCTTTAAGATGCAAAACATTTCTGGCATGCTGGAAAATTCTCTCATATCCCTTTCTAATTATTCTCCATCTCTACCCTCAGAGGGAACTCTTGTTATGATTCCATTTATTTATTGGTTTGTTTTTATTGATCAGTGTTTCCTGTCTTAGAATCTCATATAAATGGAATCATACAGGATATAGCTTTTTTTTTTTCCTTTTTTTCATGGTACTAGTGATTAAACCCAGTGTGCCCTACCACTGAACTACGTTGCCAGCCTTTTTAATTTTAATTTTTTTTTTTTTTAATTTTGAGACAGACTCTTGCTAAGTTAAATTGCCAAGGCTAGCCTTGAACTTGTGATTCTTCTGCCTCTGCCTCCCAGGCAGGTGTGTGCCACTGTGCCTGTCCAGATTTTATAAAGTTTCTTTCACTCAGCCTTTTTTCATATTTACCCATATCGTTGCATGTAATAGTACTTCATTCTTTTTTACTCCTGAGTTACATTCCCTTGTTTGAATTTACCACCATTTATCATATGTATATCTTTTTGAAGCTATTAGGACAGAGTTTTTATGACCTGAATTTTATTAGTTCTCCAATGTTGACATTTCAGAGATATTTTCAATGACTTTGAACTGTATATTGGTGAAGTCCGGGCTCTTAGTATTTTTGTCAGAAAATCTTTGAGCTCAAATTATCATTAAAATCTTAATGGTTCTGAGTGTGGGTAAGCAATTAGAAAAATATTCAGTTAATTTGTGACTTAGAGTCTTATTTGACTTATTGCTTAAATTAAGACCATGTATCCACATTTATATTTCTTATCTGAGTTAGTGATAAAATGCTTAATGAAAACTGCATGGACTTGTTTGTTTTTCATTAAATACAATATTGTTCACTTATGAAATTTGCTTATGTGCTGATAAATGAGAATAGGTAAGGACATTGTCCACATGTATTTTTGTTGTTGTTTAGTCTTTCTTTAAGGTGTCTATCATTTTTAAAAAATTAAGTTTTTAAATTGACAAATGAAAATTATAGTTTTATTATGTTTAATATTATTTAATATGTATATTTTGTGGAATGATTAAATCAGGGCTAATATGCTTTATATTACTACTAACCATTTTTTTGTGGTGAGAATAGTTAAAATCCACTGTTTTTTTGGTTTTTTTTAGCAATCTTCAAGTATATATTGTTAATATATTAACCACATTGCACAATAGGTCTCTTGAACTTACTCCTCCTGTCTTACTGAAATTTTGTATTCTTTTTGTATTCTTTTTTGTCCCAAACCTCCCTAACCCACTCCCACTCCTTCCAATTCCTGGGTACCACAATTCTACTTTTACTTCTATAAGTTTAACTTTTTTAGATTCCAGATTTAAGTCAAATCATGCTGTGTTTGTCTTTCTTGGCTTACTTCGTTTTATATAATGTGTACCAGGCTTATCCATGTTGTCACAAATGTTAGCATTTCCTTGTCTTTTAGGTTGAATAGTATTCTATTGTATATTAATATGTATTTTCTTTATCTATTCTTTAGGCTGTGGGCACTTAGGTTGTTCTATAACTTGGCTGTTGTGAATAGAGCTGCAGTGAACAAGCAGTACAGATATCTCTTCAATATACTAATTTTATTTCCTTTTGTATATATATATATTCATATATGTATGTGTGTGTGTATGTGTATATATATATATGTGTGTATATATATATATGTGTGTATATATATGTGTATATATATATATATATATATACACACACATATACATATATCCATCCATCCATCCCATGGGGTTACTAGATCATATGGTAATTCTATTTTGAATATTCTGAGAAACCTGTATACTGTTTTCTTTAATGGCTGTACTTGTATACATTTCCTCTGACAGTGTGCAAGGATTCCTTTTTGTCCACATCTTTGCCAGTACTTACCTTTCATCTTTTCTATAATAACCATTCTAATAGCTATGAGATACCTCATTTTGTGATTTTAACTTAAATTTCCCTGATAATTAATGATGTTGAACATTTATTTTGATATACCCATTAATTATTTATCTTCTTTTGAGAAATGTCTGCCTATTTTTAGATTAAGTAGTTATTATTTTGCTCTTGAATTGTTTTTGTTCTTTATTGTTTTATATTAACCCATAATCAGGTATATTTTTTTATAAATATTTCATGTTCCATAGGTTGTCTCTTCACTATGCTAATTGTTTCCTTCGATATGCAGAGTGCTTTTAGTTTGACATAATCCCATTTGTCCAGTTCTTGTTTTCATTTTCTATGATTTTGGGGTCCTAATAAAAAAAACATTACCCAATTTGTCTTGGGGGTACATACCTGTAATGCCAGTGACTTAAAAGGTCTCAAGTTTGAGGTCAATTTCTTCAATTTAGCAAGACCCTGTTTTAAAATAAAAACTAAAAATTGCTGGGGATGTAGGTCAGTGATGAAGAGCTCTTGGGTTTAATTGCCAGACCGGGGCGGGGCGGGGGTGGGGGGAGTCATTGCCCAGACCAGTGTCAAGAAGCTTTCCTCCCTTAGTTTCATATCTTTTAAGTTGAGTTGATTTTTATAACCTGTGAGAGATAGGGTTATAGTTTAGTTCTTCCACATGTAGATATCTAGGTTTTCCAGCACCATTTATTAAAGGGACTATCCTTTCCCTCTTGTATATTCCATGGCATCTTTGTTGAAGATCAATTGCCCATAAGTGAATAGGTTTACTTCTAGGCTCTTTATTCTGTTTCATTGATCTGTGTCTGTTTTTTATTCCAGTATTATGCTATTTGAGTTAGTAGAGTTTTGTAGTATATTTTGATATCAGATAATATGATGCCCTCATCTTTTTTCTTTTTGCTAAGAACTGCTTTGGCTATTTTGATTCTTTTGTGGTTTAATATGAATTTTAGGATTGTTCCATTTCTGTGAATAGTGTCTTTGGGATTTTGATAAGAATTGCCTTGAATCTATAGATTGCCTTTGGTAGTATGGCATTTTAACAATATTAATTATTTCAATCCATGAACATGGAATATCTTTCCATCGATATGTGTCTTCCTGAATTTCTTTCATCAATATTGTATAGTTTTGCTTGTACATGTAATCTGTTTAAATTTATTCCTGAGTATTTTATTTTTTTGTTATTGCTATTGATTTCTTTTTCAGCATGTTTCTTGTTACTGATTAGAAATACTACTGATTTTTTTATCCTGCAGGTTTACTGAATTCATTTATTTTAACTCATTTTTGTTGGGGCATTTTGAATTTTCTATGTATGAAATATCATCTGCATACAGGGACAATTTAACTTCTTTCTTTTCAGATTGGTTCCTTTTTTTTTTTTTTTTTCCCTCTTACCTAATTGCTGTAGATATGACTTACAGTACTGTATTGAATAGAATTGGCAAGAGTGGGAATCTTTATTTTGTTCCTGATATTATAGGAAAAGCTTTCAATTTTTCACCATTATGTATGATATTAGTTGTGGGTTTGTTATATATAGCCTTTACGGTTTTGTTGAATGTTTTTATCATGAAAGGATGTTGAATTTTATCAGATGTTTTTTTTTTGCCTATTGAGAAGATCATATGATTTTTGTCTTTCATTCTGTTGTTTTTCACTTTTTCACTTTTACAGCTTTTTGAATTTTGGATTATCTTTGTATCCCTGGGATAAATCCCACACCGTTATGGTGAATGATCCCTTTAAAGTGCTATTTAATGCAGGTTTTTGTTGAAGATTTTTGCATATGTGTTCATCAGGGATATTGGCCTGTGATTTTTCTTTCCTTGTAATGCCTTTCTCTGCTTTGGTATTAGGATAATGCTTGCCTCATAAAATAAGTTTAGAAGTGTTCCCTCTTCCTTGGTTTTTTTGGAAGGGTTTGAGAAGGATGGTTATTACTTCTTTAAATATTTAGCAGAGTTCATCAATGAAATCATCAGGACCTAGGCATTCTTTAATTGGAGACTTTTTATTATTACTCATTTAATCTCCTTACTTATTATTAGTCTATTTATTTATGATTGAGGCTGAATAGGTAGTATGGGACTAGGAATTCATTCTTTTCTTGTAGGTTATCTGATTTGTTGGTATATAATTGTAGTAGTCTCCTGTTATCTTATGTATTTCTGTGTTAAGAGCTGCAATATCTCCTCTTTCATTTCTGGTTTTATTTAAGTCCCCTCTGTCTGCCCCCCCCCCCTTTAATCTAGCTAAAAATTTGTCAATTTTGTTTATCTTTTTTTTTAAAAAAAACACCTCTTTGTTTTGTTGATATTTTTATTTTGTATTGCTTTTTGCCTTCTTTGTTATTTACTTCTGCTCTGATCTTTATTATTTCCTTCTTTCTGCAGATTTTGGACTTTGTTTTTTCTTTTTCTAGTTCCTTAGAATGTAATTTTAAGTCATTTATTTGAGATCTTCTCAAGGGGTTTTTTGTTAAAAACTTTTTTCACAGAACTACTTTTCATGCCTCCCATAAGTTTTGGCATGTTGCATTTTAATTTTCATTTGTCTCAAGATTTTAAATTTTTCCTTTCAATTTCATTGATTGTTCATGAGCATTTTGATTAGCTTTTATGCTTCTGTAAATTTTCTGAAATCCTTATTTTTAATTTCATACCATTGTGGTATGATGGAATGGATCTGAAGCCTGAGTTCATGTGTGTTGTTTCTGTGAGGGATAACCTGAGGCCTTTGTGCCTGGGGGCTGACCTGGGTCTGTGGTAGCCTTAATCCTGAGTATGCAGGGGCCTTCTAGGTACCTGATTCCCTGAGGCCATGGTGCCACAGTTTGGCTGGGCACAAAATCACGAGCCACTCAAGCAGGAACAAACTTTATTTCCAAAACTCCTGCAAATGCCACGCACGCAGCAGCACGTGGCCTTCTCCCAGGACACACTACACCAACAGGAAATCCCTCCTCCGGAATTCCCTCCTACCGCACTTCCCCAACCAATGGGAACTCTCCGGGAGTCCCGTGAGAGCTCCAAAGTAGCAGGCTGAGGCGGACAGCACAGGTCTAATCTCCAATTGAATGCACATCTTAACATAATCATTATCATCTCAATGGCTTGCTGGCTTCACCTTTCAACCAAAAATGCCATGCGTCATTCCTACTTGGCTATGGCTCTCAGCACATGGAAGTTGGCCTGCCACTAGGGTGGCCCTGTAGCCTGAACCCATGAGGCTAGGCCTGGATCTTAAGTCCACAAGCGCTTGCTTAAGGGTATTTCTCGTTCTTCAGTCTGTGGGTTCTGACCTGGCACAAGGGTCTACTGGGCTGGACTTGGACCTGGGATCTCTTAGAGCAGGCTTAGACACTGGGTCCACTGAAATCTGACATCCTGGAGACCAGCCTGGAGTTTGTGTCTGACATGGGGTAGCCAGCGATTCTGGGTTCACAGGGCTGGGCCTGCAGGTTAGCCTGGAGGCTAGGTCAGCAAGAGCTGGTTTGGGTGCTGTGGCTGCAAGTGACAGCTTGGAACTGGGTTCACAGAGGTGATCTTGGAGCATGAATCCAGGGTACAAGCCCAGCAGCCTTTGTCTCTGGGTGCCAACCTGGTTTTTAGACCAGAGGTGCTGAAATGCAGTGGAATAGGCCTGAATACTGGATCTGTGTAGAAAACCTGGCTCTGGACTGGTCTGGAACCTGGAGTGGACCTGGCACTGGGCTGGCCTGTTATCACCATCTGCAGATGCTTGATATATTTAGTTAGTGTTTAGTGCTGTGAAGACTTGAGATATTTATTTCCTGTACTTTGCTAAATATTTCATTTTTGTTAAAATGGTTTGCTCATATTGAGAAACCTTTTTGGGGTAGAGTTGTATTGTTTTGGGTTGTATCTAAAGATTGTCGTAATTCCTAAGGTAAGTTTGGAATATGTGAAATACTAGAAATATTTTTATTTGATCTGTGTGGTGTATATTTGAAATGTCCACCAGATGTCACTGTTGTCCTTTATAGTTTTTTGCCTTCTAGTTGTAGTAAGTTTAACACCTTGTCTTAGTTGTACTAGTTTTTCCTCAAGTGTATATATTCAAAAACTCTGATGAATTTTAGGAAACATGCATCTTCATACAAGATTTCTAGATTTATGTATTAAAGATGTTTTGTTCTGTTGTAAATTTTACTATCATTAAATTAAGAAATTTGAGAGGTTAGTGAGAGAAACTTTAAATGATATTTGGACCTTGTGGAATACTTTTAATACTTTTAATATAGTCTTCACTTTTATGACACCATTTAAAAGTTTAAACAAAGGGCTTTTATCAGTAGTCCCTGAATTTTTCTTAGTAGATTTATATTTCTGTGTAGTGACCATATAGCCCCATGAGACTGGTATCCTAGATGTTACCAGGTAATAATGTTGTTTTCCTGGAAAACTTAATGAACATACTGCCTTTTTGCCATGGTTCTCACTAAAGTACCATAAATTTTGGATGTCACTTTAAAATATTAGTGCGTCATTCTTTATAGCTCATGATATGATATGATATGTCTTCTAATTATTCATCTTTTTATGTGATTTATTCTACTTATCATTTTCTTTTATAAGTTATATAAATGTGCCTGATAGCATATTTTTTAAAGAAAAGATGAAGCAGATCATGATTATTTTTTAAACATTACTTCACTACAATGTACCCTCAAGGAAAAAAAAAAAAAACAGCCCTTACTTCTTCTTAGATACCAAGACAAGTGATTAAAATTCTGTGAACTTTTATGAGGTTTGTAGAGCCATCATTAGTTACAGGAATAATTTAACTGAGTGGAAAATCCAGCTAAATCTTTTTATATTTTTCCATGGATGCTTGCCCACTGGAGGGTGTAGTATGTATTGGAGTATTTTAATAGGTTTTCCTTTTTTACTAGAAATTATGGATTTGTTTACTTGAAACACACTACTGATTTTCTATAGTTTTATTATTGATTTGAAGCAGTAACTTTCATTAAAAATTAAAGATGAGAAAAGTGAATGACATTTTAATCCAAAAATTATTCTTTTTCTACCATATATATTTTACATGTTTCAATTATGAAGCATGTATTATATCTAGATCTTTGTTGCCTCTGTTGAAAAATCTCTAGAAAGTGATCAGGATCTTTAGTAGTCAAGAATGAATATTTTAACCTCTGTACCTAAGGAGGGACTTACAATGTGCTTTCTGCTGTTTTGGCCAAATAAGTTACTGTTACTGCCAGAATTGATTTTATTTGTGTCTCCTCAATGTACTTTCTTGTGATCAAAATTTTCTTTCCCACACAAATTGGGATTTAAGAACATTTACAAGATGTTTGCAATTTATTGCTTCTATAAAAGGGACTGTTTCTATACAGAACTGAGAATTTTGCATTTTAAAATCTTGATATCAGAATCTTTTCAGAATCCTTCATTTCAATTGTGTTACTTTTGTGCAGAAAGTCATGTTATTCAAGAACAGTTTTCGAAGATAGCATTTTAAAAAGGTTTGAATTCATTTTATTTTATCATTATGTTTTGAGATAGTATCATTCTATTCTGTTGCTCTTAAAGAAGAAGATAATGCATGGTGGAAATTTTCATCATTTAAACTGAAGAACCAAAAAGTATATCTTAGATATGAACATTTACACATTTTAGTAAACATCTCCAGCAGAAATACAAGAACATTTTTCAATTTGCTAGATAGTTATTTCTTTTTTAAAAAATATTGTTGAAACTTTTTGTATTATGTATGCAAATAAAGTGATTTGTTGACAGCTCTTAGAAGTATTTTTATGCTATTGTATGGAAAACAATTTGTTAGCTTACATTAAGCAGATATGTTTTCAGCATATGTGAAAAGTGGTCTTTTGGTTTATTGTTAGCACTCTGTTTTTAAACTTTGTGGTCATGAAAGAATAAAATATTGATGGAGCAAAAGATTGAACCTCTAAGTGATTTTTTTAAGCTTTGTTTTTGTCTTCAGATAATAAAGCTGTTATCAAGTGATTTTTTTAAAGAGGAGGTGTGAAATAATTCTTCAACATTAAGAGAGCTGTAATGATAGTTTCCCCTTCTTCCATGTGGTCAAGTCTTTGGCTCTCTAAATCTATTTGTGTCTTAAATCAGTAGCTCTGCTATGTGAGTCCATATGTGGTGTTTTGACAGAAATGGTTAATAAGTCAGTTCTTCCGTTAAAATAATATTTACTATTATAATTTGAGTTCCATTAATGTGTGTGGTAGAGTAAGAAGGCACAAAGTCTCTGACTATCCGTTGATCTTAAAATCTACTTGTATTTACTTTCTTATGAGGGACTTATTTTAAACAACTTGATGTAAAGTGGAATGACTTAGGCAGTATCTCCAAACAAATTGGTTTGATAAGACAGAGAACATAATTTATTGAGTATTTAGAAAAATAACTTGTTGAATTTTTAACTAGTTTTTTAAAAAAGAATTTTTAAATTAGTTGTAATAACTAACTTTATTTAGCCTTTTAAGGAAGCATAGTAAATAATTTCTAAGTCAGAAATCTTATTCTTTTATATCATTTATATAAAATGAACATATGGACTTTTTGAATTATTTTATTTGTAATTGTATGTTACTTGTTTCCAAAATAGAATTGAGATAACTATGCATTTGGGTATATTTCCTTTTGAAACTAAAATATGGTTGCACAGTAGAGTATTACATATATTTTTAACAGAGAATCAATCTTGTATCTTTTTTTTTTTTTTTTGCTTGATAAGTTAGTTGTAATCTGGCAATCCTATACAAAATAGATTTATGCTTTATTTTGTAAATCTGTATTTGTGGCTTGCCCAGTGCCAGGCACTGTTAGATACTAGGAATATATAACAAAAGAAGTCACAGTTTCTGCCCTTAAGCGCTTTATGGTTTGGTGGAAGGGATAGGCAAATAAACCAACAATTTACAGTTTAAGGAAAATATAAGTATAAAATATAAATTGTTTTGGTTAAAAGTAGTTTAATTTATACTACCTAACCCCTCAAAACGTACTTAGGAATAAACTTAGTTAACCAAAGAGATGAAAACTCTAAAACATTGGTGAAAAAAGTTGAAGAGGTCATAAAATAATGGAATGACAGTGGGAGATAATATTTGCAAACTATATGTCTGAAAAGGGTTTAATAGCTGGAATTTATAAGGAACTCAAAGAACTTAAAAACAAAACAAAATCCAATTAAAAATGGTCAATAGAGCTAAATAGACGCTACTCTAAAGAAGATGTGCAGGTGAGCAACAGGTATATGAAAAAATGTTCAACATAAGAAATCATCAGAGAAATGCAAAACCACAATGAGATATCACTCTGCTCCTGTTATCAAAAAGATCAAATATAGTAGATGCTGGTAAGGATATGGAGGAAAGGAAACCGTTGTACACTGTTAGCAGGAATATAAGTTAGTTTAGCTATTGTGGAAGACAGTAATGAGGTCCCTCAAAATGCTCAAAAGAAAATTATTGTATGACTTAGCAACATTACTTCTAGGTGTATATTCAAAGGAAATGAAATAACTATGTTGAAAAGACATTTGTGCACCAGTGTTTATTGTAGCACAATCCGTGGTAGCCAAGAAATAGAAACAACTTAGGTCCCCATCAGCCAATGAAGGGATAAAGAAAATTTTGTACATATACACAATGGAATACTACTCAGCCATAAAAAGAATGAAATGCTGTCATTTGCTACAACATGAATGGAACTGAAGATTATTATGATAAGTAAAATAAGTCACGCATAGAAAGATATGAACAATAGGATCTCATTGGTGTGAAGAATCTAAAAAGAGTTAACCTCACAGAAGTGGAAGTAGAAAGCTGGTTATCAAAGAGAGTAAGGGGGTGGGGAGGGCGTAGAAAGTAGATAAGAAATTACAGTGGATACTAAATTAGAAGTAGCAGTAAGAAGTTCTGGGTGGGCTATTGTATAGTGGGATGATTATGGATAACAATTATGTACTGTACATCTCAAAAAACTAGAACAGTTTCATTGTAAATGATAAATGTTTGAGGACATATGTTTAAACTGATTTAAATATTACACAATGTATATATTTATCAAAACATATTTTGTACCTTTGTTAATATCTATAATTTTTGTTTTTATGTTTCAATTAAAAATAAATTTAAATTAGAGAAAGTAAATACATGTAAGGGGAAATGGAAATTGTTACGGTTTGGATATGAGATTCCCTCTGAAAAGCTCCTGTGTTAATTCAGGAATGTTCAGAGGTGAAATGATCAGATTATGAGTGAGTAACATAGTCAGTGGGTTAGTGTATTTGTTGGATTACTGTAGGCAGTTGGGGCGTGACTGGAGGAAATATGTCACAGGGGCTGTGCCCTTGGGGATTATAGATATTGTCCCCGGCTCCTTGCCCTCTTGTTTCTTGCTCCTGACTGCCATGAGCTGAGTACCTCTCCTCTGCTACCTACTTCCACTATGATGTTCTTATCTTTCTCAGACCCAGAGCAACTGTGTCATGTGACCATGGACTGAAACTCTGAGCCCAAAATAAACTTTTCCTCCTCTAAGTTGTTCTTGTTGGGTGTTTTGCTAATAGTGACGAAAGGCTAACTATACAGGTGTGCAAAGAATATTAGGAGCAATGGATTAAAAAGTTTTTCTAAAAGAGATGATGGATTATCTGACTCTTAAAGACTGAAAAATAGCCTATTGAGATACAGGATAAAGTCAGGCATTCCTGTAGGGAGCCTGGGGCACATACAGGTATGGAAGAATGGCAGCATGGCAAGTGGCAGAACTGTAAGTGATTCAGTAGGTCAGGACTCTGAGTAGGTATGAGGGAGTGGCAAGAAAGACTGGAGAATTACTCATTCAACACATTTATTGTGATTTAACATGGTTTCTATGTATAAAGAGTTTACGCTCCTGTAGGGAAATGTAATTTATAATTGTTTCAGGAAATTCAGATAAAAGTAAGGTTTTCAGGGAATTTCGATTTTAAATAAGGAAACACTGATAAAGTTTCATTGTGGGAATGCTGGGGCTGGAGAACCTGAAGATCAGGTAGGCAGTATTTGAAGCAGAATCAAAAGGACTTGTGACTGATTACTACCTGATAAATATTGAGAATATGGGTAGTGTTTGACTAAGTAGGGGAGGGGCATCTAGAATTAGTCTCAGATTCTGGTAGCTGGTCAAATGTTGCCATTTACCAGAAATGGAATACAGAGTTAAGAAACATTTTCTAGGGAGTGAGGAAGGTGGAGAAGAGGGTGATAAGATAATGAGATTAATATTTTTAAGTTTTTTAGATTTTTTTATATATATATATATATATATATATATATATATTTATATATTTGACAGCAGAGTGTATTTTGACTTATTATACATACATGAAGTATAACTTCCCATCATTGTGGTTGTAGTGTCTATTCATATATGGACATAGGAAAGTTATGTTGGATTCATTCTGCTGCCTTTCGTATTCCCATTCCCCCTCCCTTCCTTTCATCCCCCTTTGTTTAAACCAGTGAACTTCTCTCTCTCTCTCTCTTATTGTGTGTTAGCATGCACATATCAGAGAAAACATTCAGCCTTGATTTTGTTGGGATTGGCTTATTTCACTTGGCATGACAGTCTCTAGTTCCATCCATTTACTGGCAAATGCCATAATTTCATTCTTCTTTATGGCTGAGTAATATTCCATTGTATATATCTATTCATCTGTTGGTTCCATAGTTTAGCTATTGTGAATTGAGCTGCTATAAACATTGATGTGACTGCGTCACTATAGCATGCTGATTTTAAGTCCTTTGGGTATATGCCCAGGAGTGGGATAATTGGGTCAAATGGTGGTTCCATTCCAAGTTGTTTTGTTTTGTTACTAGGGATTTAACCCAGGGAAGCTTAAGCACTGAGCCACATTCCAGCCCTTTTTAATATTTTATTAGAGACAGGGTCTCACTGAGTTGCTTAGGGCCTTGATAAGTTGCTCTGGCTGGGTTTGAATTCCTTATCCTCCTGCCCCAGCCTCCTAAATTGTTGGGATTATAGGAGTGTGCCATCTTGCCTGGCTCCGTTCCAAGTTTTCTGAGGAAGTGAGATTAATTTTTGTCACTGGTTTCTGGTATCTCTTCAAATGGATTTGAATGGGGAATCGGATACATGCATCTGAATCTGAGGAAAAAAGTTTTGAGTTAAGGTGTAGTTTAAGAGCCCTCAGTGTATAAGGAGAAGCTGAGGTCTGGTATTAATTCACTTAAAGTGTGTATTTAGTGGAAAAGAAGAGTGCTATGTCTGGAACCATGGAAATGCCAGTACAGGTTGAATGTCCTTTATTCAAAATACTTCAGACCAGAAGTACTTAGGATTTCAACTTTTTTATTTTGGAATGTTTTCCATATACATAATGAGATGTCTTGGCGATGTGACCCAAACCAAAACATGGAATTTATTTATGTTTCATATACACACCTTATGCACAGAGTCTCAGGCTAATTTCATGCAGTATTTTATAATTTTGTACATGAAACAAAGTTTCATGGTGTGGACTTTTTTACTTGTAGAGTTATGATGGAGCTCACAAAGTTTCAGGTTTGGGGGTATTTATGATTTCAAATTTTCAGATTGGGGTACTTAACTAGTATTTGAGCCAAGTAAGATGATTACAAGGGTATTCTTGTTTCATAATGCATCGAGTTGGAAGATTTTGTACTGCTAATGCATTAGTAAGGTAAACCTAGAACTTGGTGAGGTTTATTGCAAGAGCATTGAACATAAGGTCACCTATTTTGAATTGATCTCTTATGGCAGTTATAGAAGAACTACACTGTTCCTTTTATGCACAGTGGTCGTAATGATAGCCAAGGGCAAAGAAAGCAAAAATAAAAATTTAAAATCCAGCAGGATGTATTTCAATAGGAATACATACTTTATTTACAAAAGGAAAGTATGCTGGTCAGGACAGGTGACCAGAATGGGATGTGCATGTGTCTGAAATGGTAGGCATTTAATAAAAGTCATAAAATCTGCCAGTAGTCGGCCATAGGTTTGCCAGTGACCCATGCTTGCGTAGTTTGCTTCAAAAAGATTAGCTGAGCAAATGAGATTCCCTTTCTCATATAATAAATTTGTTTTTGTTATAAAAAAAATATCATAAAATTTATCATCTTTACCACTTTTTCTCCTAGTCATAGGGATTGAATCCAGGAGCACTTTATCACTGTGCTACATCCCCATCCCTTTTTATTTATTTTGAGACAGGATCTCTCTAAGTTGCCTAGGCTGGTCTTGAACTTGGGATCCTCCTGAGTAGCTGGGATTATAGGTGTGCGCCAATATGTCTGGCCCATCTTCGCCATCTCTATAAGTAGAGTTAAGTAGTAATTACATTCACATGGTTGTACATTTCCAGAACTTTTCATCCTGCAAAACTGAAGTCCTGTGGGGTTCGGTGGGGCATGCCTGTAATCCCAGCAGCTCAGCAGTCTGAGACAGGAGAATTGCGAGCCTCAAAGCCAGCCTCAGCAACAGCAAGGTGCTAAGCAACTCAGTGAGACCCTGTCTCTAAGTAAAATACAAAATAGGGCTGGAGATGTGGCTCAGTGGTTGAGTGCTCCTGAGTACCCCCCCCCCCAAAAAAAGCCGCAACACAAAAAACTGAAGTCCTCTTCTCATTAACTAATGAGTCCTCATTTCCCTCTGCTTCCAACCCCTGTTGACCACCATTATGCTTTCTCTGATTTGACTATTCTAGATATCTCATATAAATAGGATCATATTTGTCTTTTGTTTTTGTTTTTTTGGATCTACAGTAATTTTATTGTAACAGAGAAACCAAGCTGCAGTAAGTCGACATGATTAGAGCAGAAGGTGGTTTTCGTTCCAAGGGTGAAGCCTAAGCCTGGCTGGCAGTACACAAACCCTAGACTGTCTCCTTTCTGATCCTAACCTATGTTGTCTGACTCATGATGTGAGGTTAGTAGCTGCACAACCACAAGGAATGAAGGAAGAGGTCCAGCGGGCAGAGGAGCACCCCAGGAGGAGACAATTACACAGTCATTGATGAGGATGCCGGCATAAAGTGCAGGCACCTACTCTCCACTATTCTTTGCCAAGAAAGAGAGGGTATGGCATGAGCAGAAAATTATGTTCTCCATTCTTAAATAGATCCTGATATGATGGGGTTCATGGTTAATCAAGCAATAGAATGGTATGGAAATCTAGGCTGGTTATAGATCTTTGTGTTAAAGAAAAGGACAACAATGGTAAGAAGAGACAGACATTTTCCTTATTTTCTTAAATAAGACAGGAAACAGCATCTATTATTTTCCTTGCTGCAGTGGCAACAGACTCATTGGTTTTTGTAAAGCACGATTTGTGCAATATGGTCTGTTGATAGGATGCTCCACCATGGGGGGACAAATGTGAGGTGGACTGTTAATGACACAACTCAGCCTATAGCATGAGCTATGTCTCATGCTGGATCCGCAGAGGAACCCCTTGCACCACACAGAGCTTCATTAAAGCTTCTGAAATTAGCAACATCACGACAGGTTTTTGGTGCTGTGACTTTCTTATACATATAAACTCTTTCAAAAAAGTTGGAGATAAAAGGATGATGGGGTAGTTTGGTTTAAAGCCACAGAGTTCCAGATACCAGCCATGGTTGCCTCTGCTCTATCTCACTACATGTTCTTTTCTGAGAAACATATCCAATCACTAAGTGTTATGCACTGTGGTTGAAAGAAATGACCTCGCCACCATCCACCCTCCCTCATCCTGCATGTGAATCACACAACAGCAGGGGCTGACGACAGAAAGGTTGTCTCTGTTCTCTCACCAGGAAATTACTTGGTGACCTGGTGGATGGCATGGACAAGGTAGGCCACATTGTTGGAGGTGACCCCTGCCACAGAGATGCGGCCATCCTTTGTCATGTAGATGGAGAACTCCTTGGTCAGTCGCTCTACCTGTTCAGGGTTTAGGCCTGTGAAACAAAACATGCCGATCTGGTCCATAATGTGCTGCCAGTTGTGGGAGGAGCCCTCCTTTTGAGGTTGGAGACCAGCTGGGTCCACATGCTAATGATACAGTCAGCCATGCCTTTCACTTCCTGCAACCATTGCTTTCACAAATCCAGAGAAGTCAGGATGGTAGAGGCAACCCGGGCCCGTTAAGAGGAGGGTTGAAATACAAGGGGCGAATCCCAGTCTTCAGTGTGACTCCACCCTTTTGGCTTCATCAGCATCTTTGCAGACTACTTTGAAGGCTCCCACACGCTCGCCATATAAGCCCATGTTCTTGTCATGTGATTGGCAGAAACAAACATTAATGCCCTGTTCAATGAAGTGGTGCACAGCCCAGGCATCCTTGTTACCATCACCACTGGCAAAGCCTTGGTAGGCCATGTCCAAGAATGAAAAGAGATTCTTTTTCTTTACCACAGACGCTATTTCCTTCCACTTCTCAGGACGAGGGTCCGCTCCTGTGGGATTGTGGGCACAGGCATGCAGGAGAAGAACACTCTGCTCTGGCATTTTTGAAATGTCTTCTGTGGCGCCTGTGAAGTCAAAACCACAAGTCTTGGGGTCATAATACCGATAACCCTGTAGCTTCATGCCAGCATCCCTGAAAATGGGTGTGTGATTTCCCCAGGACGGTTTGGGTAGAAAGACATCTTGGCTGAACTTAAAAAATCTTTCCATAAAATTGGCTCCAACCCTTAAGGCATCAGTTCCAGAAATGGTCTGCACGGTGACAAACCGGCCACTTTTTAACACCTCACTGTTCTCACCCAGGGTTAGTTCTGCAGATGCCTTACAAAATTCAGCCAGTCCACCATGGGCAGGTATTCCTTGTCCAAATTTTTTGCAGCAATCTGGGCCTCTGCCTTCCGGACACTAGGGAGCACATAAGGCTTTTCCATTATCATCCTGGTAGGCACCGACTCCCAGGTTCATCTTTTTGCTGTTGGTGTCTCTCTTGTAGGCTCCAGTGACTCCCAGGATGGGATCTGGGGGTCCCATTTCCACATGGGCCCACGAAGAGCTGGCTCTGGCCAAAGCTGCGGCGGCGAGGCCGGGGTGGAAGGCGCCAGTAGCCCCAGAGAGGATGTGGCCAGAGTGCAGCAGGGCCATAGTGGATGGCAAGAGGGCAGGAGGTAGCACAAGACAGAGCGGAGGGCAAGTCAAATTTGTCTTTTGTGACATGCTTATTTCACTTAGCATTATGTCCTTAAGGTTCCATCCATGCTGTAGCAGTGTGACAATTTCCTTCATTCTTAAGGCCAAATATTACATTATGCATATATATCACATTTTGCTTATTCATTTCTCTGTCAGTGGGACATGGTACTGATAACCCTGTAGCTTCATGGAGTGCCTCCGTCCCTTGCTTAATTATAAATATCCCAAGACCCTGCTTTCGGCCCCTTTGGATGTATACCCAGAAGTAGGATTTCTGTATCCTGTGGTGTTTCTATTTTAAATTTTTGCTTGTCTTAGAAATTTCACTCATTAGAAGAATACAAGCTATTAGATAAGGGAGGCTACAGTACAGTCTAGAATGAATAGAGTAGATGAAAGAACATAGATAAACAGGAGAGAGGAAAATAGAATTGGACCAATGACTGGTGCCCCATTAGTCTTATTTGCTGACTTTTCCTTTGGTTATCAGGGATAGATACAAAGTTTTTCAGCAAACCCCTGTCAGCTTTCCATTACTGTAATAAAATCCCTGAGATATTTAACTTATGAAGAGGAAAGGCTTATTTTGGCTCACAGTTTTGGAGATTTCAGTTCATGATCCATTGGCCCCATTGCTTTTGGGCCTGTGGCCTCACAGTAGGGAGTATATGGTGAAACAGTTGTTCATCTCATGGCAAAAGAGAGAAGAGGAGGAAGGGCTGAAATCCTAATACCTTCTTCAAGGCCACACTCCCAATGACTAGACCCCACATCGTAAAGGTTCTACTACCTCCCGATGACACAGAGCTGAGGACTAAGCCTTTAGTAATGGACCTTTTCAGACTAACTAGAGCAACCCCCTCATCCTATGGGAAATTTTGAGTGAATCTTTTTTTTGGTAATTAACCTGTCTCTTATAATAATATCGGCAGAATGTGCTGCTACAAATATTGCTTGAAACTACTGGAAGCATTTTATAGTGATTTAAAAGTCAACTTTGGGCTGGGGATGTGGCTCAAGCGGTAGCGCACTCGCCTGGTATGCGTGCGGCCTAGGTTCGATCCTCAGCACCACATACAAATAAAGACGTTGTGTCTGCTGAAAACTAAAAAAAAAAGTAAATGTTAAAAATTCTCTCTAAAAAAAAATAATAAAATAAATAAAAGTCAACCTTAACTGAGGTAAGCTCAGTTGAGCTCAGTTAAGGTTCATCAGTGAGCTCCTCTCAGTTTTCCCAGCTTCCTGTTTTGTATGTGGTTAACGAAGAATTGTCAAACCTTTCAGTTTCAGTATAAACAAATGAGAATATTGGAATGGAAGATGGGAATATAAGGCAATTAATACTTTGTGACCATTTCTCCTTCCTAAGGGAATTAGAAGTCATGCACATTTGTAGATATTTGGAGGTCTTTCCTCGTACATTTGAAGTTAATAGTTGATGGTAGGAAACAAAAACAGTAGCCCAGCTCTTTTGCAAATGTTTTTAAAATGAATTGTATGCTTTGTAATTATCTTAAGGATAGTAATTATTCGTGTTGAATAATTATTATAATTGAATGGTTTACAGCTGGTCTTGATTTCTTTCTTTGTTTTTTTTTCTGGGGGGGGCGGGGTACAAGGGATTGAGCCCAAAGGTGCTTAACCACTGGTCCACATACCCAACCCTTTTTATTTTTTATTTTTGAAACAGGGTCTCACTAAATTGCTTAGGGCTTTGCTAAGTTGTTGAGGCTGACTTTAAACTTTTGATATTCCTTCCTCAGCCTTCTGAGCTTCTGGGATTACAGGTGTGCACCACTGCACCCTGCTAGTCTTGATTTCTGATGCTGAAGTATGTAGATCTGTGGCAGTAGACAGGAGACTTTCAATGAATTTCTAATGAGAAAAGAAGATCTGACTTCAGACTAAGTGGTACCAAAGCTTTGAGATGCAGAAAAGAGATGGTTTCGCTGATGTTAACTACCTAATGACTATTGAGCCCCTAAAGTCTTTAGGCTTAATCTTGTCCGAAATGAACAGAATGTTTTGTAAGTAGCTCTTTGAATTTTTCGTTACTTATTTTTTATAACAAGAGCTCTTGCTGTGTATCCTATATTTATTCCATAGGTTTCCATTCTTTGCCACCAAATAAAACCGTCACAGAATGGCAGGTCTCTAGATTAAAAATATATCATCTACCCCCAACTTTTCTCTCCCAAAAGTCAGGATGAAAGATTTTCTTAGGGTTTGCTGGGCATATTGATCTCAGATAATGAAACACTCCAACAACTTCTCTTTTCAGTTCTTTCCTGAGACTACATATATGCTGCTTAGAAAGTGAGATCTCATAATAAATGAGTACCCCCACTGGCTTTTGAATGAATTATAATAGAAATTTTTAGCCAGTAACTACTAAAATGCTATTTTAGCATACAGTTGTCCCTTACTATCCGTAGGGGCTGCTTCCAGGACCCTGCAGTTATCAAAATCTGTAGGTGCTTAAATCTCATGTAAAATGGCATAGCATTTGCATATAACCTATACACATACTCCCATGTATTTTAAATATTCCCTAAATTACTTACCATACCTAATACAATGTAAATACTATATGATTAGTTGTTATATTGTATTATTTTGGGAATGATGACAAGAAAAAAATGTCCTGTAGTGTTTGATACTCAGATTTTCTTCCCACAAACATTTTTGATTCATGGTTGATTGAATTCATAGATGTGAAGTCCACAGATACAGACAGCCGACTATATTATATTAGTAGATCTATTTTATCAGTAGTTAGAGACAACTAAAATTTGAAAATATGTAGAGTCCAACTCTATGAACTATATAGTGTTATTTTACTCTTTTGTAAGATTTTTTTTAAATTATTTTTTTATTATTTCTTACATACATCACAATAGAGGAGTGCATTACATTCATAATTTTTTTGCATTTCAATTCTTATTACACCTTTATACCACATTTTATCAAATCTCTGTTTGTATATAAGGTATGTCAATACAAATTCACATCTTCATACATGAATTTTGTATAATGATGACCATTTCCTTCCACTATCCTTGCTATTCCCATTCTCATTCCCTTTCCCTTCCACCCTATTCCCTATCTAGAGGTAATCTTCCTCCCTTGCTCTCCCAACCCCATTTTGAGTCAACCCCCTTATATCAGAGAAGACATTCAGCATTTGTTTTTTGGGGTTGGCTAACTTCACTTAGCATTATCTTCTCTAATGCCATCCATTTCCCTGCAAATGCCATGGTCTTATTTTATTTTTTAGTGCTGAGTAAAATTCCATTGTGTATAAATGCCACATATTTTTAATCCATTCATCCACTGAAGGGCATCTAGGCTGGTTCCATAGTTTAGCTATTGTGAATTATGCTGCTATAAACATTGACGTGGCTGTGTCCCTGTAGTATGCTGTTTTTAGGTCCTTTGGGTATAGGCCGAGAAGAGGAATAGCTGGGGCAAATGGTGGTTCCATTCCCAGCTTTCCAAGGAATTTCCATACTGCTTTCCATTTTGACTGCACTAATTTGCAATCCCCCAGCAGTGTATGAGTGTACCTTTTTCCCCACATCCTCGCCAACACTTATTATTGTTTGTCTTCATAATGGCTGCCATTCTTACTGGGGTAAGATGGTACCTTAGAGTAGTTTTGATTTGCATTTCTCTGATTGCTAGAGATGATGAGCATTTTTTCATATATTTGTTGATTGATTGTATATCCTCTTCTGAGAAGTATCTGTTCAGGTCCTTGGCCCATTTATTGATTGGATTATTTGGGAGTGTTTTTTGGTACTTATCTTGTTGAGCTCTTTATATATCCTAGAGATTAGAGCTTTTGTATATACTTCTGGTATACAAAATGATATTCTGATAAGTGTTCATGTTGTGGAACAATTATTTTCATAACTATCAAGCTAATTGTCATGTGTATTACCTCACATGTTTTTGTGGTGAGAGCAATTAAAATTGTCTTACAATTTAAGGTATGTTGTTTTTACCTATGGTCACCATGATGCAAAACAGATCTTTTAAACTTACTCCTCCTTTATGAGTGAGATTTTATGTACTTTGATCAACATCTCCCTAATTCCTACACCACTAACTCTGGTAACTATCATTTTACTTTTTGCTTTTATACATTTGACTTTTCAGATTCTTCTTTTTAAGTTTCAGATTCTTCTTTTAAGTCAGATTGGGTGATATTATTTCACTCCATTAAAAAAAAAGCATTTATTCTTCACATGCTCCCCCTCCTATGAATCAGCCTCCTTATATCAGAGAAAACATTTGGCATTTGGCTTTTTAGGATTGGCTAACTTCACTTAGCATTATCTTCTCTAACTCCATCCATTTACCTGCAAATGCCATGATTTTACTCTCTTTTATTGCTGAGTAATATTCCGTTGTGTATATATGCCACATTTTTTTTTTATCCATTCATCCACTGAAGAGCATCTAGGTTGACTCCACAGTTTAGTTATTGTGAATTGTGCTGCTATAAACATTGATGTGGCTATGTCCCTGTAGTATGCTGTTTTTAAGTCCTTTGGGTATAGACCGAGGAGAGGGATAGCTGGGTCAAATGGTGGTTCCATACCCAATTTTCCAAGGAATCTTCATACTGTTGTCCATATTGGCTGCATCGGAGGGAAAGGGAGGGGGCATGGGGTTAGAAATGATGGTGGAATGTGATGGACATCATTATCTAAAGTACATGTATGAAGACATGAATCGGTGTGAATATACTTTGTATACAACCAGAGATATGAAAAATTTGTGCTCTGTATGTGTAATATGAATTGTAATGCATTCCGTTGTCATATATAAATAAAAAATAATTTTAAAAAAGTTAAAATAATCTTATGTTCTTTAACTTTATAGCTTTTCAATTTTGTGAGTTGACTTAGTATTCAGATTATGGAAACACTTCTGAAATTGAGGAAAAAGTACTTTGTGATTATTTAATAGTAGATAGTGTCCTTAGACTAAATTCTTGCAAAAAGAATTGAACATTCTTTAAGATTCTGATTTTTGCTCTCTCATTTTACCTAATTATGGTTATTCTGACCAATCAGTATATGTTGTTTAGAGTGTCTCTTTTACAATAACCATACACAATAAAAACAGTGGCCTTTGGCTCATTCCTCTAATTACAATTTCTTTGAGAAAAAAATGTTAAGGTGCCAGGTGCAGTGGTGCATGCCTGTAATCACAGGGCGGCTCAGGAGGCTGAGACAGGAGGATCTCCAGTTTAAAGGCAGCCTCAATAATGGTGAGGTGCTAAGCAACTCAGTGAGACCCTGTCTCTAAATAAAATACAAAATAGGGCTGGGGATGTGGCTCAGTGGTCGAATGCCCCTGTGTTTGTTTTGCCCCTGGGTTCAATCCCCAGTACCAAAACAAACACACACACAAAAGTTAAAACCTTTAAAATAAAGCATCAATTTTCACTATTCATTAACTATTATACATAGTTTGGATATAATTTTTAAAATCTTAATCTCAAAACTTTATTTTCCTATGTTTTATGAATTACTGCAAACAGGTATTATGTACAATACTTTTTTGAGAAGTTGCTGTGATGCTGATAGTCTTAAAGAGTCTTTTTAAAAATTTTTTGTTGTTGTTGTAGATGGACACAATACTTTTATTTAGTTATTTTTATGTGATGCTGAGGATCGAACCCAGTGCCTCACATGTGTTAAGCAAGCACTGTACTCCAGCCCCTGAAAGAGTCTTGAAGGCTAATTTTTGTATTTTCAGACTGTTCCTCCAAGAGTTGAATTTAATCTTCTTTTGTTTTTGTATTAGAAACTGCTTGAAAGATATGCATTTCTTTAGCTATTATAAATATAATGTTTGGTTGCATTATTTTTTTTTAAATTGCTTTTATAGAACTTCTCTTTAGTGTTAATCCATAGTCCTACAGGGGGTGAGGGAGAGATGTATATGAACTCTTGTCAGTCACCAATAGATGGTATTAGTAGTTGCTTTTGTAATTGAAAATTTTCATATGTGATTAAGTAGACTTTATGATGGCTCTTTGGGAACTGATCTTGTCTTTAAGCAGAAGAATCTCTGTATGTGTCAGAATTAACAATGATACCCATTTTGTTTTAAATGCCAGGAACCTTCCAGCCAGATTTGTGCCCTCCTTAATTGTGTGTGTGTGTGTGTGTGTGTGTGTGTGTGTGTGTGTAATCTTTGATAGCTTCCATTATTAGTACAAGGGCATTATCTCATCTTGTTCACCTTCATGGCTAGGTTCCTGGCACACAGTTACTTAGTTAATATCTTGTGCAATTTGACCCCTGCAGTGGCCCTTCATATTTAATTTTTAAAACAGTGCAAGGAGCATCTGTTTTAGCCTTACTGAAGGAAGGGGTCCAAGGTAGATTAGTTCTTAAAGTGATCCTACCCTGTGGGCACTATTTTCTGATAGAAGCATGTGATCTTAGAGAAGATAATTACGAAAGAGGATGCAGTGTACTTTGGGGAATCTGGGAGACTCATAATTCGCCTCTTATCGAGGCCCACAGGTGATAAGCCCAGATTAAGTATGACAGGCAGGCACTGTAGGAAATAAGTAGTTAAAAAAAAAAAAAAAGAGGTACTCTTTCCCTGCCCTCACTCTTCAACCTGAGTATTTAGGTAACCACTTCAATTTAAGATAATATAAGGATGAAACTCAAATCAAAATTATTCTCAGCTAGTTTGTAAAATCTAGTTGGTAAATGTTTGTCTTAAAGATTTAAAGTTTTTATCATTTTATTGTTTCTCTGAGGAAAGCCAGTGAAAGGTATTGAGAGGTGTTCTTGACTTTAAAATGAAGATTTGCCTTGTGTTAAGAGGGAATTGCCTAAGATAAATATGGGATTCAAATTTGAGAGTTTCTGTTGATTAAAATCAGGATTATCAGTAGCATGGAATTACCATGACTCACTGAACTCCATTTAACTTGAGGTTGTAGTCATTTGAAACTTGCTGATATTCCCCCAGAGTCATATTGTGCTCACCACTGAACGCGAAGTTCTCTAACCTTGGCTTACAGGGGGAAAAAACCAGTCTGTTTCATAATCTGCAATCTGGGTTTTAAATATTGTTTTCAGAGTAGGACCAATGGATGAGCCTAGGACAGGAAGGAGCATGTGTCTGGATTGTCTTTGCCACATGCTGCTTTATCACAAGATCAGGGTTTATTTGTCTTGTGATATAGGGCAATTTCTCTGTCCTCTTTGAGCCTCTGCTGTTTTCTTTAAAAGCTGAGAATCATAATGCCTATATTGCATGGGTGGTTGTGAAGATTAAATGAGAGAAGCTAAAAAAACATCTACCATATCCCTGTAGGCGGTAGCTTCTTAGTCAGTGTAGATCATGTCCTTCTATACTCTTCTCCTTCAGCTTCATACTAACTGCTTGCTTTACCTTTGCTTACTTGTGACAGCAAATGGAAAGAGCTGGATAAATGTGTCCTATCTATATTAAGCCATGGTCAAGTGAAACAGCACAGGTGGGTTGTTCTGGGTTTAATTCCTTACTATCAGAGCTAAGCATGAAGTGTTGCTGTCACTTTTTCCTCCCCTAATATTAATATTTGGCATTTCAACATCAACTATCCACAGCTGGACAGAGTGCATCTGCTGAAGGTTATCTAGTTTTTTTTTTATTAATGATATTTCTGTTGGTGTTAGATTAGATAATACAAATTTACTCCTTTGAAACTCTGCTATCAGTGGCATTATTATTTTGTGGCATATATAAAGTAATAGTTTAGCAATTTTAAGCCTTCTGGTTTTTATTGTTGTTGTTATTGTTAATAGAGTAAGATCTAATAGAGCATATGTTTACTCTTATCAGAGTATTAGATCATTCTTGACGTAGGTGATTGTTTGCTAATGTGAATTCTTCCTTTGATTTTGTACTCTGTTCTTGAAATGTTTTATGCTATGGGATTTATTTTGATTAGATTTATTTTAAAAAACAAAGCAGGCTTAATAATATGGATGACTTTGGGTTTTAATTCGGAACCATTATACTTTACCTGAAAGGTGTATTCTTTTAAAGTAATTCAATATTTACAGTAAAAATTTTTTAAATGATTTTTATTCATCTTAACTGCCATGACTTTTAGCCAACCCAGTAGTTTCAAGAAAACTCTAAGTTGCACAAATATTTTCCCAAACTTTTTCACTAAGCAGTGAATGGAACCTTGAGAGTCTCCCTACCCAATTTGAAGGAAAGGAAATTGGAGGTCATAATTGATTTTCAAGAAATACTCAGGGCATGCTCCTGTAACAAGTATTTGCTTTTAGGGCAGTTTGATGTCAACAATTGAACAAACTGTGTGTTTGAAAATATATAAAACAAAAACAGAAGTAATTATCATGTGCTTTTTTGCTAGAATGTATGTTAAGTTGGCTCACTAAGTTAGTTAAAAAATTATGACATGAAAAGTCATTCTTTGCCAAGAAATTGTCACCTTGACACCTTGTGGCATTAAGGCAGCTTTTCATTTCTGTGTGGTCTGGCATATTAGCTAATACTTTTGCTTTAGAAACTGGGAATACTGGCATGTGGCAGTTCAGATGAGTATGTGTATATGTGAGCATGTATGTAGAAGATCCCTGGTACATTCACAGACATAAGAGTAATTTAGATTGGTGGTAATATGAAAAGTAACTGGAGTTTTTGCCATTAATAAAGCTTTGATTTTGATGTAATTATATAGCTATCAAAATGTCCTTACTTATTAATCTCCTTCAAGTTGTTCCTCATTAATAATTGGCTATCATTCTTTCATAGAGGGCTTTGGAGCTTGGCAATATTCTCTGATCTACTTATTACAAAATGACACTGGGAGATGACCAAGGGATTACCTCATAACTTTTAGGTTATGAAAGACCACAGTTTGGTGAACTAGACACATCTGATTTCAAATCTTAATTTTGCCACTTAGTAGCTGTATGAAACTTGGAGTCACAGTTGATTTCTTTGGAACTTTGGTTTCCTCAAATAATAGGATATCATTGGATTCCTGGGATAATTAAGTTAAGTTGTGAAGTACTTATTCGTATCACCTGTCACAAAGTAAACAGTTAATGCAGATTCTCTCATGTGTTTTTTAAAAAGCCAATTGTATTTGACAACTTAAAGGTGTTTTTTTGAATATTTGAAGTAAAGTACAGATTTGTTTTCATATTAATTTCTGGGAAACTAGTGATGTTTTCTGCATCTTGGGGAAAAATCTTACTAGATAATGGATAATATGTGGTTCTCATATGTTTTATTTAATTGTATAAACATGTAGGAACATGTAGGCATAATGCCTGATTTTTAATTTTAAGAAGCTTCAAAATATGAACTTATAAAATAAAAAATGTGATTTGTATATTATTATTTACATATCAGTTCAGTTTGGGGGAAATGTAGAGCTTCTGTCAAATAATAAACCACCTATTTGGGGGAAAGTATATAACTGTAGTATGTTATTAAGATAAATTTAAAATCCCATTAGATGATCAGTATTGTCTTGTTTCTGAGGTTAATTGGCTGCATTCAGTTATAGGTTATGAACGGTCCCACTTGAATAATCCACCAAGCTATCAAGCAGAAAGACCAATAGTTCAGAGGACTAATTGACCCTGTCAGTATAATAGAAACACTTACAAATAAAATTCTCTTTGCCAACAACATTGCAAATGAAAACCCCAGAAGAAACTGTTATGTCCTGTAGTTGTTCTGGAATGCTATGATTCAGTTAGCAGACTGTGGGTGGGGTGGGTCATGGTGGGAGTTGGGGGGACAAGGAAACGTAAAGGATAGTAGGAATATTCTGGAGGGAAAATAATCAGGCAAAACATTACAGAGAAAGTTTTTGAAATGACTTTAACCATCATGAATGTCCAAAAGGTACTATCATTGTATCTCTGAAAAAATAGTGTCGGGCTTTTTTCACCCTTCTTCTGAATCTGAGAGGCTTTAGTATTTGGTAGTCATTATTGCACTGAGCTTATTTTTGAAAGGTAAGAAAGGAAAAGGAATTTTATCCTGAAACTCATTTTAGGTAATATGGAGTCCAAAATTATTTATGAGAAGTTGTGCCACAATTTGTAGTACTGTAGGATAGTGATAACTTTCCTGTTGCATTTTCTTTTTTAAAAAGTCATCTTTTACATTGTCAGGAAAAATCACAAATTGTAAATGAGCTTCAAAAATACTAATAAAAAAAGATTTATAATGGAAAGAATTGATGGTATATTTCACCTAGAGTAAGAAAGACAATGTGTAATAAGGGATTTTGTGGTTTTACAGCTCAGTGCATGTGTTTGAAAGCTGTTCTCTCAGCAACGTGGGTGGCAGGTTATGCTACCATATAATGTATTGTAGTTGGCTCTCCACACTTGTCAGGGTTAGTGTTCAACCATTCGGAAAATTTTCCCATTGTTCTATCATGTGAACCAAGACTAGTGTTGAATTCCCAATAACTTACAAGAAAAAAGGTTTAATTAGAAAGTTTGAAATTTGATTACTTTTATTGTTTCAATACAGCACTATATAATTTAGTATTTTATCTATTAAAATTACTTTTTAGTGAAAAAGATATATCAAAATCAAAACAATATCTTCTTATTTTTAAACAGATTTTACAGAAATTTGTACACTGAATCCTGCTTTTTTTTTTTTTTTTTGTAACACTCTATTTCCATCTTTCTTTAGATGGACCATAGCTCTTGGCAGCTAGTGCATTTTTAGGAAATAATACTGTTTCTAGTAAGAGTTGCAGAGAGAGAGAGGAAAAAAAAAAAAAAAACTTTGTGTGAGGTCCTTGTAAACTGAACCTTTGGAACATTACTTTATTTCTTTTCTCCCCCTTTTGTGCTTCTTCTCTATTTGTGTAATGGTTATAAATTATATCGTTTGAAAAGAAGAATTAAAAACATTTTATTTTGTTATGTTTGTACTTAATTATTTTCTTTACCTGTTATTTTAAAGATATACAGAGAAATAAGCAATTATGGTATTGAAATTCCATTGTGCCAGCACCTCCAGAGCATGATCCAAAAAAAACAGAAAACCGCCTGCTGGGTTGTCTGCAGTGTGCTTGTGTGAACATCAGTGTCTGCTGTTCACACATCATTTTTTTACTAAAAGTTCCTCTTGGAATAAAGACTCTGTGTTTTCTGAGTGTAGTGAAACATTTGCTGGTCCTTATATTTTCAGTTTGCAGGGGTTTCTGTTTGTAGTCTAAGTTGTCATGAATGTATGCTACACTATTGTTATTGGCACATCAAAAAGTAGAAAAATGGACTTTCTGTTTACGTACTATAAAATAATGAAAAATTTAAAATAAAATTTGAAGTATTGAAGGTGAGAAATAATGATCTTTTGTTAAATATCTGTGAAGAAGGGTTGATTTCATTATTAATTCTTACTCCTTAAAATCTATTTTATTTATAAAGTAAAGTATATCTTGGCTAGATACACATAAAAATATAAATGTCCTTATTTTACTTGAATTCAGGTTCTTTACATATGTTGCCTTCTTGGCAATATTGTTTTTTGAGTTAGTCAGATTTTTCAACTGACCTACATAATTACTCCCCAGTATGTTAGGTAGTGTATTTATGGACCCTCAGAATGATTTTTCATTTCTGATTTTTACTCTTGTTGTGCTTCTGAGTGTCATGTTAGATACAAGCAGGAAATTGCAAAAATATTGTACAGTACGTTGACAGTCTTAATCATCATTTGATTCATAAAACAGCCAAAAGAGAAATTATTTACCAAATCATGAAGACTTCAGGCTTAAATTGATAAAATGGAAGTTGTAGCCTCTAGTCTCCCATAAGGTTCATTAGAATTATTCAATATCCTTTTTTTTCTTAGAAACTTTTCTTCTGGAAGTTAATAAAAGAGTAATTGTGTAACTCTTTGTTGAAACTGGGTTTTGACCATCTTAACTGAGATAATTTTAGTGGTTTTTTTTTTTTTTTTTTTTTTTGCATTTGAGTTTCTTGATTAATTAAAAGGCACTTTCACATTTCACAATAGTTGTATGACTCTTTTAATTATTGTTTCTTCTGATTATTAGAATGAGACTCCTGTATATTGGGGACCAGTTTCTAAATTTTAGTCAATTTGTCTGGTAGATAATGATGTTTGCTAATCCCTCACACATGTTCTTCTTGATTTACTTCTTATTAAGTAGTTGTCTTAGCCTTTCTTTTTTTTCTTTCTTTCTTTCTTTTTTTTTTCAGACCAGAATATGGAAAAGATTGCCATCTAAACAAAATATATCTCACATATGGCTTTTGGAAGGGGAAATAAAAGCACCAAGTCCTTAATGTGTTAGTTTTCTAAGGGCCTAGGGCCCTGAGTTTCCTGATTGCCAGGAAGCCTAATTGCTCACAGGGCAACCTGGCGTGCTGCCATTTCCCCACTGGGCTGTTTGTTGGTGCTTGTGAATAGAACAAAAATGTCTCTGCCTTTTCTCCTTAGTTGTTGCTGGTTGCATTTTAAGAAACAAGTTAATATTTTCTCAAAATGATGGTTAATTTATGTAAAGCTGAAGTCAAACTTCATGATAACTGAGCCGTAAGTAGTAAAGTTAGTTCAGTGCTTTCGAAATTCATGTAAAATATAGTTTGTTGCATCTCAGTCCAAAATATTCATTTTGTATAATATCACTTTATTATTAGACATTCTAAACTTGGCTCATTACTTTGAAATCAATCATAAGGTCGATTTTTTTTGACATTTGTACTTTTATAGGTAAACAGGATCTGTCATATATGAAATATGCGATCAGTGGAAATCAGAGATCTTATAAACAAAGTGTGTGAGGGACAGGGGAGCTGATATTTCTGTTGTTTTAAAAACCTGTTGTTGAGAATACTTAAAGATAGTTGCATTTAAATTTTTTAAACTGGAAATGTATATTGGACATTCTCTTCTGCCTAAATCTGTAACAGAATTTCATTTGTTCTTGTCATGATTTAATTTTTTGCATAGTGACTAATATAAAACCATAACTATTGAGATTTTCACACAGTTGAATTTTCCTTTTCTTCCAATCCCCTTTAAAGTTCCATCTCTCTTTAAAGCATATATAGGATTATAGCATTTTGAGTTGTTAATATATATTCGCTTGTACTTATCTCATCTCACATTATGTTGTTCTCTTATTCTTAATTCCAGACAGACATACTTTAAGACTATTTTATTACTTCCTGCAATGTTCAGGGGTTTGGCACAGAAATTACTTTGAAATACTGGCTTCTGTCCTCCAGCTTGGTCACCAAACCCAAGGCTATATTATATAAGCTCTGTGAACTTCAGGGAACCTAGTCATAAATTAGAGATGTGGTGTTAGGATGATAAAAACAAATATATATTCAGTGCTTGGCACATAGTATCAGCTCATTGAATGGTAGTTGAAAGGAAGAAACCTTGAAACTGCTAATGTTTTTATAGGCTCCAAAATCACAATAGGATGCTTTTCTATATAATCTCATGAAATTGAGAATTTTGGCTACATCTAGCTGTTGGATATACATGTATTTCTTTGGGCTGATGAGGATTCAAGAGCACAAACTTTGGAGTTATCTGCTGGAGTTTGAATGCCTGCTGTGCCACTTATCCCCCAATAGTAGAAAGTTATCCTTTCTGTGCTTTTAATTCTTGCATATGAAATGAAGATTAAAATGATGTAACTCATAGGGCTGTTGAAATTAATCAACACATGTAAAATTCTTAAAATAATGCCTGACAAAGTGCTCCAGAAACACTAGTCACTGTACTATTATTATCTCATAGAAAAGGAAGAACCAAAAAGTGAGAGAACTTTTTAATGGAGTCAACTTTTATTAATGTATGTATCTTATTCATTCACTGACTTTGATTGTTTTTTTCCCCCTACTACTGGGAATTGAATCCAGAGATGCTCTACCACTGAGCTACATCCCTAGCCCTTTTATTTTTCACTTTGACACAGGTTCTCACCAGGCTGGCTTTCAATTTGAGATCCTCCTGCCTCAGCCTCCTGAGTCACTGGGATTATAGGTGTGCACCTCTGCACCTGGCCCAACTTTGAATTCTTAAAATTTAATTTTTCTTTTTGCTATCATAAAACATGTACATATGTTAAAAGCATGAAAAAAACTACAATAACATTTATGATGATATCATTTCTCTCCTTGTCTCACACTTACTTCCTACTCCTTCAGAGCAGTGATTTTAGCCAGTTTGGTGGGGAGGTGTTTACTTTCGATATCTCTTAATAGATATCTGTCATAGGTGTGTACATTTCTAAATAATGTGGGTCTCTATCTGTATTTAAAGACACGATGCAATGATGCCTTATTACAAAAGAGTAGGATTTAATTTTACAATGACATTTCTTTCCTAATATGCAACTTTCTTTGTTTTCCTTTCCTTTTCTTAATTTTCCTAGTGTAGATTTGGTATTGGCTGAAATCATTATGCACATTTTTGTTATTGTGACCACATACATTTTGTTCATTCCATAGTCATATCATGTCCTATGCTTAAATTTCCATTTCTAAGACATAACATTTTCCCAGAATTAATAGTTGCCTCCCTTTTCTTCTTAATTAAAAAAATGTTAGTTATTAATATATTTCTAAATTCACTGACAGATCTGTAAAATACCTCTTGAAACAGCCACATTCTCTCTCATTCCATGTGTTTTTCCTGGAAACATATTTCCTGGCCCTCCAGTTCAGCCTCTGTGTCAGGCCTGAGTTCCATCAGTGAAGTTGAGCTGTGGGTGTGGAGGGCAGGAGGATGTATTATAATAAGGGGGTTGCTATAGGGGTTTTACCTCAGGTAGGAGTTGGTTAAATAAATTATGAAGCCTGTCTTTTTCATCTGATGAAGGGAGATGTGCTCAAAATTCACAAGGCAGGAAGTTAAAGAGTGAAGATTGATGTGAAGTGGAATGCAGAGACATCTGGAACCCATGAGCATGAGCTAAAACCTGTGAATACAAGATGGAAACTGTGTCAGTTCTCACTGTCTCCGGCCTGGTGATGTGAATGTCCTGCAGGACAGCAGATGCTCTTCATCCAGACCTGAACCACGTATCTGGCCTAGGAGTTAGAGTCTACTGGTCTGGCCACTCCTCCACGACAGTGAGGTGAACCAGGAGAGAGTGGCAGAATGCGTGATCTACAAAAACACCTATTCAGCTTAAGTGTAAAAAACAAAATAGCTATTGCTTCACTTTTGCTCTCTATTTTCTTCCATGAAAATAACTCTTGTGTCTCAACTAGCCAGAAAAGTATAGGGAAGGGAATCCTGGGAAATGTACTTTAGATTAGCCATACTACCACAGCTACCACAGGTGGCCATGAGAATGTTTCTCCCAGATCTCTGACTATAAGTAGTAACTGAATGATGTCCTCAGCTGCTGCTGTCTGAAATCTGTCACCATGTGTCTGCCAAGGCCATGCCTTTCACATTCTGCTCCTAGCCAGTGACTGAACATGACAGGGACACTCAAGAAGGTTTAGTCCCAGGAGATGCTGAGCCCTCTGACAAGCAGCCTTATCCAACTTTGCCTAGAACTGCTCTGCAGCCTAACGCACATCTGCCCAGCCTCCCTTCCTTTCCTCTGGCGTCAGATCTGCATTGCTATCTCGCAGCCCTATTAAACTCTTCTGGCTCCCTCCTCATTTTCTCTCACAGATATTTCCCCTAATACATTTCTAGTGTTTCTAATCTTGTCTTTGTGTCTTCAGTCAGTCTGCTTCTCAGAGTAGCACAACTATCTTCTTAAGCCCGCTTCTCTTCAACAGCATCCTGGGAATTTCCCTCACCTTTTCCTTTTGATAAATCCCTTGTTTCTGGATCGCAGGTCCTCATCTTTCTTGTTTTACTTCCCTTTTTGGTGGAATGCATCCTCCACATGGGAGGTAAATTGTTGAAACCTTGCATGACCAAAAGCTTTATTTTAATCTCACCCTGGAGGGATGATTTGGCTGGGTATGGAATTCTAGTTTGGAAATAATTTTCTCTCAGAATTTTAAACACATTCTCCATTGCCTCATAGTTTTCAGTATAAGTGTTGGGAAATACAATGCCACTTTGGATTTCTGATGCTTTGCATGTGACCTGCTTTTCTCTCTAGAAGCTTTTTATTCTCTTACTACTAGATACTGTGAAATTTCACAATGCTGTACCTTCTTATGTGTGTTCTTTTCATTGTCTTGTGTGTTCATTGGTTCCCATCAGTTTGGGGATATCTCTCCTTCAGTTCCTCTCTGTTCCTCTATTCTTTGTGAATTCACATTTGTTAGCCATGATACTTCCTACATTGAACTGCTAATTTTCTCATTTCCTCTCTCTTTTGTTTTCTTGTTTTCTGAGCAATTCATTTACTTTCCATTACAAATTTTTGCTCTCATGTATATTTTAAATTTCTAAGACATCTTTTTGTTCCTTGGCCTTTTAAAAAAGTAACATTCTGTTCTTGTTTCATGGATACAATATGTTGTGTCACTGATGCTTCACTTTGGTTTCTAAATTTTTGTATTCCCTTCACTGTTTTTCATTAGAGTTCCTTTTTTGTTTTTATCTGAATGTGTCTTCCAATTTCTGTTTTGTTTTATTTCTGGCATGCCTGGAGATCCTTGGTTATTTTTTAATATTAAAAATGAGATACAGATAAGCAGTTTGGAACAGTTTTTGCTCATGATAGAGTTTGTGGCATAATGGATTTTACTATAGTGTGATTAGATAAGAGCCTGCAGCTCCTTCAGCTCTTGTACATGTCACCTCCTGGTTTAACCCTCTTTAGTCAGAACTGCATATACCCACCCCTAGGAACTTCTTCTAATCCTTTTCTTACTCTCTTTTTTCTCCCATAGCACTGGTTACCTGATGTTTTATTACCTAATCACTTGTTATATTTGTTTATTTTTGGTCTTCTCCCACAAGAAAATGTCACCTCCGTGAGAGCTGAGATTTTGTTGCTTTTAATTTTACTGATATTCTCCAACCAACTAGATTAGTGCCCAGGACAAAATGGATATTCAGTCAGTCAACAAAAATTCGTTAAATTGGAGGCATTCATGCATCATTATTGGTAGATATATTTCTTATGGACTTCTCATTTTGCCCAGAAAATACTAATTCATCCTCCTGCTTGGAGCCACCTGGCAGTGATGGGCAGTAGAATGTGTCTGGAGCTGCAGGGTGATCTGTCTAGGAGTCAGTGTTCTTGTAGCTAATCAAGATGAAGGGATCTGAGGTTTTACTGTTAAAATGCAGATATTCACTTATTCCCCCTATTTTTAATAAGTTGCTGTCCATTGCTCTTGTTTTAACCTGAATCTAGAAACCCTACCCACCCTTATTCACCCTGTGTAGATAGTAGTAAACCCTTACTTTTCAGTAAGAGTGAGAAAGGAACTGTCATCTCCCTGCTCATTAGGGGTTAGGTGAGAATCTGGGGCTCTTTGTCCTTATACAGACTTTCCACCAAATTTGTTCTTTGCTTATTGGTTTATCTTTAGCCCACCTTGCCTACCTGTTCCTTCAGGACTTTGATACTTACAATTTCAGAAATACTGGGGTTCACTGCCCTTGCCTCTTTTCTCTTTAACAGTGCTGAGGTGGAACCCAGGGCCTCACTTGCTAGGCAAGCGCTCAACTACTGAGCTACCCCAGCCCTGCCCTTGCTTCTAGTTGACCTTTTGCCCTCTACCCTTTCCCCTCATCTTCCCTGTTTCTCCACATGTCAGGCCCTAAGAGTGAAGGGAGCTGGAATGCAAGTTAATTACTATTATCTTTCAGTTTACCACCTCTTATCAGTTTTCATTTTTCCATTCTTTTTTTTTTTTTTTTTTGCATGTATACATTTTTCAAATCCCTCAGCTGTCATTTTGTGGAATTTGAAAGCAAGAAGAAAAAGAAATTTATTGTCTACTACTTTCCCAAAACGCATGTAAAGTATGTTAATAAAGGATATCTGCATAAACATTAGGGATTAGATATATTTACTGGATGTAAAGTACATTAATTTCAAGTAATGTGATGATTATTTTCTTTTACTCCATCTATTACAGTTTCCTGTTCCTGGTGCAAAGTAGGTATACAATTTTTTGACTGAACAGTTTTTATTCCTGGAATGGAGCTATTATGACATTTTTATAGATTGTTTGGAAAGTTTGAGGGCAGAGCACTTTGTATTGGTTTCATGCTTATGTGTTGAGATAAGAGATTTTCAGAAATCTCTTTAGTGATGAGAGATTTACAGAAAGGCCTAGACCTAATTGAATTGTGAGGTTTTAGCATTTAGGAGATAGGAAGTGGGGACTGGAAAGTGGAGGCAAAGGAGTTGAGTATAGTTGTTCACATTAACTGTAAGTACTAGATTCTGAAAATAAAATTCTGTAGTTACTGAACTTGAAATTTTTTTAATTGATTTTTTAAAAAAATAAAACAGCAGAATGAATTACAATTTATATTACATATATAGAGCACAATTTTTTCATACCTCTGGTTGTATATAAAGTATGTTCACACCAATTCTTGTCTTCCTACATGTACTTTGGATAATGATGTCCATCACATTCCACCATCATTGCTACCCCCTTACTCCCCCTCAAGGACCTGAACAGACACTTCTCAGAAGATGATATACAAGCAATCAACAAATACATGAAAAAAATGTTCAACATCTCTAGCAATTAGAGAAATGCAAATCAAAACTACTCTAAGATTTCATCTCACTCCAGTCAGAATGGCAGCTATTAAGAATACAAACAACAATAAGTGTTGGCGAGGATGTGGGGAAAAAGGCACACTCATACATTGCTGGTGGGACTGCAAATTGGTGCAGCCAATATGGAAAGCAGTATGGAGATTCCTTGGAAAACTGGGAATGGAACCACCATTTGACCCAGCTATCCTTGTCCTCGGTCTATGTGTAAAGGACTTAAAAACACCATACTACAGGGACACAGCCACATCAATGTGTATGGCAGCACAATTCACAATAGCTAAACTGTGGAGCCAACCTAGATGCCCTTCGGTAGATGAATGGATTAAAAAAATGTGACATATATACAGAATGGAATATTACTCAGCAATAAAAGAATAAAATCATGGCATTTGCAGGTAAATAGATGGAGCTGGAGAAGATAATGCTAAGTGAAGTTAGCCAATGCCCCAAAAAACAAATACCATTTTCTCTGATAAAAGGTGACTGGCTAATAGACGAACTCTAGATGAACTTGACACTTTAAAGGGAAATTACAGGTAGGGGGACCAAGGTCTCATGACAGATCAAAAGTCCCTATAATTATTCTTATATTTATGAATATAAAAATAATTCAGTAAATAGAGTATCCAAGACTTGACCCATTTAAAATGATGTGCAATTAATAGCTCTTTGTCAGTTTTTAATCTTTGGAATTCTTTCAGAATCTGCTTCCTGCATGCTATATATTTATTTTTGCATTTTTGCAGATTATATGATTAAAATATAATTAGTGGGGCAGAAGATTGTCAACATAAAGCAGAAGAGTTTGAGACCAAGTCATGCAGGTTTGTAGTTCTTACTGTAGTGAGAAGTTTATGGAAGATTTTTCAAATTTATATTTTTACCAAATTACTTAACTGCTAAGCAGAGCTTACATAGGAGCAAGACTAGTTAAGAGCCCATTAGTAATAATCTGAGGAAGCAGACATTGTTGGTTACCAATGCAACATTCCTTTCTCCATCTTTACTCCTGGCCAACAAGACTACTTTCCAGTATAAAAACAATATGTCAGATACTCTGTTTTCAACTTTCCTTTCAGCTACTGCAAAGGCATGTGATCCAGATGTGGCCAATGAGAAATCTGATAGCTTCTGGAAAATATTTTCCTTTGAAATTAAAAGAGAGGAATGCCTTTTTGGACCTTGTAGTGTGAGAACATGCTTGTGGCTGCTGTGGGCATCACAGAGTATGTCAGGGCAGAAAGGTCTGGATCTTTTTTTAATAATAAACTTCTTATTTTTGTATTCATACAGAAAAGTCCACATATCATGAGAGAATAGCTTACTAAATTTTTACAAATGCAACACAGTCATGTACCCAGCAACCAAATAAAAATCCAAAAACCCTCAGCATGCTTCCTGATCCTTCTTGAAAGTTAGACATTGTTCACCTTATAGTATAGATTACTTTTACTTGTGTGTGTGTGTATTGTTTTTTTCCCCTTTACTTAGTAGAGATGGAATCATATGATGCATACTCTTTTTTTGTGTGTGCTTTTTTAAATTCAACATTATGTTTGTGACTATCATCAGTATAGTTGGGTAGTTATAGATCTTTTATCCTTAGTGCTCTATAGTATTCCATGTTGTGAGTATATGCTATTTACCCAATTGACCTTCTTTCCTTATTAATCTGAGGTAGCATCTTTGACAAAAAACATATGATTGTAAATGTGTGGGTCTGTTCCTAATCTCTAATCTGTTTTATTGCTGTTACTCTATTTTTTGCATGAATTTTTGCATTGTTTTAGTTATAACTTTATATTACTTTATTATCCTTGCAAAATTAATTATTTTATTAAGGCTCATAGTTTGTATATTCTTTTGGATTTTCTAGATATGCAATCATATAATTTGCAAGTTATATTATTTTTTTAATTCCTTGTAATTCTTAATGATCCCCTTACCTCCTAGCTGGTTTGTTCTTCTCAACCCCTTTCCCTTGCCATGTTGCAGTGCGTGTGACCTCCATTCCGTGTTGAATAGAAGTGGTACTAATGGATAGTTTTGTTCTCACTGGGAAAGTTTTTAAGATCTTACTGTATCATGTGTGCTGTAGGTTGTTTATTTGAAAGATGCTGTTTTTTATATTAAGGAAATTGCATTATGTTCCTAATTTGCTAAGAGTTTTAAAATCATTAATGAGTACTGAATTTTGTCAATTTTTTCTCAATCTGATAAGATGGTATATGGATTTTCTTCTTTTTACTATTCACAGTTAGTTACATTGATTAATTTTCAAATGATAATCCAACATGGCATTCTTAGAGTGATATATTTTTTTCTGTTCTTTTCTTTTTATGAGAAAGATTAGTCTAATTTTTTCTCATAATATTCTTATCCAGTTTTGGAACCAATGGGATGCAGGTGACATAAAAAAATAGTTTAAAAGTGTTTCTTTCTTCTCTTTTGTTTGTAAGTCTTTGTACAGAATTGATGTCCCTTCTTTATATAGTGCAATTTGGTGGTAAAGCCATCTGAGCATAGTATTTTGTGATAGGTTTTGAATTAGGAAACATCTTTGTGTCCCTTATTTCTTAATGTTAGTACTTTTTTGTTGATTGTCAGATAGTGGAAAATATTTTACAAATTAAAACATCTTATTAATAACCATTTATATTGATTAAATATTGAAGTGATAATATTTTAGATATGTTAAATATAAGCTTAATTTCACCCATTTTTAAAAATATTTAATGTGGCTATGAGAAAATTTAAAATTATGCATATAATATATATTTTATTTTTTTACCTTGAGACAGGTATTTATCAGTATTCATTACTCATTTGTTGTCCTTGTGTATTTGTTTTCTATTGCTGTGTAATGAATTACAACAAATATAGTAGATTAAAATAATACATATTTATTATCTCACAGTTTCTGAGAATCAGGAGTCTGGGCTTGGTTTAGCTGAGTGCTCTGCTCTGGATCTCACCAGATTGCAACCAGACTAAGTTGTTCAGGCTGTCCTTGAACTTGTGATCCTCCTGTCTCAGCCTCCTGCTCTGCTGGGATTATACGCATGTACCATTGTACTGACAAATGCTATCATTTCTTGATTATTCATTACATATTATAAGACTTTCAGTATTTTATAATACAAATAAAATATAACATTTTGTTTTATATGCAATTTTGTGACTTTAAAAAAATTATAAATTGTTATTTACTATGTATATGACTTTAATTATTATTAAATTACCTGATTTACCTAGAAATCAGTTTTTTCATTTGTTTTGTTTTTGTTGGCTCAAAGATTTTCTGTAATTTTTTCTTAAAGTTTATGTACCTTCTTAGGATTTTTTTTTTTAGTTGTAGATGGACATGATACCTTTATTTATTTATTTTTATGTGGTGCTGAGGATTGAACCCAGTGCCTCACATGTGCTAGGCAGGCACTCTACCACTGAGCCACAACCCCAGCCCCCTTCTTAGGTTTTTGATGAAATTATTTTTTTTAATTAATGCTGACTTCAAATTTATTCAGGTTGTTTATATAGATTAGATGGAGCACTCTATCTACATCTTCTTTTTGTTAGACCTCTAAAAAAAAAAAACAGCTATATATAAAATCTTTTTTTTTTAAATTTTTTTATTGTTGGCTGTTCAAAACATTACATAGTTCTTGATATATCATATTTCACACTTTGATTCAAGTGGGTTATGAGCTCCCATTTTTACCCCATATACAGATTGCAGAATCACATCAGTTACACATCCATTGATTTACATATTGCCATACTAGTGTCTGTTGTGTTCTGCTGCCTTTCCTATCCTCTACTATCCCCCCTCCCCTCCCCTCCCCTCTTCTCTCTCTGCCCCCTCTACTGACATTCATTCCTCCCCCTTGTATTATTTTTCCCTTTCCCCTCACTTCCTCTTGTATGTACTTTTGTATAACTCTGAGGGTCTCCTTCCATTTCCATGCAATTTCCCTTCTCTCTCCCTTTCCCTCCCACCTCTCATCCCTGTTTAATGTTAATCTTCATCTCATGCTCTTCGACCCTACTCTGTTCTTAGTTACTCTCCTTATATCAAAGAAGACATTTGGCATTTGTTTTTTAGGGATTGGCTAGCTTCACTTAGCATAATCTGCTCTAATGCCATCCATTTCCCTGTAAATTCTATGATTTTGTCATTTTTTAATGCAGAGTAATACTCCATTGTGTATAAATGCCACATTTTTTTTATCCATTCATCTATTGAAGGGCATCTAGGTTGGTTCCACAGTCTTGCTATTGTGAATTGTGCTGCTATGAACATCGATGTAGCAGTGTCCCTGTAGCATGCTCTTTTTAGGTCTTTAGGGAATAGACCGAGAAGGGGAATAGCTGGGTCAAATGGTGGCTCCATTCCCAGCTTTCCAAGAAATCTCCATACTGCTTTCCAAATTGGCTGCACCAATTTGCAGTCCCACCAGCAATGTACAAGTGTACCCTTTTCCCCACATCCTCGCCAGCACTTGTTGTTGTTTGACTTCATAATGCTGCCAATCTTACTGGAGTGAGATGGTATCTTAGGGTGGTTTTGATTTGCATTTCTCTGACTGCTAGAGATGGTGAGCATTTTTTCATGTACTTGTTGATTGATTGTATGTCCTCCTCTGAGAATTTCTGGAAAAGAGGTTCTGTATGGAAACTTTTTGACTTGCTAGTCCAAATGAGTGTTTTGATCATTTGTAGCAGGGTGATTGAGTTTGATGTTCAAAGTTGACTTAGGCAGTCACCTTCTTCATTAGGGCAAAATATTGAGTCCTTTGAGTCGACCTCTGTCATTCTCATTCAGCTACTTTTTTGTTATCCTTACTTTTAACATATTTGGAATTTCTGAAGTTCCTTTTGAATCATTTTATACTTTTCTCTCCAGAACTGTACATCATTGTTGCTGCTAACTGGTTACATTCCTAATGAAAAGATAGTAATACTTCTGGAAACTGCTGCTTTGTGTGTTAATAATTCTCACACTGTCTTTTATACCAGCACCACAGTATTTTTTATTACAATAGTTTTATAGTAAGTTTGGAAATCAGAAAGTGTGAGACCTCCAACTTTGTTGCTCTTTTTGAAGATTATTTTAGCTATTTGAATCATTTAAGATTATGTCTTCAGTAAATCATGTTTATGTTTGTGTACAAATTATATATTCGTGTACAAATTATGTAACTTAAAATATTTATGTAAAGCTTTAAAAGCCTTAAAATTTAAAATATAAGTAGGTCTTATTCAAGCACATCATTAGATAAAATCCAGAATACAATACCGTCCTTAATTATATCAAATGGTTTTTAGAATTAATTTGACAGGATAAGTGGGGTAATCACTGGTTTTGACAAGAGAAGTTTCAGTGGTAGAGACCAGAATCACATTGGAATGGGGTAAAGATAGGACAGCAGGTCAAAAAGGGAGACAGTGACTACAGCTTTTCAAAGAGTTTTGCCATAGGGAAACAGAATGGGAGTCTTATGAGGAGGACATACTATTGAGAGTTTTATTTTTAATTTATTTTTAATCTTTAAAATGACAAATATGATAGCATGTTTGTGTGCTGATGACAATGACACACTGGAGAAGAAAAATTATTTGGGGAGAGAATGTTTATTCCGAGAGCAGAGTCTTTAGTGGGAAGGATGGGATAGAATCTATTGAGCCAAGTGGAAGACTGGTTTCTAGAAGGTGGAGAGGCAGCTTAAATACTGTGTAACAGTATTTAAGTTTTCTGATTGCTCCTGTTTTCTTAATGAAATAAAATATCATCATTTTAGAGATCAGAGTAAGCATTAAGATTTGAGGAGAGGCTATCCCAGAGACAGTGAAAGTAAAATTTTTTAAAGGGAAGAAATTTACTAGGAATTTTGCATGTTGCTAACTATGTACTTTAAATTTGTCATCTTGAATTTAAAGTGAGGCCAGTCAGTATAGCTGATTGTTTTTCTCCAGTAGCACAGAATTTAAGTGTGTAAAGGGATTATTATGATGTGCTCTGGGATACCGTCAAAGTAAAGAGGAAATTGAAGATGTTGAATCAGCTAATGAATAATTTATAAAGTAGTTGGAATCAGTTTAACAGTTTTGATGAGGTTGATACTGGTGCAATGGAGTCACTAGAGAAATCTGATGAGTTAAAGGGTTATAAGATGGGGATGCGTAAAGTCAAGATAATAGCTGTTGATTGTGATCATATGTGACTATGGGAAAGATAACTGACCTGGAGTGGAGATAGAAATTGTTGGAAGTAAGGAAGTTTAGGAAAGGTGAATCCAGATTATTAAAAGGATTGTCTCTGTGTAGTGATGGAAAGGAACATTGTCCACGAGATTTTAAACCAGGAACTAAAACTGTCTAGAGACTGCCTTTTTTGAGTCCCTCTTTAACAACTACATAACTAAAAACATTTTTTTTATTTTAAAGTAAAGTATGGTTATTGAGAAAAACAGATAAAGTTAGAATAAAATGAAAAGTATTCATGTTCTCACCCTTACAGATATTTCCTATTTGTTTTTGATGAATGTCCTTTCAAACTTTTTTAAATTTATACACAGTGAATTTTTTAAAAATATATAAGATCATCCAACTTGTTATTTAGTTGTTTGCCTTTTAAAGTTAACCAGAGAAAGCAGCAAATAACTGAAAATAAATATAGAGATGATAATCATTGACCACATAATATTCTGATAAATGACTAACTCCATATGCAATGATGGCTAATGACAGATTCATTTTGTATTTATCATTTGATTATGGAATTTTCTCTTGCACTTGATTTAATATTGAGTTTCATTTATCATGGCTTCTAAGAAATTTACTGCTAATGTGCCCATAAAGGGCCACATTAAGTGATTGATATGATAACAAAGTTAAAAGTGACTTAGAACTATGAAGGTGGAAAATCGTTAATGATTATTGCTCATCAGTCAAGTACATCCCATTCCACTGTAGCAACCAGCTTGAAGGACAAGGACAAAATGATGGAAGCTGTTAAAGGATCTGTTTCAGTGAAAGCAATGAAACTAACAACAATTTCAAGAAGGGAATGTCAAGAAACTTCTAGGGACCTAGTCTGAAGACCTGGCATAGAAGCATGTCTTATTGTATGACTGTCATGGCTGAAGCACAAAGTTTGTTTTATGATGCTAATGTAAAATAATAATTATGATTTCACAGAATAAGAAAATATTCTGAGTCAAGTAAGAGTGACCATGGCCTGGGAACATGTATTCAGGTTACCTGGAACAACATGGTAGAAGAAAGAGCTTTCTTAGTCACAAAATAAAGTAGATGGGGTCAACAGGTAGGCAAACCAGAAAGAGGCAGAGAAATCTCTTCTATAGGATTCAGATATTATCTTTAATGAGGAGAAGAAATCTTTTATGGGATTCTGATGTTGTCACATTCTTGGATATAGGGTAGGTAGAGGCCAGAGGTCTACCAAGCTTTGTATGTATTTCAAGAGTTTCACCTGTAGTCACAAGAATGCTAGGACAGATACAGAGGTTGATAGTAAATGGCTACTAAAAGTGACTAAAGGTAGCCTAAAATTACTTTGGCTCTTGATCTGTAGCATCCCCTCCTCCATGTAATCACAGTATTCTAGATGGCCAAGATTAAGCAGTCTGCAGGCTTTTGAATACGGATATGGCTTCTTGAAACTTCAGTTCATAATAGCATTGAAAGAGAAGCCTTGAACCCTACTATGAAATTGAATGTAATGCTTGCTCTGGATAATTTAAAGTGAGTAGTGAGTGTGTGCTGATGTAAGGCAGCTGGAGAATTTTTATAAATTAGATAAGCTGATTTTGAAAAAAAAAAAAATGCCAGGCAGAGTCTTCAATATGGATGAAAATTCTCTGTTGTGGAAACAGATGCCTGAAAGAATTGTCATCCACAAAGAGGCCAAATCAACGGAGTTTCAGGACTTCCAAGGACAGGGTAACAGTCTTGCTTGGGGGCAGTGGGGAAGGCTACAAATTGAAACCTTTTCTATCTGGCACAGTGAGAATCCCAGAACGTTCCAGCCCACCAGTAAGCACACACTGCCTGTGTCCCATAGCAGCAATAAGAACTGCTCCTCTTCCAAGGTACTCTCTTGAACTGCTGTGCCAGGGAAATGGAAAAGTACCGTTTAGAGAACAACACACCTTCCAAGATTTTTTGATGCTCAAGTAGTCAGGTCTGTTGTTTTTTTTTTTTTCTTTTACCATACTACTTAGGTTTTTAAATTATTTTGGAAGGTGAACCCTACTATAAAATGATGAGCTTGTATTTTCTCCTAATATTCTTCTAATAGTTGTGATTGTTTACTTGTATTGATATTTAATTCTTGAGGAATTTACTTTTGTGCTAATTTTGTTAAAAAATACCCTCAAAGCAGCCATGTGCTGTCTTCATCCCTAACTCCAAGGAGTGAGTCCTGATTGAGACCAGCCAATTGTCTGGTCCTGCTCTCCTACTGATGATTCACTCAGGGATGGATATTTACTGAGAAGTGGTCCTTCTTCTTAAAAAGTGTTCAAAGCAGGGAACCCTTGATTTTTGCCTCTAGAAGAATGTTCTAGCCATCCTAGCAAAAGGCAAGCTAGCCTAGCGTAACGCTAACTTACCTATGTTGGAAGAATAGAAAGATAAAAAAAACTTGGGGTCCTTGATAGCATCCTTGAGCTTCTGAATTAACCTATCCTGTGACCATTAACTCAGGCATTTCTGTTATGTAAAGTAAAAATGTCCTCATCACATAAGTCTCATTGAGTTAAATTTTATGTAACTAAATTCATCCTTACTCACACACCTATTGCATGAAATGCATGTTTTATATGCCTGGTTAGCTATACCATCTAGAATTATAAGCCCCATTTCTTAATCCTTTTTTTTTTTTCTTCCAGATTTTAACTCTTTCTATCTCTCTTCTAGGAAAACAATCTAATTAATGTTTCAGTGTCTGCTTTCTTTTTGTTTCCATCTGTTAAATATATTTTTGCCATTAGCTTTTATTTAGAATGCCTCAGTCACTGTGCAAAGTTGCCCTTTTAAAATAAGAGTTACATTTTGTTTTTTAAAATAACAGCTTCATTAACTTCTACCATACAGTTCACCAAAAGTGTGAGTAGTTTTTAGCATATTTACAGACTTGTGCAGCCATCACCATGTCAATTTCCAAACACCCGAAGAATAGTAGTCATTATCCAAAGCCCTACTTAGACCTGAGCTCCTGCCAGTATGTTTTCCATCTCCGTGGATTTATCTGTTTTGAACATTTTATATAAATGGAGTCACAAAATGTGGTTCTTTGTGCCTGACTTATTGGAATTGCTGGGTTACAAGCTCACTCTTTGTTTAATCACTCCAAGGACTGCAGGATGGTTTTCCAAAGCCAGCACACCATTTTACATTCCCACCAGGATAGTGTTTTGAGGCTTTCGATTTCTCCAGAATGATTTGGATATTTTTTTGGACCCAGACAGAGAAGCTGAAGGGTTTGTGAGGGTATGTGCGCGTGGCAGCAGGGGGGCAGGTAAAATATATATATATATATAATATAACACATACTATTTTAATCATTTTTAAGTGTGCAGTTCTATGGCATTAAGTACATTCACATTGTTGTGCAACTGTAACCATCATCCACCTGTGGAACTTTTCTTATCTTCTGGAATGGAGTAGCTGTTCCCTTTAAACAGTAACTCTTCATCCTCCTACCACTGGCCTCTGGCATCTGGCATTCTACTCGTCTATAATTTGCCTGTTCTAGATACTGCATATAAGTAGAATCATACAGCACTATCTTTTTGTGACCTGTTTACTTCACTTAGCATATTGTCTTCCAGGAAACCTGAGTTTTTTAGAGGAAGTGTTTGATGCATGTAAATGTATTTCTTTAATATTCTGTTCTTTTATTTTATGCTCTCCATATATCATCTCCAAATCATTTGGAGAAATTAGAACCTTCAAACACTACTCTGATAGAATATAAAATGGTGCAGCTGCTTTGGAAAATTTGCAGGCCTTCACATGATTTATCAAGATTTACCTGTGACATACCATTCCACACTCAGGTTTATACACAAGAGAAAAGGGTAATGAATGTACACACATGCTTTAAAAGCTTATTTAATATGTGGACTATTATTTATCTTTTTTTTCTCTCTAGAGATTTTTAAATCAGTGTCCTGCTTTTAATTCATTATTATTTCCTTTTGTAATTCCCTTTATGCTAGGCTTGTAAATGCTGTATGTCATAAAAAGAACTGCATTGAGATTAGCAGACAATTTTGTCTTGCCCAAATTTGTTTACTTCATTGTATAGTATTGCTATAATACTTAAATGCTTTTAAGAGTAATTATTATCTAATTCTTATTTTTCTGTGATGTAAAGTAAATTATACTATGTTTAAGAACATAGACTCTGGAATCAGACCACCAGTTTAAATCTGCTACTTACCAGCTGTTTGATCTGGGCCTTTCTGGGCCTCTGTTGTCTCATTTGTGACAGCAGGCTATTATCTGCCTTATTCCTAGGATTTTAAGCATATTGGTGTGCTTACTAAGAACAGTACCTGGCACATAATATCTGCTATAGAAGAGTTTGTTGTTTTTTTTATTATTACCATTATCACTGACATTTTTGCATTATTTTATAGATAAATAATTTGGGTGTTCAACTCTGGATTGCTGCTAGTATTTTTATGACAATCTTGACTTTCCTGAAGTCTCAATATGGTACACAAATTATTTCTCTTATACCTCTTTAATTTTTTCAAGTATGAACTTCCATTCACTGTATTTTTAGTACCTAAGGTATTATTTGACACATAGTAATTGCTCAATAAAAATCTAATGAATGAATGTATGCCTGGAGGTCAGAAGTCCAAAATAATATTAGGGATTCAAGTCAAGGCATCAGCAAGCTACATTCTTTTCTAGCAGGCTCAAGGGGGGAACATTGCTTTTTCAAGCTTAAAGAGGCTGCTCATATTCCTTGGTTTATGGATGCATCACTCCAACCTTTGTTTCTACTGTTATCTCTTCCTCTGTGTCTCCTGCTTCCCTCTTATAATGACTCTTGCAGTTACATTGGGTCCACCCAGGTAATCCTGCATCATCTTCCCATCTACAGATCTTTAACTTAAATCAAATGTGGAAAGTCTCTTGCCATGTAAATTAACTTATTCAAGTTTGGGGGAAAGACATGTTGTCTTTGGTGGCCTATTATTTTGCCTACTTGATCTTCTTTTATTTAAACTCATTGAGTGGAAGGCACATCGGATGATATCTTATCCAGTATCTTTATTTTAAATATGAAAAAACTGAATGAGGCCACAGAGATTTTTTTTTTTTTTTTGGCCTCTACACTTATTATTTTTTTTAAATTTAGGAACAGACTTCGCTCACTTTTGTATGCTTAACTATACTCAAGAACAATATCTTGAACATTTTATGTGCTCAGTAACTATTTTTTCCTGGTTAGTGATAGAAACCAGATACATTTGTCCTCTGATCTGGTCTTTGTAAATTAGTGTTATTGAAAGTCTTATAAGAAGTCACAGACAGAAAATACCATGAAACATAGTGATGTGTTTTTCTTTTGTAATTAAAAGGATTAAGTATTCAATACTAAAAATACTACTTTTTAAAAGATGTTGGTTTCCTCTCTCTGGAAGGGCAGGCAAGGGAAGGAATAGAGGAGAGGGGAATAGGAATAAAAGAAGGAAAAGAAGGGGAGGGGAAGGGAAGAGAAGATAGTACAGTGGTGTTTCTTCATTGGCAAAAGTCATTATTTCATTCTTTATGGCTGAGTAAAAACTCCATTTATATCACAATTTCTTAATTCATTTATCTATTGCCAAGCATCTTGGTTGATTCCATAATTTGGCTATTGTGAATAAACATTGTAATGGCTATATCACTATATACACAATTTTAAATCTTTTGGATAAACATGAAGGAGTGGGATAGCTGGGTCATATGGTGGTTCCATTCCTAGTTTTTTGAGGAATCTCCACACTGCTTTTCAGTACTAATTTATAGTCGTACAATAATGTAAAAGTGTGCCTTTTTTCCCACATCCTTACCAGCATTTATTATCATTCACATTCTTTCTTTTTTAAAGAGAGAGAGAGGGAGAATTTTTTAATATTTATTTTTTAGTTTTCTTTTTTGGGGGACACAACATCTTTATTTTATTTTTATGTGGTGTTGAGGATTGAAACCAGCACCCCGCGCATGCCAGGCGAGTGCGCTACCGCTTGAGCCACATCCCCAGCCCCTCACATTCTTGATAATTGCCATTCTGACTGGAGTGAGATGAAATCTTAGTGTAGTTCCTAATTGCTAGAGATACTGAACAGTTTTTCATATATTTCTTAGCCTTATATGTTTCTTCTTTTGAGAAGTTTCTATTTAATTCTTTGCCCATTTATTGATTGGGCTATTTGGTTTTTAGGCATTGAGTTTTTTGAGTTCTTTATATATTCTGGATATTAATCTCCCTGTCAGAGGAGTAGCTGGCAAGATTTTCTCCCATTCCGTAGGCTCTCTCTCTTCTCTCTCTTAATCATTACCTTTGCAGTGCAGAAGGTTTTTAATTTGACAGCATCACACTTACTGATTTTTATTTTTATTTCTTGAGCTTTAGTGTGACGCTTTAGTAGTTACTTTTTAAAAGTATCTGTGGCAATATTCCCTTTTTCATCTCTAATCTTGTTAATTTGGTTCTCTCTCTTTTTGTTAATTTGACTAAAGGTTTATTAATGTTATTTATCTTTTCAAAGAACCAACTTTTGTTGCATTGATCCTGTGTAATTTTTTATTCTCAATTTCATTAATTTTGGCTCTGATTCTTATTATTTCTTGTCTTACATTGACTTTCGAGTTTTTTTTCTTTTCTTTTTCTAAGGTTTGAGGTAGAGCTTATTTATTTGTGGTCTCTCTGTATTTTTAATGTAGACACTCAGAGCAGTGAATTTTCCTTTTGTTACTGTTTTCATACTGTACCAAAGATTTTAATGTATTGTTGTTTTCATTTGTTTGTAAGAATTTCTTCTTTGATCCATTCCTCATTTAAAAGAGTATTGCTTAATTGTTTTTCTTGCTGTTGATTTCTAGTTTCATTCCATTAGGGTACAGTAGAATGCATGGAATTTTATTGATCTTTTTATATTTGCTAAGACTTGTAATGTGATCAGAAGCTGCCAAAAGAAGGTGAATTTACCAGTTTTGGTGTGAAATATTCTGTTAATGTCTATTAGGTCCATTTGATTTATAGTATTAGTTAGGTTGGAAATATCTTTATTGATTATGTACTTTGATGACCGGTCTATTGATGATAAGGGTGTATTGAAATTATCCAATATTATTGTGTTGAGATCTATCTGGGATTTAATGTCAAAGAGTATTTTTTAAATGTTACTGGGTGCATTGACATTTGGGGTACATATAGTTACTATTGTTATATCTTCTTGGTGGATCATTTCCTTTACCAGGATGTAATGGCCTTCTCTATTGTTTTTGCTTGAAATCAGCTTTGTCAGATATCAGGATGGCTATTCTAGCTCGTTTTCAAACTCCATGGAATATTTTTTTCCCATCCTTTTACCTTCAGCCTGTGAGCATCTTTGCCTATGAGATGAGTCTCTTGAAAATAGCATATATTTGGATCTTGTTTTTTGATCCTTTCTGCTAATCTATGTCTTTTAATTGGAGAATTAAGACCGCTTACATTCAATGTTATTATGGATATGTTTTTGGTTTGCTGAGTTTTTTGGGTCATATTTAATTTTGTCTTGATTCTCATTTAATGATTAGTTGCAGAAAATTTTCCCTAATTGATCTTCACTTATTTGAGAGTTTTGGATTTTGTTTTTGAGTTCCTCTGCACGGTATTTATCTTTGAGGATTATTTGTAGTGCTGGCTTAATTGGCATTTATTTATTTATTTATTTATTTTACTTTATCTTTGTCCTGGAAAGTTTTTATTTTCCCATTAAATATGAAAGATAGTTTTGCTGAGTATATCAATCTTGGCTGACAGTTATTTTCTTCTAGAGCTTGGAATATCTTATTCCAGGCCCTCCTTGATTTTAGTGTCTGTAGAGAAGTCAGAAGTGAGTCTTATTGGATTTCCTCTAAATGTGACCTGATGTTTCTCTCTTGCAGTTTTTAATATTTTTTTCCTTATTTTTTAAGTTAGGCATTTTGATTATGATGTGTCTTGAAGAACTTCTGTTTTGGTCAGGTCTCTTTGGGGTCCTATATACCTCTTGTATGTGTGTCTATCTCATTTCTGGCAGGGGGGGATTTTCTGCAACAGTCTCATTGAAAATGTTCTTAATTCCTTTAGCTTGTTATCTCCACATTTTCTTCTCGCAGTGACTCTCAGGTTTGGTCTCTTGATGTCCAAAATTTCCTGTATACTCTGATCATGTTCTGTATTTTTTTTCCTTTTATTGTATTCCATATACTTAAATTCGTGTATTCTGTTCTCAAGGCCTGATGTTCTGTATTTGAGGGCTGCAGTTCTATTTTCTACACAGTCTAATCTGTTGGTGATGCTTTCAAGTGAATTTTTAATTTGATTTGTTATATCTTTTATTTTTAAGAGTTCTGATTGGTTTGTTTTTACTATTTCTATTTCTTTAATGAATGGTCTCATCTCCTGCATCTACTCTCTTAGCTCATTCCTTAGATCTTTTTTTAGTTCATGGAATAATCCATTTTTATCATTTTTCTCATCCACTTCTGTATCTGTGGGATCCTTTCTTAGAAGATTCTGAGTTTTGTGGGGAGATGTTTGCCTGGTTCCTCATTTTTTTTCAGAGGTCCTGGACTTGTGCAACAATTGAAGTGGATTCCCCTTCCTCTTTTAATACATAGTCTTTATGCATGTATTTTTTTCATTTGTATGTATTAGACACAGTCTTTAAAATGAAATATACCATAAATCTAATGTTATATTTTTTTCATAACATAGTAGTGGCATGTTTTATTATTGTTGTTGTTGTTTTGCTTATGTCTGATTCTTAGAGAAGTAAATTTCTGTGAATATATCATTTTTTTTATAGATGGGAGCAGTTATATATATCTATGTTATAAAGGCATAGAATTACATCAAGGGACTGTGTTCTGAAATGAAAAATTATCTAGTGCATTTTTAAAGTTGAGAATTTTTGTTTGATGTGGAATTTTGCTTACTTATTATTGAATGTCAGTAAACATTATTCTTAGAACCTCTGTATTTATAGTTGCTATCTGGTTATGTTTGATACTTTGACAGCAGTACAGCATTTTTAGGTACTATGTCATATACTTCATCATACTTTATCTTAATGGTCTGAAAGGTTAATGCTTCCTCTAAGGTTTTGATTTGTTTAGTTTTGCAGTGCTAACCATCAAACCCAGGTCTTGCACATGCTAGGCTTGAACTTTATCATTGACTTATATATGTAGCCCCAGTAAGTGATCTGATTTATTTCCAAACATTAATTACAGTCTGGAGAAAAATGACTAATTAATATATATGGTTCTCCCAAAGTATGAGTGACTCCCAAAGCAATAGTCTAATCTCATTTAAAATTGAGGCCATTGGAATGGGCAAGAATCTGGAGGACACGATCTCCAAAACACAGGGAACAAAAGCAAAAATAGACAAATGTTTTTATATCTAATTTTATGTATAACAAAGGAAGCAATCATCAAAGTGAAGAAACAGCCTACAGAATGGGAGAAAATATTCGCAGACTATACATGTGATAAGGATTTAATGTCTAGAATACATAAGGAAGTCAGAAAAAATCAAATTCCAACAATTTCTAGCAAGACATACAAATGGCCAGTAGGCATATAAAACAAATGTTCAAGATCACAGATTATCAGAGAAGTGCAAATCAAAATGTCAGTAAGATACACTTCACTCCAGTAAGCATGGCTACTATCTAAAAGACAAAAAGATCAGCCTAGGGGTGTAGCCCAGTAGTAGGGGGTTTAGCTCAGTAGTAGTGTGTGCTTCAGATGTGCAAGACCCTGTGTTTGATTCTCAGTAGCAGCCAAGGGGGGAAAAAAGATAAAAAGGGCTGGTAAGTGAAGGTATGGAAGAAAGGAACCCTTGCACACTGTTGGGGAGTGTAAAGTAGTATAGCTATTATATAAAACAGTGTAGAGGTTCTTCAAAATTTTCAAAATAAAAAACTACCATATCATACCATATATACCACTCCTGGGTATATATCCAAAGGAAATGAAATCAGTATGTCAAGGAGGCATCTGCACTTCATGTTCATGACAGCGCTGTTCACAATAGCCAACAAATGGATGGTTAACAAATTAACAAATGGTTAATAGCCTAAGTGTCTATTAACCAATGAGTGGATAAAGAATACACACACGCGCACACAATAGATTACTATTCAGCCATAGAAAAGAAAGAAATCCTGTCATTCCTGACAACATGGATAGAATTGGAGATGATTATGTTAAGATAAATTAGGCACAAAAAGAAAAGTACTGTACAATCTTACTCAATATGTGGAACTTCTAAAAGCCTGTTTCATAGAACTGAGCATAGTATGGTGGTTACCAGAGGCTCAGGGGAAAAATTGGAAAGGTTGATCAGTGAAAACTAAGTTGCAACTAGGAGTGAGTAGTTCTAGTGTGTTGTGCCTCTCTGAATTGCTGAGGCTGTACTTGAACTTGTGATCTCCTTGCTTCAATCTCTTTTGAGTTGCTAGAATTATAGATTTGTACCACTTCACATATTTTTAAAGGCTGCAGAGACGTGTGCTTTCTGATGTTATATAAGTTATACAGTGTTCTGTTAATCCCATGATTACATACCTTTATTTTGTCTACTAATATGATACATATAAAATGCTTTGCAGCTGTAAAAGTAGATCGGGTAAAAGTACATGCTAACTGGTAATGGTTAGTGTCATATTTTTATTCTCTCAGTGGACAAATGTTAATTTAATTTTACAATGCATTCATTGTTAAACATTATTGTTATATTCACTGAGTGAAATCATAATCTGACTTTCTTTTTTCTTGTTAGCAACTTGAATTGGTGGAACCAAGTGGCTGGATTCATGTTCCCTTAACTGATAATCATAAGAAGCCAACTCGAACATTCATGATACAGATTGCTGTTCTAGCCAATCACCAGAATGGGAGAGATACCCATATGAGACAAATTAAAATATACACACCAGTGGAAGAGAGCTCTATTGGTAAATTTCCTAGATGTACAACTATCGATTTCATGATGTATCGTTCAATAAGGTGACTTTAAAGTGGAGCAAAAGTGACGAATCCTTTGTTTTGTTCTGTTATAACATTTTATGTTGGAGATCTTTATTGAAAAATGCTTCAGTTATTTTGCAATTTTGTATACATTTAAAAGTATTTTAACTTTGATAAATAAATTTTGGATCTTATTGTCTCAGTTTTCTTTAACATACAATTAAGCTCATAGATTTTACTTTACTAAAAAAGAATTCAAAGCCAATCTGTATATTTCCCTTGTATTAAAAAAAAACTAGTTTAACTGAAAATTTCAGTATATACACAGTTTTCTAAATCAACCAGTTGATCATTTCATGTAGTGATCATTGCATATTTGAGAACAAAACTATGTTTTACCAAAGTGTATATAACCTCTAACAAGTCAAGGTTACCCCCAACACACACACCTTTCATTAAAGGAAGCTTATTTTTTAAAATACTGGATCTTTAAAAAAAAATAGTGTCAAAATGAACTTGATATTAGCTGTCAGATAAGAACCATCTGATTTGGGAATATCATTAATTGTCTTATGTTTACTTCCATGAAACACTTATAACCCTAGGGTTATCTATATTCTGACAATATTATGTTGGAGACTAATGTTATAATCTGCTGTTTATCTCAATTCAAGCAATACTTATAGTTAGTTTCAAACTTTGGTGTGACACGATCATTTCCTGGATATAACATGTCCTGTGAAATTTTTAAAAATAAATAAAAGTGTTTTTTTTATAAAGATTTTAAATAAACACATAAAAATCCCTGGCACCACAGAAAAACAAAACAAAACAAAAGAATATTATATATCTGACAGATATTTGTGTCTAAAATATATGAAGAACTCTTACGATTCCCCAGTCAAAAGAAAAACCAATCCACTTAAAAAGTGAGCAAAAGATTTGAGCTTCACCAGCTCAAACTATGTGACTGGTCCATTGTATTCCTACATTTGTTAGAGAAATGAAAGCCTATGTCCATATAAAGATTTGTATGTGAATGTTCACATACAATTGTTCATGTGTAAACGTAAGAAAAGGAGTAAAAGTAGAAAACATACAGCTTTGTAATACAGATACAGTCTCCTTTACCCATAATGTTTGGAACCAGAAGTGTTTTGAGTTTGGGATATTTTAGATTTTGAAATACTTTGTAGATACATAATGAGATATCTTGGGGATGGGAACCCAAGTTTCCAAACATGAGATTCATTTATGTTTCATATAATACATAGCTTAAAGGTAATTTTATCCAGTGTTTTTAGTGTGGAATTTTAAATTAGTCACAGAACACTATAAATGAACAACTCTTCAAAAGGACCACTTCATTCAACTGATTTGTGTGTGTGTGTGTGTGTGTGTGTGTGTGTGCGGGTGCCTAGATTTTGGGTATTAAACAGATGTATTAAGGAAACCAAGACAAATTGGATGCATGCCTTGCTTTCCATTGGCTTACAGTCCACTAGCAAAATATTACCTCTTTAATCAAATCAGAAATAGAAAGTGATAAGATAATTAATTGGCAAATTAGAGTGCAGAGGAGAAAGGAAAGTTTACTTCTTGTTCCAGGAAGATAGAGGTGAATCTGAAGACATTTTGGAGGAGGTGGAATTTTGGAAAGAAATACTATCTATGATATCAGCTAGTTTTTCACTTTTCAAACTCATTCTTGAATCCAGACTGTCATTGTTTTTATATGAGTCACAACAATTAATTTGAAACAGATGATTTATATATTCAGAAGATCCAAGTGATGTTTTGTCCATTTTCATTTACTCCTGTTTAAAAGCATTCAATGACTAAAACTCAAGACAAATCTTGAAAAGTAATTTTAGACTCCATACATTCTTTTATCCATTCTGTTAATTTAGCAGAGAATCAAGTATATATCACTTATTTGATAACATCAAAATAGCTTTTATAATTATATATAACTTATTTGATAACATCTATCTCTAGTGTTTTACAAAATTGTTTTTGCTTAAAATTCTTAACTGGAAAAATATTGGTTCATCATGTATTGTTTTTAATTGAATTCTAGGTTATTAGTTTTAATTTATCAATTAGATTTTTAAAACAATTTCAAAACATTACATTAAAACATTAGGAAATTTAATTTGTGCAGTTATGGTTATATGAGAACATTTTTGCTTTGTAGATCTTTTAAGCCAAGATTATCTTTTGCCCACATTGTTCTGGCTTTCCTGGCTTCTGTTCTGACTCCCTGGAGTATGGTGTTGGGAAATGTTTGATGTACAAGGCTCTTTACCAACCCTCTACAGGGAAGTCTCTGTGCTGCCTGTTCTGGCTTCGCTCAGTTGTACCCAGAAAGCCTTGGAGAGAGGAAGATGAGAAAGGAGAAAGCTTCTGGGATTGGTTTATTAATTGTCCATGATGTCGATTTACTCTATTAACAGGAAAAAACTTAAACCTATTTGGAAAACTCGATGCTATAAGACTAAGAAAATGTATAATCAATGGCACTTTTATATGAAAAGTAAAAGATAATTTTAGTACCGTTAGCCAGTCTATTTTTCAATTTTATATGAAAGTACCTTCACTTTATTCCAGGACTAGCTCCACCCGCATTGTTTGTTTTCTCTTTTTTGGTAAACAGAACCAACTTCTATTTTGCAAGCAAGCACATTTACCATTGGACCAGTTTAGAATTGTTCTACCTGATTGTGAAGCTTTTTCTGAATGAATATTTATTTCCCGAGATGACATTCAATGTTACCTTGATTGATGCTCTAGCATTTACCATTTCAGTCAAAATTGCTACATTTGTAGCCACCGACTCCCCTGTTGAAGTTCACTGATCACCCTAAGATCTCCTTCTGCTATGCATTCGCTTTTCTATTGTTGAGAGCAAATGACTGTTTTCTCCCTGTGGTCTTAGAAATAATTCTCCAAACTGTTTTTATAGACTTTATTTAGAAACGAGCTCTCCTCTTTACACTGGCATTCATCTGTAACTGGAGATCCAGATTTTAACACATCATTTCCTGTTATTACTATAGCAGTATCAAAATACTGACCACTTACCAAGAAGTGAAGCATCCAAAAGACTGAAGCAGAGAGTTCAGCCAGCTATTTGTTTTTCAACTGTGAAAATTTACAAGAATCACATGTTAAATGGATATGAAGACGAAGTGGAAGAGAGAGCCCTGGTAAAAAGAGTTGGTAAACCATTCAGGTATTGAGTTATAGCACAATCAGGTGTTTATCAAAAATAATGGAAAGAAATTCAATCTGAAAAACAGGGCCTGTTTTTTCAGGGTAGTATTCAGCAAAGTTTTCTTTCATTTTTTTCCTAAGCCTTCCAGGCAGTTTAATACAAAATTAATTTCTTGACATTTTCAATTGTTAGATGAGTAACTGGGTGTAATTTTGACTCCTGTCTTTTATCTCTCTATACTAAATAGCCCTAAGTCCTGCAGCTTCTTTCTCCACATTATTACTAAGAGTTTTATCCCCTTCACATTGTTCAAGGTCAATTGCTGGAAACTCCCAGCTGGACAATTGGCTTTAGTTTATGCAAAGATGGAGTTATCCAAATAATTTTCCATCATATGGCTTTTTATAAATATCTACACTAATCCTATATTACTTTATAAATTTACCTATATAAATAAATATAGAGTCTTTTGATGTCCCTTCAAGACCATACATTGCTCTTCCCTGCCTCTTTTATAATTTTTAAAAATTATTCTCAGACTCTGTTCTAGCCAAGCAAATAAATACACTTGTCTATTTTAAGCACACAACTCCCTTATTTTAGTGTGTAACACTGAATGGCTGTAATCTTGTCATTTTCCTGCCAATTTATATATCATTCAAAAGCCACTCCCTGGAATGCCACCTCCAACAGAAACTCCCTGCTTTTCCATACACACTCGTCACCTCCAACAGAAAGGAGGCGAGTGTGTACGGGGAAGCAGGGAGTATCCAAGCAAACAGAATTGCCACTGTTGACTGGTTTTCTAGAGCTGAACACATTGTCTCCCTGAAAAGCAAAGAACAATATTGTTTGTGCAAAGAAAAAGGGGGAGTGAGTATCAGGTAGGCAATGACAAGTGTCTGGGCCTGGGCACCCTCACTGCAGACAAAATAGCAATATACCTTAGAGGATGAAGTGAGATCATAAATGTGAGCACTTAGCACAGTGCCTGGCAAATCATAAGCATTCAATAAAGAAGTAGCAGCTGTTACTGCTGTTATGTTAAGTTGGGCCTGAGAAATCTCTGGGGGCAAAATGGGATTTCCTTCTTCCTCATCAATTCTGCTGGACTTTGGAAGAGAACTGCTAGTTATGTAAAACCATGTGTATGGTGACCTTCAAATTCCTTTTCCAGTCTCTCTGTTTTATCTCTACAATTGGCCATCTGTGTCCTGAGGTCCCACATCAGTGGATTCAACCAACCATGGATGGAAGATGCAGTTTTTGAAAGAAAGCTTAAATTTGTATTGATCGTGTATGAACTTCTATTCTTGCCCTTATTTGCTAAATAATAGAATATAACAACTATTTTCATAGATTTGAAGTGATAAATGTGTACAGGAGGCTGTATATAGGTTATGTGTAACTACTACACCATTGTATATAAGGGCCTCAGGCATCTGCAGATTGTGGTATTTGGAACCAATCCTCAATACTGGGGGGACAGCTGTACTATCACCTCACTAAAATATCAATTATAGAGAACTTGATTGTGTATACAGCAGTAGAAGTTTCTAAATTCAGTATATATTACAGGGGATGGGGGTTAAGACTGCCTTTTGACTTTGATCAACTATGTTGTTGTCCTTGGAGCTCATCCAAAATATTAAAACTATTTTCAATTTTAGCAAAAAATCAAGGAATACTTGTTAAAACCTTCTTATGTCACAAGCTGAAATGGATGCTGAGCAACCCTGTCAGTTCTTCACACACACACACACACACACACACACACACACACACACACACACTCCCTGAAAGGGGCACAGCTCCAGCACATTGAGACTGTGTCTAGCTTTAGTTCTAAGGTGCTCACCTAGACCCAGTCCTTACTCCAGATCCTGGTCTGAATCTTTTTCTTATTCCTGCGCTGTCTTGACTCTTTAGAAGTTCATAATAAGCACTATATCCCTCACTCCAATCTTGTATTCTCTTATTGTGTTCTCAGATGCAAAATTTACTTTGATTAAATTTTCTTTATTTTGATGAATGGAGTAGAAATCCCTATTCTAGATAATCTCTAATGAAATAAAGATTCTATATTTAGGAACTCTGTACCAATGAGAAATGATAAATATGGTGTGGCTTATGAAGATAAATACATTTTGGCTAGAAAGTACATTTTCTAAAGATTTAGTTAAAAGGAGGAATAATCCAAAGTGTCAATTTTTAATTATTAAGGATACCTGATTGTTCATCCCTATCATATTAACAAGATGCTTACAACTGTGATAAGTCGTGTTTACAAACAGTTTCCAGGAGGAAAACATTGCATCTTTTTTCAATCAACATATGTTAGTTAATGCCTTAAATCATGTAGAATGTGAATAAGTTGAAAACATGTTTTCAATTAAAGAACTTACAGTCTAGCTGATGACTAGGAACACACGAAAACATTGCCAAACACTCAGTGAAAGGTGATAATGAATGAAACAGATAATCAATATTAATTGTTTTAATAAGGGAAAATATCATTAGTGCCCAGAGAGGTCATTAAGGTTCTTCTGGGAGAGAAGGATGAATGTAGAGACAGCAGAAGGGCTCCCTTTTATATGAAGTTGAGATTCTGGACAAGGTGAAAAACAAAATGAAGATGAAGGCAGAATATTCCCTGCCTTTCTGATTACGGCGTGTTGACGTATGTGTTTTTAAGTCTTGGCCACTCTGGGCTTCTCATGAATCTCAGACTTGTGGCACAGCTGTGCTAACTGAGGCAGGATGCGCAGGAAGGAGGGTGAGCCATGCCATTATTCTTCATCATTGTTTCAATACCTACTCCTCAGGGATGGAGTAGGGGGTGGAGGTAAGCTCAGGGTAAAGGAATTGAGCTTTCTTTCTTCCAGTTGACAATCATCAAGAGTGGGGATGAAGTGGTCCTAAATTTACTGTCTGGTTCCAAAACAAAATGCAGATTCAAGCAGAGCTGACCTGGGAGTGCATTTTCAGTGTGGAAAAGTGAACATGCTTATATTCAGTCTGGCGTAAAGCAGGGTGTTAACATCAGTGACAGACTTAAGGATGTGAGGGAGAGAAAAGTAGGGTGGGTGAATTTTATGTTATTCTGTTATATGTTGGGGTGCTGTAGTTTTATAGTCATACCCTTATGTAATTATTATATTTATATGCATATAAATCAAGTGGTACTTATGTATTTATAGAGTATTGGAGGAGAAAGGGTGGCAATAGGATAGTCTACCACACACCCCCAATATCAGTTGTGGAAGAGACTCAGGAATAATACCTACAATTTTTGAGGCAATAACTTAGTAAATAAAAATATTTAGCTAATATTTGCCATATTATAAATTATGATTGGTCCACAGAGAGGGCTCTCAGAAAATTGCCAGGGGAAACAAGGTGGGTAGAAATCTATGCTTTTCCAAAGACCATTCCCTAGAGGATGAAGCTTGTAGGATCATGGAAATGCTCACTCAATTTATTTATTTTATTTATATATAACAGCGGAATACATTACAATTCTTATTATATAGACAGAGCTCAATTTTTCATATCTCTGGTTGTATACATAGTATATTCACACCAATTTGTGTCCTCATACATGTATTTTGGATAATAATGATCATCACATTCCACCATCATTAATTATCTTATGCTCCCTCCCTTCCCCTCCCACCCCTCTGCCCTCCCATGCTCCCTCTCCCTAACCCACTATGAATCAGCTTCCTTATATCAGAGAAAACATTTAGCATTTGGTTTTTGGGGATTGGCTGACTTCACTTAGCATTATCTTCTCTAACTCCATCCATTTACCAGCAAATGCCATGATTTATGTCCACTCAATTTTGATCCATTGTTCTAGGTTGCCTTCTTCATTTCCAGAAGTTTAGATAATAAATGGAATTCTTACAAAAACTCACTTGTAAGCAAGACCATCAGAAATCTCGCACAGTTCCAAATAAGGCTTTCAAGTGGTTTTCACAAAAATGGACTATGGCATGTTGTATGTGGAAACAAAATTATCACTAGGAAGACCACTTGATTCGTTTGGGTGCAACTCATGCTTCTCTCAAGTCTAATTACTTTTTTGTGTTCAAAATAAGAAAGCCTTCTTTTAGGACTGAAGAAACTTTGAAACACTTTGTATTATAACCCTTTTTCATGATGTGGCAATTGGAGCAAGTGATATGAAAGAAACAATAATGTAGTATAAGCATAGTTTCTTCTGAGATCAGACGAGATTGGGCACGTTCAGGGTGGTATGGCCATAGACAAGCATAATTTCTTGACTAACATTAACCATTTTTCATATGTTCTTTGTGTAGCTAGTGAATAGAATAAGAAGAAATACTTAAAAAATTTTTAGTTGTAGATGAACACAATACCTTTATTTTGTTTATTTATTTTTATGTGGTGCTGAGGATCAATCTCAGTGCCTCACACATGCTAGGCAAACGTTCTACCACTGAACCACAACCCCAGGCCCAAGAGGAGATATTTTTAATGGGAATGTTTTGCATGTGAATAATTTTTAACATTTGTAATCTTTAAGTACACAGCTTGTAGTACAGGGGTTATGTGAGAACTTGAGTCCTGTCTACTACAATCCTTAGTTGATTGGTGTGTGTGTGTGTGTGTATGTGTGTGTGTATGTGTGAGTGTGTGCATACTTTGTGTTTGGAATAAAGTACATAACAATGAAGTACACCCATACCACTCAGTGAATAAGGTCAAAATTGACTTGTACATGCCCAAAGCTAAAACTCCCTTTTACCGTAATGTTTGTGATACATATCCGTGTTACGGTAGCTATAGTTTGTTGTGGGTATATACCATAGTTGTTTAACATGTTTTTCTGTAATTGGTTATTCAAGTTGTTTTCAGTTTGAGGCTATTACAAATAATGCTCTTATTACTCATTTTAACTCATTTTTATGTGCTTTTCTGTTAGGTAGGTTTATATGAGTCAAATGCCTTATTCAAATGATAGATATAAGCTCATATTTTGTAGATAATGCCAAATCATTTTCCAAAGTGGATGTAATCCCACACTTATCAACAGTAGCATGTAAAAGTTGCTGTTGCTTCGTGTCCTCACCACATTTAATCTTCTTGAGCATTTTAATTTTAGCCATTTTGGTGAATGTAGTAATGGTATCTTATCGTAGTTTTAATTTTCTTTTCCCTGATAACTAAGGTTAGGGTACTTTCCATATGTTTACTGGCAATTTTTTTTTGATAGACTCTTTTGTGAAGTATTCTAGACTTTTGCTCACATTAAAAAATGTCTTTAGTTTCCTGTTGTTTCTAAAAGAACTTCAAGTATTCTGGATATAAATTATCTTTTGGAAAGATTTTAACTTTTCCCATTCTGTAGCTTACCTTTTCATTCTCCAAAATGGAATCTTTTCATATTTTTGCCACATGCACGCACGCATGCACACACACACAGACACACACACACAAACTATGTGAGGTGATAGAATGTTAATTAGTTTGATTGTGGTAATCTTTGCACAATGTATACTTATATCAAACATATACCTTGAGTACATGCAAAATTGATGTCAATTATACCACAATACATACAGCTGAAAGGGGATGAGATCCTTATTTTTAATGGAATCAATCTACTCTATGAAATTTGGTAGTTTTTTGTGTGCTAAGATATTTATTCTAACCTGAATATCTTCCAGATTAATTTGCTTTGTTGAGCACATTTGTATCTAAAATCCACCATAGTTGATAAGAACTAAATTCCATGTTTTTTCCCCTGTATGGATAGCCAGTTGACCCACTGCCAGTTTTTTTTTTTTTTTTTTACATTTTACTCATTTTTAATAAAATCATTGTGCATTATCCTACCAAATTTATTCAAATAGTAACATATATGCACTGTTTGTCAATTACTTTTTCCAAATTTATTTATTTATAATTGATATCTAAAATTGCATGTATTTATTATGTACAACATAATGTTTTGAAGTGTATATACATTATGAACTCCTTTAACCTCCACTGCCAGTTTTTGAAGAGCATTTTCCTATTGCTTTGCAATGCTACCTTCATTTGGGAGCTTCCCACTCTGTTTAATTTGTATCTTTTTTCATCAGGACCACACTATCTGAATTACCAATTATTGGTAATATATTTTGATATCAGGCAGTTTGAATTATCCTAGTTTGTTCTGTTTTTTTTTTAACAGTTTCTCTGTGAATCTTGGCCTTTTTCACTACTATATGCTTTTTAAATTCAGCTTATCAATTTACAAACATACAAACAATCACACCCTGATAAAATTTATATTGGGATTGTTTTGACTTAACAGATCATTTGAGGAGAACTGACATGATTATGATATAGTGTCTTCTAATTCACGGAGACTCCGTGTATTTGAATCTTTAATGTTTCAATAATGTTTTATGGTTTTCTAGGGATACATCTTGTTTATCTTTGTAGATTTCTTCCTAAAAATTTGAACTTTCCCCATTATAAATAGTTCTTTTTAAAAAAAAGTTTGATAAATTGAAATAAAATTTATTTTATATCTTGCCTTCATATGCAGCAATCTTTTAAACTTACCTCTTAAGATAACTTATCTACAGACTCTTGAATTGCTAACATCTGTAAATGATGACTATTTTGTATTTCCTTGTATCTTTTCTTTATTTTCTTTCCTTATCACACTAGCTATGTCCTCAAATAAGGTATTAAATAGATTCCTGAGATGTTATATTGAACACTGAATGAAATCATTCTTGTTTCTGATCTTACTGGAAAACTTTTTAAGATTTCCCTATTTCATATGATTACTGAGATATGTTAGAGAAAGCCTTAGTCAGATTAATATAGTATTTACTCTGTAGTTTGAGGGTACAGTGTTCTAGATGAGTTAATTAGATCAAATTTATTATTCATTTTATATTCTACTGATTTTTATTCTGCTAGTTCTATCAGTAAGAAATTTATGTGAAAAGCTGTATATGATTATCTCTTTGTCTGTTTTTCCTTATAATTCTGTTAATTTTCTCTTTATGTATTTTGAGACTATGTAAGTACATACATATTTAGAATTGTTGTATTTTTCTAGTCAACATAACCAGAAATTATATAGTGTTTGTTTATTAAGCATACTTCTTTATCTTAGATTTCTGCCATAAAATCTACATTATCTGATTAAATAAAGCTATGACTAGTTTTTTTTACTACTATTTAAATATTATAATTTTGACTACTGTTTGAGTATTATAATATAATTCCCCAATTCTTTTACTTGCTTTCCCTTTCTATTCTTATATTTCTTATGTTTTCTATAAATAAAATATAGTTGGGTTTTGTTTTTTTATTCGGTCTGGCTCTCCAAGAGGTAGAAAGCTATATAGCTGATTTGCCTCCCAAATCAGTTCAATCAAGTAAACATCTAGGAGAAAAGTGTGAGAGAACTTGATATCAGGCAGTTTGAATTATCCTAGTTTGTTCTATTTTTTTTAACAGTTTCTCTGTGAATCTTGGCCTTTTTCACTACTATATGCTTTTTAAATTCAGCTTATCAATTTACAAAGATTGGGGCTGGATTTTGGAGGGATTTCTAATATTAAGGCCAAAAGTTTGGCCTTTATCTTCTAAATTTCTAGGAAACAGTAAAGGGATTTGCAAAAGCGAGTGATGTCTTTCGAGAAGGTCAAATCAGTTCAATTCAACTGGAGCAGAAAGCACTAAAGGCAATAAAGATGATTCTGAAAACATTTAATGGTAGCACCTATAGCAACAATCCCTGATACTTAGTAAGTTGTAATGAAATATTTATTGACTAAGTAAAAAATTCAGGTATGATGTGAGGAGAGGCCAGATAGAAACACAGTAGTGGAAATGAGAAGGAATGACTTAATATCTAGAGAAGATAGAACTCATTGACTGCTTATGTTGAGTTGGCAAGTTTAAGAAAATCAACAAATAGATATTAACATCACACGAAGATATTTATATAGCTACCTATTATGTGGGATCCTCAGAAAAATAATGACACCATGGTGAATATTGATCTTTATAAAGCATTACAAATAGTTAAATGTGGGGGGAAAAATAAAGATATGATATTTTTCTTTACTACCACCATCACTGATTGAAAATGTTAGCTTTGATTTGTAAATTAACATCTTCCATAGTCTATATGGATAGTAGCTATTTCTACATCCATATTTTTGTGAGCACTTTTGAGGAAAGACATTCAATTTGCATATTTTTAAGAGGAAGCATTTTCATATAGTAACCATTAAGTGTACTTGCAGCCATATTATTACAGGGTGCCAACGTAAGTCAGTGGCAAATAATTCAGTTTCCTATTTCTGATCTTTCCTCAAAGTGCAGTTATTTATCTTTCCCTTAACAGCAGTTCACTCATTTTTCATTTTTATACTTATTAAAGAATGAAGAATTCATAGTAGTTATGAAAATCTTAGGGGATTTTTAAACTAATTAGTTAAAATATGTGATAATTCTTGTAGTCATAATTTTTAGTAGTCGTCATCAGACCTTTTTATTATATGAATTTCTTGGGTGTTTCAATCTGCTTTTTTTGGCTGCTAAATCCACTCAGTGTGGATTTTCTTCTCTTCTTTTAAACCTCGGATTGTGAGCTTATATTCAGCAGAGCTTTGGCTGTAAAGCTCCCATACAGCTTCAGTTAAGAAGTTTTTTCAGAATAGCTTTGAGTTTATTCTGCATGCATTTTGTGGGGATCACTGTCCGGGGATCTATTTCTTTGTAATTTCTTTACCTACATATTATGAATTCTCAAGGGATTTATTTTCTCTATCAGAAGCCCAAGCATAGACAGGCCAGTTAGTTATTCTATTGTTCAATGTCTTCTTTTGCTGGTGAGCAAATCTACCTCCCCATGATAGTAGGTTATGCCCTTCTAGGTTTTATGATGGGTCTTAGTTTCAATTCACCACCTTGTGAATTCTCCTTTATTCTTTGTAGTCCCTTTAAAACCAAACTGTTATCTTGCAACCCCTACTCACCTAGGCCAGTTCAGAGTATTCTACTCATTTGCTACTCCAGTTTTCAGTTGCTTCATTATTTCTGCCATCTGGGTATTTTTTGTTTATAGTTTCTCTGCCGTGCAATTTCCTCCAGCATTTCAAGCTGATTTATCAGGAGGGTTCTTATGTATAGCTTTTCATGTTGCTGAAACTCAAATTTTGAATTTTCCCATATCTATAAAGATTTTTCTTTATGCGTTTTTAAGTATCTTTTCTTAACTTGATTTTTTAAAAGGACATTATGGGTCACAATTGTTATGGCCTTAAAATGGCATTTCCCTCCCTTTTGATTTAATAAAAAAAAAAATAGTACCTAATTTGGATATCACTAAAGCTTGTCACATTGTAAATTTTACTCAGAGGCACAAAGGAAATAATTAACTCTGGAAACTGATAGAAAACTGGCCCCTTTAACTTGACCTGAAAAAGTAACCTTGAAGAATGCATCCCATGTGAAGCAATAACACAAAATTTGGTGTAGTGATTACCTTGGGGTCTAAGGGAAAAGGAAATGGAGAAATGAGATCATTAGGGAGCTTCAATTACATTGGAAATGTTTTATTTCTTAAGCTAAATAGTGTATGCCCATGGGCTCATTATATGCTCCACATTAAAAAAAAAACAAAAAACTGAAACACTTCCTAATAAAAATGATTATCAAAGAAATCATCACCATAGTGCAAGTAGTACTGCACCTGTAATTACTGTAACAGAAGATACTCAGGGCATTTCTTAAGTCTCGTGTAGGTTTGTCAAGTGAAAAGAAAATTCTCCATCCTCAGGAGGTCAAGAAGTAGCTAGATTGGTGCCATGGTACATGCCCGTGACTTGGAGGTTGAGGCAGAAGTGTTGGAAGTTCAAGGCCAGCCTCAGCAATTTGGCAAGGCCCTGATCCCAAACAAAGAATAAAAAGGGCTGGGATGTGCTCCTGAGTTCAATCCCTAGTACCAAAAAAAACCCCCAAAAAACAAAAAACAAAACAAAACAAAACAAAAAAACGAGAGAGAGAGAGAGAGAGAGAGAGAGAGAGAGAGGACCATTTTATTTTGAGACAGGATCTCACTAAGATGCTTAGGGCCTTGAATTTGCAATCCTCCTGCCTTAGTCCCCCGAGTCTCTGGGATTATAGGTGTGTGCCGCCATGACCAGCTATAACTAGTTCTTTTAGCTACGTGAGATTTTATTGTTTCCACATGAGATTTTTTTTTCTTGTGCCTGTTGAAAATGTCATACAACTGATCAAGAGCTTCAGCCTGTCCAGCACTGATGCCGTCATGCTTAGGGAGTAATTCCATCATTACATAGAAAAGCAGGGAGTTGCTCTGAATCATCTGTACTGAAGAGATGCCTCTGTTTCTATAACAAAGTTTTCGGCTGATTCTTTGTGTGTGTTAATCCCAAGTGTCGCTGCTGAGTGATCTTGTCCACTCATGTCCTTTAACACTGACATATGAGAGAGGAAGAATGGATGGGCACTTAGAGGGACCCAGGTCCCTATACCTGGGACTGCCTCACTCCTTTACAGACTCTCATTCTCCTAACACTAAAAGTGGCTAACATTGATGGAGTGCTTTCACTGTGCCAAATGAGAAAGTATTCTTTATGTACTGTCTTATCTAATCATGTGACACACCTAGAATGTGGGTCTTATTGTGATCCTCTTTTTAGGATGAAGAAAATATAGGATAGATTAATACAACTAGGTCATGCAGTTACTGAGTAAAAAAAAAAATTTACTTCTGAGGAAGTCTAAAGTAACTCCCCTCTTCCCTCTCTCCCTATATATGTTTTATCTATAGCTATTAAATTCTATGTATTCATTCATCTATGTCATTATCTGTCTTCTTTATCACATTATCTAGTCTTAGATACCACATAACTATAAAATTGATATTATTCAGGCACCAGTAAGATCCAAGCAGCTGTTATAATACATAAGATTTAGCTGATTCCTATTTGCAAACAGTAGCTAAGACAAAAATACACAAATGGATGAGTAGTTAAAAAAAAAAATCTAGGTCACCAGGAGAGAGAGTCGGGTGCAGAGCAGCAGGTCCGAGGAGAACCAGCAGCCCGGGGCTACTGTGGCTAAATACCTGATGAGGTTGATGGTATGTGGATAAGTTAGGCATGCAGCCTCTGGTTTTATGTTTTCTGTCATACCAAAGACTATTAAAAGAACAATTTTGTCCTGGGATTCTCACCTTTGACCTCCTCAAATAAAACCTTCATTCCCCACATCACTACTGTTAAGGGGAGGGGCAGGATGAGAACTCAAAAATAAAGTAATAAGTTGGCCAGACTATATTGTTTCCTCTTTACTCATAGCGAAGCTGGTGGTTTTTGAGAAAAGAAATAAAGGATGGAAGGAGAGACAAGAATAAGAGGGGAGGAATGATGGGGGTAACACCTAGAATGATTGCTTTGCAAATGAGATGCTTGCCTGACCATTTCACACCTTTACAACATTGTCTGGGAAAGTTTAAGTAAAATCACATTGATTTAATTTAAATGGGGCCTGACAAAGATATAAAGATCTCTTTTCTCTGATCTTTCTTAGAGAAATTTACATATCTCCAAACTTGTTGAATTATTGTTTCTACTTCATGCTGATGTATGTATTTAATTATTTGACTAGTTTAAGTAATTTTGGGCCCAAAGCATTTAGTTATTTAGGGACCTTTTATTGGATAAACAATAAATCATAAATGAATCAGTATAATATCAATTAAATAATACTTCATCTAATTTTCTATTGCCATCTACATGTGGTCTAATCTAAGTGCCTCTGTGATAACACCTTAATAATAAAATTGGCTTCTAAGACCCAGAGGCACGAGCATGTTTTCTTTTGCCTTCAGAACTTCACAGGTGTCCAAAAACATTGTAAAGATACAAGAAGGGCCAATCTAAGGACAAATGCCCTGGGGTGGCCAATAAATAGCCCAGCTTGCATGAATATTTTGCTGCTTCGTAGTTTAAAATTTAATTAAATTTAAATTGAGTCTTTGTGGAAAATTGTGAATCTCTAAACTTTCTTAGAAAGATTCAATTACTTTTTGTGCTAACCCTGATGCCAGATTTAGAGGTGTTTTTAAATTCCTTGGGCAGCTACTATCTTGCTACCCCCTTTCCTTTCCAATAAGAACTGGAAAACTTTAGTAGGAAACTTTTAGGAATCGTTTTGAAAATTTTTAATAAAATTTTTTCTTTTAAATGCATCCCATTTTCTATACATACAACAGGAAAGAGAATTATTCAAATATTTTGGAAAGTGCTTTATTGTTTATGGAGAACACTCACACCTGTAGCCTCGGAGTTACTTAAAACAACCCTGTCATATAGATAAAGCCAATGTGGGCCCCAAAGAACAGATGCAACTGAAACCTCCCAGGTGTTTTTACTTCTAAACTAGAGTTCTTTCCATGTTTCATCTTATTCTTTGGATGGCAATAAAAGGGTTCAATTTTAATATAGATTCTTGGCTTTTGATAGTTGATGTTGCCCTTTTGAAATTTTATAGAATTGTTAGGACTCTGTTAATTGGGAGGGGGGCAACTGGTAGTTGATAAATTGTCTACCTATATTAACTAACTCTGCTTCCCCTTCTAATGTGTGTTCTGGGTCTCACAAGTGACAGTTCAAGTCAGGTGGAGTCCTTATCACTAACGAAATCCCTGACATACTGCTGTAAATGGCAAGGACACACTAAAGGGCAGCTTCAGAAAACATTTCAACACGATGTGGAATTAGATTCTTAATTCAGGGTTATAAGATTTAATTAAACACCATCGTCATGAGAGCTTTGTGGGGCTGCCCATACTCCGATTCCTTCCAGACTTTTGGGGCATTACACATGCTGTCTTCCCACAAGGGCACCTTTAGCTTCAAGTAGGTAATTGTGATGCCTAAAGGTTGTGAACTCTAAAACCATAGTGTTTATTTTTGTGAGAATTAGGTCAAGATTAGCCTAAGGAGGCACCAAATAACTTAAGATCACAAGCATAATGGGGAATAAAAGGTGTTTTATATAGAATCTTTACAGGTGGATTTTGCAAAGAACAGTTAATTAACCATGGGCCCAACTGGGGACATATTTTTAATGACTTACAGGTAGTTTGGAGAAAAGCTAAATAAAAAATTCTAGCTCCAACTGCTCTTCCAAAATGGGCTAAGAACCATGGCAGTGAATTAAAATAACCTGTAAGTTTTTCTAACCAAAATAAAAATACCAGGTATGAAATATTTCTTTTACTCTTTGCCAATTCTTTAATGGTCCATTAGGTATTTCTAAAGGTGGAATATTTGAAATGAAAATTTGGGCTCAGAAACCAGAGGGGCCAGAATCTTGAATAAACTGACTGAGGCTAGATAGAACTGGATGTGAATGGAAGCTTTTTTAGTGGTGGGTTGTGTGTGTTTCATTTGGATAAGTCCTTGAAGGTTCCAGGAATCATTGAAAAAATGAGCTTGAAAGAACTTAGAAATAACTAGTTTTATCCTCTACTGCAGTGTCCTTTAGAGCGGGCCACTTCATGGAGAAGTTCTGTATGACTTAGCTAAAACTATTCTGTCTTTGCAGATCAGCCCCATGCTTCTCTTCATTAGACCCTTAAAATAAAACTGCATTTCTTGCATATCACTTCTCTTTGGCTGACTTACAATTATTGGTTGAATGTGTTCTTCATACCTTTGATTATGGGAAGAGCCAGAATGAATATTTGGCCTTTGCACAGTATTTTATTTTAACTTCTATGCCAATATTTATGAAATTTTGTATTTCTTAAAAAAATGCACAGAAATTTAATCTTAATTATAGTAAAAATGCTAAAAATTATATATTTATTATTTTAATATATTCAACAGTAGAGCTGAATAGTTTTATTCTTTTTTTTTTTTTGCTTTAGATGCAATTATATGATAAAAGATGTACAATGTTTTTTGTTTGTTTGTTTGGGTTCTGGGAATTGAAACCAGGGGTGCTCAACCACTGAGCCACATCCCCAGCCCTAATGTGATGATTTGATATATGTGTACACTGTGAAATGATTAAATATAATAAATTAGCATATCCATCACCTCACACTTCCCACACTTTTTGTGGGTGAATATTGAAGATCTACTCTTTGTAATTTTCAAGTATTCAATATAATCATTGTTAACTATGGTCACTATATTGTACAATAGAGCTCCAGAATTTATTCTTTCTGTTGACCAAAGCCTTGGTTTTTAACTAGTGTCTCATGATTCTATACCCAACCCCAACCCCAATCCCTGATAACCATTATTCTATTATCAATGAGTTTGACTTGTTTAGATTCCACATGTAGTTGAGTTATTTGTTTTCTGGCTATTCATTCTCTGTGCTTTTACTCCTTCATTTTGGTTTTCATATCACAATTGTAAAGCTTTTGTACTGAGTATCCTTTAACAAATTAAAGTAGCTATGTAGTTTTTAATAGTCTTGTCTTTTAGCCTGTGTACTATAGATATGTGATACATACCCTATCATTACAATATTATTCCAAATTTGCCTATGTACTTACTTTTACCATTGAGTTTATATATTTATGTTTTTATACGACTAGTTTGCATTCTTTCATTTCTATTTAAAGAATACCCTTTAGTATTTATTGTAAGGTGATGAAATTTGTCAGTTTCATTGGTCTGGTATAGTCTTTCTATCTTCTGGTAAATCCTTTCTCCTTCATTTTTAAAGACTAGCTTTTCCAGTTAAAATATTCTTGGTTGGTGTTGTTTTTTTTTTTTTCCTACAACACTTTGAATGTATCATCTCATTTTCTCCTGGTCTGTAGTTATTGCTAAGAAATCCACTGGTAGTCTAATAGAGGTTCCCTTGTATGTAAGGATTTTTTTTTCTCTCTCTCTTTCTACTTTCAATATTCTATCTTTGTCTCTGATCTTTGACAGTTGATTATGTCAGTGTAGTTCTCTTTGTGTTGTATCTTGCTGGAGACCTTTGAGTTCCCTGTACCTAGATGTTTATATCTTTCCCCAGATTTAGGATATTTTCAGCTATTAATTCTTTAAAGAAACTTTCTGTCCTTTTCTCTGTCTTTTCCTTTTTAAACTCCTTTAATGTGCATGTTAGCTCTCTTGATGCTATGCTATAAAACCTATAGGAATTCTTCACTCCTTTTTATTCTTTTTTCTCTTTTGTATATTTTCAAATAACGTGTTTGAGTTGACAGATTCTTTCTTCTGCTGTTGACACTCTCTCTATTGTATTTTTCACTCCATTCATCACATTTTTCAGCTCCAGAATTTCTGTTTGGTTCTTTTTATGATTTTGATCTCTGTTAAATTGCTCGTTTTGCTCATGTATTGTTTTTCCTGATTTCATTGAGTTATTTCTGTGTTCTCTTTTAGCTTGCTGAGCTTCCTTAAAAGAAGTATTTTGAATTATTCTGATATTAATTCAGAGATTTCCATTTTTTAGGGGTTGGTTACTAGAAACTTATTATGTTCCTCTGTAGTGCTGTTTTCCCTTGCTTTTTCATATTTCATGTTGACACATTCACATTTGATGGAGCAATTGCTTCTTCCATACTTCAGGGACTGTTGTGGGAAAACACCTTCCCATACAGGTGAATACCAGGCTACAAGTTGGGTGAGGTGTGGCAATTCTGGCTCCAGCAAGGGAGCAGCATCCTAGTCTTTGTGCATCTCTCAGCTGAGGCCAGTGTTGACAAGGCTACAAGGATCCTCTGTAGGCTATGGGTGGGTATCTGTAGCAGCCTTTAAGGCTTTGGGGGTCTTCAATAGGAAAGGCTGCTGGGGTCCTCCTGATCTCTTTTTCTCCCACTGGGGAAGTTCTAGTTGAGAGAATCCCTTTGGGTGCTATGTTTGTCTTGTGGGCATGCTAATGGTGGCAGTGTCACTAGCATCTGATGGAGTGACTAAGCAGTGACTGCAAGGCCAGGGTCTGAGGCATGGCTTTATGTGGAGGGAACAAGGTTTTTGAGTTCAAGATGGTGGTGCCTGGGGCACATGCATCTCTGTACCTCATAGGTAATGGTGTGCAAGGCATAAGTACTTGGGAGCAGCCACAGAGCTGGGGCCTGGAATGTGGGCGTGCAGTGAGCTACAGCTCTCTGTGACAGTGCTGCTCATAGAGTGGCCTATGGAATTGGGGTCTAGAGTGCAGGTATGCACAGAGCAAGAGAGTTTCCAAGGCCTGAGGTGGAACTACCCTATAATAGTATGACTCTGCTGATTGGGGCACAAATGCACACAGTGTGGCCACAGAGCCAGTGTCTGGGATGCAAGCAAGCATGGATTGAATGTGGCTCTGGTATCAGGAGTATATTTTGGGTTAGTGGGTGATGGCTCTGGTCTTAGCTCCTTCCTAGGGAAGATATCACAACATCATCTCCCTCTTTAGGGTACCTTCAATGGGATTGTTGTTGGTTATTGCAGAGGAAAAAGGTGCTAATGTCCTCTGCAGAGTGGGCCACTGGAGAACATGGTGGCACCTTCTGTGTGGCAGATAATAATAGCCTCCATCCTTTGTTCTTGGTCATCTTCAGATGTCTCAGGTATGCTGATCTCCCCAGTGATCCTTTAACGTATTTATTCTCTGACATTTTTCACTCCCTTGTGTTGCTGCAGGTTCTTAAAAACCTTTGAACCCTCTCAGGCTATTGCTTTCCATGGACAACTGTCTATTTGTTGTTTTATTTTTTATTTATTTATTTTTTTTTGTGGGTGGGGATAAGAAGACTTGCATCTCCTACTGTCATGTTATTGATGTTACTTAAAAAAGTTTTTTTATACATTTTCACTTTGATATTGCATGAGAGTGATTATTCAGGTCCTTTTCAGCACCCCCCTTTCTTGTATTAACTACAAAAAGACAGTTTATTCAAAGGAATTCCTTTTTTTGTGAGGCTGTGATCTTGTTTGTCACACTGGGATGCTGGCATATTTATATCCACATGGATAAGGTAAAAGAAGATGCCTTCATATGTGGCACTATTTCATTGAAAAATAGTTCCATTCTAAGTTATGACTTTTGTCTTCTTTTTATGACTATTTCTCCAAATAGCATCCATTCCAGGTTTCATTCTTTAAATACCACCCTAAAGGAATACAGCAAAGAGAGGTACTATCCATTTTTTTTTATACCAAAGAGATTATTTTGGGATAAAATAAAGAAAAGATGATTACCTTCAGGCAAAAATAGGAAATTTGGCTTAATTCAGGGTTCTTCATGTTGCTAGTTACCCAAAGAAAAAATGAGACAGAATAATGAACTGTCAGCTCTAAAAGACCATTTAGTTTAATCTCTTTATTTAACAGACAAATAAATGGAGCCTCCACTGGCCAGCAAAGATCTAGAAGATTACACAGATGGATGGTGGGGAAATCTAAAACAATCCACGACAGGTTTATGGCCAGCTTGTTAAATTAAATCCTTTGTATGACACTGTATTGCTTTCTTTGCTGGGTGAGGATTGACAGGTATTGATGAAATATCTGAGGTTCTAATTCAGAATGCTTGGTGACAAATCATAATTTAACAAGTTGAGACAATCAACAAGCCACAGAATGAGGCTATGGCCCCAGCCTGCAGCAGCCGTCATCCTGTCTTTAGCCCTTCTCTGTGCTTTAACAGAGACATGCTTAATCTCCTCACCCCCAAGAAGTAGATTTAGTGCTTCAGTAAATATGCCATTAAGATAGTTCACTGTGCTAAGCCCTTAATATACACCTCAAATGCACTGGAAGCTGAGGGCCTTTAACCACCCAAAGAGATATGCATGGCCCAGAGAAATGCCTAATGCTCTTACTACTCTGATATTTTATTATCAAATGCAACTTAAAAGTTTCTTTGTACATAATTTTTTTTTTTTTAGAGAGAGAGAGAGAGAGAGAGAGAGAGAGAGAGAGTTTTTTTAATATTTATTTTTCAGTTTTTGGTGGACACAACATCTTTATTTTTTATTTTTATGTGGTGCTGAGGATCGAACCCAGCGCCCCGTGCATGCCAGGAGAGCGCATTACCGCTTGAGTCACAGCCCCAGCCCAGTACATAATTTTTTAATTGGTTTGAATAAAACCAGAATGAAGAAAATAGCAATTTCCTCTCTAAATAATTTTCTCTGCCACCTCATCTATCCTATCATGGTTCTGACTACATTAATTCCTTAACCTCAGATTCCTGATCAGATTATTGTTGTTGAGTAACTTTTCACCACCAAATGAGTGTCTTTGAAGTTTTACTCTCTTACTGATATAGCTAAATGGAAGTATCTTTGAGATGTTTGCTGTGGGTGTACTATTTGTTTGCTGTCTGCTATTTTATTTCTTATTTTTCTAACCATGATCCTCTTGGTAGTTCATGGTGATAGAATTTTAATATGACATCAGACACAAGAAGTCATTTAAACCACTCCTTCATTTTAGAAGTAAAGAAGATCAGAGGTCAAGGATGTAAAGTGAGAACTGTTTGAGTTCACTTTGTCTTATTGAAAGGATTTGGTATTTGTAGCTTATTCTTTCCTCAAAAAACATAAACACATTTTTTTCTTCTTACATACTTAGTCCTAACTCGGTTTTTATTTCTAGTGATGAATATGATGTTTTTGTTAAAAAAAAAAAGCAAAAAAAAAAAAAACCCAACTTAGGTATGCAGAGGTGACTTGCTAGACAAAAATTGAGGTAAAATGCAGTAAATCTGGCATTGAATTTTGGTGTACTGATTCTCAGGAGAAGTTCTTTTTCAAAAAAGATTTTTGTTCATTTCTTTTGATATTGGAGTGGGGAGAAAGAAAAATCTAACATCTGCATTTTTCACATTGATCTATTATATTTCATCTGATTCCAGAAAGACTTCTGAGAAGTTAAATACATCTTGTAAATCTTGCAAAACAACCCTTCAGATGGTTTACCTAGAACGACACATTGACATATTAAGTTTGTATCATTTAAAAAAGTATTTATCTTTTTTGGACAAAGGGATGATTATACCTGATTTCACTGAAAGACTTCAGGTTGAACTGACAGAACCAATAATGAACACAAATATAAAAAGCATGCAGTGTGTGGGAGTCCCCTATAGAAGGAGCCATAGGTGCTCATCTCCAGTAGAGCAAGAAGTTGCCTTCTTGAGTTCTAGAGTCTCATAATCATCTCTTTGCTTTCAGTAGGCTCAAATCTTTTACTAAAATTGATCTAGTAACATCTTCAATGTTACTTAGAGCTTAAAAAAAAATAAATCCACGGCTTTTTCCTAATTAGCTCTAAGCATATATTTTTCATACCTTACATGAAGAATGAGCAATGTCATCTACGAGTGACTATTTCCTATATTAAGGAAAAAACTGAGAATAGGGGCTGGAGCTGTGTGACTCAGTGGTAGAGCACTTGCCTGGCATGTGTGAGACACTGGGTTCAATTCTGAGCACTGCATATAAATAAATAAATAAAAAGTCTATCAACAACTAAAAATAAAAAAAATAAAAAAAAAACTGAGAATAATGAAGCGATGGGATCATGGATCATTTTTTACAATAAGCCTGTGTTACTTTTATTTTTCAGTTAAAAGCATCCAGATCAAAACCAAACAATATGACCTTTTATAGTCATTTTTTTTTTTCTGATCAGATGACTTGTTTGTGCTTTCAGGCAACCATGTGTCACTACATCAGCACCGAGTTTCAATTCTATTTAATTTTGAGTTAATAAAATCCAGGAAGCCTTGACACCAGGACTACAACAGTGACTGACAGTCAAGTCCTAATGTTGTGAAAAGGTTGTAACGTTTATTTGCGTCTTCTCTACTGTGTCTTAAGTTCCTGTCGGACTCATCTTTTGTCTCTAGTTCACAGAATAATGAGATACTCAATGAATATCTTCTGAATGAACCTATGAATCAAGTTCTATAACACGGGGGTTATTCTGAGTTTCTCATGGGTAGGATAAAATTCCAATTCTCCATGTTAGAACAGGATACTGTCCTAATTTGGCATCACAGCTCATTCATATTTAACTTGATACAGCTGTTCCATAAATGGGAGAATGCTAGAAGACATAACGCTAGAGGCATAAAAATGTATGCCTTTCCCTATGCTGATGACATGGTTTTATTAACACAAACCAGGATTTTCCTTTCAAAGCTGCTGAACCTGTTGGCTACTTACTGTCAGAACAGTTTAACATCAACCGAGCCACAGCGAAAACCATTGTATTTGACAGACATTCTGCAGTATTTAAATGAACAATACTAAGTAACCCCATACAACAGGTCAACTCATTCAGCTATTTGAATGTATATTTGGCATCTAACTTCCTCGGGTGGGTCCATGGGGATACAATTCCCGTTTAAAAAAAAAAAAAAAATCAGACATTCACCAAGCCCAGGCCGGACGGCCAGGCAGCCAATTGGTAGTTTTCCGAGTGCCTGGAACTGCCCCCTCCTGGTTTAGAAGGGATCCTAATCCCTCCCCCAGCCTGCGTGCTCAGGATTACATGATTCTTTAGATTCTGAATAAAGCTGTCAGCTGTCATGAACAGGAAAATAGATAAGAGAAGCATTCCTGAGAGGAGGGAGTGGCCTGGAGGAGGAGAGGGTGGAGTGACTCTCCTGGGGTGGGGGGGGGGAGCAGAGAGAAGAGACACACCCACAGGACACGCTCAGCTGGGTGAACAAAGGCTCCTCAGTGCTGGGAAGAGATAGGATAAGGAGGAGAGACCACCATGGTGGAGCCTGAGGAGGATGGCCAAGTGGTGAGGTCACTGCGTGTGTCAGGCGCGGTAACAGAGGGAGGAAGGGCTCAGATCCCCACACCCTTCCTTCTGCCTCTGCACCTAGGGCTTAACTCACAGGGATAGAGCTTTGCTCCCATCACTTGGGCAAGTGAAATTAAACAGCACAGAATCAGAGTTCTGAACCTGTGGACCACAGGCCCATGAGGCATGTACTGCTCCTGTCAAAGCACCAGGCTTGCGGACCCTCCAAGCCCAAATGCATCTTTCCATTTCAGGGCACTGAGCCCAGTAGTCCCAACTCAATTTGGCCTTGGTTTATAAGCAAAACCCCTGTGTCCTGTTTCTGCATAAGGGGAAGGAATGTCAGGAGCTCAAGAATTTTAAAAGCATTAGGTCAGCTCTGCCATACATAGATCCCTAACATAAACAACATGGCTGCTTTTTAATGAGCAGTGTGGAATTGGGGCCTCTCAGATACCAGAACTTGATTATGAAATGACAGCAATTTGCTTGCCAAAGCATGGCTGAAACATGCATAGTTGATGGGGTCATTAGGGACAGGGGTCAAGTAAACTGTAGACAAAAATTGTGTGGCTCAATGGAAAACATCATCTACAGCACAGGCTTCCAGAAGACCAGATCCTAGCCCTGTGCACTGATTGGAGCAATTTGGCTACTCTTTGTAAACTGTAGTCAAATGATAGATCTGTACACTCTGTGCAATCTAATAGTTTTAGTTTTCTCTCTCCTCCATGTAGAAAAACTACTTTTGTCCCAATATGCAACCCATCTCAACATTCTTTTGCACCATATAAATTTGCACTATTTTCACTTTTTCTTGGAACTTGTTAGGACATCTGTGTGGTGCCCTCATATCATATGTGTGAGAAAAAAAAATCATTCACTGTTCATTTTTATACCTGTGTGGGAGCCTAACTTTTTACCTTTTTGTAAAAATCTTAACAACTCTCTATTCTGTGGAGTGCTCAAAGAATTCTTTATCTACTAGGGTAATAAGAAAAACTATTATTTATATATCTTACCAAATGTTCTTCAGGTGACCCAAGGAACTGCTAAGGCAGATTTTTCAGGGAAAAAAAAAATTATTCTGCCCTAGCTCAAGGTCCACTTGCCTAACATCTTTACTATTCACCAAGGTCCTGGAGTTTTCATTCTGTTTTCTTATTGTCCAAATTCTGGTGAGCTGCTGCTCTCTCTGGAGAAGTTGCTTCAGGGCTTTTGAGAATCAATAAGGCGAAGCTTGCCAGCTCTCATCCTTTGGCCTGTTGTAAAACGGCCCTAAATTCTGAAGAAGGAGGACTCTACTAATTTGTAAAGTAATTGACCAGGGATTCCCCGCCTTTGGTTCGTTTTTTCCTTTTCCTATTATCAAATAAGAGAGCACAAGGTTCTCTTGATGAAGTCCAGCATACCTAGTTTTTATAAAAAATATCTATTTTTCAGGATGTCAGGAACAGTTCAGAACTATACAGAAAACTCATTTTGCAGGTATTGCTGAAGTCTGAGATGTTGCTCTGTACCTTTGTTAATGTTCAGTGGCTGTATATTGAGGCCCCCTGTGAGCCAGTCATCATAGGAGACACCCAGACACAAAGAGCAAGAGAACAAAAGCCCGTGTTCAAGGAACTCTCAAGAGAACACTCAAACAAGTAACCATAAAATACTGTGGGTCACAACCGTCACTAGCTTTATGGACATAATGGGAGAAAGCAAATGGGTCCCAAAAGTGAGCGCAATTGCTTGGTAAAGAACTTTAGTTAAGAATGTTAATTGAAGAGGCTTGAGAGTTGTCCTCTCTCCTTAAACAGGTGAGGAACCTGGATCCCAAAGATGCTTTATATGATCATGATTCATCTATAATGGAAGCACAGACATATGTGTGTCCGCACCATGGCTGAAGAGCAGATAAACTGCAGTTGCTACCTTTTCAATATAGTGAATTAACCCGCAAAATGCGTTGCTATGTTTGTAGTCTGCTGGGGAACTTAGAGAAGTCATTTGCAGAAGTATTTGGCAGACTAATGTCTAGGAACTGGGAGAGATATTTCTCAAGTGTTGGGGGTTTTCCCACTACCTGAGTGTAGTTGCTGGGAATTCTCCTTGGGCCGATGGACAGACATCTAGGCAGCAGCGGGGGGTGTGGGATAGAGGCGGTGGTGGTGCCACTCCAAGGTCTGTCTCCTGGACTGGCAAGGATTAACGAGAGCAAAGGCTCCATCCAGCGTTTTCATCTGGGTCTCAAGGCTGGGCTCCTCTCCCAGCAGGGAGCTGGGGTAAAAACCAGAAACTGGGCAAAAGGCCAGTCAGATTGAACGGCAGCTCAGTTCCCAGGGGTCTCAGTTCACCTCAAGGAGCACTGAACAAACCACTTCCAGATTCTGCTTACTCGTGAGAAGCAACCTTCTAACATATCAGCTGACAACCATTCCCAACCTCTGAGCTCCCCTACGTGGAAGAGGTTGGGTAAGATTGGGACACAAGAATGCATACTATCTTCCAGGGATGTGGGGTTTCTTACAAAGAGTACACCTGTTGATGGTAGAAAGTACAGAAAAGAATAAAGAGGAAATACTAGAATTACCTATAAATTCCAAGACAAAGGTTTTTTCTTTCTCTACACATTTTAAAATTAATATGGATATTTTTATTAAGCTTTTTCCAATCACTGTTATCATGTATATTTTTGAAATCATTAAATGCATATTTTATTAGGCATGATTCTTTTCTTAATATACATATAGATGTATATATACCCACATACACATATCTGACAATTGTCCACCTTGATGTTCCCCCATTTCTTTTTTTTTTTTTCAGCAGGAGTGGGAGCCGTTTATTGTAGGACAGGAGGGGTATATATACATTCCACACAGCTTATCTTAATTAACATAAACTAGATACAGCAGTCAACCAATAAGGAATCTCCACACTTAGTGGCTTGCTGGCGCCACCTCACAAACCACTCCCTCTTGCAAAATGCCAGGCGCCATCCTGACTTGTTTACAGACCTTAACATTTCCCCCTTTTGTTTAATTTAAATAACGACCATAGTGGTTTTTACACAAACACCATAAATAATCTGCTACAAGCAGAAGGGGAGAATATAAAATGCTACAATACTAAGCCAATTGATGGTTCCATGCAAGAAGCCCTTGAAAAAATTATACCAACAATGACACCGTTAGCAAAGATACCGAGTTACAATTTGTTGTAGATTACAGTGTTGTCTCAGTCCAGGTAAAGCAGTGTCTCAATAGATTAACTCACAGTCCAGGTAAGTTCTGCAGGCAGCTAGCTTAAATCACAGTCCAGGTAAGTTCTGCAGGCAGCTAGCTTGATCCAAAGTCTCGTCCGGTTCTCAGCAGCACTCGAAATTCTTCTACCTTTGTTTTCACCGGCACTGGGACGAAGGCAGGAACTCTGGAGGGCTAAAGAAAATCCTGTAGTATTCCAGCAGGCACTAAGAAAACAACCTTCTGAACAATTTAGTACATTATCTCAAGGTTTTTTACATTTGAAATAAGCCTTAAGAGTGCTCATTACTCATTAGCTTCCAGGTGTGGGAGAACCATTGTAGTTACTGGCCTTGAAAATGATCAAACTTCAGGGACACAGGCCGTCTTCTGCCTGCAGTGTCCCGGGCAGCCCCAGATGGTCCCGGGAGAGTCCGGGGAGTGTTCCAGACTCAAACTGCCACTGGGCACAGGGAGCAAGAGCCTGCAAGACTGTGCCTCCGGGTCAGGTTTGGATTTGGGCTCTCACGGTGGCATCCCACTCCCCGGGAGGGGGGGCGGGGAAGAGCCAGGTGCTGCCGCTTGGAAAGTCCTTGCTGCGCCATGACTGGCTTGTGTACATGGCAGCCGCCAGGCCGATTCACTCACCTCCGGTAACGAAAAGTATTTAGTAATAGCCTTTTGCTGCAACTTTTTTCCTGATAATCCTTCTTCTTCTGAACTTTCTTTTTCTTTCTGACTAGAGTTCCTGGGCTCTTATCAACACATGCCCTAACTGCTCTTGGTTCCACTGGGGTGCCTTCTTCCCTTAGTAATTTACTTCTCACCCCTTCCATATTTTCATCACAAAGACAATACAATACACTGAGACAAAACAAGACACAAACATACTGTATCAATCTTCTCCATCTTCTTAAAATGGCCATTTTTCCTCTCGCCCTATCTGGCTAGGGACGAGCAGATTTGCTCCCGTCCTATCTATGGACGGGCAGCTTTTTTTTTTCTTCACTTACCCCCCGAGTGTCCCGGGGCTCCCCGTAACGGGCCACCATCTGCGGCAGCCCGGCTGGCTGGGCAAAATAACCGGGGGTTGACGAACAACTTGTGTACATTGATACAGCAGGAGTGGGAGCCCCCCCATTTCTGTAATTAATTTTAATTATAATTATGGATAAAAGTTATGAGTAGAGAGGGACTTGATTAGACATCCTGCCAAACTGACATTCTGTAAATGAAGACACTCAGGTCCAATTTGATTCAGTGATGTGCGTGGGATAACGTAGTAGGTTTAAACAAAGTCAAGGCTAACACCCATTCACGGTAATTTGTGCTGCCTCGTAACACCACAAATCATTTATTTCATATGTATATGACTTACCTGCCTTAAGGATAGAGATAATTTTTTTTTTGAGGTAGGTCCCACTGTGCCCAGGTTGGTCTAACTTGTGAGTTTAAGAGATCCTCCTGTCTCAGCCTCCCAAGTAGCTGGAACTGTTGGTTTGTGCCACCACACCCAGCTGGGGACAAAGATAGTTCTCTGCAGTGCCTCACTAGCTTGAATGTGTCCCAATGGCATCACCTGGGATTTGGCTGGAAAGGCAGACTCTCAAGCTATACTCTGGACTTATTCTGAATCTACATTTAACAAAAGGCCTAGATGATTAACAACTGAAGTTTGAGTGGCACCAAAGGAGTAGTTATTAAAATATTTATGGTATAAGTTAAGTCTTTTGTTTGCAGCAATGGAAATCACATCCCTTGCCGTATTTATATATATATATGTGTGTGTGTGTGCATATATATATATATATATATATATATATAGAGAGAGAGAGAGAGAGAGAGAGAGAGATATGATCTTGCTAAATTGTTTAGGGCCGTGTTAAGTTGCTAACACTGACTTCAAAATTTGATGCCCCTGTCTCAGCCCCCACAAGTCAATGGGATTATAGGCATGCACCACCATGCCCAGCTTGGTGATATTTTTTTGGAAAGAGACTGTGTATCACGGAGAAGGCAAAACCATACCTTTGTTATTAAGCTTCAGCAATATTAGAAGCAAGGAGACTTGGATGACTTTTCCTCTGGGACTCTACCATTAACTGTATGCCCAGTTGCAATGTCTTTTCAGTCCAGGTTATGAATACAAGGTTTAGGGAGAGGTTTCACTAGCTTTGCTTGGGTCAGGCTTCTATCTTCTTGATTAATAGTGATAGCCACGGTGCAGGGTCATGTAGCAGACATGGGCACTACAACCACACCAGTCTAGTCATAAGCCATTCCTGGTGATGGCATGAGGCAGGTACCATCTTAAGAGTTGCCTGCTATATTTTTGAAACCAAATTTTTCACATTTTCTGCTAATAATTGGGCATAGAAATACAAGAGCCTATTTTCAGTCTTTTCCCCTCTGTAGCCTTGTTCTTATGATTTTCTTTGTTGCACTTTTTTTCCATCAAAGAGTTCATACATGCTAATGATTTTAGCAATTAACATTTTGCTTGTGACACAAATGTACTTCCAGCTTGAATCTCTTTTCTGAGTTCCAACCTCATATCTCCAAATGTTCCATCACTGCTTAAAGTTCAACATGGCCAAAATTGGGTTCATCATCTGTCCCTCCCAGCTTCCTTATTTCTGTCAAGATGCTATCTTAACTTAACTATCTTCAATGATAGCTGAGCATCTGTGGCTCTTTCCTTGTTTTTCAAACGCAGCTACCAATTCCTGAACTTGAAAATGTGAATTTCTGTAACATCTCCTTCCTAGCCTAACTAATAACTAGAGTTCAAATTCCTTCCACTCTCACTTAGATATCTATGGCCTCTTAGCTTGCGGTGAGGCCCCTTTTCCATTTCAGTGTTTCTGCCATATCATTGCCAGGCAGATCTTCCTTAGACTCTAGTTGACACTTTAAGACCTTGGGTCTGTTGGGAGGTTTTACGTAGCTGGGGAAATGCCCTTGAAGGGGGTGTGGGACTCTGATGCTTTCCTCTTTCTCTTTTTGCATCCTGGCCATGTGTTGAGTGGTTTTTCTCTTACATGCTTCCACCAGGATCTGCTGCCTTCTTCAAGTTCAAAGCCATTTTACGACTACTCCCATTGCTTAGGGACTGAAATTTCTAAAACTGTGAGCCAAAATAAACCTTTCCTTTTTATAAACTGATTATCTCCAGATATTTCTGAATAGCAATGAAAAACTGATGAACAGATTTCAATTTCCATGAGAAAATGGCATTTGCGAACCAAGATTTGCATGCTAGATATGTTTATTGCTACTAGAGAGTCATTGCATCTAGACCTCTCAGTATAGGAAATACAGACGTATACTGACACCTGTACATCTACTACTCCTATATAACTTATTAACTTTTAATATGTTTTCAGTGTCCCCCTAAAGAAGTTACAAATAGGTGACTGGAAGGCTAGATATAGACAGCAAATATTTTTTTTATTGGTTCATCTTGTGATTAAAAAGAAAACATGAAATAATAGTTAGAATTTATATAGTTGCATAAAACAAGCACACTCCATCCAAATAAGATGAAGCATTTAAAACAGCATCTCTTCCAACTAACTCAGCCCTCTCTAGAAGTCACCTAATAGCTCTACTTACCTCTCATCAGGCACCTCATCAAAAAATGGAGCTAGGAAATGCAGTCTTGTAATTGGGACATTGTAGCTAGACTAAGATTGGAGTTCCATCAGTACAAAAGAAAGGGAGGACAGATATTGAGGGGGCAAGAAACAGTCTCTTTTACAGCACCAACATTTAAACATCAAAAGGCCTCACATAAACTTTGAATTTATTGTGACTTCTCTTGAAATATCACAACATCAGACAATGCTTGACTCATATTTGGGCATCTGCGGTCAGATGAAGTTGCCTGCTTTGAGTAGAATATTATTTCTCCGTGGAAATTGTTTCCTACCTCTTAAGCCTTTTTTTGTTGTGATTTCTAGTAATTGTAAATCTTTCTACGTTTAGGCTTACAGATGATAGCGAAACACTTAACAACAACAACTGAGAAGCTTAATTTCTACTTGGTTTGATGGTCCTTAGAGAAATTCTATAGATCAGACAGTCTTGATCCATGATCTACTAATAATGTTTACACTATTGCTGGGACGATGTGTATGGTTCTGAAGAGAGGATTCATAATTTTTTTTCTGATACAAAAAGGAATTTTTGACTAAGGAAGGGATGTCTTATTCATGACTCTATGGCCAGCATTGAGCACAGAACTTATTCAAAGAATAGGTCTACAACAATTTTTTCTTAAATAAATGAATTTCATCACATTTATAGCTTTAAGCTGTTATATAATTTAGTAATTAGTTGTAGCTAGTTTTCCATTACTTGGTATATAAATTATATGAATTGTTTCATTTTTGTGCATCTTTCCCATTGATCCATATTGTGAGTATAAAGGGCCATATCTTGTTTCTTTTTCCTCTTACATATAGGAAAAAAATTATAAAAGCCTGTTAATCAATTTGTCTCACTAACTCATTGACCCAGGATTTTGATTTTTATGTAATTAAACAAAATTTAAAGGACAGGTTCATAAATAGCCTGGCAATTATGAGAGAGACCCAAGCAACTACTGTATCTTTCTGGGGTGACTTTCAGGTCTTTGCACTTATGGGAACACAGAAAAAGCATTTGTTGATTTGATTCATGTTTTTGTCGTTGTTTTTATTGCCTACATGTTTATTCACCCATATATTTAACAAATATTTTATTGTGTTTCTACTAAGTGTCTTGTACTGTGTGAGGCATTGAGAAATTGAAAAAAGAAAAAGTTTGTTCTCTGCCACTGAAGGGTTTATAGCCTAGCATAGGACCACGCTTATGACAGCTGCAATACAATGTGATAAGTGCTATTATGGAGAGAGCCACAAGATGCTCTAAAGGAGTCAGTAGGCATCTATAGAAGGTTGGTAGGTCTTTATGGGGGAGGTGACACTTCAGCATGTGCTGTGGTTTGTCCGCCAAGGATTCCTGTGCTGGAAGCTTGGTCCCTGGTGTTGTGATGTTAAGAGGTTGTAGGACCTTTAAGGAATAAGAGCTAGTGGGAACTAATTAGGTTGTGTGGGGTGATGCCTCTGGAAGGGATTAATGTAGTTTCCATGGGATCCATGAGTTAGTTCTTGTAAAAGGATTGTTATAAAAGAACAAACCACCCCCCAACCTTTTTGTCTCCCTGTCCCAACATGTGATGTCTCCCTCCCATACATGCTCTCATTGTTTTGAAGCCATCCACCCTGAAGTCCTCACCAGAATGGAACCAATGTAGACACCATGCTCTCAGGCCTCAGAACTGTGAGCCAAATAAACCTCTTTCCTTTATAAGTTACCCAGTGCCAGGTATTCCATTCTAGCCATAGGAAACTGACGAATGCTCCATGTTTTCCAGGATACTTGCTACACAAAGAATGAGTGTAGGTCAATTCAGGCAGATACTTGGAAGCATGAAAAGGATATTGTAATTATTAAATGAGAGGTCCTTAAGTGTGATTGAGAAGAGATCTGTGTTGGAGATATACTATGGAAAGTTAATGATTCAACAAAAATTATGGATTTAACAAACCTATATAACAGACACTATGTTGGGAAATGGAGGGACAAGGTGAATCAGACAGACATAGGTCCTCATGTGTGTAACATATATTTGAATATTGGAGTCTCTTTATGTCCTGTTATTTTCTATCACCTCCATATGAGATCTATCCACCATTTTCTCTTGCATGGATCTCTAAAATAGACTTGGAGGCAGACTCACTGAATGCTTCATTGTACCCTAAAATCCATTCTTTACATGGCAGAGTGAACTTTTTTTAAAGCATGAAATGGATCAGATCATTCTGCCTCTGAATGCAGCTGAGGGGGACAGAAGCAGGGAGCACAAATGAAGGGGCCGTGCAGCACAGCACATGATGGGCCAAGCATATCTCCTGCAGAAGGGACAGAGCAGGTATTCAAGGAGGGTTTTGATGAAGAAGTGACATTTATCCTGAGTCCACAAGGATATATAAAGGCCAGACAGGGGAGAAGACAAGGAAGAGGAGGAGACTGGGAAATTTTTTGTTATAGCCTGGAGCTACTGGATATTCATGTGCAAAAGAATCAAGTTGGACTCTTGCTTCATGCCATCTACAAAGGTTAACACAAAATGGATCAATAACCCAAGATGAGAACCAAAGTCATAAAAATCGTAGAAAGAAAAATAGGGATAAATCTTCATGACCAGGGATTTAGCAATTGATTCTTTGAAATAATATCAATAAAAGGAAAAAAAAGTTAATTAAACGTCATCAAAAGATTTCATTGAAGGCTTTGATATATCAAAGGGTATTAAAAAAATGTGAAAAGACAATCTACAGAATGGAAAGATCTATTTGAAAATTACATATCTGATGAAAGTATAGTATCCAGAATAGATAAAGAGCTTTAAGTGTTCAACACAAAAAGATGAACAAATTAAGAAAGGACTGGAATAGATATTCTTTCAAATGAGATAGACAAATGGCCAACAAAAACATTTAAAATGCTCAAATTCATTAGTCATTAGGAAAATGCAAATCAAAATCACACGAGATTATCACCTCACATCTGCTAAGATAGCTATAATTATTTTCTTTTATTCCTAATCATTGTCTTCACTCTGAGAATTCGATGGCAGTAATTAAGATTCGACATAAAATAAGTGTGGAAGAGGATATGGAGAAGTTGTAACCCTCATACTTGCTGGTGGGAAAGCACAATGTCTCAGTCACTGTGGAAAGTAGTATGGTGATTCCCCCAAAAATCAAACCTAGAATTATATTATGTATTACACACATCATATACATATATAATTATATTATGCCACAATTCCACTCCTTGTCATATGTCCAAAGGAACTGAAAAGAGGGATTTGGATAAGTACCTGTGCACACACATGTTTATAGGATCACTGTTCTCAGTAGTCAAGGTAGAAACAACCCAATTGTCCATGAACAGATAAATGGATGAACAAATCGTGATATATACATACCTATTATTCAGTCACAAAAGATGGGAAGTATGGATACATGCCACAACATGAATGAACCTCCAAAACAATATGCTAAAAGTGATAGAAGCCAGATATTAAAAGCCACATATTGTATGATTCCATGTTTAGGAAATGTCCGGAATAGGCCAGTTCATGGGGCAGAGAGAGTTGGCTAGAAGCCAGGGCCTGAGAGGAGGGCTGAATGGGGAAGAGCCACTTACTGCATGAAGCAATAGAAATGTTTTGGAACAATATAAAGGAGGTCATTGCACAACATTGAAAATAAATTGTTCACTTTTTAAATGGTTAATTTTATTTTATGTGAATTTCTCCTTAATAAATTACTTTAAAAAATCTGTTACACATGTCTATAAAGTTTGGAGCAGTGGCAATGGTATTGTGAGAGCAGGGAAGTTCTTAATGAGTTTGAAGAATAGAAATAAGATAATTATGGCCCAAACACAGCAAACTCAATATTGAGTCACTAAAAAGTATGCCGAAGAGGTAGGCAGAGGCCAGAGTTAGGATTTAATTATAAGGGATTTGTTAAGGGGAAATAAGAACAAACTGATCCATTTCATGTATTAATAAAAGATCACTCTGATTGCCAAGTAGAGACGGATTTTAGGGAGTCACGAGCATTCCGTGAATCTGACTGGGAGTCTGTTTTAGAGGTCCAGGCAAGGGACAATTGTGGCTAGGTCCTGGCTGGAGGTGATAGAGTGTTACAGGAGGTGAAGAGACTGGAGGCATATTTAGGAGCTTGATGTTTGCTCAGATGAAGGGGTGGGATTGCAAGATAAAATAAATTGTGCTCAGTTAAACTTCACTATTTCACAGATGTTAATCCTTACAAAATTTGTTGTTTATCTGGAATTCAAACCCAGTGAGCATCGTGTACTTTTAATCTGGCAACCTATGTGGGGGTCAAAGGGAAGGAGGAAGCATTGATGGCATCGAGGTTTCTAGCACTAGCACTTGGTGGGTGGAAGCACTCTTCTGAGGCAGGGAGCCCTGGAGGAAGAAATGATTGTTCTTGGGTGAAGGGAGCACCATGCAATTCACTTTGAATTGTAACCAACCAGATATTTGGAAGATTAAGATGAATCTACCAGAGAGTATCTGCAGAGTGGAAAGAGAAGGCTGCATAGGATGATGTGAGATCATCCATCATTAAGAGATGCTCAGAGAAAAAGGAGCCAGTGGAGGAGACTGAGAAGGGGCTCTAACAGGTGGGATGAAACCGGAATGGGGGTGGTGTGGAAGCCCAAGGAAGAGTTTCATGGAGGATGGGTCCCATAGGTAGAAGTTACAGAGAAGTCAAATCAATTGAGAACTGAAAAGAGATCAGCAATTTTGGCAATTAGGACATTTCAAGGAACTTAAACAACAACTCTTTCAGTGCAATGTAAGTAGTAGGGAGACGATTGCACAGATGCTAAATTTAATGGGTTATGGAATGATGATGTAAGGAAATAGAAGCAGCTACACATTCGGTAATTAAGGAGTTAGGCTAGAAAACCTAGGTGGACAGTGGCGGCAGTGAACATTATCACTTCTAAGTCCTGTATGTTTTTTTTTTAACCTATTTTTTCTGCAGAACATTGAAGCAAAAATTAAGAATCCATTGTTGATATTGAATACAAACACAAAATGAGGGAGGATTTTTTTATTTTTGCAAGATTTTCTTTGGTTTACTGTAGAAACCCCCAACTTTTTGTATCAGAACCAATATTGATATAAGTAGTAGTACTATAGAGAGACTCTAGATGATTACAAAATGCAGTTTTTTTTCTTTTCCAGATTCATTTTGTTTTTCAATACTGGTGATATTTTATAATCATTCTGCAGAGTTGATTAACCATACTTATTACTCTCTAATATCCAGGAGAGGTAGGTTGGTGGGGGTGTACGGACTGGAGATAGCAGAGTCTGTCTAAATGCGAAGCCAGTTAACATTGATTTGGTACATACTGAAGCATACCATGTTGTAAGAAAATAAATACAACTCAAAGGCAAAACACTAAACACCCAGATAATTTATGGTGAAACATACTTAGTTTATGATTTTGGTTAATACATACTTTAACTGGAACAGTGTTCTGCACTCATTTTTATTAAATACTCTAGGTGTTTGCTGGAGCATGAGGTAATAACCCAAATACAATTAAAATGACCATAAAATTAAGGGTCTCCACATAGGCTCCTAAGGATGGGTCTGTTAGAGGCTTCTAGTCGTCAGCATTGGGTGGTCTGCTATTGGTGTATGATACTTAAAGAGAGCTTTTTCTCCCTTAGGTCTGGAAGGTGTTAAGGTGTTTTTATAAAACCCCATAAACCCTCGTTAAACACTTTTTTTTTTCCACAAAGAAAACTTAAATCTTTATTTGACGTGTTTTCTGTGGCACTATTTTGGCATTTTAACAAGTTCTTTAAAGAATCACTCTAATAATTGTATACAGCTCTAAGGGGAGGGGGGAGGATGGGGGATATTTATTCAGGTTTTTGTACATTGCCTGATCCACTAAGTATCAGGCACAGGGTTTTGGTACATTTTAATTTAATAAGGGAAAAAGATCAAAAGCATCTCCAGGTGGAGAAAGTTAGGCTAATTTCAGTATTGTGCATTAACAGGTTGGACGGGAAGGTTTGACTCCTGAATGAATTAACTATAACTCAAATACAGTAGAGTATTTACTGCAGTGAGGTTGGTCTTCCCTAAACACTCTGTAAGAACTAGCAGCACCTCTCTCCCATCCTGTCACTCTGTATTATCTTCCCTTGCTTTATATTTTTTCATAGCACTTACCTCCTTAGAACAAAGGGTATAATTTACTTGTCATGTCTACTATTTTTTACCTACATGTGTGCAGACTTCATGAGACAGAGACTTTTGTCTTTTTGTTCACTGTTTACACTCCATGTTTAGGACAGTAATTACGGTATAAGTAGCACATTGAACAAATGCATGAGTGAAGGAATGAATAAATAAATTACATTCCATGTGTGTTCCACGGTGTAGCATGAATTTCAATTCTCCCTGAGTCCAGGATTCACATGCATCTCACTTTCTCTTACTTAAGATCTCATTCTCTCCTCTCATATTCAACATCTTGAATCCCACAATTTTGGCATCATTAGGAATAATATTTGTAGGATACAGTAATGATGTGAGATCAGCCCTGACTTTTATGTGATGTCATGAGGCAGTACTCCATATAGATGCATTTGTACTGTAGAATTTCTCCCAAGTAGAAGCAGGTGGTTATATTAATCTTTTTTTTCCTCTTTACCTTAAAATAAAGAAAATACCTCAGTTCACAAAAATGTTGGTATTTATGAACTTTGTATTTCTTAAATATACTTAACCAGGGAGGAGGATTCTGGGAATATGGAAGAGAAGGAAGCACCAGGAATCCATCCACACCCCCTCCGGCTGCCTTCCAACCTAGACAACAATCTCACAGGCAGAATCTGTCTGACAGAGCTATTTTGGAACTCTGGAGCCCATTGAATGCTTGCCACTTCCAGGCAAACTCTTGGATGGTAAACAGCAGTGAATTTCAGTAACTATCATTCTTGGCCCAGTCCCAGCTATTCATCGCCCCCAAGCCTCACGGCAGGCACCTGTGCAGTTTTTGGAGCAGCTTGTGTGGAGCTGGAGAGAGCCATGGTGGGTAATAAATTCCCTGTTCTCCAACTACCAGGGATCTGTGTTCGGATTGTTAAATCACCACTCTCATCACAGAGGTGTAGTCACAGAGGTGCCGTCATTGTTACACCTCCCCTTTTTGTTGAAAGTTCCTCCCCCTCAGCTGAGGTGACTGCTGGGAACTTCAAGGGCTGGCATCTTCTTCATCTTCTTTATTTGTCCCTCTTCCTTTTCTCTGCTTCTCTTTGGTGGAGCCAGACATGGAAGACTGGGACTTTAGGAGGAAAGCAATTACATCTACAGGACAAATCGGAAAGTGACAGAACATGACTAGGAAAAGACAGAAAAGACCTGAGAAGAGTTCTAGCTTACACTTCAGGCTGAGCCTTTGCACACAGTAGTCTACAACAATAAAAAATAAATAAATGAATGAGTCTAAAAATAAATAAATAACAAATAGCAGAACTTCGGGAGAAAATAATTTGATTTTCAGAGTTACCATATTATTAGATTCAAATATCTTGTTTTCAACAATAACAACGAAATCACAAGGCACAAAAGAGAGAGAAGTATGGCCCATTCAAAGGGAAAAAATGATCTAAAAGAAACTGTCCCATCAAACTGTGCCAGATTGACTAGACAAAGACTTTAAAGCAAGTGCTTTAGAAATGCTCAAAGAACTAAACTAAAGGAAATGTGGAGAAAAGCAAGAAAATAGAAGTCAATACAAAATATCACATGAAGAAATTTTAAAAAGAAGTATCAATAAAGAGATAGAAAACCTAAAAAAAATTATAGAGCATAAGAAGACAAGAACGGAAATAAAAAATACACCAGAAGGAGTCAAATGCAGTTAGAACATATAGAAGAAAAAATCAGCAAACTTGAAGATAGGAAAATGGAAATTATTGAATCTGAAAAGTAGAAAAAAGACTGAAGATTCTAAGATACCAAAGATTGAAAGTAAAAGGATGGAAAAATATATTCCATGCCAATAGTAATAAAGAATGTGCAGAGGTGGCTATCCTAATATTAGATTAAAAGGTCTTTAAATGAAAAACTTTACAAGAGAGAAAAAAGGAGGGCTGGGGTTGTATCTTAGTGGTGGAACGCTTATTCTGTGTAAGGAACTGAGTTTGATCCTCAGCACTAGGTAAAAATAAATAAATAAAATAAAGGTATTGTGTCCATCTACAGCTAAAAATATTTTTTCAAAAGGACAAAGAAAGATATTTTTTATTAACAAAAGATTCTTCATATTAAGTAAACATAGCAATTATAAACATTTACTTACCTAACAAGACACCTCAAAATAGATGACATAAAAATTGACACAAGGGAGAAATAAACATTTCTATGACAATAGTTGGAGGCTTATTTTTTACCCCAATCTTAGAAATAGAACAATCAAACAAGTAAGATAAATAAGGCTGTAGAGGACTTGAACAACATAGTAAATCAAAGTCTTAACTGACAAATACAGGACACTCTATATGACAATAGAATACTCTTTCTTCTCAGGTGAACATGGAGCATTGTCCAGGATAGACCATATCTTATGTCACAAACAAAGTCCCACTAGATTTAACCACAACAGGATGGACTTAGAAATCAATAACAAATGGAAGATTAAAAATTTATAAATTTGTAAAAAAAAATGCACTCTTAAACAACCAATAGATCAAAGAAGAACTCATAAGAGAAATTAGAAAATACTTAGAGACTGTTATGGACTGAATATTGCATCTCTCCAAAATTCATGTCGATGCCTTAACATTTCACTTAGAAATTCACATGTTTTTGTGAATTTCTTTGGAATTTCTTTGTGAATTTCTTCTCTGTCTTTGGAGATGGGATTCTAAGAAATTAATTAAGGTTAAAAGAGGTTATATGTAAGGGCCCCTGATCTCATAGAGTTAGAATCCTTATAAAAAGAGAAGAGCTCTCTCTCTCTCTCTCTCTCTCTCTCTCTCTCTCCAGGTACACATCCCAAGGAAAGACCACGTGAAGACACAGTGAGTAGGCAGCTATCTACAAGCCAGAAACAGTACTTACCAGAAACCAAATGTTGCCAAACTTTGATCTTGTGCTTTCCAGGTTCCAGTTTCCAAACTGTAAGAATCTAAATTTTTGAGGCTTAAGCTACAAAGTCTGTGACATTTTGTTATAGCAACTGAGGCAGATTATGAGAGATTTTGGTATCACCAAATGATGTGCTGCTGTAACAAATACCTAAAAATGTGGAAGTGGATTTGGAACTGGGTAGTGGATAGAAACTGGAGGGAAAAGCCTAGACTGCACTGAAGGGACTGTTAATAGAAATATCAATGTTAAACGTGATTCTGGCCAGATGTGGTGACACATGCCTGTAATCCCAGTGGCTCAAAAGGCTATGGCAGGAGGATCACAAGTTGAAAGCCAGCCTCAGCAACTTAGTGAGGCTCTAAGCAATTTAGTGAGGTCCTATTTCAAAATAAAACACAAAGGGCTGGGTCTGTGGCTCAGTGACTAAGCAGCCTGGAGTTCAATCTCTGGTATCTAAATAAATGAATAAATAAATTAAGTGATTCTGGTGAGGGGTGAATAAGAAGAGACCTGAAAAGAACAATACATCTTTTTGGAGAATACACCAGTAATCATGAACAGGATGTGGGTAGCAATATGGACATTAAAGGCTATTCTGCTGAGCCTTTGACAGAAATTAAAGGCTATTTGAATGAGCCTCAGAACAGGTCATTGGAAACTGGAAGAAAGGTAATCCTGGCTCTTAAGTGACAAAGAACTTGGGTAAATTGTGGTCTAGTGTTTTGTGGATGATGAAATTGGACATTCAGCTGAGGAGATTTCAAAGTGAAATGTTGAAGATGTGGCTTGGGTTCTCCTGACTATTTATAGTAAATTGTAAGAAAAGAAAAATGAGTTGAAAGCATTGTTAAGCAACAAGAGCCGGATTTTGACAATTTTCAGCCTATCCATATTGTGAAAACTGAGAGAGCATTTTCTGAAGAGAACATCAATTCAATGGTTTATCATTCAATAAAGAGATTATATGATTATATGAACAGAAATATTGCCAGTTTGAACTCAAAGGGATGGAGACCAGATGAGATGGAGAAGGCTGAGAGTCACTGGATTCTAGAGGATGGGATGATAGAGATATTCAGCAGCAAATGTGCACTCTACAAGAAAAGAAAAGAATGATCCCAAGGGCAATTTCAAGGTCATCGAGACTGTTCCCTTGGTCAGTAGGCCAGATGACAACTGTTTAGCCAAGTTTCAGGGTGCTATAGGGTCTCTGTCCCAGTGGGTCAAAGAAGCAAAGCCTCAAACCAAAGAAGATTAAATTTAAACCTTAAAATCTAATAGTGCTGGGCTGGGGTTATAGCTCAGCGGTAGAGTGCTTGCCTAGCATGTATGAGGCACGGGGTTCGATTCTCAGCACCACATTAAAATAAATAAATAAAAGAAAGGTTCATCACAAGTAATATATGTGTGTGTGTATAAATATATATATACACACATGTATATATATATTATATGTATAATATCTACATATTATATATATTATGCATGAATATATATACATACATAAAATGTAACAGTGTTTTCCTTGTTGGTTTTTGAAAATGAAAAAAAAATACAACCCCAAATTGATTCTGCCAACAGTTTGAGAAAATTAATGATTCTGTTGCTGGATTGACTAAGAAAAAAAGAGAAGGCTCAAATTATCAAAATCAGAAATAAAAGCAGGGCCATCACTACTGATTTGATATAAAAAATAATTATAAGAGAGTTCTATGAATGATTGTATACCAACAACTTGGACACGTAAATTAAATGGACAAATTCCTAGAAGCAAAAATCTACCAAGATTGAATCTCATGATTCAGTAGATTTATATCTCTATATATACGCATTAAGAAAATTGCATTAGTAATAAAAGTTCTCCCAATAAAGAAAAGCTCTGGACCCAATGGCTGGTGAATTCTACCTAGTATTTTTTTTTAATATTTACTTTTTAGTTTTTTTTAGGTGGACACAATACCTTTATTTTATTTTTATGTGGTGCTGAGGATCAAACACAGTGCCCCACACACGCCAGGTGAGTGCGCTACCACTTGAGCCACATCCCCAACCCTTATCTATTATTTAAGAGGAACTAACACCAATCCTCAAACTTTTTCAAAAAATTGAAAAAGGAACACTCCCCAATGCATCCTCTGAGGCCAGGATTAACCTGATATCAAAGCCAGAGAAAAAGAGTACAAGGCAAGAAAACAACAGACCAATATCTCTTATGAAGATTGATATTAAAATCTCCAACAAAATATCACATTGAAAAACATATTGGAAGGATTATATGCCATCCAGGTGAGATTTATTGCTGGGATGCAAAGATGATTCAACATGTGAAAGTCAATTCATGTAGCACACACGTTAATAGAATAAAGGGAGAAAACCTGATTATCTTAAATGATGCAGAAAAATCATTTGGCAAAAGTCAACACACTTTCATGATAAAAACAATATACTAGGTATAGAAAAAAATAACCTCACCATAGTAAAAGTCACATGTGAAAAACCCAGAGCAACATCGTATTATCATGAAAGACCGACAGCTTTCCTTCTAAGATCAGGAATAAAGCAAAAATAGTCATTTTCTCACACTTCCATTCAACATAGTAATGGAAGTACTAGCAGAGCAATTTGTCAAAAAAAAAAAATGAAGCCATACATATTAGAAAGAATTAAAATGATCTTTATTCATATATGATATGATCTTATATGTAAAAATTCTAAAAACTACACATAAAATATTAGAATTGATGAATTCCACAAAGCAGGAAGACACGAAGTCAGCAGCAAAATCAGCTGAATTTCTGTATCAAACAATGAGAACTATTAAAAGGAAATCGAAAGGAGAACTCCAATTATAGTAATATAGAAAACAATAAAATATTTAAGAAATAATCAAGGAGGTGAAAGACGTGTACAATAAAATTATAAAATATTGCTGAATGAAATGTAAGAGGATGTAAATAAATGAAAACACGTCCTTTTTGTGCCTAGATTTTTATAAGGATTGGAAGGCTTATTAAGATGTCAGTGCTACCCAAAGTGACCTAGAGATTCAAAGAAATATTTATCAAAGTCACAATAAATATTTTATTTTATTTAAGGAAAAAAAAATCTTTCTGGGCATGGTAGTATATGTCTGTTCCTATCTACCCAGGAGAGTAGGAGGATTTCTGATCAGCCTGGGCAAAATAGTGAGGCCCTGTTTCAAAGAATAAAAAAGGGCTGGGGTTGCAGCTAAGGAATAAATTGCCCCTGGGTTCAATCCCTGTGTGTGAGAGGGAGGAGAAAAATACACCTTAAAATTAATATGGCACATCAAGGAACCTGGAGTAGCCAAAACAGTCTTGAAAAAGGAGCAAAGACAGAGGGTTCACACTTCCTGATTTCAAAACTTACTAAGAGTTACAGTAATCAAACCAGGATGGTATTGACACAGAGACAGACAGAAAAACCAAGGGAATAAAATTGAAAGCCCAGAAATAACCCTCTAGCTATATGGTCAAATGATTTTTGACAAAAACCATTCAATTGGTAAATGACAGTCTTTTCAACAAATGAAATTTGGGGAAACTGGCTAACTACATGCAAAAGAATGAATTTAGATCCTTTCCTGACACTATAAACAAAAATTAACTCAAAGTGGGCCAAAGACATAAATATAAGAACCATGACTAAAAAACTATTAGAAGAAAACAGGACAAAAGTTTTACTGCATTGGTGTTGCCAATGGCTTCTTGGATGTGATATCAAAGATGTAGGCAATCAAAGAAAAAAATAGATGAATTGGACTTCATTAAAATGAAAAACATCTGTGTATCAAAAGATACTACAGAGTACAAAGGTGATCTACAGAACTGAAAATTCTGAGAACATCTGTTAATCAATGTATCTGATAAGGAGTTAATATCCAGAACTTATAGAGAACATCTAAAACTCAAATATTAGGCTAATTGAAATAATCAGCATATAGCTGGTTTTATTTTTAGTCTTTGTATGGGTCTCTGTTCTGTTCTTGATAAATTTAACTATTTGCATATATAATTAAAGACATTTGAATTACTTATGCTATCTTTTAATTTTTAGATTATTTTTTTTTACTTTTTATTCTTTACAGTTTGGAAGTATAGATAATTTCTATTACTTAAATGGTTACTTTGAAGTTAAAAATAAATTATACTTAATTTACTGATCTAAAATTAATAGGCATCTCTTGTTTCCTCTCAAATAGTATAAGAAACTTAGAATTCCTTAACTCTGATCTTCTTCACTCTTATCTTCCATGTTATTGTTTACCTTCTAAAATTCACATACTATATTATGTCATTGTTGCTATTATTTTAGACACTTCTAAAATTTATTTTAATTTTTGCTAGTTTTTTTCTTCTTCCATTGTTATTTTTTCTTCAGAAGTAATTTTCCTAATTCCTGACAAAACTCCTTTATTGGTGGGGGGGGGGTCTGTCACTGATAAATTCTCTTAACTGTTTATTAATCTGAAAAGATTTTTATTTTACTTTTATCTTTGAGTGATAGTGGTAGACACTTCTGGGCTAGCAGTTGAATTTTTCTCTCAGAATTTCAAAGATTTTATTCTCCCTTCTTTTGGCATCCATTATTACTTTCAAGAAGTCTACTTTCAGTCTAATTGTTGTATCTCTACAGTTATTCAGACTTTTCCTCTCCAGTCTTACAATGCTTTTAAAATTTTTCTCTTTGAATTAATGTTCTTTAGTTGCCAGAATATATTATGCATACATTTTTTAAAAATTCTGCTCAGCAGTTGCCTTGCATACAGGAGATCCTGGGTTTGATTTTTGGAACTATAGGGGGAATTAAATCTGCTCAGAATTCAGTGGAATTCTTTGATTTAAATATTTTTACAAAGCCCCCACTCTACTCCAGTACAATCTAATCTTAATTTATTAATTAAATTTGTAACAAATCTGTGTCCAAGTCAGGTCACATTCTGAGGTATTGGGAATTAGGCCTTCAATGTATTACTCTTCAAATTTCCTCTTCATTTCTAACACCTACCGCTTTCTTGTTCTTAATTTATAACTGAGTTATTTAATTTTGTTTGGTTGTACTGTTTTATTTGAGCATGTGTTTGAAGTGAGAGGCAATATCTCATGTCAGCACAATTCACTTCATTGGCTGGAATTTTTTTCTTCCATGATTTAATGGTAAACAAACAAATGAATGAAAATCATCAACTAATATTCTAAAAGAAATTAAATTAGAACATAAAAGAAGGAATAAACTATAAAAAGTACTATACTAAAGAAAAGGCAGATTTGAAAAATAACTACAGAGAACATCTAAAGATGAAAAATATAGTTACTGGAAATGCAAAATGCATTGTATAGATGTGATGATTAATTTGATGTGACCATTTGATTGGACTAAGGGATGCCCACATAGCTAGTAAAATCTCATTTCTGGTGAGAGTGTTTCTGGCTGAGATTAGCATTTGAATTGATAGACTGAATAAAGAAGATCACCCCCATTAATGTGGCTGGGCACCATCCAATCTGTTGAGGACTCAATAAGAAGAAAAATGTAGGGGAAAGGTAAATTTGATCTCTGTTTGAGCTGGGATGCCCATCTTCTCATCTCTTAGAAACTGGCACTCCTAGTTGTTGGACCTTTGGACTCAGGTGCTTATACCATAAACCCCATCCTGGTTCTTGGACTTGGAGTGAAATACACCACTGGCTTTCTGGTTCTCTTGCTTACAGATGGCAGACAATGGGGCTGCGTAGCCTCCATAGTTGTGTGAACCAATTCTTGTAATAAATATCTATCTGCCAACCAACCTACCTACCTTACTTCCATTGGTTCTACTTCTTTGGAATGCTAACTCATACAATAGGTTTAATTGTGTGTCTGGCACAGTGGAAGAAAGAGTTAGTGAACTGAAAGAGAGATAGGTCTGAAGATACAAGAATGTAGCACATAGGGAAGCAATGTAAAAAAAAAAAAGGAAAAGGAGTTTTAAAAAACAGAGTAAAGGTGGGGGGGGGAGGAGACTAACATTTGTCATATGAGGTGTTCCAGAAGAGGAGATGAAAAAGGTAGAGATGAATGGTGATTGCCATATCTTATGAAACAACTGCAGAGAACTTTCCAGAATTAATAAAGGCAGTGATTTAGAAGTAGTCTGAGCATGGTTAATTCCTCATGACTCAAGAGTTGATATAGCACAATAAGACAGAGAACAATTTTTCTCTTAGTAGACCAAAAAAAAAAAAAAAAAAAAGAATTGACAGTTGGGTCTTGCTTCCTGTCACTCCCTCGGGAAGGAAACTAACTCTAAGGTCCTTAACTTTGTATTAGTATTTCTGGAAAAAGATTTTGTTGGTGAAACTACTGGCTATTCATAAAATTATTTTTTCTGAGGATTTTCCATATTCTTCTCCACTTCCAGATTATAATACAATAACATAGATTATGTCCTTTTAGTTATCAGAGTACATATTATAAAAGTAGGTTTTAATGCATTTGTTAAATGAGCTGGTTAATGAATTAAAACATTTTATATTAAACCTTCTCATTGAGAAACATTTAGAAAATGTTTAGACTGAAGCAATGCCCATCTATAATCATAGTAGATGTGTTTTTATGTACTTAACTAGCATGTAGTATTTATTCTGAATATAATACTCATTTTGAAATTCAAATAACAAACAATATTATATATGTGTGTATATGTATATGTACATATTTTTGCTTACAGACACATTTTGTCATATTTGGCTCACGAGCATGTTGTAGAATCAGCATGGTGCCTATCCAATGGAAATACCAACAGGACCACACAAAATGGCTCACTGTGTCATTTCATTCAATGCAGCCCCACAAAAATAAACTCTTCTCACCACAAAAACTTGCTTGTCAGTTTCCCACTCTTTTAAATGACCATTCTAACTTCATATCCAGCACCTTTTCCTTTTCTAACCTGTTGTCTACTCTGAAGTGACTTCAAGGTTGTTAATTTTACTTTGGAATCCTTCATTCTTCATTTTTACCACATTTCTAACTATAAAATTCATATTATTGAAACATGTTGAGCCTTTGGGATAGTTCAATGTTGGTAATGTGAGAGTTTTGGCTCATTCATTGAATTTTGTGGGACTTGTATTTTTAGTATATTTGATATTTTTCTATGTGTTTTAACTTTTAGAGATTTTATTTTAGGACATAATTGAGAACTGACTTAATTATGCAGAACATTTAACTTAATCTTCATTCAGTTTTCTTTTCTAGCCTGTTTACCAGACAGGGTATTAGTGAACCTTTTTTTATCCAGGAAGATTTTATTGACACTTATCCAAGACATAGAACCTAGCTTCAAAAACAAAAATGTATAAACATAAAAATAAAGATGAATTATTTGAAGATCTTCTGAATGGGTGGAAGACAGATTAATGGCAAAATTTATTTGTATAAGCAGAATAGTAAGACGTGATTGACTATTTCCAATTATTCATGGTCTGTACATTCTAAAGGGTCATATCCTTAAATGGGACACAACCTTCTAATAACAAATTGGTACAAAGGATAGATGAGAGGAAACTTTAAATGATTATTATCATTTATTTTAATCAACTCCTATATTGTATAATTTTCTGATGTGTTTGTTTCTCAAACTCACTCAGCACTACTAAAAATTCAAACCAGATAATTCTTTGTTGTGGGGAGCTTGTGTTGTGTGCAGGAAACTTAGAAGTATCCGGCTTTTGTCCACTAGAGGCTAATAGCAATCTCACCAATTGATACAATCCAAAATGTCTCCAGATGTGGCCAAATGTGTCCCAGGGGGGAAAATCATCCTGATCAAGAGTCACTGGCTTAGGGCATTATGTTGCTACATCATTCAGCTGGTGGTCACATCCAGTCTTGGCCCTTGGTCCTAGTTGTTTTCTTTTGTATTTATAGTCAGTTATACTTTATAGTACATCTAAATTCGTTATTTTGATTTCTTGGTCTTTGTCTGTTGCTAATAACACTATACCACAGGGTAAGTTATAAAAAAGAGAGGTTTATTTTAGCTCACAGCTGTGGTCCAAGGGGCCACATCTGGTGATGGCCTTCTCCCTGGCAGAGTCCTGTTGTAGTGAAGGGCCTCATATGGCAAGACATAGGGAATGTGTGATAGACCTACTGTTATTGACCTTCAGAGCAGACCTACTCTGGAGATAACCCATTAGTTGCACAATGAATTAACCCATCTGTGAGTCCGGAGTCTAACCACCTCTCTTTATTTATTTGTTTGTTTATTGATTTATTTTTGGTATGGGTGATGGAACTCGGAGTTTCACCACTGAGTCATACCCCAGCCCGTTTTATTTCTTATTTTGAGACAGAATCTCATTAAGTTGGTGGATCTGTCCTCAAACGTGGGAACTTCCTGCCCCAGCCTCCTGAGTTGCTAGCATTACACTATGCCTGGCTTCTGATCACCTCTTAAAGGTCCTCCTCTTTGTATCTCATAATGAGGTTTAAATTTCAACGTGCATTTTGGAGGGGACAAACAATATCCAAACCATAGCATTTTCTAAATGTACATATTTTGGCTTTCCATTTTAAATTTCATTTTGTAGGAAATTTACCAATTTTATCGGTCATTTGAAATTCATTTTATCTTAAGGGATCACAAGCAGCAACAATATAAATACATAGTGAACTGCATATTTTCAATATTTTTATTATGAGCAGTAGGAAAGATAAGAAATGTGTATGTTCTGGGGCTAATCCCTATTAAAGACAGTTGGAAATTTCTTCGAGGTGATAATGTATCACTGATAATTGCCCTTTAAATACAACATCTTCACTAGTCATTCATGTCATTAATATCCACAAAGTCCCAAACTTACTTTTCTAAGTGTCCTTATTACTGTTATTTTATGGTGCTGGTTATTGAGCCTAGGGCCTCATGCATGCTAGGCAACTGCCTTGCCACTGAGCTACATCCCCAGCTCAATATTATTTTGGAATATTGAGGGCAGGACCTTTAAGAGATGATCAGAAGCTGGGCATGGTGACAATCAAAAAGTCCTATTGAAATCAGGGTATGACCCCTCTATTTACCCTTATCGTTTTGTAGAAGCAAATTAATTAGGTCTCTCAAAGTTTCTTCTTTACACAGTCACATTGGTTACTTGCTAGTGATTGAGTGGAATCATTCTTTCTTTTTGGGGGGATACCAGGTATTGAACTCAGGAGCACTCGACCACTGAGTTCCATCCCCAGCCCCATTTTGTATTTTATTTAGAGACAGGGTCTTGCTGAGTTGCTTAGCACCTCGCTTTTGCTGAGGCTGGCTTTGAACTCAAGATCTTCTTGCCTCAGCCTCTGAGTTGCTGGGATTATGGGTGTGTACCACTGCACCTGGCAGAATCATTCTTAATTTACACAGGAGGGCACTGTATAATATATGCTACTCTGTGAAAATTGAGTATGCTGACAACGGCCAGGGTCTGTCAATATGCCGTTTTTAGATCAGGGAAGATGAGGGGTGGTACTTTTCTTTAAAAGAGCTTTATGGTTGACTGTGAATAAGCATTATTATCTTTTCTTCCACATTTCTTCCATCCCTCCCTTCTTTATTTATGTTCATTTATCTGTTTATTCAACTAAAAATTATTGATCACTCACTATGTGCCAGACATTCAGAGTACAATGATTAAAAAAATAGGGTCCTGGCCTTCAGGTATTGGGAAGACTCATTTGTGGTTGTGGAGGTGGAGAACAAATAAACAGGTATTTACAATACAGTATGTCAACTCCATTGATAAAAGGGAGCATATCATATTATAGGAATATGTAGGAGGGCTGGTGCCAGGAACTGTTTCTTAGTTGGAATGGTGTCTAGATTCACAACTCAAGGTGGAGTGGAATCATTCTAGGGGAAAAATGGGAATGATATTCCAGGTGACTGGAGGGACGTCTGATGGAAAAACTCAAATAGATCATTCAGGTGGAAAGTTCTCTTGGATCAGAAATGACGTGAGGTGGAGACAATAATATGATTCGCTGCTCCCTAAGTCTTGGGTACATAGTATCTCTGCTGTACAGGAAAGTGTAGATGCAGTGTTTGTTTATGCAGTACATTACCAGAGCTCCATTCCAGATGGGCCCCAGCAGAGCTACTGTGAATATGTTGGAAGCCCTATGATTTATATGAATACAGTTAATGTTCACAAACTATATAAACAGTGAGCTTATCAATAACATGACTATTTATACCTTCCTCCCAAATTTCTACCTATAATGGGAATATCTACACATTATCCCAACATTTTTGAGTAAGCATTTCTTAATGGAGACATATACTCCATTAGATGGTTTTCTAATGATCTTACTTCCAAATTAGCATTAATTGACTTGCCTATTTCATAAATAGCACAAGGTTGCATTTCCTTTCAAATGCAACACTGTGCTATTTTATACCAATGTTTCAAATTAAGTTGTATCCAGAAAAAGAAGAAGAAGAGGAGAGGGAGTGGAGGAGGAGGGTGGCAACTGCTATTTAACCATTGTTAATCCTCAAGGAAATTGCTCTATCCCATCTATTTGCATTGTCTTTCTTTCCAGGTCTATTTTTTTTCTTATTTTTTTATTTTTATTTTTTTAAGTTCAGTGTTTCGTTTGGTCTGGCTTTAGAATGCTTTCCTTCACCCTGCTATGTCTTGCTATGTACTGGACTGGACCGTACTCACTATTCTGAGGATAGAGAATTAGATTACAGCAATTGAATAATCCTCTTGTCCTGCAAATCCTCACTTAAAGATGGATAGAATCATTTTTGTTCCAGTTTATAAGTTGAAAGAAAAGACTAATCTTGCTTATACTTATTTAGTAATTATAATAAATTAACCCAAGACATTGATCACTTTTAGAGGGTTTGCAGTAAATCAAGGAATGTATCAATAATTAAGTATTAAGCATTTAATTTTCTCTGAGTATAGCTTATCAATAATGTATAAATATATCGCAACTATACCTTTTCAAGAGACCCTATAGTTAACAAAAAAAAAACTTGTTACATTATTTTACATTTCAATTATGATATAGTTGATATTTCTGGAATTTGCATTGGGAAGATCTAATTTGTCTTCCTTAAAAACCTCTGCTTAATGTGATAATAAAATTCAATATCTGAGGTAGCCTAAGAAAAGTGGTAGGATGAGTGTGGGTTTATGGTAGGCAGAATTATAGTCCCCAAAGATGTTCATTTCCTAATCCCTGAAACCTACGAATATGTTGTTGCATGGAAAAGAGGAATTAAGAAAATTAAATTTCCTAATCAGCTGACCTCAAAATTGAGAGGTTATCCCAGATTATCTAGGGTCCCCTGTAATCACAGGGGTCTTTAAACATGGAAATGAAAGGCAAAAGAATGAGTGTCAGAGTGGTGTGATAGGAGAAAGACTCTGTCAGTCACTGCTGGATTTCAAAATGGAAGAGGACAAGGCTCATGGATTGGAAGCAGCCTACAGAAGCTAGAAAATAGAGATGGATTCTCCTTTAGAGCCTCCAAAAGAGAATGCAGCCTATTGACACCTCGACTATACCAGTGAGGCCCACTTCAGATGTCTGAACTCTACAACTATAAGAGAAAATCTTAGCCACTAAAATTTGTTGCAATCTGTTATAGCAGCAAGAGGAAACTAATACAGGATGCAGAGAGGGAGTTGGGTTGAGTTAGAGCATTCATTCTTACCAATGCAGCCATTACACCAGTTCTGTTATAATTTGGAAGGGGAAAAAAGAGCATGTGAGATGAAGTATAGCATTAGAGTATCAAAGAAATTCTCTTTTAATTAGATGTACAAACCCTTGGTAATGGGAGAGTCAGATTTGATGTGAACTAAATGCATACAAAAACTTACATTTTGCCTAAACTCGGTCAACTGTGGTAAATTACTTACTGAATTTCCTACAATCATTTTTTGTTATTGTTGTTTTTCCAGGGGAAGGAAAACAGAACCATACTGAAACCCATTGATAGGGTTTATGATGATGCTACTGCAATCACCAGATCAATCTTCACACATCAGGAAATATTCTGAGTTCAATAGTTCCCGTTGGCACTTTCTGTTGTTCTAAAAGTCTTCCTAGGAATTGTGGAAATGCTGCCTTCTAGGACTCTGGTTCAGTGGCAAATGTTAGTGTTAATTTACCGAGGCTCACTAAGGAGGGAAGCATACGGAAGGACTTGACCTCACGTAGCCCTTCATGCATTTGGGTATGAAACTCATAGACGTTGGGTGTATGCAGCATGTTCACTGCCTTCTACTGCTTGTCAGTATTGTGAGCATTCCCTCCCCTGAGGTCCTGGTTCAGTTACCAACTGAAAACTTTAAGCTATATGAGACATATTTATTTTCTAGTCTATTTGTCTTTAAAGAAGCAAAAGTATTGAAAATCTCTTCCTTGCTAGCAGGATGAAGGTGTTCTGTCAACTCTGGACTTGACAGGTTGAGGACACTTTCCGGAACACAAATAATTATTGATTTCTAATGTTGTGTGTCACAACACAAGTAAGCTCCTGGTATATATTTTTTTTTCTGGTAAAATCCCTATTACTTCCTTTATTACAGAAAAATTTTAACAGGTACGATTTGGATGTCCCCCAAAGTTCTGTGTTAAAGGCTTGGTTTCCAGGATGGTGATATTGGGAAGCGGAGCCTTATAGAGGATCCTGAGGTTTTTATGGCATGGCCTTGATTAGGACTGTGGGATCCTGGGCCCTTCCTCTTCCTCTCTTTGCATTCTGGTCATAAGATGAGCAGTTTGTTCTGCCATGTGCTCTTGCCATGATGTATAGACTCATCAGAGGCCCAAAGCAGTAGATTATTTGATCTTGCACCGGAACTTCCAGAACCATGAGTCAAAATTAGCCTTTTCTCTCGATAAGTCAATCATCTGAGGTGTTTTCTTACAATAACGGGAAGCTGACTAATATATCTATGATAGGTATGGTAAACTGGTTGAAAAATTTGTTCCATTTCTCTATCCTTCCTTGTAATAATGCCCCTTGCAATATGATTTTTTGACACTTTACATAATAGATAGTCTGTTTTACAGCTCCTTGATTATGGAGTGGCCTTACTTGGTCTTGTCAAAGAAATGAGGCACCAGACCAATTTTGATATTAGTCCTCATGAGGCCTTGTACATTTCCCTTCTCTCTCTCAGACACCTGTCTTCACCATGAGAATAAGTCTGAGCATCTTGCTAGAAGATCCGTTGAAACTGGGACAAGTGTCCTAGCCAGGAACCAATACCCAGAGGTAGATCTGTATACTTGACTTACTTATGGCTCACCTTGGAGGAACTGGGGAATCCAGACATGGCCAGAATAACTGCCCAGCTAGGTTCAGCCTGAATTGTTAACCAAAGGATTTTTAAGGTAAATAATGCTGTTCAAAGCCCTAGCATTCGGAGTGCTTTCTTATTCAGCAATAGTTAACTGATGGAATTTTATGGAGGCCTGTGAGTTCTGAGAAATTGTGTGTAAAATTTGGTGTGTATTTATTTATTTTTTTTGTGGAGGAGCTTTTAGTTTTTAGAGATTCTCAGACTTCTATGGTCCAAAAAGGATTTATAAATCATTGTCTTGTTGGTGCACAATAGGATTAATCACAGGCCAAATGTTGGACCCACTCACCTATTGAATAAATGTGCTCAGATTCTGATGAAGGATGACTTTTTGTTAGAGCAAGAGTTATTATTTTTTTTTCATGTGTGTCTGTGTGCTTGGCCATGCCTGCTTTTCTTTTTTTGGCAGGGATTGGAAAGTGGGGGTTGAACTCAGGGGCACTTATCCACTGAGCCACATCTCCCACCCTATTTGTATTTTAATTAGGGACATGGTCTCACTGAGTTGCTTAACAACTCGCTAATTTGCTGAGGCTGGCTTTGAACTCGGATCTTCCTGCCTCTGCCTCCCAAGCTGCTGGAAAACAGGCCTGTGCCACCACGCCTGGCTGCCATGCCTTCTTTTATCAACTGAGCTGGAAGTCTTCGGGTCTCTATTCTAGGTGTAAGCTAACACATCTTGGTATCACCTAGTCTGTAGAACCTGAGCCTTTTGTACATGGCCTACGATTGAGAGCTAGAGTGTTAGAGTAAAATGGCAATTTCAAATGCTGATATTCTAATCAGATGGCCATGATGGATGGCACATATATTCTTCTTTAAAGAATTTGCTGTGAAAATACCTTTAAACTCCACGGTGTCCCCACTCTGAGCAGACAGTCTCCTTTCTTACTTCATAGAGAGAAGGGAAGTCATCAAAGGGTAGCTTCTTCAGTTTCTGTATGGGACAATGATCATGAGAACAGCAAGTCCCTGTAGCACATGACCTGTCACTTAGTTAAGCTCACCAAGGCTTTGGCAATTGTTTACTTGGTTTAATGTTGAAATCCTGATTCTTTTGAATGGGTTTCTTTTTCTGAGATTGTGGAGTATATTGTTTTCATCTGATGTCCAGGATGCCCTTTGGTGGGCTGAGGAGGCCAACACATGGGGCTGTGCCTGGTGTTTGCTCTGCTCTTACCCACCACCCAGCCAAAGCTTGAGAGCCATGCGTTTTTCCCGAAATTCAGATCTTCTGGCTCATTGTCAGTCAGGTCATGCCAGAGCTGTGAGCCAACAAAAGCATATAGGGAAAATAAATTTGTCACAGGAAAAGTACAGGAAAGTGATCACTTTCGGGCAGGACTACAGTAAGAACACTGTTAGGCTGCATTTCACAAATGTGAAAAACAAAATGTCTTGCCAAATATCTTTTTAAGGCTTTTTGGGGTGAGTGTGTGTGTGTATGTGTGTGCACGCATGTCCATGTGTGTCAATTAGAGCATTTGAGTTTGGATAATTCCACCATATAGTTAGACCCCAATTCAGTTATACACAGAAAACCATAGACACTTGTAAGTTATTTACCCAGGAACCACGATGGATGTGTTTGAACACTTCCCGCACACCAGACTCACCATGTTTTTGCTAGCCAGCTCCCAGGTGCGAGCAGTTGAGAGATGTGGGGGTTGAATTGCAATAAAACATAGCAGGTGTAGTGGTGGTCCCAGAGAAACACCTCCTTTCTTTTCACGGAATAACAGGTCATTTTACTGTTTTCTCTAGCACTTACACCTTACAGATTCAAATACTTACCACATGGACAGAGTTTCTAGAGGACTTAGAACGGCTGCTATAAACACCCAGGGGGTGGGCACGAAGGTTCCTGTCTGTTCTTTGTCTTTTCTCTAGGGCACAGCATAATAGTAACAATGTCACCCTTCTTTTTGGCTCCAAAATTTCTTTGAAATTCATATAAAAGATAAAAAGAGGGGGCTGGGGTTGTGGCTCAGTGGTAGAGTGCTCACCTAGCACGTGTGAGGCCCTGGGTTTGATCCTCAGCACCTCATGAAGATAAATAAATAAAATAAAGGTATTGTGTCCAACTACAACTAAAAAATAAATATTAAAAAAAGATAAAAAGAGGGTAAGGCGAGTACAAAAGGTGCATGTTCTAGATATTTGAATACATCTCCAAAGGCACCATTGTCTGTATGCATCTCCCCCGAGACAGCAGATTTGGTTGCCTAAAGACATAGAAAGGAATGGGAACCTGAGGCGTCCTTCAGATACTGAATGTGCAGTGAAAATAGTTTCTGATGTTGCTGTAACGGGGGCAGGATCACTTGTGGGGCTCAGAGGTTGAAGCTGTGAGATACAGGTACCTGAACTTGCTTGGTGAGATGGTGATGGTGTGAGAAGGAAGAGGTGCCTCCCAGTCATTGCTGAGAAGAGATTGGAACTGTGCCTAAAATCCATACGATGCTGAGCCAGCTGTAAGAGCCCTCCCACCCCTTTCTCATCCTGAAGCCCCGTGTTCTTTTGTCACATCTGCATCCCTTCCTTTTCCTAGCAAGGTGGCCGTTACTGTTTGTTTTCACTAGATACTATCTGAACAAACATTTTGGATTTGCAGAATGAGAGATGCGCAGTGTGTTTTGCCCTGACCCACATGTCTCCTTAAGGAAGGCTGTGTTTACTACATGCTCTTCTCAGAAGATGAACGTGATTTAGTGATCTCTGTTGTGCTTGTCCCAGGAGGTATGTGTTGGAATGAAAAAATACCACACAAAGAGATCAGGCACAAGTTGAGTTCTGAAGTCTCAGTATTCTGGTTCCTTTGATTTATTTCTTTTTAAAGAAAACCTTCTCAGATTCTTCCTCGTGTATTGACCCAAGATAGTCTTTTGAGCAACTTATAACTTTTAGCTGCCTCCACCCTTTGTTTTTGGACACTTTTGTTTCCTAATTCCTGTGGCCACTTATTTACTGAGGGTTCAAGTGTCAAAGAGCAGACAAGTTACTTGCTTGATACACATAACTACTGACACATTATATATATATGTATATATATATATACATATATATATATATATACACACACACACACACATATAAATTTGTATGTTTGTAAATGTATACTATATATATAAAGTGTATATATAAATATATACATACACACACATAAATTTATCTCTAGATTTTTTTCTAAGTGGCTGGAAGAGAATCTACAGTTGGTCTAACTGCAGATAAACTTGTTTTGATAGTTTCCTCCTTTAGCAAGAATCTAAAAATATTTCTGCAGTAGATGAAACCTGATAACCTTTGCTTAAAAGTATTCTGTGCTGTAAAAAATGTTGTCGACTATTTCTTAAATTTACCTAATCTCAATTTCAACTCAGGATTTACAGAGACATTAGGGTTCAACTTCTTCCCAGTTTATATGACAGTTTTCTATAGATCAGAAACAAGAATGCAAACTATTACTGGAGTCAAGGACAAACTTAGGCCTTGCCTCTGAATTGTTATCACTGACGTTAAACTTGGTCTGAAATCCAGCGATGGAAAAATTTTCATATTTATGAAAAGCTGGGGGATCATATGTTTATAATTTGAACTACATTTTAAGTAGATTTGGAGAAGTTGGTATTTAGAAGAATTCTATGATGAGTCTTTTTTTTGTCATAGAAAAAAGAATTATGGAAAAAATTATCTTGTAATCTATTTTGGGTATAAATCCAAATGCCCCTGTATGTTGGCTTGAGGGATTGCCGTAGTCCAGTTAGGCTCAAAACAAAATGTCTTAGACTAGGTAGTTGAAAAACAATGAACATTTATTGCTCACAGCTTTGGGCGTTGAAAAGTCCAAGATAAAGGCACTGGCAGATTTTATTTATTTATTTGTTTATTTATTTATTTATTTATTTATTTGGTCCTAGGGATTTAACCCGGGGTGCTTAACCACTGGGTCACATCCCCAATTCTTATTTTGAGACAGGCTCTCACTAAGTTGCTTAGGGCCTCACTAAGTTGCTAAGGCTGACATTGAATTCATGATCCTCCTGCCTCATCTTCCTGACCTGTGGTGATGACAGGCATCCTCCACAGCACCTGGCCAGCTTGCTCTCTGCTTCAAAGGTGGCTCCCTCTTGCTGTGTCCTCACATGGCAGAAGGGGGCAAGAGAGTTTGCTTGATCTTCTTTCTTAAGAGTACTATTCCCATTCGTGATGGTGCAGCCCTTATGACTTCTTCACTTCTCTAGAAACTTGCCTCTTTATACTATCACACTGGGTATTAGATTCCAACCTATGAATTTTGGGGGAGACATTAGCATTCAGAACATCTACCATTCACACCATCTATGCAGATTCCTTGCCTCCTAGCTGACAATATCCATATCATGAATCCCATATTTCTTATCAATAAATACAGCACTCCAACATTATCTCTAAAACTTTCACAATGAAGTCCCCTTAGTAATGGAGAACACAAACACTGAATTTACCCCTGGAAAGTCTGGGCCTTAGTCCAAAGTTGACTGAATCATATTCAGACTCTATTTGAGTGCTTTACCTTAAATATTATGCAAGATTTTTACTATGGTTCATAATAAATCCTGCTAATTTTAATTTAAATTGTTTTAAATTACTTGTCATGTGCAAAACTAGCGCCGTCTTCATATTTTTCTACCTTGGTATCTCCAGCATAAGCACTAAGACAGCTAATGGGCTTCATGTTCTTCATCCACTCATTCTCATATTTAGCAGGCATTTTTTTGAGTGCTTACACTGGCTGGCACTGTGTAAGATACCAGGCCTAAAGAAGGCATGCCATTTTCCCCCCCAATTATCTAATAACCTACTATGGAGGGCACAATCATGTGAACTTATAAAGTAATAAAGTATGTCAGTATCCGGATTGAACTGTGTACAGAATACTGTGATGGTCCCAATGCAGGGGCCAAAAAATATCAGGAAAACTTCATAGAGGAGGCTGCATCTATGAAAATCAAGCGAGATGTTCACCAGGATGAGAAGAAAGGGCCTGCGGACAGAAAGCAGCATGGACACAGATGTCCAGGCGTGAAAGGCTGGGGATTTTAAGAACTGTTTCAAATGTCTGGTACTTGGGAGTGCAGTGTGGAGGAGAGGGAAGCTCAGGGATGTAGGAAGAGGTCAGACGGAGGCAGGCTTTCTATGCCTTATTTCAATAGAGGCTCTATATTGTGAGAAGTGTGGAACCCCAAAAGAGTTCTGGAAAGGAGACTGATGTAATCTGTTTAGCAGCAGAGTAGATAATGATTTTAAGAAAGCAGGACCTGAGGCACAGAGATGGGTTAGGTGACTACATCAAGAGTCCAGGTGCAAAGTGACAATAGCCTAAGCCAGAGTCATACAAGTGGGTGATGAAGGACTTAAGCCAGAAACACTATAGAGGTAGAATATTCAGGACTTGATCACCAATTTGGTGGAGTAGGATAGGAGAGAAGATCAAAAGAAAAGAAGCTCATAAAATGATTACCGGGTTTTGACTCTGACCATGGCAAAACTGAGATACGGAATACTAGAGAAAGATCATTTTGTTTATTGTTTGATGGAGCCTAGATGTTTTTATGTCCAACACAAGTGGTACACCTGGTTTGTCAAGGACAGCCTGTGCTGTGGGCAGTGGAAGCCAGTGTGTGATGGGTCGACCTCTGTTATCCCCACATTGCAGATGGATTTCTGCTCTGTCTTTGGAGATGGAGAACAGCAACTTCCTCACTAATGATCTTGGCCACCCACCAGTTGAAGTCCTGAGGCTTTACTCTGCCCACACATTTCCAACCTCTGTTAACTCAATGCCAAACTTTTTATGCAATGTCTTGGCCATTTTCCTCTTTCCTTCCTTGTGTAGGCACATAACTGTCGAGTCATCCAGCAATCTCTAAGCAGCAGTGACTACTGCAGCTGCTAGGCTGGCCGGCCACACTTCCATAACTTCAGTGGGTAGGAAAACAGTGAGTCAAAATAGATGTTGATAGTTTCTTATTCTTGGCACAATAGGCAGTATGAGCTTCATATTGGTATCACTTCTGATTTACCAAGTCTTGCACTCGTTGTGAATCAGACCCTTGTGGATGCTAACTGTACAGGGGTCTGTCAGACCTCGGGAACCCTGAATAAAGAAATCTCCCAATCTTTTAAAGGAGATGCAAGCGTAACTGCTCAACCTTTACTCACAAGGAAGAAATTATATTTATCATTCTGATCACAAAACATGTCTGCCCTCTGACCCATGTGGAGATACTACCTGTCTTATCTTTCTTAGCCTTTTCAGTTAGCTTTAATAAGGCTTTATTGGTTGGGTGGCTTGTAAATGACAAGTGTCTTTCTCACAGTTCTAGAGGCTAGAAGTCTGATATTGGGTTGTCAATACAGTCAGGTTCTGGTGAGGGCCTTCTTTCAAGTCACAGACTGCTGACGTCTTGCATAGGGGGACCAAGAGCTCTCACGGGCACCTATTATACAGGCACTGACGCCAATCATGAGAGCTCCACCATCATGACCTACTCAACTCCCAAAGACACATTTCTTGATATTATCACATTGAGGATTAGGATTTTAACATAGGAATTTGGGGAGAGGCCACAGTTCACTGCAGCTTCTATTTTCCAAGTTTTTTTTTTTTTTTATACTGATGACCTTGAAAAGATTATCTGAGACATGTGATGGAAATGCCCAAGAATTACCTCTAGACCATAATTCCAATTGCTAATTGCTAGTTGGTATTAGCTTATTTCTGGTGGTGAAATTAATGTTTAATTTTGGAATATTAAATTTGAAGTATTAATGTAGATGTATGCAGTAGGCAGTTGACTGTATGTATTGAGAGCCCCAGGGGAAGGGCTTGTATCAATAAATTTATTAAGTTTTGGTCTGTATGGGTGGTGTAGAGCCACGGAGATGATGAGGTCATCTATAGAGCATATAAATGAGAGAGAAGTCCATGAGTACAGGGAGCCTTAGAAATTAGCAATGTTCACAGGGCCAGGAAAATAAGATTAACAGAAGGAGTTTTAGAAGGAATAGTCAGAGGGGAGAAAGACAAGAGGAGACAATTATGCCTTAGAATTCAAGAGAAGGAAACCGTTCAAGAAGGGAGATGTCAGTGTTATCAAATGCAACAACGAGGTCAAATACAATGAAGGTTGAACGACCCATTGGCCTAAGCGACTGTGAGAACTGGGGTGAGTTTTGCAAGAGCAAATGGAGTCCTATGTAGAGAAGTTTGAGAGTAGCATGAAGTGTGGGAGGGAGGAAATTTTCAAGGACCTACAGCTAAAGGAAAAGATGCCACGGAGAAGCTGAAAATAATGGAGAAGGAAGACGGGTTTCCTCTGGCCAGGAAGGAATATTTAGTTCCTATGGTTGCCAAAACAAATTACCATAAACTTGGTGGCTTAATACAACAGAAATCTATTCTTCCAGAGTCCTAGAGGCCCTATGTCTGAGACCAAGGTGTCAGCAGGGACACACTCCCTGTAAGCCTGGGTGATGGGAGACTCTTTCCTGACCTCTTCCAGCTTCTGGGTGTGGCATTCCTTGACATGTGCTGGATCATCCATCTCTCTAGCCTCATCTCATAGCCTTCCCTTAGCTATGTCTGCATCCTCTCCTCTTGTTTCAAATCCCCCTCTGCCTTTCTCTAATAAGGACACTAAATTATTGAAATTAGGGCCCATGGATTATCTGGAATGATCTCTTCATCTTCAGATCTGTAACTTCATCACATCTGCAAACACCCCTTATCCAAATAAGATAACCCTGTTACTATTTGGGGATTATAATACCCATGGGTGTATCTTTTTCAGGACTGCCACTCCAACCACTACAGAGCGGATCAAGAGTAGAGGTAAAGAGATGAGTCTGGAACTGGGGAAGAGGTATGGCGCACTCAAGACTGGAGAAAGGAGGGTAAAATAGGGATGAGTAGAAATTGGGAGTCTGAGGGTCAGAAGCACCATGAGTTCTCTCTCACCTAAGGAGGCAAGATCATCTGTCCGGGGACTGAGAGCAGGAGAAAAATGTGAAATGCTGCAAAGGCATGGGTGTGAGGACGAGTTGATAAAGAGGAGCTAAAGGCAAAGGAGGAGCTAAGGTGTTGGGGACTGTTTTAGCTTTTTATAGCTGTGACTAATAGACTGGGCCAGAACAATTGTAGAGGAGGAAAATTTATTTGAGGACTCATGGTTTCAGAGGTCTTAGTCCATAGAAGGCTGGCGCCATTCCTTGGGGCTAGAAGTGAGACAGAACATCATGGTGGAAGAGTGTGGCTGAGGGAAGCAGCTCATATGAAGATCAGGAAGCAGAGAGAGATTCCACTCTCCACGTACAAAATATATACCCTATATCCATGCCCCCAGTGAACCACTTCCTCCAGCCATACCCTACTTGTTTCCAGTGACCACTCAGTTGATCCCATCAAGGATTAATTCACTGATCAGGCTAAGGCTATAATCCAAAACTTTCTCCTCCAAACCTTGCATCGTCTCACACATGAGCTTTCGGGGGACACCTCACATCCAAACATAACAGGGACTGTATATTGCTAGGCCTTACCTTGGAAGTTTTCCTGTAGTTTTGTAAATCTTTGGCATATTTTTCTTTGACAGTGTGCAGAAAAACAAAGCAACTATAATAACAAATACAACAAAGTTAAACAGCTGCACATAAAGACGAAGCAGTCCCCTGCTAACTTGGGCTAAGCTAGCCCAGCACTTTCTCATCGTGAAGCCTGGGGAAACACGGGTGGTGACTAAAACACACCGGAATTAATGTGAGAGAGAAGGGAATGAAAGCCTTCAGTCATTGGGAACTCCATGGGGAGCAGGGCAAATTGAGCTGAATTTTCTTTGGCTTCTGATCTGAAGGTTCTCCAGAGAAGGCTTTTCGAGGAAGTGACAGAAATGCCAAGAAGGGGAACATGCTAAATGTGGGGTAGATAAGCCTCTGAACATGCTGTACTTGTGAAAGTGATCAAGCCATAGAAACAGACTTCAGTCTGCAACTGTAGCCTTATCATCACTTTAAAAATTTAACAAAATTAAATTATTGAACCCTGGCCATGTATTGGCCTCCCTGTCTCCTGGAGTCCATATTTGGTAGATATAGTGCCAGCATTTATCTCAATGACTCTGAGCAAATTCTGATCTTTATTTTTTCTTACAGCATATCTCCAACCCCTTATGCTAACATCCAGACCGTTTTAATGTATCAGAAGAGAGCAGATATTACTCCAATTTCCTTCATGTCTAAGCCAATGATGGAAATTTTCATATTTGCATTAATGGAGCAGGATTGATAAGAGATGGGTCATATTCGCTGGGTTTCTCAAGTCCCAAGATAAAGCCATGTGGGTCCATTGCTAGATTTCTTATTATGTATATATAATCTTCAGGCTCCAGGAGCCAAAAGAGTGACGGTGTACCTCTTGCAGTAGTAGTGTTACTCACATTTTAATGTGCAGATGAATCTTCTGGGCATCTGTTAAAAGACAGATTCTGTAGGTCTGGTGTGAGGCCTGAGAGTTTTCCTTTCTAGCAAGCTCCCAGATACAGCTGATGCTGATGGTCCAAGATTTATGTATTTTGAGAAGCAAAGTGCTAGGTCACTTGAAAACATATGTATTATTTACGGTGGGGGGCAAGGAGACCAAAAATATGTGAACCAGTAGCTGTAACATAAAAAAAAAATAGATGACAATAAATTGGAATGTTTCCTTTATCTTCTGAGAAGATCCACACTTTTTAGCCTCTCAGAAAGTCTTCATATTGACCATAAATCTGCTGAGCTTTCTCTGTAGTGAATATTCAGCAATTAAGAAGAGCAAAAACATCTACTCTAAAAATAGAAATTTCTTTGTTTTGAGGTTGAATGGGCTTAATAAGTGCTTCCCTAAAAATTTACAGGAATTTAATTTTAAAAATAATTATCCTTATGAAGAAACTGGATAATCTCTTGAAAAGGTAAAAATTTGACTTCCATAATTAGGATTTCAGTATTAATTCTGGTGCTACTTTTCCTAAGATCGATTAAATTCTTATGGATTTAGCTGAGAGGATCATATTGACTCCTCATTTAGCATCTACTTCCTTTTAAAAAATTTTTTTTCCATCATAAACCCAATTTGTGACAGTAGAACCCCAATAGCATGGAGCCATGTGCCTGGGCTAACCAAGGCCTGTCCAGCTCCAACAGTGGGTCTGGTCATGGCTAAGCCCATTCCTTTGCCACAGGTGGCTCAGGAATAAGATGTGGAAGCTTCTGGGGGGCTTCCAGGACGTGTTTTCTTTGCTCCTAAGGGAAGGTGATAGAAGAGACAGTTCATTATCTGCATTTTGTTAGTTCATAAGCTCTAAAACTGCTGGAAGGATCTTGTAACCAGCCTGAGACAAAAGCCAACAATAGTAGAGTGAAGGATGGAACTGGTGATATCATTAGCCAGTGGCTTAACCTACTCTATAACCAATTCCTCTACTTCTGGGCCTCTAATTATGTGTAGTAATCTCTTTTTATTATTATAATTCTTCCGATTGGTTTGAATTGAATTCTCCATGACCTGCAACAAAAAACATCCTTCTAGTTTCATAACAAAGTTGCAAAGGATAAGACCTCAGGAGGATCATAAAGCATTGAAAAATTAAAAAAAAAAACATTTTATTAAATCCATATAAACTCAGTTTGGTTGTATTATAATGACCAACCACAGTGAGTCTTCTCTACTAGGTGAATACATGAATTTTTAAAGCATTTTTTTTTTCAAAATTGTAGTTAAGGTTAATTTTCAAATTATACCAATAAATTTTGAAGCGGAACGAGTTTTTAAAAACTGTTTATCTTTTAATTTTTATTTTTCATTTTATGAGTTTCCTTATGGCTTCTGATGAGGTTCTACATTATTCACCGATGCTGTGACTAGGTATATTTAAGGATGACAAGTCACCAGCCACTCTTTTTGCACATTGAACACACACATTACATGAAAAACTGGAACCCACTTTGCAGTTCAGGCTGCTGTCATGTTTTTGACACTGACTTCTCTTGAAAGTAAACAGTCTTAGTTTGTTGGTCATCTTTGGATAAAACTCTATTTGTGAGTGTTGCGAAACATTAAATAATCTGTACATTTGCACTGCTGGGCGTGATGTGTGACGCATGGGGTCGAAGAATGGCTCCTTTATGACAGCATATGGCAAAAGTCCCTAATGAGAGCCATTTACTGGACAAGCCTCTATATGTGGCATTGACAGCAGGTGTCTGGAGAAAATCCTGCAAACATTGTCAAGTATACCGTTAGTGGCAATTCACAGGAAAAGGTAAAGAGCTGAATGAGGGGATTGAACCAGAGAGAAGAATAAAATACAAAATGATAGTGAAAGAGAGAGGAAGAAACCCCACCCCCACCCCAGCTCACCAGCTCATTTTGGCATTAAGAAGCATATAACTCCATTGGAGGGCACTAAAGCTGACACACTTCCTACAAGGAAGAGAAAGGTCTTATTGTGCTCAAACAACAAAGTTTCTCAATAGAGAATGGATGCGAGTGACTGGCTCACGTCAGTGTGGAGTTTAATTAAACCTCTTAATGCTGGCCTGCAGAAGCTGAGAATGAAATTTATTGGTGGAAAATATACATTTGGACAGGTTTTACATGAGAATTTTGCATCTCATGCTTAATGTTAAATGCAGGGCTGTCACTCATAATTGTGTTTTTGTGCAGTGGACAAAGGCACCTGGTCCAAGGGGTGAGTGAGGACTGTAGTCAAAGCCACACTGCACTTGCCAAAACTCTGGCTAAGGGCTTTGTTTGCTAGGAGTGAGGGGGTACATATTTTTCTTTCCATAGAGCTACTTTCTTTAACTAAGTCACATGTTCTTCCTTGGTAGGGGATTAGAGGGGCATCTTTTATTAATTCACTGAAGTGCAGAGTTTTTTTTTTTTTTGTAATTTACTCATGGTGGTGGAGGTGTTTTGCTAACTTGTCTACCTAGAGGGCACACCTTTCCCTATTTGGCACTAACACATTATTCAAGTTGTGATACTGGACTATATAGGAAAAACTAAACAGAGGGCAATTTAGCTACTGATTTCCTGTGGCCATTTAGCTACTGACCTTATACTTGGAGAATGCTTAGTATTGGGTTAGATGTACCTTACTATCCTCATATTATTCTAGGAGTTGGCTTAACCCACTGGTGACAGGAAAGAGGCAGGGGAGAGGAATGGGCCTGCATCCTTAAAAGGTGGAATCTATAATCCTCTCTTCCTATGGTCACCCAGAGTTTCCTGATCTTGCTGGCTATAGGAATGCAAAGTGAGCTGTTGATGAGGAGCATTTTTTCTTTTATTAAACATGGAATATTTTTATGAGTTTATGAATGACTAGAAAGGGAGTAAAAAGAAACAATTGAGAGTTAAGCAAATCACAGTTTGTCTCCTCCTCCTCCTTCTCTCCTTATTATTCTCCCTCTTCTCATCCTTCTCCTCCTCCTCCTCTTCCTCTTCCACCTTATGATTATAAACAAACAACAGCAACAGAGAGTTTTAGTGGACATTTTAAACTTATTTATTTATTCTCTTGCTCTGTCAGTATCAAGAGGAAAAAACAGCATATTCCTCAAATAATCATTTTCTTTACCATTATGGTCAACTTGATTATTTTACCGTTTTTTTTTAACCCCTTTTCTTGTGAATATATTGTATCTGTTGACCCACTGCAGTTCTAACTCACAGGGAACATTCTTCCTTGTGGCATTGGTATCGGGCTTGGCAATTTGACTTCCTGTGGCCAATCAAAATTGAGCAGATGTAATATAAGACATTACATTGTTGGCTCTGACACTCTTTTCCATGAGGACAACATGTCCAAAGCAGAGACTGCTTTACTCAGCCTGAGTGTGAGAATGAGAAGCCATGTGGAGTAGAGTCACAACCTACTGCGCATACATCTGACTTGAGTGTTAAATAAACCTTTATTTTATAAGCCATAGAGATTGGGGGGTCATTTGTTATTACAGCAAAGCTGACTAAGAGAAAAATTGGTACTAGGAGCAGAATGCCACATACCATAACCCCCAAAAGGTGTAGCATTGATTTCTGACCAGTATAACAAGAAAGTTTTAACTTAAGACAAGAAAAAATGGCAATCTACAATACGAAGTAGTGAGTACTCGGTATAAATGCTGTCCAAAATAATTTGAAGACAGAAAATAGATATAATATACCTATGACATTAGGTTAAGATGAAGTGAAAAGAACATCAGAGGGGTGTGTGTGTGTGTTTGTGTGTGTGAATATGTGTGTGTGTGTGTGTCTAAAAGAGAGAGGGTAGGGTGGATGAGAGACTAAAGAAAAGACTAAAGAAAAACAACTGCTACCCCAAATTTCTCTAGGTGGGAGGCTGGCTGAGAAAGATGCTCTGCCACAGAGGGGCATATTCTCCAGTGACCACTTTAGACGCAGTCAAGAAAGATAGTGAAAAATAAAGACCTCCCAGAGGGTAGGGCCCAGAGCCATGCAGAAAAATGTTCTGGAGAGATCCTTTCAGGAAGCAAAAGTGGAGCCCTGTCCAGCAGCATTTCCTCTAGACAGCAGACAAGGCCTTCACAACCTCTGCCCAGGAGATTTTGGAACTGCAGAGCTTCCAGAATCCTGGACTGAGCGCTCAGAGGTTGGAAAGCAGAGGTCTGTGGCATTCCCACTTAGAATGAGTGATGGCTGCCATCTTGGTTTCCCCTCTTTCTGAAGTTGTTTGCTACTGTTGCCTTGCTCCTGAGCCACTGTTATATCATGAGTATATAATCTGTGTTTTTAGTCTCCAGAACGAAATAGAGACTATCAGGATGGAGCGTCACATGTGAAGAGGAGGGAGACCCTGTTTCCTAAGGGTGGACGGTGGCAGGTTGTATTACTGTCCCCTTATTATGGATTCTTCCCTTCCCTCAAAGAAGGTTTTATTCATCCTCACCCAGGGCCAGGAGATTTCCATTAATCCTCTTCATCCCACCTTCTGCCATAGGAGGGGTTTATTTTGTGGAAATAGGAAAAGACCACCCAAACGAGAACAAACCAGAGACTATTTATTCAGAGTTTGCTGTATAGCTAGGGAGTCAGCACCGTGACTCGATCTTGTCAGAGATTCAAAGGCAGACCGAGGAGTGAGTCGGCTCTGCAGGGAAACAGAGCTGCTTCCACTGAGGTTCTGGGCCGGGGGAAGCTGGAAGCAGGCTTACTAGAAGTGGGGCATGTTATGTGGTTGGTTTGGAAAGACTATTTTGCTTTCTCTGGTTGAGGCTGAATTGGAAGCAGGGGCAAAAAATAGGGAACCTGGCAGTCATCGATGAAGCCCTGACTGTTCTGGGCTGATTGCCGCAGAGGTTGTGGTCTGGCTTCCTGGGTTGGTTGCTGCAGAAGTTGTGAATAGATCTGGCCATTATCCACTTGCATATCCAGTTGCTCTACTTTTTTGACTCATGGACGTTGAGCTTGGCAAGGGGACTACTCTGGTCAGTAGGAGGGGAGAGGGTATGATATATGTCATGTTTGAGTGAAGGGTCAAGGGCCATCGTGTGCTTGACGCTGGCTGTCTTTTCCATCTGCCATAAGGGTGGCATGTCCTATGTAAGGCATCATCTTTAGCTTGTGTCCCAGAGTGTGAAGACACGTGGAACAGAGCCACAGCCTACCACTGCCGGCCACACATCTACAGCTGACCAGAGTCCAAATGAAATATCAATGAAAAAATAAACTTTATTTGGAAACCATTGGCACTTGAAGTTTGTTTTTATCTGCAGAAAAACTAACTAATACAGCCTCACTCTGATTTGGGTTAGAGATTCTGGCAAGAGCATGGTTCTGCTTCAAAGAAAACCTAAAAAAAAGGGTTAAAGGCAAGTTTTTCTACTTACTGAAAAACAATATATCCACATCAATGAATAAGAATAAAAATCATATTGATGTCATGAGTAGCTAATACTTAGATGATTGGAAATCTTTGTGTAATGATATGAAGACAATGTTATTCGTTATAATTCCTCTTTAAAAGGAGAACCGTTTGTATTAGAAAAATAAGTTGATGATTGGAAAGGTGAGGCAGAGAATGTTGGTGTGGCCAGAACTACTCTAAGTAAGTGGAGGTTATGTTTTTTTTTTTTTTTAATATTTTTTAGATGTTGATGGACCTTTATTTTATTCATTTATTCATATGTGTTGCTGAGAATTGAACCCAGTAGCTCATGTCATGCTAGGCAAGTGCTCTACCACTGAGCCATGACCCCAGCACCCCCCACCCCAGGTTAGGTTTTTGTTTTTATGTTTGTTTCATTGTTGTTGAAGCAGAGAGAAAAGGGGAGGAGGGAAAGAGGAAGACAGAAAGTGGAGCCAGTGAGGTCTGAAGACTGCAATTCCCAGTGTAATCCCTCCCGTGAGACGGGACTCCATCTCAAGTGCACTCGTTAAATCTACGCAACATTGGTTTAGGGAGCTTTTGATGAGACTGCAAATGGGCTGGGCTTCCTTCCAGATTGATGCGCTGAGGCAGCCTGGTAGGTGCATGTTGTGGTTTGGAGATGAGGTGGCCCCTAAAAAGCTCATGAGACAATGCAGGAATGTTCAGAAGTGAAATCATTAACTCACGAGTGCTGTAAACTAACTGGTGGATTAAACCACTTGATGATTAATAATTACAGTGGATTACCGGGTAGTCACTGCAGGCAGGTGGGAATGGTTGGAGGTGACTTTGGGGATTATGTTTTGTCCCTCGCTCCTTGCTCTCTGTCCGATTCCTGGCTGCCAGGAGCTGAGCAGTTTCCCTCTGCTGAGACCCTTCCACCATGATGTTCTGCCTCAAATTGGGCCCAGAGCAATGGTGTTGGCTGACCACAGACTGAACCTCTGAAACTATAAGCCCCAAGCAAACTTTTCTTCTTCAAGTTGTTCTTGTCAGGTATTTGGTCACAGTGACAAAAAACTGACCAGCACAGTGCAGAAACAGGAAAGCAGAGAGTACCATAAAGACATGAAGCACCCTGATGCCATGTAGGACAAATTAGAATCAATCAATCAATCAATGAGGATACATAATTAAAAAAAAAAGACAGGAGACACTGGAAGTTATAGGAAGTTGTAGGAAGGGCTTTTAATTGTCACAGGTTGGAGAGTTAGGCCAAGTTTGATCAGATTTCTTAGGTGGGCTCCTGCTGAGAGACAAATTATATTCATAAAAGCCCACAAAGCAAATATTATAACCATTTTACTAATGAGAAAATTGAAACTCATAGCAACGTGATAACTTGCCTTGAATAACCGCCAGTAATTTGAAGAGCTGGGATGCAAGTCTGATCTGAATTTCTCCAGAGGCTGTGCTCTTTCTTCTCCGCTCTGCTGGTACAAGTTGAATTTAAATTCAGTAAATTTTAATGAAGGTGATTATTTTTGGAAATTTTTACTTAAATTTCCCCTTCATTAACAAGAGTCTAGCATTGTGACTTTTCTTAACACATTCAATACATCTCTTTGAAAACCACAAATTGTTTCTGTCACTTCTGGTTTAAAACCTTTTGGAAGTAAAGAATCAAGTCCAAATGCCCAGTCCAGCCTGGACCACGGGGAGCCACCTCTCCAATTTCAGCTCAAGCCACACTCTGCCTCTGCCTGGCTTCTTCAGAGACACTGCTGTACTCTTACATTAACATCCCCTTTCCCTAGAAGATTCTTCCTGTTACCCCATCCCCTTGTCAAAACAAACAGTTTTTCAGAGAATGAAATCCTACTCATTTTGTGGATTTTAGTTTAAATATTTCTTCTTCAGGGAAATGTTTTCTAACTCTCCACCCGGTCCCTCCAGAATATGTCCCATAGCTCATATTCTCATAGCTCTTTTTATTTTTTAATATCATTCTACATGTCTTTTTTCATTAGAGCATTTTAATTATTAATACAATAATTAAAGCATATTGGTACAATGCACATATCATTGATCACATCCACCCCCGTTGACCCTCTCTGACCCTCCTCCCCCATCCCTTTCCTCTTCTCCCATAGTCTCCCTTCTACCTTCATGTCTTTTTGTTCGGTTTGTTTTCTAGATTCTACACATGAGAGAAGATATCTCAACAGAGGAGGGCTGTGTTTGGTTAAGGATATAAGTAGCTGTGTTCTCCTGCTGGAAACTGCAAGCAAATTCTTGTAGTTCTTTGTGCTTCTTCCTCAAAAGTATTTATTCTAGGTTGTAACTACACATTTCTACTGATTGTTTAATGACGATCAGTAGAAACGTAGAGGTTAAAAGGAAAAGTGATGGAGGTGCTGAGGTCTAAGCCTCACTTTTGCCATTTATTAACGAGGGGGCCCTGGTCTTGTTATGTCAAGTCTGTATCTTCTTTTTCTCTCCTTTGTAACAGGCATGATCTAATAGTACATACTTCAGTGGATGTTGTGAGAATAAAGTGACTCAATTCTTATGAAGTCTTTGAATTTAAGCAGACTTATTCTTAAAATAGATTATCAGGGGCGAAAAGCAAACTGCAAGATGGCTGGATACACACAGATGCATACCTGTGCCCCTTTTCTTAATACTGAAGGAATTAGTAGACCCAGAGGGACAAACAGATTGAAAGTTCCATTTGGTAATACGATTTCTTCTTTAAGCCCCAATAGCATATTTTTTAAAACATGAAGTTTTTGAAAGAGATTTCAGGATCAATTTACCTACTTCATGAATTGTGTGTACTTATTACTTGTTAAGCAATAGATGGTAATGGAAGTAGAAAGTTAAAAACTTGAAATTAGTAAATTTAGTCAGGGGAAATCACACTGATCAATCCTAAAATGTAGTATTTTATATGTTTAACTGTGTGAGCCACATAACACCCCCTAATATAACTTTGGACTAATCTTGTTTCTTGTGTTCCACAACTACAGCCTCTTGCCTGCCCAGAAGAGCCAAAATGATTTTTAAAAAGAGTTTTGTGGGATTTCCCCTACCCAGTGTCATGGCTTTTAAAAATTAAGGCAGCATAGTACTGTTGCAAGTATAGACTAATAAGCAGTAGAGTGGACTGGAAGACCCAGAAAACGCTGTGGGATACATAGAATCTTGGAATACAACAGAGTAGCATTAGATCCCTGGTGTAAGTCATGTAAGAGAGTCAAGATTTGGAGACAACTATAGGGCCCACCAGCAGATGAATGGATACACTGTCATACACACACACACACACACACACAAACACACACTACAGACACATACTCACACACACAGTGAAATACAGACAAACCTAGAGGACATATGCTAAGTGAAATAAGAAAGATACAGAAAAAAAATTACTGCATATCTCATATATATGTGGAAACTTAAAAAACAAAAACAGAACAACAACAACAACAAAAACATAGAAACAGAGTGGAACGGTGGTTATCAGGAGGAGGAGGTGGGAAAAATGGGGAGACGTAGGTCAGAGCATACCGACTTACAGTTATTAGGATGAATAAATCTAGACATGAAATATATACTGTGAAGACTGTAGTTAATAATGGAACACTGTATATTTTGTGAACAGAGTAGGTTTTAGGGGCTTTTACCACAATAAAGAAAAGAAAGAAATATCTATGGAGGTGATGGATGTGTTCAGAGATGGGACTTTGGGGGGTTATTGGATCATGAGGGCTCTGACTTCATGATTGATTATTCCATTGATTAATGTATTCATAGCTTAATGGGTTTGGGGGGTGGACTTTGTTAGAAGAAGCGAGCTTGCTCTTTGCTTCCTGACAGCCATGAAGTAAGCAACTTCCCTCCACCACAAGGTGCTGCCTGACCACAGGTCTAAAAGTAACTGGGCCAAGTGCCTATGGATCAAAGCGCCTGAAACCAGAAGCCTAAAGAAAACTTTCCTCCTTTCAGGTTTATTTCATCACAGCAATGAGAAACACTGATTAACACAATCATGTGTACACCTTAAATACGTGCCCCCAAAATAAATGTTTAAAAAAAATCAGTACAAACTGTTTAACAGTGTTGAAGCAATTGCTTATCTATGTGCAAATAAATAAATAAATAAATAAAATTACATGACATATCTACAAATATTAATTCCAGATTTTTTTTAACCAAGGTTAAAATAAAAACATTCAAAGTTTTAAAAGAAAACATACATTGAATACCCGTGTGATATTTAAGAAAGAAAGGGCTTCTTAGATAAGACACAAAAAAAGCATGGATAATAAAGGAAATGATATACACATAATTTCATTAATGGGAAAAATAGTTTGCATAACAAAAATATCACTAAGTGAAAAAGGCATGCCTCTAGCTAGAAGATATTTGCAATTGCTGAGATTGAGTTTCCAGAAAAAAGTACTCATATAAATCAACAAGAAGATAAGCAAGTCAACAGAAAAATGAACAAATTATATAACCAGGCAATTTACTAAAAAAGAAAACTGAATAACAAAGTACCAAAAAAAAAAAAAAAAGCCCACCATCAGGGAATTGCAAATTAAAGTGAGATCCTTTCCCACATTCATCATTTTAGTAAAAATTAAAAGTGTCATAATCGCAAATTTTGGTGGGATTTTTTTTTGATGGAAATGCAAATTGGCACAACAGTTTGGAGGATAATTTGACAATATCTAGTCATTAAAAATGTATATAACCTATCACCCAATGATTGTTCTTTTGGGAACAGATTCTGGAGACATTTCATGTGCTCTGTTTCAGTCAGGAATCACTTGCTTTTTGAAACAGAATCTATTCTAGCTAGTTAAGCAGGAAGGCATTTATAAGAATTTATTGAATGGCTTTAGAATTATTGAGAAGGCTGAAAACTCATACTTTGGAGGACAACCTCTCAAACCCCCAGGTTTGGCCCTTTCTGGGCCAAGAAAGGTTCTACTGCCTTCTCTATGATCAGGAAGCTGCTGGCTCCTGAACCATATTGCCACTGCCAAGGTCCATAAGTTGTCACACCAGGTAATTGTCATAACCAGGAAACTACCTCCATCAAAAAGTCATAGCTACTGTTCCTGAGTCCAGATCAATGCTACCCCAACAAAACAGGCCTGCCCTAGCTTTCCGTGACTGCAAAGTCTGTGACTAGCCCCTGGAACTCGATTGCACTGACTCTGTGATCATACTGCCCCAGAGAAGAGGAAAGCAGCACAAAGCAAGGGCTGCCTCACTTCTGCTTCCCAAGTCTGGATGAGTTCATTTGATTGGCAGAATCTAAATCATTTCCAGAACCTGGATATAAAGGAAAAGAGGAATTGTTTTTAACTTTCTAGCCTCTACCCTCATGAATCTCAATCTGCTTTGAACATTGCACCACATTGCAACCGAATGGGTGCTCAGCACGCAAAGAGGCCGATACAATTTAACAAAAGCTCAAGATTATTTTCTCATGTAAAGCTTCTTCCACTTGGTCACACTTTGTACTTACACCCATGGGTTCTGCTCAGATCTGACTCTGGACTGAATGAGGAGTGGAAGGGTAGAGCACAAGAAAGGGCATCTTCTTGCAAGGTGATTACTACAGGTGCAATCACCTTGGGTCTCTAAGCTTGACGGATTTATCTAACAAGTGGGAGAAGTTACATTAGCTAGAATGGAAAGCTCAGTGGGGCTTGGGGGTTCAGGAACTCAGAGTCATCAAAATTCACTTAATGTCCACATTGCAATTCACAGTGTCCCACTATTTCTTAATTGATGTTTTATCTTCTACATAAAAGACCAAGTGAATATATATATTCATGTATTTAAGTACTCTTCCGTTGAACTGTGAGAGTTAAGGCATTCATTTAGGGCAGTGGTTCTCAAAGAGTCATCCCTGAACCAACAGAATTGATATCCCCTTAAAATTGTTTGGAAATGTGTATTCTCAGGTTCCATCCTAGATCTACTGAATTAGTAACTCTGGGGCTTGGGGACCTAGCAGTTTGTACTTCAGTGAGTCCCTCAGGGGATTCTTATGCATTTCAAATTCTGAGAAGTATTATTTTTGGTTAATCATGAAAGTTCTCTGGGTCTCTGATAGTGCACTGAGCTAATAATTAAAAATGTGAAGTTTGCTATTTTCTTTTTTAAAAAACTCTCCAATATGTTTAGAATTACCTACTCACTCCATATTTTTTTTTATTTCCCATTTCCACCATAGGGGATATGCAGCAGCCAGCTGGTCTTCCAGAGCCTTCCATATGGTAGATACTTCTTTTCAGGCAAGCAGAGGTCATTATCTGTTGCTAATGAGAATATCACAGTTTTCAAACCCACTTAGGTGAGATAACCAATCCCAGAACTCTCATTTTCTTGAATTCTATCACATGCAACCATATTTAATACTAATTATCTAATTTACTAATTTAGAATTCTGCTGAGGAGAACAAAATTCACTTTAGTAAGCAATTAACAATTAGAAGATAAGGGTTTAGCTGTTTGGGGCATGAATTTAATATCAAATTTGGGAGTTGCTATAGGAAAAAGAATACAACATTACATATGCAAAATTAGGTGCTAAATTCAAATTTATTGATGATGATAAAGTAAATTACGACAAGTTTAAAATTTTAAAAGCTGAAATTTACCCAAATATTACAAAATCTAGACAAGTAGCATAATCTTTTTATTAAATAAATGTTTGATGCATCTTTACAATATTTTCCCAACATTTTTGCCTTTTATCCTCTTTGATCACCTCTTTATTTGATAATAAGTTTGTAATATCACTTTTTCATGGTTGACTAAAATTTTTTTGATTACTGATAGCTTCATGACTTGTTATTGAGAATGGCATGAAAACTTTCAGAATTATTGCCCAAATCAGGAAAACCATGTCAATCTCCTTTTCTTAAAGGAAGTATGAGATTTGGAAGAGTTTTCCACATACTAGCTCTGATGCTGTCTATGTTAAGCTTTGCTGTTCCTCCATTCCTCACTCACTCATTCCTCTGATCTGTAGCTCTGTTTCATGTCATGAAGCTGGATGATTCCACACAGTGGGCAATTGGAGCAACTGCAAACAAAAAAATTGTTCATTAATCCAATCTAAACATGTGCCCTACTTATTTTTTTTCCTTAACTGGTTCCCCCAAATGCCTGAAGCTACTCCATCAACACTGGGAAAAAATGAGTGTAAACGAGGGGAAGTTCTAGCAACTAAAACAGCTTACTTTGCGATCTTTATTAAAATGCATGACCAGGCATGGGCTTGTGCAATGAGGGTCTCTGATGTCTTAAGTTTCAGTAGCTTCATGGTAAATACATCTCTAATTATGGAGTACTAAATGTCATCATTAGGAGGATGAAAATATAGATGCTCAATTGAACTTTCAAATATGACTTCTAAAGCTACTCTGCGGAATGGGCCTCAGAGGCCATCCGTCTCATGAGCATGAAGCTGCCACTATCAGAGACCACTGCATTGTTAAGAAGTTGTTGCTGCTGCTTGGTTCCAAGAGCAGTCTGCAGTGATTCATGGTGATGAAAAGGATACACCTTGGTTACCTTGCAGACCCTGCCGAGTGAATGGACTGTAGGACTTCTGCCATCATTGAATAGAAAAATTCAGCACCTCTGTGATCATGCTTATCAATAGCAATAGCAGAAATGTCAGCAATGCAGTGGTTATCTTATGTGAAAACCTTTAATAATTGTCTTCAATTGACCAAATGTCAATCACTTATGGATCTCTTGCCATGAGGAAGTCAGATAACTATGATTTTTTTTTTTTGTTTGTTTTGCTTTTTGGTTACTGATCTAAAGAAGGCACATAGGAAGATATGTGAAATATATCCTGCTCATCAATGTACTAAATGCAAAACAATACATATTATTGAATAGTTACAATGCTTTCATCCAAAAAAACAGTGGGAATTAAAAACTCCTGTTAAAAAGAAGAATGGATAAATAAATGAACTGGTTTGTTCAGATAATGAAATACTATTCAGCAGTTAAAATTAATGAACTAGAGTTATCGACAGGAATATATCTGAGAAGTATAATGTTGAGTTCACAAAAAATATGTAGCAGAAGGATTTTATAAGAAATGCAACTGTTCATATATGTTCAAAATAGAAAATATATATATAAATAGATGTATAGTAGAAGTAGAAAAATTGGGTCCAAAATAATAAACACCAAATTTAGGATGGTAGCACCTGAATGATATAAGGGAATGTTTATTGCAGTTCTTTCCATCCAGGTTGGAGGCTAGGAGTTCAATCCCAGGGGGCACCATTTCCACAAGAATACACTGTGTGCTACCTGGGGTGGGGGAATCCTTCACTCTTTAAGAAGAACAGTGCCTTTCATCTGCCATTGTTCAACATGGCAACCCTGAATATACTCTTAATGCTTTATTTTTTTTTAAGCTGAGTATAATGAGTACACTAGTGTTGTTAAAATGTGTGATAATGATACAGCTTCTAATGAAAAGTTTAAAAAAATTGACTTCTGGCATATTTACTAAACATTTTGAGGTCTTTGATTTCTACTGGTATTAAACCTTTAGAATTCAGAATTTTAGTAGTTGAACATTAATATTTAGTTCACTCTTTTTGTACCTTGATCTGAAATACAACAATAATAATTCCTAACACTTATTGAGTACTTACTATGTGCTGGGCACTGTTCTAAGTGCTTAATATTATACATAATTCATTTTAAACTTGGAACAATTTTAGGAGGTAGGTACCATTTTTGTCACCATTTTGTAGATGAGGAATAGAGTAATGAAGAAACTGTCCTAGGTAACGTAACCAAGCAGATCACAGGACTGAATCCAGGTGTAGGTGACTCCAAAGCTTGTGTAAATAAATGTTCCATTTCTAAGACACACCTTCTTAAATGCTTGCAGATAGCTTTTCATTCAAATTCCGCACTAGTATTTTCCTCCTTCTTTTTTTCCTCTTGCCTTCCAGAATTATTCACCTTAAATGTTGACTACCCCAGGAGATATAATTTCCATAGAAGAAAGTCATTCCAGAATGTCAGCTTAAAAATTAGACGAAGAGAGGGAATTCTAATGTTATTCTGGAATTCGGTAAAATTTATACACCCACACTCACACATATATTTACATTCTTTTAAAATGAGGATTTCTAAGTATTAATTTCATATCATTTGCAGAGTCTGGTGAATGTAGCCTTTTAAAAATTCCAAATCTATGGCTCATCCTGTTTTGTGGTTTGTAGAACTGACAGGCAACTCCTGAAATTATTCCCCAAAGCAACATTAAGAAGCCCACCTCAAACATAACCATCTAGGCATTTGTCAGAGATTAAAAACAAAAACAAAGACTTCTGGCAAAAAGCAAGTGCACTCATGGAAATATTATGTTTTCAAAAAACAAACAAATACAAACAGTGAGACCTTATGTCTTGGGTCAAAGATTTGGGAATATTTTGTGCATCATTTTCGTGGGTGTAGGTCAAAGGCTGTCTGTGTTGATGGCTCATCTTAGAGAGATTAAGACCAATTTCTGTGAATGCTGACAGAGAAGGAAAACTCACAGAGGCCCTTTATATTCAACCTTGGCCCAGCAGCAGCCGCCAGAGGGTCAGAGGTTGCTGTAGCAATGACCTGCATTGCATAATGCCTCCCATCTGTCTGCAGATGTGTGGGTGTGCTCAAAGGTTTTATCAGAAGTTTATTACAATTTCATGAAGCCCCAGCCCATCTGCACTTGCTAGCCTGTTTGTAATTTCTAAATACCTAATCCATTAGCTATTCAATATATGCAGATATGTATTGAGATACGTTCTCTGCCTAAGTCACTGCTGCCATTTTCGTGATGCTAACACATGCTCTACATGTGGCTATAATGAATAGATTGGTAAAGCAGGCGTTGCAGGTGTCTTGCTGCTATTGCTCCTGATGGTGGTGGGGATGTTGGTGATGATGACGACAATGGTGGTGATGATGTTGTTGTTGGTGATGATAGTGGTGATGGTGATGATGATGGTGGAGGTAATGTCTGTTTGGATCACCTAGGTGCCAAAGGCTGTAAATGAGAATTAGTGTCCTGTGGTTTGCAACATTCACACTGCCCCAGTCCACCCACAATTTGATCTGCAAGAACAGAAGGAGAACAAAAATAGCAACAAAACCAAAACCAAGCGAAAATAGTTCACACAAACTCCATACAATTTTTTTTTTAACTGATTAAAGTGACCAAAGCATTTTTCTTCTTTTGAAGCCCCATCAATCTTTTGGCCTTGAGAGAATTAGATCTGAGAATTTTGTCATTTGGACATCAATGATGATGGTACCTTTTTCAACTGGAGCCGTCACTATCGCTTATAAATTTTCAAGCCCAATAAGAAAGTGAGATCCTTTTTTACGCTCTGTGAGAAGAGCACCATGCCAGTCTTGCTCACACTGCAGCTCCTGGCATGGTGCTGAACATGTGTAAGTCCTCAATAAATATTTACTGAATAGATGGATAAATAGATATGGGTTTGAACTGGGTGTGTCTTCTCTAGTTCCCCGTTACTGAATGTTTGCAGAATGAATAGATTATGAGTCTACTGTCAACTTTATTTATTTATTTTTCAATTTTTTTTAAGATGGACACAATACCTTTATTTTATTTTATTTATCTGTATGTGTTGCTGAGGATCGAACCCAGTGCCTCACACGTTCTTGGTGAGCATTCTCCCACAAAGCCACAACCCCAGCCCTCAACTTTAGTTTTCATGGTAGAATTTTAGTTCGTCATAATCTTCATTTGTCATGAGAAATTCAACCTTGGAACTCCCCTGATATCTTCAGATAAATGTTCTATTGCATATTAGAGATCTCATGCTGGATAAAAATGACTTAAGCTGAATTATTCAAATGGTTGTTGGAAAGATCTGTGTACTGAAGTTTAGTGATTTTCATCTTTTGATTTAGGAGTAGGACTTGTAGGAGACTAACTTTATTCTTTAATTTAAGCTGAGAAAAATTTTGGATTCTTAGTATCCATTTTTTGGCAGTCTCCTGTCAATGGAGGGAGTTTCTCTTCTTTCTCAGTCTCACGAGCAACAGATCCGTTCAGATGCCATTTGTGAACATGACACATTTTCAGGTTGTTTACTGGAGTACAAAATGTGTTTTACATATATGGGAAGGTCAAGGAATAATGTCCTCTCTTTTATATTTTAGTCATGTGCAAAATTCATTGCGGTGTTATCATGTGGTTCATTATTTCATTTTTATTTCAAAGGAAAACAACATCGAAGGCATCCTGAAATCGTATCCATTTGGCAGGTAGACCCCTGGTGTTCTGCTTCGGATTCCAGGCTTAGCTGTGCCAAGTCCAGATGGAAGCCAAGTCCAGTCAGAAGAGGAGAAATGGTTTGCAGGTGTCATGGAATTCCAGTGTTCCGCTTGCATTGGGTAACCCTAGGAAGGAGAATTTCCATCTAGGAAGCCAATGTTGATTTGTCCAAAGAAAGCATCCTTGAGTCCCAGGCTGAAAAGAAGATATTTGGTGGTGTGAGAGGATGAGCCCAGTGGTTGGTAACCCAGCAGGGGATATTTTTTTTCCCTGAGAAATTGTGATTATTTTCACATGTAAGGAAAGGACAAATGAGGATCATGTCCAAACCTAAATTGAACTAAATTCACCAAACAGAAATGCATCTACCTACATCATTTTCAAAGAAATCCAGTGGGGCTCTGACAGCTGTGAGTTATTTCCATTGACCTTATTTCACTGGGTGTTTCTCACACTTATTTGCTCTCTATTTTCATGTTTATAAAATGTGTTCCCAAGCCCTTTAGGATAAAAACAACAATAGTGCCCAGGACTCCAGCAAAAGATTCCCAGTGGGAGGGTCTCAGCCTTTTGTTCCGGAGGATCTGATAGAGTGCGAAAGTGACACAGAAATGGGAGGACCATTCAGCTAAAATTAAAGTCTTTGTTCCTTCATTAGTTGAACTTGAACTTCACATTTCTGAAGTTCTGCTAGGTTACTTTTTCCTAAAGTTCTGATTTAATCAAGGTGAACAGGGAAGCTCATTAAACTCTGTTCTCTTCTTCTCTCACTTTAGAAAAGAGATTGCAGAGTCCCATTTTAGGGGGAACAGTTAGCATTCTTGATTCTTGATGAAATTTTGGGGAAATTTATTTAGATCTTAAATATACCATTATTTTTAATCATTGAAGAAGTCTCCCTCCGCCCCTGTTGTTGTTTTTCTCTCTTTTTAAAAACATGTGGACAGAGGCTTCGTTTTACCAGTTTTGTCGGTTTACTGACTTCCTCAGTCATATTAGGAAAGGTGAAGGGTCAATCGCTAAACCTGTAATGTGATTAATGAGCTAATGTGATTACATAAAATTTATTTTCATCACCTTTGGTTTGGGGGAACTACTGAAAATAGGAGGAAATGTTAGACATCTTATTATTGATCTCCTAAATTTTATGGCAATCAGATTTGCCATATATTGTTTCTAATCTGAACCCATTTCTTGCTTTCTTCAGTCAACAGGAAAAAAAAAAGATGAGAAAATTAAAGTATAGTAGCACCCTGGGATTGAAGTATTTCAACGCATTAATACATGTCCTTGATCATGAATTATTTTACATTTCCAAATCACAACAAGAACGTATTGCCAAAAGCCAATGAAATTTTGTCACATTCTGATTCACTATAAGGTTGATTTTTCTCCTTCTCTTCACAACCTTATAGTGAATCAGAATGTGACAAAATTTCTCCTTCTCTTCTTTCACTATTTTTCTTTCTCTTTGTTCCAATCATCAAAGTGTATGATCTCAAGTCCTTCTCTATTATGTTTCTAATTGAAGACAAGGAAGGGAAAGTAAAGAATAGCTTGATCAACTGAAAAGGAGATTTTTTTTTTTCAGATTTTTTTGAGGTCTGACCATATTCGTTGACACAGAACTCTGATACCTCACTCTGGATGTGCGAACTCTTGCTACTCACAGCAGGAGGTAAGAAAGCTTCTGTAGGACCCTCCGATTTTAAGCAAATTAGATGCCTAAGAGGCTGTAACTGCTTTCTTACTCTGATCAGAGCAGATGTTTAGGGTAACGACAGTGAACTGAAGAAGGAGCTATGAACATCTTTTTGTATTAAAGTAGCATCGAATTCAGTTTTTAAAAAAGTTTTTTTTTTTTTTTAAAAAAAAATATATGAACAATGACTTATTCCAAACCCAAACAAACAAGCAAAACAAGACCTTTAGAAAATGCTTAGGAGATACCTATTATGTGCAGAGCCCAAGGAAAACTTCTAAGTGAATGAAAAGATGAATAAAATCTAATCTCAGAGAACTTGTTTTTTTTTTTTTTTTTGGTGAGAAGAGATATTGGCTAATAGCAGCTGTAGCCAGAGGCAAATGCATCCCCTTTTCCCTTCTAGATTACTCTTCTGATTCTACCCAGTCACAGATTCAGATGCCTACAAGGAGTGGGCAAGTAAATAGAATAATTGAAGAATGATGGTTAATAGAAGGACCTGCCTCAGCTCCAGCTATTGCTGAGTGGCAACACTCAGGTCCAGGGTTGCAATTTCTTCTAATGTTTTATTTTATTTTATTTTATTTTTTTTTTTGCGTTTTTTTTTTATTTTCTTCTAATGTTTTAAAAGAAACTTGAATTTTATTTTTCTGGGTAAAGTCTCCCGATGTTTGAATGTCCACTGAGATAAGAGCACCAGCTCCTGTAGTCCCAGGCTGGAACAAGAAGATTGCAAGTTCAAGGCCAGGCCTTGGCAACGTGGCAAGAGTCTCGGAAACTTAGTGAGACCCTGTCCCCGCAAACATAAATGAGTAAAATAAAAAGGACTGGGGATGTAGCTCAATGATAAAGTGCTCCTGAATTCAACTCCCAGTACCAAGACAAATCAAAACATCCCTAAATGTGGCAGATAGCATGGTTATTAAAAACATTAGACAGGCCAAACAAAACTCATCTGTTGGCTCAGGCAAAAATAGGCCACCACTTGTGACCTCTGTTTGCCCCACTGCCCTCTGGTTGGCCTCAGCCGTTCCCATGGGTCTTATACCTGTGACTTAAAAATCAGGTATTGGTGGTAGCTGATTCTCCTTGTGTAGCCTTTGAAGGTATCTCCTGGCCTTTCTACTGTTATTCCTCTTCTTAGGTTTTGTTGGTTCAAGTAATATCCATCTGTGTGGAGATCACCTGCAAAAGTCATTTGTAGGACATAGATGGCAAGAAATGGAGGTGCATCTGCACCTGTACCTGAGCAGTGGAGCATTGGCTGACCTCAACTCCAGCTTTGCTCGTAAGACTTGGCCCATGAGGATGCTATTGCAGCTTCACCCACTGAGAAAAGGTTGATGATTCTTTAATTATCTTTGGACCAAGGCTTGCATTCCTAAGATGACCTCAATATTTTCCTGGTTAGGACAAATGTATAAACCCACAATTTTTTTCTTATATGCTGCATTTGCCTCAAATAAGCTTCTCAAATTTCTTACAATTTACAGTCAATAAACCCCCTATATTCTGTTTTCATCCCCTCCCCCTTTTTATGAGCTTTGGGCCAGCTGCACTTCTCTATAATTGGACATATTCAAAATAGGATTTCAAAAAGTTACATTGGTATTCTCTTCTCGGTGAGTTTTATCACCGTCTCCGTCTCCATTTGTGCAATCAGTATCATCCTGGATTGTTTTCTGTCTTTATACCTCATCAGCCCTTTGGTCCTGGTGATTGGATCTTCTGACTTCTCCCCTGTACACCTCATGGCCATTGCCTGAGTTTAGCCTCCATCACTTCCTGCCTGCTCTGCTGCCAGCTTGCACTGGTCTTTTCTCCAAGCAAGCGGTTCGATTCTCTGTCACCAGGACTTTTCTAAAATGTAATTCCTGTTATTGGCATCAGACCCGCCATTTTAGGTTGGGGGCCATTTTTATCTAGGGATTCCCAGGCTTTGATTTAGAGATCCCGAGGCACTGCTGATTAGCCTCCCATAAGAACATGTGCCTGCTAAAGGGTCCACCCCACCCCAGCCCATGACGTCACCCCTAAGCATGCTTGGGAAATTCCTCTTGTGGGCTCCAAAGCTGCCCTGTGAGTGCTGACAGGCGCTGCTCTCCTTGCAGGGACAGCCTTGTCAGTTTGCTCCATGCTATGACAATAAATCTGTTGAGTGGGATTCTGGTGTGGTGTGGTCCTTGGGCTTTGCATGGACTTTGCGAGTGTCCTTTTACCTATTATGCTTTTTCTTTGCTCAAAAACTTTCAGGGGCAGAGCCTTACAGTTTTAAAATGCAAATGTTCAGCATGACACATAAGCCCTTAAAATCTTGACTTCAATCTTCTTCAGTTTTATCTCACACATCTTCACTATGTGTCTTTCTCTACTGGTACAACAAACAATTTCTTTTCTTTAAAGAAACCAGGAAGTTTTACCTGTCCTTGTCGTACCAGCTGTCCCATTGCCTGAAGGGTCTTTCTGTCTGTGATGTTCCCTCTCACACATGGGAAGAATAATTTCTTTGAGAAAGCATAAACTTCCTCAGGAGATTGAAGTTTTCTTCTCTGTGTTGCCATATTCCCTACCACATTCCTCTACTACTGGCTTTCAGCTGTTAATTTATGTTTTTTATAAGTGTATCAATATCCCCCGTAATTGTCCTGCATTAACCATTTGTTGGGAGACCAGTGGTTATTTGTTTATATATTTAAAATCTCATAAAAACTATGAACTTCACTTCTCTAGATGGAAGACATCTGAGAATATGTTAAATCTTGCATATAATTTTAGAAAATGTAACATCTTTTTAAAACCTATTAGTGGGTCCCATATTAAAAGAATTTGCATGACATGGGCAGATTATTTATATTTTTAAAATTATGCCTATTATGTATTATCAGTTATCACAATGGTACTGCTTTATAAATCACTGCATAACTTAGGTTTTTAAAGCATTAACAATTGATTTCATTCACAATTCTATGAGTTGGCGATTTTGTCCGGGCTCAGTGGGATGGCTCTTCTGCTCTTGGCTTGACCCACACATGCATATGCTGTCAGCCACATGAAGACTGGGTAGCCACTTCTGGGCATTGTTAGCAGTTATCCAGGAGATCCCAGTTCTCCTTCATGTGGTCTCTTAGCTAGCCTGACCCACCATCACCTCGGCCACATTGTCCTGGCCAAAGAAAATCTCAAAGTTGGTTCATTGTCAAGAGGTGGGAAAATATACTCCATTCTCAGATGAGAGGAACTCTAAAACCACATGGCAAAATATAGGTACAGGAAACAGGGCTATTTTTGCAATCAGTCCACCACAGTAATATGTAGCATGTCAAGTAGTTGAATAAAATTTATTGGAAGGTCATCCCAGCATACAAATAAAACTCAGATAACACGGAAGAAGTAAAGGTACCCTAAATAATGTGAATGATGTTGCTATTTTGTGTCATATTTTTTTTTCTTTCCGTAGTTGTGTTCCATGAAGAGAGAGAGATCAAATGGAGAAAGTACCATACTATTGATTTATGTGATTGTTTATTTATTTAAATATGTTTCATCATATTCCAAAACAAATGTGAGAAGCCTTATTAATGAAAGCAGAGGTACATTAAATATTCTAAAGGAAAATCTACATGTACAGTGTTATTTCACTATCAAAATGTCGAGAAAAGACTGCAGATATATACATTGGATGCTTTCATGGGTGGCACTTAAGACAAGAGACTACATAGTTTTCCTATAAATAACATGAAATAATCTCTCTACTCCAAGGGAGAATTATACCTAAATAATTTTGATGAAAGAGGATTTGTTATTAATCCCTTGACTTCATTATAAAGAAAAATCTTTTGCTACTAACCTTAGTCTTTCATATTGAATTTTAGACTATTTAATTTTTAACTCAATGTTGACAAGTATCTTCCTAATTGGTTTCCAATAACTTTTAGAGCAATGGTTTATAAATTATATATGTATATTAATAATTTTAACTTTATACTACAGATGACAGAGCTATAAATATGAGGATCTAGTTCTAACTTTTTCCTGAGGTTGGCTTATGCTTGGATCATTGGTATTGTATTCAATTTGTAATTTTTTTAGTAGAATTACTTTTAATAATAATCTTACCTTAATTTCATATCAGGGAAACAGACTGAGAAACATGGCAGGACACTGTGTGGGTGAGGGCAGCTCTGGTAATGACCAGATGCCCACAGCTCATTTCTTTTTTCTTTGCCCATGATCAGACTGTGCATCCTGGCTTCTGCTTTGTGTAGGTGCTAGCCAATGGAAGGTGATCTTGAATGGTGTGTGCCCTTTCTAGTCGAGGCCATAAAAAACATCCTAGACTTGCTTCTCCATGTCCTTTCCTCCTTCTGGCTGGAAGCACAGCAGATGGCCAGGCTGATCATGAACAGAAGTTAACAGAGCCTTCAAAATGGCAATTATCAAGAATATAAGCAAAACAATAAATGTTGGTGAGGATGTAGGGAAAAAGATGCACTCATAGATTGCTGGTGGGACTGCAAATTGGTACAAACAATATGGAAAGCAGTATGGATATTCCTCAGAAAACTTGCAATGGAACCACCATTTGATCCAGCTATCCCACTCCTTGGTCTATACCCAAAGGACTTAAAGTCAGCATACTATAGTAACACAGCTACATCAATGTTTATAGCAGCTCAATTCGCAATAGCTAAACTATGGAACCAACCTCGGTGCCCTTTAACAGATGAATAGATAAAGAAACTGTGGTACATATACACAATAGAATGTTACTCAGCCATAAAGAAGAATGAAATTATAGCATTTGCTGGTAAATGGATGGAGCTGGAGAATATCATGCAAAGTGAAATAAACCAATCCCAAAAAACCAAAGGCTGAATGTTTTCTCTGATGTGAGGATGCTGACTTATAATAAGGGGGTTGGAGGGAGCAGGGGAGGTTCACTGTATTGGACAGGGCAGAATGGGGTGAAGGAGGGGGGAATGAAGACAGTAAAATGAATCAGACATAACTTTCCTATGTTCATATATGAATGCACGACCAATGTAACTCCACATCGTGTACAACCACAAAAATGGGAAGTTACACTCCATGTATATATGATATGTCAAAATACATTCTACTGTCATGTATAACTAAAAAGAACAAATTTAAGAAAATAAAAAAAAGTTGACAGAGCTTAATTCTCCTGCAAGACTAAATTACTTCAGCTGCCTTGCTGATTTGATCATGGGAATGGTTAAAACAAAGAAGAGCTAAGCTTCTACGATGCCAAGCCATCGTGTGCTTGTTCTACATGCCACCCAGACTACCTGAACTGATGTGGCATCTATCACCCCCTCAATACTGGTGTAGGCTTGGCCTTCCATCAGGAAGACTCACAGTCTATATCTGCACCAAGAGAGGACACTTTGGGTCATTCCTATTTGAACTCTTAGTGAGATTTACTTTCTTTCTTAGTATTCAGACCAAAAGTCAATAGAAATAGAAGTTCCAAAAATTTCTTCTTGGAAAAATAAATAAATAAAATTTTTAAAAAAGAAAAAAAATCGTCCTGGATTCTGGAATATGTTACACTTCATTCAGCAGAATGTTGCCTGAAGCGACCAGGGGGTTTGTATTTCTTTGCTGGGCCAACTTTGCAATTGCTGTGGAATAGCTGAAAGAGGTGGGCATTGTTAGAAGTACATTCTTCTCCAACAGTGCTCTGGTATGGCACTTTAAATGTCCCCCCAAAGCTCGTGAGCTGAAGGCTTGGTTCCCAGGGTAGCAGTGTTCAGAGGTAGGGCCTTTGGAGATGATTGGATTGTGAGGCTCTGAGCTCATGGACGAATCAATCCACTTATGGATTCATAGCTTATTGGTTTTGGGGAGAGGGGTTTTGGAGTCTCTCTGCTTCCTGGCTGCCATGAGGTGAGCCACTTTGCTCTACCTGGTGCTTCCTGCCATGATGCTCAGCCTCACCCCAGGCCTGGAAACAATGGAGCCAAGTGACCATGAACTAAAACTGTGAACCAAAATAAATCTTTCCTCCCTATCAGTGGATTATCCTCAGGTATGTTTATCACAGTGGCAGACAGCTGACAAGTACAAAGAAGAAAAAAGATTCGATTCTTAGTCTATTGTCTTGGCAACAGAAGTAAAAGTGCCATGCAATGTAACTTCTTTTTATTTTCCGTTGTTCACGGGCCTTTACTGACCCTGTAGGGCCCTCAGTTGTTAATTTGCCACAAACAAAGGGTTTTTAGGTTGCTGCCAAGTTTTTTTCTATTTTTACAAATCAGTGATGGCCAAGAGTTTTACCTGGGTTCCAGTCCCACATGGCACGAGACTGGGCACCCTGATCCGACTCAGATCTGACTCTCTTCCTATCACTGGGCTTTGGTTTTGCTACTAGAAGAGTGTCTCTTCAGTTAGCCCTACCCACTGCCCTCCCACCCATAAGAATAAATCCCAAACGCAAAGAGAGCCACAACCTAGCTGATTGGCTGCCACTAAACAGCTTCGTTCCATTTTCCTGGCCCCTTCGCCACGGGCCCACCTTCATCCTCCCTGAATTGATAGTAAGAAAATCCATCACCAGGCGAAGCAGACGACACGTTTCAATGCAGTTGGACAGGCTGGATCTCTCCCCACTGGTTGACAGGACAGAAACTGATGACAGGGTGAAACACGACTTCAAGTGTTTGCTTAAGGATGGGGAAGTTGGGCCCAGCCCCTCCGTGCTGCCAAATGTTACATGGAGCATCGTAAAATCAAATTCTCACATCTTGTTGTCCTCCCATTAGATCACATTAAACTCTGGCAGCCTGGCCAGCCCGCCTTGGTGGTTTTCTGATTTGTGGTTTGCACTTGGCTCTCCCGAAGGCTTTAAAAATGATTTTATTCTGTGAACAGTCAGTGATCTTCAGACTCGGGAGGACACTTGCCAGGGCCAACATTTGCAGTCATAACATTTCACATTATCAAGCGTTTCCTGAAGGACCGCAAAGAATGAGAACAAAGAAGAGCTTTTCTGGAAGTGGCTGTTTTTCTTCAGATGCTGGTACCCTCCCGTGTGGGGCAGGGGCCGGGGGGCCGAGAATTTCACTTTGGAAGAGCTGCTCACAGGCATCCACAGTTCTTTAAGGTGAAACCGGAGAACTGGAACCAACTTGGGTTTCCTCCTTCCCTGGCTTGTTGAGCATGTAACCGACTCTCCCTTTTCTTCTTGTCCTGGGTGGCTTTTCTCATTATCTCCTTCCATCTTTGGGGGTGTGGGAGATGGCGGGGGGGGGGGGCAGGCTGGAGAGAGGTTGTGTGGGGTCAAGGAAGGGAAAGGGGAGTTTAGGTAGGTCTGGCTACATTTTCCCAAGGAGAGCTTTCTCAAGGCTCTTGGTAGTGTTTTCACCCCAAAATATTTCTTGGTTGTGTGTAAAAGAAAATGAAAAAAAAAAAAAATCTAGAACACCACCAACAAGTGCTCTTCTAGATAGTTGGATAATGATAGGGATGGTAAAAGTGGTGGCTATGATTCTGATTTATTAATAAAAATAACAAATAAGCTTATGAAATTGAAAATCACCGTCAGAGAAGTACATTATCACCTTGAGGTGCTTGCAGATACAGTTTTTATACTGATTTTTTTTGTTTATTTTTAACTGTGGTACAATAACATAACATTTACTATTTTAACCATTCTTAACTATACACTCCATATTTGCTGTGTTTCAACCATCACTACCATCCATTTTCAGGAATTTTTGATTTTGCAAACTCAGTCCCTATTCAATAAGTCCTCATTCCTCCCCCACACCAGCTCTTGGCGATTACTGTTCTACGTCCTGTGTTTATTGATTTGCCCACTCAAAATACCTCACAAGAATGGAACCATAGAGTATGGGTTCTTTTGTGATCAGCTTATTTCACTTAACGTAATGTCTTCAAGGTTTATCTTTTTGGTTCTGTGTCTGAACACACACACACACACACACACACTCCATGTTTTGTTTATTTGCTCATCTGTGAATTCTCCAGGTTGAAAGTTCTACGTGCTAAGTCAGGCTGATAAACTGTATTGATCAATTCATCAACAAATATTCAATGAATTTTACGTGCCCTCCTTTTCTCCCTAAAAAATAGTGGTAGGGTTTCATGATCACAAAGACATAGCATTGCAAAACAGCATTAAGCAATATGGAAACTTATGAAGGAGAATACAAAGGGCACTTGTAAGACCATAGCCCTGTTCTGTCAACCCTGACAATTTGGGGTACATTTTACCAACAAATTGTATCAATCTAAATGCAAATACTGTACACATCAGTGCAATCAGTGCAGGTGAGTGTCACTTGACAACAAGGATATATTTTGAGAAAAGTGTCTTTAGTGGCGTTTGTTGTTGCATGAACATTTCGGAGCACACTTAGACCTGGGTGATCTAGAGGAACCACTGGATGTGGCCTTCTGATGCCATCAAAAGACATGGTAAACATGAGATGCATGAGGCTGCTGCCTGTGTAACCTGCATACAGTAAATGTTAAAAAGTGTCTAGTAGAAGGAATACACTTCAATAATCACAGTATGGTAAATATATAGACCTGTAGCAGTCATTTATTGTCATTATCAAGTACTATGTATTGTACATAATTATATGTGCTATACTTCTGTGGGACCAGCAATGAAGTACATAAGTTTACACCAGCATTGTCACAAACATGTGAGTCACACCTTGTGTTCCTACATAACTAGGGCACAGAAATTGTTCAGCTCCATTATAATCTTATGGGACTTTTGTTGTATTGATCTGTTATTGATAGAAATGTCATGTGGCACATATTGATACAGATAGGGATTTAAAGAATTTTATGGAACTGGGTACATTCACACACTTGCTTTCCTTCCTTCCTTCCTTCCTTCCTTCCTTCCTTCCTTCCTTCCTTCCTTCCTTCCTTCCTTCCTTCCAGTTGAACTCAGGGGCACTCAACTACTGAGCCACATCCCCAGCCCTGTTTTGAAGACTTTATTTAGAGACAGGATCTCACTGAGTTGCTTAGTGCCTCTCTTTTGCTGAGGCTGGCTTTGAACTCGTGATCCTCCTGCCTCAGCCTCCTGAGCTGCTGGGATTACAGGTGTGCGCTACTGCACTTGGCTACTTTGGTAGCTTTTAAACACTTTATATAGTAGAGTCCTTCTTTCATATGAACTCTCAGAATAGTAATTTATAAAAATGAAATTTTCTAGTTAACATAGACAGGGGAAGTCCAGAACTGACCAGCTCAGGACCAAAAGTTAGTTGCAGTAATTTTTGAGACACTCCTCAAAAACTCTTATCACTCTGTTATGGGTTGAATTGTGTCCTTGAAAAAGATACGGAAGCCCTAACCCCCAGCATCTGTGAATGTGGTTTTATTTGTAAATAGGATCTTGCAGATGATCAAGTTAAAATGAGGCCATTTGGATGAACTCTAATCCAACATAACTGGTGTCCTTACAGAAAGGGACATTTGCACATGGGCACAGACACTCATATAGGAGAGACACCAAGTAAAGATGGAGACAGAGATAGGGGGTACATCTAAAAGCCAAGTGAGTCCAAAGATTGCCAGCAGAAACCAGAAGCCAGGAGGAGCACAGAAGGAGTCTCCCTCATAGCCCTCACGGGGAACCAACTCGTCTGATACCTTGTACCAAGATTTGGAGCCTACAGAACTGCTAGACAATACATTTCTGTTGTTCTAAGAAATACCTGGTTTTTTGTGCTTTGTTATGGCAGTCATAAGCAACTAATACAGACTTCCAAAAACTTAGTTTGAAAACCATTACTTTTAAAATTTGTTCTAATTAGTTATACATGACAGTAGAATGCATTTTGACAGATCATACATAAATGGAGTGCAACTTCTCATTCTTCTGATTATACATAATGTAGAATTACACTACTCATGTAATCATATTTGTACACAGGGTCATAATGTCTGTTTCATTCTACTATCCTTCCTACCCTCAACTCCCTCCTCTCCCTTCACTCTCCTCTATCAAATCCAGTACCTCTATTCTTCCCTAGCATATCCCTTTATTGTGAATTAACATCTGCATGTCAGAGAAACATTCAGCCTTTGTTTTTGTAGGATTGGCTTATTTCACTTTGCATGATATTCTCCAGATCCATCCATTTACCAGAAAATGCCATAATTCCATTCTTCTTTATGGCTGAGTAATATTCTATAGTGTATATGTACCACATTTTCTTTATCCATTCATCTATTGAAGAATATCTAGATTGTTTCCATAGTTTAGCTATTGTGAAGTGAGCTGCTGTAAACACTGATGTAGCTGCATCACTAAAGTATGCTAATTTTAAGTCCTTTGGGTATAAATCAAGGAGTGGAATAGCTGGGTCAAATGGTGGTTCCATTCCAAGTTTTCTGAGGAATCTCTATACTGCTTGCATCAATTTGCACCATCAGCAATGTATGAGTGTATTTCCTCCCCCCCTACATTCTCACTAACATTTATTGTTGCTTGTATTCTTAATAATTGCCATTCTGACTGGAGTGAGATAAAATCTCAGTATAGTTTTGATTTGCATTTCTCTAATTGCTAGAGATATTGAACATTTTTCATATATTTGTTGATTGATTCTATTTTTTCTTCTGTAAAGTATCTGTTCAGTTCCTTTACCCATTTATTGACTGGGATATTTGTTTTTTTTTTTTTTGGTGTTTTTTGAGTTCTTTATATATCCTGGAGATTAATGTTCTATCTGATGTGCATGGGGTAAAGATTTTTGCCCATTCTATAGGCTCTCTCATCACATTCTTGATTGTTTCTTTTGCTAAGAAGAAGCTTTTTAGTTTGATTCTATCCCATTTATTGATTCTTGATTTTACTTCTTGTGCTTTAGGAGTCTTGTTAGGAAGTCAGGTCCTAAGTCGACATGGTGAAGATTTATGCCTACTTTTTCTTCTATTAGGCGCAGGGTTTCCGTTCTAATGCCTAAGTCCTTGATCCACTTTGAGTTGATTTGGGGGCAGAGTGAGAGATGGGGGTTTAATTTCATTTTGCTGCATACAGATTTCCAGTTTTCCCAGCACTGTTTGTATCTTTTCTCCAATGTGGCACCATGTTTATGTGGGTTTGTCTCTGTGTCTTCTATTTTGTACCACTGGTCTGTGAGTCTGTTTTGGTGCCAATACCATGCATTTTTTGTTACTAAGGCTCTGTAATATAATTTAAGTTCTGGTATTGTGATATCCCTGCTTCACTTTTCTTGCTAAGGATTGCTTTGACTATTCTGGGTCTCTTATTTTTCCAAATAAATTTCATGATTCCTTTTCCTATTTCTATGAAGAATGTCATTGGGATTTTAATAGGATTAAATTAAAATCTGTATAATGCTTAAAATCTGTAATATCACGTTAAATCTGTATAACACTTTTGGTAGTGTTGCCAATTTGACGATGTTAATTCTGCCTATCCAAGAACATGAGAGATCTTTCTATCTTCTAAGTTCTTCAATTTCTTTCTTTAGTGTTCTGTAGTTTTCATTGTAGAGGTCTTTCGCCTTTTTTGTTAGACTGATTCCTAACTATTTTATTTTTTTGAGTTTATTGTGAATGGGGTAGTTTTTCTAATTTCTCTTTCAGTGGATTCATCACTGCTGTGCAGGAATGCTTTTGATTTATGGGTGTTAATTTTATATCCTGCTACTTTGCTGAATTTATTTATTAGTTCTAGAAGTTTTCTGGTAGAATTTTTTAGATCTTCTAAATATAGAATCATCAATCAAAGAGTAATAGTTTGAGTTCTTTTCCTATGTGTATCCTTTTAATTTCTTTCTCCTAATTGCTCTAGATAGAGTTTCAAGAACAATGTTGAATAAAAGTGGTGAAAGAGAGCATCCTTATCCTGTTCCAATTTTTAGAGGGAAAGTTTTCAATTTTTCTCCATTTATATGATGTTGACCTTGGGTCTAACATATAAAGCTTTTACAGTGTTGATGTATGTTATAACTAGCCCTAGTTTCTAGTGTTTTGAACATGAAGAGGTCTGTATTTTGTCAAATACTTTTTTGGCATCTATTGAGATGATCATATGATTCTTGTCTTTAAATCTATTGATGCAATGAATTACATTTATTGATATCCGTATGTTGAACCAACTTTGCATCCCTGGGATCAACCCCATTTGATTGTGGTGCACTATCTATCTTTTTAATATGTGAAAATAAATACTCTATATCATTATTTTAAATACCTGCAAGTATTCTGCTGTGGGGAAATATATAAGGTACTTATTCATTCCCTTGTTAATGTACAAAAATAGTGCTTTAAAATTTTAAAGAATGATACCATGAACATGCTTTTAGGAAATTCCTTGCAGGTCTATCTTGTTGTTTCATCAGAACAATTTGCCATAGAGGAATTGTTATACTAACTGGTAGGAATATTTGAAATTTGGGTATTTCTTGCCAATGTGCCCTTTATAAAGCTCATTCTTGCACCCAAATATTTCGTCTAAGGATCTGTACATTTCTCCACATCCTTACTGGATATTGCCATTCTGTCTTTTAAAAATACGAGTTAATTTGTATCAAATCAATACAGGAAGGTATTTTAAGTAAGTGAAGTAGGTCTGAAGGAATAATGAGCAAACAAGTAGTTAAACCTGTATCCTTTACCTCTTCCACTTCCCAGTGACAGACACTTTTAATTCCTAGGCTGTTTCTCTTTGTGTTCACATTTTCATTTTTAAAATAACATGCTTATCCTATTATTTTTTTATTTTTAGATTTTATCTATTACTTTTTAATTTCTATCATGAAGAAAAGAGAACTAGCACTCTTGTATACCCTTTCATCCCATTCTCTCAAACAGGTTACATCAAAATTTTGGTAAAATAAATATTCAGAATTTACTTTTTGCATTTTTATGTGTATAAATACTATTTGCAGCCAAGTCATGTTGTATGCTATAATTCAATTACTGGGAAAAAAAGAATATTTGTTAAATTTTAACAAGTGACTTTTCTATGCACTGAAATATGCATTGAGTTATTCCTTTTCACATACATGGATATTTTTTCTCAATTAAGCTCTTGTTATAGTGAATTGCTCCAAAGGACAGACTGATACTAACCCACCCTAGCTTTTCTGTGCAAAGGACTAGTAGTTCATGATGTAATTCTCCTAATGCACTACTGGATTAAATTTCCCAATATTTCTTGGAGGGGTTTTTGCCTCTATTTGTCTTTGGGGTTTTGTTTGTGGGAGGTTGTGTTTTTTTCCTTTCTATTTTTATCTGGTTATGATTCACTGGAGAATGAACCAAAAGCCTTCCATCTTTTTCTATGCTCTGCAGCAGAATAAATAATACAGAAATTATCTGTTCTTTGTATGTTTAATACAGTGCCATAAGATTGTCTGGGAGTTATGTTCTTTTGAGGATTTTGATTTCCTTTTAATTTCTTTTATGGTTATTCATCTTTTCAGAGTTTCAGTTCCTTTTTTAGTCAATTTGGGTTACTCTGTTTTTTCCTACTAAATCATCTATTTCAACTACTTTTCAATTTTTTTTGGTATAAACTTGTATTTGATCTGCCTGTAATTTAAGTTTTTTTTTTTCTTACCCTTTTTTCCCTTGATTCTAATGTTGGTTAAGTTTTTCCCTCAATCACATTTGATGAAGTCTGTTTATTTAATTGCTCTTTTTAAAAGAATTTTTAACAAAGGACTAGCTTGTTTTATTAATTATCTACTCATTTTCATTTTCTACTTTCATCTTTATTAATTTATTTTATTTAGGCTTATTTAATTATTCTTTCTCTCTTTTTCTCAAAAAAGAGAGTTGATACTTTATTTATTTTCAGGATCTTATTTTACCTTCTCTCTCATAAATGCAGGTTTTGCTTTGTAATTTGCATTATTGGTAGATTCTTCTAGTAGGTGACATAGTTCCTGGCAATATTAATAAAAATATTTCTCTTATTTCTACTCATCTTTTTAAATGTTTTTTTTCTGATATTAACACTCTTATTTATATTATTTTTCTAATAGATCTTTCTAGTTCTTTATGGTAAATTTTCTGTGCCATTTTTTTTTTTTTACAAATACTTCTTATTACCCACTTGAATCAAAGGGTGAAATATGATATATCAAGAACTATGTAATGTTTTGAATAACCAACAATAAAAAATTTAAAAAAAACCAAATACTTCTTATATTTATCATCTAGCTGGTACATGATGAATATTTCTGCCATCTGAGCACCACTATCTCTTAATATGACTAATGATATGCTTGGATTTATTATTTCAATTATATTTATTCTACACTTTTCTTTTTCTTCCTGATTTCTTGCCCTCACTTTCCAGCATCCGGCATTAAAGATGAAAGTGGGTACCAATCTGCTTCTGATTTCCTTTTGAGCAATTCTTTATACTGGACACTTTCAGGATTTGTTGTTTATGCTTGATATCCTGAAATTTCACCAGGATATGTTTAGATAGTTTTTTTTTTCATTAATTCTGAAACTTTTAAACCTGTGGATTAATTTCTTTGGGTAATTTTCTTCTTTTAATTTTTAAATAATGTAATCACCTCCATTCTGCTGCTTCTGAACGTACATTAGAACTCCTTCATCTACCCTTCACATCTCTGTTTATCTACTGACATCTCTTTGTACTATAGTACCGTGTTTCTCAATCAATCTTATAGCTAAATTACTTGATATTCATATATCAAGTATATATTCTCCTACTCAGTCTATATGTCAAATTATTTAAGTCAATTGTTACATCTTATATTTCTAATTATTTGTTCCATGATTTCATACTATTTTTCATGCTATACCTGTTCTATTTTATGGATGCAATAACTATCTATCTATCTATCTCTTTGTGTGTAAATGTATATATATATGAGATTTGAGTATATTAATTTAAATGTATTAATATACATAAAATATATTTAATGTTATATATTATAATATTATATTGCATATGTATGCTATAACATATAATATTATATATTATGTGTAATATATAATTATATATAAATAATGTTCTTGCTGCTTCCTTGAGGCAAACAGACCTGCAGCAGCAGCATCTTCTGCATCTTCCTAGTGAGAGAACATCCCCATTGATGAGCAGGCGTCACTTCCATTGCTGCCATATGGCCCTGTGTATTTCTCTACCCACTGAAGAAGCCTTAGGGTAGCTAGGAAAGAGGTCTAACTGATATTCACAGAGCAGGTCTTCTCCTCCTAACTCAGTAGGTTTCTCCTCAATGGAAAGCAAATCTTCTCCCATTCTATGCCATCCGGAGGAGTCCATCAACAACAGGCCTTCCCCAGACCTTCGCAGAACCATTTCTCTAATCTTGTCTGTTTTCTGTCCATGTCCATCTGGCCAGACCCTTAGCTCCTGCTCATGAACTGCTTCTCACTTCTATCTCCCCTTTAAGGCAAAGTGGACAACCAGATACACTGCTTAAAGTTTTGCCCATAAGTACATATCTCTCTTTCTGATTATCTTTCTACTGATCTACTTTTAACTTTGGCTTCTTTCATATGCAGCAGTTTAATTTTTGTTGGTTCCAGCATATCTATAAGCCAGGCTGACCTGTTATTTCATTTGGGGTTTTTCAGTCAAGTGGTTATAGGAGTTCCTCATGAGGTCATGTGTATTAGTTTGGGGCTGCTGTGTAACAGAAGTATTTGATAAATACGTATAATACTTATTTACCAAAAAGAAGGTGTAGCTTGCTCGGAAATGTCTGGGATTTTCTATCTAGGTTTTCTGGATGGCCCATATGGTATCTGGATTTGCAGCAGACTCTTTAAAAGTCATTGATATATGCTATCATAAGGCCAGAGCAGCTTGACCTGCAGCTTGGACTAGATGAAGAACCTTCTCTTACTCTGGGCTCTTCTCAAAACTGGCAGCTCTCAAATTCACTCAGTTTGGTAGATGCTTGCATTAATAGCCCCAATTAATGGGCTCTATTTATCCGTCACTTTGACTTCTAACTTCCTGACTTTGGCCTTGACCACGAGACTTGCTGGGATCCGTTGGATAATATATGACTCCAGAAGAGGTTCAGACAGGTGCTTGTGTATTTCTGTTTCCTTTTCTGAATCCTATATGAGGCTGCTGGGGAAAGTGAGACCCTGGGGAAGACAGATGTTTTCCTATCTGTTATCCCTAGTTGATTAATGAGAGATAATAATTGATTTTCATTTTAAGCCACTAAATTTGGGGGTCAGTTTGTTTGGCAGCATTATTGAGTTGACAGATAACTGGTACTCTTGGTAAGTGGCACTATACATCTGGCATTTCCATGGCTGTAGAGTGTCCAAGGTAGCCTCTCTGATCATGTACTTTGGAGGTGATATTCCTATGTGACCTCAACTCATAAATCTGGACTCCTGAAAGTTTCCTTGAAACCTCCTCCATATTTTCAGTCTCACCCTTCTTCCTTGCAAACTCAGTGAGAGTACATATTACTGACAGAATCTAAATCCAATTAAAATCTTAACTTCAAAAGAGTCTGGCACATGTCATATTTAGCTTTTCATATGTTGACATATGGGGGCCAGATACAGAATAGAAAGGGCTGTGAATAGACATCAAATACCAGTAAATAATGGTTAATCTATTCATAACCTGCAGCTCAAGAAAGAAAGCACTGCTAGACTAAATCTATCTTTCCAGCCTTAGCCCTCACTTCTCTTTAAATATCCTCTTCCCCAGTCGAACAGGATGACTGGTGACTCTCTGGCCATTCCTTCTCTCTTCTAGAAATCCTGTTGAATCTTCTAGAAATCTTGTTGATTTGTCAGGGCTAACTCACTCTTTCCTCCAGTTAGAGATACCTCCAGAGGGGGCTTTTTCTCTTGGTCTTGTACTTTCAAAAGAGGAAAAAGTCTATGATACTTTAAATAGGGCAACAGTTAGTGAGTTGGGTCATCTCCCAATTGACCTGCACAAGATTCCGCAGGGGGAGTGTGGGGAGAAGTAAGGAAATGTATTCCCTTAAAGCTCACGTTTAATTAAGATTTTGCTTGAGAAAGTACTTGAACTAGAAGGTAGAACTTAAATAAAATATTCACAAGTTTGCTTTATATCCTAGTCAGTTCTAGCTTATGCACAGCGGAAAAGAAGCTTTTTGGCTGTTAGTTGTCACAGCATGTATTCTTTCTTCTCAGTTTCTGCAGTGCCTGCATCTTCCAGATACTTTATTCTCAAGTCCCCTGACATGGTGACCGCTCATCCGTCCCCAGCTTCCCTTCCTCCTTCTGATAGAAGAGGCTCCTGGCTGCTTTTGACTCCAGTGGGGCCATCTTTAATGGAGATCCTGTTGACTTGACATTCATAGGGTTTTTCCTCTACCATGTTCTATTAATAGGAGAAAATGGGTGGAGGAGAGTCACTGTGCCATATTCTATTCAGATGCTGGTTGTGCTCTGGGAAAAGAAGGAAGCCAAGAAGGAGAGGAAGAGGTGTAGTCTGTGGTCTTTGAATCCACCAGACTGTGGGCATATAAATTTCTCTACTCTGTGGGCCCAAGCACGACTGATGTTTTGCAGGCCCAGAGAGGATGAGCTTCTCCCTACAAAAACATGGATATCAAGTGTTGTATTCAGATGTGAGAGATGACTGCCCTCAGTTGTTTCAAAATTAGGAAAATGGGACACTCCAAAAGCTGGTTACCAGTGGAAAAACCAACCAATATAGCTGTCACTGAGGAAAGCAAGACTTCGTTTTACCCCTTGCCAACCTCAACTCACCAATGTGCAGGCTACATGTGTTTAGAATTAGCAAGTGATGTTTTATCCTCCATTTCCCAAGATCCCATCCTCCACTCTCTCTACTGCTTATTCAGAATGGGACTAAGCGCCCAGGCTTCTTGGAGGTCACCCTTCTCTCAATACAGGTGCAGTGCAAGCAACTTCCTCCCGGCTTAGCTCCTCCAACTGACCACCTTGCTCATTAGGTCTGGGGCCGCTTTCTTTTCATAGCTCTCTGGAGGGCTAACGAGCTTTTAAGAAACACCTGCAGCAACTCCTGATTCTGCACAGCAACCAACGTTTTTAGCAAAGGTTTTAAAGAGGACCTTGTTGGGGGGCCAATTCCTTGCCCAGATAAATGGAACTGTGGCCATGAGACCAACTTAATCCAACATCCACATTCACTTCTTCTCTCTCTCTTTTTTTTTCACTGATATGCCCAAGCTCTAATGCCTTCATTTCCCCTTCATTTGCAACAGCAAAGCCTCCTTGACCAGAAAAATAAATGTGCAGTTGGCAAGAGCTGAACAGAGGTCTGCTTAAATGATTTTTAATTTATGTTAAAATGCTAAGAGCGGTTTTCCAGGTCCCCATTGAATACCTCACAAAATGAAGTTTTTCAAAGCCTGCGTTTATAAAAGGAACTAAAAGATTTAAAAACATTCCCTTTAATTTCAGCTACCCCAACTGTATCTTTTATTCCTGCCCTACTGGGATCAAGCAGCGGTTTAGGAGTGTATATGCGGTTGGTCTTGGGACTCCGGACTGAAAGTCAGAGACCTGTCTTCTTTTCCTGCCTCCAGAACGAAGGTGGTGTAACATTGAGCTTATTATTCACTCTGGACACCCCCATTTCTCTTTTTATAAAAATGGACATTGAGTGGGATGTAAAGTATGTGAAGCATACTTATTAAAGAAAATTCTTGGCATTTCTGGGGATTTCTACATTTGTAACATGAATTATTTCTTTTGATTCGTATCTGCTCGGAAAAAAACCACAGAATAATTGTGAACTCTCAAAAGTCTTGATTATTATGCCCTAATTTTTAAACCAGGTTAACTTTTGTCTGCCACTTGATATGCATCTAGGTTAAAATTTCAGCAATTGTGTGTCGAACAGAGATAAAGCCATGGAGATTCACACCAGGTGGATGAGAATTTTACATATTAAAACTAGGTCACAAATGTGCTCTTTGAAAGAAAATGTGCAGGATGCATTCTCCCAATAAGTAGAAATACCCTTTAAGATCACCTTTCCAGTGATATCACAGCATTGCTTAGGAAGACAGCAATTGTTCTTGACTGGAGTATAAGTTTTAAAATCTAAGTTCTTCAATTTGCCAGGCACTGTGTTAACTTCCAGGGGAAATACTAAAGACCCGAAAGGTCTTGTTGTCATGGAATTTTACAGTTTACTTTAGGGCACAAGATTTATGTGTGTGTCCATGTGTGTGTATGTATAACAAACCATCTGTGTTAAATGAGACATGCTGATTCCTTCGTAGACGTCAACTCCAGAAGTGTGCACACTCTAGAAAATGTAAGAATTTGGATAGGCCAGAGAGGAGGGGGCATTCTCAGATGTGAAATTATCATGGAAGACAAAGGGAGGACCCTCCACAGCCTGATGTCCAGCGCCCTATGGGCAAGTCCACTTAGATGGCTCAAATCTCAAAATCCGTCTGAGTTTACCATCCTCTCTCTGAAACTCTTTTTCTCTGGGTTCCATAATTCAGTAGGACACCAGAATTCTACGGAATCATGGAACCCAGAGAAAGAGAGTTTCAGAGAGGACACTAGAATTCAGCAGGATATCAGCATCCACCCAGTTTCTTATGGGTGGTGTGGGCTTTGGGATCTAACCTTGCCTTTACCAGTTTCTTATTGTGTTGACCTTGGGGATGTTAGGCAGCCTCTTTGTGCCTCCGTTTTCTCATCTATAAAATGGGGTTGAGCAAAGTACTTGTAATTTTTAAAGTCACTATCAGTGTGTTAGGTGTTACACACAGAATTCCTAGGATCATTTCTGGAACATAGTAGGAGTTTGATACTTACTCGCCGTTATTGTTATTTACTTATTTGATGAGTGATTTTGCTCGTGGTACAGTCTCTTACAGAAGCTGAAGCTTTCTCCTGTTTATGGTGCTGGTTCAACAGTGAGCCTTACATGGGCCAAGAAGTAATGCCAAAATCAAATTCTTCTTTATACTTGGCCTCTTCTCAGGGGTAGTTGTCTCTCTTTTTTCTCTATTTTTTAAAATGTCAGGGAAGAGACATAAGAAGCTTTCCATGGAAATAATACCCGGAGGAAGACACAGCACTTAGTCATGGTGATTTCTTGGGGTTTTGGCAATGTCCTAGGTGGGTGTGGGTCCACATGGCAAATATTCCAGCGGTTAGAAGGGACTCAGTCAGGACTTTGGGTTTTTACGGACTGGCTAACCACCTCCAAGATCTGTAATTCTTAACAAAGGAAGCCCAGCGTTTGGATTCCTGATTTAGTGGTTGTGTTTGGGCTCTGAAAATTCTGTTGCATCTTTAAAGCCATGATAGAATCGTTACTATGCAAATTTTTCCTTTGAGTCTTTATGTCACTAAAATACCACGCAAGTGGGATGTCTGTTTTCATCTGGCTTTTATCTGGGATTTAACACACATGGGTGTCTTGTTAACTCTGAAGCCATTAACACCATATCTTCCCCAGGGCGGGGGAAACACAGAAATTGCGGTTAAACAGAAGTGTTCCTGGGTTTTTATTTAATCTTTTTCCCAACCTTACTGCTTTCTCTTTCTGCTCCCCTGAGAGACCTTCTCTTGGGTGTGTGTGTCTGGGAGGGCCGGGGTTTCTTTCCGGGGTGTTGAGGCTCGAACCCACCATGAAAGCATGCTGGAAGAACCCATCCCCTGAGCTCTGTCCCCCACCCTACTGGGGCTTGCCTTTTGCTTGGGGATGAATCATGCCTGCCAGGTGACCCTACTCACATCTCCTTGTCACTTGGTTCCTGACCTACAGTATTTGATGACTCTGGGCTCCTCTCAGCCTTCTTTCTGAGCAAAGAAAAAATAGCTGACCACACAAACTGCTGGGGGTTGCCATTGTTCACACGTGTCTGGTCTCCTGAGGAGAATTGGTCTGCTCAGTGCCCCCCAGGATCCAGCTGCAACATTTTTTGCATTTCAAAAAATAACTTCCATGCATCTGTGCTTTTACTTAACCTTTTTTGTTTGAAATTCTGCTTGTCTTTTGCAGCAGAGATCAATGTCACCTTCTTTGTGTTGTCATTCTGATGTAAGAATGAGATCATTCTTTCTGATCCCTTTGCTCCACTGTAATAGTCCCAACAGTCAGAGATAGAGATCACAATTCAAAACTCCAGGTGTGCAGGCAATGCAATTTTATTTTTCAGTCACTCATTTTTAGCTTTTGTCAAACCAGACATTCTTCTCTCTCTTCCAGGGGTTTCTTCTAAGGTTAGGCTGCTAGAGATGGAATTAATGATCCCAACTCGACCTTTTTCTTTGCTGTATAAGTTTAAAAAGACAATCACGCCCTTCATTCTGGGCTCACCTTGCTTTGGTCTGCAGGATATTAGCAGGCCTGATGTGATCAGAGGTTTGAGGCATACATATGGAGCTGGATTTGCTCACTCCTGGGGCTTTCCTCATGTTACGAGAAGAGGAATCTCAGTTAGCCCACTAGTTTCAGAAAAAGGGTAAGAGATAGGTACTGCAGCATTCACCCCCAATTTCCCCAGTCCAGGTCAGCTAACTTCCACCTGACCTACAGACACATAAGCTAAATAAATGCTTATTATTGGAATTTCTGGATAGTTTATTTTTTGCAGGATTTTTCTAGCAAGAAGTTACTGATGTATTATTTCTCATATTGATGAACAGTTCTCTAGAACACAGTGTTCTTTCTCTCAGCAATTTTAATGATTTTTCTCATGTCTCACTGGGGCGTGGAAAACCTAGGCTGTCTGGGGAAGGTCTGCTTAGTTACCCTGTATTGTTTAGGCAATTCTGAAAGACCTGGTTTCTACATAAGAATTAAGGTATAATTTCCTCTGATATTGAATCCCCTAACATATTTGAGGTTTCTGTAATTTCCTCTCTCTCACTCCCAAGACTCAGCCCAGGTTAGATAGGGGCACATGGTGAGGAATACAACCTAAGCCTAGCTTATCAAGTTTCCATCTCTTTTCTGTCCCATTCTCCAAATCCTTTATCTTTCTAAGTATGAATTTTTAATGATTTGTTCAAATTAGTTGTATATGACAGTAGAATGCATTTTGACATATTGTACACAAGTGGTCCACAACTTCTCATTCCTCTGGCTGTACGTGGTGCGAGTCACTCCAGTAGTGGAATCATACATGTATATAGGACAACAATGTCTGTCTCATTTTACCATCCTTCCAATACCCACTGCACCCCCCTTGCCCTCACTCTCCTTTATACAAACCAAACTTCCTTCATTCTTCCCCACCACCCCACTCCACTATGGATCAGTATGTGCTTATCAGAGAAAACATTTGGCTTTTGGTTTTTTGGGGTTGGCTTATTTCACTTAGCATGATAGTCTCTGGTTCCATCCATTTACCTGCAAATGCTATAATTTCATTCTTCTTTAAGGCTGAGTAATATCCAATTGTGTATATATAACACAGTTTCTTTATCCATTCATCTGTTAAAGGGCATCTAGATTGGTTTCATAGTTGTGAATTGAGCTGCTATAAATGTTGATGTGGCTGTATCACTGTGGTATACTGATTTTAAGTCCTTTGGGTATGAACCGAGGAGTGGGATAGCTGGGTGAAGTGATGGTTCCATTCCAAGTTTTCTGAGGAATCTTCATACTACTTTCCAGAGTGGTTGCACCAATTTGCAGTCTCACCAGCAGTGTATGAGTACAGCTTTCCCCCCACATCCTCACTGACATTTATTATTGCTTGTATTCTTGATAATTGCCATTCTGACTGGAGTGAGATGTAATCTTAGAGTAGTTTTGATTTCATTTCTCTAATTGCTAGAGATGATGAACATTTTTTCATATGCTTGTTGACCAATTATATTTCTTCTTCTGTGAAATATCTGTCCAGTTCCATAGCCCATTAATTGATCGGGTTATTGGGTTTTTTGAGCTCTTTATGTATCCTGGAGATTAGTGCTCTATCTGAGGTGCGTGTGGTAGAAACTTATCTCCCATTCTGTAGGCTCTCTCTTCACATTATTGATGTCTCCTTTGCTGTGACAAAGCTTTTTAGTTTGATTCCATCCCATTTATTGATTCTTGATTTTATTTCTTGCACTATAGGAGTCTTGTTAAGGAAATCAGGGCCTAATCCGACGGGATGAAGATTTGGGACTACTTTTTGTTCTATTAGGGGCAGGGTCTCTGTTCTAGTGTTTAAGTCTTTGATCCACGTTGAGTTGATTTTGTGCAGGGTAGAGACAGGGGTTTACTTTCATTTTGCTATCCATGGATTTACAGTTTTTCTAGTGCCATTTGTTTAATAGGCTATCATTTCTCCCATCTATGTTTTTGGTGCCTTTTTCTAGTATATTTATGTGGGTTTGTCTATGTGTCCTCTATTCTGTATCATTGGTCTACATGTCTCTTTTGGTACCAATACCATGATGTTTTTGTTACTATTGCTCTGTAGTTTAGTTTAAGCTCTGGTATTGTGATGCCACCTGCTTCATTTCTCTTGTTAAGGATTGCTTTGACTATTCTGGATCTCTTATTTTTCCAAATGAATTTCATGACTGCTTTTTCTTTTTCTATGAAGAATATCATTGGGATTTTAATAGGAATCACATTAAATCTGTATAACGCTTTTGGTAGTGTGGCCATTTTGACAATGTTAGTTCTGCCTATCTAAGAACATGGGAGATCTTTCTATCTTCTAAGGTCTTCAATTTCTTTCTTTAATATTCTAATATTTTCATTGTAGAGGTCTTTCACCTCTTTTTTTTAGATCAGTTACCAAGTTTTTATTTTATTTTTTTGAGGGTGTTATGAATGGGGTAGTTTTCCTAATTCCTCTTGAAGTGGATTCATGGCTTATGTATAGAAATGCATTTGATTTATGGGTGTTGATTTTATATCCTGCTGCTTTACTGAATTCATTTATTAGTTCTTGAAGTTTTCTGGTAGAATTTTTTGTATTTTCTAAATATAGAATCATGTCATCAGCAAACAGTGATTGTTTGAGTTCTTTTCCTATGTGTATCCCTTTAATTTCTTCGGTACATCTGATTGCTCTGACTAGAGTTTAAAGACTATGTTGAATAGAAGTGGCGAAAGAGGGCATCCTTGTCTTGTTCCAGTTTTTAGAGGGAATGTTTTCAATTTTTCTCCATTTAGAATGATGTTGGCCTTGGACTTAGCATAGATAGTTTTTACAACATTGAGGTATTTTCCTACTATCTCTAGTTTTTCTGGTGTTTCGAACATGAAGAGGTGCTGTATTTTGCCAAATGCTTTTTCTGCATCTATTGAGATGATCATATGATTCTTGTCTTTAAGTCTATTGATGTAATGAATTATATTTATTGATTTCTATATGTTGAACCAACCTTGCATCCCTGGGATGAACCCCACTTGATCATGGTAGACTATCTTTTTAATATGTTTTTGTGTATGATTTGGCAGAATTTTATTGAGAATTTTTGCATCCATGTTCATCAGGGATATTGGTCTGAAGTTTTCTTTCCTTGATGTGTCTTAATCTGGTTTTGGTGTCAGGGTGATACTAGCTTCGTAGAATGAATTTGGAAGGGTTCCTTCCTTTTCTATTTCATGGAATAATTTTTTTAAATTTTTATTGTTGGTTTTTCAAAACATTACATAGTTCTTGATATATCATATTTCACACTTTGATTCAAGTGGGTTATGAACTCCCATTTTTACCCCGTATACAGATTGCAGAATCACATCAGTTACACATCCATTGATTTACATATTGCCATACTAGTGTCTGTTGTATTCTGCTGCCTTTCCTATCCTCTACTATCCCCCCTCCCCTCCCCTCTTCTCTCTCTACCCCCTCTACTGTCATTCATTTCTCCCCCTTATATTATTTTTCCCTTTCCCCTCACTTCCTCTTGTATGTAATTTTGTATAACCCTGAGGGTCTCCTTCCATTTCCATGGGAGGGAAAGGGAAAGAGAAGGGAAATTTCATGGAATAATTTGAGGAGTATTGGTGGCAATTCTTCTCTGATGGTCTTGTAGAACTCGGCTGAGAATCTATCTGTCTGGTCCTGGGCTTTTCTTGTTTGGTAGGCTTTTGATGGTGTCTTCTATGTCCTTGCTTGAGGACTGTTTAAATTCAATTTTTCTCCATTTATAATGATGTTGGCCTTGCACTTGTCCTCCTGATTCAATTTGGGCAGATCATATGCCTCTAGAAATGTCTTGGTGTCTTTGAGATTTTGTATTTTATCAGAGAATAAATTTTCAAAATAGTTTCTAATTATCTTCTGTATTTTAATAGCATTTATTGTGATATTTCCTTTTTCATCATGGAGTTTAGTAATTTGAGTTTTCACTCTCCTTCTTTTCATTAGGGTGGCTAAGGGTTTATCAATTTTATTTATTTTTTTCAAAGAACCAGCTTTTTGTTTTGTCAATTTTTAAAATTGTTCCTTTTGTTTCAGTTTCATTGATTTCAGCCCTAATTTTTAATTATTTCCTATTTTCTAATATTTTTGGTGTTTATTTGTTCTTCCTTTTCTAGGGCTTTGTGGTGTAATGTCACTCATTTATTTGTTGACTTTTTATTCTTTTTAAAATTTTTTTCTTTTTGACTTTTTATTCTTTTAATGAATGAACTCAATACAACAAACGTTCCTTTTACCGCTGAATTCATAGTGTCCCAGAAATTTTGAGATGTTGTATCAGAGTTTTCGTTTACCTCTAAGAATTTTTTAAAATCTCCTCCCTGATGTCTTCTGTTATCCATGCATCGTTCGATAGAGTATTGTTTAGTCTTCAGGTGTTGGAGTAGCTTCTATTTTTTATTTTATCATTGATTTCTAATTCCATTCCATTATGATCTGATAGAATGCAGGGTAGTATCTGTACTTTTTTGTGTTTGGTAAGACTTGCTTTGTGGCATATGGTCTATTTTTGAGAAGGATCCATGTGATGCTGAGAAAAATTGTATTTGCTTGTTGATGGATGGAATATTCTATATATATTCTGTTAAGTCTAAATTATTGATTATATTATTGAGTTCTGAAGTTTTTTTGTTTAGTTTTCATTTGAAACATCTGTCCAGTGGTGACAGAGGTGTGTTAAAGTCACCCAGTATTATTGTATTGTGGTCTATCTGATTCTTGAAATTGAGAAGGGTTTGTTTGATATACATAGATGCTCCATTGTTTGGGGCATAGATGTTTATGATTGTTACGCCTTGTTGATGTATGATTCTCTTATGCGGTATGAAATATCCTTCTTTATCCCTTCTGACCAACTTTTGTTTGAAGTCCACTTTATCTGATATGAGGATGGTAACCCCTGCTTATTTACGTGGTCCATGTGAGTGGTATGTTTTTTCCTATCCTTTCATCTTCAATCTATATATGTCTTTTCCTATGAGACGAGTCTCTTGAAGGCAGCATATTATTGGGTCTTTTTTAAAAATCCAATCTGCCAGTCTATGTCTTTTAATTGACGAGTTTAGTCCATTCACACTTAGGGTTATTATTGAAATATGGTTATTTTGCTTTGTTTTTGGTTTTTAACTTGAGTTGGTTTCTCCTTTGATTGACTTTTCCTTTATATGTTGTTCCTCCCTTTGCTGATTTTCATTTTCTTCTCATGGAATATTTTGCCAAGAATGTTCTTTCTTATTGTAAATTCCTTTAACTTTTCTTTATCATGGAAGGTTTTTATTTCATCATCAAATCTGAAGCTTAATTTTTCTGGATATAAGATTCTTGGTTGGCATCCATTGTCTTTTAGAGCTTGATATATGTTTTCCAGAATTTCCTAATTTTGAGGATCTGGGTTGAAAAATCTGCAGAGATCTGAATTGGTTTCTCCCTATATGTAATCTAAAACTTTTCTATTGTGGCTTTTAAAATTCTATCCTATTCTGTATGCTAGGCATTTTTATTATAATGTGCCCTCTATCCCAATAATTCTTAGATTCAGTCTTTTCATGTTATTCCATATTTCCTGGAGGTTTTGTTCATGGTTCATTACCATCTTCACTCTGTGGTCAACTTTATTTTCAAGATCAAATATTTTGTCTTCATTGCTCGAGTTTCTGTCTTCCACGTGATCTAGTCTGTATGTTGGTAATGCTTTCTATTGAATTTTTATTTGGTTTATCGTTTCCTTCATCTCGAGGATTTCTGTTTGCTTTTTTCCCAGAATCTCTTTTTCTTGAAGTAATCTTTTGCTACCTGTATTTGCTCTCCTTATCTTTTTGTTGGGCTGCTCAGTTGTTGCCTGTAATTGCTCTCTTATATCATTCTTTGCTTCTCAGGTCATTTTAATTATGCACATTCTGAACTCCTTTTCTGACATTTCATCTACTGTGGATTCTATTATTATAGTATCCTGGTTTGTTTGGGGCACTTTCTTGTGTTTTTTTTTTTTCATGTTGTCCATGTGTTTTCTTCTCTAGCAGTGTGGATCTGAGGTATTATGGTTTCTACCCAATAATCTTATAGTGTCCTGCAGATTACCAACACCTGCCTTTAAGGGGGAGATCAATATTTATAGCACCCACTGCAAACAATATGCAGCCTTAAACCATATAGCTCCTATTTAGACAATTATGGTTTTGTCACAATAAACAGAAATGATGTGTTTAATGAATAGCTACAATATAAATAGTAGGTTTGCATAATGGCCTTCAGTTTCTAATGGTGGACAAAGAGAGAACTGGGAGCTGGTGTCGGATGTAGGATGTGGGGTTTATGAGGTAGGGGGAGAGACTATAGAGGTATTAGATCACAGGAAGAGTGAAAGAGGAATCAGGAGAAGGGATACCTCTGGTGTAACAGGGCATGCAGGGAACTTGGTTCAACAGGTCTTCCAGGTCCTGGATGTTGTCTCTAGAAGGAAGTGGGCACATTTCTAGTTGGTAGCAGCGGCAGCAACAAACCTAAAGGATTGATGTTAGCTCCCAGGCCCTAGCTGGTGTCTTAAGATGGAAGCTGCCCCAACTAAAGATGGTGGTGGCAGCAGCAAAGGTAACCCAAGATGGTGGCAGAAGTGTCCCAAGGTGCAGGCGACTGCTTTCAGAGATGGGGCTGAGAGGGCAGGCCATGTGGTGGCATTGAGCAGCCTGTTTGGAGATGCAGCACTGTGGCGTGCAGAGCTGTGGTGGGCTGCTGCCTCCAGACCCTGTCTGTTGTCCCAAGCTGGAGGCTAACATGTGCGAGGAGCTATGGAGATGGCTGCAGTGTCCCAGGATGGAAGCAGGCCAGGAGAACCATATGTTGGTAGATGGGAGGCTGCAGCCCATTGCTCTCCTCCTCCCTTTGTGCTGTGGCTCCACCTCCTTCTCCTCCCCACAAGTGAGGAGGCTGGGTGGCTTTCGTCCTCCACACATGCACTGCAGGCTGGGTCACCTCTACATATGCCTTCTTTTGCATATACAGTTGATGATAAAAAGTTTGACTCTTCAAGTTCTTCTAAACTTTAAAGTCTAAGATTTGTCTTTTCTTTTGGTCCAGTTGTTATCTTATGGTAAATTCTTATTGCCTGAACAGGGGCAGGTTGTATAGTAAAAGAGAGTACTAGAGGAAAAACAAAATATGTGCTCATATTAGAAATTGCCCTCCTGGCACACAATCTGTTACCAGTAAACAGAATTGCTAATTGACTTCTTTCCTAAATTTGAGACCTGTCTCTTCTAACTGCCTCCTATAGAGGGCCTATGGAGATCTTGAGTTCAACATGTCCCAAATGGAACACATTCTGATGCCTTGATCTAATCCTTATTCAGGTTCCTTATCTCAACAAGTGGAATCTTCATCTGGGAAGTGCTAGGGCTACTTCCAGCTCGAGATTCCTTTATTCCCCACCATCTCTTTTTAGGATTGTGAATGAACAATGCTCTTTTATGCCCCTAGACTTTGCTCAAATAATTTTTCCCTAGATGAGCTTTCCCAATTTCCACCCCTTACAACCACAAATACTTCTCCTTGGCTAATTCCTTTATGTGAATCTAAATAGTATGTCCTTCAGAATGCTTGTCCTGACTTATCTGTCCTCCACGACATACTTGTGTGTCATCCTGCTAGTTTCCAAAACTCTTATCAGATTTCTAATTCCTGACATTTTCTTTACTTAAGTAAACTTTAAATGGAAGTACATCACACAAAAATATGTGCAAGTCGAAAATATGTATCTTGATGAATTTTCACAAAATGAATGTTATCATTTGTCCAGATAAAGAAATAAAATGTTACCAGCCTCTGTCCCCTATTCTAGTAGCAGCCTTCTCCAAGGTAACCACTATTGACTTCTAACACCACAGATTCATTTCATATTTTCTTGAGCTTCACATAAATAGAACCATACAATGTGCATTCTTGTGGTTCAGTATTATGTTTGTGATATTCATGGTGTGTGTGGCAATGATCTTTCTTTCACATTCCCTTGAGCAAAGATATCACAATTCACTTATCTATTTGATTGTTGGAAATATCTGGGTTACTTCTGCCTGCTGTAAATTCCACAGCTATTATGAACCTTCTTGTGTCTTTGTATCTGCTTTTTTTTTCCTGAAAGGTTTGTGCATTTCTATTTGGTGTACATATAGGAATGAATTTGCAGGATTGTAGAATGGGCCTGTATTCAGCTTTATTAGATAGTGTCAGTTTTTCAAAGAATCTATAATAATTTAAATTCACACCACCAATGTTTGAAAATCTTAGTGGTTTCAAAATAATCTTTGGTTACGGCATGAGGTAGGCATGAAGATTCAGTTTTTTTCAGGAAGGCATGGTGGTGCATGCCTATAAACCTGGCTACTCAAGAATCTGAGGGTGTAAGTATAAAGCTGGCCTCCACAATTTAGTGATATCTGTCTCAAAAAGGAAAAATAGGGCTGGAGATGTGTTATGATGATAAAGTATCCCTGGGTTCAATCCTCAGTACTGCCAAAAAAAAAAAAATCACTTTTTCCATATATCTGGTTGGTACAGCATTGTTTACCAAAACTATCACTTTCTCTGCATAGTTTCAGTAGCAACTTTTCTGTAAATCATTTGATTATGTATGAATGCATCTAAATATGATTCTCTTTTCTGTTCCCTTGGACCAATATCATACTTTCTTAATTACCGAATCTTTGTAAGAAATCTTCCAATCTCATAGTATTATTGCTCCAAACTTTTTCTACTTTAAGATTTTCTTTCTAGGTTCTTTAAATTTCCATATAAATTTTAGATTTATTTGTCAGCTTCCAAATTAAAAAAAAATCCCCACTGGGATTTAGTTTTTGAATTTCCTTGAGTTTACAGATAAATTTTGGAAGAATTAAAATTTTATCTATCTTGAGCTCCTCTAACTCATTAATTCTTTAATATTTTGCAGTTTTCCACCATACATTTTTTTGTTAGATTCATTTCTACTTATTTTCTTTTTATGAGATTACATGTAATATCTTCAAAATTTTCATTTTCCTTTTATTTTTTAGTTCATAGAAATATAATTGAATTTTGTATGTTCATCTCACTTCTAGTGACCCTTTAAATTATTTATTTATTTATTTTTTAACAATACACAACAATGGAATGTATTACAATTCTTATTACACATATAGAGCACAATTTTTCATATTTTTGTACAAAGTATGTTCACACCAATTCATGTCTTTATACATGTACTTTTTTGCATTATAATTCTTATTACACATATACTAATTCTAATTGTTTCATATTATTTTGGGGTTTCCATGTATATGACCACAAATAAGGACATTTCATCCTCTTTTCCAATCCTTATAGCTTTGTTTCTTTTGCTTTTGTCTTCCTGCTGCACTGACCAGAGCCTACTGGACATGTTGGGTATGTGTGACAACACTGCATGATCTCATCCTTATGACGTTGCTGGTTGTCATCCCTCAGGGGATGACGCTACTGGCACTCCTGGGTAGAGGCAAGGGATGGTGGTATACATCCTACATTGCACAGGCCACGTTCCCCCAGAGAGGAATTATCTGACTCTAAAGATCAGTGTTGCCAAAGTTGACAACCCCTGGCTGCTGGGAGCCATTAGCCAAGTAAGTATGACAATTTCCTTGCCAGCGTACCCCATGTTGCAGTGACATTGAATGTACTTAACCTTGCTCAAGGACCAAGGCAGATTAGGGTGTTCCCGGTTTTAAGATAATCTTGTTTAGGGCGTTCCCAGTTTAGGTTCCAGGTTTAAGGTTTAAGATTATTCCTGCTGGGAATAGGGCGTATCCTGCTGCCTGAGTTCCCCTTGAGTTCTCACGGGATTCAGACAGTATATTTTGGAGATAGAAGCCCAGTGGAGGTGGATTTGGGCAGAGAACGTGGATTTGGGCAGAGAACGTGGATTTCCCCAGAACGTGATTGTAGATGGCTGGTGTGAATTCGGGAATAAAGAGTTGCTGTTTGAATCTACAAGCTGTGTGGTGGCTCGTGATTGTGTGCCCAGCCAGACTGCGGCATTTGTGCCTAGCCAGACTGTGGCATTTGGTGGCCCGTACGGGGAACTTCTGAAGCTTAGAGGTAAGTGAAATTTCTCACCCTTGAGGAAGAGAGATAGAATGGGTGAACATTTCAAAAAACAATGTGTTATTGTTTTGATTTATTTTGTTTTTATTTCAAGTTGCCTGTTCCTAGAACTTTCTCAGGCAAACTGGGGAAAATGGTTGACTCAAGGTTTGAAGTTGTTCGCCTCCGAGGAAGAGAAATTGTTAGAGAAAGGAGGCACCCCAGTAAGACCAAGAACAGTTAAGGCATATGTTGATAAAATACAAAAATGTAGCAAATGGCTTTTTAAAGACGAGTTATTAAGTATATCAATGGGACCATCATGGTATCCTATAGAAGGATTTTTCTTCAAGAAAAAGATGGTTAGTTCTGTTTACTACACTTGTCTAAGATCTTGGTTTTTACAGACATCTGATTAATTTACAAAGGTAAAGTGTTAAATCAACCACTAAATATAAGATCAAGTACTCTTTACTTATTAAGTTCCATAAGGTAATATATTTAAACATTATGTGTGTTTTCATAAATTGGTAAATGGAAAAATGTTTAATATTGCTTTGTGTCTGTGTCTTTGCTAAAACAAGGTTACTAAGTGTTAAGATTCTATCATGTGTAATTTATATACAAAGAGTAGAAAAATTTTCAGTTGGGTTTCAATTATAGTATTATAGTGTCATAAGAAACATGAAAGTCTTTCATCTTATTAAAGTAGAGTAATTTGTCTAAATCAGAAATTTTATGAGTTGTTTCAAAATGTGAATTTATAAAAAGGGTTAACGGTTAAAAAAGAGATAGAAAAAGATTCAAGATATGGAAATATATTTTAATATAAAAGGTTAAAGGAAAAAGAAATGTTTCTAGATGATATAATCTCTGTGTGGTAAAGTAAAAAGTTGTAAAATGCCATTTAAAAAGATTTTGAGGAAACTAGACTTTAAAAGCTTGAGAAAGGAAGAAAGAAGAAAAGGTATTTGTACATGGCAGATTGAGACAAACCTTCTCAATGGAGTTAAAAAAAAAGCCTTTGGTTGAAAGGCAGCCATGTAAACTAACATTAAAGCGATTTAAACAGAATCTAAGCCTCGTTTAAAAGAGTGAAGTTGTAGGTGGTGAAAAAGTACATTTAAAAGTACAGTATAGATGATAATTAAAAGGCTTTAAAAGGTTAAATTGAAGGTGGTTGAGATACCTTCATGGCGGAAAAAAGATTGCTTTATTGCATCATTCGAAGCCTAGTTAATCTTAAAGGCATTACTTTAAAAAAAATGGGAAGATAATAAGAAAAGATATTTAGATAAAGAAGATTAAAAATTTAAAGTGAAAAACTTTAAAGACAGAAGTATAGAAAGTTAAAAAGAAAAAAGATAAAGAAGATGTAGAAAGATAAAAAAAATGTAGGAAGACAAGAATTTTAAACCCACAAAATAGAAAAAAAAAAAAAAACTAGGAGGAAAATAAGCAACTAAGGGTAAAAATACAAACCTTAGGGAAAAAAACTAGAAGATAGAAATAAGATAGAAAATGGTTAAAAATGTCAAGTAAGGTATTACACAGATAGAAAGTGCAAAAAGCTAAGACAACTATTAGATACAGACATATACTTATTAAAGCAAAAAGAGGGAATTGGAAGGGGGTATATATCCCCCAAAGATAAACTTAAAATAACGCTTTTTACTCTAAACTTTTTAAATTTGGATTCATCAGGACTTAGTGCTGCGGAAAGGCATATGTATCCAAAAAATGTACATAAGCCTAAAGTACTTTGGAAAGATATTCTAACAGGACAATGGAAAGGTCCTGACCCAGTGATTGTCTGGAGTCGGGGGTCTGTTTGTGTTTTTCCACAGGGAGAACAGCAGCCCATTTAGATTCCAGAGAGATTAACTAAAACAGTTTCTACAGATCGAAAAGAAGATGATTTGACTCAAATCCATAACAGTTGATATCCAGAACTCCAGCTTGGCCATTCTTACATCTGCGACAGTGATTAACCAGGATGCTTTTTTCAATAGCTATTTTATTATTGCATTTTTCCACATCATAAGGTTCTATTTTTATTTTTTGAGCTCATACAAACCTAGGTTAATGTTTTTCTGATCAGTTTTATTTTTTGACTGTGGAGTTTTTAAACATTGCAATGGAGATTTCACCCAGGTAAAGCTACAAGGCCTTTACTATTTTCTTGTGTGTTGTACGTTTGTGTACACTCTTGTGTTTTGTGTTGTATGTCTGTATGTGCGTATGTCCATATTTCTTATATGAGGAGCGCTCATGAAAAAATGGATCCGAATTATTATTTTTTTTATTCACGTGATTTAAATGGTTTAATTTAAATTAGGTAAACAGCTGTTAAGGATTGTTTTTAAAGGTGGTTAACAGATCTGTTTGTTTACTAATTTAAATTAGGTAAAAAGCTGTTAAGGATTGTTTCTAAAGTAGGTTAACAGATCTGTTTGTTTACTTTCACCTTTCCTTTTCATTATATTTAATAATTCTTTTCAGGATAATGTCTCTTTAGCATCATTGCCAGAATTCCTATCTCCATCTCAGTGCTGGTGAAGAACTCAACAAGTAATGCTCAATCAAAGAGTCAACTTACTTTGGGAGGAAACGGATTTTGGGAGGAAATGGACATATTGATAGATTCCTCTGCTTTGAACTGCTTGCAGAACTTGCCTGGACTATGTAACTATCGTTTGATGGTGTCACTAGTGATGCAATTTTTATTTCCTTGCCAGCGCACCCCATGTTAATTGTGGTAGTGCTGACATATCTTTGCTGATGGTGTCACCAGTGATGCAATTTTTCCCAAGGAGCCGTCAATTGGCTTGGTGTCGTGGCATTTCTGTATCCTCCTCCCTTCTGCTAGTGATGGTCTAAAATTTGGGGGCCAATGGCTTATGCTGGACCGGTAGTCAGTGACGGGTATGATCCAATTGCAGTGGTATCAACCTAAGACAGGAGGCTGACGCCTAAAGGTCAGTTTTCCGATGATGGGTAAGAACCATATGTTGAATTGGACAACCTACCAGGCACGGTCCATAAGCCACATTAACCTCACTCCCCCACTGGCACCAAGGCCAAATTTGGGGGCCAACAGAGGTGAGGCAAAGAACCTCACCCCCCCACTGGTGCATAGACCTATCCACAAGTATGGCTGTATGCTGGACCGGTAGTCAGTGACGGGTATGATTCAATTGCAGTGGTATCAACCTAAGACAGGAGGCTGACGCCTAAAGGTCAGTTTTTCCCATGACGGGTAAGAACCATATGTTGAATTGGACAACCTACCAGGCACGGTCCTTAAGCCACATTGCTTGTTGTTTAATTAATCAGAAGGGGGGAGATGCTGGGAGCCATTAGCCAAGTAAGTATGACAATTTCCTTGCCAGCGTACCCCATGTTGCAGTGACATTGAATGTACTTAACCTTGCTCAAGGACCAAGGCAGATTAGGGTGTTCCCGGTTTTAAGATAATCTTGTTTAGGGCGTTCCCAGTTTAGGTTCCAGGTTTAAGGTTTAAGATTATTCCTGCTGGGAATAGGGCGTATCCTGCTGCCTGAGTTCCCCTTGAGTTCTCACGGGATTCAGACAGTATATTTTGGAGATAGAAGCCCAGTGGAGGTGGATTTGGGCAGAGAACGTGGATTTGGGCAGAGAACGTGGATTTCCCCAGAACGTGATTGTAGATGGCTGGTGTGAATTCGGGAATAAAGAGTTGCTGTTTGAATCTACAAGCTGTGTGGTGGCTCGTGATTGTGTGCCCAGCCAGACTGCGGCATTTGTGCCCAGCCAGACTGCGGCACCTGGCATGAAGGAAAGCAGACTGGTATGGCATAGATCTCAGGTGTGGCTGTTAGTATTGAGAGCACTGGGCCAGCATCATTAGGAAAACATTTGATCATGACCAACACACTCTAAACTGTGTTCTAGCATATTTTTATGTAAAAATGGTTAATGATTAGTGTCAGTTTGGGACACAAAGCCATGTTTCAGTTGTCTAAAAAGTTAATTTATGGGGAAGAGCTCATTTCCAAATAATGCCAAAATGTATGAAGTTGTACAGAAAAGCAAGACTTCTTTATAATTTTTATATTGTTTAACAACAATTTACAAACCATTTCTGGCTTACTGGTTGGATATTTGCACAAAAAGATTATGGAAAAAAAAAGTTCTAAAACAAACTGTGGTTTGGACTCAGGGCCCCATTGAGCATTCTTCCTCCCTACAGGGACTTGACTAAACAGCCCAGCCTCAAGAGCATCTGGCGATCAGCTGGGAGCTCATTCTGAAAGAGGTCTCCTGCAGTCTAGTCATCCTTTATGTCTTCAGAACCAGGGAACACTCAGCTGGGGCATGGAGGAGCCAACTAAATTTGGTGGCATTGCAGCAAATTTCTGGAATTTGCCTGATTAGGGTGGGTGAGGGGGATAGAGGGTGGCATGACATGGATTATGCAGAAATTGAGGAAAGGATAAAATGTGCTGGAAATAAAATGCATAAGCGACAACATCTGGAAATTGATTGAAAAAAGGCAACAAATGAAAGTGCATCTGTGGAAGAGCAAATAAGACCCAGATTGCCACACATCTAAAAGATTGGGAACCTAGAGAAAGTTCTATTGACAAGAACAATAGCAACGACAGCAGCAGATCCTGAGGCCTGGTGACATGCATCGGGATGCAAGAAGAAATTTCCTGAAGAAATCGCTACCTGTATTCCAGCATGCTCTCTGAGCCATGAATTATGTGCAGGAAGGAAGCCCAGAGAACCCCAATTCCAGTGGTAAGAAGAGATGGCACTGCTCTATCAAAATACAAAAAAGTACAGAGTTGGGTGTACTGACAGACCACTTGTTAGGAAATTTCTTTGCCTCTTAAATCACTGCACTCATTTCTTCACATTCCACGGTTTCATCAATGAAATACTTTCTTGAGCTCTGGGTCATGACATCACTGAGCTGCTCAGATGACACTGGCTTTGGATACAGCCTAGGAGAACATCTTTCTCAGTTTATTCATAATTTAACACTGAATAATAGCTACGTCGACACTGCTGGTCATAAATCATGCTATCGTCACACTCTCTAATCATTTGGAGCCTGACAGCACTTACTCTATCCATCCACAGGATGAAATGAGACTCCCGTTGTCCACTGACCCCCAGTGTCCTCATTTAAGTCACGGAGGAATGGATGTTTAATGCAGTCTTGAGACTCTGTTTTAGTAAATCTCCAGGTGACAGGACAGAGACCACCAGAGCTGTTATTTCTTGTGGACACTCAAAATCAGACCAGAAATGCCTTTCATTATCAGGAATTTTTGCCAAGAAGCTGCTAGTGCTACTCATGAAAGTTATAGATTTCTTCCTGTTAAAGTTGGTTGGTTCTTCCTCATTTTCAATATCTCTTCCTTCTAGGTTATTTTTTTTAATTTTATTTTTAAAGATGAGCCTCAGCCCACTCAGTAATGCTGAGTCTTGAAATTTAAAGAAAGGACATTCTCTCTCATTCTCTCTCTCCTCTCTCTCTCTCTCTCTCTCTCTCTCAGTACTGGGGATATTGTCGTACAAGAAAGGAGACTGATCTGTGGAAAGGAAGGTGGCAGGAAAGTCATCTATGCATTGAACATTCTTCCTTTAAAGACAAAAATCCCATAACACACAGACACCCACTGTTGTGTGTTGAATTGTGTCTCTTCTGAATTCATTTGTTGAAGTCCTAACCCACAGGGCCCCTCAAAATGTGATTGCATTTGCATTTGTAGATGTAACCTTTAAAGAGGTAGTTAAGTTAAAATGAGGTCTTTAGGGTGGGCTCTAAACTAATCAGACTATTGTCCCTTTAAGAAGAGGAGATTAAGGTACAGATACACAGATGGATGATGATGTGAAGACACAGGAAGTAAACTGTCATCCACAAACCAAAGAGAGACAAGTCTCAAAATAAATTAGCCCTACTGAGACCTTGATCTTAGACTTGCAGCCTCCAGAATTGTGAGATAATAAATTGTTGTTGAAGCCACCCAGTCTGATACTCTGGATACAACTTGATACATTTCTGTGGATGAACAAATATTCTTTCCAGGTTTAAATGGACTCTTAGTCAAACACATTTTTAACACCAAACATGTCTCAGACATCTACTCTGTTTTAAATTTAGAAAACAAAGAGATACTACCCAAACAGCCCCTACAACTTTTCTATGGACGAAATGGACAGATAGTGGTACAGAGCCACCAGCCGTGATACGAACGTCCCCACAGAATCAGACCCTAAGACAAAGATGGGAATGTCCACAGACTGATTTTTTCATAATCAGTTGTGGTAAAATATACATAACATTAAATTTACTATTTTAACTATTTTTTAAAGTGTACAGTCCTGGGTGATATGTACATTCCCATTATAGTGCAGTTGTCACCACTATCCATGTCCAGAATGCCCCATCACCCCAGCAGAAACTCTGTTTATTAAGCAGTAACTCCCCATTGCCCCACTTCCCTCAACTCCTAGTAACCACAGTTCTACGTTCTGTTCCATGAATTGGACTCTTTCAGGTACCTCATATAAGTAGAGCAACACAATCTTGTCTTTTTGGACAAGTGGCTCATTTCACTCAACAGAATGTTTTCAAGATCTATCCATATTGTAGCATGTATCAGAACCCCATTCCTTTTTAAGGCTAAGTAGTATTCCACTGTATATATAAATACACCATATTTTGTTTATCCATTCATCTGTTGATAAACAGTTGGATTGTTTCCAACTTTTTGGCGATCATGAATAATGCTGCTATGACCATCAGTGTACAAGCATACTAATTCTTAATCTAGCAAGTAGAAAGTTTAGGTCAGTTCTGAGGCATCATATAGCAGAAAAAGGCCCAGGGCTCTGTGGATAGGGGTTGGCACCTATAACTTTAATATTTTGCGGGGCTGGAAAGATATCAGGGATTGAACTCGGGGGTACTCAACCACTGAGCTATATCCCAGCCCTATTGTTTTAAACTTGTTTAATTTTTTAGTTGTAGTTGGACACAATACCTCTGTTTTATTCATTTTTACGTGGTGCTGGGGATTGAACCCAGTGCCCTGCACATGCTAGGCAAGCGCTTCACCATTGAGCCACAACACTAGCCCCTCTCCAGCTCTATTTTGTAGTTTACTTAGAGACAGGTTCCCACTGAGTTGCTTAGTGCCTTGCTTTTGCTGAGGTTGGCTTTGAACTCGTGATCCTCCTGCCTCGGTCTCCTGAGCCACTGGGATTACATAATTTCCATGTTGGTGAAGAGCTTGCTTGCTCACCTTCTCTTATTCCTGCTCACAGCCTCATCCTCTTTGCAGAGCACTGCATACATGGATCCTGGATCAGGACAACTCTGTGTGATTCCTGCTGCTGCCAGACAGAAGCTGTTTGGCTAGTTATTGCACCATCATAATGATTCCTGCTAACAATAATTATGAAACATACTAATGATAACTAGGAATATGAGTTCACGTCATGAGAATAAAGCATTTAGACAACTGTGTTTTCTTTTTTTATTATTAGTTGTTCAAAACATTACAAAGCTCTTGACATATCATATTTCATACATTTGCTGTATGTATTTTCAAAATGTGTTATTCTTAGGGATAGCATGTCACTTATGGTTATTTGTTTGCAAGCATCAAACTCCACCTCTGAATAATGAAAACCAAACAAAATTACATTTATTTGAAAACTGTCGTGATGCGCCATTATTCATTCCCCATAATGTTTTCCTGGGGAAACAAGGAAAAAAAGGAATAGACAACCATTAGGGCCCTCCCCTGAAATGACAGAACTCCAAATATCTCATTTCTCCTTGGCTCATTCCATTCAAGATTTCACGTTTCAGGAGAATCTAGAGACAGAGCTCAACCTATCCCCATCCATCCCTTGGTTGAGGGCAGGATGAGTGGGGGTGAGTGGGGAAGGGGGAGACAGGAAGGAGGGAGGGGCCAGCACCAAGACAAAGAATGTTCCAGGACCCTTTTGACTTCTGGAGGCCAATTCGCGACATCTGAATTTACCATGGCAATGAGATGGCACAAGTAGGGGAGATGTAATCTCCAAATGATTCTCAAACATTAGTTTATATGCATATTTATATGCACATGAATCACTTAAAGAGATAATTAAAATATAGGTTCTAATTTGATTAATTTGGGACAAGCCTGAGATTTTGCATTTCAACTCTGAGACAAATGCCTTTGGGCTATCTATGACCCTCGCCGTGAGAACGAGGCATTGAAAACTGTGTGTCACCCACTGTAGGAACAAAGTAATTCAGACTTTGGGGATGGCACCAAAAGATCTCAGAAATGACTATCTCCCAAATTAACAAGTGGATTCCAACTCTGGACAGAGGATACCTGGAATGTAGCCTTTGAATCACCTCTTTAAAATTTCCTGCTCCCCTTGAAGGAGAGAATCACAGCTTCTAAGATTGGGGTCCCCTGTGCTTCTCCTTTACTAGCAAAACAATAAAACTTTTCCTTTTTCTCAAGAAAGAAAAAAAAAGAAAGAAAGAAAAACTCTGTGTGTGAGCAATGTGAGCTGCTTCTAAGCATCTATTAATTAATAATTAATTAATTAATTAGTACCAGGGGTTGAACCCAGGGTGCTTAACCACTGAGCCACATTCCCAGCTTGGTTTTTATATTTCATTTAGAGACAATGTCTTGCTACGTTGCTTAGGGGCTAGTTAAGTTGCTGAATCTGGCTTTGAACTTGTGATCCTCCTTCCTCAGCCTCCCAAACTGCTGAGATTTCAGGTGTGCACCACTGTGCCTTGCAGCACCTTTTTATTTCTTAATGCTTAATTTAATTTTAAAATTTCTTTTATTGGGATACAGTTTACATGCTTCAAATTCACCCGTGTAAAGTGTACCATTTGGTGGCCTGTAATATATTTACAAGGTAAACTTCATCATCTAATTCCAGAATATTTTTGTCACCCTGAAAAGAATCCCCATACTCATTAGTGGTAATTCACCATTTACTTCTTTCCCTCTGCCACTCAATCACCATCTTTCTTCCTATTGTGATCTTCCTTATTGTGAACATTTTACATAAATATAAATCACACAGTATGTGGAGTCTTGTGTCTGACTTATTTAACTGAATGTTGTGGTTTGAATACTAGGAGTCCCCCAAAACTCCTGTATTAATGCAGGAATGTTCAGAGGTGAAATGAGTAGATTATGAGAGCTATAACCTAACCAGTAGATTAATCATATGGATTAATAATTTGAAAGGACTGTTGGAGGAGGTGGTAGTTGTAGGCAGGAGGGGTATGACTGGAGGAGAAGGGTCACTGGGTACATGCCCTTGGGATTCTATCTTGTTCTCCTGGCTCTTCCCTCTCACTCTCTTGTCTTTCTGGATGCCACGAGGTGGGCAGCTTTTGTCCACTACACCCATTCTCCATGAAGTTCTTCCTCACTTCAGTCCCAGAACAATGGAGGCGGACAGCCATGAACTGAGACCTCCGAAACTGTGAACTCAAAATACACTTTTCCTCTCTAAGTTTTTCTTGTTAGGTATTTTAGTCACAGTGATGAAAAGTTAATATATAAATTGGTACCAAGGAGTGAGGTTGTTGCGGTGATTAACCTGATCACGTAGTTTGGAAGACTTTAGGACTGATTTGTGGGAGGAGTTTGGAAAGTTTTAAGATGCAGGGTGGAGAAGCCTTATTATGCTGTAATGGAGCTTAATGGGCAATTATGGTAAGCGCTCAGAAGACTAGAATGCTAACAGTAATGTGGACAGTAAAGACCGTGCTCATGAGGTTTCAGAGGGGGATGAGAACTGTTTGGAATTGAACTAGAGATCATTCATGTTACTTTCTAGCAAAGAATGTGTCTACATTTTCCCCATGTCCTGAGATGATGTGAGAAGGAATTTAAAAGTGATGGACTAATTAATCTGGCAGAGGAAATGTCAGCAGAGCATTCAGGCAACGATGCATGAAGCTGTGGGAACGTAGCCAAAACTGGAATGGAGATTTCCAGGATTAAGAGATGCCAGTAATGTAAAGTGTCTACTGCGGAAAGTTGTCAGCTGAGGACAGAGCCAGCCTCAGAGAGAGACCATGCCAGCTGCTACCAGCAAGGTCAAGTACATCTCACTGTCATGTGCCCCAGATGTGGGAAATGGAGTTACAGAGCTTATTTGCCCATCTGGGTTTTGGTCTTATTTTGGTTCCATTCCTCCTTTCTATGCCCCATTCCTCCATTTTGGAATGAAGATGTTTACTTTGTACATTATATATTGGATACGTGTAATTTGTCTTTGCTTTTTACAGGGACTCAAAGCTGAGAGTTTGTCTTGAGCTTCTGATTAAACTTTAGACTTGGACTTTCAAAGTGCTGGAACTATTAAGAATATGGGGGCCCTTGGAGTGGATTAACTGCATTTTACATTGTGAGATGGACATGAATTTTTGAGAGCCAGTAGTGGAATGTTATGGTTTGGATATGAGGTAGCTATAAAAAAACTCCTGTATTTTTAAAATTTTTTTTTATTTTTTATTTTTATTATTAGTTGTCCAAAACATTACAAAGTTCTTGACATATCATATTTCATACATTTGATTCAAGCAGATTATGAACTCCCATTTTTACCCCGTATACATATTGCAGATTCACATCGGTTACACATTCACTTTTTTACATACTGCCAGACTAGTGTCTGTTGTATTCTGCTGCCCTTCCTATCCTCTACTATCCCCCCTCCCCTCCCATCTTCTCTCTCTACCCCATCTACTGTAATTCATTTCTCTCTCTTGAAAAACTCCTGTATTAATGCAGGAATGTTCATAAGTGAAATGATTAGATTATGAGATCTGTAACCTAACCAGTGAATTAATCCATTAGAAAGATTATTAATTTGAAAGGACCACTGTACTCGGTGATAATTGTAGGCAGATAGACAGGACTAGAGGAGATGGGTCACTCACTGGGGGCATGCCCTTGGGGATCGTGTTCCCCTGGCTCCTCCCTCTTACTTTGTCTGCTTCAAGATGCCAGAGGTAAGCAGCTTTTCTCTACTATATCTTTCCTCCATGATGTTCTGTCTTACCTTGGGCTCAGAGCAATGAAATCAGATAACCATAGACTAAACCTCTGAAACCATGAGCCAAAATAACATTTTACTCCTCTCAATTCAGGTATTTTGGTTACAGGAAAGAAAGAAAGAAAGAAAGAAAGAAAGAAAGAGGAAAGAAAGAAAGAAAAAGGAAAGGAAAGGAAAGGAAAAGAAAAGAAAAGAAAAGAAAACTAACACACATAGGATAATGGTTTTCAAGTTTCTTTCATTCAGTGCAAGCCCAAGACTTGTTATCTTTTTAGAGCTGAGTTATATTTCATTATATGGGATATACCACATTTTTATCTCCTCATCAGTTGATGGACACTTTGAGTTATTTCCACTTTTTGAGTCTTATTAATAATGGTGCTGTGAACATTTGAGTAGATGTTTTGTTTTGATTTGTTTTTATTTTATTTTATTTTTTGGAGGGTGGGTGGAAAAGCAGCTCAGGACATGGGGATTGAACTCAGGGCACTCGATCACTGAGCCACATCCCCAGCCTATTTTGTATTTTATTTAGAGACGGGGTCTCACTGAGTTGCTTAGCGTCTTGTTTTTGCTGAGGCTGGCTTTGAACTCATGATCCTCCTGCCCCTGCTTCCAGAGTCATGGGATTACATGCTACCATGCCCTACTTGAGTACATGTTTTTAATTCTCTTCGGTATATATTTATATTAGAATTAATGGATCATGTGTTAGCTTTCTTTAACTTTTTGAGAAAGTGCCAAACTGTTTTCCACAGAGAATGTACCATTTTACACACCCAATTTATGAGCGTTTTAATAGTCTACTCCTTATAGTCTTTTTTTAAAAAAATAGCCATCCTTGAAGATATAAAGTAATATCTTATTGTAGTTTTTATTTGCAATTCTCTAATTACCAATGATTTGGGCATCTTTTAATGTTTATTGGTCATTATATATTTTCTTTGAAAAAATATCTTTTCAAATTCTTTTCACTTTCTTGATAGTGCTCCTTTGGAGCACAAGACTTTTAATTTTGATACTTTTAATTTTGATATCATGTCTAAGAAGTCATGGCCTAATCCAAGTTCAGGGATCCCCCTAACCTTTTTTCCTAAGTATTTGTTTAAGTCAGCCTTTTTACCACTGTGACCAAAAGACCTGACAAGAACAGTTTTAGAGGAGGAGAAGTTGATTTCGGAGCTCCTGGTTTCAGAGGTCTCAGTTCATAGGTGGTTGACTCCATTGCTCTGTGTCTGAGGTGAGGCAGAACATCAGGGCAGAAGGGTGTGGAGGAGGAAAGCAGCCAGGACATGGCAACAGGAAGCAGAGAGAGAGAACTCCTTCTACCAGGGACAAAATATAAACCCCAAAGGTGTGCCCTCCATGATCCAACTCCTCCAACTACACCTTACTGCATTAAGTTACCACAAGTTAATCCTTATCAGTGGATTAATCCACCAATCAGGGTATAACTCTCTTAATCATTTTACCTCTGCAAGTTTCTTGCATTGTCTCACACATGAGCTTTTGGGGACATCTCAAATCTAAACCATAACAACATTTTTGTAATTTAAGCTCTTACACTAAGGTTTTGATTAATCTTTAATTGATCTTTGTGTATTGTATGAGAGAAAGGTCCAAATCCATTCTTTTGTATGTGTCTATACAGTTGTCCCAGGACCATTCTTTCCCTGTTGGATGGTCTTGGCACCCTCATCTAAATCAATTCACCACAGATGTGTGGGTTTATTTCTGGACTTTCAATTCTATACCATCAATCTATATACTAACATGTGTGTGCATGCTTATGTGCATATATATGTGTGAAAAAATATATATTTATACACAAATACATACACATATATATTCACACATGCACACATATTATGAATTTATATATATGTAAAATGAGGAATTGGCTCTTATGATTATTGAGACAGAAATCCCATGATCTGCGATTTGTAAACTGGAGAACCAGGAGACCTAGTGATGTAATTTAGCCTAAATTCAAAGGCCTGAAAACCAGGAACTAATGATTTAAATCAGCCTGAGGAGAAGATGGAATAATATGTCCCAACTCAAGCAGTGAAACAGGAAAAAGAAAAGGCAAATTCTTCCTCCCCATGCCTTTTACTCTTAATCCAGACCCTCAGTGAATTGGATAATTCCCAACCAGGTTGGAGGGTGTGCAATCTCCTTTACTGAGTCCACTGATTCAAATACTAATCTCATTAGGAAACAGTCTCACAAACACACCTGGAAACAATGTTTGATCTGATCCGCTCATTGTCCATGCCAATTGACACATAAAATCAACCATCCCAGCATATATTGATCATGTGTTTCCTGACCTTTATTCTATTAATATGGAGAATTACATTGAGTGATTTTATATATATTGAACCAAACTTGCACTCCTGGTATAAATCTCACTTCATCATTGTGAAAAATACTTTTTAAATGTTGCTAGATTTAGTTCATTAATATTTTGTTGAGAATTTTTGCCTCTGTATCATATGGGGTATTGTCTATAGTTTTTTGTGTGAAGTCTTTGTCTGGTTTTGGTATTAGAGTAATAGTGACTTCAAAGAAGAATTTAAAAATGATTCTTCCTCTTATATTTTTGTAAGATTTTGTGAAATATTAATGTTAGTTCTTTAAACATTTGGTAGAATTTATCATTAAAGTCATCTTGTATTAGGCTTTTTCTGGTGAAACATTTCTGAGTACTAATTTAATATCTTTACTTGTTATAAATCTATTCAGGTTTTATATTTTCTTTTGGGTCATTTCCCCAGGAATTTGCTCATTTTATCTAGGTTATCTCATTGGTTGGCATATACTTGTTTGTAGTACTTTCTTAAAATCCTCATTAACTCTATAATGTTGATAGTAATGTCCCCTCTGTTTTTTTTTTTTTTTTTAGCAATTGAGTCTCATCTCTTTTCTTGGTCAGTCGTGTTAAGGTTTGTCAATTTATTGAACATTTGAAAGAACTAACTTTGGTTTAATTGATTTTCTCTACTATTTTTATGTTCATCTCATTCAATCCTGCTCTTATTTTATTACATAGGTCCTTTTGCTTTCTTTGGGTTTAATTTGCTTTGCTTTTCTAGGTGTTGAATGTGGAAGATTAGACTATTGGTTTGAGATACTTTTCCTTCTTAATGTAGACATTTATAGATATGAGTTTCTATGAACTACTTCAATTTTATCACATGTTTTGTATAGTTTTAGTTTTGAATAGTATAATTTTATGCTTTAGATCCATTCATCTCAAACATTTAAACTTTTTTTGTTATTTATTCTTTGAAACATTTTCTTTTTTTTTAAAGGAATGTTTTGCTTAATTTCCACATATTAGTGATTTCTTAAAATTGTCTTCTGTTATTGATTTCTAATTTTATTCTGTTGTGGCTGGAGATCATATTTTATGTGACTTCATTCGTTTTATATTGAATGAGACTTGTTTATGTAATAACACATGACTTAACCTGAGAAAAATATGTACACTACTGTTGTTGGTGGAGTGTCCTATAGATCTTTGTTAGATGTAGTTGGCTTATAATGTCATTTAAGTCTTTGATTTTATTGTTGGCCTTTTGCCTAGTTGTTTTATTACTGAAAGTGGAGTAATGAATCCCCAGTAATTATCGTTGAATTATTTGTTCTTAATCCATTGTTGATTCAGGTGTTTTGGTGCTCTCTGGTTAGGTGCACATATGTTTTTAAACCTTATATCTTCCTGATGAGTCAATCCTTTTATTTTCATGAAATTTCCTTCTCTAGTGACAATTTTGTTTTATACTCTGTTTTTTTATACTCTATTTTTGCCTTGGTTACTGTTTAAATGATATCTTCATTCCCTTCACTTTCAACCTAATTATGTCTTGAATCTTAAGTCTGTTTCTTATAGATAGCATATTGTTAGATTTTTTAAAATGTATTCTTCCAATCTCTGTATTTTAATTGAGGTCTTTAATCCATTTACATTTAATGAAAATCACTAATAATTTCTGTCTTCCTCTTACTATGTGTTTTTTATATGTCTTAAGCTCTTTTGTTTCCTTCTCCCTCCTTCTGCTCTCTTTTGTGCCATATAAATGTTTTCTAGTGTACCATTTTTATTCCTTTGTCATTTATATATAACATATTTTTCAATTATATTCTTAGTGGTTTCCTTGGTGAACCACTAGAGTGTAATAATCTAGTTTAGATTAATACCAATTTACTTTCAGTAGCACACAAACACTTTACTCCTGCATTACTTTGTTTCCTTTCCTCTTCTATATCTTATTTTCATACAAAGTACATCATTATACATGGTGTGGGCCTGTCAACATAGATTTAAAACTCTTTGCTTTATACGATTGTCTTTTAAATCAGACAGGAGAAAAAAATTACAAGCAAAAAATCCACTTATTATATCTTTCATTTTTATGTGGATTTAAGTTACTGTCTGTTCTTTAATTTCACCCTGAAGGACTCCCTTTATTATTTCTTATAGGGCAGGTCTCAAGTTCATTTATTGAATCCTCATTTATTTCTTTCAGAGGGGAGATCATGTAACCACAAGAGTAGCTATGAAAACCATTAGAATGACCGATAAAATGATAAAACAATAATTATTCTTTGTGAAAAATGTATTTCACATTCTTTGGAAATACTGTAGTTCTTTTATTTTGAACTGGCTTTAAAGGTCCTATTGTTTTTAAAACTTTCAGAAAATTATTTTTCTGTAAGAGTGATGGAAAAACCCTTCCTGAATATAGCAATACTAATAATTAAGTTATGAAAAGCACTTTGGCCTTAAATTGTGAAATGAATTCTTTGTGAAATCAAATCTGGATCTGTAAACAATGGTGTTTGTTTTAAAAAACTGAACAAATAATGGAAAGTTTGGATAAAGGCAGAGCACATAATTCTTGAATATTGAGTGGTAAGATTGTCTTTCATAACTTCTTTCAAAGTATTTTATACATATTAATTTAAACCTCACACATGTTCATCTGTAGAACATTTATCCACAAGTGTCTGCCAATATACATCATTGACCCCAGAGATAGGAGATAGAATCGAAGGCACAACTAGTTCAGGCTCAAATCATATTTTTCTACCAGAAAAAAATTCTAGTTCCTTTTGAACAGCCCTGGACATTTAGAAAGAGCCAATAGGCACTTGTCTGTTAACAGATGCACTTCCTGCGGACAAAGAAGAATCGAACATGGCCTTTGGCTGGTGGCCAGCCTATTTAGTGGCTCTTGAAGCATGTGCCTTCTCAGTGTGTGTCAATGCCAGTCTATTTCTGACCTTATCCATCACAGACTCCTTCACTGAGGAGCTGATCGCTGTCACACACATCTGTCAGTATCACTGGGACCAAACATGCATTGTAGCTCTTACTCATGAAAGAACTTTGCTCAAAGCCCTTCTGGGGAGTTCCTTCCTAGCCTGATTTGCTAGGAGGTTTTTCTCAGAAACAGTGGCTACCTGTGAGGTCTTGCCACTGATGATCTCCCTCCTGGTCAAGCAGGACATTTTCCCTTATCTTACTAAAGAAATCCCTTTTATAAGGAGTCCTCCTACTGAGCCTTTGGAGGATTAAGTGCCTGGTTAAGTCCCCTCTACAAGGAGAAGCTGGTATGAATTTGGTTTATGTCTTAACTCTGAGGAATCCATTTTGAAAACTGTCAATGGAAGCAGATTAAACAGAATGATTACCCCAAGCTATTTATGGATTCTACCCATAGTTCGCTAGGCTTGAACTCAAGCCTTTTCTGTCCTGAATGGGATGCCTTTGAACAAGAAAGAGTAAAATTACCCATTTCTATTAACCTTGACACTGCATGTAAATTGTTTCTAAAGCCAACACAATGTAATTTTTTCAGGGGAAGTCTTTATTGGTGGAGATGTTTTTCCTCAGGGTCTCTCTTCGTCTGGCAGGTTACCTGAGGTCGACTTTATTTATTTCCTCCACTAGGTGGCAGGACTTTTAGGCCATGTTACAAATGTGTCCCAGAAAGTCCTCTTGGAACAGAGCAGTTACAATTGTCAACATTTGGAGCAGGTCAAGGAGTTGAATTTCTTCTGCCTCTGAGTTTCTATGATTACCTTGTTCCACATTCCTTCTCGGAATGCAGTTTATTTTTTCAGGCAAACAATGTACAAACAACGTTGTTTTTGCTTTTGGCACCATGTCTCCATTGCAGAAATGATTTTTTAAGTCACAGATCCTTGACTGAAGAGTATGTGGTTTCTTGTTTTCAGGAGGAAAGAGGGTTGACTTCTGGACTATGGATAGAATCATTTATTTCCATCTAAAAGGACAAGGGTGAAAGATTGGAACGTTGGTACTGTTATGAGAGAATGGAATGAAAACACTTTAAAAGAAATAAAACAAATGATATTAAGACATGGAAAACACTACAAATGTAGGAGAGAGTCAATGGAGTCTAAGAATTTTAGCATCTTGTGGACCATTGGGTCCAGATTATGTTCTGCTAAATTTTCAATACTGAATAATGGCCTTTTTGGCTCATGATTCAATGTGAGTGGCATTTGGGGTGATCCTGGCTAATTGAGAGATTAGGCAAGATGCTTTTGAAACCATATCATCAAATGCAAGTGGAAAATATTTTCCCAGCTATCTGAAAATAAACCAATGAAAAATGAAAAGGTCAAATTGCCATAAGCCCTTTGGGTTTTCGTTATGGGCAGTTGTGAATAGCATCACTCTCAGATAAATGGAGCTCAGGTTACATGAAATAATCCTTTGGAATTAAGTTGATGGGTGGTCTTTAATTTGTTACTCTGGCACTTGGGTACCAGTACTTAATATTCATGATTAAATCCAACAAGGAAAGTGCTTGAAATTATAATTTCCTTTTGTGTTTGGAGAAGAATCTAGTTTCAGCCAAACTTTTCATTTAACCAACATGTTTCAACCTTCCTTAATGGAGAAGGGATAGAGTTCCAAGAACTACTAAATGTTTACCTTTGGTTCACTTGCTGTAGAATATGACAGGTTTGCAGATGTGGTTCCAGTGTAGGACAAGGAACCTGTTTCTGTCTTTTAACATGAATCTCACAAAAGCCTATGTAGTGCAGGTACAGCTGTTGGAAAAGTTCAGGCAAAGAAACTTCCATGTAATCTATTGTCTCCTCAGCCACTCCTGTCAATGTCTGGCTTTCACAGACAGGTGCTGCTTTTATTTATAAACACCTCCGATGAAGACAGCCAAAGGAGCAAGGTGTGCCTGTCAGGGTGAGTGACGGGTGTGGTCGGAATAAATGGGTGGAGGGTGGTGAGTTGAAACCTGAGCTGTTCTGATCCCTGGGAGCAGGACACCTGGAGACTCCTCCTGCCTCTTCCTGAAACAACTCTGGTTTTGCCAGACACAGGAGGATGGAGAGAAGGAAACAAATTGTATGTTATGTGGGTGGGGGATGGGATGGGGGTTATTGGGGGAGTTTAATTCTAGCCAGGGAAGTCAGAAACTCGTGCATGGATGAAACAAAGCCACCAGGAGGAGGTTTTCTGAACTCCACTCTGATGGCCCTTGTGCTATAACAGGTTCTGCCCGGTCTGTTTCTCCTTCCTGTCTCTTTTGCCCCTTGAAACACTCTGGGTTGAAGCCAGGTTTGGAGGGGAAATATTAGTTTATGAATAGAGTATCAGGGGAGAACTTCTCAGTCTAACATATAATGCCTCTAGTGACTTTTAAATCATAAGTTTTATCTTCTACGAAGGAGATCATACATTAGTTAACTAACAAACTAAAAATATTTTGTCTCTTATTTTGATTTTATATTAGCACTCCTCAAATCCTATAGTTTGTGCTGGACAGTTTAAATAAAGTGTGGTAATTACATAACTCTATGTGCTTTGAAGAAAGGAAACCTAACTCTGACATTCTTAATAAGCCAACTCTTGGGTTAAACACAAAACACTGACTATAGACATTCATACGTTATAGACAAAGACTTTGGGATTAGACACATTTGGTTTAAATGTGTTCTAAAATTTATTATTTATGTGAGCTTGGACAAGTTATTAAATTGCTTTGTACCTTGGTTTTCTACCAAGGCAAAAGGGATATTAATATTTGTCCTTACTGTGTTGATCCGGGCATCACTGACTGTCCAACAGGGAACATCAGCTCTATGTGGAGGGTCAGCGCGAAGCCTGCTAGCTTTTTTTCCTGCAGAGGCCATCGGAGAATCTATTTCAAAACAAAGATTAACCTGGAAACAATGCTTCCAAGAAGGTTGCCTTCTTGGTCAATTCTTCATCGTTATAGATGAAGTTTCTGGGGATGCATTTGAGTTTCCTACTAATTTCTTCTGGGGAGGAAACCCAGGGTAGAGAAAGAAGAAGAGAAAACAATGCTTGGTGGGTGGGAAATCACTAACAAACAAACAGAAACAAAAAAACAAAACCTGTGGGTGTTCCAATCAGGAAGGGCTTTGTTTCCCTTAAACATTACCCTCTAAGGATACCCATCTCCTGAGACATATGCCTGTGTCTTTCTCCACCCACATGAAAGCCATTTTGAAAAATGACTACTGGGGAGAAATCAAATTTCAGAGATAAGAAAATCAGAACATGCAAGCTGGAAGAGACTATCTGTATTATTAAAAGAATAGCCTGCTAAGCCAAATAAGCCAAAGGCCAAATATTTTCTCTGATATGCAGATGCTAATTCACAATAAGAGGGGCCTGCTAGGGGAGAAGTTACATTAGATGAGGTAGAGGGAGTGAAGGGAGGGGAGGGGGTATGAATAGGAAGGACAGTAGAATGAAAGAGACATTATTACCTTAGGTACCTATACGACTGCATGACTGATGTGATCCACAACATGCACAATCAGGAAAACGAGAAATTATACCCCATTTATGTATGTCAAAGTACACAAATACATTCTACTGTCATGTATAACTAATTAAAACAAACAAACAAAAAAGAGTATGTTGTATGCCAGAAGTTTGAAAGCCTAGGGATGAATCCCAGTGAGTTCATGGCAGACCAAGGGTTAGAGTTCAAGTTTCTTGATTTTAATCCAAATCTCTATTTCAGGAAGAATATTTCATGAGTGGTTTCTTCCTTCCCTTTTCTTTCCCTTCCTCTCTCCCTCCCTCCCACCCCCTTCTCTCTCCTCTCCTTGCTGCTCTTTGTTGACCAAAAGATGAACGTCAACATCAGGAAGGGGGGCTTTTTTTTTTTTTTAACTTGTCCTCCAGTGATCTCCTGTTGACTTGGAAGAAATAAAGAAAAAAATTCAGGAAAAGACCTTTCCGGTCTGGAATTTCTACACACACACACACACACACACACACACAATTTCTTCTTGGGACAAAGACTGGAATTGAATCTTGAGTTTGTCCTATTTTCCTACAAATTAATGATAAGTACATACTAACTGATGTGGGAGGTAATTAAAATAATTTGTGGGAGGCAAGAAGAATATCGTTTATGTGAATTGTTTTTATTATTGAAAAAAAAAAAGGAATCGGAGTGAGATTTCTCAGGCTTTACAACTATGAATTAAAAGTTCCTCAACCATCTCTGGCCCGAATCTTCTCTGTAACCTGTGTTCTGCATCTTGTTCCAAGGGCAGACCTGGCTGCCAAGCCTACCGGATGGGACATCCGCAGCGAGGATTGGAAAGGAGAATTTTACCCTGAGTTTGAAGGTGTTATTTTTCCCATGGTTTGATTTGCCTGGCATTTTTTTTCCCTTTTCCTTTGCAAGGAAAGGGAGAAATGAGGAGCATTAGTTGCTGACGAAGTCAAGAGGGCGCTGAGGTTGGTGGGGTTTATTACTTTTGGCAAATGCCTGGTGTGATGTGGTTTGACTTCCTATTTGCAGAGCCTTTCTAGAAACCTGGACTGTGTTCTCCAGTGAGTCCTCCTTGTTGGCTAATATATATTAAAAAAAAAAATAGAGAAGAGTGAAGGCCCCAAAGAAGGAAAGAAATGTAAAAAATAGATTCTTGAAGAGAACAGGGGATCCCAGGAGAAAACAGTAGGACCAAATAAGATAGAGCAGAGGACAATTACCAACATGTTAAAAATAGCCTTTCTGCCCAGCGCAGATGTTGCTGTTTCACGTGTAACTCTCATAGCCCAATGTCCACAGTTGTGACAACAGTGGCATCATTTCAATTTGACGTGTGTGTGGTGCTTCCCAGTTGTTGGTCTGCCTTATTTTGTGTAAATAAAAAAAGTATGGAACATCAAACAAATTTTTTGAGTATTCACATTAAAAATTCCCTGGGCTTGGGCTGCAGGAGCCGGGCAGTTTTAGTAAAGGAGGAGACTAGGGGTCTGGCATCTAGCACTTGGTTTTCAGTTTGGCTTAGTCATTAAAGTCTCAAATAAGGCACAAGCTCCAGGCCTCAGTTTTTCACATCTGTAAGAATTTGAAATTATATCAGAAGATCTCTAAGAACCCTCCCAGCTTGAATATCCTACTTCTAGGATCTATTTTCTTAAGTGGGGATGAATTTTCATCTTAAACAAGGCACCGACCATTTGAATGTTAAAATGTGAATTCTGCTCTTTGAGAAAGTCTCTTGTTGCAGCCAGAAGTTGGTTCAGAGGTTTGCGCGTGGCTTATAAAACCATTATCTTTTCAAGCATGCAGCTAGCTGAAAATAAATAAATATAAAAATAAACAAAAATAAAATATATATATATATTGCTTTCACCACCACCATTTCTATTTTGAAACGGAAAATTCTCCCTGAAAAGATTTAGACGGGTGTGTGGAGTCATGTATTGTGTAACCATTCCACAGTGTAACAAGTCTAACAAAAACAAGAATCACTTATCAGATGCTGTAAGCCAAGTCTTGAATGTAATTCTAAGCCAGGAATATCTTCAATCTGCACACATAAATATTTGTTATTTTACTTAAAAAGAAGTGTCTGCATGTCCAGGAAAATGAAAAGGGAAGGACAAAGCATGAGGCCAGAAAGGATAGAGCAGAGGAATTATCAACATGTTAAAAAAAAAATAGACTTTCTATTTAGTGTGGATGTTGCAGAATTTGCATGTGTAACTCTTATAGCCCAATGTGTGTAGTAATGATGACCGCAACGGCCATTGCCAAGTCCAGGAAGATGCAGGGCACTGTGTCTCAGCCATGATCCTGTGTGTGTGTGTGTGTGTGTGTGCATGCATGCACACACTAGCACATGTCATTAGGGAAGGTGGCAATGAACCTTCATAAAGAACAAGTGTATTTGGAGAGTTAAAAAAAGAAGAGGAAAATGTAGGCATTTTGCCTCTTTAACTAGGGACTACGACTTGTGTGTACACTTTCTTTTGCACACACCTTAAAAGGAGAGCTTAAAACCAAGGAAGCAAACTTGAAGTAGCACAGGAGAGAGAAGGGGAAAAATCCAATGAGAATATTGTTGTTAGTAGAATATCAGTTTCTGGGTTGTAGGTTCCTTGATCTATTTTTCCTTAGTTTCAGGAAAGAGTTGTGTGTTGTCATAAGGAACTGTGTCTTCATACTACAAGCATTTGTTCTGTTTTAATAGCTTTTATTATTCATTATATATATCCTGTTTCCTAAATAAATTAAAATAAAAACAAACCTCTTATTTTGGAGTAGTTTGAGAAGTACTGAAAAGTTGAAAGCAGTGAACTAAATTGTACCTTGTTTTACTGAAAAGTTGAAAGATAGCAGTGAACTAAATTGTACCTTGTTTGTACCAGGGTTCATGTCTATATTACCATGGCATATATGCCAAATCTAGAAAACACTGATATTGATGCTACTATGTTCTATTTACCTTTTTTCCCATTTATGTCATGTCATTTATCTGTTCCATATTCCAGTTTATGATTTGGATATGAGATGTGCCCCCAAAGCTCCTGTGTTAATGCAGGATATTTGGAGGTAAAATGATCAGATTATGACAGCTCTAATCTAATCAGTCCATCCTAGCTTGAATGGACCAACAAGGTAGTAACTGTAGGCAGGTAGGGCATGGTTGGAGGAGGTGGGACACTGGGGGCATGCTCTAGAGAGGTTTATCTTTCCCATGGCCCCCTTCTCTTTTCTGCATTCTTGCCTTCATGAACAGAGCAGTGCCTCTTCACCATGCCCTTCCACCATGATGGTCTACCTTGCCTTGGGTCCAGAGCAATGAAGTCAGCTGACCACAGACTGAACCTCTAAAACCATGAGCCAAGATAAACTTCTCCTCTTCTAAGTTGTTCTCATGAGATATTTTGGTTACAGCAACAAAAAGCTGACTAACCACTCAGGATCCCATATTGCATTAGCCCCATTATTTCATGTTGATGAACAGAAGGTTCTGGAGGAAGACCCCTACACAAATGCCTTTAAGGAGTTTCACCTGTTATCTGGATTTTTCTGGTGTTCTAGAAGGAGTGTCACAATGACTAGCTAGACTTTGATTTCATGATGGAGCCCTGATTGCACCAAAGGCAGATTTGCCTTGGTAGTGCCATGGGCCAACCGCGAGCCACAAGCTCAGCAAATGGTACAGCAGTCTCACTGACAGAGAGCAAGGAGTCAGCCTAAAAAGCTACAGCCTGGGGAGAGAAGAAATGCCACTGATCCATTCTTGTCGGCATCACATGGGTTGCATGGCATAGGGTTAAGGAGTCTTGAGGCCTTTGTTCCTAGCAAGACTAACTCTAAGCTGCATGAGGTGAGGGACTCTGTGTGTTTGGGCCATTGTTTTCTTTTCAGGTGCACCTGGAGCCCACCACATAGTAAGTTCTCATGAAATATTTGTTGAATGAACAAATGTGTGAAGAGATGAGAAGCTGCTGAGCTGCAGGGAGACCAGCGAGACAGGGAACACCATGGTTGGCAAAGAAAAGGCCTTTGGCCTTCTGCATCCCCACCCAGGCGGCTTTGGCAGGGACAGGGAAGGGATTCTCTCCAGTGGGGCAGCTTGGACCTCTTCAGCTGTTCTTAGTTGGAAGCCTCATTCACTACATCACACCTGGCTGTATTTCAAAGATTAATGAACAGCATCTTGTCAGGTTTAATATATTGCACTTGGGGAGTTTACTTTGACGATGTGATCATAAATTCCCTGAGCTGCGAATTACACCTTAAGGACTTAAATGAAGTTCTAGTGAGAACCGAAGAAACAGGAATCACTGTAAAATGTAAAAAGTGCCAGTTTTGAGAGAAAACTGTAAATTTTCTAGGACATTAGGTTTCAAAAGAAGGATTACACACAGACTAAACAAAGTAGAAGTCATAAAAATTTAAAGACACCACAAAACATAACAAAAATAAGATCCTTTTTAGTTATGACAGAATTCTAAAAGGAAACTTACACCAAATTATGCCACCCAAGCAGAGCCATTAATTAACCTAATGAGAAAATATATTCCATTTCCATGGCCAAAGCATGTCAGGAAGCCTTTGACATTTTAAAATGGGAAAGAAGAAGAAGAAGAAAAGGCAATTGCAGTATCCTAAACATTTAAACATTAAATTATCAGTTCAGGAACTCTGAGGTACTTTTGATAATAGCCTCAGTGACACGCGCCCCCCCCCCCCCAACCAGGGAAATTTTTGCATTGTTGCATTAGATACAATGTGCCTTACAAAAGCAGTAAGGGGAAAAGAATTTGGAGTCAAAAGAAACATCAGGAAATGCAGGATGAGAATGTTAAGAAGATGCTTGGTTGCTGACCTCTGGGTAGAACTTCACAAGATGAACTTGAGCAAAGAGGAGAGAGAAATCAGTGGCCTTCCTTCACCCTAGACCTCCAAAGCCACATTGCCTGGAAAAACAGACTAAAAGCTGGGGATATTAAAAAAAAATGTATCCTGAGACAAAACCGTAACAACAAAAATTCCATCACTTGACCCAGGGTACGGCATTTAAAAGTCAAGTATTTTTCTGTTTCTTAGTAACACTATTGGTTCCAAGGTGAATGTTGCTTATGTTCGAATCTGTGTTGTTTCCTTTCTGTTTTGTTGTTCTTCTGTGTCCCTTCCCTCTTCCTGCTCTTAGCCTTGAACTTAACTATGAGATCGGAGTGACACCTGGGCAATACATACAGGCTTTCTTTTTTCCTCCTGAGAAATGGAGATAATAATATTTCCCATATATTTCACAGAAGTTGTTTCAAGGATTAGTGAGGTCATGCAGGGAGAGTGCTTTGAGGTCCTCAGATGAAAAGGGTTATAGTGGTCTAACATGTTATTAGTCAGCGTTATTCAAACTGCTGCACAGTCTCCTACTAGCATAGTTATAATCGAGAAGGTATTAGTCAGGGGTTTATGTATTTCTCCCCAAGATTACTCTAAGCTGAAATTGCAAAGTGGTCCCAGTTGTGAAAGTTGAAACCAGAGTAGGTACGAAGGCTCTACGCCTGTTCGCAGGCGTCCCAGGTGGTGTGATGTGGCCTGGACAGGCTCCAGGTCCCACCTTCTCCTGTGACCTGTGGGGTAACCTGCCCTTTTGCACTTTGGGAGGTGATAGGTAGTTAACTTGGTCCTGGCAGCCCTAGAAATTTTGTTTCAAAGTCTGAGGTCAGAGATGTTTGTTCAGCCTTCACTGGGAAGGGAGTCTAATTCTTACTAGCTTTATTGACCCTAAAATGTCAATCATTTTAGCAGGTTATCCATTTGACTTACTCTACTCCAGGAGAAGTAATTGATTCCTGAGTCTATGATTTTTCAGTCTGAGACCACCCTGAGCTTCCAATGTGCTTCTATTCAGGGATAACCCCAAGGCCACTGCAAATGCTCAAAAATGTGCCTAAACTTCAGAACTCCAGCAAAGACGCTATTATTGAACAAGATGATTGGAGAAAATTATCTTTTTTTAGTATTTATTTTTTGGTTGTAACTGGACACAATATCTTTATTGTATTTACTTATTTTTATGTGGTGCTGAGGATCAAACCCAGGGCCTCCCACGTACGAGGCGAGCACTCTACAGCTGAGCCACAATCCCAGCCCTGAAAATTACCTTTTTAAATGCAAAACAAGTGCTGAGGATTTTCATATGAGAGTTGTGACTGACTTAATGATGGGGATAAAATATTCTGAAATGGATTTAAACTCTAAACTCTAGTTTTGAGTTAGGTACATCATACTTCCTGATTCTAAAGCTGTTGATTATTCGGTAAAAAATTGGAGGCAGTGGCTGAAATTCTTTAGTTCACTCAAGAGAGGAAATCCTGATTATGTCTTGATTATCAAATGGCACTCTTCATTAGTCAGAATCTCTTGAAGGGCCCATTAAAACACCAGAATTTCTGATCCAGTAGGTCTGGAGTAGGGCTGGGAAAGCTGATGTGACTGGTCCTGGTTTGAGAACCAGTAGTGCTAGGGACACGGGTTGCAGACTCTATAGTTTAGACTAGACTTTCGCTATGCAAAGTATGGTCTTGGGCCAAAGCATTGCAGTCAGCTGGAAGCTGTTAGGAACACAGTCTCAAGCCTCACTCCAGAAGTACTGTATTTGAACCTGCATTTCACAAGATACCAGGTGATTAGCATGCACATTAAAGTTTGAGAAGCACCACTGTAAAGGCCCCTGCATATCTGTCATTATCCAACAGCCTGTGAGTTTTCTGGATTCTCAGGATGGAGGGCTCATTGAGCCATATACCCATTAGTTTAAATATAGCTCTGACTGAATGTGGTCAAGGACCCCCTGAGAATCAGCCTAGCTCCACAAAGTCTGTGTTTTACTCACCTCTCAGTCGTGTCTCATCAAGGAGTGAATTAAAACCTATAAAAATGGCCAGTGAACACAAGCAAATAAATGGCTTAAGAATACTGACAAGCTTGCTTTACCCCAGAACTGAAAACACCAAAAGAGACTATAGTATTTCTAAAATCTTAAGTGATGTGACTGTTTTTGAGCCAGAATCCTATGATCCAGATGGAGCCCATGGGTGTCCCCACTGGGCAATTCTATAAATTCTACCCAGCTGAAATGTCAATACTGCTCTTGGCAGGGCTGGCTGCGGCTCTCGGTGTATAGAGGCAGGTGTTCAACATCAAATAACACTGCCTCGGACCTGAGCAACCCAGAGAAAAATGTAAATGAAACTTAAACAGTTATGATAAGAACCAGTCGACCACCCAGTCCCCCCTCTCCCAACTCACCCCACCCCCACCTTTCTACCTCCCTTCTTTGCTCACAGAGCTGAAAGTCCTAGGAGTGTCTTTGGAGTTACAAATGCTGTTTTCAAAAAATAGGCCCCACATGCCCCAGACACCAGGGCAGATTCACTGAAGGCCCTGAGAATTAGAGACTTCCCCTAGAAGGATCCGTCAAGGCGTACAGTTAAGAACAAGGTTAGAAGATTGCAGTTCACTGAGCAGATTTTTCTACTAAGTCAAGCATTTGGTGTGTCTTCCACGGTCGTTTTGTGTTGGTCTAGCAAGTCATTCATTCACCAAGTATATGCTCATTGCTAGAATCTATAGGGAAATATGAACACGCAACTCCCCAAAGGGGAAATAGGTGTGAACATAAAAAAAGAAAAAGAAAAAGAAAAAAGCTAACAAACAAATAAAACTAGAGTGCAAATTTGAGAGATTTCAGAATGAGCAGCCTGGGTCACCAAGGAAACCCTATACAGAACAGAGGTCCAGTCTCAGAGGTATAAGCAGAGTGGGTGGAGAGTGGGAACCAGGGTTGTGGCTCTCCTTTCTCCGGGTGTTACTCTATCAGGTTCCAGTGGATCTGGACGTCTCTTATTTGGATGAATGTCCACCAAGGCAGATGTGGATGGGAGGAGAGAGAGCCCTAGAACCAGGCAGCTGGCGTTGTGGGTGTGGCCTGGTGTGTGTCATTGGTTTTAAACCACCCAAGGATTTTCCAATGCACTTAAAATGGACCCCAGACTTTTTATCAGTCCCAGAAGAGCTTGTGCAATTTTCTCAGGCCTGAATCTCCAGCTTCATTCTTGCTTTTCCTTCCAGTACTTCAGCCATTCTGGTACCTGTCACCATTGCCAATTTTCAACCCCAATCTGGGTCCTTTTCCCTTCCCAAATTGTGGAATCCATAAGAAGATGGAGCACTGATGGAAGAGTGAAGGAGAAGTTTATTCTTGACCAAAAATAGGAGAAGTGAAGTACATGTATGAAGATATGAATGGTGTGACTCTGCTTTGTGTACAACCAGAGATGTGAAAAATTGTGCTCTATATGTGTGATATGAATTCCAATGCATTCTGCTGTTGGTATACAAATCAAAATTTTTAAAAAATATAGGAGAAGTGGGAAATGGATTTGCTAATCAGCTTCTTAACCTGCTGGAGGTCAGGAGATTAGAGATACAGGTTAAATTAAAAAAAAAAGAGGGGGACAGGCTAAGAACAGAGAGGAATGTTCATGACTTTTCTGGATAAGGGTAGGGCTTTTATGGGAATTTTAGGGCCACTTCATTTTGCTCCATTTATTCTTTCAGGTCCGTGTTGTGGCAATTGTCAACTGTCATAGTGCGGCTGCTGGTGGTGGGGTTGTCTTTAGCATGCAGATGAGATTATGATGAAGTCAGAGTTGTGTGCCGGGTCACTCTGGCCACCATCTTAGATTCAAACGGTTTCAGCTAGCCTACCTCAAGAGAAGCTTCTGGCCTATAGGCATTCTGTCCTCAAAGATGAATACGATTAAGGCAGGGTAGAAATTCAGCGAGGTCACCGAGGCAGTGCAAGGTTAGGATGGGGACATAACATGACCAGTCTTTTTCTCCCTCCAGGTCCTGGATGGTGTTTCTTCAAACTCCTCATATCCTTCTCCTGTGGAGGGACTTCTGTGGCTTCCTGTTGCAAGTAGCTCTCTGCCAGTAACCCTGTCGTCACCTTCTCTGTTTCCTTCTTGACTGTCCTGTTTATCAGTTATTATGAAAAAAAAAAATCACTCCAAAACCTAGTGGTTTAAAACAAAAGCACTCATTTGATCATATCTCACGGTTCCTTTGGGACAGGAATTGAGGCAAGGCTTGGCTGAGCGGCTTGTCTCCAGGTTTCCTTGTGCAGTTGCTGTCAGGGGGGGACTGGAGCTGGAAGAGCCTGAGGCTACAGCACCTGGGGCAGGTTGGACATCTCTCTCTCTCTCTCTCTCTCTCTCTCTCTCTCTCTCTCTCGATCTCATGGACTCTCTGGGCGGGCTACTTTTAGCTTCAGGGCCACAGGGCAGTCTGCTTACATGGTGGTTGGAGTCTTCAAGACCAAGTGTTCCTGTGGCAAGGGAGACATTGCATCACCTTTTATGACCTAGCCTTGAAAGTCACTCACCATCATTTCTACTTTTTATTGGCTCAGATTCACAGGTGAGGGAACAAGACGCCATGCCTTGGTGGGGGATGCCTCTAGGAGAAAGCTTGTGGGATAGCAGATCTCATTGCAGCCAGTTTTGGCCTGTGCAATCTACCACAATGCCACTTAGTACAGATTTTAATTATAGTATACTCTTCATTCCTGTAGGATGTCTCCCTCTTTAGCATGTAAGGGCTGGAGCCTTGTCTGTCTTGGTTATTCTTCTATTATGAATTCCTCTATTACTAGCCCAAAGTGGGTGTGCAATCATTGTGTGGTGGAATACGGAAGGAATGCCCACATACCAGGATAAATCAATGTTTCAACTCAATTCTTTCATAGAACTGAAACACATCAATTTTGAAATTGACTTTCTCCCTTGACCCATCCATTTTCTAAAGAATGTCACTAGACTGCTGCATTAAGAAGTCTCTCCTGCCCCTTCTTCCTTGTAGGTTGGAATTTCTCCAGTGCTATTTGGTTTTCATGTGAAAGACACAGACATTCTGAGTTTCTTCCTCTGTTCCTTGGCCGTCTTGCCCCAGAAGCTCATGACCCTGACCCACTTCTTAGAGATGCAACCTCCTCTCCTGCACTTTTCTGCCCAATCTAGTAGTCTCCGCAGCACTCCAAGTTCTCTAATACAGGGCAATGAGTATGTCAAAGGAATTCTCTGCTATAGAAACCTAATACAATGATTATTGATGATCTGATCAGAAAATTGGTCACACTGATTATGTGATTTTTTTAGATCTGAGTAAGAAGATCTGAGTAAGAAATTTTATGAACTTTTTGCAGCTCTTTTAGTTGTTTTCCTCAATTAGCTCAGCTGTCTGCTACATTCGTCGCAAGTGTTCTGTTCAATTGCTGTGTAAGGAATTTGGGGACAAATGGAACTGAGGGTGAATAAATCTAGACAAAATTTTCCAACGAATCTCGTGAACTGCTCTTAGGGATGTTGTGCACAATATGCTTTGATCATCTCCCTAAGGAGTAGTAATGACATATCTTTTTTGCTGAGGCTGGCTTTGAACTCGAGATCCTCCTGCCTCAGCCTGCTGGGATTGTGGGCGTGGGCCGCCACACCCAGCTGTAATCACGTATCTCTACTTGGTGGTTTTCAGATGAGGATTCCTTATAAATATAAGCACTGCTGTTTCTTTCCATGAGTATAGAAGCAAATTGGGTCATGAAGTAATCTGGGAGTATAAAATATTGATCTTGGGAAACTACGCATTTAAGTTTTGCTTCTTGGGTACCATTCACATGTATGTGTTCCTTAGGGAATGCCACTTCATAGAAAGCTACATTATGTCTGGAGCAGTGTGCTCGTGCCATACTGTTATTGGCCCAGGCTGTGTCCTGCAAATAAACTGTTCTGAATCTGTGACATAATTTGTTGTGCTGCTTCAAGAAAATCCATTTTAGTTTGGTTTCCAGCCACGCTGTCCTGTCTCGACACACAACTAAACCTGTCAGGGTCACTCCAGGTGAACTGGGCTGGCACCAAATGATCACAGAGAGACAGAGAAATACCTTTTTCTTTGGGTTCTGTGATGCTCCTCTAACCCAGGTCCCCCAAAGGAGGCAAGGCAGGCAAGAAAAAAAGGAAGAACTCTTCGGACCCTGGTTTTATTGGGAGACGCTGGAGAAGAGCGGCAATAAAGAACTGGAGTTCAACAGAGAGGCTGAAGTTGGGAATTTGTGATTCTAATGGGCATGGTGGGAGAAGTGGCTTGACTAGCCTAGAAGTTCAGCAGGTCTGGATGTGGGTACCGCCGTAGCAGGGAGGACTAATGTCCAGAGTGACAAATGATGCTGGACTCATTTAATGGACTAACTGAAAATCTTACCTGGAATCTGAATTCTGATAAGAGTAGGATCTCACCCTTCTCTCTTGACACCCAGGCCCCAAACATAGGCCTTACATAAATAACCAAAGTGGATTGGATTCAAGCCAAAAATTTGCTTTGCCTGCTAAGTACTTTTAGTATTGTCTTTTCATATCTGGATATTGTTTCTCTCTCAGAGTCCAAGCATTGTATACCTCCGTCTAGGAGTCATTTATCAGTCGATGGGTGGATTGCTGTTAGAGTTCTTAACAGGATGAAACCAGTGTTTTCTGGTCCCCAAGTGAGGCTTTATTGTGTAAATGAAAAAAGAGACAGTATATAGAAAGGAAATCTCCAAGTTTCTCCTTTCCCCCTCTCTTCTCCTTCCCTTCTCCCCCCCCCTCCTTCCTTCTTCTCTCTCCTCCCCCTCTCATTTTCTGCTTTGATTTTCTCTCAATTTAGAATTACAGGACTGTGTTCATGTTGCTTTTTTTTCCCCCTAAATTCTGATGATCAAACTTCACTTTCTCCTTTTACATTTGTAGTAACTATAACACAGTGATACAAATGCTTTCTTTTTTGGAACTCTAATATGAGAGAGAGAATAATCAACCAGGAGGAGCACATTACTATGATGTAGTACGTCAAAACAAGTGGAAGAGAAATACTTGAAGACAACCTTCTGAGAAGCCAACAAAGATAAATCAAATAATTTCTTACCATGAAACAAAGATGTATGGAAGTCAGTCTTCACTTTACCCAGGGAGGGAGATGTTGAAAAGAGATTAAAAAAATGAGTTCATGTCCAGAATGCCAGCACAATGCTTCGTGGGATAACACAGTAGAATCTCCCCATGTTTATGGTGTTTGATAAATTGGCATGCCTTTGACAAAACTTGTCGACATTGTTTTTGCCAAAGTTGGTAATATTACCAGTCCAGCAAGATAAGAGCAAATCTTACCGACCAAGTGTGACTACATGATTGTGTATTAAGCTCATCATCAGAAATAAATGTTTGAAAACAAGATGAAAATATTTTCATTAACTTGGCAGTTTTGTGGGAGGTGACATAAATACCTAGAAATTTGAGTAATTAAGTCATTGTGACCTAAATTGGCTTAAATTTTTTTTTTTTTAATGAATGGACAAATTTAAATAAACTTCAAGTTCCCCTTCCCCCTTTTCTCCTTACTGGAAACAATCAGACACGATCTTCAAAGGACTTTTATTCTATTACTTCATTTGTTGTTTGCAAAAATGTATCTGTTGTTCTTATATCCATTTTTTATCTTTATTTTTTATGTGGTGCTGAGGATTGAACCCAGAGCCTTACACATGCTAGGCAAGCGCTCCACCACAAGCCACAGCCCCAGCTCCCCTTATATCCATTTTAAACAATATAGAATGAAGCAGAGATGATGATTTCTACCAAATGTAGGTCTTCTCATATCTCTGAATCTGAGACATTGGAAAGACCACTGTCCTGGGACTGCTGAGAGTCTGATTCAGTTTCCATTGCTGATCCAGGACCTTCATGCCACCCCATTATGTAGTTCATATTATGGTGAGCCTTAAACCGTGATCACAGAGTAACTTAAAAAGTCAGCATTAAGTCATGGTTTAGCACATGACCTTGAGCTACATTCCAAAGTCAAAAGCATGTAAGAATTGCACACTGGCCTGTCACTCTAGTTGTCTCTTGCTGAGGCTCTTTGCTTAGAATGTGTTGTTCTCCTTGAATCCATCCTTAAAATTCGGGTGTATTTATCCACTTAGGGCTTTTCTTTTTACCCCTGTCTACAGGAGAAAGAAGACTGTGTTTCACTTAATTCTGTAATTCCTTATTCTAATGGGTTTGGTGGTTCCTTTAGAAAGAATTTGATAGATACAATTTCCTAAAACGTTGCTTCTCAAAGAGGAATCTGTGGTGAGCTTGTCTTAAGTGTTTTGTTCAATTGTTTGGTAAGGAATTAAAGTCTGAGAAGCATTGGCCCAAAGTGAGTACTAAATAATGGAACTGGGAACTGGAAACATGGGTCACACAGGGCATCTGAGGCTGAGGAAGCCACACCTCCTTCAGAGAAGGTGGTGTTCTGGAGGTTTGGTTGGGGATGCCTGCTGTTCAAGGTTTTTGGCACTAGAGGGTAACATTGGGCTGCATAGCTAAGAGAGCAAGTCCTCTCTCCAGAAAACAAATGGGCATCTTAAAATGATCTACTATTACATTTTTGTTCGTTTTTTTTCATGTTAAATTTACTCTAGTCTCCAAATAATAACTGACATTTACTGAGCATGAACTATGTGCCAAATACTGAGTGAGGTTCCTTACATGAATCACCTTATTTTATACTTAGAGGTCCTATAATTGCCCAACTGTCAAGGTGTAGAAATTAGAGCTCAGTGAGGTCAGGAAATATGATATGGTCACACAGCAGAGTGGAGCCCAGAGGTGACAGAGCATGGATCAGACCAGGTTTGTGTGACTGTGTCCTGGGTTCTGACCCTCCATTCTGTAATACCTTCTCTTGACTTCTGCCAACAACCCTCCTGGGGCAGGCATGTTGATGTAAACAGCTGTAACTCCATTAGCCAATCAAAAGAAAAGAACAAACAGGTTAGAATCCTGTACCTTTTTAAGGTACTTTCTTTGGAAGGCAGGAGAACATGGTGGTTAGGTGCATGGTCTCCAGAGCTAGGCTGTCCTATTTGAGGAGTCACTAGTCACCTGGGGCTCTTGAGCACTGAGAATATGGCTACTGTGACAGAAAAAAAAAACCAGAATAATTTAAATGGTTTCATTTTAATTAACTTAATTTTTTAAAGTGATAATTGATTCAGCCACTGGAAAGCTTGGGTATGTGATCTACTTTTACAACTGTGAATTTTATGCAAACTAGATATAGATCAAGTATTTTTATGAAAAATTTGTCTCTAAATTGAGATGTGTTATAAATGTAGAATATGCACTGGTTTTCAAAGAAAGTTTAAAAATGTAAAATATTCTATTAATTGTTTTTATATTGATTGCATGCTGAAGTTATATATATTAATTGAATTATTTAAAACACATTGTTAAAACTTATTTTCTCTGTTTCTTTTTATTTTTTTAAAAATTTTTTATTGTTGGTTATTCAAAACATTACATAGTTCTTGATATATCATATTTCAACCTTTGATTCAAGTGGGTTATGAGCTCCCATTTTTACCCCATATACAGATTGCAGAATCACATCAGTTACCCATCCATTGATTTACATATTGCCATACTAGTGTCTGTTGTGTTCTGCTGCCTTTCCTATCCTCTACTATCCCCCCTCCCCTCCCCTCCCCTCCCCTCTTCTCTCTCTGCCCCCTCTACTGTCATTCATTTGTCCCCCTTGTATTATTTTTCCCTTTCCCCTCACTTCCTCTTGTATGTACTTTTGTATAACCCTGAGGGTCTCCTTCCATTTCCATGCAATTTCCCTTCTCTCTCCCTTTCCCTCCCACCTCTCATCCCTGTTTAATGCTAATCTTCTTCTCATGCTCTTCAACCCTACTCTGTTCTTAGTTACTCTCCTTATATCAAAGAAGACATTTGGCATTTGTTTTTTAGGGATTGGCTAGCTTCACTTAGCATAATCTGCTCTAATGCCATCCATTTCCCTGCAAATTCTATGATTTTGTCATTTTTTAATGCAGAGTAATACTCCATTGTGTATAGGAACATACCTCAATATTGTAAAAGCAATCTATGCTAAGCCTCAGGCTAGCATCATTCTGAATGGAGAAAAATTGAAGGCATTCCCTCTAAAATCTGGAACAAGACAGGGATGCCCTCTCTCACCACTTCTGTTCAACGTAGTTCTCGAAACACTGGCCAGAGCAATTAGACAGATAAAAGAAATTAAAGGCATAAAAATAGGAAAAGAAGAACTTAAATTATCACTATTTGCTGATGACATGATTCTATACCTAGCAGACCCAAAAGGGTCTACAAAGAAACTATTAGAGCTAATAAATGAATTCAGCAAAGTGGCAGGATATAAAATCAACACGCATAAATCAAAGGCATTCCTGTATATCAGCGACAAATCCTCTGAAATGGAAATGAGGACAACCACTCCATTCACAATATCTTCAAAAAAAATAAAATACTTGGGAATCAACCTAACAAAAGAGGTGAAAGACTTATACAATGAAAACTACAGAACCCTAAAGAGAGAAATAGAAGAAGATCTTAGAAGATGGAAAAATATACCCTGTTCATGGATAGGCAGAACTAACATCATCAAAATGGCGATATTACCAAAAGTTCTCTATAGGTTTAATGCAATGCCAATCAAAATCCCAACGGCATTTCTTGTAGAAATAGAGAAAGCAATCATGAAATTCATATGGAAAAATAAAAGACCCAGAATAGCAAAAACAATGCTAAGCAGGAAGTGTGAATCAGGCGGTATAGCGATACCAGACTTCAAACTATACTACAGAGCAATAGTAACAAAAACAGCATGGTACTGGTACCAAAACAGGCGGGTGGACCAATGGTACAGAATAGAGGACACAGAAACCAATCCACAAAACTACAACTATCTTATATTTGATAAAGGGGCTAAAAGCATGCAATGGAGGAAGGATAGCATCTTCAACAAATGGTGCTGGGAAAACTGGAAATCCATATGCAACAAAATGAAACTGAATCCCTTTCTCTCGCCATGCACAAAAGTGAATTCAAAGTGGATCAAGGAGCTTGATATCAAATCAGAGACACACCGTCTGATAGAAGAAAAAGTTGGCTACGATCTGCATACTGTGGGGTCGGGCTCCAAATTCCTCAATAGGACACCCATAGCACAAAAGTTAATAACTAGAATCAACAAATGGGACTTACTCAAACTAAAAAGTTTTTTCTCAGCAAAAGAAACAATAAGAGAGGTAAATAGGGAGCCTACATCCTGGGAACAAATCTTTACTCCTCACACTTCAGATAGAGCCCTAATATCCAGAGTATACAAAGAACTCAAAAAATTAGACAATAAAATAACAAACAACCCAATCAACAAATGGGCCAAGGACCTGAACAGACACTTCCCAGAGGAGGACATACAATCAATCAACAAGTACATGAAAAAATGCTCACCATCTCTAGCTGTCAGAGAAATGCAAATCAAAACCACCCTAAGATGCCATCTCACTCCAGTAAGATTGGCAGCCATTATGAAGTCAAACAACAACAAGTGCTGGCGAGGATGTGGGGAAAAGGGTACACTTGTACATTGCTGGTGGGACTGCAAATTGGTGCAGCCAATTTGGAAAGCAGTATGGAGATTTCTTGGAAAGCTGGGAATGGAGCCACCATTTGACCCAGCTATTCCCCTTCTCGGTCTATTCCCTAAAGACCTAAAAAGAGCATGCTACAGGGACACTGCTACATCGATGTTCATAGCAGCACAATTCACAATAGCAAGACTGTGGAACCAACCTAGATGCCCTTCAATAGACGAATGGATAAAAAAATGTGGCATTTATACACAATGGAGTATTACTCTTTTTATTTTTTAAATGTGATTACTAGAAGGTTTAAAATGATATGTTTCTCACTTAATATTTTTATTGAATCATGCTTCTCCAGAGCCAGATTGCCTGGGTTCGAATCCATACTCTATTATTTAGTAGCTATGAGGACTCTTTGTCCCTCCACTTCCTTATCAGTAAAATAGCATGAGTACCTACCTCTCATATGGGTGTTGAGAAGGTTAAATGAGCTAATATATGCAAAAATTAATCATTAAAAATAATTCTCCGTGGGCCTTTGTGTTTCTTTTTATCTGGTAAGCAAAAGCACTGAAAACCTTTATTTGGAACTAGTTTTCATGAATGCCTGTTTAGCAAATAAACTTGGAAGACAGAGCTAACTTCCTCCTATACCGCAAAGGCCAGGCAGATTTATCTATTGTCCGTTATTAAATATCTGAGTTCCCTAAATTCAAAGTTTCTCTTCTAAAATTCAGCTCACTGCCTGGGTAGATATCATATGGCCCCTTCTGTGTCACCCTGTGAGCATAGGGGCTCAGATGTCTAATTATTGGTTATAGTTATTTCCATGAGTAATAAACTGTTCTTTGTCTCTGACCTAGGAGTCTCATGTCTTCTACCAGCATCCATGAAATGGTGGCAGTTCAAACTTGTTAGATTCTAAGAAGAGTGAAATCTCAGACCTTCACATTATTGACAGTTCTTAGAACAGGTGCCTGGCCAAGTACCATTCAAGCGTTAGCTACTATTCCTATTCCTACTTATTTCTGTTCAGTTTTTTTACTGTCATATGTCTATAGTGTCTGACCCCATTTAGGGAAACATATTTCCTTTAATCTTTCTTTGGACCTCAGACATTTCCCTTGTTTTTATTGCCTAACTCCTATGGGTTATTTCAGATTACATTTGGAGAAATTGTTAGAACAGACCTTATTGATCAGTGTAATGAATTTGATTTTCTTTGTCTAACTAGTGCCTTACTGTTTCATAATTTTTCTCTTCCAGAAGAATTTTGTAGAAAATTTTGTAGTCTCATGTCCCTGGTTCCTCTGTCTGTATTTTCTTTAGTTTAAGAGAGTTTGGCTTGTGACAAGTATCTGTCACCATTACTTTTGTTCATTAACAACTCCCTGTGTATAGTACTATTTCTTCAATTGTATACACTCAGAGATGTGCATACACATGATCATAGTGCATTTTCTGCAAGTACACAATGGATTTTTAACTACACTATAAAACTGTACATAGAATTAAGAATTTCACTGGTTTTGGTCAAAGCTCGATATAAAAAATTTAGAATAAAGAGTTTGTACACTAAACAATTTGCATTAAACTGTAGAGAAAAGTTATAGGGAATATTAAACATTTATGTGTAAAATATAAGTAAGGGATTATCAAACAAGCACATCACCAAAGGTTATAACTGAACTTTATGAATTGCTTTTAGCTCTGTTTTTTGAAATAGCCAATATTGTATTTAACATACTAGCTCAGGGATCTAATCATTGGTCATGGCTAGTGCCATGAGTAATAACAAACTGTTCTTTAACTTTGACCCAGAATCTCATGTCTTCTACCAGCATCCATGAAATTTTGGCAGTGCAAACTTGTAAGTTTCTAAATGAAATCTCGGACTTGTCATCACATTCTTGATGGTTCTTACCATAGGTACCTGGAATGCAGTACTATACAAGTGTTAGCTATTATTACAATAACATACTATTTTAATATGGGTGATACAGTTTGAATGTGTCTCTCAAAAATTCGTCTGTTGAACACTTAGTCTCCAAATTCAAGTTGATAGTATTTGGAGGTGAGGAAGTAATTAGGAATACACTAGAGGTCCTAAGGATGGGTCCCCATGATGGCACTAGTGGCTTCACAAGAAGAGAAAGAGAGATCTAAGTTTGCATGCATTTGCTTTCTGGCTATGTGATGCTTTGATGAGGCAGCAAGAAATCATCCTCACCAGATGCCAACACCCTGATGTGTACACACTCGCTTCCAGAACTGTGAGAAATAAATTTCTATTCATTAAAAATTACTCAGTCTGTGCTATTCTGTTTTAGCAACATGAAATGGACTAAGACAACTCAAATTTGAATTTTATTAGAGTTAATATTCAGTTCCTTACTTACACCAGCCACATTTCAAGCTTTAGACAGCCACTTGTGGTTAGTGGCTATCCCATTGGACAGTATAGATATAGAAAATCTCACCATCCCAGAGGATTCTATTAGTTAGACCTGCTTTAAAAAGTCCATAAATATTTGATAGTTGATATGATTCTTTAGTGAACAGAATCAAATTTGCTTCTATGGCATTTTTTGACATTGTTCCAGATATCTTGGTATTGGAATGAATTTATACAACTTTATTTCTGAAAATTCAGTACACACTAAAAAAAAAAAACCAAACCAAATACTGGTGAGGATATGGAGCAACAGGGACTGTCATTCATTTTTGATGGACATGCCATGTAGTATGGCCACTGGGGAAGAAGGTTTGGCAATATTTTACAAAACTACATGTAATGTTACCATATGATCCAGTAATTGAACTCCTTGGTATTTGTTCAGAAGAATTGAAATCATTTCCACACAAAAACCTGTTCCCAGGTGTTCATAGTAGCTTTATTCATAAATCCCCAAACTTGGAAGCAATCGAGATATCCCTCAGTAGGTGAATGGATAAATAAGCTGCAGTACATTCAGACAATGGAATATTATTCATCACTAAAAAGAAATGAATTCTCAAGTCACAAAAGGCACAGAGAAAACTTAAGTGTTTATGTGAAATGTCTCCCAAAGTTCCATGTTAAAAGCTTGGTCCTCAGCTTGGCACTACTGAGAGGTATGGAACCTTTAAAAAGTGGGGCCTGGTGGGAGGTTTTATGTCCCTGAGGGAGTGCACTTGAAGGGGATTGTGGAACAAGGTTCTCTTACTCTATTTTTTTGCTTCCAGCCATGAGGTCAGCAGTTCCTTTCACCATGAGCTCCTACCCTGATGTGCTGTTTCACCACAGGTCCAAAAGCAATGAGACCAAACAATCACGGACTGACAACTCTGAAATTATAAACCCAAAGAAACATTTCCTGTTTATAAGTTGATTATCTCGGGTATTTTGTTGCAGTAACAGAAAGATGACAAACCCACAGGTCATATCATTGTTTCCTTTGTGGAGGCAGAAAGTCATGTTGCCTTTAGGTCATTTCTAGTATTACTATTCTGAAGTTAAACAGAATTCCACCCTTGCTCCTCTAAGCATGGCCCTCATACCAGCAACATGAACACAACCTTGGAGTTTGTTAGAAAGACTCTGAGGTTCTGCCTGAGACCTATTGAATCAGAACCTGTATTTTAACAATGTCCCCAAGTAAATGAAGGCACATTCGAGTTTGAGAAGCACTGCTTTAGACAATGAATATGAGACTTCTCCTAAGTATGAAATCATTCAGGTACATTCAGACAGTGGAATATTATTGTACTATTGTTGTACAATGGAATATTATTGTACTATAGCCATGGTGTTATGGAGGAGTGGGATTGTGTGACTTCCAACCCACGCTTCAAATTCATATGTTCAAGTTCAAAACCCCAGTATCTGAGAATGTGACCTAATTGGGAGATAGGGTCTCAACAGAGGGACTCAAGTTAAAATGAGGTCATTAGGTTGGTCCTTAATCCAGTATGACTTGTGTCCTTAGCAAAGGACGAAAATTAACTTAAAAAAACAAACAAACAAAACAAAAGAACAGAAAGAAAAGGTGATACAAAGAGGAAACAGGGAAAAGATGACCTGGGATGGATCTTCCCTTACTTCCCTCAGAAGGAACCAATCCTGTTGAAACCTCCATGTTGGACATTTAGCTTCTAGAACAGTGAGACTGTAAATTTCTGTTGGTTAAGCCACCCAGTGAGAGGTACTTTGTCAGGGCAGCATGAGCGGAATGGTCTTCATAGTTACTCTTCTGTATCTTGAACACCTTTTAGGTGACATCAACCAGGCATTTATGCCCTTGTATGTGCCCAGAATATGCTATTAGCTGTTGGGTGGGTGCCTACAGCAGTCTTCTGGGAATAGCTTATGAAAGAAACAGTGATATTTCCAACAGTTGCAAAACCAGTCATGAAGGTCTCTGGAGAGAGTGGCAGCTTCCCGTAACTGTGCACTTCTCAGCATGAAGGAAATAATGGGTACAGATGGGACAGTGTTTAGAGTGAATACAGAGTGAGAGGTTTAGATGACATGAACGGACTTAAGAATGAGCCAGGCCAGGATGGAAGGAACAGAAGATGAACATTCAAGAATACATCAGAGGAAAGCAGACCAGAGGAAAATTAGTAAGTGTCCTTCTCCCTCCCACACTTAGAGATGTAGTTCTGCCTCTGAGCTACATCCCCAGTCCTTTATTTCATTTTGAGACAGGATTTTGCTAAATTGCTGAAGCTGACCTCGAATTTTCGATCCTCCTGCCTCAACCTCCTGAATGTCTTTTATAATTATTTAACCACCAAAAAATCAATGAAGTGAAGTGGCTCATTTATATCTCTAGTAAAATTGGTAATTTCAAATTTGCAATCCACATGGATACTGGAATTAGCAATATTTCATGATACCTGTTAGATCTAAAAGGAATCTCTTATATTTTACATAAGGAAGCTGTCAGTGCAGTGAGAGATATACCCAAGACCAACTGCATAATTAATTGGCGACCCAGCGTCCACATCTTGCAATTTTGGCCCAGGGACCCTGCCAATACACCTGGCATGTGTGGCTTTGGTAGCTGTAGATCATAGGACAGAGTGTCTATGATAAGCTTTACATGAAGCACATGGATTTTGCATCAAGGAGGTTTAATTATAAGGCCATAAATATGTCAAAGGGATCTGACAACATCTTATTAAATTACAAGAGTGAGCTCAAGTAGTTTCTGATGCTGGCATAATCCCAAGTAGAATGAGTTTTATAGTCAGGACCTACCCAGCCTTCTCCCTCTCCCAACCCCCTCCTTTCTCCTTTTAAATTCTTTTTATTAATCATAGAAAATAGTGCATAGAAATCAAACATAAATCAAATGGTGAAAACTCAGAAGAAACATTTCATGCAAATTGTTTTCCTTCCTTTTATCCTCTCAGTTCTTTGAAGGATGGTAGGATTTAGTCTCCAGAGAGGCCTCTTTGGAATTCCAAAGAGAAGAAACAAAACAAAACAAAATAAAACTATTTTGTTGTTGTTGTTGTTCTGATGAGGTACTACCTGTGGTTGGTATTTTAAATTATATTTCCATTGGAAATAGTACATTGGCCTCAAAGTTTCTTTTAAAAAGCAAGTAAGCGTAAAGGAGCCTGTTCATAAAAATATCTATCCCATTAGCTGTCAGACTCCCGAGGAAACTGGCAGCTGATTGTTGCAACAGTACAAATGTGAGCTACGAAAATTCTCAGTGACAACTGTGGAAATAATGACCTTTCCCACTAGTAGCTGCCTTGGAAACCAAGGGATCTGCATCAGGTTTGGAAGTCGGAACCCTCCAGCCTCATTTCACTGCTCACATTGGGGTACTGGGATCACCGTGGCCTTAGTAATGTGCTCTCCTAAAGCAGACTCCATCGAGCCCCTTTTAAATTGATTAATTGACTGATTAATCTGTTTACTTGTGATGCTGGGAATGGAACCCAGGGCCTTGCCCATGCTAGGCAAGTGGTCTACCCCTGCGTCACACTCCAGCCCCATCTTGTACCCTTTTAGTTCTTCCACACCGTTTCTCCTCCGTGTCTGCCACTCTTATTAATATATGTATGAATCTGGATGAATCAGGATATAAAAAAGGGATGTGGAAAAACTGCAATGTGTATAACACAGGGAATTTAAAGCAGGGAACTGGTTACACTGGTCGATAGCAGAGTTAAGAAGCCAAACATGGGTCAGGGAAGGAACTCAGAGAAATTAGCCACAGCATGAACTCACTTCCATGGCTGGATGGCACCTGCGTTATTGCGCAGGAACTGTTCTAGTCTGCCAGGGATTCAAAAAAAGGAACAGACACACACAGGAATCAAAGAGGTGCTCCTGGGCTAAGTTAGGGGGCCAAATTCTTTTTTTTTTTAATATATATTTTTAGTTGTAAGTGGACACAATACCTTTATTTTATTTCTATGTGGTGCAGAGGTTTGAACCCAGAGCCTCATACATGCTAGGGGAGCGCTCTACCACTGAGCCACAACCCTAGCCCCAGGGGGACAAATTCTAATAGCCAGAAGGGCAGGGTCTGAAGGAGAAATCTGGAGCTTTCTGTGGGAATCAGCAGAAGGACGCCTTCCGTGGTGTCACCTTGCCTAATTTCAAACTTCTAGGGGACACTTTGTAAAAAAAGCACCTTGTTACACATTTTTAATCTCTCAGGAGTAGTAACCTCTTACAGAGAAACAGCCTTGTCTTTTAATGAATCAATGAGATACATTTATCCAGGAAGACAGGGGGGTTTTGACAAAAGCAGAAAATTTGGAAGTAGGTTGGGCATAAAACACTTTAAAATTTGGTGTTTATAAAAATCAATCTGGATATGCAGGATTATTTTTTAAATTCTTAAGTAAAAAAGAATTTTAAAATAGCACATATACATTGAGTCATAAGATAAAGTTTAATACATTTGATCACGTTAAGACACAAAACACAGCCAATCTAATCCAATTTCAGGCATGCATTTACATAAATATATTAAATTAAGAAAGGAAATTATACACTTAAACATCCTTTTCACCTAAAAATCATTAAATCCACAGATCAACAATAAAACCAATTCTTTGCATTTACCACTTCAAGATACAATTGATCTATTTTTAAAGATAACACAAATAACACTTGTTAGAATTTATATGCATTATACATATATTATATATTACATAGATAGTGTGTATACATATGTAGTGTTTGTACAGAGATAAATATATATACATGGGTGTGTGCACACATACAGATACACACAGATGTTCTTTAGATCATCTGTACTGTTATGCTGTATTCTAATGTTGAGCTGAATTGAAGCTGGTTGGACGTGAAATTGTCTTTTGCTTCCAACACGTTCATGATACCCATTGGGCTCACAACCCCATCCTTGTAAACGCCCTTGCCTGTTCTATAGCACTTAATCATGCTAGGCACTTCAATAAATATTTTTTTGAGTTAATAAATGTATGAATGGCTGAATAGTAGAAGATTAATCAAGGAGAATTGCATATTATGTAACTTGATTAAATAAATCAGCTCAGTTCAAACTCAGAGGGATTATGGGAACCAATAACTTTGCATGTTACTTTTCTAAAGAACATTTGTAGAAATCCCAACTAGGTCATGTATTAACTCTGCTCCTTTAAACCTGGACCTCATTTTACTAATTGTTCCTACAGTCTTGTGCCAAACATGAATGGGTTCTGGAATCTTCCATGAGTAAGGCTGTGGACAAACTGCCCTAATTTTCAACCGTCTAAAAGAAAATGAACAACTAGGAAAACCAAAATACGTTAGAAGAATGAAACAAATAATCAATCTTTAAAACCAGACAAAACTAATCACAGATTAATTAATTAAGTCAGAGAGGACACAGGGTTTGCCTTTCATATTCTTTCAGGCTTTTAAATTATAATTATTCAATTTAAAAAATTCTAACTAGATGGATGTCTTTGAAATAAATAGTCTACTGTGGCATGCATAGGGAATCAAGTTCCATAAATTCCTTGGACATCAGCATCATTTATCTTATTACTTTCTGATTCCTGGTGAAACTCATGTCCAAACACAACTCATAACTTTAATGAGATGTGGGAAATATCTGGTATCTTATAAGTTTGTCAGTTTGTCTTCTTGGTAATGGTATTATGAAAAGAACCCTATTGCACATGAAATCTTAACTTATTCCAGGAAGGTCTTGTCTCAGATTTAGAGTATTAAGTGAAGAAGCATGTAACATACATTTTGGCATAGACCATTCCAAACCTGATCATACCTCCTTCATTTGAATGGAAGCTACTAACTAGTTTTTTGGTTTTGGTTTTGCAGTGTTGGGGATTGAACCCAGAGTTTTGCACATGCTAGGCAAGTGCTCTACTACTGAGCCTACATCCCCAGTCCAGCGAGATTTGTTCTTTTTTAGTGCAAGAATTAGTTTCTAACTGTGAAAAAAAGCTTGCTATATTTAGCCAGTATGAATAGTCTTTCCTATTCTGTATGTACTATGTGCTAAAATATGTGTGCTTACTTAAAAGGTTCTAGTCAATTGAGATAACTCACCATACATGTATGTTAACTTGCCTGTACACATACACATATATTTTTGGATTAAGTATAAATAATCTACATAGTCCAAAATAAAAAAGAAAACCCCACATGAGAAATAATGTTTGACTTTATGATGTACATGGGAGGTAATCTTTGAGTTAATGTTGAATTGGTAGCATTTTATTTTTAATGCACTGTTGTCTGGCTAAATAAAAGAACAACAGGTTTTAGGTGTAAGGTTTTATGTTTATGCAAGAGATTCATTATTTTTTCATTTTGTTTTTTCAGCTGACTGGTATCTGACCTATACAAATGGTATGGGAAAGCAAGGTAAATGATGGGTGTGTCTTGGGCTCATATTTAATAAAGAATTTAAGAAAATTGTAAGTGAGCAAATCTCTCCATTGCAGCTAGGGACACTGCTGTTCTAAGAAGGGCATGAGTGTACACACTCCCTCACACTCCCACAAACGCCTCTCACTTTCCTAAAAAGTTCCTTGAAGGCAATTTACAAAAACTATTCAAAGGCAATAGTCAAGAGGAAGAAGGTCTGAAGTTGGATGGCATTTGCATTTGTCAAATCTCACGGCCATGTTTTTTATATCTAAATGTTTCTTTTTCTAGGTTTCCCACCTTCCTGATATCATATTAATTACTGGAGGTGCGATAAAGAGAAAGAGGGTAAGATAGCAAACATTTATTTCTGATAGTCTCAGAGGAACTTTCTACAGAAGGTATTCTAGCTGCGTTCCTAGGAACAGGCCTGTCAATTTTCTGGACGTGGTACTTTGATCTGAGTTCTCTACAAAGTTCAAATTTAACTCCAGGGGTGGAGAAAGAAGATTCTGAAGCCTGCATAGAGGAACTATTTCTTCTTCTTATTTTTTTCCCCACAGATTTGGAATAATCTTCTTTAAAGTAGACTCCTGAGAGATGGCTATTGCTGGATAGGAAACAGCTACTCCTATTCCTGACTGTTAGCTTCAGCTATTGACTGGGGCTGTTTCAGTGTCTTTCCTGTGGCTACGACAGACTAGCTGCATGGGAGCTCCTGGACCAGCAGCCACGTGGCTCATCATGATTTCTCTAAGTGACTGTAATGGATCCATCTAGTATGTTATTTGTCTACTCTTCCTCATGGTACAGAATTTGAACAAATGTGATACCAGAAGAGGGTATTTTTCAGGAAAATAAAGAAAAGATCATAATGAGCCAAATCCACAGCTACTGGCCCAGGATATGTAATTAATGGATATAGTAAGGACAGGTTTATTTAGCCCAAACTGAAAGAAAATAGAGGAGAGGGAAGAGGGAAGAGATTGAGAGAGAGAGAGAGAGAGAGAGAGAGAGAGAGAGAGAGAGAGAGAGAGAGAGAGAGAAGGAAAGGTGGAGGCAGAGGGAGGGGAGAGGGCAGGAGAAGACTGATATCTTCAGTAACGTTCTAGACAGATGCTCAGAAACTCATTTGTTAATCTCTCCACTGCAACTTCCCATGGCATGCTTTATTTTTCCTCTTAAAAATTTAGACATGGCTCCTCTTTTATGTGTTAAGGCTAAGAGACTTAACAGGAAGTTAAGTCAAATAAAGGTTTAAATTAATGTGTTCTTTGAAAGACTCTAAATGTAGCATCTGACCAATAATCTTACACCTAGTCTACTTTTTGTAGGGTTATAATTCAGAGATCAAAACAATATAGAAAACAAATGGATTTAAAAATTTTAGTAAATTATTCTGTAATTATTTTCACATAAGTGCAGAAGTGATTATTCTGTATAAATGACTATTCTGTATAGTATAAATGATATGCAGAGAATAGTTTTTAGCCAGACTGTGTGTGTATGTTATATGTCTGGGTTTCTTTGCTCTCTTTATGAGACAGATCCACTAATCTGAGAAAACTTCTGAGTATTCTTTGTAATAATATAAGATACTTTAGAATAGCTCTACTGCAATAAAATTCTAAGAAGAAAAGGTATCAATGGAAGGACTTCTGCCATCACCTAAGTTTCTTAAGTTTTTCCTCCTTTTCACTTTGGTGATCTGCCAATTCTGTTTTCGTCTCATTATCTTAAGTAAGTGTCAAGAAAAGAAGGTTCTATGAATGAGGACAAGAGTTTGGCAGAGACAGTGGTAGAAAGGTTATTTCAAAATATTTGAAACTACCATAAGCATCATTCCACATTCAACTGACACCCGACGCTTAAGCTCTGAAATGGACAGGGCGTCCTAATACACATTCGTCCCCTTCATTGTTTCACATTTACCTTACACATTAGGATTCATATCAAGGAGCTTTTTCTTCTATTTTAGACTGTATACTTTATGAACTGAGCAGATTTTGCCTTTTGTGTGATGAAACAATTACTTTTCCCTAACTCATCCTTTTTAACCAATTCCTACCTGCCTCTCATCATAAATCACTGAGGTCATGCATTTAAAAAAATCTACTTCAAAAAGAGGGTCAAAAAAGTTTCTCGAATTGGCCACTTAATTTAAAATGTGTAGCCATCAATTACCTTTGGTTGCTACTTTTCTCCTAAGAGCAGAAAGAAATGACTCCAAAGGCTTGACTTTCTTTGCTTGGGTTTAATACCCATGGATCTTGCTATCTCCTTTTTAGAGGAATTTGGTCTTTTATTCTCTCACAATAGAAAAGGCAGTGACACCTGGGGTACATATGTTTTTCCAAGTCACTTGAAACTCTTTCACTTGGGAAACAGACCTATAAAAAACTCTGGGTCTGGTTAATTTAATATAGATTATTTTAAATAGGAGAAGTAATGGCAATAGAACACCTTTTCTTTGGGGGAAGAGATGGAGAGATTAATGATGTAAGAAGATACGTTTGATTTTTAAGATTTCACTGACTATATAGCAGTATCCTTATTGTTTTCACTCAAACTATGAATGGGAGAATGTGTAATAAAACTGCACGATTTGACAGATTTAGACAGCTGGCTCCCTCACAAGAAGTTCACATTTTGTTAATGTCACCCACGTTGAATAAGGGATGATTAGATGGTAAGGTCCATTTACAAAAATGGTTGTCAGGACATTTTTTTTTAATTGTAAAACTTTCTGTGATGGAATTCAGTAAAAGGGCTATGAAGAGAAAGCAATGGAGACAAAAGATTGCTATTAACCTACAGATGCAGGCTACTGCATGGTTCATTGCAAGATTTGTCACACTGTTGGGCCAATGAAGTGTTAGTGAGACTAGAAGGGACCACCCCTTTTCTGGGGTAAGAGGGCAATTTGGTCTCCATGCTCATTTAATCCTGAGACTTCTTTGAATAGACTGCCAATTGAATCTAAATTGTGCAAAATTATGCATGCACTTTTTAATGCAGGCTATTGTTCCCGAAGCACTGAACCAAGATTTCTCAACCCATTTCCATTTGGCATGAGGTCACTTGAAACTTAAGTAATCATATATGGAAGACAAGAGCAGTGTACTTAACCAATCTTTCTACATTGTGGTTTCTATATAAATGTTCACTGTGCTTTAATTGTAAGCATCTCACTTAGAAACAACAGAGAAGTCCTAGCTATGAAATGTTTTTAAAAAATTTAATTGAGGCTCATATTCCTAAAGGTAAGAAGCAGGTTTGGAAAGTCAGCCAAAGCTGCATAATCTATACTTCCACAATTTAGATTCCAGAGGAGTGAATGTTTATAGTAGGACAGCTACAGTGGGGTATGTGCTTATCACGGGTGGACGTGTTTTTTCAGTAGTGCATAGAGGCCTTATAATTTTTTTAGAATCCAAATGGGAAGAGGTGGCCTGGAAGGCCATTAAGAAAACGGTGTACCAGGCTTTCTGCAGTCTTGTTGGAACAGGTCATTTCTTTTAAAAACCTGAACAGAACATTTACAGAAAATTTATTGATATATTAGCCAGAGAGTACTTTCATTGAGTTCTAAAGGAGCATATACATGAAAATTCATATTTGGCAAGAATTATTATATGAAAAATTTGTACAAGTGACAGCTTACACAGCCCAGATTTGATATAAACGAGTGAGCTCTCTTCCAGTGAGGTTCGATTCAGTGTGGAATCTGTAACATTCTAATCACATATACTCTGACAGTCCTGCTATGGTGAGAGGCACTTTACAAATGTTTAATGCTGCAATTTTATAAGGATTGGCTGTTTTCTTGCTTTTTCATCCATCGTTAATGATTACATGTTGGCAAAGGATACATTGTTAGATTAGATCCACAGCACATTAAAGACTGCTTTCTCATTCCCCTTCTCTCCAATTAAGTTGGTGAAAAATGTAACTTTAGTATTTTACAGGACAGGGTAAAGGTGTTTCATCTAGGTGATGTCTATATTATAAAAATAAAATAAAAAATATAAATATGTAACACAAACCCAGTGCCTATTGTTAAATAAAATATACAATAAGAGCAGACCTTTTAGGAAGTTTTGATTTAAAAATAGGCTGTTATGATTTCATTATAAAACATTTGAAAACAATCTTGAGATTAAGCCAAAGTAACCAGATTGCTTTGCCAAATAAAAAGGTAAGTGGGTAGGTATCATTCTGCAAGGGGATACATTGATAAAAACGAAGATTACAATTTTTTATCAAGTTGTTCATTTAGAAATTCATCAGGGAGTTTTGAAACATTCTCTCATATTATAGTCTTTTAATATAAAAATATTGCCATTTTTTATTAGATCCATCAGATTGCACAGTGATGTTTCAAAACCTCATTAAAGTTGACTTCAGTAATTACAGACAGAAAATTCCTGGGAAGTCAAATACTCTCTTATGGTGACATAAAAATTCCATTATCAATTTACAATGGAATTTCTGTGTCAATTACTCCACACAAGGAAGTATATATTTTAAAAACCCATCTGTTATGCAACCACGTGGACAGGGGTTGTGAGTGTGGGTGTGTGCGTGCATGTGTGAACAAACGTGCAACATACACACAGAGGATCTGCACATTTCTGCAAATTATTTTTAAATTAATAAAAGAAAATGAAATCACAGGAGTGTGTAGCAGGATAACAGTCTTTCTTTTTAATGACAGGATAAAAAATAAATGCCCACTGGAAAAGAATATTCAAACAGTCCCAGAAACTATACAATGTAACTTGTTAGATCCAGTAAGTAAGATGTCATGTCAATGATCTGATCAAGAATACCTGCCCTGGCCACTCTGCGGATGTTTCTGTCCACTTGTTCACACTGAGGACCAAGATATCCTTTCTTACAGAGGCACTTGTTGGGTCTAACACAGACACCTCCATGACGACACGCTGGCTCACATTTTGCTGGAAAGGGGAAAAAATAAAGAGTAATAACATGGCTCTTATTCTGTAAGTTAGAAACAGTGCTGAGCAGGAGGCCAATAAATATCTGATGAATAAGGGAAGGCGAGGAAAGAAGAAGGAATGATTTGAAAGACAGACGTGTAAGTAAGAAGGAAGGTTTCTCAGATCCATGGTAATTTGGAGACTAGAACTCAAGACAATGGGAGACATTTCTAGAGAAGCAGAGATCCTGAGAAACAATTTCAGTCCTCCACAGAACTGACTTCATTTAACACAAAGATTTCATCTTTTTCAGATCTCTGCTCCCCAGAGGCCTGCTGGGAGGCCACTGGCTGGAGCATCTCCAAAGCAACACAAAGGTGAGGTCAGTTTTGGATTTTGGCTCCCTCAAACTCCTTCCCTCTGCTTGCAGAGGGCTTAGGGCACGTGCTTTGCTCCCTGATCACACCTTAAAGCCCACTTCTGGAGTAAGAGCAGTTGGCCAAGGAAGGACGTGCTAAGCAATCTTTTTAGGGTTACTATACAGCACAGCATTTCCTCATTAAAGAACGGTCACTCCTGCAATATAGGTGACTTACTCCTAAAATAAGATGCAGACATACATTTGGCATATAAATATTGTCATTTACTGATAAGATAAATCTGGGTCGTGCAGCTATTACAGACAGATTCAAATTCCTTGAATACATTTCTCTATACTTTGGCCAGGTCATTTTCACCTTTCTGAACACATTATTCAAAATCCAGAGGTCTGCAGTTGACACATGGAAAAGAAAATAAAGACAATTTCTCTTTAAATGTTTGAGAGATGAATAAACCATGTGCATATACAAATCAAATTCCTGCTTGGGACAAAAATATCCTGAATAGATAACTTTAAAAAAGTTTTTTGTTTTTCTTTTTTTTTTTTTTAAAAAAAAATGTTCTTTTTAGATCTTAATTTGTGTGTGTGTGTGTGTGTGTGTAGATGTACCAGGGATTGAACTGAGGGGAACTCAACCACTCAGCCACTTCCCCAACCCTATTTTTTGTATTTTTTATTTAGAGACAGGGTCTCACTGAGTTGCTTAGTGCCTCAATTTTGCTGAGGTTGGCTTTGAACTCATAATCCTCCTACCTCAGCTTCCCAAGCCACTGGGATTATAGGTGTGTGCCACTGTGCCCAGCCTAATCTTAAATTTTTTTATTAGTGCATTTGATCATACAAAATAATGGGTTTCATTGTAGTATATATATACTACAATGAAATATATATATAGTGTATATATATAAATACACACACACACACACACACACATATATATATATCATACTTTGATCATATTCGTCAACCCCCCCCAAGCTTTTCTCTAATAGACTCCCTGTGACAACTTTCATGTCAGATTCTATATCCGAGGGAAAATATCTAAGATTTGTCTTTCAGAGTCTGTCTGATTTCACTTAACCATATGATTTCCATTTTCATCCATTTTCCTATAAGTGATATGATTTCATCCTTCCTTACAGCTGAATAATGGGGAAAAACATGAAATCATTTCCTCTAAAACCCGTTTTCTTTATCAGCCTTCCGAGTTGCTGGGATTACAGGGGTGAACCATCCTGCCATTGGTATTGTGATGGAGATTGCACTGAATGTGTACATGGCTTTCAGCAATGTTGCCATTTTAACAATATGAATTCTGCTGATCCATGGAAATGGGAGGTGTTTCCATTTTCTAGTGACTTCTTTGATTTCTTTCTTCAGTGTTCCATAATTTTCATTGAATAGGTCTTTTACCCCTTGGTTTGATTTATTCATAGGCATCTTACTATTTTTAAAGCTATGGTGAATGGAATGATTTCTTTTTCAGCAGGTTTGTTATAAATTAGTGTATAGGAAAGTTGTTAATCCTTATATTGATTTTGTATCCTGCTAATTTGCTAATTTTATGGGCTCTAGGAGTCTTCTGGTGGAAACTTAGGGTCTTCTAAGCCTAGGATCATCTCTTCTGTAATAGGAATAATCTGATGACTCCTTTTCCTATTTCTATACCTTTTTACTGCTTTCTCTTGCCTAATTGCTCCAGCTAAACTTTCAAGGACTATACTGAATAGGGGTGTTGAGTGAGTTAACTTCTTTGTCTCAGTCATGACTTTAGAGGAAATGATTTCATGTTTTTCCCCATTAAATATAATGTTGGCTTTAAGTTTGCCATATATAGCCTTTATTGTGTTGAGGTAAGATCCTTCTATATCTTTTTTCTTCAGGGATTTTATCATGAAACCATGTTGAATTTTGTAAAAGGCTTTTTCTGCATCTATTGGCATGATCATGTGATTCTTACCTGTGATTCTGTTTATGTGGTATTATTATGTTTATTGATTTGTTTATATTGAACTATCCTTCCATCTCTGGGATGAAACCATGGTGTATGATCTTTTCGATGTGCTGCTGAATTCAGTTTGAAAGTATTTTATTCAGGATTTCTGCATCTATGCTTATCAGGGATATTAGTTGCTAATTTTCTTCCCTCCCTCCCTCACTCCCTTCCCTCCTTCCTTCCTTCCTGCCTTCCTTTTATTTCTGTTGTTTCCTTATCTTGTTTTGGTATTAGAAGGCTACTGCCTTAGTAGTAGGAATTTGGAAACATTCTTTTCCTTTCTATTTCATGGAATAGTTTGAAGAGCATTGGGGTTAGTTCTTCTTTAAAGGCCTTGTAAAATTAAGCAGTGAATTCATACAGTTCTAGCTTCTCTTTGTTGGGAGACTTTTTTTACTGCTTCAGTCTCATTGCTTGTTATTGATCTATTTAGGTTTTTCATAACCTCTTGGTATCAATTTTGGTAGATAATAGCTATCTAGCAATTTATCCATTTCTTCTAGATTTTCTAATTTATTGGAATATAAGTTTTCAAAATAGTCCTCAAGGATCCTCTGGATTTCAGTGATATCTGTTGTAAACATCCCCATTTTCATCTTTAATTTTGTTAATTAGGATCTTCTCTTTCTTTTTGGTTGGTTTGGCTAAGGGTTTACTGATCTTATTTATCTTTTCAAAGAACCAATTCTTTGTTTCATTTATCCTTTGTATAGTTCTTTTGGTCTAATTTCACTTAGTTCAGCTCTGATTTTTTTTTAAAATTTTGTTAGTTCTTTTTAGTTAAATGACAGTAGAATGCATTTTGATGTAATATACATATGTGGAGTATAACTTCTGATTTTTATTATTACTTTCCTTCTATTGATTTTGGATTTGGTTTGTTCTTGATCTTCTAAAACCTTGAGATACATCTTTAGGTTATTTGAGATCTTGTTTTGATTTTTTAATGTAGGCAGTCATAGTTATAAGCTTCTCTCATAGAACTGCCTTTTCAATATTCCACAGATTCAGGGTATATTGTGTTTCCATCTCCATTTGAGTCTAGGAATTTTTACATTTCCTCCCTGATATCTTCAATAACCCACTGGTCATAAAAAAAGTGTATTGTTCAATCTCCATATGTTTGTATAGTTTCTGTGGTTTCTTTTGCTGTTGATTCCTAGTTTTATTACATTATGACTAAATAAAGTTCCATAAGCTGCTAAAAGAATGTAAGAATGTGTCTTCTTCTGTTGATTGATGTTTTTTTTTTTTTGTCTAAATGACCTATTTATGAAAATGGGATATTGCAGTCACCTACTATTATTGTATTGGGTCCTCTCTGTCCTTTTATGCTGGGTAGTGTTCATTTTATAAAATAGGGTTTACTGATGTTTGCTGCATCTATATATACAGTAATTACATATTCTTGGTGGATTGCTCCCTTCAGCACAATGTACTGGTCTTCTTTGTCTCTTCTGGTTTGAAGTCTGCTTTGCTGGGTATGAGCATAGCTACTCCTGCTTGCTTTCAGACTCCATTTGCATGGAATATTTTTATCCCATTCTTTCATTTTCCATCTGTGTATGTCGTTAATGGTAAGGTATGTTTTTGGCAGGCAGAACAAAACAAAACAGTTGTCTTGTATTCACCATTCTTTGTCTTTTAATAGAAGAATTGAGGCCATTTACATTCAGAGTTATTATTAAAACTTGTATTAATTCTTGTCATTTTATTATTTTTCTAATGTTTGAATCTTTCCTGTATCTCATATGCTTATCTGCTCTTCTAGTGAGATTTATTCTTTCCTGTGCTCTTGTGGTTGTGTTTATCTTCCTCTTCTGTTTGTGAGATTCCTTTAAATATCCTCTGCAATTCTGGGTTAGTGATCATAAATGCCTTTAGTTTATTCTTATCTTGGAAGTTTTTTATTTCTTCCTCCATTCTGAAGGGTAGGTTTGCTGGATATAGTAACCTGGACTGGCAATAATTTTCTTTCACTTAAAAAAACAAAATTCCATGTCCTCCTGGCCTTTAGAGTTTCTGTTGAGAAACCTGCTGTTATTCTGGTGGGTTTGGTTTTAAAAGTGACTTGTTGCTTCTCTCCTACAATTTCATTTTAATATTCTTTCTTTGTTCTGAATTTTTGGCATTTTCACTGCAATATGTTATGGAGAGGTTCTTTTTTGATCATATCTATTTAGAGTTCTAAGTACTGCCAATACTCAAGTATCCATCTAAATACTCAAGTATCCATCTCATCCTCAGAATTTGGGAAATTTTCTGCTATTATTTCATGGAATAGGTTTTCTATGCCATTAGCTGGTATCTGGTATCTCTATTCTTTTCTGAAGACCTGAGAGTCTTAAGTGAGTTGTCCCAGAGATCTGCATTTTTTGTTTATAGTTACTTATTTTTTTCTTTACAACTGTCTGAATCTTCCAATTCATTCGCCTTTTCTTCAAGCCTTGAAATTCTGTTTTCTGCTTGCTCTAGAGTATTGGTTGGGCTTTCCACTGATTTTTTTTTTAATTTGGCTTATTAAGATTTCATTTCTAAGATTTATGTTTAGTTCTTTTCAAAATTTCTATCTCTTCATTGAATTTTTCAACTGTATCTTATAGTGTCTGCATTAACTCAACCAATTATTTTCTGTGTTATTTTGGAATTCATTGATCTTGTTTTAAACCATTCTTTCTATTTTTTATCTAGCATTTCATCCTCTTCAATATCTTTGGAGTCAGTTGGTACTGAGTTATGAACTTTAGGAGGTGTCATGTTGCCATGTTCTTTCATATTTCTTGTATTTCTATGTTAAGATTTGTTTATCTGTTGGGTTGGATTTCTCTTCCACTTTTATGTGAAGTCTTTTTAGGTCACAGTCTTCTCTCTCTCTTTTTTTTTTAATATTTTTTAGTTGACTTAGTTGAACACAATACCTGCTGCCAGCAAATACCTTTATTTTAATGTGGTGTTAAGGATTGAACTCAGGGCCTTGCACATGGTAGGTAAGCGCTCTACTGCTGAACCACAACCCCAGCCCCCATAGTCTTCTCTTGATGATGGGTCTTGGTATAACGGATTGTTGTGAAGTGTTGGATATATTTCTATATGGGTTTCATAGTACAGTTTCTTTGATAATACTTTGGTGGCAACTAGTCCACTTTGACTCGATATGTACTATGTGTAAGCCTGAGGATCCTTCTTTCTCTGTAAGTCTCACAAGAATGGGATCTTTTTGTAGATCAAGCAATTGTGTTGTAGACAGTGGAGGTTATGTTGACACCCTCTGTGATTGCTCCTCTGATCTTTTCAACACTGTTTATCCAAAAAGGACATGGGGCAATCTATGCTGAAGCCCCTCAAAGGTGTGGTATCCACAGCCTTTGAGTTATTTCTCTCTGCTATTGCTTAGGGGTGAATGTCCAGAAATGGGTCTTCAGGGCCACTTGGTACCTACTTGGGGCCAGAGGTTGACTGGGGATTTTTATCTTCCTTCTTTTTTTTTTTCTTTTCTTTTCTTTCTTTCTTTTTTTTTTGTTGTTGTTGCTGGGGATTGAACCGAGGGCCTTGTGCATGCAAGACAAGCACACTACCAACTGAGCTATATCCCAAGTCCTTTGTCTCCTTTCTGTATGATTACTTTTATAAAATAATTTTGACTTATCTTACATTTTAAAACTAAATAGTGGCAAGATTAAAATTCTTCACTGAAATAAAACTTCATATTGACTTAAAGAATTCTTATATTCATTTATATCACATATTATTTCAAAATAATTTGTTCACCCTTAGTTAAAACATGTTACTAGAAGGTACTCAATAAATATCTATTAACTGAATACTTGAGGTGACATAAGAAATTAGACAAAATGTAAAGTAAAAATTATAACACAATGAATTCTATGTAAAAGAAATGGAGTTAGTACTGTCAGTACTGTCAATCAAAGGAAGCTGAAGGATGATAGATTATCAGATATATGAATATTATTATACTTGGACACTGATTCTACAAAAAGGGAGACAGAGTGGGTCAATAAAATGAAAGCACTCTTCTTAGATAATGGAATTATGCAATTTCTATTGAGTTTTAATTAGGAGAGTTCTTTCCTAGGTATGCAATCATAGTACTAATCAATCACATAATATTATTTATGTTGCAAATTACTTTGGCAATTTAAGCTTAAAATTTATATTGTATGTGTAGCTTTAAATATTGGCTACTTTTGTTAGACAATATAATAGACAAGTTATGGTTATACTTTTGAAACAAATACATCTTTAGAAAGCACAATAAAGAGCACATATGTATAAGAATACTCTTAAATATTATTTTGGGGCTTTGCTTCTCATCAGCAAGACGTACTTTTATAGCAGAGGTCAAAATCTTTTCTAAGTAATATGTATATGCTGGTTGTCGAATATACATTTTTAACATCTATATCTTAAACTCTACATTTTTTAATTTATCCAATTTTCCTACTTCACGCCAAGTAGAACTTAAACTTTGCACAAAATTGAGGAAATCTTATGTTAAAGGATAGAATAACCCTGAATAAATCTCCCTTGCTTTTTCTGAGCAGCTGCAAACCTAGTCAATGGTTCCCAAGGGAGTGGCAAACAGAATTAAAAATCTCATAATATGCCCCCAGATAATTGCGTTTTCCCTTTTTATTTAGAAACACTCACTGAAAAACCCTGTTTCGAGTGTGATGTGGCAAGAAAGTGAGCAGTAAAGCCAGGGAGGGCATTTATGGGGTGTCTGGAAAATGCTAGCACATGGGTAGGGTTCGCGTGGAGCTCAGGGCCCAGGGCTGAACACCAGTAGAGATGACCTGGTTGGGCTGTTTTCATTTTTTTAGTTTTTGAAGGGACTCCAGTCATTTAAAGTTTTCTCATGTTGTAATGAGCTTACCCACGTGAATGGTTTACATTACGGAAATGGAAAAGATTTCATGTATAAGTTCAGAAGCCAGTAGACATTCACAGTATTGTATTCTGAACCCTAGATGGTTCTAGAAGGAATAGCTAATGCTGAGTTCTTGAGAACCTAAGAATAATCCCATTCCCCAGTCTTTCTTATGACAACAAAAATACTAACCGATTCTGCAAAAGTCCCCCTCCCAGCCTGGACTGCAGCAGCAGGTCCCTGTGGGGGTGCAGTAGCCGTTGCGACAAAGCCGGGAGCACTCTGAGTTCAGGGTCTGCGCAGGTTGTATGGAGGCTCTGCATTCCGTGGGCATTACAGGTCTGTACAAAAGACAAGAGTTGACATTGTATTTTGGTTGAAAATCAGTATTGGAGTGAAATCTAATGGTTTTGTAGTTTAGTCTACATAGCACGTAAGACCTTTCTTTTTTAAGTGACTCAGTCAACCTGCAACTTTGGAAGAATGGAAAAAATACATACCAGTGAGGAAACAAAATAATCAGTCCCGAACCCAAGTGAACATATTGAACATTCTAGAAACTTTATCACAATCAATTCATTGATGAAAATGTAAATTTAATTATAACGGCATTTTATATTTGGTAGCTAGAATTTCTAGTGATTGCAATTTGAAAAATAAAATGTATTTATATTTTTAAACTTTTCCACCCAGATCTAAAAAAGTTTAAGGATAGTACCTGAGATATTATATTTAGGGAGAGTACAGTTTCTCTTGCTTTGGTCTGCTCAGCAATATTACAGGGCTGTAGGCATTCATCAAAATGAACACTTGCAGCCTAAATAGTTTAGGAATCTATATTTGGTTTCACTTTACATTTCTTCTGAGATTATTTTTTTTGAAAGGTTGCCATAATATTTATGTATGTGTGTATTTGTATTGTTGGGTCAAAGTTCAAACTCTGCAATGCAAAAGGCCTGCATATAAAATGGAGATTTTTTTTATGTACATATGCACTGAAATCAAATTATTTTATTTTAATATGTGTGAAATAATTAGATTTTATCCTGTTATGGAGAAAATGGAAACATCTTATTTGCCATGTAAAAAGTCATGGTTTTTGTTTTCATTGTTCTACAACTAACTGCCATTATTTATAGAGGAAACCAAGAGCTTCCAAAAGATTTTCATGGTTCCCCTGTTTTTGTAACATTCTTACTCAGTCTGAGTCAGGCTGGCCTCTGGGTCACAACTGCTCATTACCTAACCTTGGTGGAAAACGTGGCACTTTCAATGGTACTGAAGGCCCGAGTGTGGTCTGCAGGCTCTTTCAGTTCAGGCTGTAAAGGAATGTCATCATCATCAAGTCACTGCATTAGGGTGGCCAAAGCAGGTCCTTTAAAAGACTTATTTTCTTTTAGTGGTGCTAAGGATCAACCCAAGGCCTCCTGCATAGTAGGCAAGTGTTTTGCAACTGAGCAATACCCCCAATCCAGCTGGGGTCCTTAAGAACCAAACAAAGAAGGTGATCATTATAGATCAGATCACCACAAGAGGTAAATTACACAGCTTCTTGAGATAAGCAAATAATTAAGCCCTGGAGAGTGTTTTCTTGAAACTGGTTACCTTGTTATGTCCCTATAGCAATGGAAACAGTGATAATAATTTGGGACTTGACCTCAGGCTTTTTCTACAATGACTCAAAACCATATATATTAAAAGCCAAAATACAAAACATGTAGAGCAACGTCTCTAGTTCCTCTTCCCATTAAAGTTCTACTCTGTTGAAGTCCTGGGTTTGCAACCAACATAGCAATTCTGAAAACTCTCATGAATCTAGTCGCCTCTTATTTAAATCTGGAAATGGTCAATTCACATGAAAGGACCTTAAGGAGTTCCATAAACAGAACATATTTCCATTCAGAAAGCATTCAATGTTTTCCTGTTTCCCCAAGGAGTCTTTTTGGAAGAAAGGAGGGACTGGGATAGGGAAGAGAAAATGTTAAACAGTTATACCAAGAAAAGTAAGGACATTATCTTCCCTGCCTTCTGGTTGTTGTTAAGGACCCCATATTGGCTCTATTTCTGTCCCATAAAATTCTTATTTCGCTTGTGAGATGATGTGGCATTTCTGGCCACCCGAAAGGCAATTTTTCAGATCTTTGAATCCCAGGCTAGGATCATTTATGACGTGGCATTCAGTAAATGGGGACTGTTCTAATCTTACCAGTAACTGATAGTATACAACTCTGTGTATCTAATTTCTATTCATTATCACTTGTTCACTTTACTTATGACTCATTTAAGAAAAGATAAGCCGGAAGTAGAGTTACTAACAAAGATATTACAAGTTGTGGGTGACGCAAGATTTTCAGGCACACAGCTTACACACCGTGCACAAGATAGTTTAGACCTGAGGAGATAACTCTGAAGAGAAGACATACTTTAGATAAGGAATGTAGGCAGATTCAGTATAACAGCAGTAACTAGAGGTGAAGTGTCCAGGGGACACTGATTACTGTGCAGAGGGGAGATGAATGAGAACATGATAGGAGAGTTCTTTAGGGGAGAGCAGTTCTTTAGTTCTTTAGGGCAGAGCAGGGGAGGGTAGAGTATATCACCCTTATTGGCCTACTGACCAAACATTCACCTACGTGGAAACTCAGATTATGGAGGGAATTCTGAATTATTTTTTTCTCAAGATTTATTAAATGCCTATCTGCACATACAGCTGTTTCATACTTGGGCTTCTTTATTTCCAGTTGTGTAAGACTGGAGGGCTGTCATGTCTAAACATTTGAATTCCCTCAAGGTTTTTTATTTTTATTTATTTTATTTTTTGCATTACAATTCTTAATATACCTTTACACCTCAATTTATCATATCTCTGATTGTATATAAGGTATGTTGACACTAAATTCACGTCTTCATGCATGTATTTTGTATAATGATGAGGGTCTCCCCTTCCACCATCCTTGCTATTCCCCTTCTCCCTCCCTTTCCCTCCCACCCCTCTTCCCTATCTAGAGGTAATCTTCTTCCCTTGCTCTCCCTCCCTACCCCAGTTTGAGTCCCCCCCCCTTATATCAGAGAAGACATTCCGCATTTGTTTTTTTTTGTGGGGGGGGGAATTGGCTAACTTCACTTAGTTTTAATGTAAATACCTGAGAAAGTTATCTTCTTTTTCTTTTATAATTTGGTAACTAACATTCCTCATTTAGCATGTTAAATAACTCTTCTCCCTCTTTTTAAGACTGTTATTATACTAGGGCTCCCTTAGCATGAAATTTACATGACAGATTTCCCATCTCTTAAAGAATTCTTTGTCTTATAAGGAATGAATTATTCTATCTCCCTTTCCCCTTCTCCCTTGAAGGGAAAGTCTTCTGTGGGAGGAGTTATATACTCCATTGTCTTCAGCTCCTGTGCTCTTCATGGGGATAAGACACCACAGGGCCTGTATCCTCATGGAGACATGGAGGGGAAGATGGATGGGTAGCCGCAGAAGCTTGCTGTAGTGTGATCTTCGTTTTATTAACAGGTGCACACAAAGTCTCATAGGAATACAGATGAGGGTGGAATTGTTTTAGGATAGGGAGGAAAATGCCATCTATCTATAGTTTCAAATTGTAAGTAGTGGAAGAAGACACACCACTTTGGTGGTTGTATATAGAGAGATGACACTAGAGTTAGGAAAATACTGTATAGACGGTCAATAAATATTTATTAAATTGAATATTTATAGTAGTAATTTTCTCAAATAAACTCTGTGAGAATAAATATTTCCTTTCTTCTCCTCATTTCCCCAGGACCAAGAAGAATATGTAGCCCATGGAAAATGCTTCATAAAAATCTATTGAAGGAATGAATAAAATTAATAAGAATATGAAATTTTAAAAGGGTATTTGTTTCTTTTTTATGCTATTAGATTAATACAATTTAGAAAGATATCATTAAAATCTAATCGCTAGACTTTTGTATCACAGACCTAATACTAAAAACATTTGCTGTCTTTCTAGTGCCTAAATTAACTCAATTCTTATAAAATTCTTCTAAGACATAGCTAAATTTTAAACAATGCATTTTTATCCTAGTTAGTAAACAAAAGGTCAAAAAAATCAGGGTATGCTTGGACTTAAGAGATAGGATTGTTTTCTAGACGAGAATTAAAGTCAATGCATTTACATTCATTTTTCATATTTGGCAAAGTCTGACAAAGACTGGTGACCCCCACCACTTCTCTCTACACAATGTTTGTTATGGTGACAGTCTCTCTTCCACTAAGAACATGCCCCCTTTATGTAAAATGAGGAGGTAAGAGAATGCAGCAGTTCAGGGAGATTTTGTTCCTAGAATCAGACCATCTTAAATATACATAGATACTACATGTTCAGACCTAATGGGATCGAATCAAAAATCTCCAGTATGAATCTGTGACAGATTAACTCATTTTCATACTTATTTTTATTAGATTGGAAAATTGGATGTTTAGTTTATATTTAATAAGAATCATTTAAATAGTTGTTCTTTTAAGCAATTACTTTCTAAGCCTTTGGACTCTTAGCTCTCCTGAATAGAATCAGAAATAGGTTTCGAAATAGAAACTTAGCCAAGAGGATGTTTAGGTTTGCAGTAAAGAAAATATTGAGCCCATTTGTTGACAGCTATCTCCACAGCCCTGGAACTTAATTTAAATCAGAAAAACATATTTCCTAATCTCACATGACGAATAATGAAACACTGAGGGCCTGGTGCAGAAAACAGCCCAACATTCCTTAATATATAAAGCATTGTTTTCAGAAATTGAAGACAGTTTTTTAGAAACCTACTTTGGCTGGCTCTGTGCAGTGGTGCAAAGGTTTGGATACTTTCTTGAAGCAGAGAAGTTGGGATGCTTGAGTAATTTAAAACACACATGGTATGTGATGACTTTTGTGAACAGGAAAGGCCAACGGTGAATGTCCCTGGGTCGTGGGATTATGGGTGGTTTTCATTGAATGACATTTAATCAATGGACAAGTAAATCAAGGGATGCAAAGTCCTTTGTGAATGTGTGTGGAAGAGCTGGGATTCATCCCATCTGAGTAGGCTGGCCCCTCAGAGTGAGCATGCAAAAATCTATTTTGTCTTTCACAAAAAGGAAAAGGGGTTCATTCTAAGATTTTTGTTAGGTGTCCAGATTTTAAATTCATTTTGTTGTAAAACAAGATCTATAGATTATGCATAATATGCTTTCATAAATTCTGATTCGTTGGAGGTTTTAGGAGATGTAATAATTCTACAGCCTCTCAGCAATCTCTAGAGGTGGGAGTTGGGGGGAAACTTGATGTAAGAACTGACTTCTTTTTTTTTGGTACTGGGGTACTGCTATATCCCCAGCACCCCCCACCCTTTAAAAAGATTTTGAGGCAGAGTCTCATTAAGCTGCTTAGGGCCTCTGTAAGTTGCTGAGGCTGGCTTTGAACCTGTAGTCCTCCTGCCTCAGCCTCCTGAGTCACTGTGGACAAGCATGCACCACTGCACTCATTTTATTCTTTATCCATAGTCACACTGGGACACATGGAAAAGTGTTTCCTACACCTGTAACATATTTAAAATGATTTTCCTTCCATGCTTTTTCCCTTTCTCATGAGTTAGGAAAAATCTGTAAGTCTACTAGAGTCCCTGTTCAGCAGCATGAACGTGACCAGGGAGTTTCTTAGAAATGCAGGATCTCAGACCCTACTCCAGCGCTACTGAGTTCAGTTCAGACCAGACAGAGTTCAAGTCTGTCAGGTGATTCATATGCATGTTCAAGTTTGAGAGGCACTATTCTAAATCAAGATCATTTTCAGCCAGGAGCAACGAATGTGGCTATTAATTAGCATGTTCAGGAGCTTCCAAGAACAGAATGCTCTGAGAACTTATAGTTGGGTGGAGTCTCTCCTCTGGACAGGGAGGCAGTCTTTCTCTGTCCCAGCAGATTCTCTGTGTAATGAATTTCCCCACTGTAAGCAGTTTGGTACACAATGATCATCTGAACAACCCATTATTTTAAAAGCTAAGACTCAGCACTTTTACCTCAAAAAGAATAAAGTGGAAAATGCCTTGTGATGGGACATTTTCCTGTTCCTGTTCCTTGAGGCAGTGCCACAAGCACTGGATGATAACTGCTGGGTCATCTTTTAAATGCTCATCTTAGTGGCTTTCTCCAAGGTCAATACACAGAGTGATTGTCTCCCCTCATAACTGTCTTTAGTTTGCTCACTGAAATCTTTTTCCTGGACACATCAACATTTTTCTTTTCTGTGTCAGTTTACTCACGAGGAAGAGAATTCAGGATTTGGATGGATTAACAATATATTTTGTGACTATATTTGGTCATTTGGTCATAGATTTTGAACGGAATTTGACATTCAAATTCATTTGGGGTGTTAGGAATCTCATGCACTTATAAAACAACCATATTATAGGTAGAAGAGGAGAGGAAAGGGAATCTATTTATTATAATCATGCAATTTTGATCCCGCTGGGATGTCATGTGTGGATAGATGGCAATACAATTTTCCTAACAGTATTTTTCTCTTTGAAACATACCAAGAAATCAAATGCCATTTCTTTGACATTATATCATATGTTCGTTGCAGAAATACTGTTCTATATATTTCCAAGTAAGCCTGACATTAGAATAAAGGCAAAGAATACTTAAATTCGAGAATAGCTCTGAATGTACAGTACATATCATATTGAATTTTTTTTTTCACTTGTACTATATATTTCTGAAATTCTAAGTTAAGATGGAGAAAGTCAATGTTCTATCTTACTTCTGGATAGGTCTAAAAATTTCTTTGTTTTGAAACATGCTGAAAAAAAAACAGGGGCTGGGCCTCAGCTTTCTTCAGCTGATCAACTCTATCTTCATTTTGTGGTTTTCTGAGGTTTAGGTCTCTTCCCTCACATGTCAGACTCACTCACTTCATCTGATCACTAAGCCTGCTGTCTGGCTGTAACACCCGGACACCTCGGACTGAGTTGTTGCTAAGTTCAAAGGAGACAGAAGTCCACACAGGTATGGCTGCATAGTGCTAAAAAAATGACCAGAAATTTCACAAATACCTCTTTAATTTTGTTCTATGGTTAAAGATGCAACCATACGAAAAGCAACTGCTGAAACCACTTAGATTTTTTAAATAACTTCCATGTTAATTCTATCTCCATGACAGAGGTCTGGCTTTGCCCTTCCCAAATTTAAAAGATCAGGAAATATATGAGGGATCAAACAGCTTTCACACTGCAACTAGTCACAGACAGTACTGGAACTCTTTCCTGCCCTAATATGGGAACACTCACCTGGCCTTCTTACTTCAGGAAAAGATAACAAGGAACCCACATTTCAGGCCCTATTAATCTCACTATGCAATCATCATCACCTCAATACGCACATATCTGAAAAGGAATATATCCAACACTAAATTTATTAGCTTAACTCATTGTCTATAGTTCCATGGAAAATAAGGATATGAAATGTTAATAAGATTTCTTAAAGGAAAAACCTGGGAGAAATGATAAACAAAATAATATTATCTACTGCTAGATAAAAAGACAAGGTCTAGTTTTTCAACTTTCCTTAGCTATTTGTTACATTATGTTTGCATAATGATATCCGAACTTCCGAGATTGGTCGACTACAATTATTAGTGGTAAATGTAAAATAATAGATGCTTCTACTTTAATTCAAAGCACATGTTCCTGAAAAATCTTTCACATAATAAGGTCTCATAGATTTCCTGATATATTTCCTGTTCTGGATAGGATTTGTGTCTTCCTAAATTCATGTCAAGGACTTAATTCCCAATGTGGTAGCAGGTGGGCCTTTGGGAGGTAATGAGGTTTAGGTGACTTCCTGAGGTTGGAGTCTCCCAAATGGGATTAGTGTCTCTGTCTAAAAAAGAGAACTTCCCACTCACTCTCCATGGTGTGATTCAGTGAGAAGGCTGCTGCCTACAAGCCAGGACGAGAACCTTCCCAGAAATCTGACCAAGCTGGCACCTGATGAGAAATCAATGTCTGTCATTCAAGCCAGACAGGTATTTAGTTATAGCAGCCTAAGCTGGCTGTAAGACAAGGGTTTATGGGAAAATCCAGATCTGTGCGATGCTGTAAGTAAAGCATTAACAAAAACAAAAGTTACTACCTTGGGAGATAATTTGGGCAACTCAGCAGCTCAGCAGTAGGTGGAGGCTGCCTGGGGAGATTGAAAACAAAGCCCAGCATGGTGGCACAAGCCTGCAGTCTCAGCCACTCAGCAGGCTAAGGCAGGAGGATCACAAATTTGAGGCCAGCCTCAACAACTTGGTAAGATCCTGCCTCAGAATTTAAAAAATTTTATAAAGAGGCTGGGGATATAGCTCAGGAGTAGAGTGCTTACTTAGCATACCTGAGGCCCTGGGTCCAGTACTCACGGAAGGAAGGAAGGAAGGAAGGAAGGAAGGAAGGGAGGGAGGGAGGAAGGAGGAAGGGAGGGGGAGGGAAAAAGAAAGGAAGGAAGAAAGAAGAAAAAAAATTAGGCAAAACCAAGATGGCGATGGAAGAGGAGCTTCGAACTCAGCAAGAAGTACAACCCACAGAGAGCCATGTCGGGCTGGGGATGCCTCTTTGGGGTGCAAAGACCAATAGACCACTTTTTTAAAAAAGATTATTTTTAGTTATAGTTGGACACAATATCTTTATTTTATTTATTTATTTTTATTTGGTGCTGAGGATCGAACCCAGGGCCTCGCCCATGCTACATGAGCGCTCTACCACTGAGCCACCACCTCAGCCCAATATATAGCACTTTTTATATGAACACCGGCTATGAAGGTTATGCCTGGGCAACAGCTGGGCTCAGGATGTTCTCTTTTCCTTAACATTCTGGCTACACTTCCCTGTAAGTTACAGAGTTTTCATGTTGTGCAGAGACATGAAAAGCTACATGTGATTCATATATATATATATTTATTTTCATACCGGACAGACATCACTTTCTTTCATATATGAGATTAACAGTGTTAAAGAAAATATCACTGTAGTAGAACAGCGTGGGGCTTAGAGGCCAAATCATAGTGAGTTTCACCTACCTCAGTACCTTCTACCTCAGGCCATTCATTCGGCAATATATAATGTGTAAAGTTCTGGCGTGGATTTTTGTTTTTTGTTCTAAAGTGTTATTATCTCAAAAAATATTTTTTATGTTTTTGATAATAAGTGCAATCTCCCAGCAGTAAAATGAGCTCCTGGGGGGATGGACCACGTTCTCATTTATGTTCTCCCTCCATAGCACATAACACTATCTTGAACACAGGAAGTACATAAAAAAATAAATGCGGACTCATTAAATCAGAAACCTTGCATTATATTTGTATTTGCTTTTATATGAGGAAAAAAACCTGAAAAATTAGGGTATAATCAAAAAGTCAATGCCATCGCTTCCTAATTATCCTTTTAACTTAAATGTTTAATTCATAAAACATGATTTATAAAAATGTTATAGTTCTAAATTAAAAAAAAAACATCTGTAATTGGAAAAATAGGCATTTTTAATGTGCATGAAACATAATACCAGTGGGTTTTGTTCTAAATTTATCCATTTTTTTGAGACAAAATTAATTCAGGATAGTGACACTAATATTAGTAAGTAGAATAAATAGCACTTTGATTACAACGTAATTAAAAAACTTAAAGAATGCCGTATTTTTCTTTTAGAAATCCCCTGAAAAATAAAGTCTTATGTCTTTTCCTCCACCCAAGAGCAACAGATCTACCAGTGTTTATTTATTTATTATATGAAGGTACAAATTTAAAATATCATTAAATGCTTTAAAGGAAAATTAAAATTTGAAACAAGATTTTGTCCTACAAAAGAGCCCCCAAATGTCAGTTTACATTTTCTCTCAAGACAATTTCAGTGGCAAATTAAAAAAATATATATATATATATATTTTTTTTTTGGTACCAAGGATTGAACTCAGGGGCACTTGACCACTGAGCCACAACCCCAGCCCTATTTTGTGTTTTATTTAGAGACAGGTCTCACTGAGTTGCTTAGTGCCTCACCATTGCTGAGGCTGGCTTTGAACTTGCGGATCCTCCTGTTCTCAGCCTCCTGAGCAGCTGCGCTTACGGTGTGTGCCACCAAGCCCAGCAAATTCCAAAATTTTGATGTTATACTTATTGATTCATTTACCAATGTTTAGAAAAAGAAGTAATTTAAGCAAGAAATGTTTTAACTCAACCCAAATGAATTAGTAACAAAATGACGCTAAGATGCAGGTATTTTCTTTGTACGTTATGCCTTCCTATAGAAAATGTCTTTTTACAAAATCTGCCTGCCTTTCCCTCAGGTACTGCAATATGATGTGTCAAGGCCTTTCAGTACAGGTCTTTCAGAAGGACTAATGACATCAGACTTGCAGCATTGTCCCCAAAGGAAGAATGGTGGGGGAGGGAATGGGAATTAAAACAAATGCTTGTGGGCATTTGACAATAAATGAGTCTCATTTTAAAGAAGGTATTCTTCCTTATTCACATTCTCTGCTTTATACACATTTCAAAAAATTCGATTTCTAAGTACCTATCAATTGTTTTCATAGCAATTTTTAGTTACTAAAAGTGCTAATATCCCAATATTTCAGAACTGATAAGAAAGAATATAATTAGTATAAAGCAAAATTCCTTTGAATGCTGGGATCATGTCACATCTCCAAGAAACAGGGAAATATGTATCAGAAGACATATATAGTCTCACCATTAAAAAAGCGATAAGTATGTGAGATGTAGATATGTTAATTAGCTTCATGTAATCATGTAATCATTTCACATTTATCAAAACATTGTGCAGTATAGTTGTTTACCCCTCTAGCTTTTTGAGGTTTCAGTTACTTGCGATCAATCATGATCCAAAATATTAACTGGAAAATTGCAGAAATAGACAATTAATACATTTTAAATAGATTTTTATTACAGCATATTGTTATAATTGTTTCACTTTGTTATTGTTGCTGTTAATCTGTCACTGTACCTGATTTATAAAATAGGCTATCATAGGTATGTATGTATTGGGGAAAAAGAAAGCATACATATAGAGTTTGGTACTATCTATAGTTTAAGACATCCACTAGAGGTCTTAGAACATATTCTCCAAGAATAAGAGGAGACACTGTACACTAGATCATATACTGTTTTTATAAGTCATTATACTGCAACAAATCTGGGGAAAAATAAAGTTTAGATTCATCTTAATGGCTGTGGGAAATCAACAGGGAAGAAACAGAATTAGTTGTGCAATTTATAAATATAAATCTATTAGCATTTTGAGAATAGGCATATGACTATTTTTTAAAAAAAGACATATGAAGTGTTTAAAAGTAACATGGGGGCTGGGGCTGTAGGTCAGTGGCAGAGCACTTGCCTAGCTTGCGTGAGGCACTGGGTTCGATCTTCAGCACCACATAAAAATAAATAAAATAAAGGCATCCTGTCCGTCTACAACTACAAAAAAAAAAAAAGTAACATGGATGGTAGCCAGGTACAGTGGCACAAACCTGTAATCCCAGCTACTTGGGAGGCTAAGGCAGAGAGATCACAAGTTCCAGGCCAGCCTTGGTAACTTAGTGAGACCCTCGGCAACTTAGCAAGACACTGTCGCAAAATTAAAATTAAAAAGGCCGAGGGCGGGGGTAGAGAGCCCCTGGGTTCAATCCCCAGCAAAGCAGGATGGTTATGGTTTTTTTTCACAAGTTATTTTATAATATCTTCTATTTATTAAAGAAGACTAAAACAATACAGAAGGTGGTTCAGTGGAAGACAGAAGGGGAGGGAAAAAGAAAGTTCTGGGGATTGAAATGAAGAAAATTATATTCTATGCACTTATGAGTATGTTAAAATGAATCCCACTATTAAGTATAACTATAATATGCTAATAAATAACAAGAATAAAAATATTTTTCTATTCATTTTAAAATAGGAAATGTCCCTATGTAACATTGCAGGTATTGCCTGAGTATATTTAAGTGATCCCTGTAAGTACACACACACACACACACACACAGATAGACACATACATAAACATACATATGCAAATCTTGCTACAGTATGAATAAAATTTTAGTTACACTAAGTCCATTACCATATATTATATATGTACGTTATCCATTCATTGGAAGTTCTGACTTTGATCTTTCCCAATTCTTTGATAAAATATCTTTGAAATTTCAGATGCTATGTGGCAGCTTAGGAAAGATTTGTCAGAAAGGTATTTTACCACACATGAAATATAGTATATAAGGAATGAAATACAAGCAGGCAGATAACTGTGCATCCATTTTTGGTTACTGGAGATGCAGAATTAACAATAATAGCAAAAAATGTGGAAAATGCTTCCTTGTCTTTCAGACTCCAAATCCACCATGCTGAATGGATTTTTATAGGGCATGTACTTGTTCATGACCTCTAGTGTTAAGAAATTCGGTCATGTTTGAAAACTGGTCCCTGGTGGAGCCTGTATCCCTGTTAATAGCTGAAAGGTCAATGGAGCTGCTAAACAGTTTGTATTACTGCCAGGGTGGCCATGAAAACACCACCTGCTGCAAGAGGACTTGGCAGCTGGGTCAACAGGCACTGTGGGAATTTATCAACTTAGGGGGCCACTTGCATAAAACTTGGGCTGATGAATTGGGACTAGACTGGCTTATTGGGCTAAAGCTGCTCTATTATGTATGACTTTCTTTACGATGAGAGAGCTGCCTGCCAGCTCCCTGAGACACATGCAAAGGATAAACAGAACCCATTTCCCCTTATGAAGTGATTGTTTTGGAGGAAAAAAAAATCAGTCCTGCAGCATCCAACGTCAGAAGGAATAGGATGACGATATTAAGAAAGAATAAATAAAGGGTGTAAGTGGCACCTCGGAGGGGGAGGGCAGGCGTGGGGAAGGAGACGTGAGGGGCAGTTTTGATATTAGTCATGGAGGAGTTTGGAAATACCACATTTCTATAAAATGACCTCTCAAGCCTGGAATTTGCATTGTTAGTTTATTGACTCTTAAGGAAATGGTCTGCGGGACGTGATTGGGCAACAGATAAGCAACATGCTGAAATATAATAACAGTGGGTACAAAGTAAGTGAATCAGCATGGTTCAGAATCACTTTGCCTTACAGATTCCTGGAGAAATAAACCCTAGAAACATTTCAAAAGTAAAAGAAAGAAAGAAAGAAAGGAAGGAAGGAAGAAAGAAAGAAAGAGAAAGAAAGAAAGAGAGAGAAAGCAAGCAAACGTCATTTGGTTTAGGTTCATCTGAAAAAAAATGTTGAAGGACCATCTGTTCATAATTGACAGAAAAAAAAATGTGTTCAGTAGAAATAAAGCTTGGAAGTTACATAACTCTGTCAGAGTTCTTTAATTCCATCCTCCAGGACCATTTGATTAATTCTGAAAAGATTTAGTAAAGACCAAGAATCAATGATGAGACTTGGACATTTGAAAATTAGATATTAAATCCTCATTAAACCTCCATGGACCTCTGGATCCCAATTTTGGAACTAAGAGAACCTCAAATGTTGAGAAATTACCTGAAAATAATTATAAAAATGAATGGAAAAAGCACCATTAATACTAAAGATTTATTTAATAGGCTTTAAATACATTATTCATCTCTTTGGGGCCTTCTGTGGAAATGTGGCAGGGAAAGAATGATCATCTGTACTTTTTTGATGTCAACAGGGCACAGTAAGTGAAATGACATGGGCAGATCCCATCTGAGGAAGATTCAGAGAGTAGACAATTGACTCTGTCCTACTAGGACAGCCTTGCTCCTGACCAGTCCAGCAGGGCACTACTAAGTGGAACTGGAAGTAGTGCCCAGATTCTGTGCTCGGTATATGGAAACCTATTTGTCTATCAGGTCAGGGCATGCTGAACTCAGTACTACAGACATTTTGGAACCCTGGGAGCTGGGTGAGCCAGCCAGGTGACTGGAATTGACTTGATGATCCTACCTCCATTCTGTCATGAGATGTGACTGCTCCATCCCCAAGGATATCTCATAAGTGTGTTCAAAGTTCTGACATGAAGGCAAATTCATTCCTGTGCTGTTTTCTTACAGATATTTTTTTTTTCCTTACGTTCTTTCTGAAGGCTAGGTAAGCCTGAGGGAAATATGGTTGTATTCTTTTATTTTTGAATTTTCTTTTTTGTTTCATAGTAAGTAATGACATTTGATGTTCACTGCAGGTTATCTCACCTTCCTTTTCTGGGAAGGCGGACCTACTGTAAATGACCTGAAGCTTATGTAAATGGTTAGGTAATTCACAGCCTTGGACCAAATTGTCCTTAACTGGTTGAAGTGGTAATTTTGGAATCTCCTCTGCTTTTGCCTCAATGACTCAAGAGATATTGCATATGATTATGTATGACTTTATCTCATTGTGTGTGTCTAGAAAAAACCATTAAAAAAGCATAAATCCTACAGTAAAAATGTAACTTCTTGAAATAAAAAAAAATATAATTTGGTATTTTTCTTTTCCAGGGCCACAAAAGCTATTGATGTTTGAAAGTTATTGTGAAAACATTATTCTTACAAGTTTGGGGGCTTCTCCACAAGAATACAATTAAGAGCTTAATTTGAGTTAGATTTTTACATAACAAGGAATGCCTTTATATTGTTCTCTTTTTAAAGTTGATGTTCTCTAAATTCTGCCTCAAAGGTTTTGAAAAAACAATTTTGCTGTGATGCCGACATCCTGAACACTACTATGCTAGTAATTAGCTCATATTTCCAAAATAATCCTGTTCACATACTTAAGTGTCTGCTTATAAAGAACTTCAACTCATCTAGGGAGAAATACTATAATAATAAACGTTGGCGTCCAAATCGAAACAGCATGAGGCTCCCAACAAATGTTTATGAAAACATTAGTTTTCTTATAGTCGGTTGGATTTTAAAGTGTTTGCCTATGCCTGTGTCCAAGGACGGTGTCTTAGGGACTCTGTCACTTCCCCCACCTCCTGAAAAGCAAACACAGATCCTAACCCTGGCCCCACACATGACATGACTCACCAGAAACAGGCACCATAATGAGAAGTCAGGCTTTCAGGATGTCACTCTGAGACCACCCTACTAGAGGGGGCCCTAAGATCACAAGCCAAGGTCCCTTATGGCAACCCTGGTAATTAGACACTAATAATAGACTGAAGGTGTAAAATCCACCTCCACTCACCAACAGACTAAACAAACCAGATGAAGACAGATTTTTTTTTTTTTTTCTGTGAGAAGGGAGACTTCATTACAATACGACCAGGAAGCTTGCAAAAAGCACATCGACTTTGACAACATAATGGAGCAACAATGAGTATTTTGGAACTAACTGCATTAGATCTGAGTGAAATCCCTACACCTCATTAAAAATCATTAGAAAGCTGCTATTTCATGAATTAACATTAGTTTAAATTTTATTCTTAATGTTGCCAATTTCAACAAGTACCTGGTCTGATAGTTTTTTCATTCATTTATTTGCTTTTCTTAAAGAGGACACTGGTTTCACACTCAAAAAGAAAAAAAATAAAATCCCTACCATGTATGGATGGATAATTTTCCCATTGTGAAAGATAACGTGTACTTTCAAATAGGGAAAGCAATGCTATCAGCATGTGACATGTGATACTGGCCAGAGACCATTCAAAACGGGGCTTATTCTTTTTCTTTCTTTTTTTTCATTTTCTTCTTCTTTTTTTGGTACTGGAGATTTAACCCAGGGGCACTATACCCTCAGCCCTTTTTTTTTTTTTTTTTTTTATTTTGAGTTAGGGTCTTACTAGGTTCCTGAAGCTGTCCTTGAACTTGTGATCCTCCTGTCTCAGCCTCTAGAACTGCTGGGATTACAGGCATGCACCACTGTACCTAGCTAAAATGGGTTATTCTTCTTTTTGTTCTGCAGTAGACAATGTCAACCTATATTTCCCCCCCGGGAAAGAAAGGGCTTTATTGTATAAAAAGGAGAAGAGGACATGCGTTTTGTTAGTCAGTGGCTCTTTCAGGAAAACACACACAACTGACAATTTACAGATAGTAATTTAAAAACGGAACTACGTCAATGCCTTTGGTCAACTTTTCAAGGAATGCCTTTATATTGTTCTCTTTTTAAAGTTGATGTTCTCTAAATTCTGCCTCAAAGGTTTTGAAAAAACATTTTTGCTGTGATGCTGACATCCTGAACACTACTATGCTAGTAATTAGCTCATATTTCCAAAATAATCCTGTTCACATACTTAAATCCTGTTCACAAACTTTTCAGATTATTAGAATTTATTCTCTTGAAAGAGACTTAAAATTCTACAAAATTCATGCAGGAGCAATCTGGTATTTGCAGCATCATTTTGTTAAAGAGTAAGAACTCTTAGGTCTTGCAATATAGTGAGTTTTTTCTAAACTTCTAACTAATGTCTATTTAACATAATTTTAGCAACTTCTGGTACTTTGGGTCTCATGCATGAAATTAACAACTGATTAATGATAATTTAAGCTGATGGGCAAGTTGTATGTTGAGATGGGAGAATGGGAAGGAGCAGGAGCAGGGTGAACATATTCTTTAAAGGCTTAAAACAGTCAACTCTACCCTTGGCTGAGGCCAATAACAAAGTGCTTCTTTGGTTTTCATTTGTTTGGTCACAGTCGTCTTCATGAGAGCCTTGAGCTCTCAGATAGTTTCGAAATGAGGCTCAGATGTGGAACTGCCAAAACAACTCATCCTGATGACCTAAGAAAAATCATACTAGCAGCTGCAACGTCTGCCAGCATGTTTCTCGTTTTCTCAAAAATAAGGGGTTTATTCCTTCCAACACCAGAGCCGAAGCCACTGCCTCACACGTCGAGTTCCTCCCCTGGCTTTTAACCGAGAACTCAGATTTCACAAATACAATGCTGGAGTGACAGGAGCATGAATGAGCCCTTAGAGTTCCGAGAGGTTAAGTGCTGCCCTGGAAGATGGGGTAGAGGGTCCTCTCAGGATGCCCTCAGCACATGGAATGGGTGAAGTGTTCATCCCAGCTGACTGCTTAAATACGACTCTTCCGCGCCTCATTTGAATGAAGTCAAATAACTGGAGGAAGACTCTTACCTGATTGATTGCAAAGAATAAAAAGAAACCTCACCTTTTTGGATCTACAATCTTGTAGAGTTTCCCGTTGTGAGTCTGGGTCATACTTTTACTGCTTGATAAAATGTAAACTTCACCTGTTGAGGAAAGAAATAACAGGAAGTTAATTCATAGCACTGCATGCATTTGTCTCTGTCTCTATCTGCATTCCTCTTCAGGAAGCTCCTTGGCCTAAAGTTGACGACCGTGCGCCATCAGTCTAACTTCAGCGCGCGTGCAGAGCACTCTGGACTCCGGTCACCTCTTTCCATATCCCATTAAGGCTCCAGGGCAAGCCCTTGCTCATCCCTCTCAGAGCAAAAGTGAGTCCTGACAGTGGCCTGTTTAGAGCCCCCCGTTGCTGCCCCTGGCCCATCCTTCTCTAGCCTCTCTGGCCTCTTGGCTTTGAACATGTGAGGCAGGTTTGTCCCAAGCCTCCACTAGGGTCACCATCTCCCTTCCTTTGATTCGTGCTTAAGTATCACCATTTCTGACTGCGGTACTGAAAACTGTACTTCTTCAACTCCCAAGTACCCCTCTTTGCGCCTAGACCTACAGTATATTTTAAAAGATTGTAATTGTCCTCCTCATTTACAAGTTTTATGTTAGCAGAATTTTTTTGTCTTTTATTTATTACTGTATCCCTTTAGAACAGAGTAGGTGCTCAATAAATATTTATGGAATGAGTGTCGAATGGATACGTTTTACTTAAACTTATCTTTTGCCCAAGATTGAAAGGTTTTGATTACCAGGTTGTTACTGTTAATTTGAGCCAGATGCAATGGAGGTGCTCATTTTTAATCTTTAGCTTTTAAAAAGATATTAAACATTGAGGAGAGAGAGGGAGAGGAAGGGAGAAGGAGTGAGGGGGATATTGATATCATATGTCAATGTATAGAATGAGTCACATGAATAGAAATTAGAAACTGTATTTGTGATTATATGTCTATCAGGTTTTAAAATTTTCATTCTGTCCACACTATGAAATAGTGTTTGATGTATTCTGGAAGAAGATTCCATGTTTTTACTGGGCATATAACTACTTTTCTGTTTCTGAAAAGATGTCACAAGGTTTACGATAAAAATATAGACTCTTCAGAGAAAATAAACATGAAATGGAAAAAGGACATAAGCAAAAGTCAAATACTTTATAAGTTTACCTCATTTAATCCTTACAACAAAGCCATCCTGACTTTATAGTTGAAGAAAGTAACACACCCCAAACACCAGACTCTCAAAACTTTTTGCTTCAAAAGGTGCAAAACCTTGCTCATTTTCTTGCATGGATCTTGAATTAAAGCTAGAGAGTTCCAGCTAAGATGTATTTCATCAAAAGTATATTTGTTTATTTATTGCGGATTGTACCCAAGAACTCTTTACCACTGAGCCAGTCCTTTTTATTTTTGGGACAGGGTCTCACTAAACTGCTGAGGCTATCCTTGGACTTGCAATCCTCCTGCCTCAGCCTCCAGAGTCATTGGGATTTCAGGTGTGCACCACACTTGGCTTATTTATCTTAATTATGAAGTATATACAGGGTAGTAGAGTTAGGAGTGCATTCGCTTTATTTTTTTAGTTTTGCTTCCAATGCAACATACTCTTAAGTGTTCACAGATATTTGGGATATCTGAGCCAATAGCAATGATGCTAACGTGACTGATGTTGAGTACTTGTCCATGAAAATCAAAATGACTCAATCACAACATCTACACATTAATTTCTAACTCGGCCACAATTTAATTATTCTTAAAATCAAAGTTTGCCCATAAAATTTAAATTACATTACAGAAGATGTAAGCAAGAAAAAGTATCTGTGGGGTTTCTTTGAGTGGGGTAGGAAGATGTCAGGGAAAAATTGGTTGTAAAATGCTTTCACTTCTGGGACAAGAACAGATGGACTTCTTCCCTTTGAATCATTAGGTTCCCATGACTCTGAAATACTTTATGTGTTGCAGGAGTCTTGTCTGAGTTCCTTATTAATCTAAGTGAGTGGCATGGAACTATTTCTGATGAATCTTTTCACCTAATGTAAAAAGAAAATCAATCTGGACTTTTAGAGAAAGTGTTCTGATTGAAATAGGAAACAGGTACTCTTTCAGTGACTAGAAATTCATTTCTGAGGCTGATGAAACATAAGAGCCATGGTTTATTTGGATATTGTTCTTTAAAGGAAATAATAAAAGCTACCTTTATCCCTGTAATTTAAAATAGAAAGAGAGTAAAATTTTCACTGTCTGTTTGATCACATTCCAATTTCAACTTCTTTTTGCTTCCTGGGTACAGTCTGCTAAGCTTGCCAAAAAAAAAAAAAAGTCATTCTATGGATCATCAATAGGTAGTTTCTATTCTGTTGGAAAGAAAATGTACAAATCAAATACCATGCCCAAGTGGGGAAAAAATTTTTTTAAGTTAAAATTAAAAAATAAAGGGTGTAGGGAATTTCAGATTCCAACAAGTATTTATTTATATATTTATTTATTCCAAGTCACACAAGTAGATGGAAGGTTTTCAGATAGAGAATATAAACAGAGAAAATATCAGAAGACATTTAAAAATTCTTGCTTTGGACCTCAAAAGCCTTTCTTGTCATGCCTCCTCTTTTCCTGTTTTATTAGTTTTATATTTTGAGAATGAAGATAAGGTATTTTTCCTCAGGGAAAAGTTACTAGAAAAGAAGACATAGTGGGCCCATCTTTCATCTCCCCAGTGGATTTCATCCTCTGCTGTGGATGACATGTCCAGCACTGCAGGACAAGTCTGTTATTCTTTAGGACAGAACAAAGTATCTTGAGCAAGGAAGCGAGAATGGAACTTATTTGAAGTAATTCATACAGTACCTAATTCATCTTCTCCAAATCCCAAGATGTGACCGGAAAAGTAGCCTCGACAGGAGCCACTGGTGCCAAGACAGAGTGGTTTCTCTTGCCATTGCTTGGTCACTGGACTTTGCTGGAGAGTTAAGAAATTTCTAAAGCAAAAACATACCAGAAACCTACCATGAAAACATGCTTTTGATTAAAGATGACAATAAAATGTTTCAATTAAAATTTGCAGTGAAGTGATTGTTGTGTCATGGACCTGGCTTCTCAAGGGAAGAATATATAGCCCCTTATCTGTGTGAGTACTGTGAAATTCCCATCCTCTGAGACAGTGCTTAAAGATGATACTTTGGAGGGGACACTAAAAGTACCTAAGTATGAGAAAAAGCCCTCCCCTTCATCCAGAGAATGATGCTTCCTCTCCAGGACTAGACTCCATGTTGTGCTATTGATCAGAGAGAGGGACAGGAGGAAGAGTGCGGGGTCAGTGTACTTTTCGGGTTCCTTAAAGCACCCAAGCATTTCAGCTCTGCCATGTGCCGGCATGTTAGAGACTTGGGGAACAAGATTCTTCAGGTGGATTTCATCAGTTTCTTAGAATTATCCACAATATGACTTCAAAAAATTCATGCTAAAATCTGATTTTATAATATTCCTACCCACAGAGACGAATCATGTTCTATTGCTCAAAGTCTTAAAAATTTAGAAAGAAAAATTTAGCCTTTTAAGATAGTTTAAAAAGTATTTTCAGGCTGGGGATATAGCTCAGTTGGTAGAGTGCTTGCCTTGCATGCACAAGGCCCTGGGTTCTAATTCCCAGCATCACACACACACACACACACACAAATTTCACAACTCATGCAAAACAACAGTTTTCAAATTATATACTTGGTAAATTTATGTTGAGGATGAAGGGAAAAGCCTAAATAATATGAAAAGTCCATCTGAAGACTTCACGGGCCCTTCAACATTTTATGAACTTAATCAAGGCTGTTGAAAAGCATCTCTGTAATATTCATGTGTGTCCCAGGTCTGACTCCCTAAGGCAGACAATCATTTGAATACTTTGTGGTGGTTTGACCAATTGACTGAAAGATGAATATGTCATTTGGTATATCAAATTGTGGTACCAGGAAACATACCCATTACGATCTCCAAAAACATAGCTTCCATACAGTCTTTCAGACTGGCAGCCTCGGTAAACGAATCCACCAACCAAAGGACCATTACTGAACGGCTTGAATTCTAAAAGCGATGGTTCACTTTCTGGAAAGAAATACAGCATTAGATCAAAAGAAACATATTTCCATCAAGAAAAAGGAAATATGCAGGCCAAGCAATAATTATTTCAGGAAATTGACTGAAATAGGTTACATGCTGCAAGAGATGAATCCTTGCTTTAGATATTTAGTGAAAATAATTAGTCTTATTTTAAATAACATCAAGATTTAAAAGATCTCTGTAAATTTTAATGAAATAAGAATACAGATTCTGGTTATTGTCATGAACACCAGGATATATCAAGTTTTCAATACAATTAGAATTTGGGTATTTTGGAAATTGTGGTTATTACTTTAAAATCAACGTACTTTAAAAAAAAAACAACTTAATTTTTAAGATAGTCAATGTTTTGGAAGAATACTTCCACTTATATTTAATAAATCAAACCAGACCTCTGTCAAATTATATAAAATCTTTAAAAGTTCACACTTAACTGAAAATAAAAGCATAGTACATAAAAGATATTTAAAACCACATTTATTGTATATTTAAAAGCACTGTCACTTAGTCAACATCTTCACTTAAAATATTTTAAGAATTTCGTTTATAGAGTCGTGTGGTTAACAAAATTCACTCCAATAATTTCTTTGGAATTACGTGTGTATAGTCATGCATCTCAGTTTTGCCGTGCTTGCTATTACTTACTTAAAATATATGTCTGGTAATTGCAATAGAAAAGTTCCAAAGCCAGTTGCAAATTAACCTGAAAATTGCTTTTTACGTCTTTAATATCAAATAAGTCACCATGAACAGGCAGTCTGTTATGCCAAAGCTTTTGTGGAATGTAATTTCAAAGCCCTCTGCTTGACTCATACCATTATAATGAATATGATGTTATGACAATTAGAAAAGGCTAGTTTTATATACTTAGCATCCTGAGATGCAGTGTAATTGACTGTGAATTCTACAGTCAGATTGCTTGGGTTCAAACCCACCCTTTCCCATTCTGGGTGGCAGGATAATTAACCTGTGCCTCAGTTTACTCATCCAAGAGAGATGTGGCCAATGACCGTGCGGGTCACACAGAATTGTTCTACCGATAAGATGAATAAGGTTTATAAAGTGCTGACTACAGATCTGGCATGCAGTCAGCCCTGTGGACATGTTTTAAAATACAAAAATGTAGAGCTGTTGATACTGTAATTAGTTTTAGCTCAACCTCAATTAATGTAATTGTAGAATTTAATCTATGATATAGGCCAAATTCCACTGAGCAAGTGCTCACTAGATTTTTTTCCCCTAAGCCACATTATTCTTTGGTTTGGCTTTTATAAGATGCTCACATATACACAAACGCCCCGACCCCCCCAAAAAAAAAAAAATAAAGTACAAGAACTGAGTACCATATGGACTAACACAGGTGTTTCATTCCAGGTGCTAAATAAATATCAGTATTGAATGAGTAAATAGAAGAAGAAATCATTTTAATAATCTTAATCTACTATGTTTTCTGAACCATACTGATATCTAATATACAGCCACCTTCAAAAGGAATCTATACTAAAATATTGAAAAATACTAAGTATTTTGGACTTCACAATTACCCAATTTTTTATTTTTATATGTTCTCTCTAAATATCCCAGTAATCATGTTATTAAAAATAATGTTTAAACACCCCATTCCCATGACTTGTTTTTACAAGTTGATTACTTTGTTTTCTCTAAAATAAACACCTTTTAAAAAATTACATTCTTATTTGAAGCACTTATAATTTTCCTAATTGCTGAAACTAGCACGTTGAGTATTGAGAAATTTCTTACCTTTAAGACTTTTTTTCCCTTGTGTATAAGATGTTAGGACAAGTTCTCCCTTATTATATTAAATAAGTTGAAGTTATTCATGTTGATTTGCAGATGAGCAAAGTAGAAGCCACTAAGTTTTGAAACCATTACATTATTTGGACCTACAGGGGAACTATTCAATCTATGGGAATGGAATGGCAATCAGCTAAATAGAACCCTTAGGACTTGTGAGAGTCCCCAGATCTTTAAAACATGAGTGATTGACCTCCTCACCACTGTTTAGATCAGTGTTTTCAGGCCTGCTCAAAATCTCATTTTGCAGAAATCCTTTTCTCTTCAATTAATATACTAAAACCAAACTGGAAGGAAGACAAAAATCAACAAATATTATGTTCAACTTACCATAATCTTTCCCCTTTATTATCTGTAGGATTCTGGCTGACGATCTGTTTTTTCCATTGGAGTCTGAACAAAGTATTGTTAAATTGATGTTTATATCCATGGGATGTCGATCCACAGCGCATCTGCATAACGGAAGAGGTGGATACCCATTAATTCCTACCAAGGCATCTTCCAAGCTCAGACTGGAGACTCCCGACCTAGGAAGGAACCCTTTGTGGGCTGGACAGGATCCTATGAGCAATTTAGTTTGGATTTTCTAGAAACCAAAACGGAAACATCCTGGTGTGTTTTGTTTACTCTGCTGAAGCTTAATTACCTCTGGAGTCTATTTCTTAATTTCTCTCGGTATCTCCCTTCTTTAGGATTGTGTCCCCTGTCTTCAAACACTTGTTGGTCTGTTCTTACGGGCCATCTTATGTACAATACATTGGCAAAGAACTATGAATAAAAGTCAGTGCTATCAACCACATCTGCACCACGCGATATCATCTTCATTAGAGGGTTAGTTTTGGGTAGTATTAGTTCTGATGCTACATTCTAAAGCTCAGCATGGCTCTGCTCCAACAGAGGAAAACATGGATTCCAATGCCAGAGTGAAATAAAGTTGGTCCCCACAAGCACAAAGGACTTTTATGTCTGCCCTGTCTTCATGGTCTCGGCACCTCATCCGGGGTCCAGAAACCTCTGAGACTCCAGCCACGGACTTCAGCTCTAGGAGGGGCAGACATCACTTGCAGCTTCCTTATCACTAGATTCCTGTGACCTAGTTCAAAGCTGAGGATGGAAGAGGGGCTCAGTATTTGTTGAATGTTTAAGTCAGTGAAGGAGTAAGCATAAAGAGTCTGGAGGAAGAATGAAGTTTAAATAATCAGTTCTCCAAAATGTGAAAAACAGGCTTGTATTGCTATTTAGGTTGCTCAAAAATTTGGGCCAGGTAATCTTTATTTTGGAGGGGGCGGGCTGTCCTGCCAGTCAGAAATTGTTTGGCAGGATCCCTGGCCTCGACCCACTAAATGCCAGTAATGTCAGTTTACCCCCATCCCTATCCTACCCAGTTGTTAAAACCAAAAAAAAAAAAAAAATGTTTCCAGGCATTGCCAAGGTCCCCTGGAGGCAAAATCATTCCATTGAGAATCACTGTGTTGGGCCAACAAAATACATTAATTACTTACAGACAAAACCAAACCACTGGGGCTATTAAATGAATTTTAAGAATTAAAAAAAAATGAGCGTAGAGTCTGGGCCTTAAAGACATGAGAGTTATGTAGCAATTATTTTTAAACAAAATAAAACAACAACTTTTTTGGCTCCAAATGATCCCATTCATGATAAGGAAACTGTTCGCCTGACCTGCCAAAGATGGGCTGGTTATTCTGAGGCAACAGTCCTTTTATTGTCCCCTTTTAATTCAGTGATTCACCGAAGACAATGCCTGGCAGGGATCATCGCACAGACATGCTGTGACTTAAGGTGGAACTAAACCCACATGGCATGAGAAAATTTTCCTGTATTACGGTTCTTTTGAAGATGGAGAAGCTATGCAAAAAGAGGTCTGACTTGTTTCCAACAAGAAACAGCAAATCTGGAAGAGAAGGCCAGTTCTCTCAGAGGTGGAATGGCTAGGGGCTGTGAGCTCTGGCTCCGGCTGCCACCAGGTCCACTGAGAACTGTGGGTACCCTTTACATTCAGTTTCTTACATAAAAGGGGCCAGACAGTGCAACTGCTCAATAGGATGCTACTACGGCGGCTACATGTCATTATCCATTTGTCCAAACCCAAATAGTACACCATCAACAGTGCTCCTTAATGCACTCCATGGGTGCTGGGTGATTTTGTTGTACCAATATCAGACCATCACTGGAACCCATGTCCCACTCCAGTGGGGTATGATAATGGCAGAGGCTATATTTAAGAGGAGATGGGGTGCACAGGAAATGTCACTACCGTTTGCTCAATTTTGCTGTGAACTCACAAGTGCTCTGAAGGATAAGTCTATTAAAAAAGAGGGTTTTGGGGGTGCAGATGCTGGCTGCCTCTGGTCACTGCTGAGAGACATAAAGGAGATACTGTCTATGGGATACCTAGGTTAGCACCCTGCAGTCAGCTGCTTAATAACAGCGAGGTTTGCTTTTAGCCCATAATTTAGTTTCTTTTCAGCTTTATGAAACCTTTTTCAGCTTAAAATTCTCTTGGAGGGAGGTGGAATATAAACACTGACATTTCCTTCTGCGGCCCTCTGCCGCCAGAGGAGGTGGGACTCCACTGCGCAGGCATCTTGCCACACTTATGTTCTGGGAGGCACTTCATCCGTGTTTTCACACCGAGATTCAGGACCCCCAGGAAGATTGTAAGAAGGCTCCAGTGGGCTTGTGGTGACTCAGGCTGCTGGACTTCAAAGTGCTGCTTGGTGGTGGTATCTGTGAGTTCTGAGCCATCGGAATGGAATGTGACAGTTTCCCCCACATCCTGAACCCACCTTAAGTATTCCCTGTCGAACAGATTTTAAGATCTGCTGAGATGCCAAAAAGGAAATGAACTGTGGGCCTGGGCTTTGATGGAGGGGAGATGAAGGGCATGAGGGATTATGAAAATAAAAAATTTTGAGAAATATTCACCTTGCACATAGTGAACACTCAATAAACATTAAACAGAAATAATAACTCAGCTAATAAATGAACGAATGTGGCCAGATACCCCTTAGTAAGAATAATAGACTGCAGACCGGGTGGGGCTTTCGTCATGGAATTCTGTGTTATACTGAGGAGTATTTTTCAGGGTACCTAAAATTTCTCATTCTATGCACTTCTTAGTTTTTGTTTCTTTTTGGTTTGTTAGTACAGCAAGCAGCCAATGAGTTCCTTTAGTATTTGTATTTTTTTTCCACATTAAAAAAAAAGTTAACATTTAGTTCAACTCCTTGCAAATTAACTCTGCTCATCCTATGTTAAGGGAAGTTATGGTAAGAACTATCAAGAGTGGTACTTTGTGCTTTACCTATAGATTTTTATTGAATGACAACAGCATCCTTACAACGTAGTTGTTATCACCCCCGTTTAATAGGTTAGAGCTGTGGTTTGACTGTGTCCTACCATGTTCATGTGCTGGACTCTTAATCCTCAGTGCAACCAACAGTGTTGAGTGGTGAGGTCTTTTTTGGAGGTGGGCATACCGGGGATTGAACTCAGGGGCACTCAACCACTGAGCCACATCCCCAGCCCTATTTTGTATTTTATTTAGAGACAGGGTCTCGCTGAGTTGCTTAGCACCTTGATTTTGCTGAGGCTGGCTTTGAACTCGTGATCCTCCTGTCTCAGCTTCCCGAGCTGCTGGTATTACTGGCATGCACCACCTCTCCCAGTGAGGTCTGTACGAGGTGAGTGGGTGAATGATGTTATTGTGGGAGTGAGTTAGTTACACCAGGAGTGAGCTCTGATAAAAGGATGAGTTGGCCACCTCTGTCTCTGTCCCCTACCTCCCTTCCTCCTCCCTCTATGGCCCTCTCTTCTCCACCATGTGATGACACAGCAGATGCTGAGCAAATGCCAGTACCATGCCCTTGGACTTTCCAGCTTCCAGAATAATGATCAAAATAACCTGTATTCTTTATAAATCACCCAATCGGTGGTATTCTGTTATAGCAGCACCAAACAGACAAAGACAATAAAGAAAATAAAATTTAGGCGGGTTTAAGAAAACAAATCCAAAGGTTAATGATCGCTTAAAATTATTCAGATTGAAATCTACTAGTTCAATAATGTTTAGCAAATAAAAATCGCCCCCCCCAAATATGAGACAGATTTTCTCTATGAATTTGCCCTTTCCCTTGTCTAATCTGCTATCTCAATCTGCTTCACACATTAATAGAACAAAGAGGGCTGAAGACTTGCTCGGATAATGACCTGGTAAGATTTCCATCACAACATGGGGCACCACCCTCAGCAGTCTGTGATCTGACACCCTCTGCCTTTTCCCAGTTGCCAAATTCCAGCCCTGCTTTAAAGCAGCAGCGAAGACAGGTTTGCATTCTCACCTGCCTGGATCGTGGAGTCCGTGGGCAAACACTTCTGGGGGCTGGTTGGTGCTGTTGAAGTGCGGGTTGCTCCTTGGTATGGAATAAGGCACGCTGCACACATCTGTGTCCACGTCCAGCCGTAGTACCGAGCCTGTGAAATCACTGAGAAATTGGAGGAGGGCATAAGTGCTTTCCTTTTGCCTAAACTAAACGTGGTGACATTGCTCTATGAATAAAAGAACCATCTGCTTATTCAAGACAACATTATTAAGGTTCCAAGTTCCATATGGTGGAAAATGAAAGGAGGGGCAGAGAAGGCACTGCTAAATGGGTTCAGATAAGGCACCACTCTAAGACATAGCTAGAAGGTGACCAAGGACTATGTGGGCATGCAGGGCTGCTGACACCAGAGAGGGGTACCGCTCACTTCTCAGTGCTGGGTATTATAGGAGCAGTCCCCACAGCTCAGAAGTATGCAACATTATATCAATATTATATCAGCATGATATTGAATTCCTCTTCAGTTTACGAATGCTGACACTGACAACTAAAGTCATTTACCTAGGCAAGTGATGTGATTCAAAGATGGTTCTTTCTTTCTTTTTTTAATGGTACTGGGAATTGAACCCAGAGGTGCTTAACCACTGAGCTACATCTCCAGCCCTTTTTTAAAAAATTTTTATTTAATTTTTTAATTTTCAGTTGTAGTTGGACACAATACCTTTATTTATTTATTTATTTATATGTGGTGCTGAGGATGGAACCCAGGGCCTAGCACATGCTAGGTGAGCACTCTACTGCTGAGCCACCACCCCAGCCCCTCCAGCCCTTTTTTATATTTTATTTAAGGATTCCTAACTCACTAGCTCAGACCCTTCCTGCGGCCAGGGCGAACATCTTAACACCAATGAGCACCTGTTCACTTTGACTTTTACCTCAACCCATCCATTTCTTCCATGTCGTCCAGCGTGATCATCCCGTCTCCGAGGATGATATACAGAAAGCCGTCAGGACCAAAGAGCAGTTGTCCTCCCAGATGCTTTCGGTGCAGCTCTGCGACTTCCAGAAACACTCTGGCTGTTCTCAAATCAACTTGATGGGGATTTTTCCTACATTGTGAGGAGAGGAAATACGGAGATTGTTAAAGATGAAAGGTGAATCTTCTACTAAAATGTTAAGAGTACACAAACAGAAATACAAACATCTCACACATAAATAAGGAAACATACGCTTGAATGGAGCTAATAAAAAAAATCACTGAGAATGTCATTGATTTCTAAGTTTTAGAAGCTGTGCTGAAGCTGAAAGATAACCAAGAAAAATGACAGAGCTATCATTTTTCTCAATTTCTCTTAAATACATACACACATGGGATTTTAAGCAAGATGGAGATTTTCGCTTTAATTACTGCCACCTTTTGGCTAATTATTGGCAATTTCTAAACAAAAAGCTTATGAAAGGATGAAGAGAAAACAAGATTACAGAATCAGTATGCTCCGATGGATTTCAGCCATACCTGGACACTGTGTATTCCACAACTCTAAGAATGTGGTCATGAGGCCCGATAGCCCACCGTTCTTGGTTGGTGGTATAAGACACATACAGCTTTCCATTTTTCTTGTAATTGGGATGGAATGCAAGGCTTAGCAGTCCTCTTTCATCTCCTCCCTGCAGTCAAATGAAAAACACAAAGAATTGTGAAGTTAATTATGTCCTTTATAGTGTTTCAACTGGAACCCCCAAAAGAGTCTCTTTCTTTCTCCTGGATAATCTTTGCCCAACCTCTTTTCTTTTCTTCCTTGCCTTACTGCACAAAAAAGGATTATAAAACATTTCACTGCGTGGAACTCTTGAAGGGTTAGCACAAGACCATTGTCTTGTGTGGTTATCTACGCACAAGAGTCTTATACCACTTTTGTCCCATGATTTGTGTATGTAATCTCAGGGAGCTAGGACGACAAGTTTAAGCGCTGTGAAGAATTCTTTCCTGGGTTACTAGGTTGCTTGTTCATTCGTAGAAGACAAATAAAAGGTTCCTAATCAACAGTCACTTCTAATCCAAGTCTCCCAAACCTAAAACACAGTGTGGGCTGCCAACTCCCACTGTCTTGGCAATATGTTTAGAAAACAGTTAAATTGCTTGTGTAATATGTAAACCCCTGTTTCACCCCGAGGCATCTATATCAGTTGTCACAACGATGGTGGTCTATTCATCATAGCTAGGTAACAGGCAGCCGCAGCCTTGGCCTATCTATATAGAAATGAGGTATTTTTACATGCGTCTCTTCTCACACAAGGCTTTCTTTAAAGAAGGATGAGGAAGTGGGAGGAGAGCTAAAGGCCAGGGCTGGGGTAGGCATGGGAGAAATAGTAGAAAGGAAAGCGGACACTAGGAAATAAAAGAAAAATTCCAAACAACTTTCTTTCGTTATTATATGAATGTCAAGGATTGTATACATTAGGCAGGCCAAATGCTATGACAATTAAAACATTATCATGTTCTTAAATAGAAAGGCATTTTATCTTTATTTTCTGCTAATTTAGCTTGATGAAATTCAATATGGTCAAAAGCATTTGCTTTATCCCACAAGTAGTCTAGGAATTTCTACAGTGAAATCAAAGCATCTAAAATTATCTAGATCAGAGACTTAACTGTTGTTTTCTGGTAAACCGGTGAACGTTTTTCTCTGCAGTCTGATGAGTTACCCACAATGGTGAAAAACACATCACAGAAACTGAACGCTCCAATGCCCATAACACATCACCTTAATTATTCCATTAAACATTACAACCTTCCCTACGGCAGAAAACTGATGTACCACCTCAGGCTGAGCATCCAGACTTTGAGAGGGTATAAATAGTAAAGTGGTTGGAAATATCCAAGAACTACCAAATTATTATTCAAGGGTCATCAAAGTTAAATGTTTTGACATCTCAGTATCATGTGTAATTTTAGTTTCTAGGACGGCACTGATGATTTATGAATGAGCCCCTGGGTTCTGGATTATCTTGTGATGGTGGTTTTAATGTTGATGTGGCTGGTTTTTCTTTTTATATCTTTGTTAATACATATCTCCTGACTTTCTTAAGAGACTTTGGAAGCTGGGATGGATAGCTATGATTCAATCATACAGAAGCCCATCCATACTTAAAGCTTCTTGACGGATTGTATAAGGAGGCCCAGGGGTGGGATTTAGTTTGTGATTGATTCCTCTCCTGAATGTATTTCTCTTGAAACCCCTGAGTGCAGGTTAAGTGCGGCAAGCTTGCCTCAGTAGCATTTGTGTTCATTCTAAGAAGCTTTAGTTTCAAGGAGTTCTTTGTAGCTTTAATCAAATCATCAGACAGACAATTTAAACTGGATAGTGACATGGTTTAAAATGGTGCTTGTTGCTTTTCAGGAATTAGGAATGTATAACCAACGCACTGAAGGAGAAGAGACAGAAATGAGATTTTAAACGCACCTACAAGGGAAGGTAGACAATTGTTCACTTTAGAAAGATGCCGATCACTTGAATGAATTTGGGGCCACCACTGACATTATAAAAGTGTCAAGCAGGGAAACAGAACGAGACAAGTGAATGCCAGGAAAATAAATCAAAGACACAAATTGAAAACTATCAATAATTCTGAATTTTTCAGCTGATAAGATTAATATTGGATTGATTATCATATATGATCTCATAGTTTTAGTCTCCTTCCAAGTGTAAATGAGTAATCTGATTGGTTCAGAAACTTGACTACACTTAAGTCATTTCAAAGAAAAACTCACTTTCATGATCATATGAATGAAAAATTAACATATTATGCAAATATCCCAGAAAGTATCTCAAAAACCACCTTTTAAAATTGTATAACAGGGCTCCAAAAAGTTTAGAGATTAGGAAAGTTGGGTATTTTTCTGCTGTGCCAGGAGATTAAAGTATTGATAGGCTCACCTTTCACTTGAATTAGCCTTCAGAGTTGAGTTGTCTATTTCTTAAAAACAGCATACTATAGTGACACAGCCACATCAATGTTTATAGCAGCACAATTCACAATAGCTAAACTATGGAATCAACCTAGGTGCCCTTCAACAGATGAACAGATAAAGAAAATGTAGTATATATACACAATGGAATATTACTCAGCATTAAAAAATGAACATAAAAATCATGGCATTTGCAGGTAAATGGATGGAGTTGGAAAATATTATGCTAAGTGAAGTCAGTCAATCCCAAAAAACCAAATGTCAAATGTTTTCTCTGATATGAGTATGCTGATCCATCATGAGGATGCAGGGGGAGCATGGAAACAATAGAGGATGTTTAGATAGGGCAAAGGGAAGGGAGGAAAAGGGAGGGGGCGTGGGGGTAGGAAAGATGGTGGAGTGAGATGGATACATTACCCTAAGTCCATGTATGAAAACACAAATGGTGTGACTCTATTGTGTACCACCAGAGACATGAAAAATTGTGCTCTATATGTGTACTATGAATTGAAATGCATCCTGCCGTCATATATAACAAATTAGAATTAATAAATAAATTTTTTAAAAAAGAAAAAAAAATGTGTTATTAACAAATCATGACTTAACTCTTAAATTGCAAACCTATCTTTGCGTTCTGGATCATTTTTCAAGGTCTATATGGAGAAATATGTTGATTAGACAATGAGGGTTACTTTTGACCAAGGTCAATTAGAGCCCATATCATTAGTGACACCCCAGACATTTCAGGCCCCCAGGCGCTCCAAGGTTACTCCAACTCAAGTATCTAACAGGACATCGTCCCAGCCTGAGAGCCTGAACCCTGGCCCCTAGAGCCAGGACTGGCCAGTAGACAGGATCTCTGGGCTCCTGTTCCTCCTTCCTATTACCTTAGTTCCCTCTCTCACAGCTAATTGTGTTCACTGCTTTGTTTCGTTGGTCTGAGCTCCAAGCGCAAAGGCTCCCTTCTCTTTGCTGTTTCAAAATCTAAAAACAGCTTTAGAGGCTAAGCAGTAAGAATGATTCAAACCCGTGCGCCAATGTCACGGACTCCTCTGACTCCTTCCCATCCTTTCCCCTCACAATGGGTGGCTTTAGGGCTCAGAATTTATGCAATCAAAATCATGCATTCCATCCAGAAGTGTCAAATTAATGAATAGATTTTGGGGAGCAACTGGGGACAGTGAGCCTCTAATGATTATTTGAGTCAATCTGGCTAAAAAGGGAGAAAAACACATTATTAAAAGAATGGTAAATGGAAGATTTGGGGTCTGGGAGCCAGGCCTTTCAAAACAAACAAACAAAAACAACCATTGATTTCTAATTATATTTCTAAGTACTGTTAACGAATGTCCAAAATGGTGGTCTTTATCCATGTGAAAAGTAGTGATTTTTCCAAAAATTCACATTGTACATTGGACTTCCTTCTTAACACAGGAACATTTTGAGAGCATGTTTTATTTAGAGGAATGTAAAGACAACACTGCTAGAACTTCACTGGAAGTCAATCAGACAACAAATAATTTGTAAATGGTACTTTAAACTCAGGACTGGAGCCTGACCCAAGTATCACACAGCACTGTGACCCTCCCCGTTGCTCAGTTCTCCAAATACTCCATCAACTCTGGACAGCTCACACCAAACCCAAATAACTGCTCAAAATTGGATTGTGAAATGATTTGGAAATCCTGTCCTGATGCACTTTGGAACCTTGAGATTGACGCATGTTTCAGAGTAAATCATAAACCCTTCTGAGGCACTTTTAGTAAGTCGCTCACAGTCTATTGTTCTAGTTGACAGCTGACTCCTAGGAGCAACTTTATGGGGTCCACAGCAAAGAGATAACTACCCAAAACAAAGAGTGTTTGAGGTCTGATCACTGATGACTTCAGTATAAATACACCAGATCGGTGCCTGCAGTTTGGATCTGGTGAGCAGATCAAAGTTCTAACCAATCAACTAAGAAGGTTACTTCTCTTTGAATAATATGAAATATCTATTTGAAAAAGAGAGGCAATCACAAAAGGATTATAACAGAGAACATTATTTTTATTCTTTTTTTTTTGAGAAAAACTGTGGGGCATTAGTCTTGCATTAATGATATTATTATTTTTTTTTTTAAATAAAACATTCCCTTCATACTTTCAACACAGTTAAAGTTCATTCCTTCTGATTTCTGGTTTTTCTTACAGATGCCTTATTCTTTTTCAGGGAAAGCTGACTTGTGTATTCAGGACTAGGTGGCACCTCACTGAAGCTGCAAGCACCCTTACTCGTTTTCACAGTTTCCCTTAGTGACCTTGGCAAATGACCGACTGGTTTCAAGTTCTGCCTTAATTTCACTGCAGCCTTCATTCCCTTTGCCATCTAGGGTAAGATATTTGCAGGTTCTAGGAGTTAGGACAAGAATCTCATCTGGGTAGGGACATGACTCTGCCTACCATGTGGTTATTTCAACCTGTCTTTAAAAGAGGATCCTAAGCATGTATAACTTAAGCCTCCTTGGCCAAGGCCTCATAGTCTGCTAAATGGCCCAACAGTATTGAGAAAGCAATAAAAAGGAAATAATGCATGCTGTGATCAAAAAGTTACTCATTACCACCTTGTCAAAACTTTTGTTATTTAACATTTATTCAACATATATTTAATTGAACACCTACTAAGGGTCAGGCTTGCGTGGCACTAGGGATACGACAACCAATTAGAATAAATCTCTGCTTATACATGGAAGTAGATAACAAAACATAGTGTTCAGGTGTTTTGTTTCCACCATAAATCTTTATGATGCTGTATGATGCTGATTTTTTTTTCAGAGATTAAACTATGCTATACTATTAACAATGTGCTTGGACAAAAAACAAATATTAAAGAAAATAGATACTCTGGGGAGTTTTTAACCAAAAATTAATTTGTGTATTATTACTTCATTTTCTCTACCCTAAAATTTAGTAAAAAAAGAAAAAAGAAATGGTTGGTTACATGGAAGTTAAATTATGTGAAGATTCTGCAGGGTTTCTACAAATAGTAAGAGCATCTTCTCATTTACTTTCTATGCAGGGACTAAGCACATGCATAGGCATAGTGATCTTTAGTAAAACTGTTGTTCCCTTAATATTGAAGAAATTTCTAGGAATTAGCATAAGAACAAAGTGTCTCTAAAGTATAAACCTTTTCCGTGAGGCAGGTTTAACATTCTTTTTTTTTTTTTAAGTTTTTCATGACAATACAATGATCTTGACATTCTTAACTGTCATGTCATTCACTTGCCTAGGTTTCACTGGTACACATCAGAAAGGGAAAAGCCAACTTGGACACCAACATGGGTGCCTCCTGGTGCAAGCCTTTTGCTTTCTCTGAACTTGGAACTTTTTTTCTTTTTCTTTTTTATTAAGTATTAATTTATTTTAATTAGGTATATATAGCAGCACAATGCATTTTGATTCATCATACATGACTGCAGCACAACTTTTCATTTCTCTGGTTGCAAAAGACTACCACAAACTTTGTGGCTTGAAACAACACAGTTATGTTGGTCCATAGGTCAGATGAGTTCACAATGGGTCTAACAGGCTAAAATAAATGCTAGTGGAAGCTGAGTTCCTTTCTAGAGGATTCAGGGGATGACCCACTTTCTTTCTGTTTCCAGTTTACAGAAGCTACCTCTTTCCTTGGTCAGTGTCTTCCCTCCATCTTCAAAGCCAGCAATGGTACCTTAAGTCTTTCTCATATCAGATCACCCTGACCTGCTCTGCCTCTCTTTCAAGAATTGTGATTACACTGACAGCAAAGGAGACAACTGAGAACAGGAAGAGAGAGCCTACAAAATGGGAGAAAATCTTTGCCACCTGCACCTCAGATACAGCATTAATCTCCAGGATATATGAAGAACTCAAAAAACTTCACACCAAGAAAACAAACAACCCAATTGATAAATGGGCAAAAGAACTGAACAGACACTTCACAGAAGAAGAAATGGGAAATCGGAATGGGAAATGGGAATGTGAAAGATGGTAGGATAAATGGGACTTTGTTCATAAATGAATACATGAGCAATGAAACTCCCCATCATGGACAACCACAGGAATGGGAAGTTATACTCCGTGTGTGTATGATATGTCAGAATATATTCTACTGTCATGTATAACTAAAAAAATTGATTAAAAAATTTTAGAAATATGACTACATTGAGCCCACCCAGATAATTTTCCTATGTGCTGTTTACCATTCTTAATTCCACTGCAAACTTAATTCCCCTTTGCCATCTAAGGTAATATACTTGCTGGTTTTAGGGATTAGAACAAGGACATCTTTCGGGAGGGACATTATTCTGCATACCACATGGAGATTTTAATCTGTTGTTGATAAATGACCCTAAGCATTTATAACCGAAGTCTTTTGGGCCATGGCTGCCTGTAAGCACCTGGTGGGAGAGTTTTGGCTTGTTCTTTTACCTGATGAACATCATCTGCAAGTCTATCAGGAGCTAGAGAAACCTAAGAGCTCTGACACCACAGGCTCTTTATCTTGTCAGGATGGAAACAATATCCATTCCTCTTCAGAATGCACTAAAAGCACCCTCTAGAATTCAGGAGGAGGAAGAGGTCACTTGATAAGAAGTGGGCAAGTGACACTTATACTCAAGGGCAAACTCACATGTTCATTGCAATAGCATGCAAGACACAGGGAAGGTAATCAAATGTGAGAAAACCACTTGTACCTAGTGATCAACAATCTCTCCATTCTGAGCTCATACTACTGCATTCTTCGCTTTTGTTCATTTTCTGAACATACTTTAGGGTACTGATTTCTTCTAATTCCTGGAAAAGGTTGCAAAGGATTGATTTTCTATAGTTCAAAAAGCCAAACTTGACCTTCAAAGAGTCAGTCTCTCAAGGGCCCGCTTTACCGTATGGGAAAGAATACATAATTTGGTTCTACAGAATGATATAAAATATATTCGATCTCAGCCCTGGCACAAAGTCCCTCAAACTCTTAGGATTTCCTGATGAGGGAGATACAGAAGGGCCTAGGCAGCAGAGGCAAGATGGTGAGTGAGGAGCTCAGGGGCAGGGCCAGAACAAAGGAGCACAGAGAGGGTCTTCTGATGAGGTCAACTTCCTGCTCGGGGACACAAGACCCAACCAGAGAGACACGTCTATACTAGTGCTCCTAAGTGCGGATCCAATAGAAAAACTAAAACAGATGCATGGACAGAGAGGGGGTACCAGCCCATAATAGTGAGGATCACGTGGACAGTGGAGGAGATAGAAAGAACTTCCAGAGATGGTAAAAAGAACAAGCCAAAACTCTCCCACCAGCTTCTCAGCTCTGGGGCCCTTTCCTGCGTCTTGCTCGCTCTCTGTGTCCTGGTCTTCAATTCTTTGCTGAATAGAGGCAACAAACCTAGCACCCCTAGACAGGAATACTGAGTGATAGGAGTATCTTCTTTTATTCTTAAGGAGCCCCTTTTAAGACACCTGAATTTATGCTAATGAGGTAACTATTGGGTGGGCTTCTAGACAGATTCATGGTGGGGGCCGGTAGCCAGAGGAATGCTCCATGCGATTGGAAAATTGAAACTCTCTCACCCTGGAGGAGGAGATGGAGGTTGGGTTCTAACACCAGTGGCCAGTGATCTAATCAATCACATCTACCTAATGAGCCCTCCAAAACACCCCCAAACAAAGGGGTTGAGAGAAATTGGTGGACCCAGAGAAGGCACGGGAAATCCATGCAACCTCCCCTCACTCCGGCGTCCTGCTCTATGCATTTCTTCCATTTGGCTGTTCTGAGCTGTAATAAACCAATGAGGGTAAATAAAGTGCTCTCCTGTTCTCCATGATTCATTCTAGTGCATTATGGAACCCCAAGTGGGGGTCAAGGAACACCAAATTTATAGTCATTTGGGCAGGGTTATGGGTAACCTGAGCATGCCATTTGTGGCTGGCCTTCAAAATAGGGATCGTCTTGAGGGACTGAACCCTTAATCTGGGTGGTCTGGGCTAGGTCCAGACAGTGTGAGACGGGAACTGGACTGCTGAACACCCAGTGGTGTGGCAGAAAACAAAACAAAACAAGGAAGCAAACAAAAAGCCAATTTTCATTTGCTGTTAGAAAACACCCCAGAAAGAACCTGAAAGGTTTCTTGACCCATCCTCCTTTCCAGGGAGAAGAACACAATGAAGTCTACTGGCACCAAAGAAGATAAAGTCAAAGGATACTTGGAATAACTTGTTAAGTCGTCTTCCACTCATACAAATCATACTCTAGCAATGGATTACTTTTCTAAATTTAATTTTGGGAAACACTACATATCTTGTGTCATTTTTGTTATTTACTTTCTTGGCTTCTCTTATTACCTTCACTGTTCTCTGAGGATGAAACCAGTCACAACATATTGGAGACCTATCACTTCTAGCTATTTTTCCTTTAAAACTCCATCCACTTTTCCAAATTTACTTTTTCTTTTGGGCAAGTCTTTAACTTACCGCAACTGAACCACTGGAGAGACTCCACTCGCCTCTTCCGCTTAATCATATTTATCCATTCTTCCAGGTCTCCAAGAAAGTGTGTAGAGTTATCAAATGCTAGTGGGACACAAGATCACCCCAACCCACTTGCCTGACAAAGATAATGTGTCTTGCTTCAAATGAAGTCATAGAGCTGCTAGAAGACACCAGTGATTCTGAACTTTCACAAGTGTCACATGGGGTATATAATTTCTAGTATAAAATAGCAATGGTCCATGTCACCTCTGTGTCCAGGATTGTATATATCATATCTTCTGGAGGTACCAAACACAAAGATAGACAAGAAAGTACAAATGGAGACTAAATGCTATTCCACATGGAGACCACCTACTGAAAGTGGCGATCCTTTCCTCAACAATTCTCTTCATGGCTCTTTACAGACATAGAAAATAATCAGTCACATGACCCTTAAGTTATGGCCTATTCAGAGTGAACATATTAGAAGGGATTATTTTCTAGAAAATTCCAGCTTCGATGGGACTGCAAATTGGTGCAGCCAATATGGAAAGCAGTATGGAGATTTCTTAGAAAATTGAGAATGAAACCACCATTTGACCCAGCAATCCCTCTCCTCGGTCTATATCCAAAGGACTTAAAAACAACATACTACAGGGACACAGCCACATCAATGTTTATAGCAGCACAATTCACAATAGATAACTGTGGAAGCAACCTAGATGCCTTTCAATAGAAGAATGGATAAAAAAAACTGTGGCATATATACACAATGGAATATTACTCAGCAATAAAAGAGAATAAAATCATGGCATTTGTAGGTATATGGATGGAGTTAGAGAAGATAATGCTAAGTGAAGTTAGCCAATCCCAAAAAATCAAACGCCAAATGTTTTCTTTGATATAAGGAAGCTGATTCATAGTGGGATAGGGAGGGGGAGGATGGGAGGAATAGATGAATTCTAGATAGGGCAGAGGGGTAGGAGGGGAAGGGAGTAGACATGGGGTAATTAATGATGGTTGAATGTGATAATCATTATTATCCAAAGTACAGGTATGAAGACACGAATTGGTGTGAGTATACTATATATACAACCAGAGATATGAAAAATTGAGCTCTATATATGTAATAAGAGTTGTAATGCATTCTACTGTTATATATAAATAAGAAAAAGAGAAAATTCCAGCTTCTCAGCTCTTTCTTATTCCATATACTAAAGTTCTTTTCAAATCTCTAGCCTATGGGAGAATATATATATATATATATATATATATATATATATATATATATATATAATAAAAAATATATAAAATAACCATTTATATACTTAAAATGATTATTGACACAGTATCATCTGTACTTATACATATGATTTATGTCATACAAAATTTGTACTTGTCAAACAAAATTAAAGTTATTATGTTTACATTACCCCCTAAGCCTTTCACCTATTAGGACATTTAATACATTATGGTGTGTTAGATTTTGTACTTTTTACTTGCCCAGGTAACAGCTGCTGTAGAACCTTTAATACTTGTGCCCAAGAATCCAACACAATGTCAGAGGGATGTTTTGAACACCAGTGACGATTTAGTTCAACCATGTCATATGTTAATAATATCTGTGGTATTATGTGGTATTCTGAAGTCCAGTTTACCAAAACATCTTCTCTAAAGGATGAAATGCTTCAGTAAAATCAAACTGTGTGAAATATCTGTTTGAAATAATAGAATAATAAAATTATAAGCCTACAAAAAGCATAAACTCTTCTTAAAAACAAAGTCTTGGCATTAAGCATTTTTTTGAAGAAGAAAAATTTGCAGAATGTTGGTGATGTTTAGGGAAAGCAAAAATTTTTATTTTGTGACCTTTAAGCTAAATTAAAATAAATTAATCAAAAACTATAAGAATATGCATGAGAATAGAAAATCAACAAAAATGATAATTTTAAAGTTCTGTAACTTCCCCAAACTCTTCTCACACAACCTACAGATTTAATACTTGGTCCACCTTAAGTTTTAAAAGGCATGCATTTCTGGCCTGGGTATGTAGCTCAGTGGATGAACTTGTGCTTGGCATGTACAAGGCCCTGGTTTCCAATGCCAGCACCAAAATACTAGTACTGCTAATAACAATAATATTAACAATGTAGTTACCCAATATTCCACTCTTTTACAGTTTAGCTTAGAAATGAATAAGAAAAATAATAATTATTATATTTATAATATAATTTACTATTTATAATTATGTTGTTATAATTATAAATTACATTACTTATAATTATATTTATTATAATAATTATTATTTTTCTTATTATTCATTTCTAAGCTAAACTGTAAAAGAGTGAAATATTGGGTAATTATATTGTTAACAGTTGACACAACAAAATGTCAGATACGTTAATTAGGAATTAGAGCAATTCTCTACTAGATAGTAAAGTTCTAAAAACTGTCTAAATATAGTACCTTACTTACTGTGGGAGACTTGTCAAAATAGTGGCATGCACTGAGCCCTCACTATGTGTCAGAGACTATACTAAGAATTTTGCAAATGTTAGTTTAAACTTTATAACAACTCTAGAGTTGAATACTATTTTATTATTATCCTTATTTTCTGTATAAGGGAATGGAGGCACAAAGGGACTAAGGAACTTTACAAAATGCATAAGAAGGGGACTGTCTGTGATTGGAGGACGAACACCCTAAACCATTATGTTACACCGCTCCCTGATATATTTCCTAAGTGAAGAAATAAACACATGAAGAATGGGCAGTATTCCCTGGCCAACACTCATGGTAATGAACTGAGGAAATTTTCAAACAGTCTCAAGTTTCTGAAGTTCTACAGGGAAAAAAAAAAGTGAAGCTTTTATCTTAACACTTTAACTGATAGTTGTTATGTTATTGCAACTAAAATGACTCAGTTATTTTAACTTACGTGGGATCTAATGAAGCATATGTATCAGTTATTTTAAGACAAAGGTTGGTTTATGTTTTCAGGAAATGTTGCGCTGGTCAATGGACTGAGAGAAAAATAAGTCCTGATTTGTGTAAGTACTCTCAAATGCCCATCTGAATCTGGCAAGTCGATGGCATTGATGGCAGAGTTCTAGAGAGCCGTGCACAGTGGGGTCTCCAAGCCCATGAACCCCTGGTAGAAGACTGCGACTCTTTCAGACCTCATCTCTCTCTCTCTTATCACTGTGCTGTATCCTTGATGCTCCTGTATCAAAACTTAATTCTTCCCAGGTTTCACAAATTTTTTTTTTTGCAAGGGTTTAAAATCATTAAACAAGTCATTCCAAACATAAAAGAAAAGGTATTTCTTATTGGATTTTTAGATATAATATGCAGATAAATAGTGCACGCTCTTTTCACCTTCACCCCACTAACTCAGGCCAAATCAGGCCAAACACGCAAAGATCCTTTCATGGAAGGTGCTTGGTTATTTAACAGGGGGCAGATGCAAAGGAAAACTCTTTGGGAAGTATCTTGGCTCCATTCCCCAGCATTGCTCAAATAGTCAAGGAAGATAATGAACCTAAAATCACTTTATGAGCTCTAAAGTGCTATTTCAATTGAAGATTGAGCTACAGTGGTGCTCAGAGAGGAAAGGACCATCTTCACACTCAACTGTCTCATAAAATAGTAAGATGCTGAGAAGGGAATGTGGTTTGGAAGTAAAGAATGTGAAGCTCTGCATTTAAATCTGACAAGAAATGCTTTCACACTATGTAGAGGAAGTATTTTTTTGCTCCCTGCCATTCAAAGAACTTTTGGACTTCAGAAAATTGCAGGCATGGAAAGGCATATTTCTACTTATATTTAGCAGGACACTCACCACATACTTTTGATAAAGATCTGTGTGTGTCCTCTCAGCAGATTTAGGTGGTGTGTATTACCAGTAGTTTATTAATGATTTGCAAGGCTTAAAGTAACCTAACTTATTCTAATGTTGAAACACACATACTTGATCATTGTAGCAATGTAGCTTTTTTTTTTTAGAGCATCAGTTAAAAAACAAACACTGTTAATATACTCTAAAGTTAAGCATAAAGCAATTTATTTAGTAAACAAAGGGTGGGAGAAATAAATTCACTCCATATTAATAATACTTATGTAAATCATATTATTTCCCTCAACCAAATTCTACATAAAATGCTCTTCCAAGATTTATGCTAGAAAACAATGCATTTTTGATAATGGAAAATAAACTCACTTTAAAGTAATCTTAACTAATTTAATGCATTTATGAAAATAAAAGATGATACTGAATTTAGATTCAAATTCAGATATTCAATTATACACCAAAGATGAGTAAAAGACTTTTCATGGAGTCTAGGAAAGTATGCACATCTATTAAAAATAGTACATATCCCCAAAGATTAGATGATGTTAGAGAATAAAGGAAGCATTATTTGATGTGATGAGAGCAATTCAATTTTTCTTCTGTCTCTTAAGGATTCTTCTTAGGACAATTCATCACGTATAAGTAGTTAAAAAATATTTATTTGAAAAATATGGGGGGTAAATCATTTTAGGAAAGTGAATAATTACTTTGAGACAAGAAATGCAATTTAGAAAATACATTCATTTCTTCAGACCCCATTATGATTTATTTTATTTCATGGGTAAGAACTACATGTCTTTCTATTATCTTGCAACTTGGAAATGTCTTTCTTAGAACGACTTGGTTTATAATAAAGACAAAAAGAATTGTTCATACCTTATTAATAATGCTTTTATATACAAAGACTACACAGTTAATTTTATGGCATTATTTGGAATATTAGATTTTCCTATTGAAAACTAATGAAATAGAATGGGCTTTACTGATTTTATTTACCATCTTAACTTTTTAATTTGTGTGTGTGGGGTGTGTGTGTGTGTTGGGGATTGAACCCAGAACTTTGCACATGCTAGACAAGAGCTCTACCACTGAACCACACTCCAGCTCATTAACCACCCTGAAATTAAAATTTCTGAAGCCTAAGATCTGACTATTTTGTTTTAAACATTAAACTCGGGAATATAAAGTATGCTTCCTTTGTAATTTTTTTTTTTTGTGTGTGTGTGATTTGCATCTTTGTAGTTTGGAAAATCACTTTTGAAATGGGGTGATTTGAAAATGGGCGATTCAGGGCCCTTTCAATAAAAGAAAAAATTGCAATATTAATGATGAATACTTAAATATAGCAAAGGGTACAAAATTGTTTTTAATGAATTTGACCTCGTGCTTTTGTAAACTTTTTTTTTTTATGATGTGTGGCTAATATGGTGGTCATGCAGCTAAAAGCATTATCTTCACATCATTATACAGAAATATAACACTGTATACTTGAGTTTCCTAGTCATGCTTCACTACTCTTGGCTATTATATATTTCCTATTGTTACTCTAAATAAGAACTCAAATTGACTTATATGAGAGCAAACATTAAGCAATTAAGTAAGATTATTGCTTTGAAAAGGAACCTTGAAAAAAAAAGCAGCAGTTTAGACCACCAAGGAGCACTAATAAATTTAAGGAAATATGAGGTTTCCTTCATGTGACTTCTTTTGAAAAGTTATGCAATAGATTGCTGGAACTTCAAGGTCACTTAAAAATTATGGTACTTTTAAAATTATTTCTGAGTCGAGTTTGTATTAACATGATTTATATGTCAATTAAACTTGCAATTTACCAAAGTAGCAAAATCAAATTCTTCAAATCTTTGATATTTTCGTTAAGCAATATTTTACAAAATGATCAAACACAGAATTCTAGCAACACAGCAATACTAAAAGACTAAGATATCATCATTCATTTTTACATTAAGAAATCATTCTTATTCCAAAACATCATTAATTACAAATCAATATTTAGAAAACTCACATTCATATACCTCAGTTATATAAATTAAGCAACTCTGGTTGATTTTTGATAGTTTATATATTTAGACTAATTCTGAATAAAAGAGATTATATATTTTCGAATAAATGTATCTTTCATAATACATTATATAATGATTTAAAATACACAGTTTTGCACTTTCCTGTTTTCTATCATCAAGGAAAGTACGATGCTGTTCCATTAAAATGGAATAAGTGTGGGAACAACATATTACAGGTAGCAGAAAGATCTGGATAAAGTCCAGGTTACAGAGAGTAAAATGATTATAAAATCAGATCAGGACTCACAGAGGACTAAAAGGAGAACTTGTATTTTTTACGTTTCAAAAAGAAAACCTTTGAGGAATACACATTACCTTCCCTAGGCACACAAGGTTGTATTTTAAGGACAGCGTTCAGCTGTTCACCTTTTCCATGGATAGATATTTTGCCAGTCAGACAGTTTTTAATGGAAAGAGGCTCTGTTCCCTGTAATTCTTGATATGATAGAGATTTTACTTTAACTATTTAGAGACGATAAGATTTTAGCCTAAAAGGACAAACTTAGAGGAACTTCTGATATTCAATTTGCATAAGACCATGTTCTTTGTTAGCTGAGGTAAGAGTCAAACAGTGAAAAACAGGACAGTGTTTTCTAGCGCATTCATAATGACTTGTAGTGATTTGGGCAAAATTAATGCTTCCCATTCTCATTCTCAGAGTCACCATGCAGAGACAAGTTCCTATTCGAAATCACAGGGCAAGTGAAGTATTTACAGCCATTCCACTTCCTAACTGCCAGCACCCACTCTCCTCAACATCTATGACGGTATTAACATTCATCCTTGCTCACGGTATAGTGCTTGCTCTCAGGTCCCAGCCCTTCACTCAATCCCTGGGGGGCAAATAGAGTTGCTTCTGTGTCGTTGTGCATCAAATTCCTCCTTGTTCATAGCACAGTATTGAAGAGCATGGACTGGGGGTTGAGCCCACTAAATTTTGCCACCTGGCTTCCCTACTTGCTAGCTTCTAACTTTGGGACATTGCTTAATGCCTCAGTGCCTCATTTTTATCATTTTCCTACTTCATAAGTTGTTGTGAGGCAGGTCATGGGAAGACAGTGGAATGGCCCTGATACACTGTTGGTGCTCAATATGAGTCAGCTATCATTACCAGATGCCAGGGCCTGGGCTATATGTCCTACTTGAGGAAAAAACTTAAAAGAAGTACAGCTACAAAAAATGCATAATTTAACTTTGGACAGGACTATACAAGAAAAGAATAGGTGTTATTGGAAAGACAATTGGGGGTACATAATTTAATTCAGGAGGGTCAGGGAAGGCCTCCCTGAAGATGTACATTCAAGTTGAGACTTCAAGGATGAGAAGGAGCTAGGAAGGGAAGACAGAGTCTTAGGGAGAGAAAGATCAGTGTCTCCCAAGGATGCGCTTCCTGAATACTGTGTGTGATTCTTTGGAAAAAGAGGAATGTAAGGGAATACACAAAAATGTGTACACTTTCCTACCTTGCTCTCTGATTGTGGAAAACTTTAGGTATCTGAGGACTCATGTAAATATAGTGGAGAGAATATGGGTTCTATCACATGACTATTGGGTCTGAATCTTTGCTTTATGACTTATAGGCTGTTTGACTTTGGGGAAATAATTGAACACTCCTGACCTTCAGGCGTTGTTTGTTTGTTTGTTTTCTGTTGTAGAGGCTTGTAACTTCTACTTCACAAGGAGCTCTTTAATTGTGAGAAATACAGAAAGTAAAATTTAAAGTCACAAGTACTGTGTTGGCCCCCTAGTTACTGCTCACCAATCAGCTCTTTTCCTCCTCATGGATAATGATCACAATAATGATAATTCCTTTATTCCTCTCAGGAAAACTGATCCCCCGCCCCATTTTGATGGCTTCTAATGGAAAACTATAACTGGATAAAATGCATTTTCCCTCATTTGATGACCTGGATAATCAAGTGATTTTAGGATGAGGGTGTTAGAAGGGACATTGCTAAGAGCACTTAGTCTTCTCATATGTGACATTTGTAGTAAAGTGCTTATTTTACTGGATGGCTGGAATTATTTGAACTAATTTAAAAAGGCATCTCTCTTCTTATATATGAAATCTAAGTTTGCATAGACTTGCTTAATTATATAAGTGAACATAGATATAGCTGTATTTATATATTTTGTAAAAAAAATAGACAAATACATTAAGCAAAAACTTAACATATGTAGTTCAAGAATCATCAAATGGTTAAACAAACAAAATTCCGAAAGCAACAGTTCATCAGCCTAATTATAGACACAATATAAACAAGCTGCCTTGTTCCAATAATTCTTAAATACTTGCAGATACAAAGTATAGAGACTTTTCTGTTGCTTCCATAAGCCTGGATAGCAAGAATCAGGGACTCAGGAAATGAGAAATCACCTATCAAAATTAATATGATTGATAGAAAACAATTTAAGGATTTTTCTTACACTTCAAATTGCAAGACTATGTTGATGTGAATGTTATAAAGCCAGCTGGAAACCCATGATTTATCACGGTAAAAATAATAAAGGAAGTTATTCTTTTCTATCAGAAAACTGACAATCTCTCCTTTGTTCTGATAAAAGGTAGACTATTACAGATACTTGCAAGAATATCTGGGAGACCTGCAAATATACAGGGAAACATTATTTTGAATACTACTCCCCATCACTGATGAAAAGTGTAGAAGCAGAAAAGTCACCTGAGTGAGAACTACCCCATTAACACCAGAGCGACTTTGACTTCTGTTGCTGTAGAACTGGTTAAAACACAGATAAAGCCGGGTTTTCTTTAAATCAAGTGACTTCTTGATATAAATCTGAATGGAGATTTTTTTTTTAATCACAGATGGGGTAAAGGGTGAGAGGTTTTTCTTCTTTGTTCTTTTATTCTTGTTTCTATTGAACCATGCCTAATAAGACATTATTCCATCCTTTACACAGATTTGTAAAAAAAAAAAAAAAAAGGAAAAGAAAAGAAAAGCAATCATTTTTATTTACCTCCTTAAAAAAAAAAAAGAACAAAACTTTGACCCTCATCACCTATAAAATAAGCCCCAATAACTTTTCGGTAAACCTAAGTCGTCACCTTGTGCTATTAGTCTCTCTTCAGCCTTGACTTCTGCCCCTCCGGCTCAAGCCCTTGCCCTTCCAGCTACAGTCAGCTTCGATGCTCCTCAGTTTTCACACTGGGACTCCTTTGTGTTTGGTTATCCCCTCTGCTTGGAAGACTGTTCCCCCTCAATTTCTTTGGAAGAACTTATGGATCTTTAAAGATCCCATTCCAATTGTCCTCCAAGTCCTCCCTGTTTCTGGAGATCAGCATGCCTTTCACTTTTCCTTCTAGCACTTTCCATGAAGCACTGGGATACTTTTTGAGTTGACTATACCTGCCAGTCTTCCCTGTCTAAAGAAGGAATCTCCAGTGGAAACCAAATTGTCTTATTCTTTGAACACAGACTTACACCTCTCAACATTCAAATATTAATTGCATGTATGATTAAAAGGCTATAAGATTGATAGTTCTATTTTATGCATTATGTATATCTTTATGCTCTTCTCTTTTAAAGCATCATTTTATCAAATAAATTATTAAAAGCATTTATCTAGAAAAAGTATTAGAGGAGGGCTGCAGTAAAAATAGAATGTTAATGGCTTTCCCTTGGTATTAGTAGAACAAGCACATTGCTAAAATATGCAAGTTATGAAATGCTTTGCTCTATTAGTATCCAGCAGTGATCTACAAAATATTAGTCTAGAATTTTTTTTTCAAGTTATAGATGAATCCAAGCAGTAATTTGAACAAAAATTAAAGATAATTATTTCTATTCTGAGTTTTAAGAAAATTTGCACTTGCCACCCATTATTATTATTATTAATAATAATAATAATAATAAATGTGTAAAAGAGACCTAATGTAGAATAGTAATCCTGGAATTACTTCCCATGATTAGTGTCACTAGAAAACATCAAGTAAAGTATTAAGGGATAAACTAGACAATTTGTTTTCTTTATAACTACTTGTCTAGAGCTTCAGAGCAAAAACACTAATAAAAGTCAGTCATCATTATGATGTCATGCCCATAATTTCCTTAGAAATAAACTAGCCAGTACAAAAAATATTTATAATGTACGACATCATCTATGTGCCTTTCCACTGCTCAAACTTTGGATTATCTTAGTGAGGTTTCCTATTTGTTATAAAGAACACCTTCTGTGCAAAATAAAATATGTTAATAAAAGCTCTCTGAAGTCAAATTATCTTTGTAAATCACCTTTGTGCAGGTGTATTTTAATCCCCAATGGATGGAGACAATTGTATAGTCTAATCCAGCAATTTATGAAAAGATTTTTAAAAGAAATTTTATTGCAGCCCACATTCTTGGGAAGGTATTTATCTGTCACTGAAATGGGTACAGTGTCTAAAGCAACTTCCAACTGATATCTACCTACAGACATTCTATGGGTCCTAGATGACATTTATAATGCACCAAATTTGTTGAAGAAATGAGTATTCCAATGAGACTTATAGTTATGGTTGCTGGCATTCTCACTTGATACACATAAAATGCTTATGATCTTCAAGGAGATCCAATTTCCAAGCAATTATAATTTAGGCAGAATCTGAGACACAGAAGAACTGATGAGTTTTGTATGTATGACAATGAATCCTCGACCCTCCCATTCTTGCATATTACCTCTTAGATGAAACATTTCCTCATTTTCCCTATCCTGTGACTGTTTCATCTAGTAGAATTCACTAATGTCTACCAGTTTACATAGTTTCTGTGACATTTAACAAGCTCCTCATGACACATGTCGTTTGGAGTATGAAATCAACAAGAAAAAGGAAGAAAAGAGCTTCAGGTTTCTTCAGATTTGCATTAGAAAACGCAGCCTTTTTGCATAAGTTCTCGTACACAGATCCTTAGTTTACTTTGGCAGAAACAGAAAAAATCCCTTTAATCCAGGATGGGAAAAACCTTATCTCAGCACAGGTGAACCTTTTCCCCAAGACTTGTATCAATTATGCATTTCACCTGTTGGCTGCCTGGAACTTCAAAAAAAATGAATATCCAATTAATTCTACAGAAGGTCACCCTGTCAACCAGCACTAAGCTGGGGCCCTTCTAGCAAGCCATACTAACTTCCTTTGCAATTCACATTGCAGTTCAAGGCCACATGGAGCATAGCTTCTTTTTCGGCTTCAGCAATAGCTTGTTCCAAAGTTGATCCACGCTTGGGAACAGAGGCTGCCCGAAGCAGGACCATGGTCTATGTCTAACTTTGCATTAGTTTATTATGTAATGTTCACCGAAGAATTGGACATCAGAGGTGATTCTGGAGCAAAATTTCTTCAAATGGGTTCATAGACCGGATTTTGGATAGTTTGGGAATAAGTCATGCCTGAGTTTTGGAGTCAGACAGAAATGAATGCTCACATCCATCCATCAAGATGCTTGCGCCGGGGGAGCTTCATGGCCCAATTTTAATCCTGGTTCTGCTGGTTAATATATATCACTGTGAAGATTACTTAACTTTACCAAACATAAATTTCCTTATTTATAAAACAGGGCTAATCATACTTAGATTATAGGATCATTACAAAGATTAAATGAAGCAAACCTCCTGAAGACCCTGAAATGTTGTGGGGCTTCACAAAGGTGAGTCATCATCCCTATCAAGTCAAAGAGTGTAAGCTATCAAATTTAGCCAATAGCCAAAAGTTGTCAAAAAGTTAGACACTTTTAACATCTACACTAGACCAAATAACTTTGGTGAAGGGGGCAAGTGCGTGGGAGTGTGTGATGCAACTGATTGTATGAGGAGTGAAGACACAGAAACCCTCACTTCATCCAGGGAAGCTCCTTACAGAACCAAAGAATTGTAAGCTGTTGGGTTCCCTTTCCCACACCAGCCTCAATGAACTATAAGCATATCTAATAAGCTTTCTTGCTTCCTATTTGTAGGAGATTGATGTCACCTCCATGAGTGTCCTGGAACTTGAGCAAGGAGGCACGAAGCTTCATGTATTAATGTGTATTTTAAACCCAAGGGATGTGCAGGAATGGTTGTATAAAAGACGAACTTGCCAAGTGCTACATTCAGCTCTTGATGTGTTGGGCCAGATCCATCTGTGGGTTCTTACTTGACATCGAATGGATGTCCTTCTCCTCTACCCAAGTGTACTTTCTTTATATAAAAGCAGTGTTTATTGCAATGCAGTTTCTGGACAGTGCACACAAAGAGAATGTTGTTAGGATATCCTGGGAGTTACTGCATGAACGGCTGATGCTTAACAGATAAATATCAGCAGGATTACCTGCTACATTATGAAATTATAACCAAGGAGCAGCAGACTGGCTGACAATAGCAATCACAGTGACAAACCTGTGGCATACTAACAAAAAATAAATCACCCTTGAACTGGAGAGTTGGTAAGTTATTTTAGGCCAATCTGTCATGAAATTATCTTTGCCCATGATAAAAAGTACAATATCTTGTCAATGAATCAAAATGCTTTTTGCTGTCATATATACCTAATTGAAAAAAAAAAAAGTACAATACCTTGAATGGCAATGATTGGAACAAAATGTGGGTTAAATATCTTTCTTTTAGATCCTTTTGCTTTCATGTATGTTCTCAAGACGTTCTTGTTCCTGTGCCTGTTAAGCCAAGGCTGAGGCCCTATCAGAGAGCTCTGGCAAGTGCACATGCTGTCTGCTAAGAACGCTGTGGTCTCACGCTGGGCTGGGTTCCCTCTGGTTCCACACAGAGTTGGTTTTGCCTTGAGTAAATTTTTAATAGTCTTTATTGAATTATGACTTAATAGTCTAAGTTGTTACCAGAAATTTTTTAAAAGTACAATTTAATTGAATAAGTGGAGGATGAATGTCTGCCCAATAATTTTTAATAAAGACAATTTTTACTTATACTTTATTTTCAATATTTCCAATGTATCTTTAACCCTCCTTTCTCCCCCACCTTATTTCCAATAGCATCTTTAACCCCAGGACGCCTACTGTTATGAGAGAGAGTGACTCAATAGTACTCAAGATCACATATAACAAGCTACTGAATTTGAACCAGGTTTTATACTTGAACAACCTTTATATCTTTCTGCTGATTTTTTCTTTAACTTTTGCAATATTTCCTCAAATACTGCTTCTCACTAATTTTCTGGCTCTTAAAAATTCTTCTTCTTTAAGTTTGGGGTCATAATAATACTTCTTAAAGCCTCCAGGGAGGATACTGAACTTAGTTATATTACGGCCGCTGTAATTTGGTAGATCGGCCACACTTACTTCCTAACCAATTCATATGCTACTCAAGGCGAATCCAAGAGTAACCTCTATGCTTCAGCAACAAGCCGTTCCAAGAAAGCAGTTGTTTATAGTATTGAGAAACTGCTCCTCCAAGCCACATCCCAGTGTAATGTTCAGTTGGCAAAAAAGAAGGTTGTATGTTGTTCAACAGGGAAATCTGCCTCATTTGACCACCCAAGAGGGCAGCAAAAATAAGTCACCTAGTAAAGGTGGTCTTTATACAAAGGTCAAACAGAACTTTACTGGAAACTTTGGGTGGACTGGAAAGTCCTGGCTTAATAGAGTGAACTGCATAATTTAAAATGTGCTCAAGTTTTACTGTATAAGTAAAGCTCATTGCAAGATCCATGCATGCCCCATGATGCTTTTAAAACGGTGATTAAAAAGGGAGAAAAATGAAGCAAGATGGTCTGTGCAAGACCATCTAATCCTGACACAGTCCTAAATCAGTTCTTTCTGCCACCTCCGCCCCCACCCCTTTTAAATTGACAATTGTCTATAGTGACAGCCACCTGCTTTTCTTGATGATGGAGAGGAGCAGAAGGTATTGTAGAAGTAGGAAAGCGAATGAAAAGGCTTGGTCATTGTGTTGTTCCCACCAGGCACAAGATGCCCGGTCCAAGTGATGTGAAATTCTTCCATTTTTAAACCATTTTGGGTTTTGGCCACTTCATTATCACCTTCAAGGTCATTTCAGTGTCTATCTTATGACAAGGAGTACTTTAGTGATCAAATGTGGTATAGTTAGGAAAATACTACATTGTAACCACAATGATCTTTTGTTAATTCATTAATGGTTCCAAAACAAAAGGCAAATGCCTGTATTTAGCTCTGATTTTTCAAACCAGGGCTCAAATTATTCTTTGTTTCTTATATAAAAATGAAGACTGAAATAAATCTCTTAGCTCTGGTCATTTATCCTAAGTGAGGACAGAAGTTAAGAAAATATTTTTATGTCTATTCAATTTGATTCAAGTTCCTTTATTTTGAAAAGAAAAAGAGAAATATTAGACTGCATCTTAATAAAGTTTAAAAATTATTGAACAAGAATATAAAATCCTGTGACCTGACAATGGAACTTGATTCTAGAAATTACCACTTCAATGTGAGTCAAATTATAAAACCAGAAACCTTCTCAGTGCCCAAAGCCTCCCAGGTTTTACCTTTCTCTCTCTCCTTTTTTTTTTTCAAAGATTCCACAGCTCCCTCCCCATCAAAATCTGTATTTGAGAAGAGAATTGAAATTTATTCTCCCTAAACCAAAAACCACCGTAGGATAAGAGTCAGCTTTGAGAAACTTCTGCATTTTAAAGATTAAGCTAATAAAAATTTGGCCAATGATGTTAAAATTTGGCTAATACATACTTCCCTTTGCAAAAGAAATTTTAACTTTTTCTTAATGTCTTAATGTGATTCTTTTAAAACATCATCTCATCTGTATTTTGTTTCACACAGACATCTTGTTTGCTTCAGAATAACCACTCATCAATAGCATGCCTCTCTTCCCCAAATTTTCTGTTAAGAAAATTCCACTTAATTAAAATATCATTGAGAAGTGAATGCAGTTGCCTCTTTGCCCCACCCGCCTTTAATGGACTATTTTTTAGAACAGTTTTAGATTCACTGAAAACTTGAATGGGAGATAGAATTTCCAGTGTATTCTGGCCCCCTATAAATTCTTTTTTTTTCACTTTGATATTTGGGGATATTTTAGAAGAAAGATCTAGTTCAGGATGAATGGGTTGGCAAAATGTGGTGGCACATAGACCTTCACCTTTTTTTCCCCCCCAGGGAAAAATGTTGCATTTCCTTTGGCTGAGAATACCTGAACAACCAACAGGTATTGCCACCCTGAAATGAATCTGCTGGTCATGCAGTCTAGCTCTCAGAACGGGTAAGGAAGCCCTCCATCCTGCGGCTTCCTACTCTTCTATCAGTTACCAGTAAATTATATCTCTTGAGTGCCTTCTGTATATCCCCCATACTTCTAACCCACTGTTCACCCTAAGAACCACGGACATTCTGGGAAAACCATCAGCAAAACCTCACGTTTGTTAAATAACAAAGATTAACTTCACAAAAAAACTCAATGTCACCATGGCGGGATGTGGCTAGCCAACCCCACAGAAATTATTTCATCTCTCTAGGTTCTAGTTTCTTTCATTGAAGAATACAAGAGCTAGGTTAAAAGAGTCCAAAATCACTTCTACTTCCAAAAGTATAAAAGTATATATAAGTGTGTAAATACAGGTTTGCATATATAAGTGTGCATATGTGTGTGTGTATATATGTGTGTGTGTGTGTGTATATATACACACACACATTGTAGTGATGACCTGAAAACTATAATATTGCATATTTTGCATCTACAAATAGTGATTATTATTTTCATGATTCTGCATGAAATTGGTAATCTTTAACCAATTATCAGTTAATCAAAATATTTAGCTAATGAAAAGTTCTCATTCCTAGAGATAAATGGGAATTTTATGCATATTAGTACTTTGTAGGCCAATATTGGAAACAGTGAGTCTCCTGCGCTATAAGTAACAAGTAGCTGAGGAGAGATTTGAACATGCTTAGAAAATAATTCTGAAATACAAGTCCAGAAGACCTCATTTCTTTCAATACTATAAATCTCTACCTCAATATCTACAGTTGCTTTATCATAATCCATCAACATGTAAAGACAGAATTTCTGGACTTTTCCAAGTTCCTCTGGCTCAATGAGGAGATGTCCAGGAATAATTAGCTCAATGAATGAATCCATCTTTGAGTACATCAATAGAGCAATTCATGGCAACTCAACAGTAGTAATACGTGGGGCTCAGATGTATCATCTTCGCAGATCTACAAAGCACAGGAGGACTAAAGTTCAGTAAGTTCCTCAACAGAGAACTATGAAAAATGGATTATTCTTCTGAGCTGAATTTTATAACTTCATCAACTTTTTGATCAAACAGAAACTAGATTTATAACCACCTTCTGGTAACAATCGTGTGGCTGGGTTCCACCTTGAGCTTCCATAGGTGAAAATCTAGTTTTAAAGAAAAATATTTTCCCATCGTTTGATATGATCAAGGGGCAGAATCAAAGTATGGCAAGGGGTTGAGGTGGTGAAGTAAAGCAGAAAGGTCAAGTTAACACAACTTTCTCTAGAAGCAAATTAAACTTTGCTTTTAAGGGGAATGGATTAGATAGACAATGGTATAATGTATGAGTAGATTTTTTAGTAAGGTATTGTAAGTGCATAGGTATAGGTCTAGAGGGAAAGTCTGCCATTACATAAATAATAATACTCTTATTTTAAACACATAAGACATAAACTTTCATTTTTCATTAAGAAATGAGCTTTTGATTTTTGAATGCTTGCTTTATGTAGCTGGCATTAATTTAAAAAACATGTTTAAATATGACAAAGCCTGTCAATGAGAAAACACATGAACAAACTTAAAGTTTTTTTTTTTCCTCTCTCTAATTGTTCAAGATAAAACAAAAACACACATTCTTGGGTAGAGTCAGGATTCATGCTTTTCCAACTTTCTCCTTTTTTTGCTTATGTGAATAAAGAACAACAGACTGTAACATGCACATTAAATATCTACCAAAGGCACACCAAGACTCATGGGAATATTCAGAAACATCTTACAAATTTCAAAATGAAAGGAAATAATGACCATATTTCACTTTAAGTAGTCTACAGCACATTAATCATAATATTAACACTAAAGACAAATTAAAACATGTCATAGTTGTTTACCAAAGTTAACTAAATTGCACATGATGAAACTCAACATCATTAGATAGGAAATGTGAGCTTTAAAGTTGCAGGGCACAAAATAGTCCAAGATTATATGTTACGATAGTACAAAACTTTATTATCAGATGTTTCACATTCTCTATTGAGGCATATTGGAGGCAGTTCTCTACATATTTCTGTTATTCTCTTGCAGGTTTGGCTGCACACTCTACAGCGACTCACTAATAAATCTGATTAATGGATGGAAGTGACATAGAAATTTTACAAAGGGACTTTCAAAATAAGGAGAAGACTATGACTTTTGTTAGATGTGCTCTGTACAGGGTTTCAACTCCCCTGTTTTGGAGATGAAGCATTTTCTGCAACTAAAAAGTTAAGTCGGTCTTTTTTGATCTCGTTGTTTCTGAAGATTCTGCAGTGCTCTCTGATATGTATTTTACTGGTGCACCAAATGAGAGTACTAGACGTCTTTTAAAAAGAGGATGGGGGCTGGGGTTGTGGCTCAGTGGTAAAATGCTCACCTGGTATGTGCAGGGCCCTGGGTTCGATTCTCAGCACCATATAAAAACAAATAAATAAAATAAAGGTATTGTGTCCAACTACAAGTAAAAATAAAATATTTAAAAAAGAGGGTGGATAATAAGAAACAAATATTGTGTGAACATTAAGAAAACTTCACCTGATTAGGTATGCTGTGCCTATTGAAAGCTCTAGTTAGGTTACAACCCTTGAAAGTCTCTATGATATGTATTAGAGGAAATCTCAGGAACAAGATGCATGAGAAAGGGCGACAGGATTGCCTAGGAAGAGCCTTGGACTCTTACCCCATGTGGAACCACCTACCCAGTGAGTAGTGAGGGTCCATTGTTTAGACTGCCCCAGAGTCCACCCCCTCTTCCTGATTACAATAGGAAGTTACCCTTCCCCACTTGTGGCTCAGTGCTTTGGACTCTGGCCTTGGCTCCATGGAAGGACATGTGACCCAGGGCCAGCCAATCATGGCTGTGTATGTTCTGGACCCCTGCATGGCCCAGGGTGGCTGTGCCCAAGTCAGAGGCTTGTGTGGACACTCAGGGAAAAGCAGCGTGACTGGTAGGGTGCAAGCCCCAAGCTGTGACAGACAAGGAGTAAAAAGGGAGCCAACATAGGGGAAAGCAAAATTTGTTTCCTGATTAATCCCATTTGAACTGAATTTCTATTTTCCCCAGAATATTCTTCCTGTGTAACCATGTTCAATCCAATTTGTAAGCTACTTTGCCCCCCAGACAAGGAGAAGCTTCAAAATGCCATACAAGAGGCAACAGGGCCAACACAGGAGCTAAGGTGACATTTGCTTTAAGAAAACAACTTAACACAGTGGCCTGACACATCGCTGGGGGGTGGCCATACTGTCCTCGCTATCTAAACAGAGAGAACTTCAGAATCCCTAGTGGAGTATGAGAGGTGTTACAGGTATGCTCTCTGTTTCAGTTGACATGTCCTGCCTGACCCTGATCCCTTCACGATGTTCCCTGCATCAAAGACTTCTTTTCTCTGCCTGCACCCTTTCCGAATCATTTCCCAGGTCCAGCCTTCCTCAGGTGGACAGTGTCCTGTTCTTTCCTCTGGCATCTCCCAGATTGTACCCTGATAAGAGCATGTACCAGGTGTTGATAGTTTTTCTTCTACTTCCTCTCTCTCTTTAGATTTGAGTTTCTTGTATCCTGGTTGCTTTTCCTGCTCATTGCACTCTGATGTTCCTGTGGAGAACTACTGTCTAAACTCCAGGTCCTGTGTTTTGGGTTGAGTTCCTGAGGTGGTTGAGTTCCAGAGAAGCCCAAATTGTAAGGACTGTGTTTCATGGCCCTGGTAATTGAATAGTGAGTTACCAGGGGATGATAATGTAGACATGGAACTTGGCATGATGGTTAAAACCATTAAGATCCTTCTATTTGAAACTTGACAAAACACAAAAACACAAACACCTAGCTGTATCTCAGCAGGAATGTACGTGTGGATGCACAAATGCTTTGGGCAGAATTGAAATAAACAGTCTAAGAAAGACTGAATGTTAGTGCCTGGATGCAGCACCTCTCTTATTCTAATCATGGTTTCCAAACTTGTTTCAAGATTGTGATTTTGGTTGACATTTTCTCAAGTAAAATCTTCCCAGTGTATGGAAATGCTGTATCTACATTCTACTCTACTATTCTCTCTCCCAAATTGGGAGAGGTGGTTGTGCTTAATAATTTGGAATTGGGTAAGGTGGTTGTGCTTAATAATTTGGAAGCACATGACAGTGTACACTGTGTACTCACAACATTAATATCACCAATTTAATGTTTTTTCCCATTAGTTATAGATTGCTCCCAGTCTGCAGACTACTCTTTCACCACTGGGGTTCTCCTGGTGGCATTTAAATTATATTTACACTTCCATCTTGTTCATATTCTTAGCCAGAACCTTTGGTTTACAGGAAAGAATCTGCTGGTCTCTTTCATTTTCCATTGAAAAATTACTGAAGTTACACTGACTTTTTTCTGTAACTGTTTATTGTTTATCTTCTCCAAAAGGTTGATATAAAATGCAAAGTTTAAACTGCCTGGCCTTGCTCATGCTACTACCTGAAACATAAACTAAAAAGATTATAGAAGCAGTCTACTTTTAGTCTATGTAGCCAATATGTAGACATCATCTGATTAAAAATTAGGTGTGCAAGGCAGGAGGACCGCAAGTTTGAGAACAGCTTCAGGTAACTTGCGAAGCCCTAAGCAACTTATCAAGACCCTGTCTCAAAATAAAAAATAAAAAGGGCTGGGAATATGGCTCAGTGGTCAAGCGCCACTGGGACCAATCCCCAGTACCAAAACAACAGCAACAACAAAAAAACCCAAAACAACAACAACAAAAATAATTAAGTGTGCAATTTTGGGGGAAAGCCGATCTTTAGTAATACAATATTTTATATTAATACATACATATTTTATAATCATGTGATATACTGTAGACAATAAAATTGAGCTGTGAAATACTTTCCTTAATGAAGGAATTTGAAATACTAGCTCAATGTCAGCCAAAACGAATGGGAAAAGAAGAAAAGTTAGACATTCATGGACTGGAACCCACACGTTTGAATCTATGCAAGTTATACCCTCACCATTAATGAGAAATTAATGATCCTTTATATTTTATATCCTGCAAAACATTATATTTCTGTATTTTCACTTAATAAATATATTTTTCATTTAAATTTCTGTTTTGCCAGTTCCAAAAAACAGAATCTAAATTCCTATGTTTGCTATCCCCCAAAGCACCATAAAATCTTTCCCACAATGGGGACAACAAAAGAACTGACAAAATTTGTCTCCAATAACTAGATATTTTGTGGGGGAAAAAAAGAATTCTGACACGATATCTTCATTCATCTCTAATGGTTTTAATAATTTTTCAAGTGCCACAATAAATTCAAACTAGCAAAATTAGAAGAATTAACAACTTTCTATGGTGTTTTCCAAATGTCACCCAAGGCAGTCATAATTTAACTGTGATCTGTTTTGAACCCATTTCTGTTTCAATTCATTAAATGTTTGGGATTGAAAATTAAACTGTAGAAATAAAATGCTTATTGGCATGCTTCAACTGCAAGTAAGGCAACAAATGTATGGTTATTGCAGTCCTCTGGGTAGAGCAGAAATCCCTTTTAATATGATAGCCCAAAATGCCACAAACTGCCTCCCAGAAATTTAGAATTAGCAATGCAAAGGTTACACAAAGTTAAAGGTCATCCCCTTCAGGCAAGAGGGGCCAGCTCCCTACCAAGCTTCTAGCAGACCTGCTTCCCTAGGGCACATCATAAAAGTAATTTACTGACAACTCACCTTACCAGGGGTCATTTGGGGCCTCGAGTTTTCTGGAATTCACTTTTAAGAAGCATGATTAAGTGGGAACAACTATTGGCCCTAAAGTATTTATGCTGAGAACAAATGTCTGTCAGAATTAAATTCTTTGTGTGTGGTGGTTTCAGTCTTAAAAAGATGTGTGCTCTGATGAAAAGCACTTATATTCTGTTCACCAAATTAAATCTTTTAAAATGAATATTGGTTAATTGATTTATTAGGTTAAAAACAAAACAACTCCAGAGACCCCAAAAGACAACTACTGCCTAATAAAAAAATAAACAAATAAAAGGAGAGAAAGAATACATTTACTAAGTTAGTTATACCGTTTTCCATCTTTTCTGTACCCATTTGTTCTCACACTAGGGAGAAATGCATTCACGTTGTTTCAAAGGAAAATGAAGAGGCTGAACCACACCAAGAAAGTTGACATTTTGAAAAAAAATTTGCAAGAAAAGCTATTTCCTGATTAAAACAAATCTGCTTTTAGGCTTTTTCTTGTGGGGGGCGGGGGATACTAACATGAAATATCTGGTTTAATAATTAGGTAGAGATGGCTTTCACACATTTAAAAAAAAACTGTGAAAAGTTAAAATATGTGTGCATTGGATAAAATTAAAACAGATTATCTGACACTGTGTGTGGGATACAACCCTAATCTATACAGTGCGTGGAAACAAGGCTGGTACTTTCAATTGCACAGCCCACATCTCGGTAATAACAGGGGATGAGGCATACAATTTCAAGGAACACCCACAATGAAAATTATTCTTTCCAAACAGAGAATTGTTTTGGAATAAGTTAGGTTAATTGGCACCATGGGATTTGTCTCAAGGAAACAGAGCACAGAAATCCTTACATGTGCAAGGAAAATGATCAAGAATTACCCTTTTTCCCGGTTCAATTTTTCACGTCTAATTTACTCTCTCCACAACCAAATTAACTTCTGTAGATTCAGATGCAGGTAGAAAAAGGGAGCACTCTTTACCAGCATAACAAACAGCCTGAAAGGCTGATTTGTTAGATGAGGTTATTTGCTCAAATACCGACATTAGAGAAGAAATCCACTGAGAATATTTGGGAATATGCTACTTTTGAGAGTGAATTATGAGCACTTCATTAGATCATTATTTTTCATTAAAAAGGTTAGAAATCCTTCACAATAACATTTTCATATCCTCCTTATTTGAGGTCTATCTTTTTATATTTCATTATCATTTTAATCTTCTCCAACTTTGGGATGCCTGAATTTTGACCTTTTTATATGTTAAATCTAAGTATAATTATCCTTTTAAAAAGTAACCATGTGACCCCTTTCCCTCTTAATGTATGTTTCCCTGGGAGTACACATGTGTGCATATCATTCATGTCCTCTTTGGTTGCGGTTACCGTTTTCATGAATTAGCATTTACAACTGGCTGAAGCGAGCCCTCTTTGTTACCACAATTGATATTTTCCTGTAATTTACAGCCTTTCACTGGAACCCATTAAATATCCTATGTTGCTAATGTACCAAGTTTCAAAATTTGCCTTTTAAAAAACATGAGAAAGGAGGTACAAATTCAGGAAACCCCCTGTGTGAAAATGCTTATGCTTCATAGAGAGAATTTCTAAAAAAGTCCTCCAAGTATTGATCCACCAAAAGTTGAAACCAATAAGAACTTCAGATATCGCTGACCTTGTTTCACGGGAAAACACAGAGGCTGGTGAAGCGGCTAGTTCACCAGCACAGGGTACCTGCCTAGCAGGTCAGGAAGTGTAAGTCAGTGTTCCACCCCACAGGCTGGCTTTGCTTCTTGCCCTTGGGACTCTATTCTTGGTATGGCTGTTATTGATCTGGTTTAAAAAGCTTAAGTCCAATCATATCACTTTTCTGTTCAAATGCCTCCAATGAGTCCTCATTCCATTCAGAGTAAAAGCTAAAGACCCAGCAGGATCTGTAAGGGTCTGCACGGTATAGTGCACAGACTCCCCACCCCACTTGGCTGCTCAGCTCTGCAATTTCATCTCCTGCTTCTCTTCTCTTCCTCCGCACTGTCCCCATCCCTGCACACCAAGCATTGTTCTCCAGGAGTCACACTGTACATCTTCACCTGCAGATCCAGGTTGCAGAAATCACGGCACCGACATCCCTGCACATTGAAGATGTTACCGTGCCGTGAACTGCAAGCCGAAGTCTCAGTGCATGCTGAGTTACTGCAGCTTTGAAAAGTGTAACTGGAGAAATGATGACCACACAGAAAATGTGAGTGCCCTTTATGTGTCAATGTCACAAGGTGCCCCGGAGGCTCTGAATTGAGCAATGCTGGCTGGGTTTCCAGATCATTACATATGGAAACTTGTGTAACTTGCTGTTTTACAGACATTTAAAGCCAGGAAGATTCTAAGTTATCACTGAGCCTAGTCCTCTGACTTCAAAGATAAAGATGCAGAGATGCCAGACAGTTATGTAGATTGCTACAAATCACACAACTGCTTTGTGGTGGAGCAGCATCACTGGGTGTCTACCACACACTGATGAGTTCTCACACCCCCAGCAGAGGTGGGATATTACAGGAATTTGGCCCCCTAGGGCTCAGACACTGATGACCAATGCTAGCTCCTGAAATTTTTACTTAATAATTACTACTACTCACTAATAATTAATTCTTACCAAGGGGAGAAGCTCCTCAGCTGTGTCCAGAAGATTTGTTTTGATATTTTTTTAATCCAAAAAATTTATCTGGATTATTTGACATTTACTCAAAGCCAAAATCTCAAAACAACACCCCCAACCAAACTCCTTGGACAAAGAGACAGTATCTGTAGGTTGCAGCGAAGGAATTAGGCCAACTGCTGGGTAAATAAAACCTTTTGGTAGAAGGAGCCACATCCCAGCAAGTCACTGAAGCCTAAGATCAGCTCCGAGGGTGACCTACGTAGAAGCCTCGGGTGTAAATACACTATTAATGTCATGGGGTCATCTGATCTTCCAAATCCCTAGAGATGTAAACAGAAGCTTTAATGGTGACACAGGGAAAAACCACAGACGGGAGGAGAATGTGCTACATGGCTTTTTCAACCTCGGGTCACGGGCGTGAGTCCCGGTGGAGAGTAGTCGTTGATAACTTATGACAGATGTTTGGTGACCTGTGTGTGGGGGGAAGCTGGCTCAAGTTTTGTCTCACTTTTCCTGAACAGGTGTGCTCACATCCATCCACTAAGACGTAGGCACTGTGGGAGCGGCATGGCGCAATCTTTCATAGGAAGTCTAAGAATTTAATGGGAAGTAAATGTGGCTATCTTTTCATTGTTTTAAGAATAGCACTTTCCCATTTTGTTTCTCAACCTCAAGCATCTTTCATTCACACTGTGTACAGTCTTTTTTTTTTTTTTTTTTTTTTGTCTTAAGAAGTTCTTCTGAACAGTTTGAAACTGCTCTGGAGCAGATGTGCTTCCCAATCCAGAAATAGCCTGAGGACAGATGTCATCTTATTTAAGTTTGTGATCCATTTGGATCAAAGGTGCTTTAGGCTAAGAAGCTGGTTTAGAAACAGCTTATTAGAATTAAAAAGAAAAAGTGAATAATTTAGTTCTTCTTAAAGCCAGATTATTCAATAATTGAATATTTGAAAGAAATGTGCTTTTCTCAAGAATTTTGTGGCCATATGTAAAACTCTTAGATCCTTTTTCATAAAGTTTTATTTTTGTGTTAGCTTCAGCTAACTGGATTCAGTTCTATGATCACATTAAATAACCTTAACTGCTAGCAATGATGGAATTAATTGAGATCAAATTTATTGTTGTTCTTTTTGTGTTCTTAATTAATAACTAAATGTCAATTGATGAATAATTACCTTAACATGTATTACAGTGATTGATAACCTGTTTTTACACATTTATTATATATAAATATTACATACCTTATAAACACATTTTCTTTGTGGTGCTGGGGATTGAGTCAGGGCCTCACATAGGCTAAGTCAGTGCTTTACAACTGAGCCATGTCCTCAACCTCTATGAATACATCTATATATTTGTTATGTAAATAAAAGGATGAAGGAACATTAAAAGCCACAGGCTACAAATGCAAACCCCCAGAGTTGATCCTAGAAAGGTAGACACAAACCAAAGACCAAATATGCTTAGAGATTTGGGAGGCTTCCATGAAATACTGAGTCAGGGTGATAGAAAGAGGGTTTTTTGCAGCCTGAAAACTGAAAAAAAAAACTGAAGTATTCCATTTATACATTCTCACACCTGATCTTCAGCCCATTTCACTGATAAGTTTATTGACATTTGCTCTGGCAGCTTAACTTTGGAACTTTTAAAGTTCTTTCTTTCCTGACTTCATGGTATGTTTTACTGATCTGCTTTAAAAAATTAATTTAAGTACTGTGTTCTCTGTAACATGACATTACATATTAATTTTATAATAACTCGACCCAGCTGCTCCCCCTTCCAACTTCTGACATTCTAAATCTGTGCTTTGAGCAATAGTTGCTCGTGGGCAAAAAATATGTGCCTTCTTAGTTTCCAGTCGCAGTATATTTCCTTTGCAAATCCTACAATTTATTAACTCTATGGCAGATTGACATAAACCATGTTCCAAAATAAACACAAAAAAGACCTACATTACTATAATATCCAGGTTGAGAAGAACTACTATGAAAGCAAGCAAATTCTCATGAAAGATTGCCGTGGTACTCATGGGTCAGATGCATTGTGCTTAATCATCATGAGGCATGTCTGTCTCCGAGAAACTCCAGAATGGGGGGCTTTGGCATCATGAGGTGGGCAGCGATACCACACACCTAATGTCAAAAGGTGACTTCAAAATGAAGGTGTTGTTTTTCCCTAGTGACACATTTCAATGAAGAATGACACATCTAGTTTTATCTTTTGGAGGTAAAGAAAACTCCCCCATGTGGATCAATATAACTTGGTTTCCACGGGACTGCCATATAATTTTGGCATAAACACTAACACGGTGGGAAATTTTCCATAAGCAATTATTCAAACCCATCTTAAGAGGGGACTGCTTTAAATACTAGGGAGGAGGGCTGGGCGTCTTTCCTTTCCTCCCCCTCCTTGATGCATGAGGATGACAGATGCTGACAGCACCTGAGGCTTACGAAGCACTTCACATTTATGGGACACTGTGCATACAAAGTGTTAGGTGCCGCTTTCTGATCTGCACTCAGATGACGAAGAAAGTAAGCCTAAAGAGCTTGAGATGCTCACAGCAGATGTCCACCAGGCCATTTCTAGAATATGCCCTGCAGTCTTTCCTCTTGGGCAGAAAGGAAAGCTCCTGGATGTCTTTAAAGGGGAATTCTGAAATTCTGGGATACCCTGGGCCATTCAGAGACAGTTACTGTTCTCTTTTCATGAGGTAATGCGGTCACTGGAAAGCCAGGACAACTGACACCACCAACAGGTCTTCTCTGGTCTCTTTCTAGTCAGGGAAAGTCTGTAGAAGACAGTCAACGTGGCAGGCGGAGAGACGCCTTTGAAAGACAGCAGAGACTTGCTCTAGGGTCCAGATTTCTTGGGTTTCCATTTGTTTCATATGATTACCATAAGATTTCTTAGATTGATAGCCTCTGTTTCCTTTGCCCTTCAACTCTTGAGTAAATACAAAGACATTAACATAAGAGCTTTCCTCACCTCCTCTGTGACTTACGAGATCTAAGACACATGAGAACGCGGGCCTGTCTCTGCTCAGCTGCAGCAGAAACTGCAGTACCACTCCAGCTTAAAACACGATGCACAGTGGAAAATAATTTGTAGATGAAACTGGCTTAAACTGGAACAAACCATATTTATATATATGATATCTATATATGTGTATATATATGTATATATCTTCTACTTATTAAAAAGTTTTATCAATAGAAGAGCAAATACCCAAATAATGAAAGAATAGCAAGTAAAAACATAACCAAACAAAATTACACCAAGATTATTACACATTACAGGTTGAGAATTCCTTATCTGAAATGCTTCAACAGGAAGCATTTGGCATGTTCCGTTCTTTTTTGGATTTTGAAATATTTGCACATACATGATTAGATATATTGGGGATGGGACCCAAGAATAAACACAGAATTCATTTGTTTATATGCACCTCATACACATGGCTTGAAACTAATTTTATGCAATGTTTTTAACAATTCTGTGCATGAAACCAAGTTTCACTGGAGAACTCTCCACTTGTGGCATCATATCGGGGTTTAAAGAATTTAGATTTTTTTAAGCATTTTGGATTTCAGATTTTTGGATGATGGATTTCGTTTTATAAACAATGACTTTTTTCCTGAGGGCATTCATAGTAGATTTAAAATTAGATTAAATTTATTTTTAAATTGAAAACACTGTTCCAAGTACAGAGCATGTCAATGGAAAGTATCAGTAATGCACAACAAAACATAGTTGGGCTCAAAGCCATGTCATTGCTACCTGTACATTAAAAATCCTAAGACTCCAGTAGTTCAGAAAATCATAGCAAGTACTGACAAATAGACTGCATCGTATTAGAAAGCTTCTGCACAGCTAAGGAAACGAGAGCGTGAGGAGAGAACCTAGAGAATGGAAGAAAAATCTTTGTCAGCCACTCTTCCAACCGAGAATTAATATCCAGAGAATTAATATAAAAACCTCAAAAAACTTAACACCACCAAACCAAACGCACAATCAACAAATGGCAAATGAACAGAGCAGACATTTCACAAAATAAGTACAAATGGCCAATAATTACACAAAAGTAGTGTTCAACAGAGGAATGCAAATTGAAACACATTGAGATTTCATCTCACTGCAGCCAGAACGGCCATCATCAAGAATATAAGAAAGAATACCTGCTGGAGAGGATGCAGGGCAAAAGGAACCCTTATACACTACCGATGGGGGTGCAAATGAGTACAGCCACTATGGAAATCAGGATGGGGTTCCTCAAAAAGCTAAAAATAGAACTGTCATGATCCAGCAATACCACTCCTGAGTATATCCTTGAGGGAATTAAAGTCACCATCTTATAGAGACACCTGCATACCCATGTTGATTCCAGTACAATTGACAACAGCTGAGTTATAGAATCAGCCTAGATGCCTGTCAACAGATGAATGGATCAATAAGTTGTGGGTATATATACACAAGGGAGTATTATGCAGCCATAAAGAAGAACAAAATCATGCCATTTGCAGGAAAATGGATGGAACTGACAATCATAAGGTTAAGCAAAATAAACCAGACTCAGAAAGACAAGTATTGTATATTTTCCTGCATATGTAGAATCTAGGGATGGGAGTGGAGAGACAATGTGAGAGTGGCTGGGAAATATTAGAGAGGAGAAGGGGGACCAAGGGAACAATGGGGGGTAATGGAAGAGTAGATCCATGTATGTTATTTGTATGTACAAATATGCCACCATGAAACCCATTATTCTATATAATCAAAATGCACTAATTAAATCATTACAGTCAAAAATTTTACTTGCAGGTCCACATTTTGTTTACATTTTAACTGCATGGTTTGGAATCAGAAAATATAAAAAGAAAAGGTACTTAAATTTTTTGTTTGGGGGAAGATAATTTCTACCTCTTTATTTAATGTTTATTTCCACCACTTTCTTTCCAATGAGTTTTAATAACGTCTAAGCAGTAATTTGATATGGCAAAATGTTTTAAATGGCATGCAGCGTACAAAAACTTTCTAGAATTCTTGCATTGTAATGTTTTACAAATATAATTTGCTGCTTTCTTTCAACTGAACATATGCTTTCTTTCAACCTAAAGCACGTTTAAATGCAGAGTTCTAACAATTTTTTAGAGGAAGCATTTCATACATGGTCCAATCACTGCCATATGTATACATATATGCATGCTATGTTTCCAATACTACTTTTGAAAAGTAAATTGCTTCTCACTTCTGCTTTGCCTCATTTCACTCCAGCGAAAATACAGCAATATTTCATGGGCTGCCATAAGATTGCAAAGCAGAGACAGAAAAATGTGAAAGGTTAGGTCTCTGACAAAGTTAAAAAAAAAAATAGAATATTCACCTCAATGGCTTGATGAACAGTTGGATCTCACTAAACTTTCAATGCTCATAATTGTACATGCGATTTACAAGCATGTGAAACCAGAGGCTGCCCAGGCAGGGCTGGCCCTGGCGGACCCTGCATCCTCCTCCAAGTGCCCCTGAAATGGCTGGGCACCAGGACTGCTGTCTCTCAAGAACCTCACCTCAATGGGCTCAGTCACCTGGACAATCAGCAGCTTTCAGCCTTATGTCCTCTCCTCCCCTGGTAAAAGGACCGACTAGATAGAGAAGGACAGGGGTCCGGTGACACTTGCTCCAATGACAGACAAGTCTTTCAGTTTTGTCTGCTGAGCTGTAAGCTGGGGGCTGCTGAGGGTGTGGCCCTCTCTGTCCTCTGACTACTCAACAGAACTAAGTGGCAGAGAGGTACGCTTGCTAGTTTCCTTCAGGGGCCACCCTGTAGGTGACAGATGCAGCAGGCTTGTCCTTTCTGCACACATGCACAGCTAAGGCTGACTTTCAGATGCTTGCTGATCAGAGGTTCTTGGGTAAGATTACACTAGAGTAACCCCTCAGGTCCTGGTGCTTCTTAAGAGGGTTTACAGATAGAACAGCAAACTTTGTGTTTTAGGTGCAGGAACAATAATAATTTTGGAAACTAGATGAGCACCAGGTTCCAAAATGGAAAAAATAAATAAAGCAAAAACCAGAAAGAAATTACCGGATAAAGCAATTTCTCCATTAGAATTAACTGTTGAGATTTGTAAATTTCTTTTTTAAAAAACTTCTTATCAGTCACCTTCATGCTGCTGTGATTAACTCATTTTTTCACTCACACTGGACAAGTAGTATGTACAGGCCAAATAAATAACAAAAGGCATAGGACAAATAACAAATGGTGTCCAGCCATTTTTTCCCAATGGTCATGTCAGAAATAGGAACTGACTATAGATGAGGCAGAGGAAATGTGTCACATTGCTGTGTAGCTGACCCAAAGTCTTGGCTCAGTCTAAATCAGTGATTTTCAAATTAGCTACATAATGAGAATACGTGGGAAAGGTGTATGTCTGGGTGCCAGCCCCAGATAATCTGATTGAATTTGGGCACTGGAATTTGTGGAAGCTCCCAGTTTATTATAATAAGCAGCTATTTTTGAGAACCACTGGTGTATCATACCAAGACTTCAGGAAGAGGAAGCTGATTCTAGTACTTGCAGATGCTCAGATTCAAAATTCAGATACAAAATAAATTGAAAGATTTTAAATGACCATGTATCATAGATTTTTCTCCAAGAAATAGAACAACTTTTGAATTTTCCTCCTTTGGGATTAAAGCATCACACACACACACACACAAATGAAGACTATAGTGTTCACTTACTAGTCTGATACTTGGGCCATTCTTAGGTGTCAGTATTAGCAATTAGTTTGTTCAGTGCACTGCCATCAAAAATCTATCGAATCACTACATGTTTCTAAAACACATTCTGACTTACTCTTGAGTCAGACACAGTGAAATGAATCTGAGTTAATTTTTGTGTGTACATATATGAATACACCACAGTGAATCCCACCATCGTGAACATCCACAAGAATGGGGTCCTAATTAGAATAAGATATATTCCATGCTTGTATAATTATATCAAAATGAATTCTACTGTCATGTTGAACTAAAAAGAACCAAAAAAAAAAAAAAGGAGTCAGATATTTAGTTTGAACTTTGCAGGTTTGCGGCTAACTTTTGCCATGTGAGCTACAGGCAGGTAAGGCCCCAGGAAACTACAGTCACCTCTATTTTAGGCGGCACAGTCTTGCTATTGAATAAAGCATTATATATTTTTAACTTCAGTTAGGACCCATGCAGGAAGAGTTGTCCAAGCTCTTTAGTGATCAGCTCTTTGCAGATGGCAATCCTCTCAAGCAGTTTTAAGAACTGGGGCTGGAGAAGTTTAAGATCAACCAAGTTTAGCTCCTTGCTACAAAAATGATCTACCTATTCCATATGACAGAAATTGCTGTTGAGGCATTTTATGTATGTTGTGTGTGTGTGTGTGTGTTTGTCGTATTGGGGATTCAACTTGGGGCACTCTACCACTGAGTTACATCCCCAGCCACACCCTCATTTTAAACAAATTTTTAAGACGGGGTCTTGACAGGTTGGCCAGGCTGGTCTTCGAACTTGCAATCCTCCTGCCTCAGCTTCCCAAGGTGTTGGAATAAAGGCCTGTACCACTGCACCTGGCGCTGTCCATTCTTCTTCCTCTTTGTTTTTTTTAAATATTTTTAGTTGTAGGTGGACATAATCCCTTTATTTTATTTATTTATATATAGTGCTGAGGATCAAACCCAGTGCCTTACACATGCCAGGCAAGCGCTCCACCACTGAGCCACAACCCCAGCTCCGTGCTGTCCATTCTTAATCAACAATTAATTGACAAAGCATTCCATCATAGCCAGTACCAGTGTTCAGAAACTCTTACAATTAAGAATTCCTCTTTAAGTCTGATTTAATTTACTCCTACTGATCATTAATTAATATCACTCTTGGGGGGATATTCACTGTGGTTTGTATATTTTCATTTCAAAATATGCAGAACAGGCTTAGGACGTATCATTGATTCTGTGATCTGAATATTGCAATCAATAATTTGGCTTATGAAATAGCTTAATGTACTCTCTTTGGATTTTAAAACTAAAAGATTAGAGAAGAAGTATGAAACTTCTTTGCATTATCTATGTAAAATAATTGTTGAAAAAACACAAAATACTTCCATGAACATGTTAACTATTCATATATCAAAGAAGCCTGAAATATCACTGTGAAATAGTCAAGAAATTGTTTTCACTAACAAGCCTCCACAAGGTATAAGATCAAAATCAGTAGTGGCATCAACCTCTGATCAACTCATGAGTGTATTGGCATCTGCCCCTTCACACTGCACACTTAACTCTTCCAATCTAGAATTCCTCAAAGAGCAAGATAAAGGACACATTCAGCATGACCTGCTTTATCAGCATGTGGCCTGTGATTCACTATACACACTCAAACGTCTGCACAACAAATTCTTACTGATCACATTTGTGCCAAACAGCGAGAATTTAAAATATTGTGCTTTAAAAATATGACATATCAGTTCTATAGAATAACGGATTTTAAAGTTTATGTTAAGCCCCAGAAGCCTGGAGCTCTTCTGGCAAAGGGGATGCCAAAGTCTATAATATTTCTTTCCAAGGTTTGGCCAAGTTCTGCAGAATTCCCAGGGGCCCCCAATGCAAACATACTGCAGAGCCGTGGCACTGTTACGATCTGGCTTCTACAGTTTTATTGCATGATGAAATGTTTCCACATCAGAACAGAATATCCCAGTGAATCTTTCATTCAGTATCCTAATGAATGGGTGTAAATTGAAATAGAGGGACTCCAAAGTAACCCTAATATAAAAGGCAGCTCAGGTAGTTAAACTGAAGTATAAATAAGAATATTAGTTTTATTACTCCTTAAACAACATTTTCCAGGATTCTGAGCCCTTTTTACATCTCCATTTTATCATAGATATCTAAGACCAATATTTTTAATCAATTAGTATTTGAAAACTATACATTAGTCTCCCAAATACTGGAAAATATATTTTAAAGCAAATTAGCAGGTGTATTATGGTATGTATCTTTCAACTCAGTAATCATCTTTCTATAAACACACATTAAGAGAGTCATTCATCAATCAGGTTAAATAATAGGTATGAGAGTGATAATGGTATTTACAAAAGTAAAAAAAAATACTGGAGTCATTCTAAATGTCTCTAAAAGGTTTTAAAAAATAAGTTTTTAAGAAAAGTTTTCAACCTGGGAAAGATCTCAAGACATATTGTTAAATAAAAGAGTGGTTAAAAGGATATATACAGTGTATGAGTGTACCTTTTTCCTGCTTCCTAGCCAAGACTTTGTTGTTTGTATGCATAATAGCTGCCATTCTGACTGGAGTGAGATGAAATCTTAGAGCGGTTTTGATTAGCATTTCTCTAATTGCTAATGATGATGAACATTTTTTCATGTATTTGTTGACAGATTGTACATCATCTTCTGAGAAGTATCTCTCCAGGTCCTTGGCCCGTTTATTGATTGGGTTATTTGTTTTTTTGGCTTTTAGCTTTTTGAATTCTTTATGTACTCTAGTGATTAGTGCTCTATCTGATGTGTGAGGGGTGAAGATTTGCTCCCAAGATATAGGCTCTTAATTAATGATGGTGAATGTGATCATTATTATCCAAAGTTCATGTATGAAGACACTAATTGGTGTGAATATACTATGTATACAACCAGAGATATGAAAAATTGTGCTCTACACATGTAATAAGAATTATAATGCATTCTGCTATCATATATAAATAAAAAATAAATACTTTCCATAAAAAAAGATATACACATATGCACAAAGGTGTATATGTTCATACGTGGGATTTCATTTTAATTTTATTTGAAAGTTGCCTAGGAAAAAAAGGTAAAACAAAACCAAAAACAAATAAAAAAACCCAATAAAACAAAACATCCCTAAAAGCACATTCCTTGTCTGTTTTTACATTTACTAACATGGACCTCAATTATCTTTGTAGAAAGAAAAGAATTCCTTTAATTTAAAATCAGAAGAAAGTCTATCAAATGTTAATAGTGGTTTTCTTTAATCGACATGATTATGGAAAATGTTTTAAAAAATATTTTCCCCATTTTTCTTTTACAGAGAGCACATTCATTTCCATAGGGAGAAACAACGTACAGCTAGTGAGTAAGGCCCATGTTGAGGCGTCTGAATTTTCACCCATTAGAACCACCGGCAGTGAGTTATCAAGACACATTTCAAAAGGGATTTTACAAACCCCAATGTGCAAAATACTAATGCTTCATTTTGATTATCTGCTGTGAATTGCAATGAAAATTGTATTGGGTGTAAGTTGAAACCATTGAATTAAAAAGATTTTCCAAATGATCTGTGTGTGTTGATACCCAAGTCCTTTTCCATAAAAGGCATATTTTCTATGCAGCATGCTTGGTGGTACCCTCACACCATGAGCTTGAGATTGGGTGGTCCCAATTATATGGCATTATTGCCTGTATTCTAGTTGACTTTTTTTTTTAATGTGGTAGGTATTGAATACATTTCAGGGATATATCATACTTTTTTTCTAACTTGTCTCTTCTGGTTTTGATGGTGGTATATTTGAGTAGAGAATAACAGAGCAAGAAGGAATCTATTTTATATAAATAGAAAAAAAAAGCCATCCTCCTTTGGTGTTTTTGTTTGTTTTTTTTTTTTTCAGTTAAGAAGTGCATGGTGGCACACACCTGTAATCACAGCGCCTCAGGAGGCTGAGGCAGGAGGACTGTGTGAGTTCAAAGCCAGCCTCAGCAACTGCGAAGCACTAAGGATCTCAGTGAGATCCTGTCTCTGAATAATATACAAAATAGGGCTGGGGATGTGGCTCAGTGGTTGAGTGTCCCTGAGCTCAATCTCCGTACCAGAAAAAAAAAAAGAATGAAAGAAATGGAAAAGATAATAAGTTCTCCTAAAAACATACTGTTATTATGTTTCATTCTAAACTCATCATGAGCTGTTAGTGTGTCTTCATTTTGGAATGCCATAATTTGCTTTATAGTTTCCTACTGCTAATATTGTACTGTGTTACTCATGGGAAACAAACCTGACCAAGTTTTATTCATATATTCAGATTATTTAACATGAGAATTCAAAGTACAGAAGTGAGAAAGAAGTAGTCGCACTGATATATCATATAGGTGTCTAATTATAGATAAAAATATTTGACTTACCTGTAAAACCATTGCCCAAGGAAGTGACAGTATAAAAAGCATTTTGATGACAGACTCAAAAATACATACAATAAAAAACAATAATTGGTAATAGCCAAAATAACCAAAAGATCTCTGTTTTAACTAGCAAGTGCTGATATATAATCATACTGTTATATCCATTAAACAATATTTAAACAAACACTTTATAAAGCCAAAAATAATTTTAAAAGGGAAAATTACAAAGAATGTCAAAATACCAATCTGATTGCATTCTTCACAGTCAGCAAGTAACATAAAAATGTCACACCATTACCCCTTCAGCTGTCATAATTACTGTTCCCTTATGTTGCCTAGTTGTTTTCTCCTTCAAATTTCTTTCTTTTATTACAAAGAATCACCTTCAATGACGAAGATAACACTAAAATAAAATCAACATAGCCAGAGCAAAGATAAATAAATTGAAAAAGCCAACCTTTATTCCACTTTGAACAAGTTTGTGAATGTCCAAATAAGGCTCCTTGAATATTTCTCCTTCGGGGGTGAGAATCTTCACATAACCTTCTTTTTCCAGAATGAAGAGGCGGTGGGAGCCATCCCCACTGTGCAGGGCGCCCACAGGCTGCCGCAGCCCGCTCACAACCTCCTGAACGCAGAAGCAGTTGTGTTTGTGCTTTCTAAACAAATGAAAGAAACCCAGTGAGCTTCTCTTGAGATGAAGCACCAAAGGAGTAATCTCAGCATCCTTTCCAAACTTTATTTCCTCTAAAAAATCAGTGCTTTGGAGAATCAGGAAGGGCTGCTAACCCGAGATTCAGAATATGATTCTTTCAGATCTTTTCCATGGAAAATGATCAAACAGAGTTCTGTCAGAAAGTAAAAGTGAGAATCCAAACACATATGCATTTTAAATTTTCATAAGCTCATTATCTCATCTGTCAGTGACTATACTTGAAATCAGCCTTTACTCTGAATGATGGAATCTTATAAGAAGGCACTCAGAGAGAAAGTTCTATGATCTATATGTAAAAGTCCGATTTGCTCATAATTGTGCTGAATAGGTACACAGGACTATAAGTGAACAATCATAAAATTCAAGTTTAAAACTATACCCATAAAATTCACGAGTCATAGAGAAGCCACGCTCATAACACAGGATTAATAATCTTAAGTATTTAAGCTATGATTTTAGAGAAGTAAACTACCCAAAAGGGGGGAAAATAGCATCTGGAGGACATATCTGCTGAATATAGGAAGCACAGACAGTTGTGTTACTGTCAAAGACATAAGATTTAGGACTGGGGTGTAGCTCAGTGGTAGAGCCCTTGCTGAGTGTGTGCAAGGCCCTGGGCTCCAAACCTATCACCTCAAAGACCAAAAAAAAAAAAAAAAGAAAGAAAGAAAAAAATCTCATAATATTTGTCACTTTTGTGTGGGGGCAGTACTGGGGATTTAACTCAGGGGCACTCAACCACTAAGCTACATCCCCAGCCCTGTATTTTATTTACAGACAGGGTCTCACTGAGTTGCTTAGGGCCTCACTAAGTTGCTGAAGATGGCTTTGAACTTGAGATCCTCCTGCCTCAGCCTCCCAAGCCACTGGGATTATAGGTGTGCGCTACCACACCTGGCTGTCACTTTTTTTTTTTTTTAAGATTATAAAGAACATTTGTCTATGGACCTGCTTATCTCTTCCACTTTGTCATATTCTTCCATCTGGTCCAAGTAGTTAGATGCTGGTCCCCTGACTTGTTTTCTTGGAAAATCTGGAAAGCACAACCCACCATCTTTTCTTGCATAGTAAAAGCAAAACTCATCCGCCGTTGTTTGAAGAAAACCTTAAAGCAATGCAAAAAACCACATTAGAAACATTTAGAGTCATAGTAAAACCACCTCATTGGAAAGAGGTGACACTGGAAAAGAGACTTTTTCAACACTATGTCAATATTCTAAGGGGGGAAAAAACTAGATTAAAATAACAGAAAAGGGAAAAAATCAGAGGACGTTTGGGATTCACATTTCTTCTTTAACTAAAATTATCAATTTCATGACATACATGTAATACAAACCCAGTATTAATCTTTTAGTGCATTGATTCTTTTCATATTTCCTCACTGATCATGACATAATCATAAGCTCTTTTCAAATAGCAGGTGTCTATTTCTTGCACTTCACTTAACAGATTATACTGATAGTTTTGCAATATAAAAATTATCCCTTCTATCTTCTCAAGCAGAAAAGTTGACACCAGTAAGCCAAAAGAAAAATACAAAACAGCCTTATTTAATAGGATGTAAAAGATATTTTTTCTTTTCTTACATATTAAGAATTTTATCAAATAAATACAGCTATCTTAGAATATGAAAGAAAAAGACTTTGTAATCAGAAGAAAAAAAACAACAAGAGTTTTACATTACTTTTTCAATTTGAGTTTATAAGGTATTGGCTTTTTGTGCATATTAACAAAACTCACTTTTGTATTCTGATAAGTTCTTCTTTCAAAATATGATGTTACCAGAGTCAGCACAGACCAGAATCTGTAGTTACCAGTAGTCCTATATTGCTTCTTCTGGTCTCCTACTTTATCATCTTAAAAGTTTAAATTTTTATCTAATGAATTAAATTATTGTGCTCTCTATTATTTGGTGATAAATACACCAAGTAACATAGCTGAAATTTAGGAATTTTATAACAAATTCAGGTTTACAAGGTTTCTAAGAACAAGATTCTGGGGTCAACCAAGTAAGGCTCACCAATGGAGCAGGAAAGACACTACAAGTTTATTTCCTATGAGCTTGATTAGAATGTCAGGGTCCTAGTTGTTTAAAGTCTGAAACACATTTTTACCTAACTTTTGGATGAAATGTGTTACTTTTCAATATCTGAGAGACAGTCTTCCAGATTGATTTCCTCCTAGACTATGGGGAAGGGTCTTGCGTTTGGGCACCAGGCAACTAGAGCAGATGTCCTTGAGAATATGTATGCCTATGGCAGAGGACACAGAGATTGAAGTTCTGGCAGCTAGATGGGTGCTCCCTAGGAGGGGCAAGCGCCTGGAAGATTTTCTTTGAAAAAAATCAAGGATTAAAAACTGGGGATCCCAGAGGCTTGGGAGGTTGAGGCAGGAGGATCACAAGTTCAAAGATAGCCTCAACCTAAGAAACCTTGTCTCAAAAACAAAAACAACAACAAAAATGGGCTGGGAATGTGGCTCAGTGGTTAAGTGCCCCTGGGTTCAATCTTCAATCCCTGGTACAAACAAACAACAATAAAACTTGGGAAAGGAAGGAAGGCAGCCATACATTAATTCATCTTCAGCAATTCACTGTTTGCCAAAGATTTATATTTTTCCTGATCTCATCCTTTAATGGCTAAGCACACAGATGAAAACTTCCTAATAGTGGCAAACAAGTCTCTTTGAGCAAAAATGAGAAGGAAAACAGAATTGCTAAATTCAACTCTCTGTACTGTTTGGGGCTGAATCTTACTTTGAAGAGAGAGACATACACACACCTTTGAAGTATATACTATCAGGCAGCAAGATCTTCATGCCAATATGCACACAGGAAGACTGTCAGGCAATGAATCTGTTTACAACTGAATTTGAAAAAATTTGTTTTAATGTGATGTTTGCCTGTAAGGTCACAGAAAAAAATTTTAAATTCAATTCGGAAGAAAATTTAAGTTTGCTTCAAAAAAAGAAATTTGTATATTCTAGCATTACAAGCTGCAAACCAATATCATTTCAAGGGGAAGTTAATGGACCATTCATTCCATTTTATAAGGACTTCTTAGCTGGGGACAAATGGGAGGAAATGAGAAATCATTTTCAAATGGAATATCTTAGGATTAACAAGTGCATGTTTATAAACACTGTTACCACAGAAGTACTATGCTATCTTTGCAAATTAAAAAAAAAATACAGAATATAGCCACACATTTTTCCTAGCTTCTTACAAAATCTATTCTTACAAAATTTATTCACATTTGTTCACAGCTCAGAAGACTTTATATAAAAAAATGGGCAGTGTTTTTACAATCATGATATATTAGTATCTAATCCTTTTAAATTAATACTTTCCTTTAAATTACCTGATTTTGCTGTGGGCAATGATGAAATTGACACATTTGTTGTGAACAGCCCAAAAGGACTTGGTCTCAGGGCTTTGGTTAACACTTATTGCAAGGGAAGGTTTAATCCACCCTTTGGTTTGGAAGAATACACTAATGAACTTTCACTGAAGGTGCATGCTTAGCACATCCTGGTCATCTTGACAAGGTTAGGTCTGCTGATGATGGATGTATAGTGAGTATCAAACAGCTGCACCTTTGAAATCCTAATTACTTATTGAGTCTCCTGGGCCGGTAGCCATTCTCCTGGATTGGGAGTCCAGTCCTGCTATGCTACAGAACACCCTAGAAAATACTGATCTGTAACAAATACTCGCTGTGGGCAGTCTGGGCTCTATCTCTATTCTCAGAGAAGTTCTTATTCCTTGTCATAGGTATACTTATTGTGAAAAGGAAAAAGGAGAAAAGAGCTCCTGATCCCTTGGCAGAAGGCCTGCACTTAGGGACATTTTCTGGTAGAAGCCGTAGGTTTTGAGGTAGCCATCCATTTCCTCCAGTTTGCGCTTGGGATAATAAGACCCATGCGAAAACAGCTGAGAAAGTTGGGAGTGGCTGTGGGATGGACTCAAACTCTTGACCTTGGCCTGATTAGCAACAGGATTAAACTAGCTGAACTGACTGAGTACAGATCTTTGACAACACAGTGCCCTACTGCTGAGGAGACCAAGAGTGACAAGAATCACCGTGATACCAGGTGCACAGAGAAGCAAGGCCCACTGGTTCCTTGGTACGCCTCTCAGAGTGCACGATGCAGTCGTTTGGTGAACAGCAAAGCATCCCATGTGCTTGTGTAGGCAAGTAAAAAGACCCGAGGGGTTGGACAGAGGGCTCCTGTGGTTTTTGAATGCAATGTTGAAATTTCTAGAAATTTAAAGAATTTACCTCTCTGAGAAAATTAACAACTGGAGAACATTATGATTACTATAACTCTAGTGTATGAGCATTTCTATTGCTTTTTAATTTCTTTTCCCATTTGGGGGAAAACAAGAAAACCATGACTATTTCTGAATTTAAATTTCTAGAAATGATCTGTCTTTCAGGTTATACGAATACTCTAAGATGACCATACTTTTTTTTTTTTTTAAATCATTCTTTCTAGATATTCATAACAGTAGAGTGTATTCTCACACATTCTTGAAGAAGAAAGGCAAAGGGTTAGCTCATGGACACGGGTTTCCTTGTATACTCGGCAACACAGGGAAAATGAAGATGCTTCTGAAGTTACTTTCTCTTTCCTGGTCCCTTTCAGTATTTTCTTTCATTTAGCAAGATCCACCTTCCTTTTCAAGTTTTTGATTTGTAAGAATCAAAACTTGAAGTCACTGGTGAGAACAGCTGAGATATGTTGACTAGTCTTTTATAAATAAGAAACCCAAAGTAGCTGTTTTCCACAATTATGGACTTCAGAGAAATGCAAACCCATATTATTCAACAGACATAAGAAGGTGAAACTAATACAAACTTGCTCTCACAACCATTTCTGAAAAATGAGTGCTCTAGAAGTCTACAGACACTTCTGTGCTGGCCGCAGGGGCTGAGGGGAGGATTTCTACCTTATTCATGACTCTTTAGGAAATGGTAACCTGTGTGTCAAGGGTCAGTCTGACTAACAAATTAATTAGCATAAGTAACCCAAAGGGTGTGTCATTACAACTCTCTTTGGGGACAAATATTTTAAATGATGTTCAGCATGTGATATGGGAAGGGGAAGTCCCCTCTGCTTGCTGCTGAAGTCTTCTAGAGTCTCTGGAAAGCACCCTTACAGCTCCATCCACCTCGAAAGTGGAGCTTTCATCTGGTTATCTTTCAAGGCAGCCTGGGTGGCCACCAAAAGCACTTGACATCTTGATGCACTTCAGCAGTTTTACATATACACAAACTTTGTAGAAAAATAAATTTGTCATTCGTCACCACATATGTTGATCTGGGGAGTGAGGTGCTTGCAATTCTCAAATGCTAAAATAACTTTAAATATATAAAGATCCCCACCGACAAGTCCACAACTCCACCATTGCTGTATTTATCTATAATAGATAAAGGTAAATAAAGATGCCAAGTGTTCATAACACTTTCAGCTTAGTTGAAGGCCAACCTTTAAGATTTGGCAGTTTGCAGCTAACCTTTATGGTTTCTAATCTGTTATCAGCTCTCTGCAGGCCATCTAGACACCCATGACCTGTTTGCTTCGGAGAATGATAAGGAGGAAGAAACAGCTGGTTTAAGGGAAGTCTTAGAAACATGACTCTAAGTTTATAAAGACAATAATATTTTCTCATAGAATGGGTTTAGGTACATGTTATGCTAAAGTTAAAACAAGTAACCAGTCAAAATACTTTAGGTTATTAAGTGAAATCTATTAAAAATACAAAAATCTGCACTTCTTTAGGCCAGAAAAAAATGTAAAAATGTATATAGCAGTTTAAAAAGTTCTCCAAGTGCATCCTATAGTTCTTAAGGCTTATCTTTTCTTTAACTACCATTTAGTTTTATAAACAGCTAACTTCAGTAGTTTTGTTTGTGTGTGATTTGGCCTAACTAAACAGAGTCTGTCTCATTAAATTCTTTTCTTCCTCTTTGTTGATCCTTCCAATGAAAGCAACAACAACCCAAGCTGACAAACTCTGGATGATTAACATATTCAATGCCCAGGAATCTCTGTTTATTAGAGTCTTGTGATAACTATGTACTTTCCCATTCTAATGACTTTGAATGAGGCATGTGACTTCTCCTGAGGGCTTGGTTTCCATCATCTGTCTAATAGAGAGGACTCCACTGTCCCCACCAACTTTAGGAGTTTTGGGGCAGCAAATTAGCCTTTTATGGAGTGCTTTGTAAGATGTTACTTGTTAGGGTTCCCAGTCATATTTTATTTAAAGGAATATCTTAAAAGTCAGTAGGCATTCTCCAATCATCTATTAGTTTTGTAGAACAGGTTGACTTTGATATTAACAATGGAAGGTAAAGAAATATGTATGAAGCTGGGGGTGTAGCTTAGCAATAGAACGTGTGCTTAGCATGCACAATGTCCTGGGTTCCATCCCTAATATCAAAAGAATAATAAGACAGAAAAAGAAATCTATACTACCAATCCAACACATATAGAGATTACCACCTGTATTATGAGTTTAATTAGAAATGTAAAACATTTCAGCAAGACCAGTACACTATCTGTAGACTTTAGAAATTACAACAGTAGAAATTATAATACTTCTTTTTGTAGAAATAAAACTTAGAACTTTGGAAGGGTTCTTTTAAAAATAAAATAGGTATTTTGAAAGGCAAGATGCATTTTACAACTTGTTAACAGGTTTTTTAGAACAGGCATCTAACAAGGAAAATTTGCAATGGTTCATTTAACTTTTTCTTGTCTTTTTACCTGGAATATGGCCTCGGCAAGTATAAAAGAATTCTTTGCAATAGTCTTTGCAGAGCAGGGGAAGTACTAGATCTCTTTCCAAGACTTCTCTTTCAGGTGAGTGAAACAGGCTCTGAGAATGTGGAGAGCAAAGTGCACATTTGATTTCCTCCAGTAGCTTCCCACATTCTGTGTTGTTGGTCACAGAAAATATCTGAAAGCCATAAATCAGAAACAAATGATGTGAAGTTAGGTTTGGTCACGTTTTTCTTGCAATTATGTAAGCAGATAAGCCTAATTCAGCCAGTGAAGTTTTCTGAAAAGAGTTCCTGGGTCATAATCCAGGATGCCTTTATAAGGATATGAGCTGTCTCTGGAGTGGGTTGGGGGAAACAGAAGTCAGGGATCATAAAAGGGATCATCAAAGTCTATGACTCTGTCTTTCAGGTGTGAAGAATTAGAAGACAATTACATTTAGACTGTTGAATGCTTTAGCGCCTTTTTCTGCCTCAAAGTGATATTTCATGTTCTGCCATTGAATGATATTTCCCTTAAAAAGTCCCAAATACCTTAATGCAACTGCACACAAAGCCTAATTTTTAAAAACATGGCTCATTTGTGTCTTAGGTGAAAATCTATTTCATTCTTGAAATTCCCAATATGATATTATAGTAAATGTGCTCAGATGACATCTTTAAAAATTTCTACTAATTTTCAATCTAAAGACTACCTAGGGAAAGTTTTCTAAACTGCCTTTCATGTTCTATAAAAATACCCGAAGCTGAATCAAACAGGTTTAAGACCAATTTTTATTATTCATTATATCTTAGCCAGGAAAAACTTTCTAACTAACTCCTCAGGTATGCTATATGCATGAATAAACACAAGAGTTTAATGAAAGTGCTTTTGTATAACATGAATTTTAATGAAACAAGGCAAACTTTTATTATTATTTTTAAGATGATACACCTTTTATTTCAATAAAACTGATTTCAAACTTATTGATCCATAGAGGTTAGTAATTTGTAGAGAGAAGAGACTTGGTATTTCATGCTGGTATCAGGAGCACCTTTAATAAACACTGAAGACAATATCAGCACAGCATTTGAGACAAGAAATGCAAAGCTGTCCAAATCAAGCATTTTTCCATATTAAAAAAATGCGAATAAATTTCATACGTTTCCCCAATTCATTCAATTGCCTTTCTATTATTTCTTTAGAACTATGCACTCAAATTAATGTTTCAAACTCTAGATCATTGTTTAAAGCAAACAGTTCATTCATAAATTGAGCTTCTAATTTGAATAAATCATATGGCCACTATATTTTAGGATTATGACATCATAGGTGATCATGAAATGCCTGATGTAGAGGAACAAGGTAACAAAAGAAATACAAGCATGCTGACATTTAGGCATGCAGTATTTAAAAGTCCAATAGAAGTTACCCTATTTCAGGTAAAAAAAATATATGATATGCTGTAACTATATACAATATTCAGAAAAGTTATTCTTAATCACAATGATATTTACATTTTTAATTTTATCAATTTATTTAAATGACAATTGCTTAAATGGTTAAAGTTTTCTAAAGGGAAACACACACCAGACACTTAGAATTTGCATTCCAAGAATGTTTTAAATGTCTTTTATTGTCCATACTCTGGCGGACCTCACCAGATCTATTCTATATTAATTGTGCTCAGCTTGGTTTTGCTTGTTTATCATCTAGCAGTGCACTAAGAACAAAACAACTGCAAGATGCTGAAGCCACCTTTTTTACTGGATGAAAAACTGGATTGTAATTACTCTTGGTTTTATGAAGAATATGAATGCTTCCCTTTTTTTTATAGTTGAAACAAAATGATCCCCAAATACTCTCCTAGAGGCTATCCAAGAAGAGCTTGATTTTAAGTGTCTAAAGAATTTTGTCTTTCCAATTTTTGGAATGTGTCCTGGCCACAAGATCCCTCTTCAAAAGTTGCAGAAATAGGATTCAATAAATTATCTGAAATCGAGTATAATATTATTCTTTTTAAAGTTTCATGCTGTTCCGGCCCAGCAGGATGGTAACATTTTGCTCTGTGTGAGGTCTGCAGTGTAAATACCTATTTGAAGATAGATAGAGCCATCATTCTGGCTTGGGTTTCAATGAACATTGCAATAGTCTTACTGAAGTCAATTAAACTGACTCCCCGCCAAAGCCACTACTCTGGTTTAGACAGATGAGTACTGGTGTGGGTATGGTAGGGTGATTTTTTTTTTCTTTTCCTTTTTTATTTATTTTTGCCTATATATCTATGTTCATCCAGGTCCTTAACTTTCTGACAATACAATCCATCTTCAGAAGAAATTTAAGCTAATTTCCTGTTTCAATTTTTTAAAGCCATATACAAAACCATCTAATTTATAGTGGTTTAAACTGAATATACTTTGGAAGAAATCATGTTAAAACTTTGATACATTATTGCAGCATGCCCAGTAATGAGTGTGGCTGTGACTGACTAATTTGTAACATCTGGCAGGTCATCCTTTTAATCTTGGGCCACATGAAAGTGAAATCCATATAAGAAAGTTAAGATAACTCCTGGAATACAGGGTCGAGTGTGGCCTACAACTATAGCTTATCAACAAACAGTAAAACGGTGACAGAGACCTTCTGTATTTCTCCTTATTTATCAAGTAACTAAACAAAGAGGGTAAAAAAGACACCCACGTGGGTTCCAGAAAAGGACAAAAGGAGAAAATAATGACAGTATATTAAAATGTCTCCTTAAGATCACTTGGTACACAAAAAGTTATGTCTAAAAATCATATGCCTACAAGGTTGTTCAGCTGTTCCATAGAACACTTGCCTCTCTGGACTATATTGCTGGATTATGTCATTAAAGAGTTCAGTTTCAATTTTAGGCTAATATGTAAATAGATCATTGTACTAAGGCAGCTGTTAAAGGGACCCCAGGATGAGTTATTTGTTTAGTTGGATGTGTTCAACAATAGCCTTTGTCCCTGAAAGAGCCAGAGCAAACAAATGATTGTAAAAGGGCACACTTGAAAACAATTACTTTTCACCCATTCCTTGACAGCTTTGGCTGTGAAACCACCCAAGGTAGAGAGAGCTTCTGTGCCTCTGTGGCTACAAGTTAAGTTTTAGAAATGGGGGCAACTCATTTGGTCCGGGTTTAATTTGGCTAATGGAAATTAGATCTTTTTAGCATGTTGTATTTAGGAACTGCAAAAATATTCCTGAGACAATATAACTTCCTAAATTTTGGCAGTACTTATTTGAAAGGCAGTTTACAACCTCATTACAATACATGACGTTATTATAGTGTACAGGAATTAAAATACAAAAACAGTATCATGGCTAAGGAAATGAACTCAATGCTAGTTCATTAAAGAAAAACTGTTAGTGTAGAAACTAGATTTAATTTCAGAGCTAAGCATGTTTAATATTCCTATCTAGTTTCTTACTATCTATTTGTCAAAGAAATTTTTTCCCTTAGGAAAAAAGCTGCTACTGTAGTTTCTTGAAAAGCTGCAGAAATCTTTCCTGGGGAAATATTTTTTTTTTCTTTCCTAAACAAAAAAGGGCCCTTTCAAATAGCCATCATCTCTCCTGTATACACATTATGAAATAAGACCCTAACATATATTATAATCCAGGAAGGCTTATGGGGGAAAAAGGAAACACTGAAGTTTATTATAAAATAACATGTTTTGAAAACTATTAAAATTTGAGAACTAACATAGGTCAAGAATGCATATGCATAGCTATATCAAATCTCTGGTTTGAACAATTTGAGTACTGTTGGTTTATAAACCACTTGTAATGGAACCAGCAAAGACCAGTGTGCCCAATTTAATAATTCAGACACATTTTCCAAATGAGTAGGGGTTTGTTGAAGATTGGGAGCATGAGAGGAAGAAAGGAATGTGGATAGCTAACGTGGCAGATTGCTTCGTAAAGGACGATTTCTTTAAAAAAAAATTTATACAGCTTCTCTTAAGGGTTGTAATTCCCCTAGTCCCTCCTCCCCTCCCCTTCACTCCACTATATTTAGTTTAGAACAGAGTTTTCATTCCACTGTGTTCCTGGGAGAAGTCAATATTGCAGGGGTCTCTACATCATCTGTATACTCATGGCACAGATTGCACACAGGGACACTTAATGGCAAATGTTTCTAAACCTTTCTTTGAGTTTCTGGTTCCTTGGGGCTTCTGGTAAAACCTTTAAGATAATCTGAATGTAGCTGTTTTGCAACTTAATTCAATTATAACACTGGAGCTTAATGACATTGTTTTGAATAAAATGCTGGAATATCTGTTCCCTGAATCTCAGACTACTGCTGCATATGGTAAGAATAAAGAGTGAGTTGCAGCTGAAAACCTGCAGCAAGACACTTCTCACTCATCTGGGAATAGAAGGAGTTGGACAAATGCTCCCTCAAAAGGCATGAACATTTGGACAGAGCCGGGGACTGAAAGAGAATGATGTTCTCTAGTTTCACCCATTAGTGAACCAACTAACAAATACAATGGTGTTGTTGTTATTCTTTTGCCATAAGCAACAGGACTCTGTGTGTGGGCAGCAGTTTAGTGGGGAGGAGGATAAGTCGACCCCTTTTTGTCCTATTGATTTTTTCCTATTTGCATGACTTGAGCAAATTAAATGATGCAATATGGCTTTTTGTTACAAAACAAAGTGAGAGATACCACCCAGACACATATGTTGATTCGTAGGAGCTGTTTACATGAGAATAGAGTGAAATCTACCGTGAACTGAGCATAAAAATTAGATTCAGCCTGGGTATTTTTTTTTTTTTTTTAATGCCTGGGCCAGCAAGACTGAACACAAGTTTTCCAAGAGTCTCTCAGACCTTGACAACTGCAGTGTTGTAACAGAGGAATTCTTAATTAAACCTAAAATGGGGAACGGGAGGGGGAGCAAAGACACCTGATTGTTTATTTCACGTGCAGTGATTGTTAATGACGTGATCCAGCAGTCTGTACAGTACACAGCACACATTACTGCATCCCAAGGCAGGAAAGAGATTGCAAACTCAAAAATAAGCATGGCTTTGCACTCGACCGACACTATGTTCCTATTTGGTTACTTTTATCAACATAAGGGAATCATAAACACCATCGCCCCTAAAACAAGTTCCTAGAGGTCTTCCTAGACGACTCACCACCACGGCAAGCCTGAATATATAAGGTTACAAAATGACAGAGAATCGTCTCAGTTTTATGTGATACGACCCAGAAAAATCACTCGCCAGTTTTTCGGGTTCTCCACCGGAGGTATTAGGAGTTCCTTTCCGCTGGCTTAACTATTGTAATGCAAGACACCCCCCCTCTGACGGGGCTGAGGATCATAAACCAACCCATGCTTCAACATCCTTTACGATTCAATCCTCCCTCTAACCGAGCACGTGGAGAAAACTGCACAAATCTTTTTCCCTAGAAAAATAAACCGGAAACCACAGCCACCTTAATTTACAGTTTCACCGCAGCCAATACCCGATTTGATCCAAAATACACTGTTAATCGCGATTCTTTTAAAATATTTACCCGGCATGGGATGAGGGTACCACAGAAGCGTCTCTTTTCTGAGACAGACAAGTTTGCACAGCATCCCGACCGCTGGCTCTGGGGGCGGGAGAGCTATCTGCGCACCCCAGAGGATCACACAACGGAATCACGTTAGCGCTTTAAACAAGTTATCAGCAGAACTCCCCGAACAAGTTTTGCACTTCTTACAGCGACCAGCATCGCCAGAGCCACAGGGAACCCCACCCAGCCTTATGCCAAGTTCGCATCCGTGTGGCGGGCGAGTCCCTACCTTGTTCTCCAGGCGCCCCAGCCCCGGGCTGTCACTCCGCAAGCAGCAGGACAGCCGAGGGTAGAAGCCACCGCACAGCATCTCTCCCCCATTCAGCAGCTCCAGCTGGGACATCATCCGCCTGTCTCTCCTTTTCAGGCGCTTCGGGGGGTTCCCATTCAGGCACCTTCTCCTCCTGGCTCCGCTCCCGTCGCTCCTTTCCCCAAACTTAGCATCTCCTTCAAAGAAGCCCAGCGCCACGGCCAGCAGTAGCAGCTTAAAGGAGAGCATCTTCAGCATCGTCTGCCGTGAGCGGCAGGGGCTGGGCGCGCGAGGGTGGGGGGTAACGCCACTGCCCAGCAGAGGCACTAGGGCGCAGCTCCAGGAGGAGGCTACCGGGCGGCGGGACACTGGAGAGGCTGAGGAAAGTGGCCGGGGCGAAAATACGTAGAGCGATGCAACTTTGCAAAAAAGAAAAGTCGAGGCGACTGGTCCAATGCCTCAGGGAAACCGGAGGAGCGAGATAAAGTTGTGCAGATGACACCGTTTGCGGCTGTGCCAGTGTCAGTTGGGTTAGGGGCTTTCCGCTGCAGCTGGGACGTGGGAGGAGAAGGAGTTGGAAAAGGAGGAGGAAGAAGAGGAGACGGCCACAGAAGTTCACTTGTCCGTGTAACGGGAGTTGTTTAGGTGAGACAGTAGCAGGAACAGAAACGTCGGCGGTGGCGGCGGGGCAGGCGGAGGCAGGGCCAGCGCTGGGCTCTAGATGATGCTGAGGTCTCCTCTGCCGGCGGCTGCAGCTTCTCACACAGCCTCTCATGTTTCGCTCCCTCTTTTCTTCTTCTTTTTAACTAGCGCGCGGGGAGGTGCTGCCACCGCGCGCCCCTTGACGTCACCACTTCTCGCGCGCCCCCGCCCGGGTGGGGGAGAGGGGAGGGGGCGGCCCCGGGGCGAGCGCGTCCCCGGGCCCCGGCGGCCTCTGGCTGCGGCTGGGAGGGGCGGCGGGCCGCGGCGGATGGAGGGGGAGGGCGGCGGAGCCGGCGGAGCCAGCCTCGAGGGCGCGGGACCTAGCGCGCCCGCCTCTCCGCGGCGCCCGAGTGGGGGCGGCCGGGCCGAGGCACCCAGCCCGACCGGCCGGGGGCGAGGGCGCAAGCCAGAGGCTACCCGGCGGCCGCCCGCCGGTTCCTCGCTCCGGTCCGCAGCCCCTCCGCACCTCCCGGGCTGAGGCTCCCAGAGAAAGTGAGTAAGAGTGGGGCCCCTTCCAGGGCTCCCGACCCCTGCCCGCCCCCGAGCCCGGGGGAGGATGAACTAAGGCTGCGGAGCGGGCGGCGGGGAGCTTTCTGGCTCCTTTCCCTCCCCCAGCCCGCACCGGCATCCCCAGGTCCCCAGTGATCCTTGGGGGCTCATTTCGAAGCGCCTAGGAGCGCGCGCGGGGTGTTGGGGTGTGGGTCCCAAATGCTGCGGACTTCTGAGTCAGGTTGAGTTTAGTTTGGAGACTTTGGGAAAAGGGTCACTCATCCTCTCCCAAAGCCCTCAATCTATTGAGGTGGCACAGGCGGGTGAACGTGGCTTAGGCTGGGGTGGGGTTTCGGGGAGCAGGTTGAGCCAGCGCCTACCTCCCTCAGGGTTTGCTGCGGTCTGGGCAGGTTGGCCCCCAGCTCCCCTTTGGAGGACCCCACACATGTCCAGGAAGCAAACCTCCTTGCCTCGCAGACTCAGGACCCGGAATTCAGGTTTCCCTGCTCTAGGTGGGCATAAAGAGGTGGTTGTGGAATCAGCGTGCATTCTAAATATCACACACACACACACACACACACACACACACACACACTCCACTCCACTCCCCCTCTGCCTCCCGGCGTGTAAATACAGATGTGTTAGTTCTGGAGGAAGAATTAGTTGCAGGTGTGTGGGCGTCCAGAAGCGCTGCCCTCCATATCCCTGTGTATACAAATAAATTAACCTTTCCCCCAACTAGACAAAGTCTGTGTAAAGGAAGTGTTTATTTAAAAAAAAAAAAGTCTCCGTTGTCAAGGGCAGTGACTTGATGTTCATTGGTCCCTCCAAGTTGGCATCAGAACGAGTCTCTATCGGGTTGCACACAGAATGTGCTTTTTGCCCGTTTAGGTGTTTAACGGGAATTGATTTTCTGGTGGATGGGTTTTGATGACGAGATAAGACAATTTCCCATTTTGGCAATGGAGGAACGTTCACCATATTTGGATTTGCTTCATTTCTCTGACACGGATTTCACCAAGCTCATGTAAAAGTTGGTGATGGTTGACATAGTTAGCTGATTAAACTGATTACTCAAGTGGTGGCAGTGGCTAGGTTAGCCTTCTGTCCCTTTTACTTTCTGGACCTGGGTTTATGATTAGAGCTAAGTATTTACCAAAAGAGCTGACCGATTACAATAACTGAAAAGAACCTTCTGGGATGTTTGGCCCAGTCCTCAGCTAAAGGTAAGGCCCTTAAGACATTCTTAACATTTCTGCCAGGAACTGTTGTATATATCTGTATACATGTGACTGTAAATGCTACTTTGGATCCCATAGACTGTTTTATTTGACTGTCTGCTTGCTTGGAGAACTTTAAATATAAAATAAATCAGCTATAAGGACTTTAAGACTTTAAACTCTTTTATTTAGAAGATCTTGAGCTGAATCCCATCAAAGTTAAATCACTTGCATGATTTCATCTAATTAGGAAATCTAAAAATCAGGAACCAAGAACCTGATCTAAGATACTCTCCACTCTTTAAGGCTTTTTGTCCAAAAATGAGATTTGTGTTCTTTTTCCAAAATGAAGATTCTTATAAAGTCATATTTCAGTGGTTCCAGCTCCTGATCTAAGTGATGAATTCATCTAAGTACTTTGGAAACAGGTCCTCCTTATGGTTTATACTTCAAGACTAAAGACACTTAAAGTATATTAATATTGGTTTTTAAAAAAGATGTTATCTGTTATAACCTATGGCCCTAAGTTTCAAGATATACAGCATTTCTAAAAGATTACTGAAATAAGACATGCTTGTTCTTTCTTGACACATGGATCTAAAATTGACCCTGTCTACTATTCATTATGAAAGTCAATAATCAGGGCACTTAGGAGGTAGCTGAACTAATTCTTACCACACTGATATAATATTTCCACATAGTCACTAAGCAGTGATACAAGTAGACTAACTTCTGATTTTTTCCCCCCCAGAGAGAACACTACAAATCTCACCCATATCCAGATCAATAGTATGATTTCTTAGGAATCAAGAATCAACATTGGGTTATTTCCGACTGTTAACCTTCAGAGCCCACTTGGACACTGCAGCAAGAAAGGATAACCATCCACCCACTTGGACATGAAAAATGATCTTCGATCAGGGAGTTCTGTCTCTTCAGCTAAACCACCAGAAATAGAAGGAACACCATTCTGACCAAACTCATCCAGATGAATCAAGTCAACCCTTTTTAGCAAGGAGTGGAGCTGCAGAAGGGTGGCCAGGTCACTGTCTTCTGCTCGCACCATCATTGAGCAGCCTCCTCCAGAACTGCCACCTAGAGTGGTCCTCCCACTCACAGGTCATTGTGTATTAGGGTGTTACTGTGTCTTCCCAGGCAATGTGGCTCTTTTTCTAATTTGCACCAAGGCATCTATATGGGCTAGTGCCAGCTCTGACTATTCTGCCCCTAACCTGAGTCCTATCCAGGATTATATTCCTTACTTTGAATGAATTAGTAATTCTGAAGTACAAATTAGGTTTATTGTGAAAGATGAGATATTTGATTTAAATTGAAAATGCGTTTCATAAGTAAAGCTCAAAATATGCAAGTGAATTTTGTATATATGTGTCTATGTATATATATTTGGACATATATTTCTATCATCAGAAGGTAGGACAACTTTGAAAAAAGAAGTTAGGCCAACTTAAATTGCTAAATGTTTAAAAGAAAACTATTTGGGGTTTTGGAATCAGTTTAATATGGATTTCTGGCCTTCACAGAAATATATATTATTTAATTCCATTTCAACATTCCCCTATGCTAAGCAATATGTATACAGTTTTGGAAAATGATACAAACACTCAGCCTCTAGATAGTTAATCATCTAGTAAGGAAGACAAATGATAAGGTTACAAATAAATTTATAGCTGTAAATTATAATAAGTGCTTTGAAAGAAATGCCAAGATGAAGGATAACAAATCACATCCATCCCAAGATTAAGTGACTGGAAAGAGCTTCTCTGGGGAAAAGACATTTCAACTGAACCCCAGGGGTGCGTCAGAGTTTATGAAGTGACTTCACCTTCCCATTTAAAGTAGAGAAGCATTTGAATTGAGAACAGAATTTGGCACATTTAAGAGAACAAAAGTGCAGAATAAAATAGATAACTAAGAAAAGAGGCCAGAGACCAAATTCACAGTATCGCCACTAAGGAAGTTTGGGAGACCTTGCTACTACTGTGTGATTCCACAGAGGAAGGTCTGCCGACAGAGGCGAAGAATAAATCCACATCTTTTAAAATTTGAAGATTGGTTATAGTTCAAGTGCCCTGACACAGTGGTGGAGCTACTGGTTAATATGTCTTTCAGAAGTTGGCATTTCTGTGTGCCAGACACTGCTCTGGGGACCCAGCAATGAGCAAACTTCTCCTGGAGCTTGTTCTCATGTGGGAAATAGAGAACAAATAGCTGTGGACCATATGTGGCATTCAATGCATAGACCAAAGGAATCATGAGGAAGAAGGGTGCAGCAGTTGAGAGAAATAGTTATTTCACAGACACAGGAAAGGTGTCTACTGAGTGAGTGATTGGTCATACATGAAGCAGCAAGCCATGAGGATGCAGGTATCTATGCACAGGGAATGGCAAATGAAAGCTATGAACACACCAGCACTCTTGTTGTGTTCAAGAGTTAGCAAAGAGGCCTATGTGACTGAGGGGAACAGGTGACTGAGAAAGTGACAAGAAGGAGGAAAGAGAAATAACCAGGGCCCAGATCTTGTGAGCAGTTATGGACTGAAACTCTTATTGAATAAGTAAGTCAGGGATCTTATCAGAAATAAACTCTTAACTATTTTCACAAAGTGAATTAAATGTAAGGAATTGGTTAAATGGATGTCCAAGAACTACAAGAGCTAAAAGGGAACACTAAAGAGGAATTCCTGAGGCTGCTGCATCCCCAGGCTTGGGGCAGCTGGGGGAGAGTTAGTGTTGACAGGACCCAGAAACTTGCACCAGCTCTGGAGATGTGGTTGCTGCCCATTGGTGCTGATCCCCTGAGATGGTGAAAAGAAGTCCATCATAGGAGTGCCCGCTAGCCTTTTAATTAATTAATTAATTTATTTTTTAATGTAGGTATTTTCTCTTTTGTTCTGCCTTGGCCACTTCCCACCAATTTGAAATGTTTTGCTTGTTTATTTTCATTCAGTTCAAAATACTTTCTAGCAGTCCCCACCCCCAAGTTCTTTGACCCAGAGGTTATTGAGAACTGGACCTTTTAGATGTTTGGGGATCTTCTGTTGTTAATTCTAACTCAGTTCCATTGCAGTCAGAGAGTATACTCCATATGCATTGAATTTTTAAATTTTGAGACCTTTTTATGGGCAGGAAAATTGTCTGTCTTGGCAAGCATTTTATAAACAAAAGAATGTTTTGCTATTATGGAATGGAGGGTACTGAAGGGTCAGGTCACTTTGGTAGATAATGTGGTCCAAGTTGTCCCTTATATTGACTTTCCATCTGTTCATTCTATCAGTTATTGCAGAAAGGATACTGATAACTAATATATGGCAGATTTTCTGTTTCTTGCAGATCTGCCCACTTTTGCTTAGTATATTTTGAAGCTTTGCTTTTAGGTGCATGAATGTTTAGGGTTGTTATGTCTTTGTGACAACTCGACCCTTTTGCCATTAGGAAATCTTTCTCTATCCCTAGTAATATGTTTTGTTCTGAACTCCTCTGCCTGCTACTCATTTAACCAATCCTGCTGTCTTTTGATTAGCACTAAACATGGTGTATCTTTTCCCGTCCTTTTACTTTTATCCTGTTTCTGTCTGTATATTTAAAGTATATTTATTATGGGCATCATATGGTTAGGTTTCACTTGTTTTTGCCAAAGTAACATGCTATGACTTTTAGTTGAGATGTGTATACCCTTTACATTTGATGTGATGATTGAGATAGTTTAAAATCTATCACCTAACTATTTGTTTTCTGTTTTGTCTTATCTATTCTTTGTTCACTTCTCTTTCTCTACTTTTTGATTAATTAAATATTTTTATTATTCCATTATATTATTGGCTTATTAGCTCTAATTTTTTAATGGTTATTTCAAGAGGTCAACATTATATTGTATTATAGTTAATATCATATCACTTTATTATAAGAACTTTAAAGCGGTGTACAGTTGTCCTTTGGTATCTGTGGGAGCTTGATTCCAAGACCCCCTGCAATCATACCAAACGCTTATTGAAATTGGCATACTATTTGCATGTAATCTATGCACCTCCTCCCCGGTACTTTAAATGACTTCTAGATTACTACCCCCCCCCATGTTATACTTTTTCTCCCTCTCTTCTAGATTACTTATAATAGCTATAACGATGTAAATGCTATGTAACTAGTTGTTATTTTGTTTAGGGAATAATGAGAAGGGACAAGTGTCTGTACATGTTTAGAGCAGATGCAGTCTTTTTTTTCTAATATTACTGATCTGCCATTGATCTGCAGCGTCCACAGGTTTAGAAGCCAAAGGTCTGAAGAGCCAATGGTCTTCACCTCTCTCTCGTACCCTTTGCACATATGCATTACCTATGTTACAAACTTCAATGTGAATTGATATTTCCTTTTTTAGATAGATATTTATCTTTTAGAGAGATTTTAAGACAAGAATAAAAGTCTGTTACCAATATGCTCATTATTTTTGGTGCTTTCCATTCATTTCTATCTAGTGTGATTTTCCTCCTGCCGTGATGACAGTTCTTATAATACAGGTTTGTGGGTGATGATCTTATTTTCATTTTTTTGTGTGTCTGAGAAATATCTTTACTTTCGAGAGACATTTTTACTGGGTGTAGAGCTTTAGGTTGACAGTTGTTGTTGTTTTTTTTTTAATCAGTATAGATGATTCCTGACTTACCATGGTTGGAAAGATGACTCTTCAACTTTCCAGTGGTGTAAAAGTGTTTTGGTAGCAACTGTACATTGGATTTTTAATTTTGATCTTTCCTCTATGTCTAGAGCAAGCAGAAGAATGCTCTCTTGTGATACTGGGCAGCAGAAGTGACCTACAGCTCCCAGTCACCCATGTGATCACAAGGGGAAGGAACTGACTCTCTATATGTACTGTGTTGCTGAACTATGATGCTCAGTAGGCTAGATGCATTAAGAGAATTTTTGATTTATGATATTTCTAACTTATAGTGGATTTATTATGATATAAATTGAGGAGCATCTATACCTTAAATATTTTTGAGACAGCTCCACTGTCTCCTTAATTACATTTTCCAGGGAGAAATTATTCTCATTCTTATTTTGTTCCTCTGTATATAATTCCTTTATACTCTGGTTGCTTTTCATATTTTTTTTCTTTATCAATTGGTTTCAGGTTCTCTCTGTATGCTATTTTAGATTTTTTTTTTAATGATTCCCAGGTTACTAGTTGTTAATTATGCAATGTCTAACTACTATTTATCCCATCCAGGCTTTATTTCTTATTTTTTATTCCTTATTCCCTTTCAGGTATTGAATTTTTATCTCAAAAAGTTTGGGTCTCTTTAACTCCTTGAAGTCGGTCCTTTACCAGATTAGTCTTTCCTCTACATTCTTGAACATTCTTGAACATATGGAGTGCACGGTTTTAATAACTATTTTAATGTTGTCTTGAACTCATTCTTTTTGATTTTTTTCCTCCTAACTGTGGTTCATATTTTCCTGCTTCTTTGCATGTCTGCTATTTTTTGTGTTGAGATTCTGTTATGGACTAAATGTGAAGCCACAAAATTCATATATTGAAACCCTAGCCCCTAATGTGATGGGGGTGTTGCGAGGTAGGACTTTTAGGAGGTCATCAGGTCATGGAGCTGGAGTCTTCATGAAATGATTCCCCAGAGAGCTCTCTCACGCTTCTTGTGCCATGTGAGGATCCAGGAAGAGGTGGACTACCTGCATTCTGTAAGAGGACCCTCATCAGGGCCCGACCATGCTGGCACCCTGACCTGGGACTCTCTAGCTTCCAGAACTGTGAGAAATAAATGTTCATTGTTTACGTCTTAAACAGTATCACTTTTTTGTGTATAGGAAGGTTTTTGACAACCAATTAATTTCTTTCATACATCTAGCATGTAACAATGCCATGGGTGATTCATTTCCATAGTCATTTTGTTATAGTAGCCCAAATTAACTAAGGCAGATTCCAAACTTTGTAATTACCCTTGTAGAATGTTTGACATAGTTTCCAATAAATATTTTATTTTATTTTGGTACCAAGGATTGAACTGAGGGATGCTTAACCTTTGAGAAACATCCCAGCCCTTCCCCCCCCCCCCTATTTTGTTAAGTTCCCTCAGGCCTCGCTAAGTTGCTGAAGCTAGTTTTGTACTCTTGCCTCAGTTTCCCAAGCTGCTGGGATTTTAGGTGTATGCCACTATGCCTGTCTACAATAAATATTTTTGAGCTTTATTCTGAAGTGCAGTTAAATTATTTTCTAAAAGTCGGATCTTTCGATTTTGTGATTAAATTTTGCAAAACCAGAACCACTTTTAACCCAAAGCTAATTTCCTCATCCTGGACACACTGTCTAATTTTCCTTGATTACGAGGAACTTTTCTTAGACCTATGTGAGATCTAAGGTCCTACTCCTTCCAATTGGCTCTTTCCATGTTCTCAGGCAATTCCCCCATATGTGTCTTCTATTAAATATTCAGTGGAAGACTGGAGGGGTTTCCTCTGTGGCTCTCCTCGGCTCTTGCTCTTACTCTGCTTTTGAATTCCAGTTTCTCTGGCCTCTCTGGACTCCATGCTTTCCTCCTTAAATTCAAGGTCGTTGCTGGGCTATTTGGCTTTCCCTCCCTGGATTCGTTTTTCCTGTAGGAAAATAGGTACCGAGGGCTAGGACAGTCTTCAACTCACCCTCTTTGCTTTCCCTCTCTTAGGGATCCGTGTCCTGTCTTATTTGCAGGACCTAAAAGCTGAGCCCAGTTTTTCAGTTCCCGTCATTGTATTACAATATTAATGGGTTAGTAGATTGGGCTGGGGTGATAGATCCGGTTCCTGTTACTCCATCTTGGCTGGAAGCAGAAGTCTTAAACAGTATCACTTTTGTGTCTGTGGGAACGTTTTTGACAACCATTTTAATTTCTTTCATACATCTAGGATGTAACCGTCCAGTAGGTGATTCATTTCCATTTATTAATTGTCAGTTCTTGTTCGTGTCTTTCCTTGGGCCTATAGCTTCCTTCATATACTCAACAGCTTCACAAAAAGTTGGTGTGGATTTATTTCAGCCTTTTCCCACTGGTGCCCTCCATGAGGAACAATGATCATGACTTCAGGTCCCCATTTCCTATCAGAATCTTTTAACTCTGCCTGTCCTCTTTTGTTTCTAAAGTCAAAACTCAGGTCTTCTTCCCTGCTCCACCATGACCTTGGGGACCCATGATGCCCAGGATGTGATTTTCCTGGTGCTCCAACACCAGCAGCTTCTTCTGATTGTGCTAGACAACACGTTGAATTTATTTAGAAAATATACCAAAAATCCGATTATGTTCTCCTAGAAGGTAAACCTTGTTGCTGTGTATGCAGACTGTGAGAAGGGCAAGTCAGCGGACAGGCTTCAGGCCTCCGCCATATTTGCTACCCGCCACACCCAGCATCCTTGCCTCTACTGCCTGTTGAAAGGCAGATGGCTCCCTCTGGGCTGCAGTCCCTCCGTATTTTTTCTGGACTATGTCTTCATATTCTGCATCATTGAGCTCCGCTCTCCCACTCACTTTCCACCTTCTAGAAAGGTGTTGAGGTTTATCCACTAATAAATTATCTTTTGTTCTTTTCACTGCTGTTTGCCCCCCTGTTTTAAATTGCCATATCTTATTCTAATGGGATCCCAGGAACAAGAGGACTGTGCTCTTTTCGTAATCTCCAAATGGCATCAATTGTTCGTTGCTAGAGCTAAAGGTTATTTTTTTCTGAAACTTTCATTTTGTTCTTTGATGCTTGACAAATTCCTTTCCTTGAAATTGTGTTTGCTCTTCTTTCAATAACTTCAATCTCAGTTGGGTTTACGCTTATTTATTTGGATACAGCATCACAATCTTCACTTCCTCTTTGCGGAGCAGTCCCCCTTCCTTCCTTCTTTCCTTCCTCCCTCCCTCTCCCTCATAATGAGGATTAAACCCTGGGGCACTTTAACACGGAGCTAAATCCCGCTTTTTATTTTTAGATATAATCTTGCTAAGTTTCTGAGACTGGCCTCAAACTCCATAATCCTCCTGCCTCAGCCTCCCAAGTAGCTGGGATTGTAGGTGTGTGCTCTAATTCCTTTACAGGTTTCCGCTCCCCAGATTTCTATCTTTGGCCTCCTCTTTCTCTTAGTATGCCTTTTGGACATTTCCATTTGATAGCCAGCCAGTGTTTCAAATTCATATATCCCAAATTGCACTTATCTTCACTTCTGAATCTGCTGCCCCAAATGAACCTTGTGTCTTGATGAGCAGTACTTCTATGTTTCTAACCATCAACCCAAAAATTCAGAAGCCATCTTCACTTCCCATTTCACATATAATTGGCCGTTATGTCCTGTCTATAATACCTCTTGAGTATGGCTCAGAATTATTCATTTCTTTCCATCATCTCATCTATTGCTTCTTTTATTTAACTATCAATAAATTTTTTACTACAGAAAATTTTATACATAGTAAAATGTACATGTTACTCACCCTAACCAATTACTGACATTTGGCTAGTCTTGTCTAATTTATATTCTTCCCTTACTTCACACCTCCACTGAGTTATTCTAAAATAAGTTCCAGATGTTGTCCTATCATTTCATTGGTAAAATCCTCAGTACGTATTTCTAAAAGACAAACTTTTTTTAAAGACCTAAGTATAAAATCTTTATCATCATCTCAGTAATTTCTTAATAATATAGTCACATGTCCAGTAAGTGTTTACATTCCCTAGGTTTTCTTGCAAGTTTTTGTTTTTATAGTAGTTTAGTTCAAATCTGTAACTAAGCAAAATCTACACACTGTATTTGATTAAGACATTACTGAGTCTCCTTCAGTTTTTTTTCCTTTTTTTTTTCCCCCTGAAGTAATCAAGTCATTTGTCCTGTAGAATTTTTTTACAATTGGGAATAATTTGATTGCATCCTCCTGGTGTCTTTAAACATGTTTTTCTATATTCATATTTTTGGTAAACTCATATTTAGATCTAGGGGCTCGATTAACTTTTTTCAAGAATGGTTTCTGGGCTGGGGATGTGGCTCAAGCGGTAGCGCGCTTGCCTGGCATGCGTGCGGCCCGGGTTCGATCCTCAGCACCACATACAAACAAAGATGTTGTGTCCGCCAATAACTAAAAGAAATAAATATTTAAAAAAAAAAAAAGAATGGTTTCTGTTTCATCATATTGGGAAGCATATAATGTATGCCTTTTGGTAATGATAAGTTATTTTAATAGTTTTATATATTATTTTACTAATTTGGTTTAAAAATTTCTATAGCCTTTCGTTCGGTGGCTTCAGTAGCCATTGCTGATCATCATCTAGGCACTTATTGGGGGATTATCACTTCTTACTAGTTTATTACAAAAACTTCCTAAGGTCTCCTTGCCTGTAATTTTTTTCTTCAATTCCAGTCCATTGTGCCCACTCCCACTAAATGCATGTTTATACAGCACAAGTCATTTCATGTGACTCCTCTGCTTTAAGTTCTTCAATGGTTATTTAGTCAATTCAGAATAAAGTCCAAATTCTATAGCAAAGTCATGTAAAAATCTTTATCATCTAGTCCCACAATCTATTCTCTGCTTTACATATATAAGCACTTGAAATTTTTTGGAAATTCCTCTTGAAGTAAAGAAGTTACAAAATGTTGGTTGAGTGTTTATGGAATTCAGGGGTAAGTTGATTGACAGCTGGAATACAGGCAGATTGCAGAATTACTTTCATAGCAGCGGCATCCAAGCCATTAAGAAGCAGAACATATTGAGAGGTCTTTGACCACATCAACAATGGCAATGTGGCATGCTCAAGGCCAAGAATATTGACTCTAGGGAAAGGAACTCAGAGAAGGGTTATAAAATAAGGAATGATGATTTTTGGAGAAAAGCTAAGTTATATTTTACTTAATTATTTATTTCTTATTTTTGTGGTACTGGGAATTGAACCCAGAGACCTTATGCATGCCAGACAAGTGCTCTACCACTGAGCTACATCCCCAGCCCAATTTCAATATGCATTAATTATACATTTGCAAAAAGAAGTAATTGTTTTCTTAGGTTATGTTGTCTTTAAGCTCCATTCCCATGACTTTTTTCTCTTGAAGTTACTACGTAGATTTACATATGTACAGTTTAATTCATGTAAAACTTAATTATATAATTGATTTATTTTAGCTCTTCCATTTATATTTAATTCATTCATAATCCATTGCAGCTGTTTTGATTATTATATAATTAATTCATTATAAGAACAATTTTTAAAGACTACCTATTTTGTCTTGATAATTTTACTATGCAAATGATATTTACTTACTTAATTCAGCTGGGAAAAAAATGTATTGCTAGAACAGAAGCACCAAATAGCAGATGGTTGGCAGTACTCAATGTCTACAATCCTAATCGTGTCTGGATCGTGGTGTAATGTTTTCTCAGCAGTATCTACTGGACCTGGCCATAGACGTGGACAATGTGATATGCCGCTATCACTGTAGCCTCTTGTCTGCCCAGCTCCAAATCTGACATATGTTTTTGAGTCTCCCAGGCCCTACTGATGCCCCCACTGAACTGACTTTCTGTCTGAACATTGACTGGAGTCTGTGGGTGAGGTTGAGGAGGGAGAGTCTCATGCAGATTTTCTTGTGGTGACTGGAGGTTGCGTGTCTTTGGAAATTGTGTTTTATCAATTCAAACACATTGAAAAGAAATACTTATTTAGTGGTACTGACTTAAATTGTAATTTAAGTACATGCTAGAATTTTCCTTTACTAAAGGTCAGTTTCCTATAATATCTGAATCAATTGCAGTGCTGTAATTTGCTAGTACTTTTTCTTTTGATGGAATTGGAAGACTGAGCTAATGGGACCAGAGAGTGTGCAGAATTGGTACTTAATTATGAAATAATGGAAAACAGTCTACATCATGAAATTACCTCATAAACAGAGTGATCAGAACTGAGAGGATTTAGTAATTAATGATTACATCAATTAAATTAACTCATTGTATCTCAACCTCACACAAATGATGTGAGAAAGTATAATATCTTAACTATGTAAACAATTAATAAAATATGGAAGACTTTATAAGTTCACAGAATTGAAGCCCACACAGATATAGAATTAATTACTTTTGTGCACATTAGGTGTTTGGGAAACTAAGCATTAATTTCCTGGCTTTGACTCATATCAAGACCACCCTGTAGGAAAATTTAATTCCTCAATGAATATCTATCTACTGTTTAGCTAAATGTGTGGTATCTAACCCACTAAAACAAAATATGTAAATAAACATTTACTTATGGTTTAATGAAAACATGCTTTATTTCTAGATGTTTTTAATTTAAGATTACCAGTAAAATATTAAGACTTGTTTATTCAAAACAGATTACCTTAATCAAGATACAGAATGAATCCTCAAAGATACTAAGCTATATGCAACTTGGGCAATTTGACAATCTGACCAAACATTTCTTTAAAAATATGAAAGATAAGTACAAATCCAACTTAACAATCAAACCTAAATATATGATCATTTAAACATTGTCAGATAAACATTTAAAGTATCACTTAGAAGTAATTGTCCTGGAGAATATTCCAGATTGCAAAAAATCTTTATAGCGTAGCTTAAAATGTGGGTTTGCAGTAGGGTCTGGCTATTTGGTATGGTAGGGAACTGATATGCTTCTGAGTGTTTTAACAGACTAAAAGAAAAACTTAGCATTGAAAGTTTTGGACCAGAGAAACCATTAAATTTAAGGTAGCAAAATATCTGATTTAATAGAATGTTAAATAGCTAAAAAATTATATGTATGGTGTCTTCATGATCACACATTCTGCCTTATTCTAAAATTTGTGAATTGCACATATTCTTTTATTTCCAAAATATGTGGTTTGCTTATAAAGAAAATTGAAGAAATTCTTCAGGGTTTTTTTTTTGTTGTTGGAAATAAGTCTAAATTTTATGTCTTGCCCAAAGGCATGAAGTTCTGCAAACATTTTAATTTATTAATGGTTGCAAACACCTGGGAATTTTGTAGACATTACAGATATTTTTATATGCATAAATTCAGAATAAATGTTGGCTATAAGAGAAGGCTTTCTTACTTTAAAATCTGTTTGTATTTCATAAGACCTTAAGTTCCACGAGATTCAACTTTTTGGTGTTTGGGTTTGTTTATCTTACATAAAGTATGATTTTTGTATTTAAAATATTTAAAAAATATATTCTCAAACATCAACTAGTTCTTGAAATATACTTTGCATAGTTGTAAGTGTAGATTAACCCAAATACCAGAATTTTGCATCTTTTAAAACAGACTTTTTTTTTTTCCTTCTTGTTAAAGGGATAAAGAATTTCAATGTGGGTTTTTCTTTTTGAGTATAAATCCAAAACATGTTGAGCCTGGCATATTTTTCCATGAAAACTCATTCTGTCCTCATCACTACAGGAACACTGGCTTTTGCTTTTAAGAGATAGCTTAAGATGATTGATAAACACAGAAGAATAGTTCTTAGTTTCATTCTGAAAAAACGAGAGACCACGTGAGACCAGCCTAACAGCCAATGCTCTATCTGGAGGTACGACATCTTCGTGAAATGAAGCCTTCATTCACACAATGGGGCGGGGGAAAGCTTTTAGAAACATGGTGATCTTGTGAAGGATGGACGTCAATTTACTATCAGCGGGAAAAGATGGTCATGTTTCTGAAATTCAGTATTCCCTCCTGCAAGTTTGTGATCCAGCCTTGCCTTTTTTCTTTTTTAATTGGGGGTTTCCTCTCCTCCCTCCTGGACATAGTGAATTTCTCACTTTCTTTTATGTTACTCTGCCTGCAGGGTTGGATGGCTTCTTTTTCGTTGTTTTCAGGTTCTTCTGAAACCTTTCTCTCTTTGTCCTCTTGTGAGACTTTCCCTCCAGTCTTTGAATCTATTGGATGATTGTTTTGTTCAAGAAATTTCTCCAATGAAAACCCAGCAGAAGGAGCCATCGTTGAGCCTTTACCTTATGCCAGGTGTGGTGATGAGTGTTTTGCATCTATTTATCTCATTTGTCGTAGCAACCCTTCATGAGATAGATACATTTTATGTATAAGAAACAAAAAGTCAGCGAGATGAGGAAATCCTGCCAAGGTCACATAGCTGGTAAGTCACAGAGCTGTGTGTAAACACAGACATGTCCAAAGACCATGATCAATCCAATCAGGAAGGGCTTCCAAAGGAGCTGGGCTGTGATTTATTTTTTTATCCTAAATAGAGATGTCTATTTTTATACGCATTTTCTGATAACCAATCTAAAATCTCTTCTTTCTATATATATGTACTGCTAATAGTTTTCGGTATCAGTCTTTATCACAAGTCTTCAAAGTCTGAAGTTCACTTTATATAAAACTCCTTGGTCTTTGTGGAAGTGACCACATGGTACTATACTCTAACCTGTTCCCCTCATATCCACTACCCTTTCCTTTGCTTCACTTTATCCACCTGCTATTGAGATAAAACCTCATGCCTTATGACCCTGGTCTGACATTTTTTCTGATGATATTCTCTGCATTAGTTATATATGCTTTGTAACAGTATCATCACAAACGCAGCAGAACTTTTAAAACAAAACACCTCCATAATCTCCCAGCTTGTATTAGTTGGAATGTAGGCTTGGCTTCAGGGTCTCTGAATGCTGCTGTAAAGGTGTTGGCCAGGGTGCCAGTCTCCTATAAGGCTAGATGGGGAAAGGAGCCCCTTCTGAGCTCATGTGGTTGTTGGCAGTGTTTGGTTTATTGCAGGCTGTGGGACTGGAAGCCTCTGTTTCTAGTTGGCCGCTTTCCAGAGAGCTCTTTAGTTGGCCCAGCTCATGACATGGCAGCTTGCTTCTTCAAAACCAACAAAGGAGAGAGTCTTCTCTCAAGATGGCCTTTGCAGTCTAGCATAATGTAATCATGCACAACCCCTCACCTTCGCTATATCCAACAGACAAGTCCCAAGTCCTTCCCACGCTCAAGGAAAACGGATCCCACAGATACATGAGTGTCAGGAGGTGGGCATCAAGGGGCCTCCCTAATGTCTGTCCATCACATCCTCCTGCACTTCAAGACTTCTGCTTAACTCTTTCTGCCACTCCTGCTCCTCTGCCTCATTTGTCTGTCCAGGCTGTTGATCCCTCTCCTTTATCCTGGTTCATCAGGCTCCTGTTTTCACACTTCTTGTTTTCTTCCTTAGATTGGATTCCTTATCCCTCTGAATAATATTCAGGTACTTCTTTCTTGCCCCTTTCACATCCTGACATCTTGAAAGAGCTGTGTACACTGACCATTGCATTGACCTTCTTTCCTCTGGCTTCTCAATCTTCTCCTATCTGCCTTCTGACTCTAATTCTCCACTGAACAGATCCTGCTCATCTCACCAATGGCTACCGTCTCCAGTTACTACGGCCCCATAATATTTTTCAGTCCTTAACTTAATGAACCACTTAGCAACATTTAATAAAGCTGACCACTGTCTTCTTAAAATTCTTTCCCTTTTATTTTCGTATCAAGACACACTCCAGATTCCCATTCTTCCAGGGACTTCTTATCAGTCTCTTTGCTAGATTCTCCTTCTCTATGAAACCAGTAAGTATTGGGGTGCATATGAATTCTGTCCTGGGCCCTCCATTCTCATTTACAGTGTGTCCCCTCTAGTCAACATCATTCACTCCTGTGTGCCTTCCATTTCATATAGGTAGACCAGATGTCTTACAGAGCTCCAGAATCACATAGTTGCATTTTGATCTCTCCAATATTTTATGAGCATTTCAAATTCAATTTCTTCAAATCTAAATCACATAGGCTTCTACTACAGACTTTCAATGTTCTCTTCCACAATATATAGCACTATCATGTGGTACCTTGCTTACACCAGAAACCTGTAAGCAATCCTCTTTTTTCCTCTTTCTGTATTTCTAGCCAGTTATCAAATTCCACCTCTTAACTAATCTCCTCCTCTTTATGTCCACTGATATCATCTTAGTATAAGTTACCTTATTTGCACTTCTTCCTCACCTAGACTCCTGCATCAGCCACCAAACTTGTGTTTAGTGTACACACTTGCCTCTTTCCAATCCATCCTCTGCATTGCAACTAGAACAGTGTTTTAGAAGTGCAGATGTGCTCAATTGCTTCCTTGCTTTAAAGACTTCATATAGTTTTCATTGCCCTTATGACACATCCCATTCCTTGGCCCGGCCAAATGGTAGGGAAGATCCATGTGTATGGGGACCTCGTGTCTTGCATGTTGCTGCCTCTCCAATCAATGCCCACTTAGCACAGTACCTGGTATGGAGTTAGTGCTTAATAAATTTTGAATGAAATAATTATAACAAGATTCCATACATGCTGCTCTCTATATCAGTTAACTTTTGCTATGTAAGAAACCATCTCAAAATTTAGCAGCTTAAGATATCAATTTATTTGCTCATAATTCAGTAGGCCAGCCAGACATTTCTCATCCGGGCCCTCAGTGGATCTCTCAGGTGGTTCAGTTGCAATGCTGGGGCTGGGTACTCTACAGCAACCTCACTCATCTTATTACTGGAGTCCTAAGCTAAAAGCCTGGCTCTGGGGGTCCCAGCAGACCACATCCAGCCACTAGCCAAGACAATCCAATCAACAGAAAGAGAGGAGTGGTGGTAAGCAGGAAAGGAATTTATTTTCAGTGTGGCCACAGCATGAAGGAGTAGGGGAGGGGGTGTCCTAAGCCCCAACTTCAGGGTATTAACAATGGCTGTAGGATTTCATAGGGGGGAAAACTAGGGCAGGGGGCAAGAAGTATGCAGAGTCAAGCAGTCTTGGTCAATCTGTGGTCTGGTTGATCATTATCTCAGGTCTGGTTCTACGGGGTCCTGCTGGCGCCACAGAAATCATTATTGCTTGGGGGACGATTCTGTTGCTGTCAGGAGATGATTGCTCCCCCTTTGGGGGGCAGCCTCTGTTCCCATCATGAGGTAATTGCCTGCAGGGCTTGCTGTTCCTGGAACTTGAGATAAGCTGGGGAGGAGAAATAACTCAAAGAACAGGTCTGAAAAACAAAATAGAGTCAGCTAAGACGAGGACTGGATCTTCCTTCCGGGGAAGGAAAGGACAGTTTCAGAAGAGCTGAGCTAGAATATGTCTGCCATGCCAGCTGGTTGGTGTGTGGGGGCTTCAGCCGGGATGGCACCATTATGCTCCACATAGTCTCTCATCCTCCAGGAGACTAGCCTGGGTTTCATTCACAAGTGATGGTCTTGTGTATACAAGAGCAAAATGAGAGGGAAATCCCAGTGTGTAAGTGCTTTTCAAGACTTTGCTAAAATTGTATCTGGTACTTTCCTAGTGGTCAATGCAAATCACATTGGAGTGAGCAAGCTTGGAGTGAGTGCTCAGAGGCAAGAACAAATCAGGGGTCCTTATTCCAGTGGCTCTCCAGCACCATCCTGACAAATCTTCCCTTTTCATTCCCCACTCAAGTCACTGAAATGATTTATTTCCTTGAATTATTGATCTGTAATGTGTCATTTGTGTGATTTTCTGTCCTCCTCCTCTTCTGAATTATTTTTTGCTTCGTCCCTCAAGGAAGTGTTAAGATACATATATCAACCAGTGTAAAATAGAGACCAGAAATGACACTGGTTTAAATGAGACTGAGTTTTACCTTTCCCTAGGTTGGTGTGGTTGCTCTGCTCTGCATTTTTTCCTAACTTTCCTATCAACATAAAATCCCTCTGATATTGTTCAGCTTGTGTTCTCCCCACATGCATTCCCAGCAGCAGAAGGCGAGAAAAGAAAGGGCAAGAACTCACGCTTTCCCTCTTGAGTACAATTTGGAAGTTCCATATATTTCTCTGCACATTTCATCTGCCAAAAATTAGTTGACTTAATTTAGATGAGAGAGAGAGAGAGAGAGAGAGAAACTCTTTATACTGAGTACGTATGTATCCAGAAAAATTCTACTACTGTGAAATAAAGGGAAAACCAGTAATGGAATACAACTGCCATTAGGTTTTAATTCAAAGACAATTTCCTCCAGAGACTCTTTTCTAAAACCCCAGATTAATTCTCTCTTGTGGGATTTCATCGTAGTATACATTTTACATAGAACACATTATTCTTGGTTGTTATTGGTTTAAGCATAATTATTTGTCTTATTCACATCATTATTTTCTCAGGATGTAGCATAGGGCCTGGTACACCATAGGCAATTAGTGCACATTGGTTGTCTATAATACACACTGTAGGCATTTAGTGAATGTTGGTTGTCTAACTGTGACTAGGGACAAACCAATTTCATATTGGTCCAAGTAAAGGAAGTCTGGTTGCTTTTATAATTTTATTGTCTACATTAAGTTCTTGAATTTTAAATTAAAAGAAAATAACATTAAAATGTGAACTGAAAGTAAAGATGTGGTTAATAGCAAGTAAGAAGCTGTTTAAAATAAATGCTACTTCATCCCAATTAACTGTAATTAAAAGCAATTCTTGAACATGTGATTTAATGGGACTGAATAGAATGGTTTCATCAGCATAGTTAGCAGACGAAGCAAAACAAAAACACTATCAAGCAATTTTCATCAGAATATAAGAAATAGAGATAACCTCTAAATTGCAGAATTATTCAGAATAATCCACTTCCCAGATCTCTGGGAAACAATTTCGTAAGAGATCTTATTACCCAGTGAAATTAAAAGTAAATTATTAATATCTCAGACCTTCTCAATAAATTAATGACTGTAACATTCATTCAGTGGTAAACATTTTTCACTATTTTAAAATGCTTTTAGAAGTATTCTGATTTTTAAAATTTACCCTTATTTGAGGAACCAAAATCCTTATAGATCCATGTACATTTATTCCTTTTTGAGATACTCACAAAATAGAATCATAATGTGAAGCTTTTTAAAGAAATACATAAATTATAATTGCTTCCTTTGTATTTGTCTGGTATCAAGGTGATGCTGGCCTATTAAATGTGGTTGGACAGACACTAGTATGGCAATATGTAAATCAATGGATGTGTAACTGATGTGATTCTGCAATCTGTATATGGGGTAAAAATGGGAGCTCATAACCCACTTGAATCAAATTGTGAAATATGATATATCAAGAACTATGTAATGTTTTGAACAGCCAACAATAAAAAATTAAAAAAAAAAATAAATGTGGTTGGAAATATTCTCCCTAGCTCTAGTTTTTAGAAGAGTTTAAGAAGTACTGGGGACAATTCTTTGATTGTTTGGTAAAATTCAGCCACAAAACCATGTGATCCTGGGCGTTTTTGTTGTTGTTGTTGGAAGTTTTTAAAATTACATTTTCAATTTCTTTGTTATTGGTGTGTTCAAGCTTTCTATTTCTTCCCAATTCAATCTTAATAGGTCGTGTTTCTCTAGAAATGTACCCATTTCCTCCTGATTATCCAGTTTATTGGCATATAATTATATATAATACTCTCTTTTATGATCTTTTTAATTTCCGAGACATCTGTTGTAAGTCTGTACTTTTATTTATTTGAGTCTTCTTTCTTTTCTTAGTCTCGCTATGGGTTTATTAATTTTGTTTACTTTTTCAAAGAAGCAATTTTGGTTTGATTGATTCTTTTTCCTATGTTTTCTCCATTCTCTATTTGATTTATTTCTGTTCTGATCTTTATTAGTTCCTTCCTTCTGCTAATTTTGGGTCTAGTTTCCTCTTCTTGTTCTAACTCTGTGAGGTATAATGGTAGGCTATTGATCTGAATCTTTTTCTTTTTAATGTGGGCCTTTATTGCTATAAACTTTTCTCTTAGAATTTTTTTTTACTGCTTTCCGTAGGATTTGATATGTTGTGTTTCCATTGTCACTTGTCTCAAGATACTTTTAAATTTCCCTTTTGATTTCTTCTTCAACCTCCTGATTCTGGAGCATGTTTAATTTCCACATATTAATATTCCTGATAGGAACTGATGCAAAAGCAAACTAAATTCAATGTCATATACAAAAGATCATTCATCATGATCAAGTGGGATTTATCACTGGCATGGAAGGTTGGTATTTAATATGCAAATAACTCAATGTGATACATCACAATAATAAAATGAAAGATAAAAACCAAATGCTCATCTCAATTGATGCAAAAAAAAACATTAGAATAGTTCAACTTACTTCTTGATTAAAAAAAAAAGATAGGGCTGGGGATGTGGCTTAAGCGGTAGCACACTCACCTGGCATGCGTGGGGCACTGGGTTTGATCCTCAGCACCACATAAAAATAAAATAAAGATGTGTATCCACCGAAAACTGAAAAATAAATATTAAAAATTCTCTCTCTCTCTCTCTCTTAAAAAAAATCCACTTAGATACAGAAAGGAAAGTTCCTTAATGTAATAAAGGCCATTTATTTTTTGAATAACTCTGTAGCTGAGTTTATAATTAATGGGGAGCAGTCAAAACTTTTCCATTAAAATTTGGTATAAGAAAGATTGCCCACTCTCACTATTTCTATTCAATGTAGTAAACAAAGCAATGTAATAAGAGCACTTAGATTAATAAAATAAATAAATAGAAGGTGCCAAAATAGAAGAAAAGTAGAATTAACTATAGTTGCAGATGACATGATCTTATATGTACAAACCCCCAAAGATTTCACACAATAAACTCTGTTAAACCAAAAAGTCAATTCAGTAAAATTGCAGAATATAAAATCAATGTGTAAAGATCAGTGGTATTTTTATACATAAATTTAAAAAAACTCTAGGAATAACCAAGGATATAAAAGATCTATACACTGAAAACTATAAAGCACTGATGAAAGAAAGTGAAGAGGACACAAATAGATGGAAAATTATCCCATGTTTCTGGATCAGGATTGACATTGTGGGTATGTTCATAACACCCAAGCAATGCACCAATTCAACACAAAATCACAACAGTTTTCTACATGTAAATAGAAAAACAATTGTAAAATTTGTCTAGAACCATTAGATCCTGAATAGCCAAAATAGGTTTTTTTTCCTACCAAGAGATGTTTTATTTTCCAAATCAGAGATGGCCTAACTGGTCCCAGTACCTAGTTCTTTCATAGAAAGAATGGCATCACAAGCCAAAAAGTAAAGTTTTAATGGCAAACATTCTCCAAATATTCAACTGGGTCATATTAACACTACATACATATTCCATATGAGTACATTTACCTATGTCCAACAAATTGTGAATAGCCAAAATAATTCTAAGAAAGTAAACAAAATTGGAGGCCTCAAAATTCCCCATTTAAAAACATATTGCAAAGCTACAGTAATAAAAATAGTATGATACTTAGGCAAAAAACAAAACAAAAGCAACAGCAAAAACAAAACCAGACACATAGACCAGTGGAACAGAATAACCAAGAAATGCATTCGAACATGTATGTGCAACTGATTTTTTACAAGGGCACCAAGAGGACATGATAAAAAATGGTAGGTTTCTTCAATAAGTGGTGCTGGGAAAACTGGATTTCCCCATGCGGAAAAATGAAATTGAACACTTATCTTAAACATATATAAAAATCTACTTGATACGGATAAAAAACCTAAAGGCACTGACCTTGGCAATGATTTTTTTTTTGGATGTCACACCAGAAAGCTCAGGTTACAACAAAACCAGAAATGAGTAAATGAGACTATGTCAAACTAAAAAATCTCCAAAAAGACAGGGAAATAATTGATCAAATGAAAAGACAATCTATTGACTGGAAAAAAAATATCCGTTGAGATACTTATAAAGTACTCTTACCTTCTCAATAGCAGAAGAGCAAATAATCTGATTTTAAAAATGGACAAAGGCTCTGAACAGATATTTCTCCAAAGAAAACATAACACTGACAAACAGGTGTATAAAAAGATGCCTAACATCACTAATTTTCAGGAAAATGCAAAGTAAAATCCTGTGTCTCCCCAGACTCCTAAGGATAGCAATAGCTATTATCAAACAACAACAAACAAAACAAAACAGAAAAACAAGTGATAGCAGACATTGCTGGCAGCCTGGAGAGACGAGAATCCTGGTACACTCTTGGTGGGAATGTTGATTGATGCAGCCGTTATGGAAAACAATACAGAAGCTCTAGAAGAAATTAAAAATAGAACAACCATATGACCCAGCAATCCCTCTTCTAGACATATGTACCCAAAGATGTCAAAATCACACTCAAAGATATGTGCATTCCTATATTTATTACATATAGCATTATTTACAGTAACCAAGATAAAGACATAATATAAATGCCCAGGGATAAATGCACCATTTTAAATGTGCTGTGTGTCTGTACCTGTATCCTACAAGGCATTTCTGTTATCGGTGGGAGAGTAGCTCAGAGAAGCACAAGGCTTCTAACAGGTAACTTGGGTAGCTACTTTGCTCCATTGTTCTTCAGCAACCTAGGAGATTGTTTCTAAAATCAATGACACTATAAATTGAAAATATCACCCCCTTACAATCTTGGGCATTTCAACTATTCTGTCTCCTTAATTTTGATCAATACCCTCATAAGGATATGGTACCACCAAGAATATATCTCTTATGTTCTCTTCATTATTTGTTTTTATATTTTATTTATATTTAGGTAATAATATGCCGCAGTCCGGCTGCAGCAAAATAACCGGGGGCCGGGGTGACGAACAACTTGTGTACATTGATACAGCAGGAGCGGGAGCCGTTTATTGTAGGACAGGAGCAGTATTTATACATTCCACACAGCTTATCTTAATTAGCATAAACTAGATACATCAGTCAACCAATAAGAAATCTCCACACTTAATGGCTCACTGGCGTTACTTCACAAACCACTCCCTCTGGCATTTTGCCAGGCGCCATCCAGACTTGTTTACAGACTCTAACATTTGCCAGGCGCCATCCTGACTGTTTACAGACTCTAACAATAATATCTATTAATAAAAATCTAGGGAGGTAAGGCAAACTTGAAATTTGTGCATTATGAAGGATGCCAGTACTTTCTTAACTGATAATTATTTTGTACTTTCTATTTAAGTGAATGTTAATGTCCATGTACATTGAAAACAAATAAATAAAATGGGGATGAATTGCCCTTAGTGCATACAGTGAAGTGAAGTTCCGCAGCCAGTCTACTCAAGAACCATATGGGAAATTTATTTATTTTTTTAATTACTTAATATCCACAGGCATAATTAGGTTTTCATGTCTAGTCCTGTGTGACATTGATACTACAACTTTGCATATTCAGAGAAATAGAATCCATGATCCAATGTTCCTTATGGAGTTGGGGGAAAATTATGAAAACCAGAAGAATCTAATGTTTAACTTCCACTCATTAATGTATGGCAGGTAAAATCAGGTCTCACATTGTTAAGTGAGCCAGTAGAGTCAATGTCAAAAGGAATAAAGAGGAAAGTCCTTAGGGAATTTTTAAAACATTACAATGCAAACACTAGAATAATTTTTAATGAATAACTATTTTTTTTGGGGGGGTGTGTGTGTTTGCCCAGGTGTCAAGTAAGACAAATGACATAACTGAATGTGAGAAATAAATGTGACAAGTATTTTTTTAAATTAAGCTTTGTACAGTTGAGGATGTTAGGGATACATATAGTAAAATGATTCTTATAGGGAAGTAGATCAACATATCTCTCTTCTCACAGTTACTTTTTCATATGATAAAAGTGACTAAAATCTACTTGTTTAACAAAAATCCTGAATACAATTTTATTAACTTTAGTCCTTACATTACACATTAGATGTCAAACTTTTCTGCTATTTTTTCCCCCCAAATCCTTTGTGTTATAAAAACCATGGCATGCATTTTCTCTAAATGAGGTCCCTCTTAATTGAAACCCATGGGCATTTTAAGGAAAACTTAATAAACAAATGCTTTCTTGGCCAAAAAAAATTTCTGTGCTATGCAAACAATGAAAAGAACAGGAAAAGAAGATACAGATGGCCTGTTGGGCCGGGTCCGAGTTTCCCTCCCTGGAAAACTTGTCCACACACAGCTCACTGGAAATCAATGAGGGACAATTAATGTGCCACCCAGAGCAGAGAAAATGGAAATGTGCTGGATTAATATTTCAGGTCATAAAAGTCACTCAAAGAAAATTCTTTCAATAGGGTGCCAACCAGAGTTTGGTTATATAATCCTTCTAAAAACCTTATTTTTTTTTTCCTTCTGAAAGGAAATTTTGGTTTTTCTCAGAAAGATTAATGATACCGCTTAACACCCCCAGAACACAATGTGAATAAGCTTACTTACTAACAACTCTTAATTTTTTCTGATTATAAAAGAAATACATTCTTGGTGTAGAAAGGAAAGAAAACATAAAAAGCCCCAAAGGGACCAAAAATTTCAATAATCCCTCTCTACTCTCCACCCTGAGATGAAGGCCAGTAACATTTTGGTGTACTTAAAATTTTCCCATTGCTATGGAGTCAATAAACTGGGTGCCTATTTTTATTGAAATTGTATTTTATCTGAATTATTATTATTATTTTTATTTTAAAAAATTGACCCTCTTCAATAGCAGGGTCAATTTTTTAAAACATATCTCAACATCTTTAAAGTGAAGTAGGTGTTGTGTTTTTGAAAATCTTGAAAAACTAGACACTTCTATATTGCTGCTCCTTTGGCTTATAGTATTTTAGACTCTTTCTTGGACTTGCTCTCAGAACTGATTTATGAACCAAAAGACAAAATTATCTTGTAATTTTAAAGCCTAAATGGCTTTAAAACTCTCCTCCTGTCCTACCCTACCTCCCCCACCTCCTCCTCTTCATCCCCCCCCTCTTCCTCCTCTGCCCCTCCCCCTCTCCTCTACATCCCCCCCCACACACACACACACCAACCTCCATCCTGTCTTCTTTCTTGTGTTGATTGCTTTGTTTTTCAGGTCATCTTTATCTAGAGAAGCAAAACAGAGGGACCTGATCAGTTGTGGGGATTTGACTCTGAGTAAATTCTTAAGGCTTCTCTAAAAGTATTTAAGATATTTCTGCTGATGTGAAGTGATGTCTTGTATAAATATTCCAAAATTGTACATTAACCATTGGCTCCAAACTGGGCCATACATCTGCTGAAGAGCAGTTCAGCAGTTACGACACTAACGTAGAATTTAGTTTTCAGTGATCTAATGATGGAGACAAACCTTTTTCTTGACCCTCAGCCTTTTCTCCTTCAGTTAGTTATTTTAAGTATGGAAGTCACAAGACTTTTTATAATGACTGAGGAAGCTGGGAGGTGCATCCTCATACCCCATACAACTGTAACTGTACCTAAGGAAGACTGCATGTGTGTAGGTGAATTGCAGAATGTCTCTCTTTATAAGCATAGTAAGCACTAGTGATCAATGAATGTGGTAGTGGGAGAGGGGTGTGGGTTTGTAAGGTCCAGTGTCCAGTGTCTCCTATTAATTGGGGAGATGGGACTAAGAGTGCTTTGAAATAAAGAAGCACTTAAAAAAAAAAAAGAAATGGGTAAATCTAGCATTTGACCCTTTGACTATTGCTATCCTAAAAGCCACCCATTCTGGCTCTTTTCTTATTTCTTTGGTCACATTTAAGTAGATTTTTCTTTTCTTTTCTTTTTTGTATTTTATTTAAAGACAGGGCCTACCTAAGTTGTTGAGGCTGGCTTTTAATTCACCATCCTCCTGCCTCAGCCCCATGAGCTGCTGAGATTATAGGTGAGCATCACCACACCTGGCAGTTCCTTTTATTTCATATCAAGAATCTTCCACTGATTTTCATGAGGAATGTTAATAATAAGCTTTGTCTTGAGGAAAAATTTAATTACATATTGTCCCTCTTCTGCGTTCAGCTGGGTATAGGTATGGCCTTGGAAAAAGCACTGATTATAAAGGATAGAGACTGACCATAAAGACTTCCACTGTTACTTGCTAACCCATGTGACGGCCAGGAAACTGCCATTTTCCTTAGAGTAAAATTAATTCATACACTGCAATTAATGAGCACAGAGAGATTTCCATTTCAGAAATAGTGACTGTGCCTAATGCCCTCACCCCAAAGGCCACCATCACCTTTACCACCACAGAATTTTCAGGGGTAGAAATGCACACGCATATCTTTATTCTTTGTAACTTCTCTGAGAGAGGCACAGTACAGTGAGGTGAGAGGTGAAGCTTTGGTGGGGTGGGGTTGGGGGCGGAATCAAAAACAGTAGCAACAGCCACCGGGGATAACAGGAATTGAGATGGTGCAGCTTACAGAATGGTGTTTGCCCTCTAGGACTGGTTGTGTAACCAAAAGCTCAGTCCCTGTCCCCAATGTCAATCAATGCCAATTTAATAATGAGGACACGGTTTTGAGAAAAAGGAAAAAAAAAGGTTTATGGCTTTGCTAGCAAAGGAGAAACACGGGACTCCTGTCCCAAAGGCTATGACCCTCCTGATTAGGAAGGACAGTCGGGGTTCAAAAGAATTATTCAAGTGTTACATTCCAGGTGTGCTCTGGTAAGGGGTTCCAGGGCGCCCTGGTGGTATGTTAGGATTTACTTGTTAATTTGGGAGATAGTCACTTCCTAGATCCTTAGCAGACATTTCCTTCCTGTAGTGGGTGTGTTCAGGGGCGATTAACTAGGGGAAGAAAGATAACACTGTCTCTCTAATCTTATTAGGGATGGGGACAAGGCAGAAGAGAGAAAAAACATTTTTTAAAAAAGATAAACCTTAGAACAATGAGGGCTACATTCAGAAGGTGAAAGCACCACTGTTACAGTTGGTCCTCTCCCATCTGATCTTGTCTTGGTGAGCCTTGCCTATGGAGCATGCTATGATAACATCACTCCTATGTGTTTGTCTTCTGGAATATTCTTTGGAAATTGTGATGCCACAAGCCCCTACTTTGTGGTGGGTATGTTCCATACCAGTTCTCAGGAGTCCCCATTCTTACTGTAGAAGTGGATCAAGTCAATGAGGTTCAGAGGAATAAAATGTCCTTCTCTTGTGCACCTAAAGCCAGAGTGGGGTCTGGGGACCCACTTGTTCTACAGTTGCCTGACCCTGGAAGTGCCCATATCCATCAAAGGAAATCACACCAACTCATGGCCTCATCTGGTGCCCCATATCATACCTCTATCTAAATAGCACAATAACCCAATGACCTTGTAAGAGCTGAAATGTCAGGGAGGCTGCCTCATTACTGTGGTTATGAGGAAGTCACACTTGAACTTGATGAGACATTGGGCCTCCACACATAAAATGTAACAGCACCAATCTCACAGATTTATTGTCAGGACTAAATAAGATTATGCCAGCAGAGATTCTGTAACTGTGACATAGCACGCTCATCTAAATATCTCTTATCCCTCCAATAAATTCTGCCCTTACTTGGTATATGGTTGTCTACTGGTTTTCTCTGTTCAACTTTGAACAATAAATTCTTTCCTTATTTTCCATTGGTGAACAAACCAAGGTTTTATTTCTTTAATTTTTTTTTAATGCCTGTAGTTTCTCCTTAAACTGCTTAGCCAATTCCTTAAAGATAGTTTGTCACTCTGTGTCACACACAGTAAGTGCTTGGTAAGTCATTGTTGGTTGGTTTCCTCCATTCAGCTCTGCCATGGCTGCTAGGAAAGGCCCTGCTCTTCTGATTTATATCCCCTGTGTCTTTAACGGTGGCGGGTGGCAACAGCAGAAATGATAATCAACTGCAGCAGCTTTTCTTTCTCTCTTGACTGTATGACTCAATCCCATGCTGTCATCGTCCCCATTAAGTGACCATTCTGTGTGACGCAAAGGGAGGGATGGAAGTGAGTCTCGCCCAAGACAACATGAAAGTAAAAATAATATAATAAATTAAGACTTCTGTTAAAACTACAGAGCAAACGCCATTTTCTGAGAAAGACACAAGTGCAGTTTTCCACAGTTTATTTGAATTACCCCAACAGCCTCGTCACTAATTTTTTATTCCTTCCAGAAGCTATTTTCTGAATGAAAGGGTAGAGGTAGGCACTGGAATGGCCTTGGTGAGCAAGGGTCGTGGAGCATGTCACGATACTGTCACCACTATGTGTTTGTCTTCTGGAATATCCTTTGGAAATTCTGATGCCATCAGCCAAGAATCTGCTAGTAATGCAGGAATGTCATGTGTGGGGTAGCTCATCTTGTTTAAATTAGCAACACCCTGACAAAACTCAAGTTATTTGATGAAAAAAATTAGTGCCAAGCACGAGTATTTCTGGTTAATTTACACTTAACTCATTCAAAAGATGCATCATTAAATTTCTTTATTAAATGAACCAAGAATTATCTATCAATTTAAACTTGGAAAGAATTCTAACACTCGTGTACTTTACCAAGGCAGAGACTTAATTGTTTTCTTTTCCACAGGGTTCTTTACTATGCAGAGGGGAAATTCAATCTTGCAATCACAAGTCCTATTCTAGAGAGGCCATTTGATTTAATTACTTTTAATTTTGCTCCCTTGAACTTTTTTATATTTCATCCATACAATACCAACAACTTCTGCTTTCCCTTTGGGGCTTTCCAAGGGTAACCGTGGGTTTTCCTCTGCTAAAGTCTTAGCATGAGTTTGTGATTCGCTCTTTTGTGCCAGTCACCTTTTCCTCCATGACTGTGGTTTTCACATTGTTGTGCAACGTTTTGTTCTTTTTGTACCCTTTCCCTCTAAGGATGATCATATCTTGTTGCATATTTTCAGTGGCTAGAATAGTCCCTGCCATTTTTCACCTGAAGCTGCCTTTGCAAGCTAGAGGGAAGGGCGGGGGGGTGGGGTGGGGGTGATGCCACCTTTCTTCAGTGTTGAAATGCAGGCAAGTGACTTGGGGCATGATGAAGACCTTGCAGTAATTGGGGCCGGCTCCTGCGAATGGTGAAATAGACATGTGTTTGGAATCTTGTCCCAAATATGTCCTTTTCCTCAGAAAGGCCAGAAGTCATGGACAGTCCTTGGCAGGACTGAATCCCAAGTTTGTTCATTGAATAAGAGTAAATAACAAATGGTTACTTTTTTTTTTTTTTTACTAAGAATAGTACAAATAATTAGCTCTTTGGAATTAGCATTGAGACAGTTTAAAAATTTTTTAAAAGTTTTTTTAGTTATATATGGACAAAATATCTTTATTTTGTTTATTTATTTTTATGTGGTGCTGAGGATTGAACCCAATGCCTCACATGTGGGAAGCAAGCGCTCTGCTACTGAGCCACAACCTCAGCCCTGGTTTAAGTTTTTTATTTATTTATTTTTTCCTCTTGTGTGGAATAAAAATGAAGTGACTGATGAGATCTCTAGGTTTGCAGAAAACACAAAATTCTTTATACAAAAAGTGCCAAACTGGAACATAGTAAATTTTAGGCCTATGAGTTTTAATGTGGTAGTACATTTGGGAAAAACTATCTTTCTTGATTCTAAGATTTTAAGCTCTCAGTTACAGCTCAGGAGAGATACCTAGAAATGTTTTGTCCTGAGTGGAAATTGGCACTTTTCTGAAGGGGGCTTTTAAATATGCTATTTATTTATTTATTTTTTAATGTTAGTGGCTAATGGTGCTTTCTCTTTGCTGGGCAGTGTGCTGAGTGTCTTAGAAAAATAATTCCATTTAATTCACAAAACGAATCAGTGAATCAGGTACCACTGTCCCTACATTTCATTCAGAAAGGTTAATAAACTCATTTCAGTTCCCACAGGCTTTGTATGTCAGAGGACACAAAAAGCCAAGTGAATAGAACTACATTAATCATTCAGCAAATTCAAATGCCCATCTTCTAGTAGACATAGTCTAGATACTTGGCATACATCAATGAACAAAATGAAGAGTGTCCCTGTCCTTATATTACTCACATTAAAAAAAAAATAAAAAAAAATATATATATATATTAATTATAGGTGGACACAACACCTTTATTTTATTTATTTGTGGTACTGAGATCAAACCCAGTGCCTCACATGTGCAAGGCAAGTGCTCCATCTACCACTGAGGCACAACCCCAGCCCATGTTACATTTTTATAAAAGAATAAGTAAAACAATAATGGATATGTTAAAGTTACTAAATTATGTGGCATATTGGAAAAGGATATGTACTGTGGAAAGACCCCAAACATAACAAGTATAGAGAAATGAAAAGGAGCAGAGAATGTGAATGATGATTCTTAGATAGGATGGTCGGAGTAGGTCTCAATAAGAAAGTTACACCAGAGCAAAGATCTGAAGAAGTGAGGGTTTTCCGGTAGATATCCGTGGGGGACAGTAGTGCAGAGGTAAGTAACGACAATGCCAAGGCTCTCAGGCAAGAACACGCTGGTGTGTCCAAGGAAAAACAAAAATGTTAGTGGGCTGGGCTGGAATGAAGTCAGAGCTGGGGGCAGAGGAGGGCAAATCATGAGCTTGCTAAAGTCCATTGCAAGACTTTTTCAGGTATTTATTCTTTGAGTGAAATGGAGAGGTCACCTCAGAACCTGAAGATATGCTTTTCTGCCTCAACCCTCATTTTATCTATTCTGGTGATATAAACAGAGGGAGAGAACTGGCTTGGAAGGAGAACCATGACCTAGAACAGTGAAAATCCTCCCTCCCATCTTTACCCAGCCCTTCAGTGGGTGCTTCTGCTTTAGAAATATTGTTCTCCCACAATTTCAATAATTAGAAGCTCATTTGGGTTTAAAAAATACTCTTGATCTACAAGTAATGCCTCAGGACTATCCTTTTTTTGTGCATGTGTTTGAGAATCATTTCACTTATCTATCTAATAAGATTAGTTTCTTTCCAACACTTCAACAACTAGTTGAGACATACTTTTTGTTTGTTTGTTTTACTCTCATTCTTCATTGACAATGACTGTTTTAAGGGTCAAATTGCAGGTTATCATCTCTGAAGGACAGTATTCTGCTAGTTTTTTGGAAATGAGAGTATGTATGATCATATGAACACTGAATATTCCTAAATAATCCATTGCTCAATAATCAACCTTAAAAATGTACATAAGCAATTCTGTTTTACAATTGCTCTAAATATTGAGGTTATAATAAGTTTAAAACGGTGATATAAGATGCTTTGTAGCAGATGAAAGGTAGCTGCTTAAGAGCTAGTTCTTGAAATTGACTATGTAAATTTGAATACTTCTTTCTCTAGAGATAATTGGATCATAATTTCTCCTCAGATCTCATTTATTTCTGCAGGTTCTTGTGAGCAAAGGCACTGATTACCTTGATTTCAAAGTATCTTGTTAAGGATGTTTGTAGAGTGAATAGTATTGGAAGATATAGTGTCTTCCTTTGCAGCACTGTCTAGTAAAGTGAATAAATCCTTCTGGGGCAAAAGTCAGGCAGGCTTACTTGCCCATTATAAAAGAGTTAGACTCCCTGCTTTTATATAACACCACCTTCTCCATGTGGCAGTGTCAATTTACTCTGTAGGAGCTGGGGTCTGGGTCTGGGGAACCATAAAAAATGCTGACATTCCAATCATTGCTATTGGTGTGAGTAACAAACTATCCTTTGTCTCTGATCTAAGAATGTCTTGCCTCTGCCTGCAACTCTAGCAGGCTACCTAGTTAGCTGGCGAGTGGAGTAAAATCTCAGACCCTTCATACTTCTTGACGTTTATTTTTCCATGAAAACAACAACAACATCAACAACATAATCTCATTTTATCTCAAAAGTATCTCACAAGTGCTTTGTTTATTGTATTTTTAAAAGAAGGTAGAAATTGCTATCAATTAGGGCAGACAGTTTTTTAGGCTGAGTTCTCTTTCATACCAGATGTAATAATTGCTATTCTTGGTTGTAAGTGGAGAAACTACCTTAATTAAAGAAAAAAAAATTTATACGAATATCTAGTGTCTAGGAAGGGCATCCAGAGAGCTCCTGTGAGAACCAGGGGTTGAAGCAGTAGAAATGCATGTTCAGCATGCCAAAGTTTTGTGTGTCTCTCGTGTGCTTGACTCTGGTTCTTTCTGTTGGTACAATGTGCTCTTCCTTCTCTGTGACACGAGGAACATTTTCAGTGGCAGCCTTAAATTAGCAGTCTGAGAAAAAAACAGAATTTGTTTGCTCTTACTGATCTCTAGATAGGTAATAATGAGCATTCTTGTGGCCAGGGCAGGTCATTAGGAATAAGTGAAATGCAGGAGCTGAGGGCCACAAGGAGGTGCTGAGCAAACATAAACAGCTTATGCCCACTACAATAGTGTCACTATGAATTAGAGACAATTGTTCTCTGCCTGGAAATGTCTATGTGCAACCTAATCACTCTATGTACTAGCAATTGCAAATCATCTGAGATTTATAACACATAGCATTAATATAGTAATTTACTATGCAAAAACTTTTATTTTTTCCTCTCAAAGTCTAGTTATATAACAGCCTCCTAAGTCTAGGGTCTAGTTATCTAACAGATAAATATCACTATGCCTATTTTATTTTATGGATAAGTTATCTGAGTTACAAATAATTTAGTGACCTCTGAAAAGACCACACAGCAAGTCAGAGAAAGGCAGGGGATGAGCAACCATAATTTCTAATTTCTGATGATGTGTTTGTCCAATTAAGTCAAAGGACTGTGGATTTGGAATGTTGAAGCTTAAGAAAAATATCACTAGCTCCTCTTTCCTAAGATAATCATTTTATTATTATTATATTATTATTATTATTAGTAGTAGTAGTAGTAGTAGTAGTAGTAATAGTAATATGGTATAATATGATCTATGTAATTGTATTACTATATGATAGTGTATATGGTGATCATAATGGAAGAATAATCAAAAACTTTTCATTCTAGAAAATCCATTTAACTATATGAAAGTAATGATAGGTAAACTTTCGAATTCTGTCCCTATGTTTACAATTTTTGTCATTACCATTCTGTGATGTATTCGCATTAATATGTGCTAGTGGTAGCTCAAGTAGCACCCCTATGATTTTTAGCACCAGCGTGAGAATTGACATGTAAGACAAATCAGATTGCTTATACCGTGTTTTAAATTTTATGCTGTATATTTAATTGGCTTGACTTCTAATCTGGCTTTGTGCAAATGTTGAAATCTCAATGACTATGTATATCATAGTTGGGAAAAGAAAGAGAAAAAATTTTGCAGTATATCTTGAAAATATAGGGACACGGAGAGGAATTTGGTGGTGTGCTGGAATTAGTGCTTCCTGACTCATGAGAACCAATTATTTGCAGAATAATGGACCTCAGAGAGGTTGACATTCTAATTCCTAGGGCCTATGAATATAGTGCTTTATGTGGGAAGAGGGATATTGTAGATGTTAAGGACCTAGAGATGGAGAAGTGATGTTGGATTAGCCAGCTGGGTCCCATCTAATCACAGGACTTTGTTAAAAGTGGAGAATAATAATACAAGCTTAGAGAGATGTGATATGAACAAAGCTTGATCTGCCACTGCTAGCTAAGAATATGAAAGAGGGGGGACTGTGAGTCAAGGAATGCAGGTGGCCTTTAAAAATTAGAAAGGGCACAAGACTGGATTTTTCCCTAGAGATTCCAGAAAAGATTGACTTGGTACCATCTTGATTTTAACCTGTTGGCCTGACAACACATACAAATGGAGGATCATAAACTTGTGTTGTGTTAAAACACTATGTTTGTGCTCATTTTATTTATTTTTTCATGTGCTGGGGATTGAACCCAGGGCCTTACATGCAAGACAAGTGCTCTACCACTGAGTCATATCCCCAGCCCCTGTGCAGTAATAGAAAACGAATGTACCTCCCAACTCTACATTCAGTAGCAGCGTACTGGTTTCTTAAAATTGGTCATTGTGTACATGACTACATGGCTGAATTTGGCAAATACTATAAAACATGGATTCATTTTGTCAGAGAGCCAGTTGCTCAACATTTCTCAGCATACAACTGGAAATAATTGTTCTTCATTAAGGCTACTCAAGCAAAGTTAACTGAGTTGAAAACATATCCGATGAACTCAATCACATTAGGAAATCAACCTGTAATTTTGGGGGGAAATCACTGTTAATTACTGCAGTAATTCATAATAGTAGTCAGGGTGGCTTGTAGGTTGGGGGAGAGATGTGGTAGGGAAGGTGGTGACAGGTCAGAAAATGGATACTAAAATCCTGCTTCATTTTACACCTGTTAACACAGCTTAAATGATTAAAACTTATTCTTATGAACTCCTTAGTAGCTTATAGACAATTAGGAGCAAAATATTCTTGGAAAAGCCAACAGAATGTGGGACTGACCAGTAAATGGATTTCCCAGGAAAATACTCTGTTTCTGTTATATGTTTGATGTTTTAAAATATTTTTGCCAGATCGTTTTCTATCCTTTACTTAAACACCTTCACCGAATGAAAATCAAATTTGTTTTAGAGCTATGGACAGCTGTCAGTGCCAGATAGTTTTGTGTTTTACTGAACCATAAACCACTTTAACTTCAGCAGTTTTCCCAAATAGAGTCCTCTAAGCTGTATTCAATCCATATTCAATTCATAGTCCCAGAATATCATAAAATGATAACTTCTCCTATTCAATACCTCATGCTTTAATGAGTAAAAACCAAGTTTCAATGAACTTTTCTTGGAATGTTTCATCATACTGTCAATTTACCATAAGGCAGCTATAAAACAGTGGTGCAGTTTGTGGACTCTGGGCCACGTTGCCTGAGCTCAGATTCTACTTTCCCACTTACTATGAATATGAACTTGAGCAAGTTACTCATCTCCCCATGCCTCAATTTCATTTTTCCCCCTTGTAATTGGTGATATCAATAGTAATTCTCTAATGAGGTTGGTAGAAGGGTTACATAAGCTAATGTAGGGGAGAAAATGTATTACCTTTTCCTCACTCATTTCAATGTCCACAGCGGACACCCCTGTGACAAAAGATAAAAGATAGCCATGTTATCAAAAGAAAAACATAACAAATATATTCAACCAAAGTTTTATATGACATGAGACTCTGTGGAAATGAAGACCTAAAGACCCAGGGAAAACTGCATTTGTATGCTATGATTCAGTGAAGAATGTTCAGTTGTGTCAAAGTACAACTTGACAAAAAGGTATAATCTAATGGTCATGGACTATGAGAAGAACCCAGCAAGTTCTGGGTGTTTAGATTCTTCTTGGCCTGTGCGTTTAGGGCAGGATCATTCTGAAATAAGGCCAGTTAACACATGGAAAATTAGGGGAACGTCAGAGTGACCTTTTTATTTCTGAGGCTCTTCCAACTTCCTTCATTTCAAAGGACTTTGGGGTAGTGTTTTCTGAGCCTCAGCACTAATATCTGTAAAACATTTAAAGCAGCACCTGCCACATAGTAATTATTAAATAAATGCAAACCACTAAGGAATAGTCAACTAAAAATGCTGAGTATTTTCTAAATGTGCACTTATTCTCATTCCTACCAAACGTAAACTCATGAAGTTTGCTTCTTGGACTTCATTGTCTAACTTAATATCCTAGGCAATATTTATCTTAATTGATTTAGTCTAAGTTTAAACTCATAAAAATGAGCTACCCAGCATTTGGATCCTCAATGTTCTTTCCACATGTGATAAATCATCTGCTGATGTCTCCATTTTGGGCAAATTGGACTAGATGTGCATAATCTTTTAAAGCCTACATTGGAGGGTTTTTTTCCTCCAATCATAGTTACAGAGTTTTTATTTTAATCTCTCCATCTTTTCTGACATCATAATAAAGAAATACATGCATGACAACTGGGATCCTGGTTTGTTAAGTTTTGGTAAATTTAAGTTTTATTTTTGATGGTATATACCCATAAATATAGTAACAAAGTGAGTTAAATATTTGTGCTGAGTTTCATTGGTTGGTAATAAAAGAAAATATCTCAATTTATACTCACAACCCTTTTTGAAGATAGCCTTCCACCCTATGTTTTTCTTAAAGGTGGAGAAAGGTTGGATATGGAAAGATGGCTGGGTCTGAATTTGAAATTCTTGGTGGTGGGGGGAGACTAGATTTATTTGCATAATAAAGTGAGAGTAATTGAAAGTGGGCACCATAGAGAAGAAGGACTGAACTGCAGAGATGGAAGGTATTGAAAGAGGCTGGTGCTTAGAGCAGGAAAAGTGACAGGGATACTGAAGAACCTTGAAGAACAGAATGGCTGAGAGCAAAATCATAAACCAAGATGGCAACCAGAAGGTATCAGTGGTAATGTGAATGGATTGGTACCCACAGGATAATGAAGATTAAGGGTATATCAGACATACAATGCTTTGGTTTAGACAAGTGTCACTAAAGGTCTGTGTGTTAAAGGCTTGGTCCCTAGACTGGCATTATTGGGAGATGATGGAACCTTTAAGAAATGGGGAGCAGTGAGAGATCTTAGGTCATTGGGGGCTCATCCTTAATGGAGGTTGTGGGACACTGGTGTCTTCCTCTCTGTTTCCTGACTACCATGATGTGAGCAGTTGCCTTTGCCACATACTCTTGCTTTGACATAGGTCCAAAAGCACTGTGGCCAACTGAACATAGACTGAAACCTCCAAAACAGTGAACCAAAATAAAGCCTTCTTCCTTGTAAGTTGATTATCTCAAGTATTTTGTTATAGTAATAAAAAACTAATAGATCCATACATATAAGTACACATACACAATATGAATACATGTATGCTTAAGTGCATGTGTTCTATAAAATATTCAACTGATGAGTGTGCTTTGTTTACCTTTTGACATTTTAGTAAGATACATAGCTCTTAAACTCAGGGACCCAGAGTTTCAGCCATGTGACCTCCTGATCTTATACCCACTTGGGAGAAGAGAAAAAAACACTAAATTATTTTTCCCTCTTGATTATTTTATTGTGCAAAAATATTCACAGTGAACTAGTAAAAGATAAGTGTACAAGATAAGAATTCAAGTGACTTAAAATCCAGGGGGCTCTGTCACAATCTTAAGTGACCTAAAATAATTTTGCAATCAATATATACTAAATGTCCATCTGATGCCAGTTATTATTCTAAGCTTTCTGGACATAATGATAAATAAAGAAAATTTCATCTCTTAAAGAGCTTATATTTTGGTAGGAGATAATAAGCAATAACATGATTAATAATATGCATAAAAGATCATAGAGCCTTAGAAAAGAGGAAAAAATAGATGAAGGTAAATAATGTGAGTAGTGAGGGTGGCTTATTGGAAATGTGACATAGAAGGGTCTGAGTGGACTTCATTGAGAGACATTTATGCAATAACTTGAAGAAGTGAGGAATCAGTCCTGTAGGTATCTGGAGAAGCGGGGGTGGGGGGGGTGGGGGGGTGGGGGGGGACCACCCAGAGCAAAGACTCTAAGGTAAGTGTTGTTACTGGCTTGTTAAAAGGGTGTTGCTGTTCTTGTGAAAGAGGCCATTTATCCTCTCTGAATTCCAGCGGTGCTTTCAAACTGGATTGAGACCCTAGGGGTTCCTTGGAGGTAGCTCAGGCTCATTGTTGTGGGTGATAATAATGCCAGTGGAGAGGGGCTGTCATCTCCCCAGCCTCTGCTAAAATCAAAGAAGCTTAGTTTTTATGCATTTCACGTATTTGGCTTCTGTATGTGATGGAATTTAAAGAGAGATTTTCAATGCTAAAAAGAAAAAGAAAAGCTTGCAGTTTGTAAACCACCATGCTAGATGTTTCCAGAAGTCTCTCCCAGTGGCAGCCTTCTGGTTTTCTTTATGGAAAGTGCTTGATTCTCTATGAGTACAGTGGGAGTTATCTGTGCTGGAGCAACACTGTGGTATTATCTCACCCTGTTATCAGTGACTCAGCTTGGTCCTGAAATACAACAGAGACTTGTCAAGAGAAAGTCTATTCCAAAGGCATACCCAGCCTAACTTCCCATCAATCACTGGGCTGCATCAAAGTATAAACTTTCCATGATATTTTCAAAGGGATCAAAATATTTGGATGAGAAGTTCTGGGAAAAGTTTTACGAGGGTAATGCTGCTTGAGGAATATTTAAAAATGCTGCTTATGGCAACATTTTAAATATTTTGTGTTAGAAGATTTTTTTAAGATATTAATTTTACTGAAGTCTAATGACTATTTTGGCAAACACTGCATCTATGTAACAACTATTACAATCAAGATATAGGCTATTACCTTCACCCAAACCCTTTCCTTGCCTTTACCCCTTACTAATCAATAATATCCCCATTTCTCGCTCCAGGTATAGCTAGTCTGCTTTCTTTCATTGCGGAATCATTTGTCCTTCTTGAAGGTTTTTGTTTTCTTTCTTTCTTTTTTTAATATAAGTAAAATCGTACAGTTTCTACTCTTTTGTCTTTAATCATTTAGTGCAGTGCTATTCAGAGTCATCTGCATCGTTGTGTTTATCAATAGTTCATTACTGCAGATCAGTATTTAATTGGATGTATATATCCAAGTTCATTTATTTACCTGTGGACGCATGTATGGGTTGGCTGGAGTTGTGGCTACTAGGAAGAGACCTGCTAGGAACAATCAAGCCCAAGTCTTCGTGTGGACATATATTTTTATTCTCTTGGGAAAAGAACTCAGTGTGTGTTGCTGGGTCATATGATAAGTGCATGTGGGACTTTTTAGGAAACATTTCCACAGGGTTATACATTTTATATTCCCACCAGCAATGAGAGCTCCAGTTGGTCTACATGCCAGCCAAGACTGTTGCTTTTTCTTTTCAGCCATTTCAGTGGGTATATGGTATTATTCCATTGTGGTTTTTAACTTGCATCTCTCTGGTTCTTGCAGGAGAGATGACTTTTCGAGATTATTTCTGTCTTTATGATTATGATCTTGATTCATTTGCCTGCCATTTTGGTCTTCACTGAGTGTGTTTACTTTTGCTCTCTGATGTAGATAAGTGGGTTTCTCCAGTTCCACTTTTTAATGTCGCAATTTATTTTTACTTATGTTTTCCGACAAGTTACCTCCAATTTTTTTGAATCTAAAAGGCTATGTTATATGTAATACAATCAGTTTGCATTACACTCAATTTTTAGCTAAGCTTCATGGCAAATTAAAGAATTTTTAAAAAATTTAAATGACTTGTCATTGTTATAAAAACATTGTCATGAAGACGTTCTCTAAAAACAAACTCTTCTGACATGAGAAAAATTATTTGCATATGTTAAATGCTTTAAATATTTCTATTCTTAATATCTGAACTCATTTTGAATGTTACTTTTCAGTTTAGAAGGTTCATTGACAATATAAGAAAAAGTCAGGTGGGGTGGAGCACACCTGTAATACCAGCAGCTCTGGAGGCTGAGGCAGGAGTATCACAAGTTCAAAGCCAGCCTCAGCAACTTAGCAAGGACCTAAGCAACTCAGTGAGACCCTGTCTTAAAATAAAATATGAAAAAGGGTTGGGGATGTGGCTCAGTGGTTCAGTGCCCCTGAGCTCAATATCTGGTACCAATATATATATATATATGTAAAGGAGTCATAGGTGCTTAAACATATGCTGTTTCAATAAATTATGTATTTACCTCCTAGAAAGGTGTTTGACATAATCATTATTGTATGTTTTCTGGTTCGTATTATTACTTGGTGACATGACTTCAAATTGTTTTTCTTTGCCAGATATTTAAAGCATATATGTGCTAAAAAGCTGTGCTATAATTTATTAGAAATATTTCTTCTTTAGATTTTTTCTCTGCATGTGAGACATAAAACATTTATTCATTAGCTCAACAAATGATCATTATGTTTTGCCCTTTTATGATACTGTAAAATTACTTTGTCATTTGCATTGCTTATATTTTAAATGAATCCTAAAGATTGTAGCTTAAACTTAGGACATTAAGAAATTATTGTCCACATTTTTGCTGGTTTTTTAATTGTAACAGGGACAATGATCATTCAGCAGGGCAAGAAGTTGGCCATGAACTTATTCCTGTTTATTTTGGCAGTAGCACACCAAGGAAGAGAAACTCCACAAAAATCTATCTTCTTAAGTATGTTGATTTCAAATCCATTATGTTTCACGACCAAGTCAACTGCAAAAAAGTGTCAAAGATTCTCACCTGGTGTGTTTCCTATTTCTCCTGGAGTTTTGCATAACACCAGAAAGAAAATGGTACTTGCCTGCAGCTACATATGTGCCTGTGGGATAGTATATATTCTTTGAATTTGTCAAAAGTAGGCTGAGGTCTGGAAGTATATGTGTGGCCTAGTCATGTCTTGACATCATCCAAATCTCTGCTTGATGGCATGCCATCCCATGAATTCACCAGAACCACTTTATGAAACAACATAGCACATAGCAACTCACCCTAAAAATAATAATACCATAAAGCTTACAGCCAGGCACATCAGTTCAGAGGAGAGGATGATGGCTATTAAATCTTCTGGCTACTACTATGTCAATGGGATTTTTTTTTGTAATCTGAGTCGTTATTTTTTTAAGGAATTAGTCTGAAGGACAAGTCTTTGACTTCTATTTCATCATTCTAAACATCTACAAACTATCTCATTAATGTTAATTTTTCAGAATTTATTATATTTTTTTGCAAAACTTGCATGCATTTTGAGACCTGGAAAGGCAATTAGGGTTTCCTAAACCTAGTCTAGCCATCACATTCCTCTAGAATGAGGAATTCTGGATTTTTTCTCCTTCCTCTGTCCAAGAGAAATTGCACCATTAACAATTTATTTTTGATGTAATATGAAGTGCCTGGCTTAAAAGAGAAAAATCTCATTTTTCTGCCCTGTTGGAAGCACATGCTATTATTTCCTTTATACATCATGTACATGCTGTCATATGAAAATAATTTAAAGCTCTTTTCATTAAATGTCCCTAAATAATGACATATACTTAAAGAAACTTTTTATTGAATTATAATATGTATGTAGAAATCTCAAGGGTATAGCTTAATGAATCTCACAATGTGAACACATCTGTGTAATTACCACTCTGACCAAGAAATAAAATATTAGCATACCAGAAACTCTTCCTGTGCTGTCTCCCAATTATTACCCTTCAAAAGGTAATCATCATCCTATTTTCTAACATCATGAATCAGTTTACTTGTTGAACTTTATGCATAAGTTTCACTGCAGTAATTATTTTTTGGTGTTGGGCTATTTTTTCTCACTATTATCTTTCTCAGATTCACCCATGTTACTTCTTATAGCTGTAGTTGGCTTATTTCTGCTACTATATAGTATTTTGTTATAGTCATATGCTGTATGACCCAGTTTTGGTTAATGGTGGACCTTATATATGACAGTGGTCCCAGAAAACTACAACGGAGTTAAAAAATTCCTCTTGCCAGTGATGTCATAGCCATGGAAACATCATGGTGCTGGTGTTACTCAAGTTTGTAGTGATGCTGGCATAAACTGCCAGTCATGTAGGAATGTAGCAAAACAATTATGTACAAAACATAATGCTTGACAATAATAATAAATGATAATGTTCCTGGCTTATATTTACTATCCCATATATTTTCTTCAGTATTTTAGAGTGTACTCCTTCTAGTCATAAAAAAGTTTCCTGTTATACAGTATGCAGTGTTACATCTCCTGCAGTCTTGTACATCTTGTGCTTACCACACTTTTTTAAAAAATAATTTTTTTGTAGTCGTTGATGGGCAACATGCCTTTATTTTATGTGTGTGTGTGTGTATGTGTGTGTATGTATGTTTATGCAGTGCTAAGGATCGAACCCAGTGCCTCACACATGCTAGGCAAGTGCTCCACCACTAAACCACAACTGCAGCCCTTATCACACCTTTTGATTGCATCAAGAGGCCATGTTGAGTGAGTGACCTCGGCTATCTAGGTTTGTGTCAGTACACTCCAGGATGAAATTGGCTAATAATAATTTTCAAAATTATCCCCATCATTAAGGGATGCATGATTATATCAACTTATTATTTATTGATTGGTTCTATTGATTTAGGTTTTTTTTTTTTTGCAGCTTTAGCTATTCTAAATCATGTCGCTATGAATATTCTTGTGTATGTCCTTATCTCTCTCTCTCTCTCTCTCTCTCTCTTTCTTTCTTTCTTGGGACTTATGAAGTTGACCACCTATTTATAATATCCTAGTTCTTTGGATACTTTTGTGTGAATTTTCTGCTTAGAAAATTTATATTTATTAAAAAAATTTATATTTATTAAAAAATAATCCAATTTTTCTCTTGGATTATTTATGTCTTTCAAAAGGATTGGGAGTTCTTTATATATTCTAGAGCTGGGCCATGTATGTGTTCTAAACATCTCTTCTAACTATATGGGCTATCTTTTCATGCTCTTAATGTTGTCTTTTTAAATAATTAATAATTCATGCTACAAAGGAAATGCAAATCAAAACCATACACGTGTTATGATGATCAGAACAATAAAAGACAAGAAGTGTTGATGAGACCATAGGGAAGCTGAGACCCTTGTGCACAGTTAGTGGGAATGAGAAATGGTGTAGTTGCAAGGGAAAACAGCATGAAAGGTCCTGAAAAAATTAAAAACAGTATAAATACATTTATATATTTAAAAGAGCATATAAAACATTATATATATATATATATATGTATATACATACAGAGCTATTATATTATTCAACAATAACACTTCTGGGTATTTATTCAAAAAAACTGAAACCCAGGATCTCAAAGAGACACTAATAATCAATATTCATTGTAGTGCTACTTATAATAGCCAAAATGGAGAAATAACCTAAATGCCCATTGAATAATGAATGGATTAAGAAAATGTGATATATCCACATAATACAATATTATTTAGCCTTAAAAGAGCAGGTAAATTCTGTATGTGCCAACATGGATGAACTTTAAGAGTATTATCTTAATGATAGCTTTGGATGAAGAATTTAATTTTATGATATTCAATATATCAATATTTTCCTTTTTGATTAGGATGCATAAAAATGTTACTGGATGAAAATTTAGGATCTGATTGATGGAGGGTTGGAACACCATGTTAAAGAGTCAAAAAAGTATGTAGGAAGAACAAAGAAAGCTTTTTTTGCTCCACCTGAGTGATTTAGTCAATGATATTTTAAACATTAGACTAGTAGTGACTATATAATGAATTGAAAAACTGAAGAGGAAACTATAATCTTAGATATCAGAAATTCTTAAAGTAGACAGTGGAGAACAATAAGAACCCTGAAATACACTAAGAGAATAGAAGTGAGTGTAGGAAATATTTCAAAGGACCAATGGAAACTACTCAATTAATCATGTCAGTTGCAGAGTCCAGAACATGTCGTTATCCTGATACTACCAAGTCTCTCACCTGTTACATCCAATGAGTCATTAGATCCTACCAATTCTGTATGCTATACGACTTTAGGATCCATCCACCTCATCCTGCCTGCCTGCAGGCTTTCATTGTTTTCAACCCAGGCTACTGCAATAACATCCACAGTGTTCTCCATTTGTCCCTTCAAACCAACCTCAATGCTAACAACTGGGCTTATCTTTCTGAAATATGAATTGAATTATCCCATTTATCTGTTTAAATGTCTTCATGCGTTCTTCATGGTTCAAAAATGAAGTTCATATTCTTTTTTCCCCCCCTTTGGGCACATTCATTTATTTTGTTTCATAGTATCATCTGTAAACAGGGCGCATATTTCAAATACCACAGGATTTTGATAAACTTGTGAAGTTCATATTCTTATATGAATCAAAAGTTCCTTTGTCATTTCTCCGGGAAGTCCTTTGTGCCGTCCCAACTTTTGCTAGATTTTCTAGTTAATTCAGAGATTTGAAGTCTTCCTGTACATTATGCATTTCCATTTCACCAGACTTGACTGATGCCTGCTCACATTAAAGTCTTTAAAAAAATCTTTTCAGATATCTGAAGCATTCCTGGGCATTTTCTACATTGGCCAATGAAAATGGTGATAGTTTTGCCCTGGAAGCAGGCATGAGCTCAAACTTTGATGGCATTTACAAAAATATGGAACTTGGGAAAATCTGCTTTGACTTTAGTGATGTTGAGTTTAAGACTCTGGAAGGAAATCTAGTAAGAGCTATGCAGTGGGCAGTTGGAAAGAGGGAGTATAGGTGAGATGCTGAGTGTGAGGATCATTATTATCATTTGCATTTGAGTACCTTTGAAACTATAGGAATGTGTGAGTTTATCAGGGAAGAATATAAGAAATAAGATTAAAAGACACACATTCACCTCTCACTTTAAATAGAATATATATATATATATATATATATATATATATATATATATATATGATCTTTAATAATATTTATAATTTTAAATATCTTTAAATAATAATATTTTAAATAATGATAATAGTACATAAGCTTCCTAGAGAATAGTGGAAATTTTTTTTACAAATTTATAATTCCAACATTCAGATATAACTATAAGTTATATATTACTTCTCAGTTTTTTTACTAAGCTGATGGATTTTTATTGCGAAGTCAGGATCATTGTACCCCAAAAGTCTGGTTTGGGTCCTGATTTTTGTTTTGAATAGAGGTACAGAGACCCAAGTGATTAATATCTCAGGGTATTGTCTACTGTAAACATTGGCCTATGCTTTCTCTCTCTCCCTCCCTTCCTTCTTTCCTACCTTCATTTCATCTTTTATATTTATCTTTATATTCATCTATCATCTTTATCCATCCATCCATCCATTTATCTACTCATTCATCCAATCGGTCATCTTCATCCTTATTCCCTTCTGAACCCAGAAAACTAGTCTCTATAATTGACATATAGAATTTTTTTGCATATGTTCCTTGAAAAATACTTAATTTCTGTGTATATGTGCATTTTCCTTCTTCTGAAATAATTACAGATTGACAAGTTGCAAAAAAATGTACATGAATATTCTCAGAATACTTAACTCAGACCATTACAAAGCCATGTTAACTAAGCCATGGTATTTTATAATCACAGCACACCATAAAAACCAGAAAACTAGTCACTGGCCAAAGTCTGTTATCATTTAGGTAGGAGGTGTCCCCCAAAAGCTCAGGTGTGAGATAATGCAAGAATTTTCAGAGGTGAAATGCTTAGTTATGAGAAATATAACCTAACCAATGGATTAATCCAAACTGGGCAGTAGCTGTAGGCAGGTATAGGTTACTGGGGGTACCTTTGGGGTTTATATTTTGTTCCCAGTGAGCAGAGCTCACTTTCTCTCTGTTTCCTGGCTATCAGGGCCCTCAGCTGCTTTCCTCTGCCATTCTCTCCACCATGATGTTCTGTCTCACCTCCAGCCTAGAGCTATGGAGTCAGCTGACCATGGACTGAGACCTCTAAAATCATGAGCCAAAATAAACCTTTCCTCCTCTAATTATTCTTGTCAGGTCTTTTGGTCTCAGTGAAGAAAAAGCTGACTAAAACACAATCTAAAGGACTTAATCTGGGTCTAGGAGTTTCCCAGTCACTCATTTGCCAGCCTATGTGATTACAATTCTATATAATTTTAGCTTCTTGTAGCCACGGGTACATTTGAGACGCTGAATTACTCCATCATGATGACTGCAGGACTTTCACCTGCTACCCCTTTATAGCAACCCACCCCTCCCTGCCCATTATTGAGCTTTGATAGCCACTAAATCTTCTCTATCTCTATAATTTTATTTTCAGAGTACCCAGAATAAATGAATAAACATATTCATTGTTTTAGTTAGCCTTTCTGCTGCTGTGACTAAAAGACCTGACTGAAACAATCGGAGAGGAGGAAAAGTTTAAGGGCTCACAGTTTCAGACAGAGGTCTCAGTCCATGGACAATGGAGTCCATTCCTCGGGGCTCAAGGTGAGGCCGAACATCATGGTGGAAGCGTGTGGCATAGGGAAGCAGCTCACATCACCCTGATCAGGAAGCAGAGAGGTCTCCACTTGCCCCCTACAAACATATACCCCAAGGCCACGCCCCCAATTCCCACCTCCTTCAGCCACACCCTACTACCCGACCACTTCAGTTACCACTCAGTTAATCCCTGTTAGGGGATTAATTCACTAATTGGGTTCAGATGCTCACAATCCAATCATTTCTCCTCTGAACCTCCTTGCACTGTTTTGGGGGACTCCTTGCATTCAAACCATAATATTTGTAGAATATGTAACCTTTTGGCTTTTTTTACTCATCCTAATTCCCTTGAGACTCATCCATTCATATATCCATTCATTTCTATTACTGAGGAGTAATTCATTAGATGTATCACAAATATTTGTATTTTTAATTTACCCTACTGATATTTTGCTATGGACAGTGTGATGTTACACATTCATTTTCAACAATACATTTTTAAGACCCATTTGTGTTTCTGTACATTTCTAACCTCCACATAGTATTTCTTAATGCGTGCCTTTCACATTTTACAGATAGATTCACTCAAAGAATGGATATCTAGATGGTCTACAACCCTTTACCATCACAAATAACATTCACCTTATGGTTATATATAAAAATGTCTCTGGAATACTCATATCTAAGCATGAAATTTCTAGGTTAAAGTGATGCGTATATTAATTTGACTAAGCCCTGACAATTTGTACACTTGCCAGTGGCAGACAAGGGGTCCCGTATTTCCATGCCTCTAACATTACTGGCTATTATAATGCTTTCTGGTTTTGCCAATATTATAGGCATAAATTGATAGCTTATTGTCATTGTTATTTAAATTTTTATAATTTATTAATTATTTTAACCACTTCTTCATATGATCATCTTTTGGCTTATCTCTTAGTTTTTTCTTTTTCCTCTCCCTCCTTTTAAATTGTGGTCTGTCTTCTTCATTGTTGTTTGTTGTTTTGTAAGACTTCTTGATATATATATATATAATATATATATATATATATATATATATATATATATATATTATATATTATATATATATATATATTTTTTTTTCTTTTTCTTTGTACTTGGGATTAAATCCAGGGGCACTTTGCCACTGAGCTATATCCCCAGCCAGTTTTATCTTTCATTTTAAAACAGAGTCTCACTAAGTTGCTGAGGCTGGCTTTGAACTTGCAATTCTCCTGCCTCAGCCTCTCCAGCTGCTGGGATTACAGGCATGCACCACTGTGCTTGCCTCATATTTTAGGTATTAACCACTTGCAAATTTTAGAAATTTCAAATAATTTTTCCTAAACCGTCATCTATTTGCTAACTTTTGCTATGGTGTTCTTCATTTAAATGAAATCCTTAATATTGATGTAATCAAAAACATTATTTTTTTTGATCTTTGTGCAGAAAGAAATACTTCCTTATTGCTAGCTATATACTCCTACATTGTATCTTTTCTCAGTTGATGGTTACTCCATCCTTTCATCCTTGGACCCCAAACTCATGTCACCTGGGCTCGTTCTTCTCTCACATTCCTTATCAATTTGTCAGGAAATTTCTGCTTTAGTTTCAAAATGTATCTAGAGTCTCACTGCCTTTTCGCACCTCTACTGCTACCATCCAAGCCACCACCCCATCATCTCTCATTGGGTTATTGTGAAGATCCTTGCTCCCTAATTGATGCATAAACAAATGCAAATACAATGCATAAACAAATTAATTTTATAATGTAATGTTTCACCTTTAGATCTGGGGAGTTCAATTTAACTTTTCTCTCTATAGTGAGACAATTTTCCAAAACCGTTTACCAAATTACCTTTTTTCCAAGGATTTGTGGTACTGCCTTCACTGCATATTAAGCTCTCATTGATACACAATTCTGTTTCTAGCCTCTTAATTCTATATCACTGGTTGTTGTGCTTATATTATCGTATTATTATTTTTTGAGCAGGGGGTACCAGGGATTGAACTCAGGGGCACTTGACCACTAAGTCACATCCCCAGCCCTATTTTGTATTTTATTTAGTGACAGGGTCTCCCTGAATTGCTTAGCGCCTCACTTTTGCTGATGCTGGCTTTGAATTTTCGATCCTCCAGTCTCAGCCTCCTGAGCCGCTGGGTTTATAGGCATGTGCCATTGAGCCTATTTTAATTATGGCACTGGGGTATACTTTTATTTTGATAGGGCAACTAATTCTCTTATTAACCTTTTATCAAAGTTGATTTAGACATCCATGAAACTTTTTCCTTCATATTGATTTTTTTTCTTAGAAAAGTGAGCTTTAGATTGGAACTATATTTATAGATAAGTTTGTAGTATACTGGGGGAGGGGAGAAACTATTTTTAGAATATTTTATAATTTCATCTATGAGCATGGACTGTTTTCTGTATTATGTCACATCTTGTTTTACATCCTTTAATATAGTTCTAACATTTTCTCCATACAGGTATTACTAATTCTTTATAAGTTGGTGAATACCTTAAAATGCTGTTTTGAATAGTCTTTCAAAGATATTTTAAAATAATTACGCTGTAGAGAAGAATTGATTGTTATTCTAAGTTGTAGATTGCGCTTGGATCCAGTGGCACTGCTCCCCTCCTTTTAGCGCTAATGGCTCACTCTGCGAGTTTTGCCCCCAGGTGGTACCACCGTGTGACAATAACCCTGGTGATGTCTCCTCCTTTCCCATGCTTGCAGCTCTTACTTCCTGGGCTTTACTTACAGCAGTGACAGTGGGCTTGTGTTCCTGATCTTAGCATCTAAAGTTTCTTCATAACATGTCATATTTGCTCTCGGGAATGTCTGTCAAGTTATGGAAGTTCTGCTTTTTAGCTAATTTTGTAACATGAAAGAAAAAAAAAAATCCCACCAAACCCTAAGTGTTGAAATTCACCAAAGCTTGTCAAGTGCCCTAATCCTGAAACTGTCTGCTTTGTTCCAGAGAGTGAAGAGGGGAAGGAGAGGAAGCTGTCAAGGACCAGGAGCCCCAAAAGCTGTCCTGCTCTTTTCATGGGACATTATGGCATCTGTTTCCCCCACATCTTTCATTACTTTTGATGAAAAAGTTGAGATCTATCTATCTATCTATCTATCTATCTATCTATCTATCTATCTATCTATATTTTTTTGGTACTAGGGATTGAACCCAAGGCATTAACCACTGAGCCATTTCCCCAGCCCCCACCCCCCTTATGTTTTGTATTTTATTTAGAGACAGGGTCTCGCTGAGTTGCTAAGGACCTCACTAAGTTGCTGAGGCTGGTTTTGAGCTTGTAACCTCTTGGGTCAGCCTCCCAAGCTGCTGGGATAATAGGTGTGTGCCACCACATCTGGCCAAAGGGATGATTTTTAACAACTGTGCAAAGTATCACAAGTTAGAATATATAACCATCTCCCATATTTTATAATCCTTAACATTGTTCTGTAATAAAAAGTATATTAATGACATTATAGTATAAATGTACCTCAAAATCTTATCTTTGTTATACTAAGAAAAGGATAAATAGGAAGTCCCTAATTATTACTATTCAACAGTATTTTAAAATTGGAAATTTTATGTGTTTTAGGAGAATAGTGCTTACCTAATTTTAAGGTCCATTCAGATGGACAGTGAGAACTAGGCCTCCATGAGGCTTAAACCTGAAAATTAATATCAGTCTAATTTTGAGTATTTAATTCAACGAAGAAAAGACCCTCCATGAAGATCACGTGTCTACCCTAAATTTTCAAAATCAATTTAAAAGTATTTCAGGAGGCCTGGAGAACTAAAACAAGCCAGATCCAGGCAGACAGAAGATTTTTTTTTTGAAAAAGACATTTTATGGTTGAAATGATGAATATTCTGAAAAACAACTTAATGTTTTGAAAAAAAAATTGAATGTGGAAAGGTCTATAAATTTGCTGGGTTTTTCACAAGCTTCATATTTTAGCTTTCTGGCTAGAGAAGAAAAGTCATGAAACCATAATCAAGAAAGGTCACAGGCAGGTCCACTTAAGATTTCAGGCACAATAAAACTCTGAAGTCTGCCATTTTCATGCTGCTTTGCAATTTTCTGGTTTGGGTTTGGTGCCTGAGAACCCCTGATAGGATAACCTTTTCGCTTCCTCCTGTGCACGCGCAATATTTACTCGACTGCCACTTCTCAACACAGGAGAAGTGTGTGGGATTGTATGCACACGTCTGTAAATAATTACCTTCAAAACTACCTTGGGAAGACTGCCTTATTGAAGAAAGATGACTTTATAATTATAAGATGCATCCTCTTATAATTAATGGCCATTCCATTTTATAGGATAGTGGAAGACGAAAGAGACTAATAAACGCACAAATCTCAGGCTCATTTTAAGCTTAGCATCAGTCTGGACATTTTCTCTTCCTCTTAAACTTTCTGTTTGGGGGCAAAGACATGGCAAGTGGGAGTGGGGAGAGTTTGGAGAATTTGGATTTCAAGGTAAACAGATGGGAAATTGAAAAGCAAGTCCAGCTCCCTTTTAGGAAGAGGACCAGTTATTAAGCCACAAATAAAGAACCCAGGACTGGGGTCCCTCTCAAGCACTGAGGGCCAGGAGGTAGTTTCCTCTTAGATCTCCAGGAAGTGCAGCAGGGGTGTATACAGTTGACATACATTTCAAGGCCATTCCTTCCTGCTGCATCCCAAATTTGGGAGCCGTATTCGAAGTCCAGGTCAACACCCAGGCCTGGCATTTCAACTTCCTCCTCCTACCACTAGGAGGTGAGGAGAAACACGGACTGCAGATGGCAGGAAGGCCATGGTTCTGAGCATCCAGCACCAGGTGCAGAGGCAAGTTCAGTGCTGACCTTGGGCTAGAACAAAGGTGAAGCCACTTCACTTCTCTGAGCCTCATTTTTATCGCTTGCCAAGTGATACTGTGTGGCACCTATGGTCCCTGTTTGCTCAGGGGGTTGGTGACTGACTGACTTCTCCCTCCCCAGGTGTCTGACTCTGGCTCTTTGTTAGCACACTCTCTCGGACTTGAGTGGCCAGTGCTTCCTTCCCACGCATATCATTCCTCCATGGGACCCAGTAGATGGCAGAGACCCCCTTAAAGTATGGTATGCTCTGAAGTTAGAATCATTGAGGGATTTTAAAAACACCCTAAGAATTTTTAGAGGTGAGGAAGACACAGCACCAGGCTTCCACCCTTCTATTTTCTCTTTTAATGGGTGATTTAGGGAACACATCCCTCTTCTTTGAATCTTAATATTCCCATCTGTAAAACAGAGTGTTCACTCTCCTTATTCACACAAAGGCGTGATTAATGCTTATAAACCTTGAGGTTTTGATGAGAGACACTACAGCAGCATAACATATAATTATGCCTAATTACAGAGCACCTGTGTATAAAATGCACTCAAAAATGACAATATCTTTACCTGAAGACAGAGAAAGAGAAATGTGGAGATGGATGGAGAAGAGGTACTAAGGAAGGAGAAATATAGAGGGAGAGTGACAATAAGCAAAGTAGAGTGGGAGAAGGCCAGAGGAGAACAGTTTTAAAAATGTAAGTGGAAGGAAAAAAGAGAAGCATAATAAAGGGACAGATGATTCAGAATTTATTATGAATTTATTAGGGCTGTTATAAACCATAATACACACAATGGCTAAAATTAGCGACAAGTAGCCCTAACACAGTTCTCAGCATGTGCTGCAGGCAGAAACAATTCTACGATGGTCTCTGCTGGTCATGGTCAGCCCTAGAACAATGTTTCTTAAACATGTTATTTCACATGGCAAAGGGATTCTGGAGATGTCATTACAGCTATTGATCAGTTCCTACTCCAATAGAGAAATTGACCTCATCCTGTGAGTTCTTGAAAAGCAAGGGGTTTTCTTGGCTGGTAGTAGAAGAGGAAACCACAATGGTGTTCTCCATCTCACCCGGAAGGAAGCAATTATCATATAGTGAGCTGCCCCTGCAGGCCACTGGGGAAAGGCCCGAGATTAACCCCCAAGAGCTAGAAGTACACTGCAAGGACAAGCAGACTTCAGTCCTACAACCGCAAGGAACTAAATCCTGCCAACAACAAATATGAGCTTGGAAGTGGATTTTCTCCCACTTCACACAGCAGGTCAACAACTGGGTTTCTGCCTCATGGTACCCTGAGCATGGAACCCAGTCATGCCACCTGGGACTCTGACAGGCAGAACTGAACCCATGAAGAGCTGCTAAGCTTGTGATAATTTGCCACTTAGCAATGGAAAACCAAGGTACCTTGTTAATACAAAATAGAAATAACTGCTTTATAACATTATTCTATCAACTAAAACTCTTTCATTAATTGGCTTCTAGGCCACTAGTTAAAATTTAGAAGTCATGATAGTGAAAATTTGGGTTCCAAGGAGAACAAGGAAAAATGAAATTTTAACAAACTCTGTTATCTTATTTAATGCAGATTTAACCTGTTGAATAAGAATAGCATTGCTCTACAAGTACAGGTAACATATTTAGTTGTATGTTTGTAAATTAAGCCAGGTGTGGGGGAGAAGTGTTACACAGGGCATTGGGGACCAACAGTTTTGAAAGGAAGGAGTTTCCTTATGGCAATCTCCTCCTATAGGAAGAGTTTTATTGACAAGTGGCAAAGTAGACTTTTTAAAATTACATCTTCTCTGTATATTTTATGCCATTTTGTATTAGAGCACCTGCCATACAATGAAGGGAGCAAGAAAAGGAAATCATAGGCAGATTTGGAAAAGTGGAAAACCACAACTAATCAGTGTGTTTCTTCTTTTGCAGTTTCCAGCACCAAGCTTTCCTGTTTTACATATCATATCAAGATCCCAGTAAAGGACCTTGTTGTTGTTGTTGTTCTTTTTAGCTAGATATGACAGCAGAGTGTATTTTGACCTATATTACATACATTGATTTTAACTTCCCATTCTTGTGGCTGTGCATGATATGGAGTTACATTGGTTGTGTATTCATATATGAACATGGGGGGGGGAGTTATGTCTGATGCATTCTACTGTCTTTTCTATTCATTTCCCCCCTCCTTCCCTTCAATCCACTGAATTTCTATCCCCTCCCACCTTCATGTGTACTAGCATCCACATATCAAAGAGAACATTCAGCCTTTGGGTTTTTGGGATTGGCTTATTTTACTCAGCATGATAGTCTCCAGTTCCATCCATTTACCATCAAATACCATAATTTCATTCTTCTTTAGTGCTCAGTAATATTCCATTGTGTATGTATACCACAATTTCTTTGTCCATTCATCTATTGAAGGGCATCTAGCTTGCACAGTTGAGCTATTGTGAATTGAGCTGCTATAAACATTGATGAGGCCACATTACTATAGTATGCTGATTTTAAGTTCTTTGGGTATAGACAAAGGAGTGGGATAGCTGGGTCAAATGGTGGTTCCATTCCAAATTTTCTGAGGAATCTCCATACTGCTTTCCAGAGTGGTTGCACCAATTTGCAGTCCCACCACCAATGTATGAGGGAACGTTTTCCCCACAACCTCACCAACATTTATTGTTGCTTGTATTCCTTACAAGGACGGTTTTAAGAAATTAGTGGCAATGACCTGCCCTTCCTCCTACCAAGCCAACCAGCAGCTCTGCTTGATGTACTTTCTCATGTGTGTGATGCCACCACTCCTTCGGCTCCCAAGACTTCAAAGCTCTGAGTCATCATCCCTCCCTCCGGTTCCCTAATCCCTCACATCCTTTAGTTGCCAAAGTCCTACAAAATGTGTCTTTTTTCCCCCTGAGCCCTGCTGCCATTTACTTAATTCAAGTCCTTGTTAAGGTTTGCCAGATTTTCAGCACAGCCTCTGAGGTCATTCGGTTTTCTCTGTCCTCATCACCATCCATTCTACAAATCACTTACAGGACATTCCTTCCAAAATACTGTACAGTTCTAGTCTTGCCTTTTTGCACTGAAAGATTTTTAATATCTCCTTTGGCTCACAGAACCAAGTCCAGACTCCTTACTTGGGTATTAAATATCTCCACAATATGAACCAACTTGTTTTTTTAGCCTATTTTCCAGGGCTTTCTCCATGTGCACTCTACTCTTTAGAATAGAGTTTGATTCTTGTGTTCTGAAGTGTTTGTGAATTTTAGAATCAAATAAGGTTGCAACAAATTTCTAATTCTACAAGTTACTGGATATGTGAACTTGGACAGCTCTCCTCAATCTCCATTAGCTTCAATTTTGTCATATGTAAAATGGGGGAAATATGATCTCTCATGGAGAGACATCCAGAGAATGAAATAGGATGCTGTATGTAAATTTCTGGGAGAGGCCTGACATGCAAGTGCTGAATAAAGGATACTTTCACTCTTACTTTTCATCTTCTCCCTTTCCTGTTTCTTATATGTCCATATTCTTATTCTCATGCCTGGTATATTTTGTCTCCTTGCTTTTTGTTTGTGATGCTTTCTTGATTGGAGTGCCAATTCTGCCTGTTTAATTGCACACTACCATTCATGGTGGTGACATCCCCAAATCCCTCCCAATGCAAAGGATGGACAGTCTAATCCAATTCTGTTGACTCTTTTCTTTGCAGAAACTGGGAAACAGTATGTGGCTCAGTTCTAGACAATGAGGTGTGAAATAAATCTGCCACTAAAGGCCTTTTTTTTTTTCCCAATGGAGGAAACTGTCCCTCATCATCCTTTGGACTTGATTGTATCTGAATGTGGTTCCTGAACTAGTATTATCCCAAAGTGCCTCCAGGAATGGAAGAGAAAATGGAGAGAAAACTTGACAGATGTCCTGACATTAGCCATGCTGAACCTAGAGCCTATTCTCTCCGGCCTTCTAATCATATGATATAAAAATCTTTCTTACCTGAAGCTTGACTGAGTTGTGGCTTTCTTCTTGCAATAGAAGGATGCTAAAATTTACTATCTTTCAAGGCTAAGTTAGAATGCTATTTTCTCTCTCTCTCTCTTTTTTCTTTTTTTTTTTTAGAACTGGGCATTGAACGCAGGGGCACTTAACCACTGAGCTACATCCCCAGTCCTTTTTTTGTATTTTATTTAAAGACAGGGTCTCACTGAGTTGCTCAGGGTCTCACTGAGTAGCTTAGCACCTGACTAAGTTGCTGAAGCTACCTTTGAACTTGTGGTCCTCCTGCCTCAGCCTCCTGAGTGGCTGGGATTATAGGTGTGTGCCACCATGCCTGGCAAAATGCTATTTTCTTGATGAAACTGTCCCCACCGTTTCTCCAGCAGATGTGAGCGGGTTCTCTGTCCCTATCCTCCTAAGGCTCATCAGAGCCATGCACCTATCACAGGCTGCCATGGAGTGTGGTCACATGTACAGGTACCTATGACTCGCTGGAGAGGTTCATTGAAGGCAGTGACTGCATCTGAATCCCCCTTAAGAGTGTGCCATGGTGTCTTGCTCAAAAACACATCATCTTCCAATGGGCCATTTATTATTTGTTGGGCTTCTGGATGTTGACTTTTTATAGTTTAGATGCAATTCAGTTATTCTTTTAAAAGGACAATGGTCCACATAGAGAGATATGCAGGTTCTCTTCCAAATTTTCTTGTGTGAGAATATTTTTTTTAAGAATCAACACTTTAGAGGGGAACCCCAAATATATTTTAATTGGTAGCAGAGAACCTAAGAGATTAAAGAGTAAAGAGAATCTGAGCACGGTAGCACATGCCTGTAATCTTAGTAGCTTGGGAGGCTGAAGCAGGAGGATTCTGAGTTCAAAGTCAGCCTCAGCAATTTAGTGAGGACCTAAGTAACTCAGCAAGACTTGTCTCTAAATAAAATATTTTGAAAAATGGCTGAGGCTGGGGCTCAGTGGTTAAGTACCCCTGGGTCCAATCCTCAGTGTAACAACGACACAGTGAGGAGCAGAAAATCTAGGAAATCTGTTTCATGCATCCTATCAGCAACGCTAAGGGACACTGTGAGCAGGTTCATGGAAAACTTATGTTTCCCACATATACCAATGGCCTGACTTGTGACATAGGTAAACATGTGTCCTTTAACTAGTATATTTGCAGGGCAGGAGGATAAAAATTGTGCACAAGTCTTTTTTGAAAAAAAAATTCAATAAACTTATGATTTCTTCAATTTGGTCCATCTCCTTATTTCATTTTCAGACTCCAAATACCAATCACCTTGAAGATATTCACATTAAGAAACAAAATACAGGGCTGGGGATATAGCTCAGTTGGTAGGGGTGCTTGCCTGGCATGCATAAGGCCCTGGGTTCAATCCCCAGCACCACACACACACACACACACACACAAATTAACAGTCTGACTTCAGTGCCACATGTCAATAATTCTTAATATAAGCCTCTGATAACTTTTAAAATGTTTATGTTATTATTTGGAATTGAAGCCTACATCATGGTCTTCCTTGGGGTGAGAGCTAAAAATCCCTTGCCTCTGTCACTAACGTGTAGTATCATGAAAGGTCATGGAATTTGCCTCCAGGATTTAAGGTAGATTCTCATCTTCAATGTGCCTATGTCTGAAATAGGGAATATTTGACCCAAATTAACTCTCAGCCATCGGATATTATGAGATATATATATATATATATATATATATATATATATATATATATATATATATATCTGTCACACCAGAAGGTTTCAAGAAAAGACTTGAAGGAATTAGACTATCTTGAAGCCTAGAAATGGAACGTGGGGGAGGAAGGGGCAGGAGGCTCCAGAGGCTCTAGGGAGGCTCTAGGGAGGTGGGTACACTTACACAAACTCTCTGATGTCTGGTTTGGCACATGCACCTATGCTTTCAAGGAGCATGCAGCATCTTCCCAGGGCAGGGCAGGCTGGGTGGTTTACAGCGCCTTGGCCCAAAGGAGCCCATCATGCTGGGAGAGAGAGATGGGCGTGGGCTGGAGTTGGGGGAGCGGGCACATCTGTACCCCGGCAGGAGTTAGTTATGACTGCACCCAGCAACTGCTCTGCTCGTTAGTAAACACCACTTACTGACCCACTGGCAGGGCTCCCAGAGTGAGGCCTTTCTTTCCTCTGTGTCTGCTGGTGGAGAAGCACCGACAGTGAGGAGTGAACCGCTCCCAACCCGGTGGACCAACCGGTGATGTTGGAGACCTCCCTGTGTCAACTTGCCTAGCTCCCTCTGGGGTCTTTTTGAAGACCTGGATCTTCTGTTATTTCTTAGTCTTCCTGAGCTTCACACTTGAAGAATTAGCAACCTTGCTTTTTTTTTTTGGTTGTTGTTAATTCAATTGTTTTCATCACTGTAACAATTTTTTTTTTTTTAGCATGTGCTTGGTGCCAGGCACCTTTGTCTGTACTGAGGACACACAGCAGCCGTGGACCCGGGAAACTCAGTCTCTATGGTTCACTAAGTTCATGATCAAAAGTAAGGGTCTGAAAGGTAAAGAATTAGTTACGGCTGGAATGGCTCTTCCAGTCTCCAGGGCTCTTCCCCCCGACTTTCATAGGTCTGGCTTTGAGCTTTTCATATCTCAGCTCTGCCCTGGCCTCTCAGGCCAGACCTCCCCGATCACCTAATCTCAAGATACCCCATCTCCAAGGCCTTCTCTGTTCCCTCACCCACACCCACAATCCCCAAATCCAAACATTTCTGACACTAAGTTTTCTCCCCCATAATTTTGGTGCAAACTAATTGGTTCCAAATGGTGTGAGGCTATAACTTTTATTTGTTTAATTTATTATGAATATTTATATATTTTACTGCAGACACATTCATGCGTTTGACCATGAGAGGCTGCCCCAGACCCTGTGCTTTAACAAACAGTATGAATGCTGTATGGGTTTCCTAAAATCCTAAAATCCTGAATTTGGGAATACTTCTAGTCCTAATGGTTTTAGATAAGGGACTATGAACTTGTCCTCCCTCATTTTCTCCTGTTTACTTCCCAATCAAGAATCACAGCAGCTACTTATCCCTCTTGTTCTCTCTATCTGGAATCCAACACAGAAATGAGGTGCTTAGTAAGTAGCTGTTAAATAAGTCAGTGTTTTTGTATGTCAAGTACATCGTGCTCTGGGGTCAGTTTTGGTTGGGGGAGGACAGAGGGGAATGCCAGAGGAGTTTTCTTGAAATAAATGAAATTAGATCTAAGATTTACTATCCTTCCTACTCCCATACCCCTCCCCTCCCTTCACTCCCCTCTGTCTAATCCAAAGTACCTGTATTTCTCCCTAGCCACCAGCCCCCCAATGTGAATTAGCATCCATACATCAGAGAAAACATTTGACCTTTGGTTCTTAGGGATTGGCTTATTTCACTTAGCATGATATTCTCCAGCTTTATCCATTTATGGGCAAATGCTCTCGTTTCATTCTTCTTTAAGGCTGAGTAATATATATATATATATATATATCACATTTTCTTTATCCATTCATCTATTGAAGGGCATGCATTCAACTGTCACATATAACTAATTAGAACAAAATAATACAGGTTGTTATTTATTCACCATGAAATAAGGCCTCTAAAAAAAAATCTAAGATTTAAATAATGCCCTAACTAAAGTCAAGGGGAATGGGAAAGGGGAAGAGAAACAGTACAAGCCAAGGAGAGTCTTAAGTTTGAAGGAGGGAACAAGACTCAGGAAGGATGAAGCCAGAAATTTCAGGGAATGGGATTTGAAAGGGATAAGACAGCAAGTGACAGATTTAAAAAGCCATGTTAAAGGATCTGGGTTTTCTTCCTTGGGCAAAAAGATCTCTTCCTAAAGACAGCCACTCATTTAGTCTTGCCAACAACCTGTGAAGCTGCTGATGTCTTTCTGTCTGGGGGTCCTGGGAGCTCGGGGGAGCTGACTGGCATTGTGCTCTGATTCTGGCCTCTGTGTGGTGTGTCCTTTTACAATGATGGTGAAAAATCTTTATGGGAAGCAGGACACCTGTGATGTCACCGCCATCACCATGAAATAAGGCCTCCTGAAATAAGGCCTCTGCAGCACTAAGCTAATCATGCCAGCAGCATGGAGTTGGTCTCCGAGTGTGCTGATTAGATCTGGTCTGTTCCACCAGCTGAGCCGGTACCTCTTCTCCACCAAGGGTCTTACAAATCCAATGGCTCAGTCGCACAGCGGATGGCTGGGTGTGACAGGAAAAGCACACTGCATAAAACAAAGCCGTCCTACAAGCCCAGACTATTTAGGCAGCAGGGTTCCTGTTCACAGAGGACTGCATGTCATTAGCTATCCACCCAGGTGTTCTAGAAGGTATGGGACACTTGTTGGCCACTCGCAGAGGTGGTAGGTAACTAGGAAGTGGATAAGATGTGAAAACGGCTGGTAGGGTTTAAATGTCACATCCAGGCTTCTGCATGCCTTCATCTTCATTTACAGAATCCACTGGCCTTCACTCTGCCTTGTAAGCTTCAAAACTCCTTCCTGAAGAGCTGCATGTTGTTCTCCACTGACCTCATGGAAGCATGGAAATGTGTTATTCCAAAATGCAGAGGGCTAAACCATATATATTGACTAGAGTTGCTATTTCTGTTAGCAACTGAAATGTTTCAAATCAACTTTTGTGAGTAGTAGCGTATTTCATGGGCTACCAGCTCCAGCAGAGGCCTGACTTGACCTTCTTAAGTGATTGGGTCAGTCAGATCATTCCAAGGCAAATGCAAATGCACATAAATTGACACTGGCTCATCTCTGTAGCATGTTCTCAGGCATTCGTTATGGATTTCAGAGTTCTTAGTTTCTCTTTGTTAACTCTGGGAGCCCTTCCTTCAGTGAAAAAAGAAAGGGTATATGTTGACTTCTGCTACAGGTCCTTATAAGATTTATAAAGAAAGTTCTAACCAACATGCAGCTGCTCTGTGGCATGATGGATGTGGCATCGGTTTGGGGAATCAGAAGACCTAGGCCTGATTGCCAAGTCTATTCCTCCCTATGAATTCTTGGAAATGTAGCTAATCTGTCCAAGTCTCAGTTTTCCCACTTGCAAAATGAGAAAATATGGAGGATTAATTGAGATCATACGTGTGAAAAGCACGTTGAAAGAATTGTGCAAGTACCTGCTATGAATAGTACCAATTTATACTGCAAATAGGGAAACTTTAGAGATTTGTTTTAGACATAAGAGTGAATTCTGTTGTGTTTGGATGGTTTAAATGTGGAAATTGACAAAGTGGGTTCTTTAGAATGAGTTCCACTTTCATTTGTAGTTTTTTGACAGTTGTATGTAAGAAGAACAGTTGAATTACGAGGAATTTGAGAAAATGCTAAAAATGTCTTAGGAAAAAACCCTTAGAGCAATACTATGTTTAACATTAGCATGTCAGGTAAAATGTTTGAAATATTTTAGTGATGTTTTCTAGAAAGTTCCTTGGCTGTCACTTTCAGGCTGTCAATCTGATGTACTGGGGCAGGCTGTGACACTGATTTGCGGTAGGCCGTACGAATCAGTCAGTGACCCATCTATTCGGCAAGTGGACCTGACATAGCTGGGGAGATTTAGAAGCATACTGAATTAACCTGGGCCTTTGATTTACCCTGTTAAACATATTAGTAATCCAGAATTTTTAAATGTAAATAAATAGAGAAGTTAGTAAAAGAAAAAAAATGTTGGCAGATATGGTGCCTTAAATTTTGAATATTGTTACAGAAGTTTGGACAGCTCAGATAATGTAAGTTTGTTATAAAGGGAGATTGTTTTGTAGGGAAGCCGGTGGCATACATTTAGCAAGCTCTGTATCATGCCAGACATAGTGGCACATGCTTGAAATCTTAGTGACTTGAGAGGCTGAGGTAGGAGGATCGCAAGTTCAAAGCCAGCCTCATTAACTTAGGCCCTAAGCAACTTAGTGAGACCCGGCTTCAAAACAAAATATTAGAAGGACTGGGGATATGGCTCAGTGGTTAAGCACCCCTGGGGGCAATCTTCCATACCTAAATAAATAAATAAATCTCTACTCATAATTGTGCTTTGATAGTTCCTTGTCTGAGACCCTAGTCTGAGCTTTTTTCTGCATCTATACAATGGGGATAGTGAATGGTGCCTTCATACTATTACTGTTGGATGGTTTGAGTGTGGAAATTGAAAAGTGGGCTCTTGAATGACTTCTACTGTCACCGGTAGAGTTTTATGAAAGCTGTGTAGGAAGAAGTACAATGGTATTAATGAGGAATTTGAACAAATGTTGAAAGGTATCTTAAGAATTAACCTTTAGAGCAGCACAATGCGAGGGAGTCCCCATGAACTATAGTCCGGTGCCTAAATGAGCAGTTCACGATGTCTATCATATTTGTAGATTATTTAACAACATTTAAAAACTGGTCTTTCAATCCATTTCTGCAACATTCTTTCCCCAAAGAAGACGATCAGCCAGAAGAAAAATCCGATGCTATTATATCAACTCCAGCTTTACTACTCTCCTAAGGAAAGAATAGAGAAAAAATCTTAGAAGTGCAATTGCTGCAGAACTGGGCCACAGCCTTGTGAAAGCCCAGGGATGAGCAGGGGTTAGGGCTCATGAGCGCGAGGCTTTGCAAGTGCTTGAACTCAAAAATGAATCAAAAAAGGAACAGAAGAGAAAAGAAAGCCCCCTGATATTTCATACCTAATATACATTCGTGGGGTATAATGCTTTTTGGAAAGAACTCATAAGTGGAGAAACAAAATATTAAAGCAATGGAGTTTTACCAAACCTATGAGCATGTAAAAGAAATTCTTTGCTAAAGAAATGACACTCTTAATATTTGCAGAAATGGGGCAGTGGTCAGAGACAAGGAAGAGGCTGCAAATAAACAGGTAAGATATGCAGCAATAATGCTCCAAGCCTGATATCAGCCTTGCACAGGAACCTGCTTGCCACCTGCAGTTAGAAGCAATAGCAACAAAACCTCCCCATCACAATCAACCCATTTACTGCTGAGAAGTCCCTGCCAGAGACAGCAGCAATGTTGACTGAGTGGGGAGACGTCTCAGTGGGGCCTATAAAGGGAAGACATTCCAAAGGACTTCAGGGCAGGAGGACAGTAAAACACTTATGTTCAGAGGTGGCTCAACTACAGTTCTAGGCTCTGTTCCCTGGGGAGGCCTGGTGCCTCCAGAAATCTGGCCTGGAGCAGAGACCACAGGCTGAGCTGTTGTGGAGAGCACAGCTCTCCGCGCCTTTGCTTGGCTCTGGACGCAGGGCATAGTTTATGGATGGGCAGAAGGCGAGCACAGTTTTGTGCTTCCTGGCTCTGCTTTACAATGCCCAGTGGTCCAAAAGCGACACACGCTCCCTCTAGAGATGAATGGTGTGAAACTGGGAAGGCAAATACAACTTGCCCTGCCTCTCTGCCCATGTCAAATACTCAATTGAAAAACAATCTCATAAAGAGAGCTTTATTGTATAATAACACTGAGAGAAGGGTGGGAGCCTCCGGGGATCAAGTATGCACAGACACTATTTTGACAGTAAGCAGTGCAGCTATTAAGCCCTGAGAGGGTAAACAGCTCTCCTCTTAGCGCAGTTCATTGCATGGATCAAACTGCACTGGCAATGCAAAGGGAGACAAAGAAGAGATGGCGTTTGGGTCTTTAGGAACTCCAGCCAGGCTGGAAGTCACTTCTGAAATGGACAAAAGGGCCAAATGACATTAATAACCTTGGTTTAGAAACTATGAGGGCTTCCACGGGAGCTAGTGTGCAGGCTACAGGCCCAGGGGTCTGGGGAGTCTGGTGAGCAGCAGGGAGAAAGGGCTGGTGGGCAGATGGCTAGGTGCAAAGAGGCAGACAGTTCTCTTCCTTTCCTTCCACCACCTCTGCCTTTTAGACAGTACCCCTGCCTCTAGGTATGCGAGGTCCTGGGGTCTGAAGAGGGCAGAGGCGAGGAGCCACGAAATGGGGAAGGAAGGCCAGGGGGAGGAAGGTCAGTAAGTATACTGGAGGACCTTTTGAAATCTTTTCAAATGCAGAGATGTAGTAATATTCAAGGATAGGGGATGTTATTCTTCCTCTCTTCACTCCACTTCAAGCTTTGATACTGCTGTTCTATGTTGCAACCTCAAGTCCTGTGACAGCTTTGGGAGTGAATGATTGACAACATTGGATTTTACCCAAGTATAGGCCACAGCAGAGCACAGGGAGCTACTGCCATCATGGCTGCCCGCCCTTCCTTCCTTCTCTCTCTCTCTCTCTCTCTCTCTCTCTCTCTCTCCCTGTCCTTCTCCTTCTTCCTCTTTCTTTCTGGGGGAATTGAACCCAGGACCTTGCAATTTACCCAGGATACACCCCTATATTTTCTTCTCCAAAGAACAACTTACCTAATTTTTTCCTTCCCCTCTCCCCTCCCCTCCCTTTTCCTATTCTTCTCCCCTCCCTCTTGTTAGTGTTGCTTTTCTATTTAAATTTACTTTAACCTCCCAAGGAGACTGTCATTTGTTTTCAATATCCTCACATGGGAGGAGAAACACTCAAACTTCTGGACCAAGGAGCAGCACCTGGGTGGCAGAGATCTCACCTGAGTTAACCTCCTAGGCCGCCCTCTCTCCTTTGCCGCCTGCCCCTGTGGCCTCATTTCACTATGAAAATCAAGGTATCATTTAACACATGGTTCTAAGAAACACTGGGCCAAATACTCGGCCCCTTGGCATATGCCACGCTCAGGAGCAACAGCGTTTTTCTTCACTTCACCGTCATGGCTGCTAAAGAAAGGAATAGAGAGCACTTGAATTTCAGGGCACTGGGGAAATGAAGACTGTTGAGCAAATATTAGTTCATGCATGGTGATCCTCTCCTTTGTGTACACTTTGAACTAAAACAACAGCCTCTTAGTAGAGCGGTTGAAGTTAAAGTGTTCTGACACACATTAAAAAGAAAAAAAAAAGAACATTTTAAACAGCAGCCTGCCTCTGTGCTATACACAAAGACTCCCCAAGTCTCAGAACAAAATTAATGTGCTTGCAAGGTGTCTGCTTCTTGCACAAAATTAAATAGACTATGATCAGCGATTCAGTGATGTTGGAATCCAAAAGGCGATAAAAGACAAGGAAATGTGTCCTTGTTTGATGACTTATAGGGAGTTAGTACATGAACGAGGAAATACTGGACCTCTACAGACTAAGGTCATTATTTTTTCTGCTGCTAAAATTTTGTTTGGACAACTGAAGAAGATGAAGTGGAAAAAGGAGACATTCATGTCTCATATGGAAGGAAAGACCTGGTTGCGTCTGATATTGGAGAACAAATTTTTCTGGGACTATTCATTCTAATGAAAATATTACCTTTGTGTGTCTGCCAATGGGAGCGTTCTCATTTGTGATTCAGGATTATTTGTCCTGTTGTGGTTGTTTGATTCTCTTTTAAAATTCTTCCCTTTTCCTTTAGTACTTGCTTGGCTTTCCAACGCCAGCTGATCAGGACAGCGGAATCATTTCTAGAAGAAGATGCTCAATGTTGGCCCCTGACTTCATGACCATGGACATTGCTCTTTGTCCCAAGGAGACACATGTCCTCCCATTTGGAAACAGATGTGGGCATTTCTGATGTAGGCCTAGGCAGCAAATGAACAAGGTCTCTTGTTTGGAATGCAGGCATTACTCAGTGCCTTTTGTCATATATCAAGCATGAAAATGACATGTATAACACAGGAAGGATGTTTTGATGCCAGGCTAATCCTGGGCCTGCTTCAGGGTCTGAGAGTCTGAGGGTTGGACCACTGGGTTCTTTGTAGTAGGTCCAAATTGCCCAGCTCCATGACACTCAAAGGATCTCTGGAACAGTCTGGGATCATGCTGAATCCCTGGGCTGCCAGGGATGCATAGCTACTTTGAGGCTTTGTTTTGACCTTGACCTTCTCTCTTCCCAAAGAAGATCTACTCCAGGTGCTTTGAAATGCATGGGAGAAAATTCAAAGCCCAGAGGATTTCAGTTTTTCAGACAGATGAAAATGTAGTTTTATGCAATTCTGAAAGTGCTCACCTGCTCACGAAGGTTCCCCTACCTACTCTAGAATCTTTTTTTTTTTTTTTTTTGATGGTGGTGGTACTGGGAATTGATCCACTGAAGCACATTCCCAGCCTCATTTTATATTTTGTTTAGAGATTGGGTCTTGCTGGGTTGCTTAGGGTCTTGCTAAGTTGCTGAGGCTGGCTTTGAACACACAATCCTCTTGCCTCAGTCTCCCAAGCTGCTGGGTGCTCTAGAATCATCACCTGAGGCAGTGTTAATTCTGAAAACTGAAGGAGATTCATACTGGAGAAGAAAAGTGTGGATCATCAAAGTGCCTTTCCCTGAAAATCCCAGACCACTCACTCTTTACTCTCCCCAAGGTGGATTATGAGCTTCAACCTATTACCAATAGGAATTAGACATCTTGACCTTGCAGTCAAATCAATCATGCACTTACAAGTTCCCCCTACTTGTATTCTCCTGTGGATTATAACCTGTAAGTTTGCCCAGTTCAGAATCATGACACAGATCTGACATCTGAAGTCAGCCTTGATGTCAGCAGTGATAAACTTGTTTCTTTCATTTTCACAGAATGTCATGACTATTTGCTGTACCATGACATTTCTGTAACAGGTTGTTTTGAATTTCTGTACTCAAAAGAATTTTATAGTCCTGAGGAATATTTCCAGAGTGTAATATTTGGTTGTAAGCAGAATAATTTATGATGAGATTCATGTAGCTATCCCTTTGATGGTGAATTTGAAAACTCAGGGATAACAGGTGGGTGAGTCAGATTTTTCTAAATGAGGGCATACCAGTGTGATGGAACTGCTTATGATATCTCAAATGGTCTTTTTCTTTCTTTTTTAAAATTTTATTTATTCTAATTTGTTATATATGACAGTGGAATGCAATTCTACTCATATTGCACAAATAGAGCACAATTTTTTCATGTCTGGTTGTACACAAAGTAGAGTCACACCATTCGTGTTTTCATACATGCACTTAGGGTAATAATGTCTGTCTCATTTCACTGTCTTTCCTACTCCCATTCCCCTTCCCTTCCCTCTTCCTCCCCTTCCTCCCCTTTTCCCTATCTAAAATTCTTCTATTCGTCCCACGCTGCTGCTGCTCTCGCATCTCCATTATGAATCAACATCTTTACATCAGGGAAAACATTCAGCATTTGGTTTTTTGGGGATTGGCTTAGTTCACTTAGCATTATATTCTCCAACTCCATCTCAAATGGTCTTTTCTAAAGGTATTTATGAAGCAATAGCATACAGGAAAGAATAAAAGTATCTATAAAAATCTTCATTTTTATTGGGAGTAGATTTGGATTATACTCAGTAAATTACTTTGAGGTGACTGGCAAGAGGAGATAGAGCAATTGCAGCATTAAGCAATAATGTGTTTCTCTAATCTGATACCAATTAAAATTTTCCCAGTAGTTAAAGAATCAAGTTAAATTTCCCACCAATGGGACCATTGGTGGGAAATTTGAAGTGAAGAAGTCCTGTATCTGAAATCACCCTTAGATATATATTTTCATCTTTCTAAGTCTCAGCTATTTCTCATATAGATAAAAAGACCTGACTCACAGACTAGTTGTGAGAAATAAATATAGTATAACATGTAGGCAGATACCATCGGCACATATTGGATGCCCAAAGGATAGTAATTACTTTTATTATTTTTATTGTCTATTATTATTATTATTATTATTATTATTTAGATGGTCTGCCCAAGCATTTCGTCTTAGCTCTTTTTCTAGGTATTTCTTCTTATGCACTCTCCTTTCCTGAGATCTGGACTCCTGGCCCTGTAACCCAGCCTCCAAAGCACCCATCCCATCTGCAATGCTTCCTTGCTGGGAAATCTCCATCCTTCTGATTGGATTCCTTCTAGATGTTTGGACCTTTGCTTATCTGAGGATTTCCTAGGTTCTCCAAACTCTCCTTAGACTCCAGCTGTCCCGGGGGCGGGGGAAGTTCTCAATGAGGATCAAGAAATCCAGGATTGCAGAAGCTCCGAATTAGGAAAACACAGCTAAACAAAAACAAAAACCCTGCACTGGATATTTGGTTATTTGTTGGTTGTTTGCTTGGTATCCACTCCCTGCTACCTTTTGTCTTCCTGAAAGGTGTGAGAGAAGAATTCGTTTGCAAATAACTGGTGACTGGTACAAATAACTGATGACTCCAGTTCAGAAATGTTTGGCCTCACCTGCTGGGATCCTTTTTCTCCCTTTGGTGCTGGGGAGGGAACCCAGGGGCCTTGTGCATTCTAAGCACATGCTCTATGGGGGAGCTACAATCTCAGCCTCTACCTGCTTGTGTTTTAGTGTAGTGCACCTAGACTATTCTAACAGCCTCTGAATCATTATCTTCTTCCACACCCAGTTTGTTCTTTGCAGTGTTCATTTGTGCATTTATCCAATGAATAACACGTAAGTCCTTTGGTGAGTCAGGCACTGAACTGAAGGTAAATGATAAATTAGTCTGTGGAGACGTCAGAGGCTGGGATTCATGTGTTGGTCAATCTCCTTCTCCCTGTCTTCACCTGCATATTGATATGGATGAGGTCTTTGTTGCCAGGGGCAGAGGTAAGGGGCAATTTGTGTGTATATGGACTTTTAAGGAGTGGGGGAGAAGGAAAAATATAGTGTGTGGATCTTACCATTTCCCTTGGAAGAAAGCTGAACACCCACAATTAATCAGGCAGGCACTGAAGGAATTATGTCCTTGTTTTTGCTTTTGGCACTGAGCATCCAACCCAGGCCTTCAAATATATGAAGTGAGTGATTTACTGTTGAGCTCAAGACTGTTGAGCTCTGAAGGACTTATTTTTAAGAAATTCTTACTTTGTACATGTTGGACACAATTATTTTGGAGTCCAAGTGACGAGAGTTAGGGTGAGAGCCCTCTGCATCCCTGTGGATGGGACCCAGTGCCATTTTAAAGTCCTGCAGACCAGTTGCTCCTTGTTTGATAGGTAGGTCAGTACCCTTGATACTGATTTTTCCTTAAGTACCTCCTTGGACAGTGGGTACGGACAAGCAGAAGACAGAACAGGGGAAGAGAATACGGCTGATGTCACTTGGTGACTGAAACTGACAGTCTGGGACTGTTTCAAAGATGAGACTTCAGAAGAAACCGGGGAGGCTTGAAGGATCTACACAAGTGGAAGATAAAGAGGACTGAGATTGTGCAAGGACTTAGATAGGATTGTAATTGGGTCACCTGTATTACGTATCTGAATTATATAATAAGTCTTTTGAAATTACAGCCATGAGGTCCACTTGCCCAATCTGAATATGTTTGTACCTGATTTCCACAGACCAAGTTCACTAGGCCCAGACTGGCACAACGGCTCTTCATAACACCACCCAACCTCCTTCTGTGCGTCATCTTTTCCCTATGCCCCCTTCTCCCATTCAGCCTGTTCTACAACAGCTTTCTTTCTCCATGTTCATCAGATGGTTGTCTTATGCCTGTTATTCCCTGCACAGTACATTTTCCAGAATATGATTCTGATGTGTTTGTTCTCATAAATGTATCCTTGGGTTACTGCAATATGGTTTCTCTTGTCTTCCTCTCTTAACTAATCTAAAGTCTCTTTGGAGAAGCCCGGAGTACCATTCAGGTTCTAAATAAATGTTTCATAAATGCTTACATGCAGTGAGACCTAACTCAGAATAGTAGAAAGTCAAAATATGTAAAGCAAACAAGAAACTCTTCACAAACAGGGCATTTGTTGGTTATCTACTTAGCGTCCATTTTTTTTCTCCTTCTGTTCTTCTCTAACAAAGGGCACATGGCTGAGGTACTTCTAGGGTGGCAATATCCATTAGTCTAATCAGAATCAAAATGGAAAATTTTGCCTAACATGTGAGACATAGCAGATGCATTGTGTCTGAATGTGTGTCCTCAGGTTTGGGCAGCCTTCTGGTGACCATGAGGGTGGATGGGCTAAGGAAGGAACTGGCAGTAATGGAGACAGGGAGAATTAGCTCTTAATGGTGTCACTGAGATGGTACCCAATGCCTTCCCCACCTGCACTTTCACACTAAGTCAGAAAAGCTCTTCTCTGTGTTAATTTGAGCTGGCTGTTTCTGTCCTTGTACTAGCTAACACAGAAGATTATGCATCTCCTGTTTCCCACAAAGGCCTGAGAGCAGGAACGAGAGGCCCTGAACCAGGCAGCAACTTCATAACTATCTGGAAAGTAGAACCCAGATCTCTGCACTCCTCTTCCAAACCTCTTTATGTTAAATCATACTTTATCGTAGGCATTTTTAGTGTTGCTCCTTTCACTTCTAATCAGAAAAGAATTAAAAATTTCTTATCAATTCATGGCTTTTCTACTTGTTATTAAATATGACTATATTTGCAATCTGGTCCAATAATTATTTAAATTTACATAGATGAGCCTGGAGAAGGTGATGTGCAGATTTATGCAACACAGTGTTCAAATTGGGCCCCCAAGAACTGCTTTTTGTTTAACTAGGACTATAACTTTAGCATGTATGGTTTTTTTTTTTTTTCCCCTGAAAACTGTTAAGACTAAATTGTAGGAAAATGAACTAGTTCATAATTCTGGGCAGAGAGTATCTGACTCTATAAAACTTGATGGGAAAGTTACATCAACGACTGTGTCAGTAGCCATGTGATTAAGATAAAAGACTCATCATTGAGAGTTTATAAAAAGTTGCTTTAGATAATTGGCAGTGCAGTCCACTTTAATCAAAATTGTGATAGACACCAAAAGCCATGTTATCAAAGGAATATAGGAGTCTCACGCATGGATAATGATGTTTGGCTGCAAAATACAACGAGCATTTGAAATGGTACATCTTGTTTCGAAGACGTTGTTTAGCAATGTAACTGCACGCTGGCCAATGATCCCTGATGAAGCGTGGATGGCAGGTCATGCCTAGCATGGTGAGCTCTGCTAAGTGTCTCACAGTCTAAATAAACTCCCTGCAATAGTTTAGGAGCCAGTATGAGGCAAAGTTTATCGTTTGGGGTTCCTTGTGAAGAATCAGTAAGAACATTCTGTTTACTTCTGCAAAGAAGTGTTTTTGATGGGCCCAGTCATGCAGGCAGTTGGGGGAGTCCTAACTGCTTACTACCAGGAGGCTGAGAATAACCTTCCCTTCCTTACACTTTCTTTCTAAACAGCTCTTCTTGCCTGATCTTCAGCTCTCGGTGAACAACAGCTGCGTACACATCACTGAACCTGACACTTGGAAAACAGACAAGTAGCCTTTTCTATTACTGCCATAAATGCCACTCGGTGAACCAGCCACTAGGTCATGCTCATGTGCAATGCAATCTGCTTCCTCCCTGCTGGGCTCCGGCCTCAGGCCTCACCTTCATAATGACTAGAGTGGGAGCTGTCCCTGGGGGAGCCTGTTGTTCTACACTTTAGGCTTTTGGCTGCTAGTAAACATAAACCTATTATTTTCCAAGTAAGCTCATTATGCAAACATGAAATTTCCAAGTTGGAAAACTGTGTTAGCTAGGATCCTGTTCAATCAAGAAATGTGTGTGAGAATATAGAATATGTGCGAGAATATGGAATTATGGAAAATATACTGATGTTTTTATTTTTCTTACATAGAATCTAATGCTTCTAAGAACATACCTTCACCGCCTAGAATTCCTCTCTTTCACATGTTCCTGAAGAAAACCCATATTCCGTTTCTAGGATGTATAAAAGGCATGTTGAAAACAAAACAAAACAAAATAAAACAAAACAAAAACCCAACAACTCACAAAGTCAAGAATCTTGAAGGTAAAGCTTAGGAAGCAATGCCAACTTACGTCATAGTAGAAAGTATGCCAACTCTAAAATTATTTTTTTAGTTACTAGGAATATAGAAATAAATGTACAAGGGAGTTCAGCCGATTTTGCACTTAAAAAGTAGGCTGCATCTTACCATTCTCTAATTATGAGCTAGTGCTTTTTTCTTCAAGTGTTCAGAAAACCATATCCCTGGTTCAAGTGTTCCACCTCTCAAAATGGACATGGGTTAAATTTAGACAGAAGGACATTGGTCAGATTTGTGGTTTTACGTGCTTACTATGCCAGTGCAAGAAAAGGATTCTCGTTTTAAAGCATGTTTGTCCTTCATAAATTTAGTTTTAAAAAGCCAAAAGAATGCCTACTCCAAGAATTCCTTTCTGTGCTCGGAGAACCATTCTGAATTTCCCATTCAGTGCCTACGGATGCCATGTTTGGCACAGAGCAGTTCCTCAGTAAGTATCTGTTGGCAAGATGAATAAATGGATGAATTCTCCCATTTGAATAGATTGTCCTTCACCCTGCTCTGCCTCCTGAGGAAGGAACTCCCGCAGGCCCTGTTCTGGACACTTGACCTTGGGTTTTCCTCTTTGAAATTTCAGCAAGTGTCCGCTAAGTTTAGTACGCAGTAGCAGAGTCCTTGCTGCTCAGCATAAAGATCCTGGCAATGAGGAGAATGTGTTTGGAGTCCAGCAGGCCTAATGTTGCCGGCCGCTCTGCTCTCAGCAGCTGGGTGACCTCGAGCTCTGAGGCTCATTTCCTCACTGGTAACAGGAGGGCGACAATCCCACCCTGCTAGGCTGGGTGGGAGAACTGAAGGGGATAACATATTTAAGGAATTTAGCATACTGCCCGGCTCACAGTAAATATGTAGTGCATGTATTATTATTTTAGTTTTGCACCTGTGGGAAAGAGTCCTGTTCCCTAAAGTTTATTTTCCTAAGCCTCTCACCCCTGAGATGGTCCTAGTTTTTTTCTCTATAGAGAGGCAGTGACTGTCAGTACACCATACAGTACCCCAGGGGCTGTCCGCTGTTGTTCTAAATGACATTTCCACAATGTCTGGTATTTATTGCTCCTTTTGACTATGGCAATGTATTAGGATCTTATATTCAGGGAGCAGCAGGCAGTGATCCTTAGATTTCTTTCTTAGACATAATTAAGTGCTCAGAGTTCTTCATTTTATAAGTATTATTTGGATATTTCTTCCTAAATGCAATTCTTCCTGTGTGTCTAATCTATAGCTCACCTGACTATGTGAAGATACCACCATTTCAGTAGCCAATGTAGTTTTATATTTCAAATCTTCCATCTTTCTGAAAATATTGAATGGTGTTTTCAATACTGAAGATTTTATGACAATATTAGTCATGACTGACACTAGCCTTAGTCCCAGGAACAGCTGTGGTTAGCACAGCTCTCTTTGGTTCCCATTGCTGTTCTTATATAACCGTCCCCCAATGGGCCATGTGTTAGAGGCCTGGTTCCCAGACAGTGGTGCCATGGGACATGATGGAACCTTTTAGAGGTAGAGCCCCATGGGAGATTTTCTAGTCATTGGGGTTATGCCCTTGGAACTATGCCCTTTCCTTTCTCTCTTTTCCTCCTGGCCATGAGATGAGGGCTTTCTCTGCCACATATTCCTGCCATGAGGTGTTGCCTCACCACAAGCCTAAAAACAACAGTCCAAATGATTAATAACTGAAACCTCCCAAACTGTGAGATGCAATAAACCTTTCTTCTTTTTTCAAATTGATTTGTTACAGTAATGGAAAGCAGACTACCATAGTAATTAATGTTGGTCTTTTATCCTTTTAAGACATTTGTATATGATAAGAATATTGACTGTCATCATATTTGTTGAAACATTTATTAATTTGCTTGCTTTTAATTTTGATTATACATTTTGACATAGAAATTCTATGTTTTATCTAGTTGATTCTATAGTTGTTTCCATCTTTATGTTTTCTTTTAAGACTGTTTAAACTTAGATATTCTATTGGACTCATTCTGATAAAAATTCAGCAACATGTTCATCTAGATATTAATGGTTGTCATTTTTAAGGAAATATATCACATTAAATTGATCTCTTGTGTCATATGTAATAGCTAAGATTATGACAAAAATAGGTAACTGATTATCTTGAAACTACTGATGGAATAATTATTTCTTTCTCCACAGATTCGATTTGTAGAGCCAAGCTTATCATATGCCAGATTTATAAAATATTCTATCATCTGTTGGCAGGTCATTTTTCAAATATAGGTCTAGCTACTGATTCCTGCATTGCAGCTCTCCTTTGTTATTGTTATCATTAGTTTATAAGATGTTTTAACCATGTTTAAATATAAGTGCCCTCGCTCACCGGAACTTGTGTTGGCTCCAGGCATGGTCAACATGAGAACCGAATCTGGCCACTCATGTGCTCAGAGTCCTACTGCTTTGCCATGTCCACTGTAACTGTCTGTTTTAGACACTATTATCTCCTCCTGGGATTGTAGTAATGACCTTCCTGTTCCTGCAACTTTCACCTTGCACCCCAAAGTCTATTCTGCACACCACAATCACAGCACGTACCTCAGATGTAGGTTAGATCAACTCAGACAGAGACACTGTGGTACCTTTCTTCCTAAGCCAGCGTCCATGCCCCCAAGGCCCAACGGACCGGGTGTTATATTCTTTCTTGCCTCTGTGCACACAAAGCTCCAGGTGCATACTTTTACCTCAGGGTCCTTCCATGTCTGTTTCCTCTAGCACCAGCTGTCCATGTTTCCTCTGTGGTTACTCCTCAGCTGCTCACAGAACACCAGAGTCCTTGTCCACGCACCCGAGGCATGACCAACTATCTATGTCTTCCTTCCCTTCCCCATTCCTGTGTTGGCTTTCTTCATTGTGTGTGTGTGTGTGTATCTTTAAGAAATCTATCACATTAAATTTATTATTTGTGTGGCATATGTAATAGCTAAGACTATAACAAAAATAGGTAACCAATTATCTTAAAACTATTGAGGGATATTCCCAATATCTAGAGTAGGGCTTAACATATAGTATGTTAATTTGTACTCCAATAAAATAGAAAATATCAAAGGCACTGACAAATTTCTAGAGGCATATGATATGCCCAAACTAAATCGGATGACATACACAATTTAAACAGACCAATTTCAAGCAAGGAAATAGAGGATGCCATCAGAAGCCTACCAACCAAGAAAAGTGCAGGTCTGGATGGATACACAGCTGAGTTCTACAAGACCTTTAAAGAAGAACTAACACCAATACTCCTCAAACTACTTCATACAAATTCTATGAGGCCAATATCACTGTGATTTCAAAACCAGACAAGGATGCATCAAAGAAAGAAAACTTCAGACCAATATCTCTAATGAATATAGATGCAAAAATTCTCAATAAAATTCTGGCAACTTGAACACAAAAACATATCAAAAAGATAGTGCACCATGATCAAGTGGGATTCAGCCCAGGGATGCAAGGTTGGTTCAATCTATGGAAATCAACAAATGTAATTCATCACATCAATAGACTCAAAGATAAAAATCATATGATCATCTCAATAGATGCAAAGAAAGCATTTGACAAAATACAGCACCCCTTCATTTTCAAAACACTAGAAAATCTAGCGATATCAGGAACATATCTCAACACTAAAAACTATCTATGCTAAGCCCCAGGCCAACATCATTCTAAATGGAGAAAAAGTGAAAGTATTCCCTCTAAAATCTGGAACAAGACAAGGATGTCCTCTTTCACCATTTCTATATAACATAGCTCTTGAAACTCTAGCCAGAACAATTAAACAGATGAAAGAAATTAAAGGGATACAGATAGGAAAAGAAGAACTCAAATTATTATTATTTATTGACAATATGATTCTATACCTAGAAGACCCAAAAATTCTACCAGAAATCTTCTAGAACTAATAAATTATTTCAGCAAAGTAGCAAGATATAAAATCAACACCCATAAATTAAAGGCATTTCTGTACATCAGTAACAAATCCTCAGAAATAGAAACTAGGAAAACCATCCCCTTTACAATAGCCTCAAAAAAAAAAAAACTTGGGAATCAAATTAATGAAAAAGATAAAAAGACCTCTACAATGAAAACTACAGCACACTAAAGAAATAAATTAAAGAAGACCTTAGAAGATGGAAAGATCTACCTTATTCTTGGATAGGCAGAATTAATACTGTCAAAATGACCGTACTACCAAAAGCACTATATAGTTTCAATGCAATCCCCATCAAAATCCCAATGACATACTTCATAGAAATAGAAAAATAAGAAAATCTGGAAAAATAAGAGACCAAGAATAGCCAAAAAAATCCTTAGCAAGAAGAGTGAAGCTGGTGGCATTACTATTCCAGACCTTAAACTATACTACATACGACAGAGCTGTAGTAACAAAAACAGCATGGTATTGGCACCAGCTATCCCACTCTTTGGTTTATACCCAAAGGACTTAAAAAAAGCGTACTGCAGAGACACTGCCACAATTCACAATAGGTAATATGTGGAACCAACCTATATACCCTTCAGCACATGAATGGGTAAAGAAAATGTGGTATCTATATACACGTGGACTATTATTCAGCATAAAACGAGAATAAAATCATGGGATTTGCAGGTAAATGGATGAGGTTGGAGAATATAATGCTCAGTAAGTTAGCCAATCCCCAAAAAACAAATACTGGATGTTTTCTCTGATATAAAGATGCTGATTCATAATGGGGTTGGGGGTGCATGAACTCTAGATAGGACAAAGGGGAGGGAGGGGAAGGAAGAAGGCATGGGGGTAGGAAAGATGGTGGAATGAGATGGACAGCATTACCCTAAGTACATGTATGAAGAACGAATGGTGTGAATATACTTTGTGTACAGCTAGAGAAATGATTGTGCTCTGTACGGGTAATATGAATGGTAGTGCATTCTGCTGTCATATATAACAAATTAAAATTTAAGAAACTAAAAAAATATAAATTCCATGCATGTATGATGATGTCAAAGTGAACCTTACTATTATGTACAACTGGAATGCACTAATAGTAAGAACAAGCACACACACATACAAAACAAAACAAGTGTGCACGTATTGTTCTACTGACCTCTGGTTTTCCTGTTAAAAGAAAGCCAATCTAATTTCAGTTCGTGGTAACTGACCTGCATTTTCCACGTAGATATTTAACAGGATTTTTTTTTTCTTCATTCGTGTGTTTCACGACATGTCTCCGTGTGGCTCTTCTTTCATTCGTTTTATTTCCATCAACATAAGGAGGCTCTGAGGGGCAACAAAGCAGGGAAAAGGTGCCAGATTCCTGGACCCCGAGGCTGCTCTTTCCCACACTAAGCTACTGCTGGCACCCACAAATCCATCCACGCTCCATCATGAATTGCCCTTGGCTTCCCTCCACCTCTGTCCACCCCAGAAAGCCATGTGTGATAGCCAGGATCTCTTTAAATTATTTCACTTTTATTTTCTGGGATATGCAGCCCCAAATGGATATAAAAAAAAAATGCAGGGTTGAGGGTATAGTATTTTGCCTGCCTCAAATGACATCATCTTCCCCAGAGAAGAAAAATAATTCTCTTTTATTACTTGGTGAAGGGCCTTGGGGCACTGAGGTAGATGTCAGTAGACGTCAGGCAAGACTAAGCTCTGAGTTTGTTTGTATTTTTTAGATTGATTCCATTTATGAAATTTCTTCCTCCGCTCTAACAATTGATTATTGCCCATTGTTTTCCTTTTGAATGGAACCAAATGAGAGCCTGGGACAATTGCTATTAGGAGCCACTTCCTTGACACATCATTTTAAACTGAGAAATCTCATTGATTTCCATTTCTGTTTTTGTGATCCCATATGGCCTCATGTCAGAAAAACTTTTGTCAGTATCTGCATACCATTTTAGGTCTCTATAATTTTTTTAGACTAAACATGTTTTCTGTATCTTTTAGGCCTCAAACTGCAATTTACATTATCTGAATTGTTTGTCTACTGAGATGGCATTTTCTAGACAGTGTTCAACTTTTTCCTAGGCCGTGGATAAATAGGCTTGTATACAAAACCTTCTATTTATAAAATCTCTCCTTGGGATAACAGAGCACTTTTGCAATTCATTGACTTCTTCTAGTTTTGGATGCCTAACTTTGGAAGTTCTGTTGCCCTAAAGGAATACCAAACTTACAGTGATGTACTGTATGTGCATATTCCATGCTAATTTATATTTTTACTTTGATATTGTTTAAAAGAAATTTGCTCTCATGTGTCCTTATGAATTTGATGTCCTAAAAGTCTTTTATGTTATCAGACTTTCACTGTATTGTCTTAAATCCCACTGTCTTAGTCTGTTTGGGTGGCATGCCCAATTGCCTTAGATGGCTGTTCTGATTTGCATATGAGGTGTCCCTCAGAAGCCACTGTGTTAATGCAGGAATAATCAGAGGTGAACTGTTTAGATTATGAGAGCTCTACCCTAATAGGTGCATCCTAGTTTGAATGGACTGATTGGTTGACTCCTGTAAGTAGATAGGGTATGGCTGGAGGAGGTGTGTTCCGTAAGTCCCCCTGCCCCACTTCCTGGCTGTCATGAGCAGAACAAAGCTCCTCTGTCACACTCTCCTGTCACAGTGTTCTGCCTTACCCTGGGCCCTGAGCAATGGAGTTGAATGGAATTGGCTGACCAAGGACTGAACCTCTGAAAACATAAGCCAAAATAAACTTCCTCTAAGTTAGTCTTGTTAGGCATTTTGGTTAAAACAACAAAGTTAACTAACAAGTTGTGTTAGGTAATTTACAAACAACAGATTTTTTTTCTCATAATTATGGAGGCTGGGAAGTCCAAGTTCAAGGTGTTAGTAGAACAGTATCTGCAGCATGGTGCATCGTAGATGGCACCTTCTTGTGGGTTCCTCACATGGCAGAAGAGGCAAAGCCCACTCAGGCCTCTCTGAAAAGGCACTAATCCATTTATGAGAGCTCCACTCTTGTGATTTAATCACATCCTATATGCCCCATCTCTTAGTAAAATTGCATTGGTTAGTAGGTCTCAATATAAGAGTCCCCCTGCCCCCCCGAAAAACAGACATTCAGATTGTAGCATCTAACCATTGTGTATCTCATCTGTGTTCCTATTCTGAGTGTATAAAGGAACAAAGGTAATTCTTTGCATTAACCAGTTTCATTCTACCGAGGCACATTTGGTGCACTTAAGTTTTGTAACTTTTTGGGAAAAAACTCAATCTCCCTTTAGCTACAAGTTGTTAAAAAACAAAAACAAAACAAAAAGCGTGATGGAGAGGAGCTGGAGCCCAAGCTGAAGGTCTAAAATGAACACGATGACCCAGAGAGGAGCTCCATCCTTACTTGAGCACAGACTCTGGTTTTGCCCAGACTCAACACTCAGCAGTCTTCCCTGCATACCACCACACCTCATGGCTCCATCTTATTAAAGACATGTGCACTGTTATTTAGAAAGTATACATACGGCCAAGAACTTTTTCTTCTCAAAGTTCTGTACAAAAGGATTTTTATTTATTCATTTCAGTCTAAAAAGTAAGTCGTTTTATGTCAGTTCTAACTGCCTATTATATATTCTTTCTTTCAATAAATACTGGTCAGTCATCTCTAAGTCTTGGCTACATCCTGAGCCCTGGAAGGTTAAAGATGAACTTGAAGGTTTATTTATTTTTTAATTGAAAACAAAGATGTAAGTGATCAGTACAATAACCTATGCAATAAAATGTTGTGGGAAATATAATTGAATGATATTGAGTACCATGGGACAAAAGGTAAGATGATCAATACAAATGTTAGCGTAGGGAAGAGCAGGTGGTTTCGAAATGTTGTAGGAGAATCTTGGCCCTATAAATGCCTTTTCACATACGCTATTCTTCTAAATGGGTGTGTGTTATGTTTTAATGATACCACACTTAGAAAAATTGCCTGAGTGCTTTTCATACTGATTCTTGTAGGAGCTAATATGCTCAACCCATAGAACTCTAGACCAAATGTTGATAGATTCATCCTGCTCCCTTAGCATGGTTTTAGTGCTGGGGCATAGCTGGGATTCTTAAAAAGCTGGGTTATACAGCTGATCCATATTTTTCTACAAATATTCCAAAACATAAAAGACACTGACTATATTGAAAAAGAAGAAAGAATGTGATCATTGGTGCAACTATGTAGACACGGATACAGAGTGACATAGAACACAATTCCTTTTCCTTACCTTTCATATGAAAATAAAATTCAACATTATGAGAAGTTAGGGGAAACAGGATATTTTTTTTCCCCTGGATTTGTAAAGTTGGTTTAAAAAAATAATAATAACCTTTTAATGTTGATGAAAATTTCCTCTGTAAAATACATGCCGGAACACCTTTTGCATTTTTGTCCTACTGGAAAAATAACATAATTTCGTTCCCTCTACCCCATGGGTTGCTAAAGTAGAAGCAGAAATTACTTTGTGGCCACCACCATGGAGAGAAAATGGCTCTTCTCACATTGCCTAACGCAGGCCTCCATCATTCTCACTCTCTGGCCCTTGTTTAAGTATAGCTCAGGAGCTCGTGCTAGGTGGGGTTGTTGCTAAATGGGATGTACTATTTTCCACCGAGTGCTTGTGGGACACCCAAGTAGGCCACCAGGGTGTTGGGGAGAACCAGAAAAACAAAGGTATGAGGCCTCTCCTCCCACTCCACCCTCCAATTGCAGGGTTATCAAACCAGAGCCCTGAACGGGCCAGTGGCTGAAGGATTTGGGGTTTGGAAGACAGAAGGACAGGAGGGTGGGAAGCAGCATTACAGAAAACTGATCCCATGCAGTGCCCAGAGCAAATGCAAGGCATTTCAGAGGATCCTCTGTTTTTTAAAAAAATACTGTTTTGCTTTCCATGAAAAATTCATAAAACAAAACCTAGGAATTTCTCACAGCGTACACAGGGGGATGGGTGTTTCCACTTCAGAGCCAGAGACAAGTAATGGGGAAGATTGTTTCTCCGAACGTGAATGTAGAATATGCCTAGATGGTTAGGAAATCTTTGGAGTGAGATCCGTCTTTTCAAATGTGGTACATACACAGGCAAAGTTCCCTGTGTGTTCAGGGTTGGTTCTCAGAAGCTCAACCTGAAAACAGAGGAGAAGGTGTCAGAGGGCAGGATGAATATTTTTCTCATGTGTAAGCCTAGAAGATACCCTCACAGTTCAGGAAAAAACCTTACTTCACCTGAACAAACGTGTGTGGCTGCAGAATTCCCTTGAAGGAATTCCTTGAGCATTTCTTGGGCATGCACAGGGTTGCTGAGTGACAGCCCCCTGCTTAGGTCCAGGCAGCCTGCATTCTCTCCTGGTGGCCACTTTCTGTCCCTCTCAGCAGCTCTAGGGAGACAGGGTGCTCATTTCAAACACACTCACATCATGATACAGTCATTGCATGGGAATGGATGGTAGGTACATGGATGGGAAATCAAAATTGCCCATAGGGGACATTTCTGAATCCTCCTGAAGGGCTCAAATCCCACTCACTCATTGTCACGGCTCTGTCTAAGCAAGGGAGCACCGCAGCTTAGCAGAGGCTGAAGATAACCAAGACACCATTGGTAGGAACAAGAAGTTAGGAAAACACTTTCCTCTTTTAACTTGATGGTCTGATTCTTCACTTAAGGGTCACTCTGCGTTTTTGTAATCCCTTTTGTGCTTTCCTGCCCAACCACTTTTCACCCTTCAACTTCCTGTTCCACTCTTACATCCAGTTCTTTGTACGACTTGGCGCCTCTTCCTACCTTCACATGTCCGGAACACTTTCTGAGCAAATATTTTATTGAATTTCCTAAAAATACACAGGAAGAATGAAAATATGGCCATGTAAATAAAGGCAGCAAAGTGCTTATGTTTACTAGAAAATATGCATAAATATGCTGGTGCAGGATTCTCTGACTCTGTCCCCACCGTAATTCTTACCAATGCTAAAATTGCCATTAGAACAGAAATATGCTCATGGCAATTTCCATAGTAATATGTTTTTGAAGTTCACAACAGTCTGTACTGCCATAATGAGATGGCTGTGTTGCTCAAATACTCCTTGTTATAAAAAGAAAATCACATGAAAGATATGATTAGAAATTAGAGTGATAAAGTGAAAAATTTTTTAGTAGTAAATAAGTGTTTGAGTGAATGCTTAAAAATTAATCCTACAAGTTCTTACTTGGAAAACCTAAATCGACCAATCCAGTTATATTTTGAGTATAACTAACTTTTTCTATCACTATCAATACTATCCTTCACCAGCATTTTTTAAATATTGTATTACTATGGCCACTTCTCTCACTTTCAGCAGTAAATCCAGCAAAAAGCCACTAGCTAAAGTATCTGTGTTCTAAGATGCTATGGTCTCAATATTTTTGTCCTTTTAAATTTTGTAAGCTGAAATGTAACTCCCAGGTGAAAATACTGAGGTGAGGCCTTTAGAAGGTGACTACATCAAGAGAGGATTAGTGTCCTTATAAAACAGGATTGGGGAGTCCTTTTGCCTTTTTACCATGTGAGGATATAAGAAGAAGGCACCATCTTTGGGCCCTGTTGACACAATAGCCACATCCCTATCCACATCCACTGACACTGCCATGATTCAGTGCCAAGCCCCCAGAACTGTAAGCAATAAATTCCTGCTGTTTATAATTTCCCGGTCTCATCTATTTTGTTATAGCAGCCCCCACAGACTAAGGCATTGGGGTAATAGTTTTCTTCTTGCCCAGGTGCTAAATCCTATTTACAACTCTGCTATTACAGACAGCAATTTGGTAAAAGCAAATCACGCTTCTTCATCAACTTCATTATTTTTAATTGGTGTTATGGAAAGTTGTACTGCATTTGTCAATGCAAGTCATGAGTTAAAAATTAAATATAAATTGATTTTGGACCAACACAAGCAGTCTTTTTGAGGTTGAAATATTATCTAACTGTTGACATTCACTGAGACTCTTTTATTCTTTTGCATGCTATAAACTATTGAGACAGGAGCCAAAAATGGTCTTTTCTAAGGAATGCTTCATCCTTCTCTGAGCACATTTATTTTTGTTTTATTTTATTTTTGTCTATTCTTCCTAATGGGAGTTTTGTATTTGCCTATCTGTAATTGTTTATAACTACACATTAAAAAATAATGGGACTTAATGACTATGTCTCAAATTAGGATGATTAGGATCTACTTTTTAAGTCTATTTCCAAGCAAATCTGCAGCACTGTGAAGATGCTCCAGAGATTTAATGAGGGTGAACCAGGTATTACTAAACAGCTTTTGCAAAGAAGGAACTCTGAGTTAAAGGAAAGCAAGCAAAATTCTTTTTTTTTTCCTTCTCCTCTCCTAACTTAAGAGACCAGTTAACTTGCCAAGTGAAAACTCCAAATCCCAAGAAATGCCCCAAACTCAGAAAAAATAAGCACATAGATGAATGCCTCCCCTTTTGCTCGTTGGTTTGAGGCCGACTGACAGTACCAGGTGGTAGCCCTCGGGAGATGCCTGCTCCAGATGCCCTACCTGACAGCCAAAAGCTGGCAGGAATTAACCAGAAACATGTGCTTCCTGTGGAGGGCAACGGTCGGCAGGTGGGATGGGCAGACTCGGTGCCTGAGCCCAGCCTCTTGTGTGGTCACCGGCCGCCTTCCTCGTGGGCACCGAGGGCCCGGAACAAGACATTTTCTCAGAGCTGTGCTGGAAGCCATTCAAGTGCAATTACGCTGTATTTCGCTGCGGAATGGATGACTTAGAGGTTCCACACAAATTGAATTTTGAGGCCAGCCTGAAATTACATTAGATCTGGGGGCTTTGACAAAAGCCTGTCTGAATCCCCCGGCAGTCCCTCAGGGTCATCTTTCTTTAATCATTCGCTAATGTTTTTCTGGTTAGGTCACTGATTAATGGGTGACGTCAATTTCTGCCCCCTCCTTTTAGGACTACATGCTGCATAACGTTTTATTAATTTGTCCTTTTTGGCTGCCACCAAGACAGCAAATATGAAACTGATTTCTGAGCCTCAAAAAAAAAAAAGGACATTTCTAATTCTGCTGTGTATTATAAATCTCAAATGCAAAAAGCTATGACGAGAATGTGATAATAGACGAGGTGTAATAATTCTTTGCTGTTGTCTGTAAGTACACTCTCAACAAGCGGAGAGAAACCGCGGGAATTCAGCACATGGAGCTCATGAGAAAAATAGGAACTTGCCCCTCAGGGCAGGAAGCACAAATGCCCACACTCCTATCCATGCATCCTGCATCTCAGATAATTGCTTCATTTTTCTTGATATCTTATTAAAACAATAAACTATGGGTCTCATAAGATTAGTTAAGATATAACAAAGCCCCCAACTCCCCTCGTTCTTACTTGGTCTCTGCAAATGTCATCAGTCACACAAGCACACACACAGCACATCTGTAAGGTTATAATACGTCTGCAATAAATTATAGAGTCAGCCAGGCTATTTACAAAAGCTTTATTATTATTATTTTTTGAATCTTTCAATCACAGAATCGATCAGAAAATCTTAGTGAGAAAAATACAGCTCATGACTTCTTCTCTTTCTTCTGACCAAAAGAGTCTGAGTTCCTGTCCCAAGAACAGGAAAAGTTGATGGGCGTTTTGGGTGGAATTTGGGGAGACGACTCAGAAGATGATTGATATATAAGACATCAGACTAACTGCTGCTTCTGCAAACTTTGTTCTAAGTGTGTTTCTGTTAAATATAAAGTAAGAATGTATCTCAGTTTTATCTTGTGTTAATTCAAAAAACATTGATTAGAAGTCTCCTATGTGCCAGGCTTGGTGTTGAATACTGGAGATAGAATGATAATTAAGATGTAGTTCCTGGCTTTAATTTGATTATGGTTGCGTTGAAAGAGATATAAACAAGGGATTTCAATGTGGTCCAGTTTTGCTTGCTTTTAAATTTTATATGAATGGACCAATTATGCAAATATTCTTTTATATAAGGTTGATTTTCTCAATATTATGTTGGTGACATTCATCCATGCTGTTTAACCATGGTTTATTCTTTCTTTATGATATATTACATTCCTATTATGGAACTATACCACATTTTATTTACTCATTCTTCTATGGGTGGAATTTGAGTTGTTTCCTGTTTGGGCTGTTATAAATACCATCCCTATGAACATTCCTATGTGTGTCTTGGTGAACGTGTGCATTCATCTCTATTAGTTATATGTCTAGGAATGGAATTTCTGGAGCATAAGGAATGCATATGCTCAGCTCTCTCACTATCTTGTAGATTCTTTTGCAGTTTTCCAAAGTGTCTTTAGCAGTGTATGTGCCCGCCATCTGTGTGTGAGAGTTCTATTTGACCTTTACCCTTACCAACACTTGGCATTGTCTGTCTTCTCCATTTCAACAATTCTCTTAGGTATGTATTCATCTCTCATTGTAATTTTATTCATGCAATAAATATGAAATCAAAGATGTTTTTCCCTGGATAACTTAATTATAGAGGCAAAGGTGGTATATTTTAGAAAGAAAAATACTCAATGACTTATTCTGTAATTCTGTGCACATTGAGTACTGCAGTGTTGCTATAACACTCTCATAACTTTGAAGAACTCCCAAATTCATGCCTTTTGCATCATCATCTCTCCATTCTATTCTGCCTTTACCTCTTTATTGGCTTTCCCATACACTGGAGTAAGATTAAAAAGGACAGTAATAGCTAATGATTACTGTGGGCTACCATTTGCCAGGCACTGTTCCAAAGCACTTTATGGATACGTGTCTTTTAATCCTCAGAATAATTTCATGAGGTAGATGGTGTGATTTACTCCATTTTACAGATGAGAAGAATGAGGCACAGAGAGGTTGAATAACTCATCCAGGTTCCACAGGAAGTCATGAAGTCTGAATTTGAATGCAAGTGAACAGATTCCAAATGCAAATTCTTAAACTTTATGCTATCATGGGCCAGTGGAGCTTGAAGCTTGTCCCTTTTCCCTGAGTGTGTATTTATACATTTCAGTAGAAACAAATTAGAGAAACATGGCTTTCTTGGTATATAGCTTCATCTAGGGAAAAAAGGAAGAAAACTCTATCAGTTATAAGGTATTTGTTGAATACATGTCCAAGCTAGTGTTTGACACTATGATCACTGTGATGCATGCTAATAAGAAGTTTAATAGTTGAACAGGACCTTTGAACTTCCAAATTTCTTTGTCATTGTTATTTGATCTGCATAAGAATTAATTGAAGAGAGAGTTTAAGACTAAGAACTTCAGTGAATTACTGAGGTCAAATGTCCAAAGCAGGTTCTGAGCCTTGACTCAGACCCTTGGATTTTCTAGTCAAGTTTGGACTGTAATGCACAGACTGTAATGCATGGTCAAAAAGTGAAAAAGGTAAAATTTTATACAAAATTCAGGCTAACTCTAGGTTCTACACATGAAATAATTTCTTAACTCTGCCAGTGAAACTCATCTATGGTGATTTAAATTTGCATGTGCTGTAGCATATTTTTCATGGTTTTTCTCCCAAATTTCTGGTCTATTGGGGTGTGGGGGGGAATTAGGCATTTTAAAAAAATGATACTGATATCTAAAGCTCTTCATAAAAAAAATTAGTGCATGAACTTCAACATATTTAAATATTTGACAATACTAATAACTAAAACCCAAATAAAATAGTACAGTCCTATTGTTCTGGGGAGAGATGAAAGCATGCTCTTTTAATTCCCCAGAAATAAAAAAAAATCTGTTTTTAGCGACTTTTATGCAGTTTGGTGGACAACACTGTGATTTTCCTAACACCCAGTAAAGAAAACAAGCCTAATTTCCATGTGCCACCATGCTGATAAATGTTGACTCTAAAAAGCACATGAAGTATTTCAATGCCACCCAGCATGTAAACACCTATGTCATATGTTACTTCCAAACTGGCCTCTGTAATGTTGACAGAGAAGGCAGGGTCAACATTAAAATGTGAATCTTGCTGGCTCTACCGCAGCGATATTCTCTATTTCCCTGCAAGATGGTTCTGAAATCAGGAAAACAAATCTTCCCATACTTTCCCTACATTTTCCAAATTGCTGGTAGACTTGTGTTCGATTTTGATCCATGTTCTTTGTCTCAACTTCACACATACATACACGGAGTCCCAGGAATCACTCACTCTTTATCCAGAGTTGAGAATCTCTTATGTTTTAATAAGTCATGAAGTCAATAGGGAAGTATAACCGTGTTTTTTTTAAGTAATATGTCATAGATTACATGAGAAGAAAATATAAGGTGTCTCATTGGTTCATGAAGTTTGTTTGGGTTGGACATGTTTGCAAGTGTTGTGTACTGAGTCCTGATGTGAAATATGATTTCTTACTGCGATGGAATCTGTGCTGGCTTTTATCCATTTCCCTCCATCTCCAGATCCACCTCTCCAGCAATTAAGGATGGTCGAGGCTAAGGCAATGTGACTGTGGAGGGGAGAGAGAAGGAGAAAATGAAAAATGGATGTCTCTACTGGGATGAAGGAGCCGGTAGGGATGAGACAGCTGCCAAGGGGAGGGCGTTTGGGAAATGTGTGAAGAAAAGGAAAAGTGGTTTGTAAAGTGCGATGGGATTAGATCCCCTTTCTCCAGCTCTCCAAAAGACTGTACTCAGTAATAACTACCTTCCTGGTGTGAACAGGTGTGTGTGCTGGCGCCTGCAAGTCTGTGTGTGTACGTGTGTTGCTTTCTTTTGTGGAGACATTATTGGCCTTGGTCCAAGGCTGATGTACAGACGGGTAGGACAATAGGAACAAGGGTTCAGGAAAGCCAGTGACATGACATTTTCTGAGTATTTTTTTCTTTTAAGAAAATAATTTTTTTGAAGTCCATAGCTATGATTATCAAAATATTAGATACCAAATTTAATTACAATTTACAACAGTCATTAAATTTAATCAGTCAAAAATATATTGCAAAAATAGCATATTGCAACTGTTGCCTGGTGATGGTCCTCTCTCTCTTTTTGTGTGTGTGTGGGGGGGCGGGTACCAGGGATTGAACTCAGGGCACTTAATCACTGAGCCACATCTCCAGCCCAATTTTGTATTTTATTAGAGACAGGATCTCACTGAGTTGCTTAGTGCCTCATTGTTGTGGAGACTGGCTTTGAACTCACAATCCTCCTGTCTCAGCCTCCTGAGCTGCTGGGATCACAGGTGTGCACCATGGCGCCCCGCCAAGATCCTCTCTTTTAACTCTCCCCGAGGTTGCATTTTTCACCATCATTTATCATGTGGTGCTGCACTTTGAAATGTATACCCAGTTATGACTCTCTCTATGGTTCTAAACTCATATATAGATAGATATTTGTATTGTTGATTATAAGTTTATTGGAAATTATTAAAATCATATGTGTATGTTTTAGCATTTTTCACTGTTGTGACCAAAAGACCGGATAACAACAATTTTAGAGGAGAAAAAGTTTATTTTTGAGTCTCACTGTTTAGAGGCATCAGTCCATAGATGGCCAACTCCATTGCTTTGTGCCCAAAGTATGGCAGAATATTATGGTGGAAGAGTGTGGTGGAGGAAAGTGGCTCAGGACATGGCTACCAGGAAACACAGAGAGAGTTCCCTTTGCCACAACAAAATATAAACCCCAAAGGCACGCCACCAATGACCTCCCTCCTCCAGCCATATCCCACCTGCCTCCAGTTACCACCAGTGAATCTCTATCAGTTGATTAATGCACTGATCAGGTTAAGGGTTTCATAATCCAATCATTTTATCCCTAAACTTCCTCGCACTGTCTCACATCTGAGCTTTTGGCAGACACCTCCTAGATAAACCATAACAGTATACTTTAAATAGCTATTAAACTATAAATAAAGAGTGTCATAAAACTACATGTATGAAACAACATACAACTATATACAATTATATGTAATTATAGAAAGCGATCTGTAGATTACCTGGCTTTATTGCTAGTTGAGAATGTGCACCTTTTTCTTCACAGAGCTTTGTCATTTCTTTCTCAAACCTGAGAAAATTTGAAATATTCTTTAAAAACTAAGTAAAACTGTAGAGTCATTTAAAGTCACCAGTAATCCATGCCCAGATAACCATTGTTAAAATGCAAGTTCTTCTAACTTTTTTTTCCTGGGTGAGAATGAATAGCAGATCTTGGTGGCCTTGCCAGAGCCTCCTCTCCCTTGCCCCTTTTCTAAAGGCCCTGTGACTCTTCCAGTCACCGCGATTGGCTGTAATTTACTTCACTTCTGATTGCGGGGGTCCCGAGTGGGGTGGCAGGAGGTGCCATGCCATCTTGCATTTGGTTCAGGGCTGGGAATGAGAAGCAAGACAAACAAAATCAGGATCCCAAACTGGTTGCTGTTTGGATTGCTTGTTCCCACCAGTCTTGAATGGGGCTACCTTCAGCCTTGGAAGACCTTTAGGGTAGGACCTACCCAACGGCATGGAAGTAGGGCAGAGAGAGAGAGATGGCCTGAGAAATGGGATCCTGGCATAGACTTTGCACCCTGGACCCAGCCTTGTCTGAAGCCAGTTCTATCCCGGAATTGTCAGTTATAATATCAACAACCCCTATTCTGCTCAAGACAGATTGAGCTAATACCTCCTGATAAGGGGTTTGTGTAGCTGGGCAGAGGCTAGTATAACAAAGGTCACTTGTCTGAATCATCCTTTTGTAGGCTTCTTTCTCCTTTTATGAGCTCAGTGCTTTTCTATAGGCCTCAGATAAATCTATCATGTTGTATCCATCAAGTAATTCTCCTCATTTACTTAAAAGTGCCATTTTCTCCAAGAAGCCTGATCTAAAAAAACACTGCTCAAAACCACCTTTACAGCAGGATTGAAAATCGTTCTTTGCCAAGTCATTCAAAGAAAGCATTTTTTTTTTTTTTAAGTGGACCTATCTGGTAAGAACCTTCTTCCTGTGTTTCGCTCAGTGTTAATACAGTCGGTATTCCATTACTATAAAATCCAACAGCAAGCCTGTATGACTGATGATTTTTAGGTTGACGAATCTCACCATTAATTCATTTCTAAAGGTGTTTTGATGATTGCAGAGGTGATTAATGGAAAGCAACGAAGGCCCATCCCATTGATTCATTCTCTGTGCTGAGCAGACATAGAAGACTCCAGAAGCCAACTCAGGGCACAGGAATATTGCAAACTGATGTTGTTTCCTGTGTAACCAAGGGTTTGCAACGAGAGATTTGCAGCATTGAATGGAGTAGCTTGCTTTGTTTTAGCGGGCAGTTCCTCAGCACTTATCAGAGATGAAGGGTATCATCCAGGCTACAGTTTCCTGCATTTTGCCTTAGAAATCAGCTGCAGAGGAAGGAAGCTAATATCCTCAGTTTCCATGAAGCCCTTCTCCTGTCTTCACCAGGTTTTTAATTTTTGTGTAAACTGGGGAGCATCCTTTTAGATTAGGTTTGTTTTTTGTTTTTGGTACTGGGGATTGAAATCAGGGCCACTCAACCACTGAGCCACATCCCCAGCCCTATTTTGTATTTTTTTAAAGACAGGTTCTCACTGAGTTGCTTAGCACCTTGCTTTTGCTGAGGCTGGTTTTGAACTCTCCATCCTCCTGCCTCAGCTTCCGGAATCACTGGGATTATGGGTGTGCACCACTGTGCCCAGCCCCTTTTAGCATTTGAACCATCCATCACTTTCTAACAACACCTGGTTTCTGATCAGTTAAATGGAGATAAAATATTTCACAGAATGTTGTGAAAATCCAAGGCCACAATGCATGTGTAAATGCTTAGAATGAACAAAACACCAAAATTCTGGAAGTAGAAATCTATAACAGTTCTAAAGCTTTCAAATTTTTTTCTTTATTAAGGCAAGATGATTTAGAATGGACAAATTCATAAAATGGAACGAGAACTATTTTCATCAACAACTGTATTATGGTTAATTATATATGTAATAAGCTACCAATACTCTTCCATATAAAACATAGTTCCATCTCATTATAACTTTATCCAAATCTAAACTAAAGGAAATGCCTCTCCATTGACCACACTCTTGATTTATTACACAGGTGAAATGATTCCCTTTGTACAGACTTTTTTGGTGGTGGCGATATGATCACTCACTTTTAGTACTTCTAACAAAAACTAATTTTGGGAATTTTCTACTTTTTTGTCCACAATTGTTGAATATTTATCCCCTATATTTCTAAAGAAATTTACTTTCTTGCATAATATACTCTGCAAACTGCCTACAACTAGTTTCTACACTATTTTACCATTAGGTCTATTTTTGATTGTTAGTACTTAGAGGTAAGCCCTATGAAGGTAAGGCCCTTACCAATTTATTTTTGTAATATTCCAGATCAGTGTCTGGTGTACAAGTGAATCCCTCAGTAAAATATTTTTTTAAGATATTTATTTTTTAGTTGTAGTTGGACACAATAACTTTATTTTATTTATTTATTTATTAACTTTATTTTTTTAAAATTTATTTTTATGTGGTGCTGAGGATTGAACCCAGGGGCACATGCAAGGTGAGTGCTCTACCGCTGAGCCACAACCCCAGCCCTCAGTTAAATATTTTTAAAAATTGAGTGAATGAATATATAATCGTAATCATGGCAATCATGGGTTTTATTTTTTATTGCTGCTGTAACGAATTAGTGCAAACTTAATGTCTTAAAACAATATAGATTTATTGCCTTTAAATTCTTTAGATCAGAAGTCCAAGAAAGGTCTCACTGGGCTGGGTGTCAGCTGATTGCATTTCTTGCTGAGGGCTCATGGGAAGAATCTGTTTCCTTGCTCAATCATATGGGCAGAATTTCATTCCTTGTGGTTCTAGGACTGAAGTCTCTGCTTCCTCCTACCTGTCAGCTGGGGCAAGTTCTCAGTGTCTAGAAGCCTGCCTTTTTAAACTCATTCCCTTCCTCCACCTTCAGCCAGTAAGAGTGGTTGAGTGCCTCTTTTTCTTGGAATTCACCTTCAAAAGTTTTGTATCCTAGGCTGGGGTTGTGGCTCAGCGGTAGAGTGTTCGCCTTGCATGTATGAGACACTGGGTTCGATTCTCCGCATCATATGAAAATAAATAAAATAAAGTCCATCAAAAACTAAAACAAATGTATTTTTTTAAAAAAGGTTTTGTATCTTAGAGTGGAAGTGGGTCTTCTGTTCACAGTGTATAATTGTGGTTTATTCTTTTAACGCAGGCCCATGTGCTTTATGTGCTATCTAGATGGTTTCATCCATTGAATCCAGTTCACAGCTTGTTCATACAGTGGACTTCAGACCTCCACTTTGTTTACCCACCTCTTCTTTATTCCTTCATGCCTCCTTTTTTTCTCTAATTGGTAAGACATTTTCACCATCCCATTCTTTATTTCTCTATTGGTTTTCCAGTTATAAATTTTTAAAATCATTTTAGGTGGTTATCCTAAATATTAAGATCTGCATTCTTAAACTCATTGTAATAGGACTTAAATTACTTAAATTACCTTAGCACTTCCTGAATAAAAAGAAAGAACATTACCACATTTAATCCCTTCTCTTCCTATGCATAATTGTTGTTACTTGTTTTATTTCTATCGTATGTTAGAGCTTGCCCGTGACTTTATTATTACTTTTATTTTAAGCTCTCATTATATATATTTAATGATACCTACACACTTTTTCCAAGTGCTCTTTATTTCTTCCTGCAGTTCTATGTTTTCAACTGGTCTCATTTTTCTTTGGTTTCAAAACTTTCTTTAGTGATTCTTCCAGTGAAAGTCTTCCAGTGAAATGTCTTCTCCACACTTTTGTTTACCTTAAAATATATGTATATCTCCTTTATCTTTGAAGAATATTTTTGCTGGGTATAGAATTCTAGATTGACAGTTTTGTTTGTTTTTAATTTTCATCAACTTCAAGATTTCATTCTCTTTTCTTCTGGGTTCCCTATTTTTGGTTGAAAAGCCGGTGGTGGTTGTTATTCTTCTTTTAAAGTTTCAATTTTCCCCTCTGGCTCTTGTAACATTTTCTTTTTGTTGTTGGTTTAAAGTAGTTTGATCAAGATTAATGAGGTGTGGTTTTTTTTGTATGTATCCTGATTGGGGTTTGCTAAGCCTCTTGAATCTGGGAAATGGTGTTTTTCACCAGTTCTGGTACATACTTGGATTATATCTTTTCTGTTTCATTTCCTTTTTCTCCATTTTCCTCCTTTCTGGAATTCTGATGATAGCAAATTCAACATTTCACTGGATACCCCATTTCTTTTCATATTCAGCTTTGTTTTTCTTCCTATTTGTGGGTGTGTGGTGTTTCATTTAGGATATTTTCTATATCTGTTCTAATTCAATGGTATTACCCCTGCAAGTCAGACTGTTGTTATTTAAGGGGTTCTTGTTTTTAGATATATTTTGTAGCTCTAGAATGTCGGTTTTTTTTTTAAATCCAATTTTCGGTTGAAATTCTCCAGATTTTCAGTTATTTTTCTACTCTTTTCCTTTCTCTAATTCCTTTGGAATATTAGAATTGGTCATTTCAAAGCTCTTATGTACTAACTCCCATATCTGAATCATCTAAGATCTACTACTGTTATGTTTTATTTTTTGATCACCAACCACACTGACTTTCCACAAAGGTATTAATTTTCAGTTGCAGGTCACATATTGAGTAAAGGATCTTCAGATGCTCCAGATGATATATTCTGCCAATGAGGGTTCTACATTCAGTAGATAAACCTGCATTAAGGCAGTTTGGGACTGGGTGGTAGGTATATATGACTCAGTTTGAATCAGTTCACCTCTGTTTTTTCAGGCGTGTTCTTCCAAGTCTTTTCTTTGAAAGCTTTTTATTGAAAGTCTTCATCACCTTAGCCTTGAAAGTCATCCCTTCAGAGGTTTGGGACTCTGGTCTCTGGTCTCCTTCTTCCCACTGCTTCTAACTTTGGCCAATGTCTAGAGGAGGAGTCCGGCCATCTGTTTGAGGCAGGTCCCATCTTCAAGCGGGACTTTGTCTCTGAAATACCATGCTACTACAGATTTCAGTTTGTGTTATAAAAGCTTCCTAGTCTCAGAATTCAGCAAACATACTGTGGGAAGAACTAACCATGTGTTTAGGATTCCTGAAGTTTCCAATTGTCCCGCCAACCCTACATGACCACTAAAAGCTTTGCTGATTTCTCATTCTCCCCGTGAAGTCCCTCTGTGAGGGCCAAGCCCAGTCATCAGCCCACGTCCAGAACTGGCGAACCTCCCACAGCAGAAAATGGTCAGTCACAGACTGTTCATCTCAGAAGCGCTCTTGCTTTTATGGTTTAATTCCCCTTGATTTCTTGACTTCCAGGGTCTTTTAAAATGATTTTATTTTTACAGTGGACCTGTTTTTAAAATGTTATTATAGCAAAAATAGCGATCCTTGTCACCTACTATTTCCTGCTTTAAAACATAAGTAATAATGTTGACAGGAAAGAGAATTTCTCAAAATGTTGCTTTGAGAATGAAATACAACAATGTATGTAAATTCTGAGGTACAAAATTTACTGATATATTCAATTTATATTAGCTAATATAATAATTGGTTTGTAGTAGAAAACTTTCCATCTATCAGTTCTATTTTTTTTTTTTTTGAGCACAGGCACATTTTTCTCCTTATGAAAACATCTAATTCTATTTCTATCTTTTGTTTTTAGGGGTCAGAGTAATTTGTAACTTTGCTTAAGCCTTGCATTATTCAGAAATGTCTTGCTCCCTTAAATGTTCCTGTTTCTTTTTCTCTTTGAAACTATTGCAGGGGTAGGACTCTATCTGCATGTAGTCCCCATACCACATGGTGAGTCATATGTCACCATGGTTATGGAAATGTTTGTGCCTGACAGTCCTCAGCAGAGTTGGTAAAGGAAAGGATCAGGTGGTCTGGCTCTCCTTGTTTCTCAAGGGTAAACATCCTTCAAAAAAACCTTAAAACAACTTCAGGCCCCAGACAGAAGTTGGAGGGAACAGAAGTAGGATCAAGTTTGTCTTAAGGGACACGGTAAAACCTAGAGTTCAAGAGAACAGAATCTGAAGCCAGTATTCCCAGTATTAAAATATTCTTGGTGTGATAACCACATCATCTTTTGTTTCCAAGACTAGTTTACTAAGGTCCTCAAAGGTTTTTGATTGGCCTAATACCTTTAACAACCTCTTTTCCCCCAACCACAAAAAACAAAAACCAAATCAGATCAATGGATCCCCTTGCTCTTGCTCTGGGTTGGCCTGGTTGTGACATTTCTGCATATTTGCACTTGGACTTTAAATCCCAATGAGGAGGATTTGCCTTCTATCATCTTTATCATTGGACATGATATAAAACTCACAGCATTTTAATCTCCTTATATAGACAGGATTGAATATATAAACTTCCTGCTCCATAACATGTCATGTCATTTATGAGCATGTATCTATTATACTGCACTTTCAACGCACTTTGTAGTCACTAATGAGCTATGCAACATGACACTCCTGTGAAATAGGCCTGCTACCTAACCTCCACCTTGTAGGCATACAAACAGAGACACCAGGAGATTACGAGACATGCCTGGAGGTATACAGCAAGCTAGAATAGAGAAGCAAGCCAGAACTCATGAGTTCTTGATGTGTGGGGACTAAACATGCATGACACTAAATATTTCATGTTAAAATTCTGGAACAAAAGGAATTTCTTACTAATGCAAAGCTAGAAATGATAGAAAGTTGAGAAATGGAAGATAAGGAAGCTAAGCTGGATGTGAGTGTGAGTGTGAGTGTGTGTGTGTGTGTGTGTGTGTGTGTAGAAGGGATCATTAGAACTGAAGTTGAGGTAGAAATGAACACGTTCTTTTTCCATTCTGTCTACACTTAGGGTTCAACAAGACTCAAATTGTACCCTTATACTTGAATTTTAAATTCGGCTGTAGTTTAAAGCAGAGGCAATCTGCAAGGTTTTCATTAAAATATGACTTTGAAAGGATTCACTGATTTTTTTTTTTAAATGTGCATTTGGTTTCTCCTGACTTTTGTAACATTATCTCTCCAGTAGGTCATGGTAGCCTGGCCAGGAAGGAGAACTGGAGGTTGTATTTGAAGTTCAGTGAGGAGTAAACTTCTCCAGTTCCAGTACTCCAGTTTTGATTTGTCCCAGCAAAAGCCTGTTATTACTTTGGGTAAGTTTTCAAGAAAAAAACCAGAAAACTCATTCACTCCTTAACAAAGGTGCCAGGCCTGGTGCTGGGTCCTAGAGAAACAAAATCTTGAGCAAAGGATGGTCAAAAACAAATAAAATATCGTTCAAAGCGTTTACAACAATTCGTGTTGTGTAAGCACATTAGCTCCTTGGCCTGTAATCAGTGGCTGCCTCGCTTGCTGCATGTGCCATCCCCATGGTGGCCTCAATGTGGCAAGGAATCCTGTGATTAACTGGCTATGGAAAAGGCAGTGACAGAAGCCAGTCTAATTTTAAACCCTTTAAATGGCAGCAAGACACCGAAGCACAACAAATAACAACCAATCAGAGGTTTTTTCATTAACCACTCTTGCCAGGAGGAAATGGTGACTCTTAAGAAAGAATAGAAACCCTTTTGGGCCTAAAGTAGTTTATTCTGCTGTAGATCCCAGGCCTGCTAAGCCGGAGGGATGGCCACACAGGAGGAGGAAGAGCAATTCAAAACCGGGCTCTTCTGTGCAAGCACATCATGCTCAGAGTAACAAGTATTTCTCTGCTTTATTTCATGGGTGCCCTTGAGCCAAAGAGCAGAAGGGAAGGGGTGAGTGAACAGTTCGGGTGAGAGGAAAGGCAGTTGTCCAAGACGGTGCCAGTGAGTGATTTGGGGGGAATTTAAGAAAGGAGAATATTATGGCCGGTTTTTCCAACAAAGTCTCTAAATCAAGTTTGCAGAGTCGTCACTGGCAATTTTGTGCTTACATCCAAAAGGGTTTGAAAAGCAACTACAAAAGAAGCCAGTTGCCCCATTTCCTTTCTTTTTCTGAGTAACAATAGCTTTCTATCTTTTGATGTGCTGATTTTAGAAAAAAAAAATTTCTTCTTATAACCCGTTTTTGCTGCTAGCAGAAATTGATTGCACAAAAGACCAAATTCATCAACACACACACACACACACACACACACACACACACTGTTGTTTTGAAACATTTGATCATTTTTATGTTAATTTTTATATTAGGAAGAAGGTTACCTACTTCTCAATGACACTGAAGTTTTTGAAAGTGGTTTCTTTTGTCTTGCAATAAACTCTAAGAAAAAGTGGTTCGGAGAATTGGGAGAATATAACTGAGCTCAGTTATTTCCTTTCTTTCTTTTTTTCTATCTTATGCTATTTAGATCTTGCCTTAAATTAGCCCAAGCCAAGAGGTTCACACTAAAAATTTTATAACTTTCCAGCTTTCTTACACCTTTTAGAATCACCCTCTGCCAAGCAAACAAGACAAAACAAAAAAATCCCCAAACAAAAAAAAAATTATATACTAGCCAAATAACACCACCAGCAGCCCTTGTCCTATTAATCTTCTGGAGTTGGCAATGCTCTTGGTCTTAGCATAGAGCAATTAAACACTTTCTTTCCCGTTATGGAGGAGAGAGGTGGAACTACGCCACCCATTTGGTTCTCTGTCCAGGAGTGTCACCTGTGTTGAAATCAGCTAACTATACCCTCTTAGCCTATCTCACTCCCCTGGACCTGTTCTCTTACTCTCTGCCTTGCTAATTTCTATGGAAACACTCTCCATTTGCCTCTTAACTTTTCAGAAACAACAGCACTGTCTGGCCAGCCCCCTTCTCCATCAGGTACCTGGGAAAGGAATCCCGACCTTTGCCCAAAAGCTGCAATTAAGCTGGGTGAGGTGGCTCATGCCTGTAATCCCAGCAGTTTGGGAGGCTGACACAGGAGAATTACAAGTTCAAAGCCAGCCTCAGCAGAGGCAAGGTGCTAAGCAACTCAGTGAAACCCTGTCCCAAAGTAAAATATGAAATAGGGCTGAGGGTGTGGCTCAGTGGTCGAGTGCCCCTGAGTTCAATCCCTGATACCTAAAAAAATAAATAATAATAATTTTTTTAAAAAGCTGCAGTCAGTTATCACTATGGTGTTTGGACTTTCTTGCTGATGGATGGTGTGCTATCCATAAATCTGAACACACTGCAGATGTGAACTTCTCACACTATGATTACATTTATGGGCATTACGGAGGTTCATGATGTGTTAAATAGAAAAGTAGGTTACTAAATAGTTTATGATGTTTGATTGGATTTTTATAACCATATAAGAATAAAAAAGGCCTGAAGGCATATATAACACTATGCTTATGGAGTATCTTCGGGGGGATAGGCTCTATTTTGCCTTTAATCACTATTTTAAAAATGTTTTTAAATTCACACATATAAGTATGTAATATAATAAAAATCGATCTTGATTATTTCAGAGTACATTGAAACATTTATCAAGAAAGTATTGGCTACAAAATAACATAGTATCAATACAACAATGTGTTCCAAATATAATCATCAAATTTAGAATATTATATCCAGGGCTCTATGGATATTATCCCTAACCTTCAGGAGAGTTCTACAAAATAGATATTACTCTTACCATTTTCCCCATTTTATAGAAAATGAGGCTCATAAAGTCTATATAGCTTGTTCAAATAACAGCTAGAAAGTTGTGAAACTGAATCAAGATTGTCAGTTGGTGAAAATACCTGATCATACTTATAATGAGGAGACGCCAACGGACTTTGGGTCCAATGAGAGGGCTCATCTGTGAGTGACCAGTGAGATTTATTGCTATAGTAAAACTCTTCTACAGGACAGTGTCTCTTTCCTCCAAAAAATCTCCTGGATGAGAAAGTTGACAGTGTGTGAACGCATTTAAAACATAAAGCAGATAAAAGTGCTTCCTTTCATGGGCTTGCAATTCCCCAAATATTATTTAGGCACTGAATATGTGCATGAGAACCAGAAGGATTTGAAATAAATTTTTATTTTGGGGTATTTAATGTTTCTGTACTAGTTTTAGGGGAAAGGCACAGGAAGAAGGAGAACCTAGAGGGAGGATCATGTATAGGATAAAGACAGAAAAAAATAAAAAGGAAAATATGAGAGAAGTAAGAAGAAGATTTATGAAAAGCAAAAATGATCCAGTCTATTTCCTAGACCCATCTTTTGAAATGACCCAATTCATAAACCAGAAATCTTAAAGTAATTAGGAAAAGAAGACTTGGAAATGATTATGGAAGAAGAAATCATAGACCTAGAATAAGTAAACAACTTGATAGGAGGAAACTTAAAAACAGTTGTGTGCTGGTAAATGATTAGCAACAGGCTCTCAGGAAGGAAAAACAAAAACAAAAACGACCATTTGTTAAATCGCCAATGCCCATAGTGTAAATTCTATTACTACTGACATTTGTGGAAGGGGATTTGGGAAGACAAGAATACTGTTGGTCCTTGTGAATCAGTACTGGCTAGTTGAGGCCTCCTACCACTTTATAGTGTTACTAAAAAATGAATCGATAGCATAATAATACTTTTTAAACTTCATACTGTGGGGTTAGAATTTATTATCTATATTTATGTATCTATATACATTTATGTATCTATATATAGATATTAGACTTAAAATTTCCCTTAGCGTACCCTTTCCTTGTGGAATGTATAGAACAACAATTTAAGCAAGATTGTTGTATGTAGCTATCTACAAATATTTATGAAAACAATCTATTTTTAGAGTGACAGCAAAAATTTTCAAGCAAGTTAGAAGCGTTATTTTCGATATCCAACTAGTATGTACACTACCTAGGCCATTTCTTGATTCTGGCTGTCTCCACTCCATGATCTGTGTCTGAGGAATTGCAGACAGGAACAGCGAGCCACAAACTGGACTCATTGTTGGCAAGTACTCGTTAATTGAGCATGGTGAGTGCTCAGTTAATGATGGTGTGCCCTAAAACGTATACGCACAGACACACATGAGTATACACACACACGTGAGTACACACACACCTTCTTCTGTCCACTTGATTTAGGTCTTATTGGGACAGGTCTGTTGGGAGTAGGATCCAGACGAGGCACACTCCTGCCTGTTCTTTTAACAGCTGCCCTGGCTCTCACTTCTGAGTACAAGGGACTTCTTCACCTTTGTGGGGTGATTTACAGTGCCCCAGCTCTTGCATATCTTTTCTCTCCCAGTGAATGGGTAAGGAGTGGGTTGACTTTCGGAAAGGTTGATCCCTACTTCACGAGTGAGAAAAAGACTGACAGAGATCATTTGATTTACCCAAATGTTCATGGGTCAGAGTTACCAGAACTGATAACCGGGTCTTGCTCCAGTGTTCTTTCCAATACAGTTTTATTTTTAAGATAGAATTAAAAAGCGGAGGATTTGTGGCCACACAGGGACCTGCCTGCAAGATTATAGTTATGCACACGGGGAACGGTGCTTTCTAGAAACGCAGCAGAGATGAGTGTTCCTGTTGTTACGGCGGCTTCAATTTGCCTTGGTCTTTCAGTTTTGAAATGAAAAGAGTAGGGAATAGGAGGGATGAATGGAATTTTGGGGCACCCTGCTGTTGCTCTTTCCCTGTGTGAGAGGTGAGTGCAGGTTACACATCCATCTCATTTATATGTGACCATCTCTGAGCCAGGAGCTGAGATGTGGCTCCCTTCTTCATAGAACAGACTTGGGAATGACCAAACATATCCTTGTGAACCACGACACTTTGTGCAATGAGAATAAACTAAATGCCTACAGAGTTAAATCATGAGCTCATGGAAATGATAAATCCACTATCAGAAGTTCTTGGGCAGGTTCTTGGGCAAATTGGTTGTTAGGGTTTGACTGTACTTTATCCTCCAAAGGTTCCTGTGTAGAAGCCTGATCCTCAGCGGGGTAGTGTGGAGGGGGTGGAACCTTTAAGAGGTGGGGCCTTGTGGGAGCTAATTAAGTCCCTGGGGACTTTGACCATGGAAGGGATTAAGGCTGGTCTCATGGAGTGAGTGAGTTATTGTGAGAACAAATTGTTATAAAAGAACAAGCCTGAGCCCTGAATCTCTTTGGCTTCCTGTCTCACCATGTGATTGCTTCCACATGCACTCCGAGCATGATGATGCTGTTGGTCATGAGGCCCTCGAAGAGGCTGAATGGATGGAACCACTGGATCTTGAACTTCTAGCCTCCAAAACTGTGAGCTAACTAAACCTCTTTTCTTTACAAATTACCCAGCCTCAGGCATTTTGTTATAGCAACAGAAAATGGACTAACATTATGCTTGAAACTGATAACTTTTAGATTTCTTAATAAGTTTTGTTTAATAAGTGTGTGTGCGTGTGGTCGGGGGTGGGACAAGTATCAACTGAGTGCCTACTAAATTCCACTTCTTGACTCGTCCCTACAATGATACCATGATGTCAGTTCTATCATCTCTATGTTAAAGAAGAGGAAGTAATTGCTAAGTGCAACAAATTCACTCGTCCAAATTGACATAGCTAAATGGTAAGTGTCAAACCTGAGTGGACGTCAGTCTTGTCCACTATGCCATGCTACCTCCTTTACCTAACTCTTGGTCTTAGGATTTGTTTTTCTGGAATGCCATTGAGAGGGAGCATGTGACATGCTCTAACCAGACAGCTCTCTGTTTTCCTTTCCACACATACCCCAGATACATGAAAGAAAATAGCCCAGCTATTTGCCACCACTGGAAGCTTCCCCATCCTTCCTATTTTAATCATCAAGACAGGTGGCAACAAAACCCACCCCTGCCACTGTAAGGGACATGGACTTCTCCCTCCAGCACTGTGTGTTACCTGAGGGTCCAGCTTGAGCTGGTGTCAGTGGAGAGACATGCTTTATCAGAAACAAGAAAGAAGGGTTGATTTCAGAATAAGGTAAACATTTACCAGAAATGGAGACTCTTCCCTCATGGTAGGAGCTGTGGAGAGATGCTATCTCCCTCCTCCCAACCCCCAGAGGTTGGAGCCATGAGGAAATTACAGCTCTGACTTTCTCGTGACACGGTCTCACATGGAACCCCAGCGTATTTCTCTTGGATAGGGTCCACCCCAGTAGCTTTACCCCCGTGTCACAGGGGGAGGCAATTCCCAGCAGTCCTGCCCCCAATTCCATAAATACTCCTGACTCCACCTGGGTATGGACACATAGGTTGAGCGTGGAGGTTAAGTGTAGGGAAAGCCTCTGTAATTGCTGATATTTAAATATATGTTCTGGACCCTCGTGGGTGTTCTCTCCCTCTTTCTCCCAAGTAGAGACACACAGACACAGAAACTTCTTCAATTCATCAGGCTTCTTTCAGAAAAGAAGTAACAGACACCATCCATTTTGTAGGCAATTTTTTACATTTTCTTTTTCTTAAGGAGCCTCTCACAAATTGTCAATAAGATTCCATTTTTAATAAGTTTACCCAAATCTTTGAGGGAATTCTAAAATTATAATTGCAATCCATTTCCGAGCCAACAGTATAGAGCCTTCTTTTCTTACTTACAGGCATAATTGAAATAAAACTGGATTTGAAAAATGTTTCTGAACTATTGTGAATGTCCTGTTTGTCTGAAAAGTTAGATTTTTAAGTTGTTTTGGGAAAGTTTTTTTTTTTCTTGACAGAGTTTTACTTGTTTGTTTTTCATTTAGAAAAGAACTATTAAAAATAAGTGAATGATTTATTATTATTTAAGATTCTTCAAGAGAAATGGAGGAACATTGTATATTTATCTAGATTGGGTAAAACTAGACTTTGGTGTGTTCAGCTAACCAGATTCAAATGCACCGAAGGTAAATTTTAAATTGAAAAAAATACTCCCCCAAACAGAGCATACCGCATCAATGAAATACAAGGCCAAAAATTTTATCTGAAAGCAATCATTTAACTATGTAACAAAAAAATGTCATCATCTAGTCTGGATCATCTCAAATTCTGCAACACTGCTAGAACAGCATTCGCTAAGTCCCGTGGGGAAAGAGTATGTGTGGGCTCAAACTCTGGATTAAAAAAAAAAGAGTTAAGTGTCTGATAAAAATGGTCTGACAGAATAATTTGTTAATTAAATTCATTCTCTTATTTATCTGAAATAACTGTGGGCACTGCATGAAGCAAAGTTTATGCTCATTCTCCTCTTTTCAAAACAGGAGAATGTTTTGTTTCCTGTGCTATGTGCTTTAGCATAGGGATATTGGGGTTATATAAATTAATTGTATCTTTGCAGCACTGACGTGAATAGTCTTTTTAGGAATAACTTGTTGAAGGAGGGATGGTGTTTTTTTTTTTTTTTCTTTTACCACCCACATTATGTTATGAGTAGCACAGGGTATTTAAATGCTTTGGCACTGAACGTGAATAAAGAGCTGATCTTGAAAATACCATTATCATCATTTATTTTGAAATTGCCACTCTGCTCTATTTTAAGGCTTACACCCAGTTTTATCTGTGTGTCTCAGATAATCCAACACATGCATGAGAACCAGCCCCAAATGCTCTTCTTTCTTCACCCCTCTCCCTGAATCCTTCCATTTAATTTTTTTGAGGAAAAAAATAAAAGGTGAAGAAAACACTAGTTCAGAAAAAGACATCAACTGAGGAATTTTGTTTATTATGATTGGACAGCTGCTGTTGGCCCAGAGGGATCATTTTATGTTTTATTTTGATTGAGGAGATATCACTTTGCCAACCATAATTTTTACAATTCAGCTTTTCAGTCAAAATGAAATGACCTTTAGATTTTCTTTTCCTTTCTTTTTTCCCCCCAACAGATGGTTGTTCCCTAAAAGTGTCATTATCTGGAAGATAATTATTCTGTTGCTTTAAAAGTGACCAATTTGATGTTTCATTTAATAGACTGTTCGTTTTATTGTATCTTGGCTAAAACCCACATATTGGTGAAATATGTTCAATCTAGTAGTATGAAAACGTCTCTCGAGGCAAGACTTTGGCCTCAGTCTTGGGGATTATGCTACTCATGTGTATTAGTCAAAGATTTTACTTTTGAATTAAGGAGTTTCTTCAAGAATGTACGCTAAGGAATGATGAATACAAATCAGGCTGATTGACCTCCTCCAAATGTCAATCGGCTTTGTGATTGATCTGGGTAGGGCCTCTGGTCATAGTTCTCTCTCTGTCCCCAGTACCTGGCGCCTAATAAAAACCCACCACATTTGGACTTAAGTTAAAATGCTGACCCTTTTGCCTGTCTTGTACTACTGATGCTTTTGGAGAGTCGGCATGGTTTAGATATTCTGGAATGGGTTACTACAGTGAGGTTTTAAAAGTTCTGAGCTGTGCAGCTGAGTTTTATCTTGATGGGCCTTGTCAAGCTCAGAACGGACACTGAACTCATGAGGACATTAGGATGGCCATCCTGAGTGACAGTCTGAAGTTGTGAGGATTCTATTTTTATTGGCCATATACTCTTCATTCCTGAAGTGCTAGAGGACACATGTGGCATCTTATGCATGGCTATTTTAGGGCAAGGTCTAGTATAGGCTAATAAATAGAAATACCACAACAAGTGAATTCTGGCCATGACACACCTACGTCTTTGCAAAAGGAGTATTCATGCCTAGAGTAGTTACAGGAGAAGTGGTGATAGGTGTGCCGTTTATTGTCTAGAATTCTGAAGAGGGAAGGGCAGGGTTTTGATGATCAATAGGTCCATCTTCCAGGACTGCATATATTAGGGGATAAGGTCAAAATCCCATTGCCACCCACATTATGTTATGAGTAGCACAGGGTATTTAAATGCAGTGTCATTTTGTTCATTAAATATAGGGATGTTAAATTGTACCCTAGTCTCCTGAAATTTGGGTACGTTCTAAAACGTTCAGTTTGGAAGACTGGAATTCATGAGTTCATATATCTGTAATTTGGACTGATGAAGATATTTCATATATATATGTATGTATACACACACACACACACACACACACACTAGTATGGGGTTTCAAAAGTCAAGTGATTACTTCTAGCTCCCTCTCTTGTGAATTCCCATATTTATGAACTGAACTCCGACTCCTGTGATATCTCTGTTTATACCCCCAGTCTCTAACATAGCATTTCAATGTTTCTTTTTTTTCTTTTACATTTGTTCCCTTAACTAAAACATGTCATCTTTTTTTGCTTAGTTCATAGAGTTAAAAGCATGGCTCCGAAGTCAGATCACCTAAGTTCTAACCTCAGCTTCTTCAAGGACAGCCTTTTTGACCTTGGGTGAATTCTCATTCTGGTACCTCATTTCCCTCTTCTGGAGAATTCGAAATACAATATATCCAACTCACAAGGGGTTAGGAGGATTAAGGTGCTAATTTATGTAATTAGAACAATGTTTGGGTCATAGCTTGCTAAATAAATGCTACCTTGTTTCTGGCCCAGAGGACTCATTCAACAAATAATCACCGAATGAATGATGATCAGCCAAAGCATCTCTTACTGTTGAGGTTACCCCAATTTTGTAAGTTGGTAAGTTCTTCTGAGGATGAGATTGTTCATTTGAAGATTGTTTGATACTGTAGCTATTTTCATATTTGATAGTGTGTGTTGAGGGCCACAACCAAGTTAAGATGACGCCTGGCAGTATGCCAGAAGGAGTGGTTTGTGAGCCAACGCTAGTGAGCCATTAAGATGATGAGGATTCCTTAATGACTGACTGCTGTGTCTAGATGATGTCAATTAAGTTAAGCTGTGTGTAATTAGTTGGGTATATGTACCTCTGCGGTCCGGCAGAGAAGCAACTCCTGCTACCTTGGGTGCCCGCTACTTTGAGTTCTCAGTTCCTGCTGAGTTCACTCGCAATAAAGTAGTTCCTGCTTCAACCTTCAAGTTGCTTGTCACCTCTTGGTTATTTTGCCCAGCCGGACTTAGGCAGCCCAGCCCGATTACAGCAAGTGTGAATCACTATCTTTCTATAAGAAGCAAAAATACTTTCTTTCATCTCACTGAAGTCAGAATGGCAATATATCCAAAGGATTTAAAATCAGCATACTATGGCAATGCTGCCACATCAATGTTTTTAACAGCTCAATTCACAATAGCTAAGCTATGGAATCAACCCAGGTGCCCTTTAATAGATGAATGGATAAAAAAAAAGTGATATATAAACACAATGGAATATTACTGAGCCATAAAGAAGAATGAAATTATGGCATTTGCAGGTCGATGGATGGAACTGGAAGCTATCATGCTAAGCCAGATAAGCCAGTCCCCCCAAATCCAAAGAGCGAATATTCTCTCTGTTATGTGGATGCTGACTCACAATTGGGAGAAGGAGGGAGTGTAGGTTCACCAGATTGGACGGGGAGAATGGGGATAAGGGAGGAGGGATGGGCATGGGAAAGACAGTAGAATAAATTGGACATAACTTTCCTATGTTCATATATGAATACACGACCAGTGAAACTCCACATCACATACAGCCACAAGAATGAGAAGTTATACCCCATGCATGAATGATAAGTCAAAATACATTCCACTGTCATGTATAATTAGAAAGAACAAATTTTAAAAAATTAATTTAAAAATACTCTCTTGTGTGGTTTTCTTTTTTCATTATCTATAAATTTATGAAAGGCTGCTCAGGAGCTATGGTACTGGGGGTGTGTGTCCGCACTGTGACGCTGTGCCACACCTATCCACCAGCTCCTACTTTTGTCTTGTACCACATCATTGTAGCACCTCTGGTCATATCCATGTATTCAATTTGGGCTTGGATTTCAGGCAAATCAGAATCCTTTTCCACTGAAGTGGAATCTCCGGCAGGAGATGTTCTTCCCAGATTTAACTCAAGACAAAGCAGTTAATTTTGCCAATAATGGAGGATGTATAATGTATACATAATAGTGGATAACTAAGGGTTAAAGCAAAGAATTAGCACATGTATTAGCTTGGATTTTGTTTATACTTTGGTGCCAACTGTACTCATTTGTTTGAAATAAGATCTCCTGCATTTACTTGAGTCATAGAACCTGGTAGAGAGAGATCAGGTATTTAAATTTCTATGCTTTGGTCTTTTATATTACTTTTATATTTTATATTCCATATTACATTTATATTATGCTTTTTAATATACAGCAAGAGTCTATTTTCTAGTCAGGGCTTTACAAAATGACTCTTGCGATCATCACTAAGTCTTGAGTGATCAATGTGTGCAACTCAACAATAAACATCAATAAATACCAAGTTTTCATTTTGTGTGCTAGCTAATTGTTCTTCAAGGAAATCACATAGGCTTTGACAATAATAAGTCCTTATCAAACTAAATTAGTGTATGCTGAAATGTATTTAATCTTTTAATTTTTTAGTGATTAAAAAGATCTTCTAAGGGGGATAGGGTTGTAACTCAGTGGTAGAGTGCTTGCCTAGCATGCATGAGGACTGCGTCCAATCCCCAGCACCACATGAAGATAAATAAATAAAAGTAAAGGTATTATATCCAAAATTTTTTTTTCTAAGGTAATAGGGGCTTGATTAATCAAATCAAATATTTAAAATGTTGTAAGGTGAAAAAGGAAACCTTCTCATTCTGACTTCACTCCTCTGAGATTACTACTGTTAATGTGGGTTATTTTTATAATAAAAATGAAATCATATCATGTTTACATAGTGCAGCTTTTCCTTGTCTTCTCCTGTCTCTTTCTCTCTTCCCCACCCCCCTCCCAGTAGTGATGATTTAACCCAGGGTTTCTACATCCCCAACCCTTTTTATTTTATATTTTGAAATGGGGTCTCCCTAAATTTCTCAGTCTGGCCTTGTATTTGAGATCCTCCTGCCTCAGCCTCCAGAATTTCTGGGATTACAGGTGTGTGTGCCACTGTATCTGACCCAGTTTGTCCTTTTCATTTTACAACGTTCAGAGGATCTTTCCAAGTTATCCCATGAAGACGTCCACAACCTTTTTGAAGTTTATGTAGAATTCTATTATATGGGTTTACTCATCATGGTGGACATTTATCTCATTATTTACTATTACAAACAACAATAATCATCTGTGTACCTATCTGCATACATATATATGGCTATTTATGCGTTTCAAGGTCATAAGTAAAATATTTTGGAAATATTACTAAGTTCTTCCTATCTGTCCCTCATTTAAGCAGCTAGGGTCTTCTATGTCTGCTGAAACTGAGGAGGGATATTCCAGTTCCAAGATCAGAGAAAGAAAAAGAGATAAAAGTCCTCCCGGCTTCAGATTCCAGAAGCTTAAATCCTTAGGAGAATGAAAAAAACTCCTGACAAGGACAAAATATGTTGGGGACACATCACAGATGACCACAAACTTCTGGTTAGAAAAAATTTTTCTGGCATGGTGGAGAAGGAGGCGGGTGGAGGGGAAGTGAGGACAGAGGAGACCTTTTTAAGGTCCAAATCACAGTTTTAAGGTCCAAATCCAGGCCCTATATTTCCCAGATTATAGTATTGGAGAGGAAGAAAGCCCCAGAAAATGGAGCCCAAGACAGGCCACAGGATCCCAGAGAGGAAATGCTGTGTGTCATAGGGAGACAAGTCTGCCCAGAAACAACCTGGCCAAGATTCCAAGGTTCCACCTTGGAAGGGGAATGGTAGGATTATCCCCAGGCTCTCATTCACGGCATGAAAGCAGAAGAAAAAGTTTTTGGACATGCCACCAGGAATAAGGGTCATCTTGTTAGTGACCTTTCTGGAGAGTAGCTGAGCAATGGCTTCCTTGGAGGATGTCCATGTAGAATGGTGGCTCATTTGAGGATTATGTACCTTGCCTGCCTCCCTGACATCTTGATGTGACTTAGAAAGACCCCAGGGGAAAGGGAATAATCCTTTACTGATTAAGATTAAATTTCTGTCGTTGAGTAAAATATCTGAAATTGGTTCACGAGATTTTTGTTTTTTGGCTTGTCGTTTTATTTATTTATTTGCATTCATGGGAATTGAACCCAAGGGGGGCCTCATGCATGCCACACCAGTGCCTCACCATGGAGCACAGCTCAGCCCTGGCTCCTGAGGTTTCTATCTGCTCCATGGATCTGTTCATTTAACATGATTTTATAGCTGCTACAGTATTTTCTCTCCAACAAAGATTCTTCCAAAGATTCTTCTATTTTTTTTCTAATTTTTTTTTTCCAGATTTAGTAAAATAAGATGCTGTGTTGTCACTTTCTATTTCCCTGGTCATCGGTGAGCACATTTTTATGTTTATTGAGTGTTTATATTTTTTCCTTTGTGAAGTACTTATATAGGTCGTTTTAGTCTTTTATATTATTTGATGATGTATTTTTATCTTCCTCTTAACAAGTAGCAACTGGTTCATGATGTGGACTGATGCTTAGTCTTCTCAGGGGGATGATCTTTCTACCTGTCCTTAGACAAATCTCGACTTGACATTTCTGTGATCCCTTTAAAGCTTAAAATGAATCATTGGTCAGATTGTGAGTCACTCAAATTGCATGTTCCCTGATGGTTTGACACTTAGAAATGGTTTACTTTAAAGGTCGGAAAACGTGTTCAAAGGATGCTGGCCATTGGGAGCAGCCATCCCAGGGCAGACCTCTTTTCTCTTCCCCTCTGTCCAGTGTGCTGCATTCTATTTCTTAGCTCTCTTTCTGTTTAATAAGCTCTGAGAATTAGACAGTGTGAAGAGCTGCTAGCTGTTCAAATAGAGGCCAGGTTGTTAGTCTTTACCATCTGAAAGCCGCTTTGATGGTCCCTGTAAAATGAACTCGTGGACACCCACCGCATGGTTGGCATCCTTGGAGCAGTCTCAGCAGAGATCAAAGCCTGCCCGTTGCGTTGAGGGAGCTCCCCCAGGACAGTGTTGAAGCCTGCTGGCAGGCTCTCTGTGCCGGCCTTACAGTGCCACTACCTGTGCCTGCCGCTGCAGAACACCACTACCTGTCCTGGGTCCATGGATTAAAGAGGGCTTTCAGTGTTCAAACCCATTCTCTGGCAGCTGGTATTCCAAGTATACTTAGAAACTATAACCAACTCTATTAATTTTAAAATGAAGCAATAATACCACTGCTTCACTTTCCCCAACACTGTTCCTTTGTCTCTTCGGGGCTGATGCATTTTAAATGCATTAAAATGTTATACAAGGGTGTGCCAGGATGGGTAGCCAGGAACCAAGAACTGCCTGGTTATCAGAACTGATGTCAGCCAAACTCTGCCGAATGCTCACCAGGACAGCAAAGAACGCACATTTATTGCCTTCCAAACACTTTCACTTGTTCTGCCTGCAAGATCTCATTTTCTTTCCTACCCCAGTAAATGCCCAGCATTTGGGATGGAAAATAGCCTGTTTTATTAAAGGGACTGTAATCCCAAGCACTTTAGAAAGGTGCTTTTGGAATATTTTTGAAAATGTTGAATATAAAGTAAAAATTTTTAGCAACTCATTTATCATTCTCAATTTAGAAGGCAGAAAGGATAGAAGTTTCCATCATGACAAATGCCCCCACTTGGTAATTTGGTCTTCCATTTTATAATGGTGAGAAGTTGTTCTTTTGGGACAGTCAGACAAGGGTGTCTTCCTCTCGCTATCGGGTGAAAAAATCTGTTTCTCTCTTGGAATTCCCACTTCTCTTTTGCAGGCTTTGAACAATAAGAAATAAGACTCAAAAATGAACAGCATAGCCCCTGTCCCCCCTCCAGCTTAGGCAACTAAATCTTCAGACATAACAAAGTCTGTGCTAGACTTTTATTTTTTATCAGTCTGGGGACAGGAGCTAGATAAGCAGGGGAAAATCCAAAGATAAAGGAAGTCTCCCAAGCACAGGCTGTGGGAGGTAATTTTCTAAAATGACGACTTGGAATACTGTGGATTTGTGCAATAAGAGCTCGCCTTCATGTGGATATTGTGACATTCTTGTGGAAAAATGAAAACACGCACACTGCGTATACCACGGCATATTTAACATTGACAAGCGAGGGCTTCAAAGTGCAGTGGGATTGTTGGAGGCCATGCCCCCTGCAGGTGTGTAGTGAGCAGCAGGCTAACTGGGTTCCTGGAAGTGGATGTGGGAAAACACAGAGCAGGCGTTTGGGCTCCTTGCACATCTGCTAGTGCTGAATCCGTGAGTGGAAACGGAGAAACAACTTGCATTCTGAAACCGATGGGTGAAATTCCTTTTAGTGCAGAAGAGAGCTGAATGCAGGTGAAGAGTGGAGAGGGTTGGGTAGTGTCTGGGCTCCTGGGATGAGCCTGGGACTTGCTCTTTGTTCCGATACTGATTCCTGGGGTTTCCAGTCACTTTTCATTCTTAGCTGTTGCAAGTTTTCACAGGTTGGTTATGTGATCCGATGCTCCTACTAATACTCTGAGACCTGTAGAGTAATAGTGGTGTCCTCATTTAAAGGTGGGGAAAGGCTGGAGTACCCAGAGGAGTGCGACGACTTGTTGAGCCCCATAGGGTGAGATACTGAGGACAGAACTGACTGAGCCTGGATTGACACCAAGTCCCAAATTCCTTCTGTGACCTGTGTCCTGTGTGTATGTGGGCTAGCTCCACTGACTTCCAAGTTTCAGTGGATTCCACTTACTTCAGAAACAAACAACACAGCCCCACATCAGAAAAAGAATTTAATGTGCTTTGAAACTTTAAATTAGTGATATATATTCATTGTAGAAAAAGTTAAGAATGTAAGAAAAACAAGGAAGAAAATCATCCAATTTCACAACAGGATAGCTGTTCATATTCTGTGAGCTGTGCTGTTGCCTTGGTGGGGCAAATACCACAAATTTATACATGTTTTCACTTTCTTAAAATACAAAAATGAGATTATTTGTATCAAATGGGGCTTTTAAAAATTTACCTATGACATTGAGAAAAATCTTTCAATGTCAATATTACACCCTGGGATGTATGTGCTTTGGTGACTGCCTACTTTTCCATTCTATAGTAGTGAGAATAAATTTTACCTCTTTGTGTTTTCAAGTTTACTATATTAGAAACGATGCTGCAATGACAATTGCAGCCCTTAAATGTTTGCCCACCTCCTCATTATTTCCTCAAGGTGAATTTCTAGAATCAGAACTGCCAAGTCAAAGAGGGTGTGTGTTTTTACCATTCTGTGGCCACCCGGAAGCACTGTAAAGGGCTCGTTCTCCGCCCCTTTCAGCAGAACTGGGTCTTACAATTAACACTGACTCTAGATACCTCATATAGCTGCACAGGCAGGCCGTCAGCAAATAAGGATGAAGGAAGCGCCTTCCCTCCTTGCATTTGATTTATAAGCAAAATAAGCACAACATGTTCTTTGTCCGTGTAACTAACCCCACCAGATCACGACTGTAACCAAACAAGATCCATGAGAGGGGACATCAAGGAAGACTGCACTCAGTCCACACTTCAAAGGCTGTAAGGAAGCTCCACCAAGGGAAAGTCTAATCCATCAGTGGCCCATGGCCATATACCTTCTCCTGTAATCCCTTCGTTTTTTACAAGTTAAGTAGGGTTAAGCCAGGTCAGCACTTGGGAAAAGGTCCTCTAAAGAAATCCTAAGTACCACATAAAGTGTTGTTCATGATTGTGTAAATGTCAATCCTGTGCAAACAAGCATGTGTAGCACTTTCCAAAATACCTGCTTCATAGTGGAGAAAATTCCAGCTCCTTGAACATTGCTGATGAGTACAGAGCATAGGGACTAATTGGGAATGAACTCTGGTTTGTTAGATTTCTTGGACAGGAGAGAATCAATTCAGCACCTGATGGCTCTCGTGATTCAGAAAGAACATCACCCATTTTTTTAACTGTTGCAAGATAGTTCAAGAAAGTATCAGAGTCATCCAGCTGGGATGATCACATTGCACTCTCAGGTTGTCTACACAAGCAAATGGAAGAGCTCATGCAATTATCTAAGCACTTTGAGGAAAAAGAAAAACAGGGAGGAAAAGACTTTTGGAGCAGGGGAAGGGAATCTCCCATAGTCTCTCTGCCTGCTCAAAAAGGCCACCAATAACACCTGTCTTCTCCTTCACCCCCCAAACTTCTAGAGAAGAATGTGAAAGTAGCATAAAAGGGGGTGGGGAAAAAACAGTGCAAGGAAATAACCTTTTGAATCCCTAAAGGGTCCATTGTGATGAGTCACACCAGAGGTGCAGGATGTGACTCCTTTGTTGTGTGAAATGTGTTTTACAGCCCTGTTTATTATGCAAATGCAACCCCAGTGGTTTTAAAATTTTTTTTTATAAGAACTGTGATTCCCCAAAGTACAATGGATTAAAACTAAAACAAATTTTTAAAAATCCACCTCAAGAATTGGCCATAAATTAAAAGTGCATTTTTCTAATAGTTTCCATCCTAAAGTAGAAAAGTTTCAGGGGCTTTTAACCAATATGGGTGCATTATCCCAGTTTGCTGATAACTTATGGGTTCAAACAAAGTGTAGCAACAGTGGAGAGTTGGTGTTTACTAGAGATTTAAAAAAAATGTGATATTATGCATTTAATGGTTATATTGACTTTATCCCTACTAAAATTACTAGGATCCATTAATAATCAAAACCAGTAAAGTGAACTACTGTTTTTCAGCCATGTTTTCAAAACTTATGTATACAATACATGACATTTTTGAACACAGGTAAGTATTTCCTGTCACTTAATTTAGACTGTGGCACAGAATATTGTTCAATAAGTTTCCATGAATAGATATCAAAACTGAATGAAGGGAGCTGGGGTTGTGGCTCAGTGGTAGAGTGCTTGTCTAGCATGCAGGAGGCACTGGGTTCTATCCTCAGCACCACATAAATGTAAAATAAAGATATTGTGTCCACCTAAAACTTAAAAAAATAAACATTTAAAAAAGCTGAATGAAGAGCAGGTATGAAAGAAGAAACTGTAGCAAAGTGAGGATTAGCGATGAAATGCTTGCCATGGATATTTAGTTTCCAACAGGCAAAAGAAGTGTTTTATCAGTGGAGCTTTGGGGAACAGGTCCATTAACACCTTCATTCATTCATTGGACATTTCTTGAAATCAATGATGTGCCACATGTCATTCTAGATGGCAGGAGACCCAGTGAAAAGATAGCTGTCTCTGTCATCCAGGAGGTTACTCAGTGTCCCCAGGAAACCTGTGATGTTGACAAGAATCTTCTCCAGCACAGAATTTCTCCAACTATGGAGGTATTTCAGTTTCTAATTTAATCATCTTGCTCTTCTATTAAGTGAGTCCCAGAAAATGAACAAATTTGCTTTTAAAAGGGAAGAGGGAGGGAGGGAGGGAGGGAGGGAGGGAGAGAGAGAGAGAGAGAGAGAGAGAGAGAGAGAGAGAGAGAGGAACTTCTGATAAGTTGAGAGTATTCTACATTTCAAAATCCTTTTCCAGTGGCTTTGGGAAGAAACTTGCCTTGAATAGCTTCTTTGAGACAAGTTTTGAGATGTACCATATAACCTCAAGCTTCTGCCAGCACCTAAGACAAGCAGGCTACCTTCTTCCAATCAATCTGGTGATGCCCCTGAGGCACTCAGGAGTGCTAATCCTTGTTTCTCAGCAAAATTCCAAAATGGCTCAGCTAACTCTCTAAATTCCTCTTAGGAGGTTTAGCAGGAAAAAGTCTTATTTTCTTTATTTCCTGTCCTCAACAGCTGGAGGGAGTTGAGTAGGCTTTTAAAGCATATTGGGAACTTCTACGAAGATGGCTTACACAGAATTTTAAAGTCTGTGCCATTTTCTAGGCTAGAAAACTATTAAGAAAAGGGGATATATTTTATGACACCAATGATTTATCTTGCTTAACGTCACCGTTTCTGTTTCCCAGGAGGGAAAATATGCTGTGGAGAAATAAACTAACAATAAGGGAAAGACTATTAGCCTAACGTGAATTGCTATGAAATGTTTCTCTACTGCTCTGTGGATAAGATAGTCTTGAAATAAGTAATTTGATCCCAGCAAGCAGCCCAGCAGGCCCAGGGTGGTGTCATAGACTGGTGACTGTGTACAGGTGTGGGTGGCTTCAGACCCAGTGCCCCCATGGAGGGTCCTTACTGATGCTATTCCATTTTTGGTGTCTTGCTGGAATGGCAGGTTAGACATGTGACATTTGGGCCTGTGTTCCTTTTGAAAAATGTATTTTTCTAATGCCCAAAATATCAAATTTATTTTCACAAGTGAAATCCTAGGGGAAATGAGGAAATGGGCCATAAATTCCTTTTTTAACTATTCGCTAGTGACTCTGTTCTGTTTATTTTAGGTTTGAGCTTGCAGTAGGTCCTCCAGTCTGCTGTCCTTCCTCAGGTAATGTGTACAGTGCACGTTAAAAAGCTGACGTGCCACCGGGGGTTAATATTCAGCTGTGCGGCCTAAAAGCCGACCAATATGAGATAACAGGAAGAGGCCAGTCTGACAGTGAAATAACTCAGCTTCATTTCAATTGACAGAGGAAAAAAAAACTTTATCCTTCAAGAAGAATCTAAATGCCTTCATTAAATCACTGATTTTTATAAATTCTTTCTACTTTAGGAACATCCTCCCCCCTTCCCTCTGATGGCTTACAATTAGATTTCTTTCTCTGTAACCCACAATTAACTTTTGATCTTAAGCCTTTATGTTCCAGGTCATAAGGGGCTTCTTTTTGTTTTTCATTTTTACTTCGTATCTTTTTCTTTTCCATTTAGAAAGAACCTAAGCTTTCCTTCTTAAAATTCACTTCCTAACTTCAAATGTTCTTCATTCCCTTTCTTTAAAATGCAGCCCATATTTGTGTTCTGTTCTCTCTCTCTCTCTCTCTCTCTCTCTCTCTCTCTCTCTCTCTCTCTCTCTCTCTCTCTCTCTCTTTCTCTCGCGTTTCTGCTCAAACACATTATTGACTGCCTTAACAGCAGAGGTTTAAAGGGCTGGTGGTGGAAACTCTCCAAGGAGGACACTTTACATTATGTGAAGGGGCGATTGTCATTGATGGCACCATGGGAGGAGGAGAGCCCACTTCGTATGGAAACCTCACACTGTTAACATGGAATAACAGTTCCCCATGAAGAATTATCTGAGGATGATCTCAGAATACCCTACAGGGTTTTTGCCCAGAGCTGCTAAAGTATTTAACTTGATACCACCCCTGCTCCAAACACTCCCCAAGTTCTCCCAAGTTCGGGACTCCGTTGTCCTGCCTCCCTTGCTGTGGATCATGAGAGGAACAGGCCTCTTGCCCCTTTGAGAAGACCCCCCCAGTTGTTGCGCCTGCTGCAGCCTAGCTGTTTTCCTTCGCATTGTGCCACACCTTTCGGACAAAATGAAGGATGTTCTTTCCACACTTTCATTTCACGGCCACCTTCCGCCTTCTCTGGGATTCACCTTGAATGGCAGGCACTTCTGTGGCTCTCCCCTGACCCATCATCTGGGGCATCTCTTTCTCAGAACCTCTGGCAGGGAACATCAGTGTCTTTGATGGCTCTGCTTTCGTTACTTGGAAATAGATAACTTATTTATTCAAACCAGGTAATTGTCAGAAGGGCAACTCACAATTTTTACTTAATTTTTGCAATGTTCTTCAGTACCTCATGGGGAAGACATAATTGAGAAAGAATTGGGTGACCTGGTGAAAACTAAACAGTTATGAGATGCCCCTTAGGGCTGGCTGGGGGTATGGCTCATAACACCCCTGGGGTAAATAGAGGCTATTTTATTTGAGATTAAGAGTGATCTCCCAAATTGCAGTTAAGAAAAGGCAGGAACCATCTCCAAGAGTGAGGGGCACTGCCTTTGGGTAAAAATAGACCTCACCAAAAGATTTTCCCTAGGGTAGACAGGTGATCCTTCTTTGCTTATGGAAGAGTTGTTCCATTTTCTAGGACTTTCTGTTGCTGTTTTTGAAGAGGAGCTATAATGGAGGGTCGGATGGGAGGAAGGAAGCTGAGGTTACCCCACTATTAGCAAAAGTCCATGCACCTTCAAAGACTAGAGTAACCCAGAAAACACAGAAGGAGAAGTAAGTAAGGTTCCCCAAGCAACCGTGGATGGGTCCCATGGGTGGGATGTGACAATAGGTAGGCAATCATCAGGAGGATGGAGATGGAAATCACTGGATAAGGAGGGAGGAAAGCAAGGACATAAGTGCGCACCTTGGGATTGAAGCTGAAATTGCACACACATGTGCTTGAGGTGAGATGCGCCACACTTAGTTCTTAGATTTCTAGAGCCAAGTCAAAAAATTATCAGTTATGCACATGTCAGTTGAACCAAAAGTGGGAGGTAGACTCTTACTCTTTCTTATGAGTCCATTTTCTTTTCTCTTTTAAACAGAAGTCAGTAGGGGAGGAGAGTTAAGATGGGTATCTGGGGAAGAAGGAGGTAGAGGATGTAGAGAGGATACAATGACCTCTCAATGACCAGTTTATGCCACCATGGGGGAAACAGGACCGTGAACAAGGGAATTCTTTATGCAAGGGAGTTTATGAGGAAGTTGCTTGGTGCTATTTTTTTTTTGGATTCTTTTTTTTTTTCTAAGTTTATATATGACAGCAGAATGCATTACAATTCTTATTACACATATAGAGCACAATTTTTTATATCTTTGTTTGTATACACAGTATATTCACACCAATTCGTGTCTTCATACCTGTACTTTGGATAATAATGATCATCACATTCCACCATCATTAATTACCACATGCCCCCTCCCTTCAACCCCTCTGCCCTATCTAGAGTTCGTCTATTCCTCCCGTGCTCCTTCTCCCTATCCCACTGTGAATTAGCCTCCTTATATCAAAGAAAACATTTGGCATTTGGTTTGGGGGGATTGGCTAATGTCACTTAGCATTATCTTCTCTAACTCCATTCATTTACCTGCAAATGCCATGATTTGAGTAATATTCCATTGTGTATACATGGCACACTTTTTTAAAAATCCATTTATCTATTGAAGGGCATCTAGGTTGGTTCCACAGTTTAGCTATTGTGAATTGTGCTGCTATGGCAGGGACACGCCTTTTATTATTGGACACATGCTGGAATTCTTCAGCAGGAGAAGTGGAGTGGTGAAAGGCAGGTAGGATGGTGCAAGTGTCCCTCAGGCATGATGGATGCCCTGTGGACAGGCAGACCTGTCCATGGGGAGGCAAAGCACTGGAACCCCTGTGCCCCTTTTTCAATTCACACCTGAGGCATCAATGGGGCTTCTCCAGAAATGTTTGCAGATGGGAGAACCTCGCAGGTAAATGAACTATGAAGGAAATGGAGGTGCTTAGAATTTGTGCTTCCTCCAACATCCTATTGGTACACGTAGGGGATACTGGATTGATTACACACTGTTTAAAATGTTCACTGGATCAAACACAGCAGATGTTCAGGAGATGGATGACTCTTCTTGGTTCTCAGATCACAGAAGAACTTCTGTTTTAGGTCACGAGAAAGATACTGTTTGCGGGATATCTGCTAGCTCTTTTTTTTTTGTATCGTTCCTTTCACCCTTTTACAGTGGTACTGATTTCTGTTTTGAGGTCTGTGTGATTTTGAGAAAACTGATTCTGCCTGATTCTACTGATTCTAGGGTGGACTACATGACCCAGATAATCTAATCCATGCATTCTATGAATAGATTGCAATAATTGTCAGGGTTTGAGCATGTATTTTAAGGCACCTGATTCAAGCCATCCAAGCAGATTAAATCTCATATCTTTTCCCAGAAATGTTGGAACACAACAGATTAATGACATTAATGAGGAAGTATGTTACTAGAGGTATGGATGTAGCCACTTTAGCACCATGTGATAAGCCAAGTTTTAGGGAAAAAATAGGTCTATATAATTAAGTATTTTGATTAAGTTTCCTCTGTTGTCTCTGCATTTTTCATTACAAAGGCAGTGAATTCTCCCTTGTAGTTTAAACACATTGCGTGAAATTTTCTTCTACTTATTACTGAAAGCAGTCTCACTAGTAAAGATGTAAAGTACTGAACCAGCATCCCCAGTATCATTCTCAACACAGTGTAAGAGGCTCTACTTACTCAAAGAGGCAAGAAAAATGCCCACTATACCACAAAATTGGGCAAAGTTGATCCAAGCCTTCTTCCTGGAAGACTGCATCACTGGAAGGAATCCCATAAACCATATTCATTGCAATTTCAAGTGACTCCATTCTAGACTAAGCAACAAGGGAACAGAGAGTGTGCCCACTTGTTTTGTTTAAATACTGCTGACTATAGTATTTGTAAATAAGCATTTAATGGCTAACATTTTATGATTTAATTGAAATGTTTAATATATTTTGGTAAATTAACACAGCACCAATTTTCTAGGAAAATGCAATCAGGAAAGAAATAATCTAGTTTAACAAGTTCTTAGAGTCAATGGCAGAGTCAAAGAGCTCAGTGGCTTTCAATAAGTATTTGCTGAGGACCACAGTGTGCCAGAGACCTGCTCTCATAGAACTTAAGAGTTCAGTCCAGAGAAAGCAAACGCATTTTGATAAATTGGTTGTGGTTACCTGCAGACTTTATTGAGAAAAAAAAAAAATTCCAGCTGTGTCTTGATTCAATCAGACCGAGCTGCTGGACCCAGGTTCACCTGAAGCCTGGGCTGCTTCTGTAACCCATTAGTAACATCTGCTGTGGACCCAGGAATGGCCACCATGGCACAAGAGCTCATTTATGCTGTCACTGGTTAAGGGCATAGAATCCAGGGGTCAAGTCTGAGTCCTGTGTGCTTCCTACTAAGTCACTCTGATAATAAAGGTTCAGAGCTCATGTGCTAACAGTCCTGTGCTGAAAAGCATAATAATTTGTCCATGGAAATATATTTGCACCCCAAACCTAGATTCCAGAAAGAATTTCAATGGAAATCATAAAACAAGTTACAAGAATATGAGAAAATTCTCCTGAAAAATAAATATTGTATATTGTCTTTCTTTTGCTCTGTCTTATAGAGAAAACGTCTGTTGGAATTTATGAGTGAGATACTTGAATTTTCCAGTGACCTCGGAAAATGATGAGCCTGGGTCAATATGATAAATATGGGCAAAGCAAAACCAGAGTTTGTTGCATCTGGTGATTTTGCACATGAGGGTTTTTGCAAGGCAGTTTGGTGAATCCAAATTTCCTGAAGATCACATTTTCTCTAGTGGGACTCGGCCCAAGAACGCAGTTCAAAATGGTTAGTGTGGATGGAGAAAAGAAAGGGTATTTTAGTGTTCTCTTGTCTCTAATTTAATCCCAAAATGTGAGTTCTGTACCCCCAGCACAGTTAAATGCTTTCTGTAGCATGATGAAGGGTGGTAGGAGGGAATTCAACCTGCCAGAGCCACACAGATTTATACCTCATAATAGCTACCAATGCACCACAGTAAAATTTTACGTTTCAGCTAAATTACTAATGACTTTCAGGCCCGTGCCAGAAATTTTAGAGTAGGCTTATAAAGGGGGATGAGAGAATGCATAGTCAAGCATTCTTAAGAGTAGTGTGTGTGTGTGTGTGTGTGTGCATGTGGGTATGTTTTTCATTTGGGATTATGGGACACGTGCTCATCATTTTTCACCAACTTGATTAAATGTAATTAGGTTCTGGCAAACCACACTGCCCCTCTCTTGGACGCTGGGGTGTCTTTGCATTTTCACATGGGTTATCTGCAGGAGGTTAGGTCTGGAGTTTGCTTTGTAGCCTTGTGCTTTTGCTCCAGGGGTGGCCACATTTTTTTGACATATTGGGCTTCACAGTGATTTACAGATTAAGGCTCTGGCCTGAACTGGGGCCAGCAGGGCTGCTGTTCTCTCTCGCTGACACATCTCACAACTTGGAACCAGTGGCTCTTTGCTTACCCTCTCATTATAGTTCTTAGCCCACATTTCCTTTTGGCACAGAGCACTTGGTTATTTTGACTATGTGCTGGATTTGCCTCCTGCCTGTACCCCCTGCTGACTCGTGAAAATGACCACAGCAGCAGAGGAAAGCAGGTGGGAGAGCTACACTGACCACTCACCCCTGCCCCCACTCCCAGGAATTGTTTCCTTAACCCCAGAGAAGCGCTTTAGGAGAAGCCTCAAAGTGGCAGGTTAGCTTTGCTCATGTTGATGGAGTCCACCCCAACCTCTCACTCTCTTCACTCCTCTCATTCCTACTGCACAATCTTTGGAGAACATAAGAAGCTCAGAGCATCCTGGATGGGGAGGGCAGGACTTCCGGCTTGTCCTTTTTTTTTTTTTTTTTGATATTGGGATTGAACCCAGGGGTGCTTAACCACTGGGCCACATGCCCAGTCCTTTTTTATATTTTTTATTTTGAGGCAGGGCCTCACTAAGTTAGCTAGGGTCTCGCTGAGGCTGGCCTTGAACTTGCAAGCCTCCTGCCTCAGCCTCCTGAGCGGCAGGGATTACAGGAGTGCACCGCACACCCAGCTTCCAGTTTGTCTTTTTACATTAAGGATATGGACCACTTTTCTCAACCATCTCAGGACCTCCTTCATTAAAACACAGCCCCTGCACTCTGACACCACCCCATGTGGCTGATGTTTACTCCCACTGACTTTGCAAATGTACAAATTAAAAAAAATGCAAATACAGTTAAGATTATTCTAAGATAAAAGCAAAAGCAATTAAGGCATGAGCATAATAATTTTTTTAAAAAAGCATAAAGCCCAGTGTTCACATATATGGATTTATCTCTCCATTTTTGTACTTTGTATTTTAGTAGGATCACCCACTTAAGCCATTTTGGTTTGTTCTTTCCTATCTCTTTTACAACCTGAACTTTTCATATTGGCCTAATAAGAACCACTTTTTGGAATCTTTCAAATTCTCATGCTTTAGTTGTGTTTATGGGTATGCTCGTGTTGCTGAGTCATTTCTACTGATTTCTGTTGTATCCTTATACTTTTAAAATTAAGGATGTTCCACTTTAAGTTATGATTGGGCAGTACTTTTCCACAGTCATGGGTGTATTTCTTTCAAGCCCAGTGATATGCACAAGCTCACACTGGATTGATTTCTATAGAAGTTGGTATTATTTAGTTTAAGGCAGACTTGAAAGTTATTAAATCCTGGTAACCTCTGAATGCATTTCCATAATCAAAGTTGTTTTTTGATACTCTGCATTGCTTTTAAAATATGCTTTTAAAAACAGCCTCCTTATCTTTTCTAATGAGGCTCCCTTATACCTTACAAATGAGAAAATTGAGAGACAGGTAAATGTGCCCCTTAATCAGCTCATTCAAGTGATCACATCGAGGGCTCGAATCCAGACCTGTGTCAGTTTGGTATTCTTTCCAGTTCACTGTATTGAACTTAATTAAATCATGTAGCTAGCATGACAGGTTGCATAAATCATGAACGCAAAGGAGATTTTCATTCTAAATGTAATTTAATTGGATAGGAGGCAAGGAGAAGCAAGGAAGTCAAGTGCTCCTAACGCGTTTCCAGGCTGATGGTAAAGCTGGGCCAGCCTCAGCCTGCGTTCTCCTTTCTCTGCTTCCCTTGCTCTCCTTTTCTGAACATTCCTGGTCTGGAGGCAGCAGGAGAGCTGTAGCGCCTTGCCCCAGCCTGGCAGACAAGCTGTGTGTTCGCCCTGCTGCGAAGGAACCAGGGCTGTTGTGTCAGGTCCGTGTCTTTGGGGGGTACGTTACTGGACTGTGGTTCTGCTCTGGGAGTTTGCTCAGCTGGTTTGGCTTTGGCAGACAGGCCCAGGAGACCTTCCTTCCAACCACCACCTCAGCCGCTCTGGGTTTCTTTTGAAACATCCCAGACTTGGCTCAGAGGCAGGACTGAGTGGTCCCAGGCTGTTCAGATATCTTCCAAAACTCCCAGAAAATACTAGTGTAGGGACCCAAAGGCCAGGGATGGTGTTAGATTCCACTTGGCTCTGAATGTTAAAGCCCCTAAAGATAGTCAAGTATGACTCCTGCTCTTCCTTTTTGTGCTAAGGATCGAACCCAGGACCTTGCTCATGCTAGGCATGTGCCCAACCACTGAATGACTCGTGATTTTCACGTCAATCATCTGGGAGGAAGAAGGAGCAGAGGACCATCGGTGACTCTTGGAAACTCATCAGAGTGACTAGGTGTCATTGCACACTGTGGGCTATGTGGGGTTATACAGTGTGTAAAGCGAGGAACTCCTAGTCATTACTTGGATTCAGTGATGCATGGGACATGACCTCATATTTTTCTTCTTCCTGTTCCTTTCTTCTCTAGTAATATGAGCTTCTTTTTGTGGAACACTATTACTGTGGCCCGTTTTCAGAGCTATTATTTTATTATTCTATTTTTACATCAAGACTTCTGTGCCATCAAGCACATAGAGACAAGATGGAAAAATCAAGACCCAGTGTCTATGATCATGGACAGCAATCATGTCAATCCCTGATTCCTAGTCCAGCTTTCCTTCTGTTACCTTACATCACTGTCTACATGGTGGGGAATGGCCATGTCCGAGATGAATTTATGCTCTGTGTTAATCAGCTTTGTATCACTGTGCCTGAAATACCTGCCAAGAACAAGTTAGAGGAGAGAGAAAATTTTACTTTGGTTCACGGTTCCAGAGGTTCAGTCCTTGGTGGGCCTACTCCACTGCTTTGGGCCCAAGATGAGGCAAAACATCATGGCGGATAGGCATGGCAGAGGAGCACTGCTCACCTCCTGGTGGCCAGGAAGCAGAGAGAGAGGGGAAGAGAAGGGGGCCACAGGGAAGATACATCTTCCAGGGCATGCCCCCAGTGCTCCACCTACTTATGGTCGCTATCCAGTTAGTCCATTCAAACCAGGATGGACCAGTTAGGCTATAGGTCTCGTAATCCACTCATTTCACTTCTGCACATTTCTGCATTAACATAGGAGCTTTTGGGGGACAATTCACATACAAGCCATAACATGCTCTGAAAACAGAAGCTTTAATGTAACTGTGGTACAGCTTGCAGGGGTGCCTCTGAGCAACCTGCCATGGAGTCTGGCTAAGCTGTTTCACCCCTTGTCAATTGCTTTTCTTCATTGAGGTAAATAAACTAAAATAAAGGCCAAATATAAATTTCTAACCTTTAAGCAATCAGAGCCGTCAGATATGGCATAGGCCATTCCTATGGCTGCCCCAACAAATTATCACAAACTTGGTGGTTTAAAACAAACCGAAATTTATTCTCTACCGGTTTGGAGACCAGAAACCTGAAGCAAGGTGTCTACCAGGGAGTGCTTCCTCCAAAGGCTCTAGGGAAGAAACTTTCCTTGTATTTTCCAGTATATAGAGTTAGTAGAGTGTCTTGGCTCATGGCAGCTTCATTCCAATCTCTGCCTCCTTCATCACATGCCCTTTCTCCCCTGGGTCCCTCACGTGTGCATAGCCCCGGATAATTCCTGCCTCCCGTTCCTCAGTAGCAGCAGAAGCAGGAGGGATCCTTCACTCCTTGGGGTTTCTTGGATATTCTGTGCCAGCCGAGAAGTCACTGGACAGAATGCTAGGTCAGAGGCTACCTGTACTTGCCCCAGTACTTCATGGAAAAGCCCTTTCCCAGATTATTTTCTTGCCTCTATTTCAGCGCAGTGATAAGCAGGCTAATAAAGGTGACTTTGGTGATCCGGGAAAGAAGAGTAATAAGAATTTTCATCAATTTCTTTCTGACTCCTACCAGTACCCCTGCTACAATTGCCCATAAATAATAGTATAATATTAAAATTAAAAGACTCTTGGAGAGTTTTAAATTTAAGAGAAATACCAGAAGCACAATAAATAAAACCAAAAGTAATTAATGGGTTATGAGTTAAAGCTACTGAAAATATTATATATATTCACTGGAGTCAAATTTCCTGTTAGGAATGATAATAGGAGAAAGAACAGACTTTGATGTCTTGCCAAAAGCCACCAGTTGTGGGGATCCAAGTCACTGTGATGTGGGCACCTGGCTTACAGATTTCAGAATTCTGTGTGGTTTCCCTCAACCAAATTTCTGAAGGAGCCCGCAGAAAGGGGTTGGGGTGGGAAATGTGTTATCTATAAAAGTAAACCACAAAAATAATTTCCAAGTGCCACTAAAGGCCTCAATTTAGGCTGTAAAAGCCAAGACATTTAGAATAAACTATTGTAACTCCTTGCAAGGGTAGCAGCACACATGGCCAGCAGCATAAGGGACCGGGTGAGTGTGCAAGATATCGCCGTGGGAGGGGCTGGTGAAAGGCGGAGCGGGTAGGCAGGGATGTGAGCGCTGTGGGTTTTAAGGTTTGCTCTGTCCTTTTGGCAACTTTACTTTTGAATCTTAAATTTATTCTCACTCTGTAATTTGAAATGTATTGAGATTTGTCTGTTACATTATTCAAAAATATCTGTGGGTATAAAAAGAAAAAATATATATGTACGTATGTATGTATGTATGTAAAAAGAGTAAGATTCATCTCAGAATGGCAGCCCATTTGATAGATTACATCAAAATCCAATACAAGCCTGGTGCGGTGGTAAACGCCTATAATCCCAGCGGCTCAGGAGGCTGAGGCAGGAAGATGGCAAGTACAAAGCCAGCCTCAGTAACAGTCAGGCGCTAAGCAACTCAGTGAGACCCTGTCTCTAAATAAAATACAAAATAGAGCTGGGGATGTGGCTCAGTGGTCGAGTGCACCTGAGTTCAATCCCCGGTACCACCCACTCCCCCACAAAAAAAGATTGAATACAACTGAAATCAGTGGCTTACTAATGATTAGGAAGATCCAGTTTACTTTTTTCTTTGGTACAGGGGATTGAATCCAGGGGCGCTTAACCACTAAACCACATTGACACATCCCCAGTCCTTTTTAAGATTTTTTTTAGAGACAGGGTGGCATTGAGCTGTTTAGTACCTGGTTTTGAACTATTTTCCTACCTCAGCCTCCTGAGCCACTGGATTACAGGAGTGCACTACCATGATCCTTGATGACAGTTGTTTGAAGCCAAGAATTATTCATACAGGTTTCATCCAGAGATGTCTTTGCTTCAGACTGAAAAGTGGTGTGTTTGAAGAGATAGATGAATGCATATGTTGCTCCATTCCTTATCACAAGAGCAGCATTTCATGTTTTTTGGCTCCTACTGCAAAATGACAGAGGTAGCCAAGGAGTTTTTTCCTACAGGCTGTTGCCTATAGAGAGTGCTTAGAATACCCTGGGACTAAAGAGAAGGAAGGAAAGACTAAAAATAGGTTTGACAATGCAGAGGTTTCATTGTCTTGCGAACCAAATGCTCAGGCAGGTAGACTAGAGGGCTGATTTTCTTCTTCTCTTGGTCAGGATTAAAAAATCCCTGCCTGTGGATTGCAGGATGGCTGTACCAATTCTGGGCAGTCAGTCTGTCTTCACCCAAAGGTGTAAACTGATAAAGAAGACATGTTCCCTCCATGCCCTGCCTTTTAAAAGATAGCTAGTTGTTCTCATGCATCCCACAGTGAATATACCCTTAGTTTTATTGGCCAGATTTACAACTTGTACCAAATTCCCAAACCAATGGAGTTGCCTCCACTAGATTCATCCAAACTCACCTCCTAAAGATGTACAGGACCTCAGCCCTCCCCGAAACACAGGGCTGCCTCATTATGACCAAAACCAAGAGAGAATGTCTGTTGTGGAGGCAACCGTCAGTGTTTGCCCCACAGGGAAAAATATTTAGAAAAAGCTTTCATCAAGAATTCCTTTGGACCAGGGATAGTTAGTATTTTTCTCCTTGTACTTTCTTCATGTCTCTGTCCTAACCAATCTAAAGTGACATCACATTCTGTGAGTGAGGTCAGCCACCTCTCTAATCCAGGGGTCTGCAAAACTTTCCTATAAAGATATCTAAAGCTTTGCAGACCACCCATGTGCCATCTCTGCTACCTCTGCCACCATCCCTGCCTCCTCCTCTCCTGCCTTTCCCCCGTCTTCTCCTTCTTCTTTCTTATCTCATTATTCTTTTGACCTGCTTCTTCCTACCCGTCTCCCTCTTTCACCTCCTCCTTCTGTCTTCTGCCAACTTGTATTAAAAAAAAAAATCTTAAGTTTAAGTCTTGTACAAAAAAAGACTGGGATCCTTTAACTGTGAGCTGGAGTTTGCCAACCTCCATTGTAGAAAACACAGAACAGGGGAAAACACAACTATGATATGAAATGCATGAAATCTCTTGGATCCAGTGGAAGAAAGTGCCACTCACTAGCAGTTTGCTGGGTTCCAGAGTAAGCAGGAGGCTTTCCAGCAGCAGGAAGATCAGTATTGGAGGAAAAGGCCAATGCCATATTGAGGCCAGGGAATTCTGGCTGCCATGATTGTGTGGCCCAATGGTGCTGAGGAAGGCTGGAGAATCTAGGATATATGCCAGCTTTTGAAATCTCAAGATACGTTCCCAGCAATTTTCATGTATTGCCAAGAGTAAGTGTAATAGAGAAAAGTTCATGTTCTCCCTTTTTAATTGAAGCATGTCTTATTCACATTTCTTTATCCAATTTTATATTAAGCTTTCGGCGACTTCCTAACAAGGATTAATCATTTAGCTAATTTAAAAAATCCCATTTATTTTTATTGGAAAGGAAGCAAATGAAAAAATAATAAAAAAACTTGTATTAATGTGTATGTAAGTACAAATATGTATGATCTAAGTCTAGCAGTTAGAAGTAATTAATATATTTCAACAAGACACTTTGCAATTCTACAAAATCCTGACAAATAGATCTTAGAGAAATAAGGGATGTCTTACCATCTTGAATTCAATCTTCTTAGTTAAGGATAGACTGTCTTCATAATGATAAAGAAAGGTAAATCAGAGAGTGCTGGTAATCCATCGTCAGTCTTAATTTGGCCTTAATTCTCCCTCTTTTCTAGTGTTATTGTAGGCAACTAGGGGGATAAAAATCAGCCTTAGGAAGAACCTGGGTACTGTTTGTTAAGTAGTAACTGAAGACCAGCTGAGCCATGTAGCCAGGGCCACAGGATGAAAAGGCGGGGGTGGGGGAGGGTGAGTTCTTGAAGGGGAGCCTCCCAAGCCAGTGGGAAAAATGTCCAGACAACCTGGAGGGCAATAGCATTGCACTTCTTCAGAAGTAACAAGAAAGAAATTTGAAAAATTCCATGAACTGTTCTCCATAATGAGTGGTTTTCATAAATTTCAGATATTAATAAATTAACTTTAAGCCTTGTAATGGAGAAAAACCTATTTCAGGTCTTCTACTAACAGCTGAAGTTTTATAGGAAGTTCAGATGGTATTCCAAGCCAGGTAAGGATTATTTTTATTTTTTAGAATGGCCTAAATTACCAGCCACTCTTAACTCAATATCTACCTGGAGAAGTATGAGGGGGCTAAGGATTTTTTTCTCACTTATTTGTTTGAGGCTTATGGAGAATTTAAGGAAGAAAATTTATTGTAAATCTTATTATTTTCAAATTTCATGTTATTATTTGCTTTGGGGACCATTTTATTTAGAATTATTAATTTGCAACCAAGTTATATTTAGAGAATTAATGATCTCAAAAATGTTAGTAAGTAGAATGGAAAGATGTTACAGATATAATTTATTACATGGAAGAATAAGATACGGATTTTAAGTAATTTACACAAGAAAACTCCTTAGCCTGTTTATAACATTGCTGTACTTTTGCTTTTTTAAAAAAAAAAATTTAAAATTTTCATGCAATATTGGAGATTGAACCTAGAGGTGCTATACCACTGAGCCATATCCTTAGCCCTTTTTTTTTTTTTTAAATTTTGAGAAAAGGTCTCACTAAGTTACCCAGGCTGGCCTTGAGTTTGCAATGTTCTCTGCCTCAGCCTCCCAAGTCTCTGGAGTTACAGGTACGCACCACTGCACCTGATGTGTCCACCCTGCACCTTCTGACTGATGGACCTTGTCGGTGTAGACTTAGGAGACTGGCCTGGAGTCCTCTGTGTCCTCTACTCCATCCCGGCTGCTTTTGACTGTAATATGGTGACATTGATGCATGAAAATTTACCTTCAGAAATAACTGACCACTAGAATTTTCTTCCCTATCTTGATAAGGAGCAAGAATTGTGGGTGAGCTATTAGTGAGTTTTTTTTTTTAATCACATTAGACTACAACTAAGGATATACTATAATTTTCAGAATAACATTGTATAAGTCAAATAAAGAGAAACAGTGTACCTCTTGTGTTTATTTCCTAAATTTGTTTTGTCATAGCTATGTTTACATTATTTTCTTTTCACAAAAAGTAAATTTACTGTATTATCTTGGACGTGTCTACCAACCAAAGATAAATATTTATAATAAACAATTGTGAATGAGTGCTGGCACTCTACAGAATCCTTATGTTATTTCTACTCGGACGTCTATAGCAAGCTGTTGCAACACACACGGAGGATAATGCATGGGAGCGATGGCATCTGTCCAAAGAGGAACGAGGACCTTTTGGCCTTTCCACAATCTACAGTGGTCCATTCTCCAGCATGTCTGGATTCCTGGTGTATCAGCTGATTTCTTCATATGGATACATTCATTGAGTGTCACTAGTTTTTAGGAAGTAAGTTCCATGGGCTAAAATCTATATTGAAGAGGAACAATTGATTTTTCTGGGATTAAATCCAACTAGAGCTTGATAAGGGTTTTCAGTATCTTATTCTTTTTATATGTCTTTTGACTAGAGAAGAGAGAGAAGCAAATAAGCACAGCTGTGATTATGTGGGTGTGTATAAATGTGTGTGTGTGTGTGTGTGTTTCCACAGAACACAGCTATACTTATACCACCATCTCGAGGACCCAGGATGAAGATAGCTGGAGGATGATGAACTATTGTTCATAGAAGTTAAATCTTTTTATACATTGAGGAGATGAAACTATAGGAAAAGCATCGATTCACTTCCCTATTGGCTCTGAGAATAGGATAGACCAGCTCCTCTGTGTGTCCCAGATGCCCATTTTGGTGAAGCTTGAGAAATCTTGTATTTAATAATACCTATTATATAGCAGGCAAAGGCTTTAGAAAGATGAATAAGATGTGGTCTATTGGAAGCCATGGGTATGAAAAAAAGTTTGTAAATCCGTGTGATAAGCAAAATGATATCAGCATAATCAAGGATTTATGAGAAACTCTCCCCAGCCTAGAATGAAGGGTACGTTCTGGAGCTTTCTAAAAAAAATTACATGACAGAGATTTGTTTTAATAAAGAGATGTCAAATTTCTGTGGACAACTAGTTCTAATTAGAACTGTGCTTTTAATAGCATCACTTGTATAAAATGCACATTACTAGGTGTGTTTTTCAGCTGCAATATATGGAAGAATTGTTGTTTGTTTTATTTCTGCCTCTCAATCTTGCTGTGTTGGATGATACTATTGCACAGCCAGTGGTAATATGATCCTGCCTCATTTTTTAAAAAATCAGATTTGAAACCAGGAATCCCTAGTAACTGCAAATAAAGTCATCTTCATAATGCAAGTCAAGATTCTTACTCTATGAGTAAGACTGAAAAAGCCGCTAAATGACTTGTCCAAGGCCACACAGCAAGTGGGTGGCCAAACCGGCTTTAGAAATGAGAAATTTCTGATTCCTGGCCACAAATGAGTGGAGGAGTAAGTAATATTTATTGCTGGCCATGAGAGAAACCTCAAGAGGGCTGAGTGATCATTCAAAAGAGTGGGTATTTCCCTGTACTTCTTTCTATCTCCTAGGATTGAACATTGAGGTGGTTTTTCTACAATGACTGCTCACTGGCTTCACTTTTGCAAGAAGTATTTTTTTTTTCCAGCGTCACTAAACATCCCTGGGAAAGCCTTGTTAGAAAGCACTGAGGGATGTGACATTTTTAAAACTTCGGAAAATATCTAGGTATTTCCAGCTTAACATGATAGCAGGGGAGTGTTGTGGGGGATCTGAAATAGCACCTGACGCAGAGCCCAGGCCTTTGAGAAGGGACCCAGGTTTGTGCTGTTGGCTCAGACATCTGGGAACCCTAGGTCACATAACTTCCTGGGAGTCAGTATTTTCTGTAAGATGTAGGGGGTTAGAAGTGTCTGATTTCAGTGTTACAAATTCTTTGGTGGTTATCAGATAGAAAAAGTATTCACTTTTGGCCAAGCTATAGCTCTCCTTAGCCTGGATATAACCAGTGAGTCTTTCCTGCATCAATGTTATAGAATCAATTTAGAGAGACATTGACTGCTACTTCTTCTTCTGTGTATATTTTATTTAGAGACAGGGTCTCACTGAATTGCTTAGCACCTTGCTTTTGCTAAGGCTGGATTTGAACTTGCGATCCTCTTGCCTCAGCCTCCAGAGCTGCTGGGATTAGTAGGTGTGCACCAATGCACCCGGTTCACTGCTTAATGAAAAAGAGCTTGTATCGGCATGACTCATCTTACTACTAGAAAGTGATTTCTTAAACCATAGGTGTGTATTTTAGTTGTAAACTGCCTGCTTAATGTTAATTCTTCTTTATGTTATATACAAACTGCAATGCTTAATGGAAATTTTATGTCATGTTTCGATGAGGGTGTGCTGAGTCTTGGAGTAGAGTAGAAGTGGGAGGTTCAGATAGGATCCTTGTGATCGTACCAGAGAAATAATCATTATTGGAATTAAAAAAATAGAAACTACGAGATCTACTTCTAAATGAGACAATGATGTAGAATGAAATGGGAAACTTTCAAAGACACCATCCAGTCGTCAATACAGAAGTCAGAAACTGTAGAAAAATTTTATCAATTGAGATGAAACTGCTCTACAATAATAAGTGGTAGAGTCTATTGGTTTTCCAATGTTCTTATTTAAAAGGAATGGGTAGGAAAAAAGGGGGTGAGTAGGAGGCAGCCACTCCCTGCCCTGAAATGCATCCCTTTTATCCATTTAATCTTTACAACAATGCAATTGTTATTACTGTTATTACTATTATTACTATTGTTGTTGTTGCTGTTATTATTATTATTATTATTATTATTATTATTATTATTTTGTCCTAACATAGCGGACGCTGAGACCCAGGGAGTCCAGGAGATTTGCCCAGGACTGTTCAGTTAGAAGGTAGTGAGGAAAGAATTCAAATGTGGGTCTGCCTGACTTCCAAGCTCTGGCTCCTTCTGCTCAATTCCTTGCCCCACTCTGAGTCCCCTGCCCTTGCACTTGGAGAGCCTGTGCCAAATGCGAGCTAAGATCCAGATGAAGTTATTTCAGCCTATTCCCCCCACCCCGCCCCCATTTAGAAGCCAACCTTTTCTGCTTGCTTCTTCTGTCAAGGCTGTGTCTCCCTCAGATTGTTAGGCTGCGAAAGGACCACCCCTGATATGTTGACAAGAAATAAGCTTCTAATTTGCAACACTTCTTTATATGGCTTGTCAGCTCGGAGCTCCTACCAGAGAAGGATTTCACAACAGGCCTGGCCACCTTATTGCATTCCAGGCAGAGCCAAGGCTGTCCCAGGCTGTGATACTTGGAAGCCCTTACAGTGACAAGATCCTTGCCCTCTGGTTTAATGCCACCCATATTTATTCTTTCCCTCTTCTTTTTTTTCCCCCTCCACTTCAAAGAAGTCTTATTATCTTCCGTCATACACCAGGGATCTTGTGGCTTTGAGTTATAAAATAAAATAAATCACAATATTATCAGTTTATTGTTCTAGTTCACCCACTTACGCACACATTAAACAATACAAAGGGTCAATTTGGGCATTTCAGGTGGGTGTCATCCGGCCAACTATGAAAGGAATTTTATATTTGGTTCATGTCCCGGAGACTGATTTGTGAAACGGGGAAGAATTTTGTCTCTCAGCTTGAATGAGAGGTTTTGTTCTCTCCTTCTGCCCCTCCGAGGACTCCTGCTTCTCCTGTAAACCATCCAGTATGTGCCTGAAAAAGCTTAAGAGGGTCCGCAGGGGTGGGAGACTTTTCATCAGAATTTATGACTGTTCAAAGCCTCCATAGAGGCTTTCATTTAACACTGGCCTTTGTATTTCTATCCATGAAAATTGTTCATACCATGACCAATCTGATACATTGTCAGTGTTCTTCATGGAATATTCCAGACAAGACCACAGTAAACCAACTCCTCAGTGGGAGGAAAAGGGGAAGATATTGGGGGCATCCAAAAACTATAGTTTGCTTTAATACTCTGTGGCATTTTCCATCCAGGTCAGAGATCCCTTAGGCCAGGACTAATGGAAACTCTGTTTTGACAGTTAAAAGAATAACTTGGATAGATGGTCCCCCACCATGTGGATTCTGACCATGAACCAAATTTTCAATTAGACTCAAGGAAAAGGGTGTAGATCTAAAATGTACAGTCTTTTGTCTGCGTGGAAAACCCAGCATCTGTCAATCATAATAGCCTATCTAAACTATTATACATGTATTTTTCTCTCATTTAACAAAAATCTTTCTTAGTATCCATTAGAGCTGTGTTCTAAGAAGAGAGAATTGTATATCCTCGCACGCTCTTTATAATTTTGTGATTTAAAACATCTTGATGTGCGTTAAAGACACACATGCATTCCACAATTGCCATCAATAGTATTTAAATCAATCCCAAATACAAAAGAAGGCAGGAAGAAAAAAAAGAAAGTTCTTAGGAATGGATAATTAAGCCAAAGAAGAACTGGTTGTACATTAATCTTAAAATACAATTTCTGTAAATTAGTGTTAGATGAACAAAAGCTTACAGTTTAGGATTTGAATTGAGAGCTGTGGGGACTGCCACTTGGAATATGTAGTCACTTCCAGCAAATACACTGAGGCTACAATTCTAATGACTTAAAGGCTGACAATAAAACCTTGAAAAAAATCTGCATTTTAAAAGCAAGCACTGTAAATCACGCACTAAAGGGGGTAATGTGAACAAGAACTGGAATGTGGAGCCAGGCAGGGCAGGGGCATTATTTGTTTCAGGGTTTGCAAGTATCAGCTGTAACTGGAGGGTCCCGAGAATGCATCCTTTGAGTTGACAGCTTGTGTCCTGACCCTGTGTTTAGAAGATCCTTTGGGGACCTACCCTCCCAGCACCCTAAAAGAAATTTGTTTCTATTGCCCCAGTTGCATGGGGAGTTGGTTGGTAATTTATGTTATGTCTGTTCTGATAAAGGGCCTTGGACTTTGTAAAAGTCTTCCCTGTCCCTTCACCACCTCCAATCAACTTGCTAACTCTTGCCAACTGGAAAAAAGGAAAATCATTCTGTACCACCCATAGCAGCTCCCTTTCCTGTGTGGCAACATTTATCTCTACCCTGGGAGGATCAATGTGCTGCACTGGGCCAGGGCTGCATCTTGACTTTTTTTTTTTTTTTTTTTTTTTGCCTAGTGCTGAGTATAGTGTCCACACAGAAAAGCTTGAAATGGATACAAAATCTCACAACTTTTGATAGAAATTGTCAAATGTTGTCTGATAAGGTGTTCAAGAGTGGCATGAAAAACAGTATTACTTAAAACACACACACACACACACACACACACACACACGACACACTCACACACACACACACACAAAAACTTTGCTCACATACTGAGGGTAAGGGGATAATATTATCTTATTTCTATTTACCAGGGCTGCATGTTTTTAAATACATTTGTTGTTGATTTCTTTCTGAGTGAATTTCCTATCCTTTTTCTTAGTTTTTTTTTTTTTTTTTTTGTATGCTTGGCCATCAATTACTTGTTGACTTTACCTAGGTTGGGCAATGCTTGTACCTTGTTTATTGCTTCATGGAAAATGGTTGTTATGGCTGCCTTTGGCCTTGATGGGTGATCTAGCTCATGTGGGGACTGCCACTTAGAATATGTAGTCAATTGGAAAAAAAAATAATAAAATATATATATATATATATATATATATATATATATATATATATATATATATATATATATCAGCAAGTATGGAACCACACAACTCAAAGATATCAAAGGTGGAAATACACATTCTTTTCCTATCCTTCATATATTTTGTGATACACCATCCAATCACAAAAAACTTTCTTTAAATGGCCCTCAGTGGAGGAAATATTAAAAAACATCGTGGTCAATTAGATATTTTTTTTCTGGCATTAATATCTCTAGTTCACAAAAGCAACCTATCTTGATTTTATGAAGCAAATTTCCCCTGTGTTATATCATAAGACCATTTTGGGTGGGGAGTACTGGGGATTGAACTCAGGGACACTGGACCACTGAGTCACATCCCAGCCCTATTTTGTATTTTATTTAGATACAGGCTGTCACTGAGTTGCTTAGTGCCTTAATAAGTTGCTGATGCTGGTTTTGAACTCTCGATCCTCCTGCCTTAGCTGAGGTTAAAGCATTTGACAAAATATGGCACCCCTTCATGTTCAAAATGCTAGAAAAACTAGGGATATCAGGAACATACCTCAACATTGTAAGGCTATCTATGCTAAGCCCCAGGCCAACATCATTCTAAATGGAGAAAAAGTGAAAGCATTCCCTTTAAAATCCGGAACAATACAGGGATGCCCTCTTCCTCCACTTCTATTTAAGATAGTTCTTGAAACTCCAGCCAGAGCATTCAGACAGACAAAAGAAATTAAAGGGATACGGATAGGAAGAGAAGAACTCAAATTATCACTATTTGTAGACGATACGATTCTACACCTAGAAGACTCAAAACATTCCACCAGAATCTTCTAGAACTAATAAATGAATTCAGCAAAGTAGCTGGATATAAAATCAACACCCATAAGTCAAAGGCATTTCTGTACATCAGTGACAAATCCTCAGAAAGAGAAACTAGGAAACCCACCCCCTTTACAATAGCCTCAAAAAAAAAAAAAAAAAAAAAACAGAAACAAAACTTGGGAATCAAATAAATGAAATACGTAAAAATACCTCTACAATGAAAACTACAGCACACTAAAGAAAGAAATTAAAGAAGACCTTAGAAGATGGAAAGATCTACCCTGTTCTTGGATAGGCAGAATTACACTGTCAAAATGACCATACTACCAAAAGCACTATACAGATTAAATGCAATCCCCATCAAAATCCCAATGACATTCCTCATAAAAATAGAAAAATAAGAAAATCTGGAAAAATAAGAGACCAAGAATAGCCAAAGCAATCCTTAGCAAGAAGAGTGAAGCTGGTGGCATTACTATTCCAGACCTTGAACTATACTACATACTACAGAGCAATACTAACAAAAACAGCATGGTATTGGCACCAAAATAGACCCGTAGACCAATGGTACAGAATAGAGGACACAGAGACTACCCCTACGGCTTAATTAACCCTACGGCTTAATTTATGTTTTAAAAGTCCAGTTCTAGGCTAGGTGCAGTGGCACACATCTGTAACGACTTGGGAGGCTGAGGCAAAGAGGATCAAAGTTCAAGGGCAGCCTGAGCAACATAGTGAAACCCAGTCTCAAAAAATAAAAGGGCTGAAACTCTAGGTCAGTGGTAAAGTGCCCCTGGGCTAAAATAAAAGACCAATTCTAGACTATATGTTACAGAATTAAAAATATGAATCTATAAATATATTTATAGAAGGATGGTCATTATTAGATTATTTGTGTTAGCCAAAAAATTGGTAACTGCATATTAATAATATAGTTGTTTAATGAACTATAATACATGTGTTTTATGGAATACTATTCAGTTATTTAAAACAACAAAGCAAGATTATGTATCTTGACTTGCAAAGGTATTTATTGTTTATTATAGAAGAAAAAAATAAATTGCAGCCCACTATGTTGGGAAAAAAATATTTGTATTTCTGAATAAATGTAGAAAAAAAAAGGGGGAAAATTCATGCTGTTATGACTATCTGTGAATAATGCATATTTACAAATAATGACACAAATTTGACTGAGAAATTTCATTCAAACATGAAGACATTTTACAATTTGTTTTAATATTTTTACACATAAATAGGAAAAAAAAAAAGAAAAAAGAAAGAAACTTAAAAAGAAAGTTCCCTGCCACTAGAACTAATTTGATGTGCATCTTTTAGTTCTTGTCCAGTTACCTGAGATTAGGTGATTTCTTCAGAATGGATTCAAGAAACATTGAAGCCACACCTTCTGGAAGCGTTAACTAACTATTTTTTGCAAGCCCTCCCTAAAACTTGTATGAGGCACAAGTAGAGTTCTGGTGGGATGATTCCATATCTATTTCTCTCCAAAATTAAGGGAGAAAAACACTTTCGACACTAGTTCACCAGCACCAAAGGCAGTCATTTCCATATTGCTCCCAGCTTACTCGTGGTAATGGGCATGTTCTGGGTTTTGGCTGCTCAGTAGGCAACATTCTTCCTTGTTTAGAGGAATCCTTCATTTTGTGAATCTTGAAGGGTAGAACCCTTTACCTCCTCTTCTGAGAAACATGAACTAGAGCCACCCTGTGTAAGGAGGAACCTCAGCAGACCTCTCTCCAGGCTTATGGCCACAGCAGGTTGCTTAAATTCTCTCGGCCTCAGACTCCTCAGCCATAAACTAGAGAGAACGAGAGAGTTCCCACCTCACAGGGCTGGTGTGAGGCTTCACTGAGTGACCCAGATGTTCCAGACACAGCAATGTCACATGATCACTATCCTCCCAAGCCTAGCACTGAGGCATCTGCATGGTATGCCAGAGTTGAATTGAGGGGACAGAGTGTCCTCAAAGTCATTCTCTCCGCCGACACCTCGGGCACAATGCTTGCCTAGAATGATTGTCTTATCCGTAAGATTTCAGGCTTTAAGAAAAGAATTTTCTATAAATGGTACATTCACCAGGTTTAAATACTCCATTGTTCTACATGACTTAGTGGAAAAAGTGCAACTCTCTGTCCACACTGTATCCCCATGTTGCACTCCCCAGCGGTGACCCCTTTTCAACTCTTGTTAAAAAACGTGCTTAGATGTCCACTTCTTGACTTTGAAGTTGAAGTGTTCCTACCAGGGAAAATGAAAACTGCGCTCTTTTCACCCATTCTGCTCACCACAGCTCCCACATTTTCCCAGCCTCCAAATGTAGTTATATTTTTGGGTTATGTCAACATTGCATGTGTAAATTATAATGACCATGTAAATATTTTCATTGTTGATCCATGGTATATACTATGACTACTTCCTGTTTTTTATTCTTGCAAAACTTTGTGTCCCCAAGTTCATTAACTGTCAAGTTTTCTCAGTCCCTTGTTTTTCCTGTATATTTATCATTAATTCATTCTCAAAATTCTTCCTAATTTTCTAAGCCTCCTCTCAATATATGCAAGCATTATGATTCACGAACTGCTTCTTTTGACTTGATTTAATCAGAATAGGTGTCTTCTTCCTGAACCATTCTCACACTGGATTTCCTCCACATCATCTTGGGATTTCTCTTTCACTTTCTTTTAAGTTCCCTGGATTTCTTATTTTCTTTCTTTTTTTTTGAGGTGGGGACACTAGGGATTTAATCCAAGGGTGCTCTAGCTCTGAGCTACACCCACCATCCCTTTGTATTTTATTTTCTGACAGGATCTCACTAAGTTGCCGAGATTGGCCTCCAACTTGTGATCCTTTGGCCTTAGCCTCCTGATGGGATTATGGGCATGTGCCACCAGGCTCTATTGGCCTTATTTCCTTTTACATTTACACTCTGTGGTAAAGCACCGCACCCAGTAACTTCCTTAAAAAATAAGTGGGTAGAAACAAACCTGAAATCTTATGTCTAAAATTTTTTTCATTGTACCTCACATTAAAATTGACAATTTAGAAATATATAGAATAATTTTTCTCTTAGTCTTGAAACATTGCTCCTTGGACTTTTGCTGCCCACGTTTTTTTTTTTTTTGAAAAATGATGGGGTTACCTTGATACCTTAGCCAGACAGACACTTCATAAGAAAAAAACTATAAACCACTTCTCTCATAAATAGTAATGTAAATATCTTCAATGACATATTAGCAAACTGATCTGACAACATCTAAAAAGATTAAATACTATAACTGGGCACTATCCCTGGAATGTACAGATTAATCTATGTGATATATCACATTAGCATAATGACCATCTTGACTGAGGTGGAAAAGCTTTTGATAAAGTCCAACATCCTTTTCTCATTAAAAACTTTCAATAGTTTAGGTATAGAAGGAACATTTCTTAACATGCTCAAGGCAATTGTGAAAAATTTACCACTATGCCGGGCACAGTAGGATGGGCCTGTAATCTCAGCAGCTCTATGTGTCCCATAATAACTGTTGTTTACCTTAAATATGCGCTCTACAGTTTATTTAAAAGGGAAAAGCACTGTGTCTTATTTCTGATCCTTTTCTGTTGGACCTGCTCGATGCCCTGCCCCAGTCCACAGAAGCTCTGGCCCGGGTGTTCTATTTTCTCCCATTTGCCAAGCATGCAGTGGGCCCTTTGAATCAGAAATCTGCTGCCTGTCAGGTTTTGAATTTTCAGGAAATTAAGTTTTTTCTTTGATGATTTGTTTTTCTAGATGTTCTCTGTTCTATTTTTTCCAGAATTCCTATTGTTCAGTTATTGGATCTCTGTACCTACCTTTTAAATTTGTGACCTCTTCTCTGTTTCATCTATTTATTTCACATTAGTCCTGTTTGTTTGTTCAGGTATAATTTATGTGCAATAAAGTACACCTTCTACACATACAGATTAGGAGAGTCTTGACAAATGTGTACAAATAATCACCACCTAATTAAAATATGAGTGTGTTGTGTCTACCCTTTTCAGTTAGCTCAATGAGTGTATCAGGAATACATTTATTTTCATTATTAAATAGTATTATTCTATTGTAGAGATGCGCCACATTTAGCTTAGTTATTTACTAGCCTACAGATATGTCAGTAATTTCTCTTTTTTTAGCTAATATAAATAAAGGTGCTGTAAACACTGGCATGCAGGCTTCTGGGTAAACATATGTTTTCATTTCTACTGAGTAAATACTGAAGAGAGGAAATGGTGGGTCATATGGTAAGAATAAATTTTGCATACATGTGTGTGTGTGTGTGTAAAATAAAGATATTGTATCTATCTGCAACTAAAAATATATTTTTTTAAAAAAAATTTTGTCTTTTGTACCAATCTAGGAAAACTTTACCAAACCCTACTTCATCTGAATTTTCTCCTAAGTTTTTTTTCCTGAAAGTTTTCCAATTTCTGGCTTTATGTTTAGGTCTATAATCATCATTAGAGTTAATTTTTGTATAGAACAGGTGGTAATGTTTGAGACTGATTTTTTTGCATATGAATATTTAGTCTCCAGCACTCCTTGTTGAAGGGTTTCCTCTCTGAATTACCCTGACACTGCTAAAAACCTCAGTTTGTCATGTACAGGTAAGTCTGCTCCCAAACCCTCTGCTCTATTTCTTTTATCTGTATGTCTGTTTTTATGCTGATACCGTTCCTTCTTATTTACTTAGCTTTATAGTAAATCTTGAAATTATATATTATGAGTGCTTCAACTTTTCTTTACTTTTTCAAAATTGTTTTGGGTCTTCTCAATGTTTTCATTTTCATATACATTTTAGATTCAACTTGTTGATTTCTAAATAACAGGTGAATTTTGATTGGCGTTGTGTAAAATCTGTAATATGAACAAAATCAACATTTGAACAATATTCACTCTTTTGATCTATTAACATGATATTTCTCCTCATATATTTAGGTATTTAAAAATATTTTTCTAATATAGTCATGCAAACTACACATTTCCCTTTTAACACTTTTTTGGTTGAATACCATAAATTTTGATATTTTGTACTTTCAACATTCAGTTCCAATTATAATCCCATTCTCTTAACATTTCTTCTTTAATTAAAAGTTATCTTAAAGTATGTTGCTTAAATTCTGAATATTTGGGAATTTTTTTTAGCTCTTTAAATTACTGATTTCTGATTTAATTCCATTGAAAGCAAAGGGCATACTTTGTAAAAGTTTATTTAAAAATATGTTAAAGTTCATTTTGATCTATCTTGGTGAATATACTTAAAAAGAACGTGTATTCTTCATAGACTTTGGTTGGAGTGTTCTGTATATATTAATTAGGGCAAATTGCTTAATGATATTGTTAGTCTTCTGTGTCCTTATTGATATTTTCGTCTGTTTGTTTTATTAATTTCTGAGAGAAGATTGTTGAAATTCCCAGCTATAGTGTGGATTTATTTTGCCTTTGCTTCTATCACATCTTTCTTTGTGTATCTGGGAGCTCTGAGATTAGCTGTACATGTTAAGTTCTCTTGATATATCAACCTCCTTCTTCTTTTTCCATGGTGATACAACCTCTATGAAGCTTATTTATCTAATAGAGTAAATCAGTTTTCTTCTCCTTATTCTTTGTATAGTATCTTCCTCTGTTTAATTTTCAACGTATCTTTATTTCTACATTTAAAATAAATCTTATTGCATTTCAACAGGTAGTTTAAACATCTGCCTTTCAACAAGATTTTTTTTTTGCAGAGACACAGGCTTTATATTGTTCATCTTTATGTGGCCCTGTGATATGTCTCTCACATAATCGGTCTCCAAAATAAAATGAAGGTCCAGAATGGCAGCGATGAGATGATCACAGTGGACAGTTAGTGTCAAGCTATGTGATGTCACTGACTGTACACAAGGTTAGTTTAGTGATTACTTTCCTTGAAAACTTACATATGAGGCATTTGGTTATGACCAGAGCACTTTTGAGAATACTGGTGGAGGGAGTATATTTGCCTTTGCACATTGAAAGACTTAGTTTCTATCCTAAATGCCTCCATTTTGTTTTCTCAGTTGTTTAAAACAGGCTTGTATGATTTTTTTTTTCAATTTCAGACCCCAAAGATTGTTACAAATAAAATAAAATTTATTTCTGTATATTGCAAAAAAATGTCTCTTAGGGTTTTGTAAAGGGGATTGAGGGGGAAATTATGCATTAATAACTTTGGGGAAAATACAAAAACATAAAATGCACAAAATAGGACATTTGGAATCTTATCTCCACTCCAGTTCCCCCCCCCCCATAATAAAATTAAATACTTTTTAAGGTTATGACGACTGTAAGAAATGTATTCTGTATAACCTTCCTATCTCTTCTGAGTGGGAGAGGAATAGTTTAAATGACAAAGATCTATAAATTATCTAGGTTTCTTAAAAGGCAGAAATATTTTCAAAAATTATTTGATAATAACTAGATTTAAAGCAATTAGCAATGAATCATATATCCTATGCATAAGGAAATAAAATGCAAAAAAAAGTATTTGCCAGATAGTCACATGATTGAAAATTAACTTTTGAAAACATAGGCTGATGATATGCAGTGGTTAATTTATCATTATAGCCCAGGGATATACAGGGGTGTATACATGCCAACCATATGTAAGCGTGCAGTCAACAGCCATGCTGAGTTGTTATGAGCAGAGAAAATTTCTTGTAGTCAGGTTGTATCTGAGAAGCTGTGCAGGCTAGCATTCATGACAATCAAAAATTTATTACTACCTAGCATCTAGCCTTGAGACCAGCAGGCTTTGCATGTTGATTTTATGTGCACTCTAAGAGCTGACCTTCTTTAGAAAAAATTAATGAGCCTCATTTTGAAGCCAGGATACCCATTAACTAATTGACAATGATAGTGATAGCCGTTGCAGTACCTTAAGTCCATTTTCTTCCGGTGGTCAAATTTAATTAGAAACCAAATTATAACCTGAAATTATTTTACACTGAGAAATTGCCCTTTTGTGGACTAGAAATATCACAAATCAGACCAGAATTTCTGGTTATACTACAGACTGAGTCGCATCGACCCTCTCTTTCATTCTAAGAACATAGAAATAATTGATACAACAGAAGAAGAATAGAAGCAGTACACAACCAATCACAAAAGAAAGAGAAACATCCAGATGTCAGTAACAAATAGGGAATTCAGTGCCAGAATAGTGGACATGGGATCAGACACAATGAAGACTCAAGGCATCCTGCTCAAATATTTACGTGAGAACTGATCTGGGACCTCTGGGGTCCCAGCAGACTGGGAACACCCTCACCAGCCTTGGAGCACAGGACTCCCACTGAATAGAAACCACAACTGTGCTCAGGATTGCTCACAGCAGAAGGCACAAGTCACTTGAGAAAACAACAAAAACAAGTTTATGCGACCATATAAACAAATGGCAAAAATAGTACCTTTAAACTAATTTAAGAGATTAAAGAAATATGGGGGGAAATGATAACTATTTTAGGGACACCTGACTGAAAAAAATTAACTGGTTAGAAAATACTGAGTATTTGTGAGAATATAAAGCCCTGAGAATACTGATATTCTGCTGTTGAGCATTTAAAACTGAAGAGCTGTTTAGAAAACAATGCTGTGTTACCTAGTTTACAGATAAGTACCCACAGCTCAGGAGTCCACGTCTAGGAATGTATTCTAGAAGAACTCTTGTGTTGGTTCATTAGAAGGCAAATGAAATCATGCTTAGAGCAGGGTTGTTTGTAACAGCAAATCCTAAGAACAGCCAAATACATACCAATGGGGGAAGAGAAGGATCAATTACATTGTGAAAATGGAACGAAAAACCCACAGCAATAGAAATGAATGAACAATACAAATATGTATTTAGTCTTCATATCACTTCCAAAAAAAGGGGAGTATAAATTGTGTAAAGAACTTTAGATCATTCTATAAGACTGATGTTCTCTCTTCTGTCAAAGTGAAGCCTGTAGGCTGTTTCCTAATATGTAATAAAAACGTGTTTGCTGTAATCTAAAACCTAAATTTCATAGTGTGTAGTTAGGTGAAGCTATTTTTTAAAATTCTAATTTGTTATATATGACAGCAGAATGCATTTCAATTCATATTACACATACAGAGCACAGTCATTTCTCTAGCTGTATACAAAGTAAATTCACAACATTCGTGTTTTCATACATGTACTTAGGGTAATGTCCATTTCCTTCCACCATCTTTTTACCCACGTTTCTACCCTTCCCTTCCCACCTCTTTGCCCTATCTAGAGTTCATCTATTCCTCCTATGCTCCCCGTCCCAACCCCACTATGAATCAGCCTCCTCATATCAGAGAAAACATTCAGCATTTGGTTTTTTGGGATTGATTAACTTAGCATTGTCTTCTCCAATTCTATTTATTTACCTGCAAATGCCATGATTTTATTCTCTTTTATTGCTGAGTAATATTCCATTGTATATATATACCATAGTTTCTTTATCCATTCATCTACTGAAGGGCATCTAGGCTGGTTCCACAGTTCGGCTATTGTGAATTGTGCTGCTATAAACATTGATGTGCATGTGTCCCTGTAGTATGCTGTTTTTAAGTCCTTTGGGTATAGACCGAGGAGAGGGATAGCTGGGTCAAATGGTGATTCCATTCCCAGATTTCAAGGAATCTCTATACTGTTTTCCATATTGGCTGCACCATTTTGCAGTCCCACTAGCAATGTATGAGTGTGCCTTTCTTCCCCAGATCCTCCTCACCAACACTTATTGTTTGTGTTCTCAATAGCTGCTATTCTGACTGGAGTGAGATGAAATCTTAAAGTAGTTTTGATGTGCATTTCTCTAGTTGCTAGAGATGTTGAACACTTTTTTCATATATTTGTTGATTGATTGATTGTAAATCATCTCTGAGAGGTGTCTGTTCAGATCCTTGGTCCATTTATTGGTTGGGCTATTTGCAAAATGAAATTAAACTCCTATCTCTCACCATGCACAGAAATTAATTCAAAGTGGATCAAGGACCTAGGAATTAAACTAGAGACCCTGTGTCTAATAAAAGAAAAAGTAGGCCCAAATATCCATCTTGTTGGATCAGGCCCCAACTTCCTTAATAATACTTCTATAGTATAAGAATTAAAATCAAGAATCAACAAATGGGATGGATTCAAACTTAAAAGTTTCTTCTCAGCAAAAGAAACAATCAGTGGGTAAATAGAGAGCCTAAATCCTGGGAGCAAATTTTTACTACATGCTCATCAGACAGAGCATTAATTTCTAGGGTATATAAAGAACTCAAAAGGTGAAGCTATTTTTAAGTTACAAAACCATATGGTTAAAAATGTACCCATTCTGGGAGCTGGGACTTAGCTCAGTGGCAGAGCACTTGCCTAGCATATATGAGGCACTGGTTTCAATCCTCAGAACTGCATAAAAATAAATAAATAAAATAAAGGCATTCTGTCCATCTACAACTACAAAAATAATAAAAAAATGTTATAAACTTATTTAAAAAAAATGTACTCATTCTGAGTACCCCCCCCCCAACAAATCTTCCTTTGTGCTGCTGTTGCAATCATAATGCCTAGAGTGTACTAGGTGATCTAATTGTAACTATAGCCCTTCCCTTTGCTCTCCCCAATTTTAAATTAGCCTAGTGTGTAGATGGTAACCCTGAACTCTTCCTATCAGAGTAAAGGGCAGCATTGTGTTAGGGATAAACACCTGGGCAGACTCCCCACGCAGTGTGCTTGCTTGCCAGATATTTTGGTAGCATACCCATCTGCAGAAGTAAAATTTGATTGGATCAGAAACTTTTGAGCATGTGTCTGATTCCTTGCAGCACCCCAATATTTCAAACAACCTCAATTTATTTTTTTATTGTTTTGCAAATTTTGACGCCATGAAAGTGCATTAACACAACATTGACTTTGTAAGTACTGTGCAGTTACTTAATGACACTTCCTCAATAAAGGAAAAGTTGTCCTTTCTTCTATCTGCATTTGTGAAAGATAAAATTTCTCAAGATATTGGCCTTTGGGGCAACCTCATAGGCTCTGATGCCCCTTTGCAATTTTTGCTCAATCTCGTGGAAAGACTTTTCTTATCTGTAATGGTTAATTTGTTTTTTTTTATTGGTTGTTCAAAACATTACAAAGCTCTTGACATATCATATTTCATACATTAGATTCAAGTGGGTTATGAACTCCCATTTTTACCCCAAATACAGATTGCAGAATCACATCGGTTACACATCCACATTTTTACATAATGCCATATTAGTAACTGTTGTATTCTGCTACCCTTCCTATCCTCTACTATCCCGCCTCCCCTCCCCTCCCCTCCCATCTTCTCTCTCTACCCCATCTACTGTAATTCATTTCTCTCCTTGTTTTTTTCCCATTCCCCTCACAATCTCTTATATGTAATTTTGTATAACAATGAGGGTCTCCTTCCATTTCCATGCAATTTCCCTTTTCTCTCCCTTTCCCTCCCACCTCATGTCTCTGTTTAATGTTAATCTTTTCCTCCTGCTCTTCCTCCCTGCTCTGTTCTTAGTTGCTCTCATTATGTCAAAGAAGACATTTGGCATTTGTTTTTTAGGGATTGGCTAGCTTCACTTAGCATAATCTACTCTAATGCCATCCATTTCCCTGCAAATTCCATGATTTTGTCATTTTTTAGAGCAGAGTAATACTCCATTGTGTATAAATGCCACATTTTTTTTATCCATTCATCTATTGAAGGGCATCTGGGTTGGTTCCACAGTCTAGCTATTGTGAATTGTGCTGCTATGAACATCGATGTGGCAGTATCCCTGTAATACGCTCTTTTAAGGTCTTCAGGGAATAGTCCAAGAAGGGCAATAGCTGGGTCAAATGGTGGTTCCATTCCCAGCTTTCCCAGGAATCTCCATACTACTTTCCAAATTGGCCGCACCAATTTGCAGTCCCACCAGCAATGTAATGGTTAATTTGTATTGTCAACTTGATTAGATTAAGATATTCTGATGATTAAGAGGCTTGTGAGTTTATCAGTGAGGGTGGGATAGCCAACTGAAATGGAGACCCTCCCTAAGCATGAGCAGCACCATCCAATAGGAAGATGGCTTGGATGGAATAAAAGTTGGAAGAACAAGGGAGCAGCTACAAGCTCAATCTTCTTGAATGGGTCCTTGATTGCTGCTGTGATTGTCTGAGGATATGGGACTCTTGCTTCCTCACTCTGGTGGACTCTGCCAGTGAGTCTGCAGAAGCCTTTGGTCTCATACTGGGGCTTCAGCCTCTTGAACTACACAGCTGGTTCTTCTAGCTTTCCAGCCTGCCCATGGCCATTGTGGACTGTCCAGCTTCTGGTCGAATAAGCCAACCTAATAATTCCCTTTTTATAATTATACTTCCTGTTGATTCTGTTTCTCTAGAGAACCCTGGCTAATACATTAGCCATCATGGTATTTCAGATGACTGCACCTGTAAAGACATGAGCACCCAATCAGCAGCCATAGTGATACATGTTCATATATTCTGCTTTTTTTTTATTATTGGTTGTTCAAAACATTACAAAGCTCTTGACATATCATATTTCATACATTTGATTCAAGTGGGTTATGAACTCCCATTTTTGCCCCGTATACACATTGCAGAGTCACACTTTTTTACATATTGCCATACTAGTGTCTGTTGTATTCTGCTGCCTTTCCTATCCTCTACTATCCCCCCTCCCCTCCCCTCCCCTCCCATCTTCTCTCTCTACCCCACCTACTGTCATTAATTTCTCTCCCTTGTTTTTTTTCCCTTTCCCCTCACTTCCTCTTATATGTAATTTTGTATAACAATGAGGGTCTCCTTCCATTTCCATGCAATTTCCCTTCTCTCTCCCTTTCCCTCCCACCTCTCGTCCCTGTTTAATGGTAATCTTCTTCTCATGCTCTTCCTCCCTGCTCTGTTATATTCTGCTTTTGGATCTATTTCTTTTTTGAATATGGTTTGTCTATATAATTGTCATTTACATGTTAACTGTTGTTACTATACCTGAGTATGCTTGCAAAGATATTGTTATAGTTCAAGCTTGGTCCCAGGGTTTCATAACCTGACTTCCAGACCACTCACGTATAATCCAATCAAGCCTTTATTGAAGCACACCGGTGGCGGCTGACCAGAACATAAAGCTGTTCCCCTGATCAGCCCCGAACAATTGCAAGGGCACTCCTTATAAGCCTGAAAACCGCAAAAGGGATGTTCCGGGGTCTAGCCAATGCAAGCAAGCCAGGTTACAGAAGCGGGACAGTGCAGTCAAGCGGAGGGAAGCCTAACCAATCACAGTTAGCCCAGTCACCCCAGTTACAGAAACAGAGCCCCGTTACCCTAGTTACAGAAACAATACCCCATTAGGTAGTTCTGTGTTCTTAAAGGTTTCTCTAGCAAAAGGAAAAGAACATCTTGCTCCAGTCATGACCCTTCTACTTGGCATGGTTGTTTTAACAGGATGAAGTCATAAAACAAAATGGAGTCACATTTGCTTCTACTATCACAATATGTCTTATTATTATTACCCAGTTTATTGTGTAAAGTGACCTATTCAGTGTTATATGACGTTTTTACATGTTTCTGAATCTCCTTTGAAAAATCTTGAATGCCTTTTAAATAATCTGTAAGTTATTTTTCCAGAGTTATATGTTAAAATTTTTAAACTTTAGGAACTGTAGATTTAAGGAAATTTTATCCTTCAGGATTTAAGCATTTAGGATTATGGCATTTGTGTCTGTGTCTTTGGGGATTATGGTACAAACACCTCTTTTCACATCATGTAATATCTCTTTTTGTTTCTAGTAATTTGCTTTGCTTTGAACCCTACTTCATGATATTAATACTTAATGATATTAATATAGCTACCCAACCTTTATAAAAATTGATATTTTCATAGCACATTTTCTATTCTTTAATTCCCACCAGTGCTATTAAATTCGAATTGAGTTTCTTATAAGTGGCATTTCTTATAAGTTGTATGATTTTATTTAATCCACCATATAAATCTTGTTTTTTGGTGTATTTAGACCATTACATGTAACTATTAATATATTAATGCTTGAAGTCAGATTTTAATTATGTTTTCTACTTGTTTCTTCTGGGTTTTGTTCCTTTCCTTGGCTTCCTAGGAGTTAATTGAACATTTTAAAATTTATCTTGATTTATTTATAATGTTTGGGGGTATGTCTCTTTGTATAATTTCTTAGTGGTTGCTCTAAGACATTAAAATATACACATGTAACTTATCACAGTCTACTGGTATCACATTTTACTACTTCCCATGAAGTGTGGCAACTCTATTTCCATTTAAGTCTTTTTACCTTCCCCCACTGTTAAAATATCATTGTTTTCAGTGTGAAATGATATGATAATTTTTATTTGATACATCAACAACAATTATAAAATCCATGAGTAAAAGGATGGTCTATTTTATGCACCACATATATTTCCACTTCTTAAAAAAACATTCATGATGCTCTCAGGTTCCTTCTTTTATCATTTCCTTTCTCTAAAGAGGTTTTTAAATGTCACTCTAATAGTAGGTCCGCAGCAACACATTCTTTTCATTTTCCTTTGCTTGAGAATGTTCTTATTTCCTCTTTATCCTGGAACGAGAGTTTCCCTGGACATAGTCTTTCAAGTTGATGGCTCTTTCCTTTCAGCCCTTGAAAAAATGTAATGCTACTTTTTTTCTGGGTTTCATATTCTTCCAGGGCAAAATCTGCTGTCATTTAAATGAATGATCTCCAGTAAGTTATCTGTTTCTCTCTGCATGTTTTCAAGATGTTTTTTTTTCTCTCTCTGTTGCTTTAAAACATTTGACCATGATGTCTCTTGGTATGGATTTCTTTCAGTTTATTATTTTTGAGGACTTACTCACTTCTTGGATCTATATAGGTTCATGTCTTGGTTAAGTTCAGAAAATTTTCAGTAATTTCTTTTTTCCAGACATTTTTTCAGCCCTCTCTCTTTCTTTACTCCTTCTGATGAGATGAGTATAGTATTTTTGTTATTCTTCTACAGATTCTTCAGGCTGTGGATATTTTCTCTCTATTGCACAGATTAGGTGACTTCTATTGTTTCATTCTTAAATTTGCTGATTCTGTCCTCCATTGTCTTCACCCTATCACTTCATCCATCCAGTGAAATTTTTTTTTCTATTATTGTGTTTTCTTCAATTTCAAAATTTCCATTTAGTTCTTTTTCACTCCTTCTTCATCTTGGCTGGCGTTTTAATTTTCATTTGATGCAAGAGCGTTTTATCATTGATTATTGAAGCCATTTTTAAGGTGACTGTTTTAAACCCTTATCAGGTAATTCCAACATACAACTCATCCCACTGTTGATGTCGGTTGACTCTTTTCCTCATTTGAGTTGTGAGTTTTTTGGTTCTTGTTATGACAGATAATTTCCACTCTATGCTGCACATTTTTGACTATAATGTTAGGAGTCTTTGGGTCTCATTTACATGTCTTATTTAGGGTGATATGTGGGTCTTGGCTTATTTTGTGAGCTTATTTTGATTCCACTTGAAGTTCACTTTTCAGATTCTTTACAATATAATTTTGGTCCTTGGTTTAGCTTGTACATAGGGGTTCCTCATGTTCCTTGCTGGTGCTGCCTAAGGGGAAAGAGAATTTCTCTAGGCCTGGTCTCCACGTATCTTCCAGTGAGTGAGGGTGTGGTGGGACTCCCCTACTTGTGCATCTAGACTACTCTGGTATCTCTGGGTAGGAGAAGAAACACTTGGTTCCATGGAAATAGAGAAACTTATTGGACTGGGCTTCTTTCTGTAGCTGAATTCCTTGGCTAGTATTGCGTCTCCTGGTGAGAGAGGGTGCTCTAGTGGAGGAATAGAGTGCCTCTCTAGGCTGATTATGATGGATGAGGCTCCTAATCAATGCCTTCTGTGATGTCGGCTCAACTGATGTCAAAGGTAGTCTTCATCCATCTAGGAGAGAAATGGCCCACCTACGTTAGCTTCCATTGCTAGGACAGGTATCAGAAATGATGACCCTTTATTCCCATGGTTTGTGTTAAGAGACAGACATAAGATGCCATTTTTCTATGTTGTTCCTTTAAGCCTGTGATGCTAAACAAGCTGACCCCCTTACTGCCTCTCAGAGTCCTCCTTTGGTTGTCTCTGGTGTCATTTTCTGGGAGTATAACTCACTTGCCAAGGAGGAATAGGGGAAATGCATTTACACTATCTTGTCTAGACCAGAAGTCAACTGTCTTTTTTTGAAACAATAATTTTTTTCATTATTGACATTTGACTCTTTAAAAAACCTGCTTATTTTACAAAATATATGCAAGTGTACTTTTCCCTAAGCCATGCAGAAATATAGTCTTTGGTGTTCCTACATATACTGACTTGGAATTATTTAAAGCTTTCTCAGCATTAAGTAATGAACCTTGGAACTTATCTGAAACTAGCATAGAGATTTCTCCATTCTCTTACTGGACTTCATTGTGATATTTCTTCTCTCTGTATATTTTAGACACTTTTTGTTTTACCCATTACCCTGTTTCTACTTCATTAATCATGCTTCATAATGTGTGCAGTATCTGCTTTATGGTGTGCTTTCTGATTTGGGCACTAGCCCACATTCAGCTTCCCTGATTTTGAATGATCAAGACATGTAGCTACTGCAAGTGTCGAGGTCAAAGTGGGTGTTAGAGATGGAAGGAACAAAGGCTGTTGGATGTACTCAGGTTTATTCTAGTCACCCCAATACTAGTCTTCCTACCAGAGTAGTATTTGTGCATATCAGATCATTATAAAGACATATTTTTTAAAAAGAAAATATATATCTTTTTAGTTGTAGTTAAACACAATACCTTTATTTTATTTATTTTCTTTTATGTGGTGCTGAGGATCGAACTCAGTGCATCTCATGTGCCAGGTGAACACTCTACCACTGGGCCACAACCCCAGCCCCTAAAGACATCTTTATTATATTATTGCTGTTCATGAGCTTTAGATAGTTTGGGCTAGAAAAACAGGAACCATGATATAGGGAAGAAAGAATTTGGGAAATCATGCAGAGAATGAAGAATATGGTTAGATAGTAACACAGTCTGAATCTTGAGAGTCCCTATGTGTTAGAGGCTTGGCCTCCAGGGAGGCACTATTAGGAAGTAGTGGGAGCTTTAATATGTAGGGCCTAGTGGGAGTCTTTAGGTCATTGAGGGCCTGCCCTCAAACATTGTGGGACCCAGGCTCCTTCTTTGCTCTTTAGCTTTGGCCATGAAATAAGCAGTTTTGTTGTACCATGAAGCTAGGTCATGATGTACTATTTTACTACAGATCCAAAGAAATGAGACCATGGCATAGAACTTCTAAAACTGTGAGCCAAAATAAAACTTTTCTGTTTATAAATTGATTATCTCAGGTATATTTTTATAGTGGCAGAAAGCTGATGCATACAGATGGAAAACTCAATATAGATACAAAGGAGTAAGAAGGATAGGGAATGTGTCCTGGCAAATTGAAAGTATCTGAGACATGCTGCCATCCCTGGCCAAACTTTTACAAACCATAAAATTATAGTAGCCCTTCTGCCCTTTGGCCTTTGTTTACTTTAGTTCTCAGCCCTAGTGGAGGAACAGAGTGCCTTTCTAGGCTGATTATGATGGACGAGGCTCCTAATCAATTTTTTATATTCTCCTTTCTCAAATCCTAGAGAGAAATTATACCAATTTTTATATTCTCTATACTTTTTTTGTTGTTCTGAGCTACAAAAGAATATTTAAAATCAGTTGCTCTATTGTGATCTGATCTATTTTAATTTCATGGCAAAATGTCCCTCTTTTGGAGTACATTCTTCTATAAAGTGTTCTCAAAATAAGAGAAAGTGTACTAACTTTGAATTATGACACCAAGTGCCAATATGGCATCAAATTGTCATCGAATCCATTTAAATCATTCAATGTTTCCTTTCTTGAGAAACACTGACTGTGGATTCGAAGTCACATGAAGTCAGATGGAGTAAAGAGAACCCTTTGTAAGCAAAGTGCATGAATTCAAATCAACAAATGCCACCATCTTCAAATAACACGTATGAAGTACACAAGTGTTTGAGGTCTGTGCTCTGTTTATTAATAGAAAAAAAGACATATGTTCTAAAGAAGATGGGAGGTGTCTGTGCACTTTGGTCATCGGAGCGATAGGCAAGTGAGGTGTCAATGCAATCTTATTGATAAAACACTTCTTGGTTCATTTACTTCACATGAGACTTTATACCCGTCTGATCCTTTTCTTCCACAAGTCAGAATACACCGAGGCCACCATCACCGGGTGTGTATGAAGCTCCTGCCAGCTGGGGCTTTGCTGGTTTCCCAGGTCCCTGAACAGGCTGTTTACAATGAGTGGCCATTTGAAAACAGCAGAGCTTCTCACTCTATCTGACAGAATGGCTCCCAGTGCCCCAAGCCAGGCCTATGTTGCTCACACAGTACCCTCTTTATAAGCCCAGAGATGGAATTTCAACGGGGAGCACTGAGGTATGTTTTTCCAAAAGCGGCATCTGGCTCGAGGATTGGTTACGTGAATGGCCCAGCGGTTGGTTCTACCTGTGGTTTCTGCTAATTAGCCTGAGGTTTGCTGGCTGCCTGCTTGGGCTTTCAGAATATATCCAAGTTTTCGTCATCGTCACAACTCTCAAGATGGCCTAAATGTGTGTGTGGTCAAATCCAGGGCCTTTGAACTCGGTGTGGATACCTGTCTTATTGTGGACAGAGGGGATATTTATTCCCTGGCCTACACTTATCCACTAATGATGGGTCAAGTCATTTGGATTTCGAATACAGTAATAATTAATCCTGAGGAAGTTTAGCCTAAGTACAGGTTTCCTTTCCCTTAGAACTGACTGTTTCTCCCCAAAGCAGGCAAATGTTTTCTTAAAAAATTAAAAATATTTCTAGATCCATCTGTCTCTGTCATTCTTCTTTCTGTATTTATCTCTGTGGATACAAAACTGCTCTGAACATTTGAGGGATGTATATGTTTGTGTATGGGTACATATATGTTTATAAACAGGGTTTTACTGTAAGCGGAAAAAAAGTTTCCTGGTACAACTGTGGCCGGAAGGGCCCACTTCCTGTACTAAAGGCCTCTGGACCACACGGAGAACAGACCCATGCAGTCCTCCTCCCACTTCTGTATTCAGAGCTGGCCCAATGCAGAAAGTTTCTCAAGCAATGTGCAACATATAGCAGGGCCCCTTTTGTCTCTCTGGCAGGCTCTCTTGCAGAAGAGCCAAATAGGTACTGTCTGGAAGAAAGAGTTAGACATCTGCAGACACAGGTCAACTTCTGGGTCTATTCACAGACAGAGGTGATGCTCTTGGACAAATTCCTTCAGTTTCTCTGCCCCTATTTTCCCAATTTATTCAACATGGTGGTCAGTACATCGTATATGTTTGTATCTTGCCTCACAGAGTCTAAAATTGACCGTTCTCTGAAATGTTCTCAGGTAAGAATCTGGGGAAAGGATTTGGGAAATGTACATAATTTATGCAACTCAATCCACAAGATAGCTATAAATTCATAAAATTGAGGGAACACTTGTGAGTAGAAGATTGAGTCAGACTGTATCAAAATTGGGTCTGTTTTGGCATCAAGGGCACATAGAGACCATGGTTAATAAGTCCGTAGCATGGCTGACTGAGCCATATAGTTTGCAAACCCAATGAAGACTCATGCATTTGACACTATCCATTCTTTTGCCTTCTCCTTCCTTTTCTGTACCATCCTGTATAGCCACCCACAGAAATCTAAACCGCCCAGCAAGAAAACTAAAACAGGAACACATTTCAAAAAAAACTTTTGCTGCTTCTTTCTAGGAAATCTTCTATCGGCCCTCTTTTCCATTTTTGGGGGGAGGGTGGGGCTCTGAAACGTCCTTTAATGTATTTTTGTCATCCACACTCCCAGACCCCTGCCCCACCTTACATGCACAATTCATTTCCAGGTATTAGTGAGTGATATAGAATTTTTCAAAGATTTCATAGGTGAAACAAATTAAGGTGTTTATATTGCTACCCTTCTCCAGTAAACAACCTAATACACCATAATTTGGCAACTACTTTTTCCAATAAAACATGTTTAATCTCTGATCCAAGCAGTGATCCCTATCACCCAAATTGCTGTCCTTGCTCCCCTTCCATAATTCTGCTTCAAGAAGTCTGGCTGTCAGCCTGACACATTCTTTAACCATACAGTAGCTTTTTGAAATCTTTTTCCCTGATATTCAAGTCAGGGTTTTGGTGGAGCCTGTGAGCATCTCTTCCCAATTCTGCCTTTAATTAGGTAGGGTGCTTGATCTTGCACCTGGTGGGAGACCACGAATACTGGCACATGCTATGCAACAAAGTGTTCTTCTCCCCACTTTTTCCCAAAAGTCCAGTTGCTAAACATTTACCAACACTCAAAGGGGTGATGTTCAAAGTTTGTAAGGACAGCTATAGCACCGGCACTGAACGATCCGAACCAACAGGCATTTTTGCCCCATGAGAGCATCCAGCTGAATAACGGCCCAGTGTTCACCAAAGCAGGTGTCTCCTTGCAAAAGAATGTTCCTCCCACTTCTAAGTAATTAAATATTTCTCCAGATCTTCCACAATGGCTTTTATAAGAATTCCAGAAAAGAGTTTATAGTGTGCATCCTTCCAAAATGTAGAGGGATGGCTTGAAGTCAAAATGAAGAAATTTAACAATATGATTACTATGATTTTCTCTGTGTATTGTTTTTATTTTTATTTTTCCACAGTGGAGAGATTATTCCTTGTGGAAAGAAATTTTTAGGTGATACTTTATATTTTGCAAGTTTTATGTGGGAGGTAAGTCGTCCTTGTCATTAAAAAGCCTGCTGAATTCTAATTAAGATGAGCACAAGGTAATAAGAGAACTTTGGCAAATTCACATGAAAGTCCAATTTTAGCAATATTAAAAAATAAAAAGTAAAGTGTTTCTTAGGACTCAGGAAATACGGCGTTATTGGGTTGAGGCAGCAAAACAGAGATAGGTAAATTGAGACAGCAGTTGAGATTGGAAGCAGCTGAGAAGTCCCTTCTGCTGACGTGGAGATGGTCCACCTGATTTCTTTGTAGATTTCTTTGTACTTCCAGGAAGAGTTGGACAAAAGTCATCTGTTACCTAATTAGGTAGGAGAAAGCATTTATACAAAAACTTTTTGATAAGGGAGTTAGCATTTCCAATTAGGGTAGGAGAAAAAGAGGATTTGGTCTAAGACAAAGCTCTGGTGTTCTTGAGGCAGGCCACTCAGGAAGCGACGGGAACTTAAAATTGGGAGAACAGCATGAGACAAAGTGCCACTTTACCTAAAATCAACAAAGGAATCGAAAGTTGCACCGAACTGTTAGGACAGATTGAATAGGGATTAAATCTTTACTAACCACAACTCATCTTTCAAATATGGAGGATGTCGTGCTATTGCATAGTAATTTTATTGAAGGCTACTTTTAAAATAAAAAAAAAAGAGAGAGGTAAATTTTCCGTGTGCAATTACAGTTGTATCAAATCAATTCATTTGGATTCATCAAACCTGTGCCTTCTTCTCAAATGTTTTATGAAAACTTTACTTCTGTTTGCTTTCAGTTTTCTCAAATACTATTAGTGTCAATTTTTAGTTGAATAATTTGTGTAGATTTCTCCTTTTTTCTCTTTCTAATTCATAAGCTTTGACAAAGTTACCTAAAAATGTTATGTGTTGGTATCTATCTGGATTTCTCCCATTGATTTTTTACCCCTTTGGAAGAACTTCTCATCCAGAAATAAGTAAACACTAACCTGTATTTCCTTATTTTTTATGGTTTTATGCATACAGTTAACTCCGAATATAAAAGAAAGTTTTAGTGAAAGATTTCTGATAAAACTTTCTTTTTCTTTTTGGTACTGGGATTTGAACTCTGGGACACCCAACCACTGAGCCACATCCCCAGCCCTATTTTGTATTTTATTTAGAGACAAGTTCTCACTGAGTTGCTTAGTGCCTCACTTTTCCTGAGGCTGGCTTTGAACTCTTCATCCTCCTGCCTCAGCCTCCCGAGTCACTGGGATTACAGGCACGTGCCACCACATCCAATAAATTTTCATTTTACTATTAACTTTTCAATTACCTAAACATTGGTACCAACACCTTTTCATTTATGTTGGCTGAATTGTTTTGTAATGTGACTTTTGTAATGTAATATTCCTACATAGAGTAGGACCTGTCTTTGACTTTTCTTTCTTGGGTTCTTTGTGTGTTACATTATATAGTTGTATATAAATGCTTTTAATTTTGCACCTACGTAAATATTTTAACACTGAGAATTAGATGCATCTCCCCATTAGTATTAATTTTCAGTTTTCCTTGTCATTTTTACCCACTACTAATCTTTGTAATCTCAGTAGACAAAGCCTAGAGTATAGGTGAGATGTATCTAATCTTCACCATAAAATGAAGCTAACTAACTAAGGAGAAGGAGGGAAATAATGGTCTCTTAGTGATCTGCTGCACCAGTCTAGTTTTTCTTCTGGTAATTCTTATGGTTTATTTCTCCCTCACCTCCAACTCTAACCCCATTCCCACCTCCACCCACAGTCTTTTCCTTCCTCTCTTTCCTTCCACACCTGGGCTTCTCTATGAATAATTACCAGTTTTCCCCATGATTACCAGCCACCCATGTCTACTTCCATTTCCATATCATTTAGTTTCTAAATAATTATTTTAATAATTTGGTAAACTTTACTTTTTGGTAGGGTTTCTTTATATGTTTTTTTTTCTTGAATGGGATAAAATATGTTGTATTTTCTAAATGGTTATTGAGGTATTGATTTTATATATTTTTCTTAATGTCCACCAATCCCCTTGCTGTGATTCTTTTGTTAGTTCTAATGGTTGCTCAATTACATACATCGGATTCTTTTATTCAAATAATTGTATGACAAATTAAGATAATTCATATTGCCCTTTCAGCAGTTAGTTTTCTTACGATTAATATTGTAATAATTGCCTAAAACATCCAAGTAACCATTAGTAATGGTGGCAGTAATGGACACCTTTACTTTGCTTCTGAAATTGTTTTTCGAGTGTCTTGAGTTAAATGTTATTTATCATAAAAAATATTTTTCTTTTCCTAGCCTGTAACTAAAATTTTAATGAGTAAATAAAATATTCATTGCTGGTTCCTTGTTTTGAAATTAATAATGTGTCTTGCTGCATTTTGATTCTGGAGCCCCATCTAAGGTGGACTGATCAAAATCAGAGAGGGGACACTCCTGTCCACTAGTGGTCCTGAGAGGCCTTAACTATTCTGGAAACTTATCTGATAGCTTCCAACCTTCTATTGCTACAGGAAAAAAAAAATGAGACTCCAAATTGTAAAATGGCCATCCTGAGAGCACATGACAGCGTCCTTTATGTTTCATTAACTGCCTTAGTGTCTTTAGGGAGACCAGCTTTTCCCAAGTTGCTTATCCCCAGGGATGGTTCATGCCCACAGAGTTTCACATTCTGATTTTTCTGTCAGTAAGGACCTGACACAGGACCCATCCAGGGACTGTGGAGTGCACTAGGGTGAAAGCAACCCCAGACTGTCGGACCCACTGAAGGCACTCAGGTGCTGTGTGTTCAACCCCAGCTTATAGGACATGAGGGAGAGAATGACCCGCGGTCAACCTGAGCAGCAAGAAAGTCAAGGACAAGTAGAGAAAGTTTGAATGAAAACAAGGGAGGCAACGACAGAAACTCTTCTTTCTCCTCCCCCATCCTTCCTTCCTTCCCTCCTTCCCTCCTTCCCTCCTTCCCTCCTTCCCTCCTTCCCTCCTTCCTTCCCTCCTTCCCTCCTTCCCTCCTTCCCTCTTTCCCTCCTGATACTCTGACCACATGAAGAGGTTCAGGAAGAATCACATAATTAATACAAGGTGGACACTGACAGTCCATCAGTATAACCTGGTGACCAGTGAGAGTCCACAAGACCAGGATTTCCACAACAGATCAGTAAAATAACAAAGAAGGGGAAAACACCGCAAGTGAGAAAGAAATCAAGAAGGAAAGGCGAGAAGGAGAAAGGAAGGGAGGAGGGAAAGGACTAACGAGGCTTCCATCTTTATGTTAAGCAAAGTGAGGACGCAAGGGAAACTTTGCCACCCATTAATCACCATCGTTTTTCAGAAGAAAGAACACCAGAATGTATAAAGGTGGGACCAGAGAAGGTCAGGCTTGAAAAAGGCTGCATTTAACTTCATTAGAAAAGTTACCTGGACCTTGGTTTCTCTCCTGATTTTTGCTATATTTGGTTAAAAAACAAAAACGAAACCACAACAACACAGCAGAAGGATGCTTGTCTCTGGACTTTTAATGAATAAATAAAATTTTGACGAATAAATAGAACTGTCAGTCAAACCAGAACGCTATGGAACATGGTGCTGCTTGGGGGCTAGAAAAATCAGTGCCATGTTCCTTGGGCACTGAGTTCAAAGGGTCTTTCAATGCAAGAGAATGTGAGGGAAAATTGACCCTCGTATAGTGCAGTGTGCAGCTGCCCATGGGGTAGAGTCCTTAGGAGGTGAAGCCCCTGGCAGGTGCTCAGGCAGTCAACGGAGCCTGAGGCTTGTTTCAGGCTGAGCCCAGCCTGGAGACCAGATGAGGATAGTGGTGTTGTGAAGAGGGCATAGGAGGAATCGGGGCTCAAAACCCAGCTCTTCACAGGGAGACAGGCATGATCCTTAGGCAGAAACAATGGTGTCTTAATGAAAACACACCCTTGTGACACACGGGTAGCATCTGTGTCAACATGTTGTAACAGCATCTCCTTACATACTGATTTCTACTAAATGTGCTATTTTGTCACAGGGTCTTCTTTTCTAAAACTGGGGTTGTCCTAAGGAGGAAAGGAAGAAAGCTACCTCTAACTATGAAGAGTCACTCTGATACACTTAGTAGCATAAAACAGCATTAATTCTGAGGATTAATTATATGAGTTAAGCTAAATTAATTTTTCCATGTTTCACTTTCTCAATGTAATGAGTATCCATTGACTTAAAGTACTTGATTATCAACTTTCTCTTCAGGCTATGGATGGTTTCATCTTAAAACCTGGACAGCTCATTCTACTTGCTCTTAAGAATCCTTTATTATAGCACTAAATGTTAATTTTCCTGTCCATATGTGGATTTTCTTTGAGCTCAACTCAGTTTTGCCGATGGTAATCATGACTGATTTCTCTGAATGTGCCATCCACAGTGTTATTTTAGTTATTCTCAATTACTGTTTTTAAATTGTGTTCTAATGCCCATCTTTACATAACACTTGACTTGTCCAAACCAAAAATTCTGGATGAATGTGAACCTAGATAATCACCAGGTACATGAGAGTCTTCTATATCACTGGTAGGTTGGAGGATCTGTCTCTGATTTCCCAGCAAGTAGTTTACAAAAGCAAACTTTGGAAGTAAAGCACTTAAGGAAAATGATACTTTGCCTTGGTATTTCTTAGCAGAATTACATAGTCAACAACCTGGGTCGCTAGGCAATAATCTCAGACTTCATCAAAGACCAGAGGAAGCAGAATCAAGTGAGGCAGTTACTCTGCTGAAAATTGCTATTTCATGCTCATCTGCTTAAAAATCTCTTAGTTAGTTGCTGTTCTGGTAGGAATGGGTGGAGACACCATCTCAGGGTAGCATCTCTAGCCTCCAGCTTCAGGCTTGAACACTGTGACCCCTTTCAGAGAGAATCACTGCTTCCTTCTGTCTGATTCATGTGCAAAGCCAAGGGAACTCACCTGAACCCCAATTACATCTATCCATTCTGTTTTCTACCTGGACTGACATCCAATCTGCCTCTTTGCCTAGAGTGGTGTGAACTTCTCTGGGGCTTCAAAAGTTGCAAAATGTAAATGGGCTCAAGATACCTCCTGAAAAACTCAGTGACTCTGGCTGGTGAAAGGATGACCAGCCACATGGGCCCCGGGGATTTAGAGACACTCCAGTCACCTCAGCCTATGACCATTAATTACTGCACAACGATGCATTCTGCACCAACAGCTGGAGCTCCTGGGAGGTCCTTCACCATAGTCCTGAGCAGAGGGCATTGAGGTAATCCAGGATGGAGGTCACCAACGGGTGGAAAACTGTGGTGGGATTCTCCCTAGTGAGGAGAGAGAGGAGGTTACGGCCGTTTTGCCAAATCCTCTGTGGCTGGATTCAGTGCCCAAGTGATGATTTCCATTGCGAATGCAGGGTTACATTGGTGGTATCTGTCTTCAGGAGGAAAACAAGTCCTGATACTGAGGCCCACTCTTTCCTGAAAAGGCACTGCCAAAATGTAGTCTGTGGGCCTATTTCAGTGGGAGAGTTTCTTATCTCCACTAATTATTTCAGGAATAAAAAAATGCCTTTATGAAATTAAACAAATGGCAGAGCTCAGTGCATAGACATCCTTCCACTGGAGTTGGAAGGGCCTGTATTGTTCTCTCTTGGAAATTACAGGTGGAAAAAGAAGGTGATCAGTTCATCTAACTAAGCAAAATATAATTTAAAATATGGGCCAGTTTTTTCTTCCTCCACTTCCTCTAACCTGCAAATTTTTCTTTGAGTGTATAGTGCTCTATGACCCATTAGTACTTCAACTCACAAAAACCGTAGTTCAAAATGTTCTTCAGGTCTCTACTATAAACAATCATTTGCAGCAAAATAGACCCCTGACCATGTACTTTTGATATTGTGTTGGTATTAGTCAAAATGTTTAAGGCTTTACTCTCTGAGGTCCACTTTCCCAAACAAGAGGGAGGGTAGAAGTATGAAAGAACACACACCTAGCAATGCCTAACGTAGTACCAATGCTTACAGTTAAAGTATAACTTATGTGGCCAGCCGTACAAGTGAGTTTAGCTTTATGGTTTGGAAATTTTGTGACTCTATGATGAAGGGAGACGTGTGAGTTTCACATGAAGCAACGATGTCTTCCATTCACCTCTGAGGTATGCACCAGGGCCGTTGCTGTTCATAGTCGAGAAAGCTGAATAGGACATTAACTTTGAAGCAACAAGCTATTGCATATAAGACTCTGTTCCTACAACCAGAGCTGTTCTGGGCTCAGGATCATTGGAAGTTTACTATGTTTATACCTGGAAATGAATATTCACTTGGAGATGGTCCCTGTCACAGGTGGACATAGACCACTGGAAAATGTACCTGAAAACAGAAAGCTTCCATGTCATCTTCCTCCTCCTCACTGTTAATGACACTGGCAGGAGGGTGACTTTTTTGCCTGCTCAGGTTCTTACTCTCCAAACTTACATTCACGCTTGTTTATTTTATTGGATTCTCTATGTCACACAGGAGTCTCAAGTTGCCAAACACACCCAGGGATCTCTCTCTCTCTCATACACACATGCAAACACACTTTTTATTGCACTAGAGTTGGTATAGAGTTGGCAAGTAACATGCCTTTTTGTAATAATACATGGGTAAAAATATCACCATATTATATTTAGATATAATATATTTAGATCACCATAATATATTTCTTACATTGGTTGAATATGCAACTAGATTTTCAGAATAAATGAAATGCTTTCTGAACCTCAAATAAGGTCGCTTTTACCCTTTTTACCCTGAGCTGACCATCAAATTCTGACAATTGTTCCAAAGTGATATTGTCATGACAGTTGTAGGACAAACCCCAAAATAGATTCATGGCTAGTTTGCCTCTTTCAAGTCTCATCTCTCTTTGATCTTCCGGACTAGAAACGGTGGTCCTCAGGATGTGCTTTGATGGTCACTTATCTTCTTATATTATAAAAGTGGTTCTAAGCACTTTTCCTATTACATGTAACTGTTGATTTTTGTAAAAAACTTTTCTAACTGTTCTCTCCCCAACTTGTCCCAAGGTTCATGTCACCACCTATGCCATTCATTGCTTTTGTCTGTCATTCCTCATTAGGAATCCTCATTTCCTGTATAACTGCAGAGTTCTGCCTAGCCCTCTGACGGCTTAGAGATCTAATTAAATTCAATAAACACATGTTAAATGCCTATTTTCCAGGCTGTGTGCCAGATTCTATCCAGTCAGTTAGAACTAAATTATATACTGTTCCCTTTTTTTTTTTTTAACTTTTCCTCTAGGTATGCCATTTAGCCAACCAGAAAGCTAAGCCTTCTCTGAGAGCTTAAGCCTGGTCATACACCTCTTTCTATTTCGTTTTGCTTTATGAACTCTTAACACAGGTGTGCACATCATGTGCACACAAGCACACACACACACACACACACTATTTGATTGATTTGTTTGTATTGATTTCCTAGTCTCCTGCATACATTGTTCTCCAACTCTCCAATAGTTCTCCCCTCCCATGCTATTTAGGCCTTAGAGCCACATCATGGTAAGCTGCAATGTGTGAATCCTGATCCTTACTCTTATCCTTCTCTAAGCTTTGGATTATGAGCATCTTCAAAACGGTAGCCACATCTCTGCTATAGAAAACTTTCTGCAATTGTGATTACTTAATGTGAGATGCCTATAGGGAATGGAGAGCCGGGCACTTTTCCTGGCTCCCTCTTGTCTGCCTGCTCCTGGCTGGAGTGTGCATGTTTGTTGCTCAACTTTGTTTGGCCCACCTGTTGAAGTGAGAAAGAACTCAGGTGCTTTTGTTCACTTGCAGAGGAAGGAGATTTGCAAATATGATGGAATAGTATTTTGGTCATTTGCCAAAAGTTGACTTTTGGGAGAAAGAACATGAAAATACTTTGCTCTAGATTTGGTCTCCTTCTTATAGACTACACTAATTATGCAAGTGATTCAAAGCTCGGTTCAATGAATATTTTTCAGGTGCACCAATTAGGAGTAGAAATAAGAGCCTGAGGCACTTCACATGACATTCAATACTCAACATTTAACACCCAGCCCAGTAAGACGGAGCTGCACTCATTGAAGGTGTCTGGCTCTAGTTATAGCCCTAATATAGATTTGAATGCTTGGGAAACTTGAGAAAATAGGTCATACTCTATACACCTTTCTCCTATGCCAAATAAAATGATATTAAATTTTAAAATTGCAATTGATAACTTTTTTTTTGGACAAGAAGTGTTATAAGAAAACAAGGCCAACAAATACATTAATTATCTTACATAAATAGGACCAATGAGCATAAACTATTCTGTGACTTTTGTTTTCTGCTTTTTAAAAATATATATATTTTTAGTTGTAGTTGGACACAATACCTTTATTTTATTTATTTTTACGTGGTTCTGAGGATCAAACCCAGTGCCTCACACGTGCTAGGTGAGCACTCTATGCTGAGTCACAACCCTAGCTCCTTCTACTTTTCAAAATTTTGTACTTTTTAATTTAATATATGTTAGTAAATATTTTTCTAGAGCAGCATGTTCACACATTAGCTCTGTGTCTCATAGGTTATGAATAAATATTACATTTAATAAAGGGAAACGTTTTCATGGGGAGATAAATTTTTAAAATGTTAGATTAAATAGGTTCTTTTGTTACCAAAATCTTTAATGAATTTATTGTTGTGATTCTCAACAATAAAAGATATAGTACAGTATTTTTATAGATTATCTTCTCATGAACATTCTTTAGGTGCCTTTTCATTTGTACATATGTGCTTATGTGGTTTTGGTGGAATGAGTATCTTTTTGAATATACTTTGAGAAAAAAGGTAGAAATAAGACACAGACTGTGCCCAGTCCTAGGACATGTCCTAGGAACTTGCTTTTATTTTATTTTATTTTTTAACTTTTTGTTTGGTTGGGCAGTTGTGTATCTGTATGTTCCTGCTTCTTTATCAGCAGTGAGTGAAAGATTTGATACGACCATCAATTTGGCTCATCATCTGCTAACATCTTATGGAACTGACATTCCCTATGATGTAATGGGAGAAGCTCTCTGCTCTGTTCTCTGAAGTGACAGATGATCAGGGTGACACGTTCCTTATGCATCCTGAGAGTATATGCTGGTCTTCTTTAACCATGTACTCCGAATGGGATATCATAGCTTACTCTATTAAAGACACAATATGTCAGGGACGGGGCACACGCCTGTAATCCCAGTGGCTTGGGAGACTGAGCCATGAGGGTCACAAGTTCAAGCCAGCCTCAGCAACTTAACGGGGCCCTAAGTAACTCAGTGAGACCCTGTCACTAAATTAAAAAAAAAAAAAATATATATATATATGTGTGTGTGTGTGTGTGTGTGTGTGTGTGTGTGTGCGCGCGTGCACGCGCGCGCGCATGGCTGGGGTTAAGTGCCAATGGTTAAGTGCCCCTGGGCTCAATCCCTGATTTAAAAAAAAAAAGACACAATATGATCTACATAGGTTTGTTTATTTTTCTAATTCTATGTTTGGGTTTCATAAAAATACATTGGCCAGAAAACCAGTTATTAATCAGTACGCTATAAAAATTCAGTTAAGAATGTCTTATGAAGTTTAAATAGAAATAAATGCTCCTTTGTGGTAGAAAAATAGCAACAGCTTGATTTTTTTCGGCAGGGATTCACCTTCACTCACAGTGACCCTTTCTTTCTTTGACTTTGTGCCCTCTGGAGGATTTTGTCCCACCCAGCAGGCAGCTTTGTTTGGCATAAGCATTTTTCTCTTCTGCTCCCATGTTTGTACATGTCCTGTGGTTTTCCATTTGCTCTGTGTTTAAATGAACAATGTATATAGTTTCTTTCTCAAGTTAAGTTGTGCTTATCAGTAGTTTGCATGGAACGGTTTGAAGACAGATCTGTACCAAATGAGTTGCTTGGTATAGTTGATACAGTTTCTTTCAAAAACAGAGGTTTCAGGAACAGCTTATCCATCAGTAGCTCCAAGGCGCACTGTGATTGCTTTGCACAAACACATCCCCTTTCTCTCCCAACCCTATTACTGCAAAAGATAATTGGCTTGCTGTGTTGGACATGTTTCTTTTGATTTTAAGATTCCTCCCTCTCTTATTTTGTTATCGGGGTGGTGCTGAGAGACTTCTAGAAATGTACAACTCAAAGAAGTGGATGTGCTTCATGTGGGGCCACAAGAGGGAAACCAAAGTCAACATGGTTTGGACTCCATCCTTAAGCAGAATGTAAGAGCAGCCGATCATTAAACTTCAGTTTCCTGATGAAAATGCATTGTTCTGGTGAATGATATCATCGTAAAGATTTGAAAACTGTAAAATTCATTTGAAATAAATGTGGAGGGGATTTTTATTTTCCATATGGTGATCTTTATTCTAAACACTTCCTCATGTTCTTAACTGCCTAATTTATTCATTTATGGGCATAGAACTTTATGGTGAACCAATTTTTTAAAATGTCAATCACCCTTCATTTATAAAGCATTTATGATATGCCAGTTGCTATGAAGTTCAGAGGGCACAGTCCATTATGTGGACTTACCCAGAAGTTCATTATACTCTCTCTAACACACCTTTGTAAAAAAAAAAAAAAGCCATTACTGGTGATGCACATTGGCTGATCAGAAACCATGCTCAAAGGATGTTCTGGGCATGGAAGGAAGGTGTAAAATCAGAGCCCTGCTCTTTAGCAGCCGAGAAGAAGCTGGATATGTTTCTAAACAGGAAACTGTGTGGCTATTGCCTGAGTGATCCAGTCAGATATTCAGTAATGGGACCCCAGCTGAGTTGAAGGAAACGAAGGGCAATATTTAAATGAGCAAAAAGGCAATGTGTCTATTGTAATCAAGGATGACAATTTGGAAATTGTTTTCTTTGTAACTTTGGAAAGATTAACTTGTCTGGAACAACTGTATTTTATTTCAGTGATAATGTTTTCAAAATTCCTTCCGTTATTCCATGTTTTTAAAATATTATTTGGTGAACTCTTGATAAAAATTGTGAGACTTTTTCCTAAAATCCACTCATGGGCACTGAATTTCCAAGGTTTCAGTGATGCCTGCTAGGTCATTGTTTTGACCATAATTCAGTATTCAGTGGGCACAGTGATGGACTAGATGCATTATATACACATTACCTCATTTGATCATGAAATTTCTATGACGTGAACTCCATGACCAGCTTGCTTCACAGGAAACTGAAGATGATATAGAGTAGGTAGACTGCCTGAAGTCTCTCCACTAGTTAGAGTCAGACCTGGAGTCGAACACCCTTCCTTCTCTTTGTGACTGCCCATCTTAGTTCCCTGACCAACCTCAGGGTCAACCTGCTGTGGTCTCTTTATCTGGCGTCTGGCTACTGTTTGCTTTAAGGAATGGCAAACAAACCCTGGGCTTCCTTGGGGGTACTTATCGCCTAGATAGCCCCATCCCTGTGCTTGTTTACAGAGATCAGATATGTGTTTGTGTTGGCACAGGAGTGGACAGCGAGTGAAAATTTACATGCCTCCTCCAGGGGTGTCATTAAGTAAAACAAGAATTGTTCTTGAAACTTAAGTGATAAAGAATACAGATATGGTATGGAGAGGAAGCTTTAGTATTTTTGTAGGGAGGCTAAGGACCAAGAAGCAAAGTCGAGAATTCAGATCAGACTCGGTTCCAACTTTCCCAAGCACTGTGAGATTTATGAAGGTCTCAGTTATTAGGATATCTGGGGACATGGACTTGGAGAGGCTGCCCTAGGGAAATAGGAAGTCAAAGACAAAACCAGGGTATTTTCCAAGTTCCATAACGTGTCACCCTGGAGCACCAGTGAGGAGGCTGAGAGGTGGCCTAACTGCCCCTCTCAGCACCTCTGGGGGGCCTCTTCCTTCACATGGAGGTGGTTGATTTTTAGACTGAAAATTACTGTCATGTAAGTTCAGCCAAGTAGAAGCTGCATCCAAGTCATGCCAGCCCCACCCTGACAGGAGGGTGGGTGACTCAGGCTTTCCCTGGGATTCAGGGAACCTTCTGTGCATCCAGAGAAAATCCCTCAGGAAGTCACGCCTACCGTCAAGGCTGCTGAGCCAGTGTGAATCTGTCACAGGAGAGGAAAAACACTATCTTCCCCGTGATGAATAAGGGGTCTGTTCCCTCACCGCAGTGTCTCCAAAGTGCCACCCAGAGCCACAGCTTGGTGGTGAAATGACCCATTTTTCCGAGGGCTGCAGGCTAGCTGTGGAGACTGCTTCACAGGAGAAGCCTCAGACAACTCTGTCCAGCTTCTCCGTCTCCTTGCTGAAGTCATGGCCATTAGCTCCTCAGATGAAGAAATGGAAACCTCTGTGATGGGTCTGACACAACACACGTCCAGCATCTCTGCCCTGGTTCGGGCCACTTGTCTTTTGCCAGCTAGAGACACTCCCATGTATGACTACTTATCTGAGGATTAATCAGCATCAGAGACAAGAGTGATGAAAAGGACTCAGAGTAGCCCAAAGGAAATATCCTGCTTAGAACACAGATGGCGTGGTGGCCATTTTGGCCATTGGTTAATAATGGTTAAGCAAAAAAGTAAAACAAAATGAAAATTGGGTAAACACTAAACAACATCGTATCAATTCCTTCACTGTATAACTTATTTCTTTTTAAAAATAGGTTTATATTCACCATGAATCTCCAAGAGATGAGTAAAAGAGGTGATATTTCTCAAGTGTTCTTGGTCATGAAATACTTTTTAGGTGAAACATCCCACATTATTAGTGTGAGTGTAGGTGTCCAGAGGGTACCATGGCATCACAACATAATAAAACATTTGATTTCAAAATGAGGACACTTGCTATGTAGAGAATATTCTGTTTTGTCCATAAAATATGCTTTATGATGGGGGAACTAAACCATTAAAAATAACTCCAAAGATAAATATATTTTTTTAAGAGCAATAATGAGAGAGGATATTTGGGTACACTGAGGAATATGTCCTTAGACATGTGAACATACCACAAAGTACTGATAATTAAATCTCTATAGGCATGGTTCCAGACTCATTTAAAATAAATAACAGAGAAAACCAGAAATAGACCCGAGCGTGTGTGTATATGTGTGTGTGTGTGTATACACATCCACATATGTGTGTATATGTATATATATGTATATATACCTATATATAAAGTTATTAGTTTAAAAAAGGGATGTCAAAGCCATTAAGAATGAATGGATTATGCAAAACTGTGAAAATTGGTTATCTATTCAGAAAAAAGAAATAAATCAGATCCAAAATGGCAGGCCAGAGGAAGGCAGCATTCTATGTTGCTCCATGACCTGGGACTCAAGTTGTGAGAATACTGCTTCTCTGTGAGCGATATTCCTGCTCCCAGCCACCGTGCCTGTCCAGGACTCCAGGCCTCAGTGTTGGAGTAGATATCCCAACTACTCGTCCATGCAGGACTATCAGGTGCCCCAGCAGGACCATCAGCACCCACACAGAACTTTTGGCCACCTACCCAAGCAGAAATCATCGATGCCGCTCCCACGCAGCATACCTGGCAGCTTCTCACGTGCAGGAACCCTGGCCGCCACTTCTGTGTGGACCCCCATCTACCAACGATGTGGGGCTCCACCAGTTGCCACCATGTTGGGTCTCTGCTACAGCAGACAGAGTCCCCTGCATGCAGTAGCCTGCCTGCACCCGAGAACTTCACACAGGCTCTGAAGTCAGCTGACAGCCACACACTGCAAGCTCGGAGCTTGTCTCTGAACTCATCCTCCAACGCCATCACCCAGCTCCCCCCACAACCCCTGACAGCCCACCACTGGAAGCATGAGCCTCCATCTTGGGCCACCTTCAGCACCATCTTCAGTGGGGGCAACTCCCAGGTTTGGATACCGGCCAGGTACCCAGTTTCTAACTCCCCCCTTCCCAGCAGCTGCTACCCTGGCACAGTGACACCCTGGATAACATCACCACCCTGAAGGCGGAGATGCCAGCTAACAACAGACAACCCCACCTATTGGATGAGAAGGGAAGCAGGAAAGACACGGATTTCCAACCAAAACAATCTTATTTCTTCCTTCAAGATATTTCCCCCCACTCTGTATTCTCCCATCCTTACGTCCCCAACATATTGGAAACCTGGTACTTTGCATGAAATAGGATTTTGAGGACTGGGACATCTGAATAGTATATTATAGCTATGATATATATTTTTACTATTTTAACATTTTTAAATTTTTCTCAGTATATATGTATGTTTTATGAACTCTACTGTCTTCCCACTTACTTGTCTACCCCAAATTACTTTCTCTTTCTTCTCCTGCTACTAATCTTCCTCTTTAGATTTCTCTGTCACACTTCCTAAGATATAATAACTCTATATCTTTACCTCCTATCTCCTCAGCATATGGTTCCTACTCCTCACCTGTGGTTTTTTGAAACTGTATGCCTTTTTACAAACCTACTGAGTATATTGGAGATAATAATTGAATTCACTATTTTTGTGCATTGTGACCAAACTGTAAATGTCTAAATAGCAAACATTTGTTATTAGGGTGTATATTGTTTATATTGGGGTCTGATAACATTGTCCTTCCCTCAAAGGAGAAATATGGATCCCTACAGGGGCACTGTAAGCCCATAGGGTAAAAACAGTAACACCTCAGATCCATAGTGCTAGAATGGAAGACACACAAGCAATATGAAAAGACAAAGGAAGATAATGCCCCAAACATATCAAGATGCCACATTATTAGAATCTATGGTAAGCAGAGCAGAAGACATGACAGAGAAGGAGTTCAGGGTGTACATGATTAGGATGTTCTGCAAGTTAAAGGATTATATAAGAGAGCAAATACAGGCAGCAAAACACCATTTTGACAAAGAGCTACATAAACAAATAGAGGAAGCAAAAGATTACTTCAATAGGGAGATAGAGGTTATTAAAAAAAACCAGAAATCCTTGAAATGAAAGAAACAATAAGCCAAATTAAAATCTCAATTAAAAGTATCACCAACAGATTTAGACCACTTGGAAGACAGGACCTCAGTCAATGAAGGCAAAATATATAATCTTGAAAAAAATGTACACAACACAGTGAAAATGAAACAGTGAGTAGAACATTCAAGAAATATGGGATAGCATAAAAAGACCAAATTTAAGAGTTATTGGGATAGAGGAGAGAACAGAGTTCCAAACCAACAGAATGAGCAATCTATTCAATGAAATAATATCAGAAAAATTTCCAAATATGAAGAATAAATTGGAAAACCAAATTCAAGAGGCTTACAAGAAACCAAATGTACAAAATTACAACGGATCCACACCAAGGCACATTATAATGAAAATGCATAACATATAGAATAAGGAGAAAATATTAAAATACACGAGAGACAGGAATAAGATTACATATAGGGGGAAACCAATTAGAATATGTACAGATTTCTCAACCCAGACCCTGAAAGCTAGAAGATCCTGGAACAACATATATCAAGCTCTGAAAGAAAATGGATGCCAACCAAGAATCTTATATCCAGCACAATTAAGCTTTAGATTTGATGATGAAATAAAACTCTTCCATGATAAACAAGAGTTAAAAGAATTTACAACCCGAAAGCCTGCACTTCAGAACATCCTCAGCAAAATATTCCATGAAGAGGAATTGAAAAACAACAATGAAAATCAGCAAAGGGAGGTATTACACTAAAGGAAAAACTAATCAAAGGAGAAACCATGTCAAGTTAAATACAAAAATAAAGAAAGAAAGAAAGAAAGAAAGCCTGGGAATACAAATCATGTCTGAATAAAAACCCTGAATGTTCATGGCCTAAACTCATCAATCAAAAGACATAGACTGGCAGATTGGATTTTTTTTTTAAAAAAAAGACTCATATTATAGGAAAAGACATCCACAGACTGAAGGTGAAAGTTTGGGAAAAATCATACCACTCACATGGACTACAGAAGCAAGCAGAGGTCTCCATCTTCATATCAAATAAAGTAGACTTCAAGCCAAAGTTAATCAAAAGGATAAAGAAGGACATTTCCTACTGCTTAAGGGAACCATGCAACAACAAGACATAACAATAATAAATTTATATGCCCCAAACAATAGAGCATCTACATTCACCAAACAAACTCTTCTCAAGTTCAAGAGTCAAATAGACCACAACACAATAATTCTGGGTGACTTTAAGACACCTCTTTCACCACTAGATAGATTGTCCAAATAAAAGCTGAAGAAAGAAACTATAGAAATCAATAATACAATCAATAACTTAGATGTAACTGACATATATATAGAATATTTCATACTTCAATGAACAAATACACTTTCTTCTCAGCAGCACATAGATTCTTCTTTAAAATAGACATATATTATGCCACAAAGCAACTCTTACCAAATATAAAAAAGCAGAGATACTACCCTGCATTCTATCAAATCATAATGGAATGAAATTAGAAATCAATGATAAAATAAAAACTAAAAGCTACTCCAACACCTGGAGACTAAATAATATGCTACTGAATGAACAGTGGGTTGCGAAAGACATCAAGGAGGAGATTACAAAATTCTTAGAGGTGAATGAGAACACAGATAAAATGTTTCAAAATCTCTGGGACACTACGAAAGCACTAAGAGAAAGTTCATTGCATTGTGTTCATTCCTTAAAAGAAGAAAAAGTCACCAAATAAATGACTTAACATTACATCTCAAAGCCCTAGAAAAAGAAAAACAAATCAACACCAAAAAGCAGAAGACAGGAAATAATTAAAATCAGAGCTGAAATCAATGAAATTGAAACAAAAGAAACAATTGAAAAAGTTAACAAAACAAAAACTTAGTTCTCTGAAAAAATAGATAAAATTGACAAACCCTTAGCCATGCTAATGAAGAGAAGGAGAGAGAAAACTCAAATTACTAACATACAGGATAAAAAGGAAATATCACAACAGACACTACAGAAATACAGAAGATAATTAGAAATTATTTTGAAAACTTGTACTCCAATAAAATAGAGAAAATCAAAGGCATCGACAAATTTCTAGTCATATGATTTGCACAAATTGAATCAGGATGAAATACACAATTTAAACCGATCAACTTCAAGCAATGAAATAGAAGATGCCATCAGAAGCCTACCAACCAAGAAAAGCCCAGGACCAGATGGATACACAACTGAGTTCTACAAGACTTTTAAAGAAGAACCAACAGAATCCTCTTCAATTTATTTTAGGAAATAGAAAAAGAGGGAGCATTTCCAAACTCATTCTATGTGGCCAACATCACCCTGATTCCAGAACCAGACAAAGACACATCAAAAAAAGAAAACTTCAGACCAATATCTCTAATGAACCTAGATGAAAAAATTCTCAATAAAATTCTGGCAAATCACATAAAAAAACATATCAAAAAGATAGTGCACCACGATCAAGTGGGGTTCATCCCAGGGATGCCAAGTTTGGTTCAACATATGGAAATCAATAAATGTAATTCATCACATCAATTGACTTAAAGATAAGAACCATATGGTCATCTCAATAGATGCAGAAAAAGCATTTGACAAAATAAAGCATGATTCATGTTCAAAACACTAGAAAAACTAGGGAAAACAGTAACATATCTCAACATTGTAAAAGCTATCTATGCTAAGCCCCAGGCCAACATCATTCTAAATGGAGACAAATTGAAAGCATTCCCTCTAAAACCTGGAACAAGACTAGGATGTCCTCTTTCAACACTTCTATTTAACATAATTCTTGAAACACTGGCCAGAGCAATTAGACAGATGAAAGAAATTAAAGGGATACAGATAGGAAAAGAAGAACTCAAATTAGCACTATTTGCAGATGATATGATTCTATACCTAGAAGACCTAAAACATTCCACTAGAAAACTTCTAGAACTAGTAAATGAATTCAGCAAAGTAGCAGGATACAAAATCAACACCCATAAATCAAAGGCATTTCTGTGTATCAGTGACAAATCCTCTGAAAGGGAAACGAGGAAAACTACCCCATTTACAATAGCCTCAAAAAAAAAAAAAAAAAGAAAGTAAAAGAAAAGAAAATACCTGGGAAGCAACCTAATAAAAGAGGTGAAAGATCTCTACAACAAAAATGATAATACACTAAAGAAATAAATTAAAGAAGACCTTAGAAGATGGAAAGATCTACCTTGTTCTTGGATAGGCAGAATTAATATTGCCAAAATGACCATACTACCAAAAGCATTATACAAATTCAATGCAATTCCAATTAAAGTCCCAATGACATTCCTCATAGAAATATAAAAAGCAGTAATAAAATTCATCTGAAAAAATAAGAGACTCAGAATAGCTAAAGCACTCGTTAGCAAGAAGAGTGAAGCAGGTGGCAATACTATACCAGACTTTAAACTATTCTACAGAGCAAAGTAACAAAAACAGCATAGTATTAGCACCAAAATAGACAGGTAAACCAATGGTACAGAATAGAGGACACAGAGACTAACTCACATAATTACAGTTATCTTATATGAGACAAAGGCATCAAAAACATACATTGGAGAAAAGATAGCCTCTTCAACAAATGGTGCTGAGAAGTGGAAATCCATATGCAACAAAATGAAATTAAACCCCTATCTCTCACCATGCACAAAACTCAACTCGAAGTGCATCAAGGACCTAGGAATTAAACCACAGATCTTGTGTCTAATATAAGAAAAAGTAGGCCCAAATCTCCATCATATCAGATTAGGTTCCTACTTCCTTAACAAGACACCTATAGTGCAAGAATTAAAATCAAGAATTAATAAATGGATGGATTCAAACTAAAAAGTTTCTTCTCAGTAAAAGAAACAATCATTGAGGTGGATAGAGAGCCTACAGCTTGGGAGCAAATTTTTACCACTTGCACATAGATAGAGCACCAATCTCTAGGGTATATAAAGAATTCAAAAAGCTAAACTCCAAAAAACCCAAATAACCCAATCAATAAATGGGCCAAGGAACTAAACAGATCCTTCTCAGAAGGTGATATACAATCAATCAATAAATATATGAAAAAAATGTTCAACATCTCTAGCTATTAGAGAAATGCAAATCAAAACTACTCTAAGATTTCTTCTCACTCCAGTCAGAATGGCAGCTATTAAGAACACAAACACAATAATTGTTGGTGAGGATGTGGGGGAAAAAGGCACACTCATACATTGCTGGTGGGACTGCAAAATGGTGCAGCCAATATGGAAAGCAGTATGGAGAGTCTTTGGAAAACTGGGAATGGAATCACCTTTTGACCCAGCTATCCTAGTTCTGGGTCTATACCCAAAGGACTTAAAAACACCATACTACAGGAACACAGACATATCAGTGTTTATTTTATCATAATTCACAATAGCTAAACTGTGGAACCAACCTAAATGCCCTTCAGTAGATGAATAGATAAAGAAACTGTGGTATATACACACAATGGAATATTATTCAGCATAAAAGAGAATAAAATCATGGCATTTGCAGGTAAATAGATGGAGTTGAAGCATATAATGCTAGGAGAATTTAGCCAATCCCAAAAAACCAAATGCTGAATGTTTTCTCTGATATGAGGAGGCTGATTCATAGTGGGTTTGGGAGGGGAAGCATGGGAGGATTACGTGAACTCTAGATAGGGCAAGGGGGAGGGAGGGGAAGTAGGGGACATGGTGGTAAAAAAAATGTGGTGGAATGAGATAGACATCACTATCCTAAGTACATGTATGAAAAAGACATGAATGGTGTGAATATACTTTATATATAAGCAGAGATATGAAAAACTGTGTTCTATATGTGTAATGTGAACTATAATGCATTCTGCTGTCATATATAACAAATTAGAATAAAATGTTTTAAAATAAAAATAATAAAAAATTCAAACCCCCCAAAATAAAAAAATCTAGAATCTTAACATTTTTAAATGTTAAAGTAATTTCAGATCAATAAGTCTAGTAATGTAACAAATTGAATTATGCAAAAGTAAAAGAAAGTAGAAATAAATATTTGTTTAGTCTCTAAATAAGAAGGGAAGGAATTAAAAGAATTTAATAACTTATAAAATTTAAAATTTATGCATTTGGATATCTAAAAGCTAGAAGCCTTTTTGTGTGCAAAATCTTAAAACTAAAAATAAAGTCAATATACTGGGAAAGTGTTAAAAATTAATTGTTAAAAAAGATACCACTATCCAAAAGTTACTCAAGACTCAAACCATGTGGAGAAAAAATATAAACAATATTTCACAACAGGAGAAATGCCAATGCTATTGAATATTTATAAAGTTATTTACTCTTATTTAGTGTTTTAATCTTAAAGATTAAAATTTTAAGTGGCTAAGCAAATTAACAACGACAAAGAATAAACCCACCTTCAGTGTATATGAGGGTATAGTAAAATATTGAAATTTCTAGAAAGTTAATGAGAGGATATAAATCAAGAATCCTGCAAATGCTCATATCCTGAGGCTTAGTATTTGTCACTTATTATTTAATATAAAAATATGTTAAATTGAGAAATTTGATGTTATTCTTAAGCCAATATGTCTATGTTCTTTTTGCTACTGGATAGTAGATATCCTTTATAAATCTATTTTTAACTATAAATTTAGCCACTCAAAGGAGACTTCTAGGAGACAAGAAAAAGAGATGCTGATGACTTCCTATTTTGGTTCGAAGTCCTAAAAGTGTTTATAGAACCCAAGTTGTCCCACTGAGGTTGCCTTATTTTTAAAATTAATGTCAGGCAGAATTAGTTGTTTTTTTTAAAAAAAATCCTAAAAAATCAATATAAAATTTTTTTTTTAAAAAGGAGGAAAAAAAATTAAAGAAAGAAAAGAAAAAGAAAGATTCTGGCCGTGGTAATCTGAGTGTTCACACACACACACACACACACACACACACTACATCTAGAACAAATAGCATGAAGACAGAATAGGGGAGGAAAAAACCCCCAAAACAGCAGGAGTAGTGTAGAAAAAATATTCAAGGAGCTGATGATAAAAAAAATTGGATTTGGTTAAGTATATGAAATCTCAGATTAAGGAGATACAGAAAACCTTGCTATGATAGAAAATATGGAATGTCTTGCTACACATATTATGGGAAATATCCAGAAAACCAAAGGCACGGATGTGAAAGCCACCAAGGAGAAAGGATACAGTTCTCAGGAAACGTTGGCAAAGCATTGTTTTTCCTAAGTGAGGGGAGCATCTGAGTTAGCCAAGAATCTGACTTGCATCTATGGGGACATGGTGCTCATTCCAGAGGCAGGAGCTTTCCTGGATCCTCTTTGGTCTCAATGAAAAAGGCTGAATGAGGTACAGGTAATTTGTATTTGCAGAAGTCTGTTGTACATGCTAGTTCCCCACCTCACCCCCCACCCTCTGCTGGGATGAAATCCTTTCACACAAGACACTCTATTCCATAAGGAGAATAAATATTTGCCAGTCTAGACATAGTTCTGACGGCTTGCTGGTAAATATCTCCTACAAACAGAGATAAACAACTAAGAAAGTAAATAAGTACACCAAGAAAACAAAAAGATAAAATAAATTGGATAAAACAAATAGCATATAAAGAACATTTATCAGAAAAACATTGTCCATGATGAAGACAAAGTAGAAGCACCATTAGGAATAATATACATTATCAAAACAAACAAATAAACAAATGTGAGGCATGGAAAAAAGGATTAAGAGGTTTAAGTAAAATAAAATGGAAATGAATAAAAAGCTTAAAAGTCTTATAAAGAAAATTTATACATATGGTAAGCAAAAGCAAAGCAAATCCAATGTGTATACAATTGGCCACCTTGAGAAAAAAAACGGCAAAAATATAGGGAAATTCCTTAATGATATAGATTAAAAAAATTATTTCAAAACAATGAGAAAATTCAGAATAGAGATTGAAAAGATATATTAGGAGATACATTATCACTGAATTTTAAAAATAGATTAAGAATTTGTGAAATTCCAACACAAAATGTTTTGCTGTGTCTAAGGGAATAATTTATTTCAGAATTCTCCTTGGTAAGTTTGGCCCCTAAAAGCTAGTGCCTGTAATGTCTGCAAAGGAAGAAAAATGTGACCCCAAATTTCAACTCAGCTACTGTTGTTCAGGGAAAAATTCAACATAAAGGCATTTATGTTGAACACATTAGAAGAAGTGAATACAGTTTCTATGAGTCTATTTTAGAAAAACTACTAGGTTATAAGATAACCAAGTCAAGCAATATTCATTTGTTATAAGTAAGGCTTATATGTCGATTATGGTTATAGGCATGATATAACTATTACACAGCTTGAAAATGTAGAAGAGATAACAATAATTAGGAGGAGAAAAAAGTGTGAAAGGATACACTTGCACTGATTCATTTTTATTTGGTATTTGAGGGTAAAACAGATTGTTCAAAGTTGATCATTGAAGCAATAAATCTATAAAGACATTTAAATACATAAGGTAATGAATAAGAAAAAATGTGACTAATATGTAAATGTGTAAATAAAGACAAATGCAAGTATATCAGCATATTATAATCAGGATATGAAGAGAAGAAGAAAAGGCACAAAGTAGAAATATACTACTTTTATCAGTGCTAACAGTAGGAGTCAAAGACACATCAGAAATGAAGAATTTTAATTAAAGAATTTAGTTACCAAAGTAACCACTAGAAGGATATTGTAAAACCTTCTGGAATTTTCAAGAAAAACACCCTCAATACAGAACAAAGACAGGATATAATAAAAGATTCTCAAAATTAATAAAAACATAAACATTGGCTAACATGACAGCAGGGCTGATGACCAAACCTACCTGTGATATCAATAACGCTGGTCTATTTTTTAAAATAAACTCAGACTAGATGACAAAGTCAATCCAGCCATATGCTATTTATAAGACAAAAGTCTGAAAACTGTTAGAGATAAACAAAGTGATCAACAAAGAAATATCAGGAAAACATACATTATAAAATAGAAATAACAATAATGTCAAAGTTGACTTCAGAAAAAAAATCATTATAGTGAAGAAAAATGTGATCTGCAATGAATATATAATGTTGTGAATATAGGATAGGAATAATATAGCAAAAACATTTAAAGCAAAAGTCACAGGATATACAACAAATGAGCATAAATGTGGTGTTTTTGAAGAGTTAAGTTGATGCCTCACAGCCCACCATGAAATGAATATATAAGTATATATAGAGAGAACAATTCGATACCAAAACTAGTAAAGTAGATCTAGTTGATATAGGTGTCACTCCACCTTTAATATTGAGTCTGAACCTTTCCCAATGCCCCCCAAATGATAAAAAAATGACAGAGAATACATCACAGAGTCAACTTTAATACATGCTAAATCACAGGAGGCATCACAATACCAGACCCTAAATTATACTATAGAGCTATAGTTAAAAAAAAAAAAATCATGGTATTGGCACGGGACCATATATGAATACCAATGGAACAGAAGAGAAGACTCAGAGACAAACCCACATAAATATAGTTACCTCATACTAGACAGAGGCACCAAAACATATATTGGAGAAAGCTGGGAAAATGGGAAATCCTTATGTAGTAGAATGAAATTTAACCCCTATCTCTCACCCTGCACAGAACTCAAATCAAAGTGTGTCAAGGACCTGCACATACTAGAAGAAAATGTAGGCTCAACTCTCCCTCATGCAAGCTTAGGAATCAACTTCCTCAACAAGACTCCTAAAGCTCAAGAAGTAAAATCAAGAATCAATAAATGGGATGGTATAAACTAAAAAGCTTTATAGCAAAGAAACAATAAAAAATGTGATGAGAGAGCCTACAGAATGAGAGAAAAACTTTGCACCTGCACCTCAGATAAAGCATTAATCTCCAGGATACATAAAGAATTCAAAACACTCAACACCAAAAAAACAAGTAACCCAATCAATAAATGGGCAAAGGAACTGAACAGGCACTTCACAGGAGAGGAAATACAAATGGTCAACAAATATATGAAAAAAAGTTCAACATCTCTAGCAATTAGAGAAAGGTGAATTAAAACTACACTGAGATTCCATCTCATCCCAGTCAGAATGGCAATTATCAGGAATACAAGTAATGATAATTGTTGGTGAGGATATGGGGGAAAGATTCACGAATACATTGCTGGTGGGACTGCAAATTAGTGCAATCACCCTGGAAAGCAGAATGGAGATTCCTCAGAAAACTCAGAATGGAGCCACCATTTGACCCAGCTATCCCACTCCTCAGTCTATACCCAAAGGACTTAAAATCAGCATACAACAGGGACACAGCCACATTGGTATTTATAGCATCTCAATTCACAATAGCTAAGTTATGATACCAACGAAGGTACCTTTCAACAGACGGATGGATAAAGAAAATGTGGTACATATACACAATAGAATGTTACTCATCCAGAGATATTGGTCTGTAGTTTTCTTTCTTTGAAGTGTCTTTGTCTGGTTTAGGTATCAGGGTGATGTTGGCCTCATAGAATGAATTTGGAAGTTCTCCCTCTTTTTCTATTTCCTGAAGTAGCTTGAAAAGTATTGGTATTAGTTCTTCTTTAAAGGTTTTGTAAAATTTTGCTGTATACCCATCCGGTCCTGGGCTTTTCTTAGTTGGTAGTCTTTTTATGGTTTCTTCTATTTCCTCAATTGATATTGGTCTGTTTAGGTTGTCTATATCCTCCTGACTCAATCTGGGCAGATCATATGACTTAAGAAATTTATCTATGCCTTCACTATCTTCTAATTTATTGGAGTATAAGGATTCAAAATAGTTTTTGATTATCTTCTGTATTTCTGAAGTGTCTGTTGTGATATTGCCTTTTTCATCCCGTATGCTAGTAATTTGAGTTCTCTCTCTTCTTCTCTTCGCTAGCATCGCTAAGGGTCTGTCTAACGAACCTAGATGCAAAAATCCTCAATAAAATTCTGGCGAATCGGATACAAAAACATATCAAAAAAATTGTGCACCATGATCAAGTAGGATTCATCCCTGGGATGCAAGGCTGGTTCAATATACGGAAATCAATAAATGTTATTCACCACATCAATAGACTTAAAAATAAGAACCATATGATCATCTCGATAGATGCGGAAAAAGCATTCGACAAAGTACAGCATCCCTTTATGTTCAAAACTCTAGAAAAACTAGGGATAACAGGAACATACCTCAATATTGTAAAAGCAATCTATGTTAAGCCTCAAGCTAGCATCATTCTGAATGGAGAAAAACTGAAGGCATTCCCTCTAAAATCTGGAACAAGACAGGGATGCCCTCTCTCTCCACTTCTGTTCAACATAGTTCTCGAAACACTGGCCAGAGCAATTAGACAGACGAAAGAAATTAAAGGCATAAAAATAGGAAAAGAAGAACTTAAATTATCACTATTTGCAGATGATATGATTCTATACCTAGCAGACCCAAAAGGCTCTACAAAGAAACTATTAGAGCTAATAAATGAATTCAGCAAAGTGGCAGGATATAAAATCAACACGCATAAATCAAAGGCATTCCTGTATATCAGCGACAAATCCTCTGAAATGGAAATGAGGACAACCATTCCATTCACAATATCTTCAAAAAAAATAAAATACTTGGGAATCAACCTAACAAAAGAGGTGAAAGACTTATACAATGAAAACTACAGAACCCTAAAGAGAGAAATAGAAGAAGATCTTAGAAGATGGAAAAATATACCCTGTTCATGGATAGGCAGAACTAACATCATCAAAATGGCAATATCACCAAAAGTTCTCTATAGGTTTAATGCAATGCCAATCAAAATCCCAACAGCATTTCTTGTAGAAATAGAGAAAGCAATCATGAAATTCATATGGAAAAATAAAAGACCCAGAATAGCAAAAACAATGCTAAGCAGGAAGTGTGAATCAGGCGGTATAGCGATACCAGACTTCAAACTATACTACAGAGCAATAGTAACAAAAACAGCATGGTACTGGTACCAAAACAGGCGGGTGGACCAATGGTACAGAATAGAGGACACAGAAACCAATCCACAAAACTACAACTATCTTATATTTGATAAAGGGGCTAAAAGCATGCAATGGAGGAAGGATAGCATCTTCAACAAATGGTGCTGGGAAAACTGGAAATCCATATGCAACAAAATGAAACTGAATCCCTTTCTCTCACCATGCACAAAAGTTAATTCAAAATGGATCAAGGAGCTTGATATCAAATCAGAGACACGCCGTCTGATAGAAGAAAAAGTTGGCTACGATCTGCATACTGTGGGGTCGGGCTCCAAATTCCTCAATAGGACACCCATAGCACAAAAGTTAATAACTAGAATCAACAAATGGGACTTACTCAAACTAAAAAGTTTTTTCTCAGCAAAAGAAACAATAAGAGAGGTAAATAGGGAGCCTACACCCTGGGAACAAATCTTTACTCCTCACACTTCAGATAGAGCCCTAATATCCAGAGTATACAAAGAACTCAAAAAATTAGACAGTAAGAGAACAAACAACGCAATCAACAAATGGGCCAAGGACCTGAACAGACACTTCCCAGAGGAGGACATACAGTCAATCAACAAGTACATGAAAAAATGCTCACCATCTCTAGCTGTCAGAGAAATGCAAATCAAAACCACCCTAAGATACCATCTCACTCCAGTAAGATTGGCAGCCATTATGAAGTCAAACAACAACAAGTGCTGGCGAGGATGTGGGGAAAAGGGTACACTTGTACATTGCTGGTGGGACTGCAGATTGGTGCAGCCAATTTGGAAAGCAGTATGGAGATTTCTTGGAAAGCTGGGAATGGAGCCACCATTTGACCCAGCTATTCCCCTTCTCGGTCTATTCCCTAAAGACCTAAAAAGAGCATGCTACAGGGACACTGCTACATTGATGTTCATAACAGCACAATTCACAATAGCAAGACTGTGGAACCAACCTAGATGCCCTTCAATAGATGAATGGATTAAAAAAATGTGGCATTTATACACAATGGAGTATTACTCTGCATTAAAAAATGACAAAATCATAGAATTTTCAGGGAAATGGATGGCATTAGAGCAGATTATGCTAAGTGAAGCTAGCCAATCCCTAAAAAACAAATGCCAAATGTCTTCTTTGATATAAGGAGAGTAACTAAGATCAGAGTAGGGACGAAGAGCAGGAGAAGAAGATTAACATTTAACAGGGATGAGAGGTGGGAGGGAAAGGGAGAGAGAAGGGAAATTGCATGGAAATGGAAGGAGACCCTCAGGGTTATACAGTGGAGGGGGTAGAGAGAGAGGAGGGGAGGGGAGGGGAGAGGTGGGGAGGGGGGAGGGTGGAGGATGGGAAAGGCAGCAGAGCACAACAGACACTAGTATGGCAATATGTAAATCAGTGGATATGTAACTGATGTGATTCTGCAATCTGTGTATGGGGTGAAGGTGGGAGTTCATAACCCACTTGAATCAAAGTGTGGAATATGATATGTCAAGAAATTTGTAATGTTTTGAACAACCAACAATAAAAAATTAAAAAAAAAATGTTACTCATCCATAAAAAGAATGACTTTATGACTCTTGCTGGTAAATGGATGGATCTGGAGACTATCACGCTAAGGTGAAATAAGCCAATCTCAAAAAAACAAAGGCTGAGTGTTCTCTCTGGTATGTGGATGCTAACACACAATTAGGAGTGGCAGGGTGTGGAGGGGATAGAAGTTCATTGGAGTAGACCAAGGAGAATAAAGGGAAGGGAGAAGAAGGGAGGGGAATAGGAAAGACAGTAGAATGAATCGGACATCACTTTTCTATGTTCTATATGAATACCCTGCCAGTGAAACTGCAAATCATCTATAAACACAAGAATGGGGTCCTAATTAGAATAAGTTATATTCCATGTACATACAATATGTCAAAATACACTCTACTTTCATGTACATATAAAAAAAGAACAAATAAAAACATACATGCTAAATCAAAAGTAAATATAGTAAAGGCAGCATTCCCTCCCAATATAATAAAACTAAAAACAATGATAAGAAAAGCAAAGACCTGGAAGTTTTAAACTCTCTTTTTAAAAATTCTCAGGATAAAAGGAAATCCAAGGGCACTCAAGGTTAATTTAAAATTATTATTACTTAACAATAGTAACATTGATAATAAAGATGAATGAAACGCTCAAGGTTAGAAAAAGAAGTATAAAATAAATTAAGGAATGTGGTAAAACAATAAAGACTAATAAAGAAATTAACAGCTTCAGAAACAGGTATAGAGAAGTAATAAGAAGTGCTGATTCTTTGAGGGGGAAAAAAGCAGATAATTGAATAGCAAACTAATGGAGAACAAAGAAGAGAAAACATAAAAGGATAATAACAAAAAAGGAGTCACACATATGTATGACTTTGCCTGACTCTATGCAAATAAATTGGAAAAATGGAATGAAAAAATGCTGGTATGAAAACCTAAAATAAAAATGATCCAAATAGAAAAAATGAAATAATTTATGAAGATGGATAAGAGTATTCTAAGGGAAATATTAGTAAAAAGAATCTTTTACAGCATTCCAAAGGTTAAAAAAAAAGAATGGACAATTATTTTATTTTTAAAAAATAAGTGTAAATCCATATTCAGAGTTGTTAATACTAAGGATAAAAAGGGAAAAATCCTGTAGTCATTTCCATAGACAGCCTAAATATTTTTATTGGTTCTTGATGAAGAAAATAAAAAAAGTAAAAGCCTCTTAAGTATGAAAGACTTTGTGATTTAAAATAGGCACATGCAAGAAGTGTAATTCTGGAGATCATGAACATGTTCATCTAGAGATGATATAAAATATTACTGAATATAATGCAAATTGCTTCTTGTGGGCTGGGAGGAATTGCTGTCATCATCAAACGATGAATTTTTTATAGGTGTGCATCTTAATCTAGCTAAATGGCATCAAAAGTCAGTGCCCTGTAATTCCATGGTAGACAAGTCAAAAATGTGGTGTCAGTTATGATGAAGTCACTGATAATGAAATGGCAATCATTGAAGTGTTGGAGTATCACTGTTTCATAAAATATGATCACAAAGTAAAGCAGAAAATGTAACTTAATATTTTATCATGTGCAATATATAGCCCCAATTTTATATCACATAATGGTTTTGTAGTTAATTAAATTTCCTTAGAATTACATTGTGAGTAAAAGGTTTACTCCAACATAATTTCTCTCAATTGGTCTGTTCTTCTTGTTACTTTTTTTTGGTACTGGGGATCGAGCCACTGTGCCACATCCCCGAGGCTGACTTTGAACTCTCCATCCTCCTGCCCCAGCCTCCTGAACCCATGGGATTACAGATGTGTGCCACCATGCCCAGCTTCCTTGTTACTTTTTTAAAGTCACATTTTGGGTGCTGATGGTGACTTTCTATGTATTCCCAAGAAACTACATGGGTGGTCAGATGAATTTATGGTAACTTAAATCTAAGAAGAAAAGTTAGAAAAAAATATTTTTCTTTTACTCCTTATCCACTTAGTTTATTAATAAATCAATTCTCTTCATTAGCGTGTCTTCATACAAAGCACAAACAATGTGACTATGAGAAAAGAATCTGCCCGGTGCAGTTTCAGTTCTCTTCAAAATCCGTTCAATTATGAACTTCATAAAATAAATGCACCTCTAAATCAATTCGCCTTCAGTCTTGAACTCACTGTAACAACACAGAAGTTTCAAGTGGAGAGTTAGGCTTCCATGTCTGGTTACACTGTACCGCCCCAAAAGCTCTAGGTTTAGTGTGAGAAGACTTGGAGAGGTTTTAAGGGTCTTTCTCTTCTTCCTGGATCACTTCCCACCACTCTGTCAACCTCAATTCCCTTATCTGAGGACTAGGATTAGATGAGTGTGATGTTTAGTTTTATGTGTTAGCGTGGCTAGGCTGTAGGGCCCAGTTACTGAACCACACATCAGTCTAGATCTTGCTGTGCAGGTGTTTTGTAGATGTGGTATCATATAAAATCAATTGGCTTTAAGCTAAGGAGATGATTGGTCATGTTGGTGGTCTTCATCCCCTTGGTTTAAGGCCTTAAGACAAAAATAGAGATTTCCCAGAGAAGAAATTCTGCCACTAGATTGCAGCATCTATCCTGCCTGAGTTGCCTACTAGCCAGTGTGCCTTATGGATTGGGGACTGTCCAGCCTGCACAGATGCATAAAACTATATGAGACAATTGCTTTGGAAAGCCTCTTGGTACATGCATACATGTATACATACGTATGTACACACAATATCTATCGTCTCTATCACCATCCTATCTATCTATCTATCTATCTATCTATCTATCTATCTATCTATCTAATCTATCTTTTGTTTCTACTCCTCTGGAGAACCATGACTGATACAATGAGATAGAGAATATGAACATTTTAATTCATGGTGCAGATGTGTCATTTGTAGGATGGGCTAGACTCTGCCCATGCTGTTCCACACCTCAGGACTCCTCTCCAGATACCTACACCATCCTCTGATTTCCTTAATGTCTTTGTTCAAAGTCACCTTCTTAGTAAGACATTCCTTAATCACTCTACTTAATGGTGACCCATCAATGGCCTCTCCAATCCTTCTTGCTTTCTTTGTGTTTATCTATTGCATTTATTATTCTCTGGATTATTAGGTGTTTTACTTTTTTTTTTTTTGGTCTTTCTTGCCCCACTAGAATGGAAATTCCATGAATCATTAAAAGACTCTCTCCTCTCTTCAGTCTCAGCGCTTTGAATCTGTCCTCCAGAGTTGGCAGGTGAGAAGCTAAGACCTGACTTTGATTTTCCTATATAAAACACTTCAGAGATTCAGAACTGCCCAGTAGAACTTTCTGTGCTGATGGAAATGTTTCATAATCTGCACTTTCCGTGGTAGCCCTGACTTCAGGGGGCTTTTAAGCCCATGAAATGAGATTAGTGAAGCTGAGGAACCAAATTTTAAAAATATATATAACTTACTTTAAATTTAAACAGCTCCCTGCGGCTGGTGGGAGAGTGTTGGACAGATGGGTCTATGGGGTAACCCCCAAGCCCTCCACACTGTTGCTACCTGATTTCTTCAGCACATATTCTCTTTGGCCACAGCTCATGGACTTCTAACACAGAACAACGGCACTCTGTGATGTCTTCCAAACCCATCTGTGGTTCTCACCTGGTATATTTGCTCACGTGTTCCTCACAGACTCCACTTCTCCACCGATTTATTCATTATTAACAGTTTAACTCGGGTGTATTCCCAAGGTCACCTCAGCAAAACGAAGTGCCCTTCCTTTACTCTCTTAAGGCTGAGAGTGCACAGCTCTGTGCTTGGAATTCTAGCATTGGACTGTGTTTATCTATTTAGTCTCTGTCACCCCTTTGAGGGGTTGACCTCCTTGAGGTCAGGCCCCATTTCTATCTAGCTTTATATTTTGAGTTCATAGGTCAGGATATGGCTCATCGATGCACCCAATAAATTTTGTTGAATAAATGAAGGAAGGAACGAAGGCCTTGGGCCAATGCTGCCTTAGCATGTGGGGCCCAGTAGGCAGGCCGATCTCAACAGCCCTTTCTGATTCTTTTGTTCCTTATATGAACCTGGAAAAATGCAACAGGGGTCAGGTGGCTCTGTTGTCCAACAGGATGCCATTGAGTACTGAGGCCTCTCTGCTCTTTTTTTCCATAATCAGGAAGATCACTTCCAACACCACTCAGGTCAACTCTGCTGGGCAGCCTTACCCTTGTTTAGCCCTTGTTATTTTAAGTCACTCAAACGGCAACTTTTAAAGCATTTTAATTATTTCCTTCCTGTTCCTTTCTGTCCTTGAAGTTCTGCTTTGGGAAAGCAGTCTGTGAGTACTGCAGAGTCACTCCCTCCGCTGGATTTAGTTTGGCAGAGGATGTATTGATATCACTCCTGATCTGTGACCAGGGGCAGTTCAGAGAGTGACCTGACTCTGAACATGGAAAGCAAGTATCTTTGCCCTAAAAGCTATATCTGATTTTTCAACTGACACAGAAAAGTACAGATTTATAATATAAGCATTTCTGTGGCTAATGTTTTGAACGAGGGTTGGGCTTTCACTGTAGAGTCCTGATATATCTAAAACACATCCCCAGTGTTGTTAGTCAGAGTCAAAAAATGGGGAGGGTGGCGAGGGTCTAGGGAGGGGTGGGTAAGAGGAAAAGGCCATAAATCTCAGACCCATGGGATTTGGACAACAAGCCGCATGGCAAATCCAACAACTGCCAGCTCTGGAATGTGTCAGCATAATATCATACTAACTGTTACCTGGTAGCTTGTCAGAATTCTAAGAAACGTGAAGATCAAAATGTTGCAACTGGGAGGTATTCCAAAGGCTTTCCAATGTATATCTGCTGAAACAAGGAGGCTATTAAAACGCCCTTTAAAAAGTCCCATTAAAATAACAATCCAATAAAAGGAGTGTATAATCTGAGAGCTTTGAGGCCAAGGGCGAGTGAGTGCCAACATTGCTTACCGACTTCGGTGGGTGGTTTTCTTCTATCTTCTTCTTTGTGTGCTGAGCAGGAACTTTTAGATTTTCTTCCCTGGTAAAGCCATTCTCCATAACCATCTCCACCATTAAAAAAAAAAACAAAAAAAAACTATAACACACATGTGTATCTGTGTATGTAAATGAAAATGCATAACAGTTGTACACTTTTGAAGAGAAGGGGGTTATCTGAAGAAAATTCTGGGTTATAAAGGAAAGTGAGATCTTGATTCATGGTCCCTTTGGATGCTGACACTGTACCCCAGGAAATAAACATATCGATTTTAAGTTCTAGCAGAAACATAGACACACTGAAAAAGTTTCATCAACTTTTGATTATCAAACTATTTTAAGAACTTAATGGCAGGATGTATGAATAGCTGAGAAAAAAAAATTATTTGAAAGTTTCAAAAATCTTATCCAAGTTTTGCCTAATCTCCTTAACCAACTAGATTGTCCATTGAATTCATTAAGTAGAAATCTCCTGCATGGTTTAGAATCTTTAGTATCTTCCAGAGGAACTAAACTTGTATTTCCTATCTATCTAATTTTATTCTTAAATCTTTTCTTTTAGTTGTAGATGGACCTAATACCTTTATTTTTATTTATTCATTTTTATGTGGTGCTGAGGATGGAACCCAGTGCCTTACACGTGCTAGGTGAGCGCTCTTCCACTGAGCCACAACCCCAGCCCCTCCTATCTACTTTTGTTATACTACAATATTGGACATTTCAACCTGAATAAATCCCATTTGAGAATAAGTGATTATCTGATTTTCCTTGTCAATAATTGATGCTGTTATCCCTGCAGGTGCTTAAGCCAAGGATTTATCCTTGATTCCTTCCTTTCTATCAGTGAGTCTTGTCAAATTTGTCTCCAAAATACAAGTGAAACCTAACCTCTATCTGATTCCCCACTCCTCCTTGAGACAAGCCGCTATGGTCTCCCCTGCAAAGCATCTCCAGCACTACTCTGGCTTCCATATTTATTTGGGAACTGTGTAGCAACCATTCCAGGTCTTTGTAGGAGCTGGGATTATTTAAATAAATAAATAAATAAAAACAACCAAACTTCAGATCTTGTCACCCTCTGGCTTAAAAGCTTCCAGTGTCCCTTTATGACACTTAGAACTAACCTCTGGCCTTACTAGCCCTGCTTAACTCTCCCCTTTCCTGACTGAGCCACTTGATTCTTCTCTTTGTTCTCCCAGTCATGAAAAGTTAGTTCCTACCCAGAATTCCACCCTAGGACCTTTGCACTACCTCCACTCTAACAGAATACTGCTTCTCCTTGGCCTTTCTGTAGGCTGCCTCCTTTGGGCCACTCAGCTGAAATGTCACCTCCTTAGAGACAATTTTGCTTGTTGCAAACCTAAATTCACCTCCTATATCCCTTTTTAGTTGTCATCATAGAAACACCAGATGCTTTTTCCTTCCTTCATTCATTCTGTAGTTATTTCCAACCAGAAAGGAAACTGTTGGAAACAGGACTTCAATTTCCTCTCAGCTGTACCATTAGCACCAGAACAGGAACTAGCCATCGGCACTCCTGAAAGAATGAATCTGTATAAGGCTCACTTGAATGTTAACTGTATCCCATGTACCTTTACTATTTCCTAAACACAAATTCAAGCTTCTCATTTGAATATAAACCACCCCTTGGCTTTGTATTCACATAACATGTAACAATTTAGATTGTAGTTAAGTACTTTATAAATGCATCCTTTATCCGGAGATAAAAATTGTTAGTTAGAATCGTACAATCCAGCAATCCCATTTCCAAGTATATATCCAAAGGAAATTAAATCCATACCTCAAAGAAATAGCTGCAACTCTTTATTCATTGGGGGCATTATTCATAACTGATAAGCTATGGAAACAACATAAGTGTTCCATTATTAGATGAATTGGTTAAAAAAAAAAAGGTGTAGCATATACCTAAATATTTTTTTAAAGAGATAGAGAGAGAAAAAGAGAGAGAATTTTTTAATGTTTATTTTTTTAGTTTTCGGTGGACACAACATCCTTATTTTATTTTTATGTTGTGCTGAGGCTCAAACCCAGCGCCCTGCACATGCCAGGAGAGCGCATTACTGCTTGAGCCACATCCGCAGCCCCAATACCTAAATATTATTCAGCCTTAAAAACTAATCTGAAATTTTTTTAAATATCTGTCATCTGTGCCAACCTGGATGAACATGGAGGAAGTGAAATAAGACATAGAAAGACAAACTCTCTAAGATCTCACATACATGTGGAATCTAAAAACATCAAATTCATAGAAGTGGAAAGTAGGATGGTGGTTACCAGGGTCAGGAATGTGGAGAAAATAAAGAAATGCTGGTTCAGAGGTGGAATATTAATAAGTCAACAGGTGGTAAGGCAAGGATGCTCAAGGGATCTAGTGCTCAACACGTGACTGGAGCTAACAGTGTGTTGTTTACCAGATATCTGCTAAGAGAGCAGATCTCCAGTGTCATACCACCTATGCACATACACACAAATGACAGCCGTGGTGACAGGTGCATCCATTTATGTGACACATATATAATGGATACACACATTCAATCATCTCATTGTACACTTTGAATATATGCAATTTTTGTCAATTACAATTTTGTCAGTTACACCTCAATTAAATAGACAAAAAAAGTTGTTTAAATGTAACTAAAAACCAGATATTTGAGAAATCTATCATATACTCTCTACTATTTTGGTTGTCCTTGTTAGAATCATTGCTTTTGAAATCTTACCTTTTCTCCAGGGCAGTGTACAGAGGCCAATGAAGGAACTGTTGGGAAATAATGATTTATTTTTTTCTGATTTTTTTTTTCAGGTTACATGTAAACTAATGATGTGAAGATTAAAATTATCAGTTTGAAAAGTTGTACGTAAATTTTATCATACTGTTTTTGAGTAGGGTTGCCAGATTTAGCCAATAAAAATTCAAGAACCTCAGTGAAAACTGAATTTCAAAACAGCAACAGATAATTTTAATGTAAGTATGCCCCTGCATTTTATGATGTATACTTGCACCAAAGGATTATTTGAAATTTATTTGAACTTCAAATTTAAATTTTATCTGGCAATCCTAGTATCATGAAGTGTGTGATCGACTCACCAGATCCTTGCCATATGTTAGTTATATGATAGTGATCATTAAACATTTTTGAAATTCGAATTCTTCTGGCCACTAGGTGCTCTTGAGGAATTATTGTTTTGGATAAAGAGAACCCATGTGATGTAAAAGAATAATTACTATTTCCAGGAGTTCCAGACTAAAACCCAGACAAAACCAACAGGGAACAACATGTGTCTCCTTTGACAACATAAGGCATTATGGAGTGCCATGTTCCTGAATTGCTATCTCTACATTGACCTTTTTAAAAATATGGTTTATTTGTTCTTATTAGTTATACATGATGGTAGAAGGAATTTTGACATATTACACATATATGGAGTATAACTTCTCATTCTTCTGGTTGTACCTGATGTAGAGTTACATTGGTTGTGTAATTATATATGCACATAGGATAGTAACATCTGATTCATTCTACTACCTTTTCTATTACCATCCCTTCTCCTTTCCCCCACTTCTCCCCCCCCCCCGTGTCCAATCACATGAACTCCGCCCCCTCCTCATTGTGTGTTAGCATCTGCATATCAGAGAAAACTTTTGGTTTGGGGGGATTGGCTTATTTCACTTAACATGATATTCTCCAGTTCCATCTATTTTCCAGCAAATGCCATAATGTCATTCTTCTTTATGGCCGAGTAATATTCCATTGTATATATATATATATATATATATATATATACCACATTTTCTTTCTCTATTCATCTGTTGAAGGGCACCTAGGTTGATTCTACAGTTTAGCTAACATGAATTGAGCTGCTATAAACATTGATGTGAACTACATTGAGATTTCATTTCACTCTAGTCAGAATGGCAATTATCAAGAATGCAAGTAACGGTAAATGCTGGTGAGGATGTGGGGAAAAAGGTACACTCATACATTGCTGGCGGGACCGCAAACTGATGCAAACACACTGTGAGAAGAAGTATGGAGAGTCCTCAGAAAACTTGTAATTGAACCACCATTTGACCCAGCTATCCCACTGCTTGGTTTATATCCAAAGGACTTAAAATTGATATTGACCTTTAATCCTGGGGACAAGGGTGAGCTACTGAATTTAGTTTGGGACCATGGCTTGTGGGTCTTACTTACATTGAACTCTGAAACCAGAGTAAATAATGCTCCAAGACAGTTTCTTCTGAGCAACATTTGGTCCTTTTTCTTTATTTTTGTCCAATTCAATTAATGATACTTAAGCTTTAATAGTGTTTGTGTTGGTTATGTTTTTCTAAAATTAAGAAAAAATCAAGTATCAAGAGTTTTTTATTTTAAAGAGAGAGAGAGAGAGAGAGAGAGAGAGAGAGAGAGAGAGAAAGAATTTTTTAATATTAATTTTTTAGTTTTCGGCAGACACAACACCTTTGTTTGTATGTGGTGCTGAGGATCGAACCCGGGCCGCATGCATCGAGAGTTTTTATCGAGAGTCATATAAAACCTTTTTGTGGAAGCAAAAGAAAAATATGCTCTGGAAATGCATATTTTTTTATATCCTTTGTTCAAAAGAAAATTGGATTTCAGAAGCATGTAAATCTTTCAAATTCCCACCAGAAAAGACTGAATTCCTGAATCTGTGGGATCCATATAGCACTCTTCCACCAGCTATTCTGTATTCAGTACACTGCCCGCTGGTATTCTCAAACTTGTTTGGTTAGGAGATTTTTTTAAACAATGGGAGGATCATCAGGATAAAGAATATATACCTTTCCTGCATTTAACACAGAAACATTGTGCTGGATCCTGAGAATACAAAGTGGGGCACTAGTTGTTTTCTTCTGATTATTGTCACAAACACTGTGAGCCTTTAGAGAAGTGCAGAATAGATGAACATCACTTGTAAAACACGACTTGAGTGTTTCAGAGTTTAGTCTGCGATTCCAGTTTTTCTCCATCTGGGAGATGGTGGCAACTCCCTCGGAAGAGATGTAGGGTCACTTGAGGTTGATGAAAACATTTTTGCACAATGATCCAAGTTTTTAGATAACTGGATGATTTGGATGTGAGGTGTCCCCCAAAATCTCACATGTGAGACAAGGCAAGAAGGTTCAGAGAAGAAGTGATTGGGTTGTGAAAGCCTTAACCCAATCAGTGAATTAACCCCTTAACAGGGATTAACTGAGGGGTAACTGAAGGTTGGTAGGCTGTGGCTGGAGGAGGGGGGACATTCGGGGTGTTGCTTGGGGTGTATATATTTTGTATCTGGTGAGTGGAGTCTCTCTGCTTCCTGATCACCAGGTGAGCTGCTTCCCTCTGCCACACTTTTCCACCATGATGTCCTGCCTCTTATGGACAAGAGAGCAAGCCACTTATGGACTCAGACCTCTGAAACTGTGAACCCCCAAATAAACTTTTCCTCCTCTACAGTTGTTCTGGTTGGGTCTTTTAGTCACAGCATCAAAAAAAAAAAAAAAAAAACTGACCAAAACAATAGCTGTGTTTATGTGGGAGTAACATGCCAGGCAAGAAGACACAAAGGATTCTATTCCATTGAAATCACGGTCCTGAAATTCTGTTTCATTGATGCTGTTTTCTACCTTGTCAATGAGGATTTTATTTGGTGATTTCTTTTGGGCATATCATAGTGTTTTAAACATTTCGTTAAAAAATGTTGCAGACATTTCCTTACAAACATCATATCTCCCTTGAGTGTTTGGTTAGAAAGCCGGTCTGCTTTCTTCATGGCCTACTGCCCACTCCTCTACCCCATTATAATTTGAAGACATGTTAACATTTCTAATTCTCTCTCCCATCAATATGGCCAATTCAGCCTTGCTGAAGTCATTCAATAATTCAGGAAATAGTCATTAAATACTTATCATTTACAAGGTATTCTGCCAAAATGATCCTATGAGAAACAAGATTCCACTATACTGATAAGGGCTTGTTGGATTGATGATTGATTGACGAATTGACTGATTATTGATTTTGTGTGTTGATTTTAAAGGAAATACAAAGAACACAGAGTAGTGCTACCTCAGCCCAGAAGCGAGAGGGTGTTTTCCTCAGCTTTTGCCTCACATGGTAACCAAGAACAACCTGGAGGAGGAAAGGTTTATTCAGGGTTCAGTTTCTGAGGTCTCGTTCCATAAATGGCTGACTCCATTGCTCTGGGCCCACACTGAGGCAGCTCATCTTAGGGGAAGGGCCCAACAGAGGAAAGATGCTTAGGTCCTGGCAGCCAGGAAGTAGAGACCAAGAGAGGATGGGGAGGGGAACGAAGCTGCAGGGAACTTGCACCTTTCCAGGGCACATCCCAGTGACCCACCTCCTCCATCCATGGCCCACCTGCCTGTGGTTCCCAGCCAGGCACTCAGTCATTCCATTCAAACTAGGATGGACTGAATGAGTAACATCTCTCATAACATAATCATTTCACCTCTTAATTTTCCTGCATTAACAGTAGCTTTGGGGGGACACCTCATATCTAACCTTAACAGAGGGGTTTTAGTTCTGTTATGACCTAATTGAAAGTAAGTCTTCATGTACATTCTCTACCATTGTGCAAAAGAACTCTGGAATAAATCTGAAAATGTTTCCACTGGCTGGGGGTGTAACTCAGTGGCAGAGCACTTTCCTAGAATGTTTGAGCCTATAGAATTTTTTTTACATTTCTAATTATTAACAATGTACTTCAAACTTTTCTGAATCTCAGATTCCTCCTCTATGTAATAGGAAGACGGGGGTACATCTAGATTTCAACTCAATGATTCCAAAGACCAAATGAGTTTGCAAAGACAGATTGCAGGTACACATCATCAGTCGTGTGAATACAGTTCACAAGAATGTATATCATGTTGAGGATTAGCTAGGAAATTAATTATCAAATAGTTTACAAGGCCTCTGAGTGGATTGATACGTTCTGTATACCATTTTCCCATTATGACATGAAAAATTATCACAAATTTAATGACATAAAACAATAAAAAATTATCATCTCACTTTCCATGAGTTAAGCCTAGGAATGGGTGAGCTGAGTCTCTGCTCATGGTCTTTCAAGGCTGATCAAAGTGCTGGTCAGGGCTGTGATCTCATGGAGACTCAAGGTCCTCTTCAAGTTCACTCAGGTGGGTGAAAGACTTTGGTTCCTTATAGCTGTAGGACTCAGGTCACCAGTTCTTGCAGGCTTTCATCCTGAGGTCACTGTCAGCCCTTTCCATAACTTAGTAGTCACTCTTTCAAGCAGAGGATGAAATCGTCCTACTTGGAAATTTTTCTTTCAGGAAGGTGCCTTGTTCATTTTCAGGGCTCACCTGGTGAGGTAAGACCACAGAATCTCCCTTTTGATTAATTGAAAATCAACTGATTTGGATCTTAATTACATTTGCATGATCTTTCTACCTTTGCTATACCAAGTAGTCTAATTATGGGAGTGAAACCCATCATATTCACGGTCCTGTTGTCACTCATAGAAGGAGAGAAGAAAAGGTGTGTATACTGTGGGGTGGGAATCTCAAAATTCTGTCCACCACATTGATGCTAGGTAGTAAGAACCCAAAGAAAATGAAGAAGTCAACATAAAATGGGTCATACAGCTGTTTAAGAACCTGTGAACAGGACTTAACTTCCAGTCTAAATCATCTCAAATAACGAGAGGACAGTTTTTCACTTGGTTAATAAAAGTTGGATATAAAAAGTAAAGTTAGGGAATGATAAGTTCAGGATGAGATCCTCAATCTCTTATATTAATGGACTTTATGATTAAGGATCCTGTTAAAATGAAACCATTCAACTCATTATACACAAAAATAAACATGGGTTTGCGGGATGCCTAGACTCTTCTAATGCAATCTCTCCAGCCTCTTAGTTACTGAGTATTTCATTTCTAATACCATATTTTGAATATTTTTCATGAGCAAGAAATTTAATTTAGCACTTCAGAAAATTGTATTTAGTTTCACAGATTATAAATAAATTTTTAAAAATGGGTATTTTCTGAGTCAAGGGCTTGTATTCAGGAGAGAAATGCAAAGACACAGTAGTACCTAAGTTGACCAACCACTGTCTCCATGTTGGCAAAAAATTGATTTTGTACTATATTGCAATTCTGTCTGGTTATATAACTGATGAAGATATATTTTTCTCTCAGGGGAATCCAAATCCTACCTCTTTTCTTCTTTGCCTGAATCTCTTTGTAGCTTCTGTACCTCTTTCATTTTTTTTTCCTCCTTCTGGAGGTCAAGGTCAGGAAGAGAGAAAAAAGAATAGAGCAGCAGTCTGAGACTTTACAAGAAAAACAGAGATAAATGAGGCAACTTTTCCCCAGAGCACTGTACTAAAAACTAGTAGCTTCACAGAAAAACAGTAGCTGCCTTGCATCTTGGGTGGCTGTGCCGTGGTGATACATCGCATTTATGATGGCATGTGTCGTAGTTCATTAACTTGCCTATCCTATTATATTTGGTTACAATGGGACTCCACTCAAAAACAACATGGCTGAAATTGAAGACAGATGGCCAAGTAAGGACCAAAGAGCTTCTTATAACCATCCTCTATTTCCTTCTCAATTGTGTTTTTCTCTCTGTTTATTGGAGTGCCGTGCAAGGATATTTGTGCTTTTAAAAAATAGTGTTATTTCTTTGGAAAGGAAGCAACATGTCCTAAGTCAAGGCAAGGGCAAGTTGACATTCTCTTAATACCATCGACCTTTGGTGATGTTTTTCATCTCTACATTTGCACAGGTTTACGGCTGCAGAAAAATCAAAAGAAATTTACTTTTGCTTCATCTTTGTAAGGGGTTTTTGTGGCTAAACCTTCTGACTCCTGAAATGATTCCTTATTCATGATGAGTGTAGTGAAGAGTTTCTGAAACCAGTACACAAAAGTCTCCATTCGTGTAAAAGCATGTAAGGCTATGATGTTTTGACTTTTTAACAAATGGGTGGCACTGAATTTGATCTGGCCGTTTAGGATTTAGAAAGTGCAGCAGCATATCCATTCCTTCTTAGCTTTGTATTCTTCTCACTTCCTCTGAGCCCAGTGTTAGGGCAGAAGCTGACCCTTGGTGAAATTACCTTCTTCCAAATATTCAAACACCTAACACCTCGTAATTTCTCTTCATGGGGAAACTTCCCTCAGCTTATTGATTGTCAACATTTGTTATTTTTTTTATTGTGTAAAACACACATAAAACTTACTGTCTTAACCATTTTTAAAAAATATGTAGGTCAATGGTATATCTTCAAACATTTCAAGGCCTATTTCTAGAACTTTTAATCAGCACCAGGACTTCCAACAGTAAGCTGCTCTAGAGATACAATTCTAGAGAGCAGTGAAAGATGCTCAGGTTTTGCAAAGCCTTCCCCATGATGATGCTAGAGATGCACACTGAATTGGAAACAAAAGTAGAAGGAGCAGAATAAATAGCAACCTGAGACATTTTATACATACTTTATTCTAGGAGCAAAGTCTATAATTTCCTACATGGTTTTATACTGGGTTTTGTTTACAGGAAAGTCCATTTATTTGGGTACACAGTGATGTAATTATATTCATTTTGTTTTCTAAATGAAAAAGTGATAACATTTAAAATTGCAACAAGAACTTTTTAATATTGATAGAATGTATGTAGATGTGTTATTGCCAGACACACAGGAATAGCCACACACAGTAAGGGCAGACAACAAATTTTCTTTCTGTTTACATTTCAATTCCCAAAGATAATTGTTTAGTCAAGATGTTTAGCCTTGATTGTGGGTCATTAGGGGTCACTAATAAAAGACTCTGTTTGGATTTTACAAGTTTGTTTGAGTTCGTATGCATTTTTTTCCCAGGAATTTAAACTACTTCAATGCTAATAATTATGGCATTTAAACAATTGGTCACATTTAGAATTCTTGTAAAGGCAGAGACCATTTATAGCAGGTACTTGCTCTATGCATTTTAAAAAGAGAACCCCTTTATTTTGCTTTTGGAGGTTTAGCATCCCACTTTCTAGGAGGGTGTGTATGTTGCCTCAGGGTCTCTGACCTAGTATGGTGAGTATAGGGCTTGCCTGTTTTGATCAATTTTATTGCTTTTATTTAAAAATAGATATTTAACATACATAATATAAATTTTTAAAAAATTTTGCATCAACCCTTTATTCTGAGATACCGATTTTTAGTCAAAAATGGGACCTATAATTTAAAGTTGTAAGACGGGTGCTAACTTCATGGATTACAGGAAGGTCACTTTCATGGATCATAATCAGAGATGAAACTAGAAGAAGGGACGCAGAGGGACACAGCAGCATGAAGTGCAGAGCATCGCATGAGGCTCTGTGTGCATGTTAATTTAATCCCAGGCATCATCACCATTGTATAGCTGTCTCAGCCATGGTTCAGTGAAGGTTGAGAATCTTTCCCAGCATGCCATGCTCCTGAGTGCCAGAACTCCTCCATACCTGGTACTGAGTCACACGCCTGTCATCTCCTGGTGAGTACCACACCCACAGTTGGGCACACACAGGGATCACTGTATACCCTGGAGCATGTATTTCCGTGTATGCTGGGACAAGTTCATCCATCTCTCTCTCTCTGTGCTCAGTTTCTGCCTAGGAGGTAAAACAAAAAATGTCAATGTGGAGAACTGATATGAATGAACTACCATGTGCCAGCCATTACCAACAGGCTTCCTACATTTTATATTACAGTGAGTATTTCCCAGTGCTCACAGTAGATGATGAGTGGTGGTTGGATGAAAGGGAATCAGGAAGCTGGTATTGAATCAAAAACTTATGAGCAACAGGACATGAACAAGTAAAATAGAGAAAAAGTGGTCAGAATCAACTTGTCATTTGAAGAGAGAATGGAAGGACCCATTGCCATATTCTAGAGAGAGAGTAAGTTGACCTTGGGGTTGACTTCAGCACTTGTATTTCTTAGGTCCACTCCACTACAGGCTCAGATTGGAGGGCATTAAGGAACTGCCATGTGGGTTTAGATACAATGAAGAGCAGAAGAATCTTGAGTGGTTGTTAGATAAGTATGTGGAATCCAGTGACAACTTTTTGAAGATAAGGGAGAACTGTGCATGTCTAAATAGGGCCTAAAGATCCTGGGGAGGAAGACAGGGGAAGGGCTTGCCTGTTTTGGTCAATTTTATTGATTTTATTTAGAAGCAATCTTTTGTTTAAAAAATTAATTTTTTTTCTGCCCAAAGAGCAGAAAGAATTCAGTGATGACTCCTTGTGGAAATTAAAAGCCAACATTCTTGAACAAATCAGAGAAAGATCCCGAGGGGGGAAATAGATAAATGAAGGATGTAAGAGGGGGGAGGGGGGAGTGTGGGGCAAGGGTTATCAGTAACTGAGAAAAGATGGGGTCGAGACAGGTTGCAAGGGTCATGCTCTTGGGGAGCTGAGGGAAGGAAAAGAGAATTAGAATTGTCATCAGGTTTGGGAGTGATGGGGAAAGAAAGTTGGAGTTTTTAAGGAAATTAAAAGGGAGGACAAATCTGTATGGTTTTTAGGTGACTGAAAATGTCTGGCTGCAGTTGTCTAAAGTAACTAACAAGGATGGTCTTTAATTTCTAAAGCATTAAGTTGAACATTCAGAATTTGGTTAGTAGGAGTAAGAAAGGGATAGTTCTTTTTTAAAAAAAATAATTTTTTTTTTAGTTTTTCAAGGTATACATGACTGTAGAGTGTATTTAACATATTATACATACATGGAGTATAACTTCCCATTATCATGGTTGTACATGATGTGGAGTTACACTGATCATGTATTCATTTATGAAAGTTATGTGCATTTCATTCTACTGTCTTTCCTATTCCCATCCCCTCCTCCCTTCCCTTCATTCCCCTTTGTCTAATCCAATGAGTTTCTATTCTTCCCCTCTCCCTTACCATCCGTATATGAAAGACAACATTCAAAAAATATTTCATGAAGAAAAAATGAAAAAATAGAAGTGAAAACTAGCAAAGGGAGAAACTATACTAGAAGACTAGTCAATCAAAGGAAAAACGAATTCAAAGTTAAAGAAGGGGATAGTTCTTTTGAGCACTTAGCTATTGTAAGAGAATCAAGATTATGAAATAGAAAACATTAGAAAGAGAAATCTTCTTGGAGACTAAAAAATGCAGAGGAAGTTTCAGGGTAATCAACCCTATGTAGATCTGTAATACTGTAGCCATGGCTTGATTTATTTACCCATCTTCTGGTTAACAAGGTTTTTTAAACTAGATTCCCATTGAAATTCTAGGAACCGTGTTATATGATTTAGCAAGAAGATACAGAAATGTATCCATGAAGCACGCACGCGCACACACACACACACACAAATGTACTTTCTGTGTAATTACAGATGTTTAGAGAGAGCACAGTAGCACTGCAGGTGAGTGTGAACCCCAACTTCAGGGGCCAGTGTATCAGTAAGGTGTCAGAGAGGGGGAGGGACTTGACTTGAATAGTAAGAGATGATATGCTTGGCAAGCAGGGGTGGCTGGGCAAAAGGAGCAGACACAAGAAGTTAAATGAGGAGTCACAAATGGCCCTGCCTCTCAGGGAAGTGCTACAGCTCAGAGCAAGAAGTGGCCGAGGCAGAGCAAAGCCTGCGCTAAGCCCCGTTGATCTAAAACCACACGCTATCGTTGCCACATTATCACCTTCTAGAACAACTCCAGCAATACTGACTTGCCTCTCTAGGTAAGGTTCCACTGACACCCATGGAGAAAAAGCACCCAGGTTCTTACACTGTCTCTGAGAGAAGTGTGAACTGGCCAAGGGACACCATGCTTTCTTATTCACGTGCAAAGCGCAGGCCACGGAGGTTCCATTATGTCATCTAGTAAAGACTCTTCCCCAAAAGGCAAAAAATCTAGCTTCCCACCAGGCATGAGGTTCACAACATACTCATCTTTCAGTCCTGCAGATAGCAGGAACTTAAAAAAAATTGCTGAGTGAAGAGCAATAATTATATCACAGTTCTGGAGAGAAAAGGGGAAAACCAGAAGGTCACCCAGTCATAATAGTACTTATAATGTTCATAATGACAATAATAACGCTGTTAATGATAACACTGATGCTAATGACATATAATAATAGATGTAATCTAGTGAATGCTCACTCAGTATTATCATCCAGTGACCACTAGTAGTTATTTGATTTCACCTCTCCCAAACATAATGAAGGGAGAAATATTATCGCTACTTTACACATGAAGACACAGGCTTGGACAAGTTCAGGAAATTACTCGGGATCACCCAGGCTTTGAGACATGGAGCTATGCTTGGTTTCAAAGTCTGCCTGGCTCCAAATACTGCATCTATCTGTCTGTCTGTCTGTCTATCTATCTATTTATTTTTGGTACTGGAAATTGAAGCCAGGGGCACTTTAAATTGAGATACAACCCAGACCTTTTTGTTTTTTTATTTTGAAACAGAGTCTCACTAAGTTGCTGAAAGCCTCTTTAAGTTGCTTGAACAAGTGATTCTCCTGCTTCAGCCTCCTGAGCCATTGGAATTACCGTTCTGTGCCAGTGTGCCTAGCCATACTGCTACCTTAACTCGTTCTGTAACAGCCACAGTATCATCATTGATTTGAAAGAGGACTTCTCACGTCAGAGATCGTCACCCACCGGTACTCCTGCTGCCAGCAAGGAGCTAGCAGAGTCTGGTCTACATTTTCAGTGATAACGATCCAGGAAGCGTCCTCACTGCTGACTGCCAGGGCCTGGGGAACCTGCCCACTCCAGCTGATCCCTCCTGTTCGCCTTCTGTCTTTCTCCAGACCCACTGACAAATGTCTCAGCTATGTTCTGTGGGCTCTTGAACTTGGGTTCCTGCCCATTTCCTAGCATAAAGGCCATTGCGTAAAAGCAGACTGTAAGGGAGCTCACCTGTAAAAATCAGGTGTGGTTCAAGGGGAAGGTAGAGCTTCAGCCTTGAGTCCTAGAGGGAAAGAGCACCCGGACCCTTAGATACTCTTGTGCTTCCTCCTTTTCTCACTCGTTCTCCTCTCATCCCTTTCTTCCTTCTCCTTCCTTCCTCCTATCCTTCTTTCTTGCTCTTATTCTTTCTTTTCTTCCTTTATAGATAAAAATTAGTAAGAGGTGGTTTTACAGCTGGGTGTGGTAGCACATGCTGGTAATCCCAGCAGCTGAGGAGGCTGAGGCAGGAGGATAGAGAGTTCAAAGCCAGCCTCAGCAAGAGCGAGGCACTAAGCAACTCAGTGAGGCCCTGTCTCTAAATAAACTACAAAATAGGGCTGGGGTGGGGTGTGGCTCAGTGGCTGAGTGCCCCTGAGTTCAATCCCTCATACTTCCCTTGGTTTTGCTTCTCGCCTGTGTGCACACACTCATGCACACCTAAAAGTAAGTGTACAGACAAGATGTGATAGGCTGAGTCCCAATGGTACAGCCCTATCTCTTTCCTGGTTCAGTGTGTCATCCAAAGTATCCCTTAGCAGGGCTCATTTTTTCCCCTGTTCCTCAAAATTTCTTGGACAGAATGCTCCCTAGCTTCTGGAGTAGTCAAACCCCCGCTCTCACTAATCAGTAAAGGTGAGATGATCATACAATCAGCCATCCAAACTCTGTCCAGCCATAAGACAGAGACACTTAAACTTATTCAGTTATATAATTTTTTCAATGTTGATTGAACTGACAGATCTGTTTTAGTAAATTGGTGGACCCATAAAATAGTTTTCCTTCAAAAACGATTTTGAAAAACATGTTTTTAAAAAACGAAACCAAGATGCCTGTGTAAATTAAAGCAACATTTAAAAATGCCTCATCAAATTGATTATCTAAACATTTGCAAAATCATAGATTTATATAATTTTTTGTGCATATTTCTATACTGGTCAATTTCTTTCTTTCTTTTTTTTTAGTTGTCAATGAACCTTTATTTTATTTATTTATATATGGTATTGAGAATTGAACCCATTGCCTCATACATGCTAGGCAAGTGCTCTACCACTGAGCCACAACCCCAGCCCCCAGTCAGTTTCTCAACTGCATCCCTAAAAATGTATCACTGGCATTTTTTTTTCTGCAGAATAAATTATTTTCAGTGTGGCTCTAGTATTTTAAAAATTTTAATAAAATTTCTGCAATTCCCTTCAAAGTTGTATTTTATGGTGCATGTATTTGAAATGATCGGTATCATCACCTGACCCTTTTCTATATATCAAGGTATTTTTTAATTGATAAATACTGCAACCCATCACACACACACACACACACACACACACACACACCAGGCTGAGGTGCCAGGCAAGCTCTAAGCAAATTCAGCTAAAGAAAATGCTCAATTCTAATTTTTTTCTGCATTAAAATGTGTAAATATTTTCACAGGTGCTATGTTTTTCACTCTATTAAGAGTGTGTTTCTTCTACACATGTAAGTTCTCTTCATAATTCCTTTAAATCTTTCCCTGAATTTAGGTGTTATAAAATTGTGGGCCTTCTCAATTTCATTTCATTCCCATTTAGAATTTAAATGTATCTAATTAAAAGTTGCAACTTGATCCAATGATTTTTCCCCATGATCCAAGATGTTTCCAAGGACAGTTATGGAATTTCAAAGTAAAGATCTCATCTAGAAGTTGAGCTCTCAGGGTCTACTTTGCTCAGCTACCCAGTTCTGCAGGATGGAATTCACTGTCTGCTGGTTCCCAAGCTTTGTTTCCAATTATGTTAATTTTCTTAAAGATTTGCAAGCTTTTTAAAGTTTTCATTGGTTAATTAAAGATTTTATTTTGTTATTTTTTATGATCTTAATTGATTAGAAAACCAATCACCCACATTTAGAGAACTTACTTACAAAAAAAAAATTTAAAAGAAGTCCCCTGACATTAAGCATATTTAGATAATTTGCAAAGTGGTTCTTCAATGCTTGACCACTTCCAATACTAGATTGATGGTGAGCAACGTGGTGAAAAATTACATGTTTTTATGATTAAATTAATTTATTTTATGCAATATAGACTCCATCACAATATTTTTTTTCATCTTATTACTCTATGTGTATATAAAAGTATTTATCCATTCTAGCAACCAGAGATTTTCCCTCTACAATAGAATATCCCAGTTTGTTTGGATGATTTATGAATTATTTGTGTTGCAGAATTAATTCCAAGTATTTTCTACTTCACAGGTTTTTCATTTGGAAAAATATATTTTTAGCATAATAATCTGCTTCTCCAAAACTCATGTTCATATAACTACTGCATTTAATCATTGGTATGTTGGACACTTCAAGTTGTAATTCATTTAACTGATTTTCCAGTGGAAGCATCCAGTACTCACTGACATGAAACTGGCATCATTTAAATGTTTGCTAAGATCTTTTACTACTAATGAAATCAACACCAATTTATGGTGTGGTGGCTCAGTTCTATAATCCCAGTAGCTCAGGAGGCTGAGGCAGGAGGATCGCAAGTTCAAAGCCAGCCTCAGAAACTTAGTGAGCCCCTAAGCAAATTTGTGAGACCCTGTCTCAAAATAAGAAAAAAGGCTGGGGATGTGACTCAGTGGTTAATGGCCCCTGGGTTCAGTCCCCAGTATAATAATAATAATAATAATAATAATAATAATAACAATAATAAAATTTTTAAAATACAAAAATAATCTTAAGATGGAAAATGAATGAAATTAGTTTATAGAGATAGTCATTTGATTCAGTGAAATGTCATGCTTTGAGGTATGATTTATAAATGCACCTTCTGCCACGGTTCATGTTAAATATTAAAATAACTAGTAACTTCTGAAGCATTATATCAGATTTATATAGTACCAAAATTCTGTTTTTGACCTGCAGAAAGAGCAATTTCATGTAGTTCAACATAAGCACATTAATGTTTTCCAGCAAATTTGCAACTTCTGGTTTTCATGTGGCCAGTGATGTCACTATGGCCCCTGTGTGGACAATAACTGTGGACAAATATTTTGTGAGATAAATTGGAACTTAAGGTTTCATTAAACATACAGTTTCATTTTCTTCAGCATATTGCTGCTGAAAGGGTTTATTGCAAAGTAAAATAGAATTAACAAACAGTGAAATAAGTAAATAGTTGAAGATTAACACCATGCAAAGTTCTGAAAAAAACCACAGTAACAAGAGTGTTCCAATTACTTGCTCTATGTTCTTTGGCAGAACTCCTTGGTCTTTATTTCCTGCACATACTTACATACACCTAATGTATAATTTTCCACACTTTCCTCTGACCTTGGTAGCATGGCAGCTTGGCCCATCTTCTAGGTGATAGCATGGTAATGGCAAGGCAGGTTGGGACAGCAGCAGGGGGCAAGGGTAGCAGCATCCATTTCTATCTCTTCTCCACTTGAGACTGGTTGGAGTAGCTACCCTTCACTGTTTGGGTCCCAAGGTAGTTATTTTATCAGCAAGTTCTCCACAGGCTGTTCTATAAAGGGAAGTGTTAATTATGTTACGCTGGAACAGGATAGGGAAAAGAAAGAGGGTCACTGTCGTTCACCTTGGAGATTTAACCACATGTTTGAGGTGAGAACTCTGTTCACCTGCCTTCACCTCACAAATGGTGGTGAGCACACAGCAGAGGCTGGAAACATAAAGGGGAAGTTGGCTCCGTCTGCCCTGTCTTACATTAATGCAGACAATGATGATGATGATGATATGGATACTTTGTATAGAGAGAGAACGGTGGGAGAAATGCTGAATTGGAAAGGACATTGGCTTAAGAGGTAGAACTAATAACTGCCTCATCAAACCAGAATATATGGTCCTTTTAATAACAGAGAGATTCATTTATTCGTTCATTCCACAAATATTTACCTAGCATCTATAAAGTGAATGTACTTTGTTAAGAAATGAAGGTATGGAGAGGAATATAAAACAGTCTTAGATGAAAAAGTGCTTCTAATTTCAAGGGGTTAATGCTACTGAAATCTGTCTTCCTGTGGTTTTATTTCCATCTTTGAACCCATACCTGTGTCTTATCACCTTGTGTACCATAACTACCCACCAGCTGCTCCCAGTGGCTGTCAGGCTCCTGTATTCCAGTGGGCTTTGGCTGCAATTGTGCATAAACATCAGAAGAGAAACTTCTTTAAGAAACGTATCACCTCACAACAGATCTCCAAGGTTCCAATTCTCAAATTATCAAGTAGAGTCAAGAAATCCACATTATAGAAAGCACCTCAAGTGATTCTGACTCTGGTGATCAGTAGAGCATACACTGTCAGAAATGGGTGCACACTCTTTCTGGAATCTGAGATAAATATGTTGACTTTGTTTTCTGTTCTTCCTCAAGTATCATATGTTCTAGCTAGGGCTACTCAGTGCCATTATTGGATACAATCTATAGATTACCATCTTCTTTAGATCATGATTGTTGATTAGATGCAGTCCTCAAAGCAGCATGGGAGCAGGGGCATCCAGACGGATCACTGAATCTAAGATTTAGGTGCTTTACCTCCATCAATGCAACCTCATCTGCTCTTCCTTTAATGCTTAAAAAAATCACATCAGGGCCTCATATTGTATTGCGGCCATCTATGAATAATCAGCAAATTGTATATTTTCCATCTTGTACCAAAACATTTGAGTATGATTATCTAGGCAATGGAATATTTATTTAAGCAAATTCCACAGTAAATCCTGCTTTCTTTATCAAAATTCTGAAATAGAAAATCTTTCTGATATGCTCTTTTCCCCTTATCCCTCTTTTCCTCCCTCCCTTTCCCTTTCCTTCCAACAGAGGTTATTCCTGGCAAGGCCTCTGCAAGGGAGCATGATACCACCTGAGAAGCAAAACAGACCCAGATACAAATCATTTCACTCCAGTCTTGGAGCAGCCTTCAAAGAAAAACAAATTCCATACCAGCCAGAACCTGAGTGGAGGCCAAGAACTGCCAACATATTTGGAAGGCCAACCCCCTACAGAAATATGGTCCCTAACCCACTTCCAGAGAGAGAAAGAGAGAGAAAGAGACTATCAGTTGAGGATGAAAGTGAGTAGGAATTTTGTTACTTACAAACCCATCTCTGAATTCAGTGTTCAGAGTTTTATTTCTACAGCAGACCTAATGCATCTTCATGAAAATAACACCAACTAAGACTAATCAGACCACATAAGGGTAATTCAGAGCTATCCGGAATTCCCGTATGCTTAATGTTGCCACAAATTCTTCAATTCCCAATCACAAAGATGCGTAGGGAGAATTTAAAACATGCAATGTTTTTGAATAAGAAGTTAGAGGTATCAACTGAAACTGAATAGTTTGTGGGCTATCAGAATCAATACAACATTTTCCTTACATCCTCATGAATCTGTGACTTTATAGTTAAGCCAAAGTCAGCCCGTTGCACTTATGCCTTAAATTAAATTGAGAACATTGGCAAGTCCCGTGGGGAGAAAAAGCAAAACCATAAATGAGGTCCTGGTTTTCTTGTATATACAACTGTATGAACAGGGAAAGGGAATTGATATCCTGATGGTTGAAAAGGCAGCCATGCCAAAATCATTCCTTTGAGCATCAGCATTAAAAAAAAAAAGTTTCACTTACATTATTTTCCTTTTAACCCATGTTTCCTTCTGTGAAGATAACCTTAACAAGTCAAGAACATGGCTAAATGTTTGAAATTATCCTCAGGATTTTTTTCTGGAGATTTTCATAAAGAAAGACAAGTTATTTTTTGAGCCCTTTAGTAGTCGCCAGATTAGATGGGAAGAGCAGATGTTTTATTTTTATTTTATGGAAAAATGAATAGTAAATAGGTACCTTTGGTTATTTGATTTCTGCTGTCAGAGCATCTTATTGGCAATTTTTAATTCGGCATTCTGGAGGTAATAGCTCCTAAAAACAAACAAACAAACAAACAAAAAATTAGTGGCAAAATGCTTGAATAATGGATGCAAAATCCACCAAGGAGAATTCTAGAATGACAAAGCCACCTGTGATATTTTTGAAGACATGGCATGCACGCTCTGTGCAAATAGATATTCCCCTCTTGTAGGATATGCTTAATAATGAAGTTTGTGTGTGTGTGTGTGTGTGTGCAACACAGTAAAAATTTTATTGTTAAAGAAGCCATACAGGAAATGTAGAAAACATTAGTTCAGCACCCCCATGTGAAAGTAAGGTCAAGAGACTTACTTCAGAGCAAGAGTAATTAGTCACAGAATAATGAGAATGCAAAAGATCTTTTCAAGTATTTTGTGTAAACTGTGTATGGAATTATGGTACATAAAGCCAATAGTCTTTCTTCTGAAGGAGAAAGGAGATCATCAATTCATTATCTGAGTTAGAGCTCTCAGCATTAATATACACACACATGAGACAGCTGTTGGCCATTGTGCAACAGGAGGGAATCAAGATTCCTGTGACACACTCTTTGTATAAACCAGAAAATCATTTCTTCCACATTTTATTTCAGTGATGGACAAAGATGGTGTCTGCTGGCCTCATTCTTCCTCAGACACATATTGGCCTGTTTCTTGTTGTGCTTAAGAGACCGTTCTTCACTCAGTTAATGCCTTAGGTCCAAGCAGAGCTATCTTGGCCTATTCCTCTTCTGTCACCAGCCTCATTCCAACAGGACAAGTCATAATGATCCATAGATGTTCCCCTTATTCCGTACCCCTGAGATCACCTTAAACCCTTGCATTCTTCTACTGAACTATTGTAATAGGGATTTTCTAGAATTATTCTTGTTTAATTTTTTATAGGACCTTACTCATCTCCATGATTTTATTCACTCTTCAAAATACCTCCAGAAAAATCTTTTTATAATTACTTTAGTCAATTGCTGTCAGTTTGTCAGTCACTGTGACCAAAAGACATGACAAGAACAATTAGAAGAGAAAAAGTTTATTTGACTCACAGTATCATAGGTCTCAGTCCATACACAGCCAACTCCATAGCTCCGGGTCCAACGTGAGGCAAAACATCATGGAAGAAGGGTGTGGCAGAGGGAAATAGCTCAGGACACGACACCAAGGAAGCAGAGAGACCTGTGCTCAACAGGGACAAACTAGAAACTCCAAGGGCATGCCAGTGACCTACTTTCTCAGCCACGTGCTACCTAACTACTATCCAGTTAATCCATATTAGTGATTAATGCATTTATTAAGTTAAAGCTCTCAAAACCTAATCATTTCACCTCTAAACTCTTTTGCATTTGTCTGACAAATGAGCTTTTGGGGGACACCTCATACCTAAACCATAAGAATAATATAAATCTAATTCTCAGTATTTACCTTCTTGGAAGACTTCAGCAATTTTACTATTATTTACAGAAATAACTCCAAACTCTCTGATCTGTCCTTGACCAATATTTTAACTCTCATCCTATTGGCTGCTACATTCTCTTCCCTCATCCATGCCTCACCTCATACTAATATCCATGCTGAGAACCACTTCCTTCATATTATGCCTTAGGGAATATTGCTCCCTGTGCCTACAATACCCTCTCCTTCTCTCACATCGTATCCAATTAGCAAACTCACATTAAGAGTGGTCTACACAAATGTTTTCTGTGGTCTCCTTCCTACATATTTCTGGACTCTTCTATTGTGTCCACTCTGCTCATTAACTCATTCATTTATGTATTCATCTTCCTTTTCCATAGTAGTTCTTGGTTTTATCTTAGTGGAAAAATATATGACATGTGCTTTTCACATGAGTGACACTTCTTGGGCACATCTAGATCCAAGGGTTATAACCACACCCTTTTCTTTTTTGCTTAAAATGAATATAAAAGTATAAGTGACAGAGAGTGATTTTCTAATGGGGAGACCTTCAGAATCATATGATTTGTAAGCTTCTGTGCTTTACAAAAATGGAACTCATCCCACGGATATTTCTAAAACCCAGTGTTTTGAGATGCTATAAAGGAACTTTGCCTTCTTCATCTTTGTGATCTCAGTCCAGTCTGAGGCCCAGCACATGGAATGAGTAGGTGTTTAATGAGTGAATAAGGGACTGAACTCCATTTGAGCATCTGGGATTTTCAATCTTGAGTAGGAGTTGTGATTCTAAGTAAGTCTCATATAAATTAATCCATAATGACATAAACTATTGTAATACAAATTAGTTTATTTTTCTTTTCTTGGAAATATGCCTTAAAATGACAAAATATATCAATTATTTAACTATCTATGTGTCTTCCTTATGGATTGCCAACTATAAGGCACTGTGTCAACATAAGTCAAATATATAAACCAAGTTAAAGATTAAGAGCACTGTTTCTATTTCTAATTAAATTATACTTCTTTGGGGTCACTTTAGTCTTCTGAAAATTCAATTCCAACACACACACACACACACACACATACACACACACCCCTCATTTAATGGAAAATTTGTGAGAGAAAGGGAAATTTGGGGATAATTTCCACTTACATCTAAGAAGAAGGAGGAGGAATGAAAACAAATTCAGCTTTAGAGCAGTAATTCTAGAAGCCAAAAAGTAAAATTAGGCAATTCTGTGAGCAAATCCCATTGAGCACTTTTATCAGACAGTACTTGGTGTCTCACAAATCAATTCAAAACAGTGGCTTAAGTTGACAACCACCATTCTTTGAAGTTACTGATTTTCAGGTCAGCAATTTGGGCTGGGTGCAGCCAGCTGCTGCAGCTGATGCAGGTGTCTTTGGTCAGCTAAGAACTGGCTGTAAGTTAGAGCATCTTGGTTCTCATCTGAACGGTCTCTTACCACCCAGCAGGATAGCCTGGGCTTGTTTCCATGGTGTGGCTGACTTCCAAGAGAGAAGATCTCTTGAGGGCTACTCTTGAACTCACTTACGCCACTTCTACCACTTGCTATTGGGCAAAGCAAGTAATAAAAACAGATTCCTCTCCTGGCCAGTGATGGAGAATGGTAAAGTAACATTTCAAAGGAGTATGGCCTCAGGAATGGGAAGAATCTGTGGTTATTTGGGCAGTTTACCAGAAGCCTGAAGTTAGATCTCGGTGGATTCAAGGAAAGCAATCCTAACCTGAAGCTAATCAGAAAACAGATTCCAGGCAGAAAGAAAAATTGTTCTTTTAGAGAACAAGAACTAGAATAATGTCCTCAACTTTGAACAAAAACATAGAAGGTAAAATTGAAACAGAAAAGAAAGCAATTCTGATGTTTAATTAAAAAATACTGAGAGAGAACTTTATTTCTAGATGTCTCTTACTGTTTATTGGTTGCTTTGTTGCAGTAAATTTTGGGATCTCCAGGACATGAATAGAAGAACTGAGAGAAAATATCTTGTCTTCTTCTTGATCTTATGGGGAAGGATTTAGTTTTATCATGAAATATATTATTGACTGTAGGTGTTTCATAGATGTACTTCATTAAGTTATAAGTTTCTTTTTAATGCTAAGTTTTAAAGAATTTTTTATCAAAATCCATGAACTCTTCAATGCAATATTGATAATGATCAGAATCAAAAGAAAGAAAGAAGAAAAACAGAAAGAAAAGAAACTTTTAGACATGTGAAGGGTAAAAACAACAGGAAATATGATCCACATTGAAGAGAAATTAATCCAAAGAAGTAGATTCAGAAATGACAAAGATGAAGGAAATTATTGATATAGTATGTCTGAAATGAAATTTTAGTTGAAATGGTCTAAAAGCAGATTAGACTCTCAAAAAGAAAATACCAATAAGCTTGCAACAGAAATCATTTAAACCAAAGCACAAACTAAAATACCAAAATGAAGTTAAGAGAGACTCAATAATGTGGGACAACATTGAGTAGTCTAATATTTATGTAATGGTAATCTTGGAAAAGGAGCAGATTTATTTGAATGAGGAGTGGTGGAGGAATTTTCAAATCTGATGAGAACCGCAAACCCACAGTACTAGAAAGTTCAATAACCCCTCCCCCCCCGCCTCTTTCCCTCTCCTTCTCCCTCTCCCTCTCCCTCTTCCTCTCCTGATGTTGCTTATTAACCACTTCTCAGTAATTTCTGCGGCCTCATTCTCTTCCTAAAGTTTAAATTTTCAATTAAGGCTCAGTTTTTTTTTCTTTTCTTAGAAGGGGCGTGGTACTGAAGATTGAACTCAGGGGCACTTGACCATTGAGCCACATCACCAGCCCTATTTTGTATTGTATTTAGAATCAGGGTCTTACTGCGTTGCTTAGCATCTTGCTTTTGCTGAAGCTGGCTTTGAACTCATGATATTCCTGCCTCAGCCTCCTGAGCCACTGGGATTACAGGCTTCTGCCACCGCTTCCAGCTCAATCATGGCTCAATTCTAACTGCTCTTTTCTTCTATCTGTAATTTATTCACTAGGTGATCTCAATCGTGCCATGACTGTTAATAGGGTTCCCAGGGATATATATCCAGTTAAGGTGTCACCTGAGATTCAGATCCTTCTGTGCCATTCTTGAGGACATTACTACTCCTCAAATTGCTGCATTTAGAAAGTGCATGTGCCCCAATGTCACAACCATTATTTCTCTGCAACTCCTCATCCAATTCTTTCAACTCTACTGCCCAAGCCTTTGACATGGGAACCATTCTTCACAGTCACTCTGTCTCCCTCATCTTTCTTAGCCAAAACATAGTTCAGCCAATTTCACCTCCAAACCATGTCTTCATTTTGTTTACTTCTCTGTTCTCTGCTCCCACCCTCTTCCTGGTCTTATCTTATTTTTCACCCACACATTAGTCACTAAATCCATAGTCACTCACCTTTGATCTGAACTCCAGACACTAGTCCCAGGGATCTATTTTTTTTTAATATAAAACTAAAGCTATATATATTAAAAGTATATTAAAAGCAGAGACCTATTCAAACATAAGTCATCCCTGCCTAAAAACCTTTAATAATTGCACTCAAGGTATAAAATAGAATGCATAGCATAGTGTTTTGCTCTATATATCAGTCACTTAGGACTATCTTTGATTTTGGAATTTTTCAAATGCTTTGCATGTTCTTCTTTTTGTTAATCTGTCCTCCACATCTCAGATCATACTTGCTAAGACAGGATTTTTCAGATAAAATCAATAGGATGCAGATATCTATACATCCATACATATATCTATATGCTGTGGTTGGAATGTTTGTGTCACCTTCAGAATCTGTGTTGCAACTTCATCCAGAGGGCAACAGTGTTAAGGGGTGGGACTTTAGGAAATGGTTGGACCAAGAGGTCTCTGCCATCTTGAATGGAATTTGTGCCTTATAAAAGATTTAGAGGCACCTTCTTTGGCCCTTTTTACCCTTATGTCACATGGAGGCACAGCATTTATTCCTGTGGAAGAGGCATCATTCAAGGTGCTATCTTAAAAGTAGAGACCAAATCATCTCCAAAACTACCATTACCTTGGCCTTGAACTTCCAGCCTCCAGAACTGTGAGGAATAAACTTCTCTCTCTCTCTCTCTCTCTCTCTCTCTCTCTCTCTCTCTCTCTCTCTCTCTCTCTCACACACACACACACACACACACACACACACACACACGGCCAGGGCAGGAGGTGGGGAGGGACAGAGACAGAGACAGGGACAGATTTTAGGAAATTGGTTCATGCAGCTGTGGAAGTTGACAAGTCTTGGGATCAGCAGTAAGCAAGCTGGAAACCCAGGAGAGCGATGGTGCTGTTCCTATCCAAAATGTCTGCAGGCTTCAGATGATCTAGGAAGAGAAGATATTTCAGTTTGCATTCAAAGACGGGAAAATTCCCAGTGTCTCATTCTAAGACAAGCAAAAGGAATTTCCTTTTACTCAATCCTTATATTCTATTCAGAACTTCAGTTGATCCAATGAAGCCCTCCCATATCAGGTAGAGCAATCTGCTAAATCAGTCAGCTAATTCAGATGCTAATCTCATTACAAAACACACAGACATATTCAGAATAAATATCTGGGCACACCATGGTCCAATTAAGTTGATACATAAAATTATCTATGGCCTAAAAAAACCTGAATAAATCCTACTGTGCCCTGTTTATTTCCTTCATTGCATGTACTATCATTTATGTAATTATTTGTTTATATATTTGTTTATAAGTTCTATGTACTTGAACCTACGGTAGTCTAAGCTCACATTGTTTTGTTCATCATTGCACATCTAATACCTAATGTAGCACCTAACTATCTCTAAGATTAAAATTCTGAATAGCATTTGGATCACATTTAATATAGCTCCCCATGGAGCATTTAATTATGCTATCTCTTCTCATATGCTATGCCAGATTATTAGCTTCTAGTAGGTATTTTTGTCAAACTCTATGCCAATATGTGAATTTATGAATTGAAATGCCTTTTATTTTTCAATTTAATTACTCATTCTGTGATTTTTTATCATTGCAGGGAATTTTAAAGGCCTTAAATCAAGTATACAAGCACATTTCAAAACTAAAACAGTTGTATATAAGATACTGTTGTCACTAGTATTATTCTTTAGGAGAAAACATTTTCATGTAGAGTATTCAAATATAGTTGGAGAAAGTGGTATACCGTTGGAATTTTTGGATGCCAAGGGGGAGGGCAGCAAGGGACTCAAGGGCTTTGTTATTTTCATAAGGATATAAACATTTCATATGATCTCATCTCTACCAACACCTGTGGAACTATAACTTTTGGTTTGCCGGAATTTTGGAGTAGTAACACTCTGTGCTCTTGATGGCTGACTTTATTCCCCTGTCATATGGACCAGCCAATACAGCCAACCAAAATTTGAAGGTGTCAACAGCTTTTAAAGGATTAAACCAGGAAGTTTGTATGCTGCACATGTGTGTGATATTTTGTGAACAAATAATTTTTTGACCTAAAAATCTTAAAGAGAAAAATATATTCTGAATGGCCTTGATTCCACAGTCCCACCCCCCCCCAACCCCCCACATTTCTAAGGCATTTATGGACCTTGGCTTACTAACCTGGCGAATAGAAACTGATCACAGGCAGAGTACACTTTTCACAAAAATGTTTTGGATCTTTCAGACTTGATATTGATAACAGAAACTTAGCAGAGAGACATTAGCATCTGGTTTTGATGAATGTAGTCTGCTTATACTTTAAAGAAAAGCATTCAGGAAAGGACTGGAAATTCCTGCTCAGAAAATCAAAGTCTAATACAGCTTTTCAATACCTGATCTTGTATGTTACAAGTGACCTTGGTGACTTTATTCTATCAGTTCCACATATTTTTTAGATTACAATGTTACGCTTCACTTTAGAATATATTTAGGTTTTTGTTCTAGTGTTTTTCAGGTAGGATTTTTTTTTGTATACTTGTTTATTTTTTCTACTACATATATACAAAAATAATGTTCTTTGCTTGAAGAAAAATCAGATACTTTCATTTTTAAAATAAAATGAATCAGTTTCCTAACTACAGGGGAAAAAAAAACCTGCCACAAAATCAAAATAATCTCTATTTCTTATTAAATTGTTGGATATCATGCCTCAACATAGCATGTAGAGGAACTCAGCAGATTGTCACATTCTCTGCTATATGATAATTTTCTAAGGTTATTAACCATGTCTTTTATTGTGTATTCCAAGGTTTATCCCACTCAAATTGCAGATTCTTAAATCTAATCATAAAACTGAATGAATGATTCTTTTAAAAAATATTTTTTAGTTGTAGATGGATGCAGTATTTTTATTTTATTTATTATTTATGTGGTATTGAGAATTGAACCCAGGGCCTCACACATGCTAGGCAAGTGCTCTACTGCTGAGCCACAACTCCAGCCCTGAATGAATGATCCTTGAAACACCTGATATTTAGGAACTTAATTATAAATGTATTGGATAATCATTTTAGTGAAATCATTGTTCTCATTTCTAAGGGCTTATAATTGGTTCTGTGGTCCTCCACGTGTGGATTTTCTCCCTTTCCTCTGTGTTATCCTGCCTGCAATCAACACTATCAGAGAAGAAAAGACTGGACACAAACGTTTATTCTTTTATGTATCACGTCTTCTGAAATAGTCTGGTCCAAAACTGTTTTGAGAAAGCAATTAAAGTCAGAGGCTAAAATGAGGCTCGGGGATTATCAGTAGACATCATTTGTCAGTGTTGTCCCTGTTCCACATCAAAAGAGATCATCCTGAGAGCAGTCACCGGTGACTAGATGTGTCGAGTGTGCTAAGGAAATGACCGTATTCAGAGTCGGAAGAGTAAAATCATTTGTGCATGTAAATATCTAACTACTTTATAATTGAAGTATTTATCTTTCTGCTTCTCTAATGAAAGCCACAGGATAATTTGGATCTATGTACAATATAACGGTTCTAATGTTGAGTGGAGTCATAAAATGACCTTTTTCTCTGTATTTCCACTAATTGGCTTCTAAGATGCTTTTGATGTGGCTGAAAAGGTCAAAGATCAATGAGTGGCTTGTTAGTCCAGATCGTTTATCAGAAAACAAAAATACAAGCTATTGAAAAAAAATAGAATTTTGAAAGAAATACACACAGTCTATTTGCCTCTGGTGGCCTCCACGGCTTCTCTTTGGCTCCTGTTAGCAGGAGATGGTTTAATCAGGGGATTATCAGGAAGACTGAAGAAGTATAACAAAGTTCTGTGCTGCGGTAAATATTTGCAAAACAAAATGTTGGAAAACTCCATGATACATTTTACTGTTGCTAATTTTAAAAATCCAAAGTATTTCTGAAATCATTATCTAATGGCCTCAAGAAACATGAGTCACACTGTCACTCCACAGTGACCATTCTATAGTTCAAGGAACTAATCAAATCTGTGCTGAGAGAAAAGGTAACGAAAAAGATGAAAAATTGAAGTAAAAATTTTACCTCGATTTTTAATTTAAAAAAAAATTCAATCCTAAGTATGATGTCATTGATCCCAATGTTAAATAACAAATATGATCTGGTCTCAGAGACTATGCTTAAATTTTTATGAAAATAAAAGACACCATTTTTGTTATTGCCAAGAAGCAACTGATATGTAAACAGCTGATTAAATTCACTGAAGTTTATGCTCATTATATTTAAAGGGCAGAGAGAGAGGCATGTTCTGTGAAAACAGCAGATTGTGCTTAAATTAAGCAATACTTGTGGAATTTCAGAAGGCAGAAGGGAGACTACTGACTGATTAGAAATGATTTGGAGCCTAAAGCAAAACACTGGGTCATCAACCCTTAATAGTCATTTGTCCAAAAGAAATGATATAAGCCGAGGTTCTTGGTTCTCTTAAGTAACAGGCAAAGACAGAAAGGCATGTTGACAGCAGGTGTTTCAATGGTTACAGCTGATTAAGGAATTCACCTGGTCACGCCGACCAGGTCAACATGTCCCAGGTGATTGCACAAAAAGAATAGACAAAATGACATGCTGTCATTATACAGGCAATGTCCTGGATAGAGAAAATTTATTTCCTTTTCTGTTTATTTATGTATGGATGTAACCATTTATTTATTCTACTTGTTTATTCATTTATTCAATAACTAGAGCTGAGCACTACTCAATAACTAAGACTTTGTAGGATGATGGGGGAAAACCGTGCTCTCAAGGTAGTTACAGCCTGGTGGGGAGAGACACTAGATACAAAGACACATTTTATACAGTGTTATAATGGAGAATTTAAACTTTCTTGAGGAACAAGGAAAAGACTGATAACCCGGCATCTGGAGGCATTATAAGGAGTTAGCCAAGATAAAGACTTAGAGAGTTAACAAACATCATGCTAATTTGGTTCTATTTAGGGGAAAAGTTGAGGAGAGAAAGTAAGAGAGAGGGAGAAACTCAAAGATAAACAAAGAAAGAAGAAATATATTAACCTGCTGGATTTTTGCCTTACCATCAAGCTGACAGTTTTAAATCCCTAGATTTGCTCTGTCCTATGGTGAGCAAATTTATTTTTATCCCAGTGCTTTTAAACACCTGCAGTAGCTGTGAACTTTAAATAGATCTAACAATTGTATGGTACTTAATATAAAATCTGACTAGACCTTGACAATTAGCATTGTAACAACCTGTCCATCCCCCAAACCCATTTCCTTGCGCCTCTGGTTGGGAAATCTTGCCTTTTCTTAGATCATGGACAGACTAGATAACCTTTTGCTTAATATTTGCAATAGTAATTAATTTGGCCCAAGTTATAGGAATTTTTTTTCAGTTTATATTGGACAGTCTAATTTAGGCTTAGCAGTTCATTAAGACAATTCTTTTCTGACTTTTTGGCTTTTCTTCCTATAGCAGAAATGGCCTTTAATTAATTTTGTAGCTGTTTTCTTTAGGAGATGGTGCATAAAGATTTGAGGAAAGAGAAGGACAAACCAGTGTGAATAATATCCTCAAAGAGTAGACTAGATTAAATGCTCAGAGGCCTAGGACCACTACCACTCCACTACAAGGAAAACACTGCTTTGAAGCAAACATGTTGCCACCTGAGTTTGTCCAAATGGAAAAAGAAGGAATTCATAAAGAGCTGAGGTCCCCATTACATATATTCTTACAATTTTAGAAAAATGAAAATGTACTCCAATTATGTCTTTTTCTATTTCTTCCTGAAATAAAAAAGAAATTAAAAGTCATCAAGACAAGGTTTAATAAAATGCACTGGCCACAGAAGTGTACTGCTTTTATAATTTTATATCAATTATGTTACTACCTCTACCCATCCACAGAAAAGCTAATAGTGCAGGTACAGTGATTTGATATCACCTTTAAATTACTTCTCTGAATATTCATCTTCTTCTACAGTAAAAATACATTAGGTTTATATTCAAAAGAATAGTTAGTTTTATATGAATGTGCTTCTCTTTTTAGTCATTTCCTTATAAAATCATTGCAATAGTGCTCATTTCTTATTATTTTCTCTCAAATACTACCTGATTCACATTCTCATAATGAATACTGAAAAAAAAAATCTGAGAGTCTTCATGAATTGTTATTTGAAAATAACTCTTGCTCCTGGCACAATGGCACATGCCTCTAATCCCAGCAGCTTGGGAGGCTGAGGCAGGAGGATCAGAGTTCAAAGCCAGCCTCAGCAACTTAGTGAGGCTCTAAGCAACTCAGTGAGGCCCTATCTCTAAATAAAATATAAAATTTAGACACCAGGGATTGGCTCAGTGGTTTAGCACCCTGGGTTCAATCTTCAGTACCCCCCTACCCCCTCAAAAAATAGGGAAAATAACTCTTGCTAGCAACAGAGATGCTGAATTTCTGGAATTCCTTCGTAACACATTTTTCTGGGGCATGTAATCATGGAGCATCTCTTCTCTTTCTTTCCAGAGGAGAATCCTTTGCCAAATGAAATCTTCTGATGAACTTCAAGGTGTGCAGTAGTTTCAAGTTTGGTCTCAGGTGCAGTTTTCCCTCCCAGCCTCTACCCCAGCACCACTCCATCCCTACCTCCTACAGAGGCTCTCAGTAGTATTATTTGAAAACCTTTGACTCTGAATAAGCTCTAACTGGTTCCATGAATTTTTTGAGTTTAGAAACTTGAATATGAATCATACTTTCTAAAGAATTTCCTGAAGTTTCCAAAAAATTGAATGTTCTCATGATTTGGGGTTGTGTTTGTTTCTTCTAGGACCCTGTAGACGATTGTGGGCAACAAACCTGGAATGGGAAGGACTGAAATAGAAGGTGAGAGTCTTACTGTCCATTAGCTGACATTCAAAGGGTAACTTTCCAAATACCTACAAAGGGTATCACGTACACTTGCTGGTCTTTGTCTGTGCCTCCAGATGCCATCCCTAAAGCTTGAAAGTGCCTGTTGAGAGTCAGGAATAAGAAGGGTCTAGTTTAAGGGGTTGTGGCACCCACGCCCATAATCATAGCAGCTCTGGAGGCTGAGGCAGGAGGATCTCAAGTTCAAAGCCAGCCTCAGCAACTTAGCGAGGCCTTAAGCAGTTTAGCGAGAACCTGTCTCAAAATAAAAACAAAAACGCCTGAGGATGTGCCTCAGTGGTTAAGCACCCCTGGGTTCAATCTCCAATAACAAATAATAATAATAATAATAATAATAAAATCAAGAATCAATAAATGGAATGGATTCAAACTAAAAAGCTTCTTCTCAGCAAAAACAAACAAAAAAACAATCAGTGAGGTGAATAGAGATCCTACAGAATGGAAGCAATTTTTTACCGCATTCACTTCAGATAGAGCACTAATCTCTAGGATATATAAAGAACTCAAAAATCTTAACACCAAAAAAAAAAATCCACAAATAACCCAATCAATAAATGGGCCAATGAACTGAACAAACACTTCTCAGAAGATGATATACAATCAGTCAACAAATATATGAAAAAATGTTCAATCTCTAGCAATTAGAGAAATGCAAATCAAAACTACTCTGAGATTTCATCTCACCCCAGTCAGAATGGCAGCTATTAAGAACACAAACAACAATAAGTGTTGGCGAGGATGTGGAGGAAAAGGCACACTCATACATTGCTGGTGGGACTGCAAATCGGTGCAACAAATATGGAAAGCAGTATAGAGATTCTTTGAAAAACTGGGAAAGGAACCACCATTTAACCCAGCTATCCCACTCCTTGGTTTATACATAAAGGACTTAAAATCAGCATACTACAGGAACACAGCCAAATCAATATTTATAGCAATACAATTCACAATTGCTAAATTGTGGAACCAACCTAGATGCCCTTCAATAGATGAATGGATAAAGAAACTGTCACACACACACACACACACACACACACACACACACACACATATATATATATATATAATTAAATATTACTCAGCATTAAAAGAGAATAAAATCATGGCATTTGCAGGTAAATGGATGGAGTTGGAGAATATTATGTAAGTTAGCCAATCCCAAAATGCCAAATGCTGAATGTTTTCTCTGATATGAGGATACTGATCCATAATGGGGATGTGGGGGGAGCATTGGAGGAATGGAAGAACTTTAGATAGGGCAAAGGGGAAGGAGGGGAAGGAAGGGGATAGGGGTAGGAAGATGGTGGAATGAGATGGACATCATACCCCAAGTACATGTATGAAGACACAAATGGTGTGACTCTACTTTGTGTACAACCAGAGACATGAAAAATTGTGCTCTATATGTGTACTATGAATTGAAATGCATTCTGCTGTCATATATAACAAATTAGAATAAATAAATAAAATTTAGTTCAGTTATTTCCCTACTGACAACCTTTGCCTTTGGTGCTATCCCCTTTGCCTCTTCAGAAACAGGTAAGAGAATGTAATAGCAAGTCACTTTGGAAAGAGGGCAGACCATTATACACACTTGAAGGCACTCATGTGACCTTACTTTTGGAATCCAACAAAAGAGAATTTGACTCAAGAAGATTTTGCTCACAGGCATTTTGGGTGAAGAAGCTAAGACCTCGAAGTATCTGAACCAGTTTTCAGCATGCCTACCAGAGCTCCAATGTCCTGAGGAGGCAAGAGATGGTCCTCATCAACCTGGTATTTTCATTATGGGGAATACTGAGACTATTATTTGAATCCATGAATGGATAAATATGCACAAAGTAAAGAGCCTTTAAGCCTCAATCTCTGTATCTATTATCTTTTATCTCTATCATCTCTCTCTCTCTCTCTCTCTCTCTCTCTCTCTATATATATATATATATATATATATAATAAAACCTGTTGTGTTTTTTTTTTTTTGCCAAGGTCAAGAAACCCATGTATCTAATCTTGATTCAGAAATGTTGATTTCTTAAACTTTTCAAAACAACTACTTCAATATTGTAAATTATCTTCAAATCAAAGACTCCCTGGTACTAAATTCTGATCACTCAAACCTATGAATGGCAATGGTTGCAGATCCTTCTAAGGAGAATTTTACACAATACAGTTTTCTGGAACAGTAATATTGTTTTAATGAAGATTTGTATTATATACTTCAGGAATTTAGGAAGGATCACTCTTTGTGAAGAAAACTGAGAGTCTTCCACTCAATAAAAACAAATTGAACAAATGTCCTAAAATAAAAGATTTAGAAACCTGCATCCAAGGGAGACTGTGACTTGCAGATAAAAACACAGTATCATAATGATATGTTCCTGTCTATAGAAAACAATGTTATATAACTTGCCTGGCATCTTTTACTGTAACTAGTAGTTCAGTAAGAAAGTAATTACTGTGAATAATTTTTAAAGAGCATTCTTCGTTCTGTCCATTTTGAACAGAGCTAACTCAATAACTGCTTAACCGTGAAAGAACTCCTTTAGACAAATACAGGTCACTTGATTTATTTACTGCTGCAGCAAATAGAACCATGAAAGAGTTAATGCTTATCCTTCTAAAGTGCCTTTATTCCCAAAGAGAAAATAACCCATGGTGGGGGATGGAGGCGGGTATGGGGGTGGGGTAGCCTCCTAAGTAATGAGAAAAATTCACCAGGCCACGAATCTTTAAGACCAGACACTGTAGCATCTGTTAACTAAGAGCAGGATGACTGGGAACTTCTGTGAAAGTGTACGTTGAGAACATAAATAGTGGAATACTGTAATTTATTACAATTACATTGTATAAAATGAAAACAAAAGAAATGCCTCATGACTGAAAGCTGAGAACGTTCTTATATCAATTTTAATAAGGAGAAACGGTTCCAAGGCCTACCCATAAATCAGGAAAAGGAACTTAACACCAGTCTAAAATATAACACACAGACCTCCTTTCTGGGTTGGTTCATGAGCCCAGAGCAAGCTAGCACCACCCAAGTGCCAAAGCCACACAACTGCTGGTGTGCAAGCTATCAGAAAACCTGGTTTCACCCTGAGTGGTTCCCCCCATAACAGTAGCTTGTCACTCAATACAATGCAAATATCTTGATGATGCCTTTGTGCCAGTCGTGTTGTGGGGGACCTTAGGTGCTTTAGCACAGTCGCTGACCTGATCTGATAATGCATTAGTCATTATAACAAACTAAAGAAAGCAAATCCTTCAGTAGGCTGTGAAAGGCACAAGAAGGTCAAAGGCATACCTTCCCTACAGCCATATATGGCCTGAGGGCCACTGGGCACTTAAAAAAATAAAAAAATAATAAAAGATGAATGTTCTGGTATGAGCATGCTCCTAGAATCCAATGACGTTCTTACTCAGGGTGGTCTGTAAATATTCTAAATCTTTGCTTACTATATAAAATTACAAGAAATTGTTATCTTGCATCACTCATAGATACTAGACTTCTTAAGCTATGCAAACCCTACTAAGCAGTTCACTCTCTAAAAACACAAGAGGGCTTGCTTTCTCTCTCTCTCTCTCTCTCTCTTTTTCCTGCTTTTAGCAGGTAACTGTCTTTTGGCTCTATGCATTCTAGTTTATATAAGAAGCATAAAATATTATGCTTGTGAGTCGTTTATCACAGAGCTTTTGCTTTAAAATACATGGGGAGATTGGTTTTCTAAATGCAGTTTGGTCTTCCTCTCTCTGACTACTTCTTTCCTTTTCTCTCTGGCTTCACGTTGGGTTTGCCTCACTTTGAAAAGGAGATTTTTCTTACCTCACCTACTTTTTGATCTTTCATTGAAACCCCACAAGCGCATGAGCAGAATCTCAGATGAAGATGGAAAGGATGAAAAGACACTTAAAATATACCCGAGTTATCCAAGGAAAGGGTGGGGGGAGGACATTATAGCTGGGGTTAAAACAGATCCATTTTGAAGTAAATTTATGTGTAAGTGAAAGATGGGGATTTTGTCAGAGCTGTATTATTGGTTATGTTGGTTATTATTATTTTTTCATGCTTGTGGTCTAATTAATTGTATTACTTTTAAGTTGATGATGAGACACAAACCACAATGTTGAATTCACACTGGCACGTATCCCGGCTAGATCATGCTGTTCATGTCATGGCTATCTATTAGAATTCCCTCTCAAATTAATATTATCTGGTGACCAAATGTGGAAATCTGAACCCATAGCTATATACTCTTTCAGTTTCTAAGGAATTAAAATGGTTTTCCTGCTTATGGGTCTGATTTGGGGAAGGCAAAGTTGTGCACTTTGCTGTAACACATGTAACGTGGTTTTGCCAAATCAGACGTCTTTCCTCGTGGGATAAGATTATAATGGCACTGCAAAGTAGTTCTCTTGAAACCTTCTAAAACAGATTATGTTCTTAAAAAACTTGATTCTTGACTTTGCATGTTTTAGCGCTGCATTCCATTAAACCTGTGTTTGAAGTTACTAGGATTTGCTAAAATATTTGATAATGCCTAAGCAGATAAGAGATTATATGCTTTATGTATATAGTGGAAGGATTTGTTCCAGCTTGGTTACAGGGTATTAATTGGCCACCTACAGTGAGCAGTGTTTAATATTTTGCCCCCACCCGCTGGCTTCCCTCCTTTCTTGCTGCTTTTCAGGCAGAAGATCATGTACATATTCACTGAACTGAATTTGCTAACTTTCTGGAACACATTTAAACAATGTGAGCTACTTGTGTCATATTACATTAACTTCACTTCTAATGACAAGTTGTATATATCCGTAATAAATAGCCCCTCAGGGATCAGATCAAGATTAAGGGAGAGAAAGTACACTGCTGTAGTTAAGTAATTTACAATATCTCAGTAAATGCTTGCAAGAAAATGTTTGCATCAGTGGAGCTGGTTAATAGTCTTGGTGAACACTGAGGAGTGAAGGGTGCTAAATCCTCCGGGGAAAGCTTTAATCATTTGACTTCCATTTTTTTTTTCCAAAAAGCAACCTTTACTGCTGTAGCATTTGACACAACGCTATCCACCATATCATAGAAGGTTTAAGGCAGGGCATCACCAGCTTTAGACAGCTGGACATGGGCACAGGCAAAGGTGGTCCTGGCCAGGCTAAACTCAGCCGTGATTATGGAGTAGAGAAGAAAACCTTCCTTAAGTTGAAAAACTTTCCCTAATATGCTCATTTCAAATCAAAGCCTTTTTACTTCATCAGAATATCCTACAGAAGAAAAAAAAATCACATATTTGGGATGGGAGTGGGCAACACAGTCAAGTTGAGCAATTGGGTCTGATTAACCAGGGCGTGTACAGGGTTGTGTTAACAGTCTATGAAGAAAAGCCTGGAAGACTGGACCCTTCACAAATGTGGAATTAAAATAGTCCAGAGCATCCAGTGAGTCATACGCAAGGGGCCTTCTCAGATTCTCTCACAGGCATGGAAACCTGGTATCACAGGATTTCAAATTTTATCCTTTACTCCTTCAGATTTTCTGTCCTGTTCCAAATCTGCATTTAAACACTGAGTCACCTTGGAATGATTAGTATTTGAGTGACATTTGGCGAATCTTGGTGTGCGGTTTGGACAGTTCTTACCTACCTCCATGGCAGGTCGTTGGCACTGATGTCCTGTGAAACCAGAACACTTAACTCCGTCTTTCGGGAAAGCTGTGAGAGAGGAGATTGTCATCACTCTACTTCAGAAGGTTTAGTCTATTTCTAAGCAAGGGAAGAGCTAAGCATTAGCTGCCTGCCCTTGCTGAGGTTCCTCCTCACGGTGACTTCATGCCGGTTAGCTGAGTTTGAAGTGAGTGGAATATCAAATGCATTCTTACCCAAAAACTCAAAATCGAGTTAGATGCCTTTGAAATCATCCGAAACATGGTCAGAGTGCTGCCTCAGTCACGATGGGAGGTACTGCATCATTTCCTGGCTCATTAGGACATCACAGAGTATACAGGGTTACCTGGGACTTTCACATGGCTTTTGAATCTCTTGAAGGTGTCCACTGGAAAAGTCAAACGGGAGGCATTCCGGGGGGCACTCTCTGGTTGAGGTGTTGATAACAGGAGCACAGTGGTCTTCACCTAATGCTGAGGTAATGGGAGATGCTCCCTTAAAGGACCCTGCGGCTGCTCTCTGTTAAGAGGTCCTGAATTCCTACCTACCCACCTTTCAGTCTCACCCTCAGCTTGCCCCCCAGTAAGTTGCCAGACAACTGGAAAGGAGTTCTTCAATCTATCCATATCTCTTCCCCAGTTTTCTCTCTCTGGCTCAAGAGAAATTTCAGAGAAGCAGCAACAATTAAATCCTTGGCTTAGAGGAACGATCCCCAGCCTGATATTTGCTCTGTGCTGATGGCAGGTACAATAGTCTTAAAGGATTTAAGCTTTGAGTATTCAAATCCAGGGAAATGAGCTTGAGATCCTTCTGCCCCCTCAAATCAGTATTGTTCCCAACAGATGTGTCACTGATTAACTTCCCTGTAAGAGTTTAACTATCCTATTTTCTCTGTAATATCTTTATAAATATAAAACAAAACTATTCTCATTTTCCATCACTGGTGGACTTCCTTTCTAAAATGCAATAAAATAATGTTTATGCAAAGTAGTGAGGACCAACCTATTTTTTAACAATTTTTTTTACTAGATTTTGGGGGTGGGAGGGTCTTTAATAATCTTGGGACATACCAAAAAAATTATTTTTTAAAACACCTCATCTTCAAAGAAGACCTGAAGGTGTACTCTCCTTTATATATCAGTCTAATCTTCAAAATAAGTTATTGCCAAGTAAAGTTTTGTGAGGCATGATAGTTTAGGAAAAAATGAACTGCAGAGTGAAGTCTAGGGAATTGCAAAGAGGGTTCAGATAACTGGTCTGAAGAATATAAATAACTATTTGATTCCTTTTTTTCTAGTTTGTACAAGTAAGCTCCAAATGTTATTCTTCCTATTTCATATTTTAAAAAGTAAGAACAGAAATAAAATGTAAATCCTAAAATGCAAAACAAACCTCAGGGCTCCCAACTTGATATTTCTATGTTGTAATTTCTGGTTCTGGCTTTGACTTTGTATCACATTTCCCAGAGAAACAGGTCATTCCTATATAGAGAAATTATTTTTGCGGGGGAGGGGAGTTGCTGTTGTTTAAATTATACTTGAATCATTTAATAGTTTGATTTGGTAACTTTTTAAAATTTTTATTTGCTCTTTTTAATCATACATGATAGTAGAATCTATTTTGTTATATTTATACAAGCATGGAATTATCTTACTCTAATTTGGATCCCAGTCTTGCGGATATACATGACACTATTTTTAACTAAATCAGTTTTAAAAATTAAATTAAGCTCTGTGGGTTTTTTTTTTTCAGGGTTTATCTATTAGTTAATTTATTTTTAAATATGCCAAGAGTTTTTTAAAAAACAATAGTAGGTAAAGTATTCAACACCATAAATAAATGATATCTTCAATATGTGACAACATGAACAGCCTTGAGAGCTGACCTCTTTATTCCCAGTTAGTGATATTCCAAGGACAACGGAGTTTGTTTCAGGCTCTCTTCTGCGTCAGCAGCAGTTCTTCGGCTGGGCCTGGTTGCAGAGCAATATATTAAACTAGAGTCTGGTCTTATTTCCACATAATGCTTTGTTTTGCCTAGAGTAGACGCTTACCTACTGTCCTTTCATTTTCCTGGTGTGAGAAGAAGAAGAAATGATAAATCATCATTTTCTTTCCTACAGTGGTGTTGGGGGCAGAATTTAGTTGCAGGTTGGAAAGCAAGTTGGCAGTAATAAGGTGAGACTCAGCGGATTCTTCATGTTCTGGTGGCTAAACACCCACTGAAATATCCCAACAGAACACACCTAAAGTAATTTTGGTAAGTTTCTGGTGAATAAATTATCCCATGGGTGTGTGTGTGTGTGTGTGTGTGTGTGTAAAAATGTTAGCTTCTCCGATAAAATTAATTCATTTGCCATGATAGAGGTAGATTTCTCCCCCTCATTCAAAACCTCTGTACTGCTAGGTCTCTGGAGGGGGAAAACTCAGAAGAGGTTATGAGCATTCAATAAGTGACAACACATAATTTCTGCAAGTTTCTAAATGATCTGGTTTACAGATTGGGATGCGGCCAATTATAAATATATGTGATATTTTTGTGTCATTGTAGCAATATAACCTTGGGACGATAATCTTCACAGAAGCCAGATTTTTCCATGTTCTCAGAGGCTTCATGCCCACCCTGGGACGCCAGTACAAACAGGGAGTCCCCTTAGTCTCAAAGGGAGCTTTGTGCTTAGATTCACTACTTTGGACACAGAACAAACAGAAAAAGGGGACATGAAGTTCTAAATTCCACCTGATTTCGTCGGCCTAGGATCTACAGATATTTCTTGCAAATGCTTTATTTTTTTTCTAATTATTTTATTTTGTCATAAAAGCAAAAAAGAAAAAAAAAGAGAGAGACCGAATTTCATACTATGTACTCAATGCATGCTATTTTTGTGCCCAGGCAAGGACAAGTTCAAGTTTCTAGGGGGTCATGGACACACCAGGCTTAATGGTTGTGTACATTTCAAAAACCTGTCCAATCTTAGTTGTTTTTCCCTTTGAAATTTCAATGAAAATAGCCTCAGAGTTGTATCAAGTGCAACCAAAATAAAACAAAATAAATTGCAAGCCGACCACGAATTCAAGAATTATGTGGACACCATCTAAGTTACTTTAACGTAAGATATAAATCCAGAGATTTCTCATGCCATCATTTTGTAAATAATTACAGTTCTGCTGAATCTGTTGTATAAAGTTTACATGGGAGGTTCAGTGCACCCTTGCTCTTGTTTAGAACATTCGGAACCACCAGAGAGCTGTTGATATATGGCCGTGCTCTGTCAGTGCCTGAGACATCTACTGCATAGGGGCACAATAAACAGGGGGGAATAAAGACAGGTTTGTGCAAGCAGTTTGGAGTGACCTTTCTGGCAGCTGAAATCCATCTTGAGTACATGGTGCTGATGTGGACAGACATGTAAACTTAGTCTTGTTACCACAACTACTAGTTCTACAAATATACTCAGATGCCCGAAATGTACATCACTCTTAGGAAAGTGACTTTAAATGGAGAGGTGTAGCTGAGGAACAGCAAGGCAGATAAGATCAAAACCCATATATTACCAAGAAATCTCTGTGATTTGAGTTAACAAAAGTGTTGAAAGCATGGAGTTAGGTAGATTTAATCCAAAAAGCTATAAAGTTAAGATCTTCTTGATGGCTTATTTAGATTAAAAGGTATAGCCTGATGGCTTTTTAGAAAAGTAATAGAAACGCATTAGTTGCTTGCTTCTCAAAGTTCAAGATAGCCTAAGAATGGCCAAGTCAATGTACTATACCACTGTGTTCAAATAGAAGGATAGATATACTTAACCTAAGAACTTGAGAAGTAAAATGGGCACTTGTATATTGAATCTGAACAGCTTGGCAGAACTTAAACTTGAACCCAGTATTGAAATGTCTCTTAACCAATGAGGTCAGCCCCGTCTCAAACCCCAACCCCTCTCTCCTAGCTTGACTGAGGCTTCCTTTCTGGGCAGCACGAACAGGGAAACCCTCTGATTTAGCAAAACAACTTTGGTCCAGCAAAATGACTTTGGCTTGTGTTTTCCTCTAGCCGTAGACACACCAATGACATCAATTTTAGTCTCCCGATGTGTCTGATGCTTCAGAGCCCTTGGATTTTGCTCCTTGTTGATTCAGACAAGCCTCTGATGAATGTACTTCTTGTTTCTTTTGAAATGACTCACACCCTTTCAGGAAATGTTTGAAGCTTATCTTCAGTTATTATTTGTTAAAAATCTTGGAAGATGGTTGAACAAATACAGTTATCTCAGCAATTAATAAGAAGCCTGAATCCAGTAGAAACATTAAACAGAAAAATTTTTCACGGGTCATGTCCAAAAGGTAGGTTTAGAAATAAGGGAGGGTGTTGTGTGGGAGGTCGGATTGGAGGAGGCATTTATCCTCACTTCCCTGGTTACCCTGAAATGAGATTTTTGACTACATTCCAACCCTCTTGTCCCTACCCCACCCCATCAGTGAAATTGGAGACTGTCTGATTAATGAGTTCAGGAAAAAGAATTGGACTTGCAGAAATGGACCCCCGTTCTTCTCTCTTTACTTAGGAGCCAACTGCCTGCACTGGCAGAGTCTGATCTGTTCTTAGCAGCTCCAGGAATGAGTGGCCAGGCCTCCCTGTGGATTCGCACCTGTGCCTAGCTGGGTCGAAGGGTCTAGTTCTGGGGTTCAGTATTTGAAACTATTTTTCAAGGGAGACTTTATTAATACAATAGGGACTTGTGATCTTCTTGTGCCTTATGCCTTGTTTTCTTTTTTGTTTTTTTCTTCATGGACCAACTTGGTGAGGAAAACATGGTGTGGGGAAGAAAAGGTATCATTTCTGTGCTTTCTCAAAACCACACAGAAAATGGAAACCTAATTAAGGCAAACCTTTTTATTGGTCAATTTTAAACACATTTAGGGCACTTAGAATCTATAACATAGCATGATCCATTTCTAAAATTATTCTACTGATATTTTACGATTCTTCCAGTAAATATGGGATATACTGGGAAAACCTTCCCTAACCCAGTTGTGAAAGAAATGGATGGAACTGACCCACCGGGCAAGAGTCCTCCACAGAGTTGCCTACTCAGCAAATATCTTTATGTATCTATCTCTCTGTTGATGGTTGTCAGGTACCTGAGCTGAATAAAGGTTATGCTCAGAGTATGCAAGAAATGAATAGTCCTTTTCATCCTGAGACTCAGATTTATGTTCAGAGAGATGAGTTTAACTATTCAAGATAAGTGAATTCTTTTTTTTCCTTTTTTTTGCATTATGATTATACATAATAAGAGAATTCATCATGTCATCTTCATTTATGCACACAAAAAGTAATTTGATCAATCTCATCCTTCAGGACCTTCCCTTTTCCTCCCCTCCTCCCTCCCCCACCTGCCTGCTCTACTTTACTGATTTCCCTTCTCCTGTTATTGTTATTTTAATTATTGCATTATAATTATAAATAAATACATACACACACATATGATTCATCGTGGTACTGTGGTATATTCATACATGGACATAGCACAATTGGTAGATTTCCCTCCTCAGCGTTGCCCCATGCTCTCCCCTCCTCCCTGTTTCTTGATCCCTTTCCTCTACTCTGTTGGTCTTCCTTCAAACAAAGTAAGTTCTTAGTAAGTTTGCCAATCTGTTGTTTTCTTTCTTAACTATCCTTTCTTTTCTACTTTTCTGGTTACAAAACAATGCTTTAAAACAACTAGTTGAGAATTAAATGTTAGAGATCTGAGAAAAATAACACATGCATATGTGTGTGTGTGTGTGTGTGTGTACGCGTGTCTATACATACATGTACATAGAATAGGTTATCCAGTCTTATAGGTGTGTGTTTATCACCACCATCAACAGAGAACTCACAGTATTCTTACCATTGCACATAATGCTGTGTTATGTGGGAAATAAACACAACAAAGGCATAAGCTCGGTTTCTGCATTTCATTTTAAGGCGCATATATTCTCAGGCAAGGCCAAAATCCTCTGAAAGAGATGATCATTCTGAAACATCCTAATAGGCAAAAAGATTGTGGACACTGAGACCCTTAGGCATTGCCACAGCACCTCAGGAATGGGTGTGAAAAGTAAGGGCACCTAAAATACAACAGGGGTTCATTTTTCTCTCAAGTAAAATGAAGTCTAGGGTATGCAGACAGCCCAGGGTTTCAGAGGCTCTACAATGTCACCACGCTCCGGGCTCCTTTGTGCTTCTGTATCTTTGTCATTGCCCGGCTCAAGGTAATCCCACCTTCGCAAAAATGGCTCTGTGGCTCCAGCCATCACATCCATATTCTACAAAAGAAGGGAAGAGGAGCAAAAGAACTGCTGGAACTATTGAAGAACATTTCTGAATGCTCCACTTGGCAACATCCCCTGACAGGTCATTGCTTCTCTTACCTACGAAGGAGCTAGAAAATGAAAATTTGCATCTGATTGCATTGCTTGAGTAGAGGTAGAATGGCTATTAATATCCAATACAGCAGTTTCTCCCTTAGGAACTTGAGAAAATTCTGTCAAGTAATGCAAAATGAAAGGAAAAATGTGTTGATAACAGAAAAACGCAAATTTCAGAGATCTAAAGTTTCTCACCATCAGCAAAAGAAATATTCTAAAGATCGGCAAGAAAACATGAAGAGGCCCAGAAGGTAGACTACAAAGAGCAAAGAAGCCAAGACTTCAGTCAAACATCTGTCTATGTTCAGTATCAAAGCACATCTGAACAATCAGGAAAATGGAGACACTGATTTTGGACAAAGAAGGAAATGTTCTTTCTACAACAACTTAAAGAGATTTTCTAAATATGTACATTCATTTTTTCCCAGATAAAACCTTTGTTAGGAGATAGACAAGCATGAATGGTGGGAACCCAAGGTTGAGAATAATTTTATAAAATGGGCCTAGCCCACTGTGCTGACCCCCACATGCTTTCTTTTCCAAGAAGCAATTTACCTGAAGCCCTGCCTGGCCTCAGTGGACAGGATATTTCACATTCCTCAGCAAACTACTTGTTCACTACAGAAGAAATGGAGACCCAAGATAATGTTAATAAAAGGAACCCTAGTTACCCTAAAGGAGGAGACTTTTGTGATTAGATTCTGAAACTCTGGGAGATGAGGACAGTTCCTCCTAACCATAAAAGCTATAAGAATGTATGGTTAAGAATCCACTTAGAACTGGTCAGCATGGGCCAAGGTGACCTACAGTTGCCATGACAGTGGGGACTTGAAAGTCTGATGTCACCCTATGGTCAGTCAAAAGTCAGGTGGTGGACCTGGTCAGGACTCTCTGGAAAACTTTTTTGGAATCCCCGACAATACTGCAGTTCAAGAGAAGCACACAGTCCCTCTCCTTACTGAGAGGACCCATTCTCTCCCTTCAGAGTGTCCCCTTTCCCTATTCCCTATCCCTTCCTGTCACTCTGAGTGACATGTCTGCAATCTTTCTGATTTGACCGCAAGAATCAGGGTTTCAAGAGGGGACTTCGGGCTGCCTCAGTTTCTTAGAAGGCCCCAGCTTCGTATCACCTCTAGGGCTTAAAGAAATTGCCATGTACCTGGTTTTAAACCTACTCAAAGGAACTAGTCTACAAAAAAGATCATCCCTGAGCCTTAAGACACAACGTATGTACTGAGAATTTTTATGGTAAATGATAATAATAGCAATTATATTCATAACAGCAAACATTCCTATGACATGTATTGTGTGCTCAGGTCTAAGTGTATATACATTAAGTCTTGGTGGAAGTCATACTTAGATATCTGAAGAAGCTTTTCCAATGATACATGTTTTCTTTTGGGGGGGCGGGGGTACCAGGGATTGAATGCTGGGCCACTTGACCACTGAGCTCCATCCCCTGCCCTATTTTGTATTTTTATTAGAGACAGGGTCTCACTGAGTTGCTTAGAACCTCACTATTGTGGAGGCTGGCTTTGAATTTGTGACCCTCCTGCCTCCTGCCTCCCAAGCTGCTGGGATTACAGGCGTGCACCACCGTGCCCAGCCTCTGATACACATTTTCTGATGACATCCTTTTGATTCTTCCTGGGTGATGTTTTGATCAGAAACCTGAGCACAATTCCTAAAACCATAGGCAGGTTTGACCTTAGCGATGCAAACTGGATAGGATCTTGATGGACACAGAAGTACAGAAGATGTCAGGACTAAAGGCAATGCTCATAAGCATCTGGGAATACAGACCTTAGCAACTTTTTAAAAACCCTGGATTCCCAAGCAGTGTTTATGAAGATCTCTGGGCTACTTAATGAAGCTTCGTTCAGTTGTGTCACCATCGACATCATCAGGGCCAATCCATTCCTCATTACCAATGGACTGAAACAGAATTCTGTCATAGGTCAGTTTTTATTAAATCCATATTCCACAGCCATGTTCAAAGGCTCCACAAAGAAAGTGAGACTCAGTCAATGTAAGATTTTCATTGGCAACATGGCTAAAAATCATCACTGAATTTTCTTTCTTTGGCAGCACTGTATCTAACAGTGTGCTGATTGACCATGACACAGAAAATTAAATCCATAAGGCTAGGATGTCTTTCAGGAGGCTGGTGGACAGCATGAGACACCATTCTCTCAAGCATCACTCTGAAAATCAAAGCTTTTCCAAACCAGTATTCATGCCAATCTTTTCTTGCCGCTCCAAGGTCTGGACTTGCTAAAGAAATTGATGCAGGGTATTTAGTAATTCATCAAAATCACTTATGCCATTAGTTAACATTAACTAGCAGGAGTGAATTAACAAAAGTCTGTAATGCAGTCAGTCTAACAGCATGGAGATGGAGATTGTTCCCTGGGTGAGACATAAATGGAGAAGGGCTGACAGCAGAAACCACAGTGGCCATTGTCTGTATAGCAAACCACGCTGACACAGCCTAGAAGAGGAAGAAATTAAAATGTCTACAACAGAATTTCAAAGTAGAGAAGCAGACAAATCAATAATAGGGGATGGAGCAATCTGAAAAATTATTATTGCAGATACCCTGGACCCTGCAAAATTGAATGAAAGTATCACCAGCTGTAATAGCTTATGATGATGGTGGCTACAATTTCAAAACACAGGTCAGCCTTTAGGGGTCCCTGTCGTGGAGTAGCAAACTACTCAAGTCATATTCTATGTCAGATGTTCTATCTTCAAATGGAGAAGACTTGGGAATGACATAGAGAATGCACATATATGCATTGTATATTATTTTAATAATACAAAGATTGTATATATTATGTGTATGTATAGAGTATGTGTGTATACATCTATGTGCATAGTATCTGTTTACTTTTTAAATAAACATGTTACTTCCAAGGGTTCAAATGCCCTAGCCTGGTGTTCCAGCCTAGACATCATCTTTAATCAATCTACCTATTCAGCCTTATCTTTGGTGCACTGTGATTTTGTTTTATATGCTATTGTCTGATGTGCTCTTCCCAGCATGAATTCTCAATCTACTCATACTAGCGGCCTTACTGTCTTCAAAAGGCCACACACACACATACTCTCTGGTCAGAACCTTCCCAATGTTCCGTCCCTGGCTAGAATGCCTTGCCTTCTTCTCTTCATTTCCTCATTCCCTCACTAACCACCCCAAAGACCAACTCTATGAAATAATTTCCCTATGTTGATCATGTTCTGCTGTGATCTCTAAAGAAACCTACTGTCATCACCATTCATCGGCACTAAATCATAAGCTATATTGCATTTTTCTGTAGCAGCAAGCATATCCGTTTCCCCCTCCTCAAAATGAATTCTAACCTTCACGAGGCTGGGGATCCAGTCTTAAATTCTTTTGTACTTTACAGAACACCGAAGATACATCTATGCATGTTCTATCAATCATTTGTCTCAAAAACCAAAAGTATTTTTTTTTCCTCCCAAACTGGTAGTTTTGCCAATACTTTTTGCTTCTCTGCTATATAACACTTGGACCTACTACAAGAGTTGATTCAGACCCTTTAGCAATTCATCAAAATCACTTGTGCCATTAGTGAATATTAACCAGCAGGAATGAATTTTGATGCTTTTTATGGTGTTTCTCAAAGCATTTGACTTTATTATTACAATTTAGCTCGCAGTAACTCCCTGAGAATGGCAGAACAGATGTGATTATTTGCATTTTAAAGATGGGAATGTGAAGCTCAGAGATATTAAATGCTTTGTCTAAGGATATGTAACTAGTCTGAGGCCAGGCTGGGCGTAGGGCCTGTATTTTCCATTCTCAACATTACTGAAGACTATAATTTGATATAAAATATAATAATCAGTAATATACATCTAGATTTTCTGTACTCAGATTTTGTTGTGAATCAGCAAAGGAAACATTATCAGAGCCAGCATTTTTATAGGAATTGCTGTGTAAAATTGTTCTGCCTCAATTATTCACCGACTGTTCAATTTTCTACTATTTATGGTTTCTTGCCCCTGGTTTACAAATGAAACTCAGAGTTGGTGAGCTTTCAAAGTGAAGCTCCTTGCAGAGTTTAGCTGACTGGTGGCATTTAATAGCATTAAAACTGCCACTGACGATTGCTTTTTTTCTATTCATTTCCACAATACAAACAACGTTATTAAAAGTAAACTGTCAGAGATATGCTTACAAGTCGAGTCTCTCAAATCTTGCCCCACTTCCCTTAATACATAGGCATGAGAAGTCAGTGGGCAGAGGGGAGGGGCAGCTGGCTCCCTCAGAATCAGCTGGCTGACTCCTCCTGGTGCTTTGTATCATTACCAAGTCCATCTGTGAAAGCCCTTTCTGTTTGCACTGTCAAAGCCTCATTTTTACCTTCGCCTAATTGACTGAATCAAAAGCAAGGGCTAGCAATGAGACTCGCTCTACTCCTAAGCCCACCCACTCTTTCAGAATCCATTCCTTTCACCCCTTCCAACTCTGGCAAAGGGGTGCAGTAGAGATACCCCACGGTTCATTGTTCACATCTTGCAGGAGTTTCACTGCTCCGAGCTATCACGGGAAAACTGCGATGTATTCAAGATTGCCAGATTTAATAAGAGACAGGCAGTTAAATTTGAATTTCAGATAAATGGCATTTTATTTTATTTTTTAGTTATAAGTATATCCTGTGGAATATTTGGGACATACTTATACAAAAAAAATTTTTCATGGTCTGAAATTCTAATTTCAATGGCCATTCTGAATTTTCATTTGCTTACTCTGGCAATCCTGGGTACCTTATTTAAGATCTGTGAAGCCAGGTCATTCACAATGATCCCAGGTAAGCCAGCATTTTGTACAGCAGGTGCTCTAGAAGTGGCATTCCACTCTCTCCTGGATGTTGCTTCTGTATTGGAGGAAGACATTGGAGCAGTATCAAAAGATTTTTTGCTATCTTGATCTTCTCGGTGTCCTCAGCTGCTGCTCTGTGAGGAGAAGAGAATGATTCCTGTCTCAAAGTAGTCCCACAGAAGTATAATTTCTCATGCAATATTTTAATTGTGATTAAAAATAAGCTAACTCTAGAGCACTGCTTCTGACAATAATTGGATTTGATAATACGTATTACTTAACTCATAAATGTATGAAAAAAATGTTTTCCCTGACTCAAAAGATACTTGAACCAATTTTTCAAAATGAAATCTCATAGGAAAATAAGGAGCTTAGTATTTAGCAACATAACCCAAGTTTTTTTGTTTTTTTTTTAAACTGAGCTTGAATTTTAAGGAAATTACTGGAAGTGCCACTGAAGAAGTCAACACCTTTGAGAAGTGATTCATGAACAGTGAGCTTTCAAGACCACATAAGCATATTAAATTTGTGTGTTAGTGTGAGGGATGGAAAAGCTCTCATTAGACCTACCATTTATAACCAGGTCTATTATAAAGATGTGCTCCGTATCACATGGTGATATTCCAGGGCTTGAGACTTAATCATTTTATCTCAGAAAGATTCGCTTTACATCTTTTCCTGAAATAAGAAAAACAACAAAGCTTCCACATCTTTACTAGGCATAAAAATATTCCTAAAATAGTTGTAGAGGTGATTTTTAAAATTGGATATAAGCTACTCACCAAGTCTAGGTGAACTAGTCTGGAAATTAACTAAAGAAAACAAACCCTTAAGCTAATGGAATAGATTCATTTAATGAATGTTGGTTGAGTGTTCCTTACACTCCAGACCCTCTTTAGCACTAGGAGATAGCTGTGAAGAAAACACATCAAAATGTCCATTTCTAGGGGCTGGGGTTGTGGCTCAGTGGTACAGTGCTTACCTTGCACATTGTGAGGCACTGGGTTCAATCCTCAGTACCACATATAAATAAATAAAGGTATTATATCCATCTACAACTAAATAAATAAATAAATAAATAAAAGTAAAGTCCATTTCTAGGAACTTGCCCTGACTGGGAGAGAATTTTAAAACAGAGTTAGCATTAAGTGCTAAACGGGGGCAGGGTGGGGGGTGGGTGGGGGGGAATGAGAATGCTTGGGAAATACAGATTTCTGATTGATTTAATTATTTGACTAAATTTTGTTAATCAGAAAGGCCACTTTAAGACGTCGTGTTGAAAATCTTTCTAAATTATATCCACTGTACTTTCAGCAAATGTTTAGTGACAGCACAGTGATGCCATGCTAATCCCCTCAGTCAGTCTGGCCCTGCTCTCACAAGATGGAAATCCTGAGAGCAGACATCCAGCGATAATGAGCAACCTCCTTTTGCCCTTGAATTTCAAGCCATTGAGCTTTTGTACCCACTTCTTAGGTTAGTTTTCTACAGATTTGTTCATAATTCTCTATTATTAACCTAGGTTTTTTAGGCCACTTTCCAACCACAGTTTCACCAATACCAATCATGAGAACTTTCAGTTGCCATTTGAACAAGAAGAACCCATTTAACACACCAGCCTTCCAGTTCTTCGATGCCCTTATTGCCAAAGACAACTGCTCAACTTGAACAATCCTCTCCTCTTGGCACCATCTTGAGCAATGTCATTGTGAAAAATCTCTCCAAGTCTGAAATTCAAATCTCTAGCATACCTTGCTCTCCTTGGGCTCACTCTTGGATTTCTTACCTTGTGTCCTTGTGAGTGTATTGAAGATTATAAGCTCATCTCATCACGATTTCAACAAATGTTTATTGAGCATCTACTCTGAGCAAAGCCTTGTTGGAGACACAAGATGTAGCAGTAAAAACGAGAAAGGTATTCAATGATTTGCAGTGTAGGGGAAGAAAGAGAGTGGGTGAGTAATTGCAAGTGTGCTAAACCTTAGACAGTGAAGAGTAGGTGTAGAGTTTACTAAATCAGAGAACCTAAGCATGTTTCTCCGAGACAACTGACACATTGAAGTTGAAACTGAATACTGAGAATCTAGCTAGTCAGCATAAAGAAAGAGATTACTGCAGAAAGAACAATACATACCAAAGCTCTGTGGCTTGAGATAGTTGCACTTCCAATGAGTACAAAACGACTGAAGTATTCAAGTCTAGAGCGTGAGAATTATGCCAAAAAATGAAGACCGAAGAGAGAAGGAGTAGGAGCTAATGGGGCCATGTTTAAGGATTGTGATCTTGATTTTAACAGCAATAAAGGGTTTTGCCCAATCTAGACCTCCCATCCATTTTATAAATTACTATTTTACCAGTATCTATAACATCTTTGAACCACAAAACTGGAAGAAATTTAAATCTTCCTCTCCTACCCCTTTTTATTGGTAGTTTGGTGCCATTGAGGGAAATCACATTGCAAAATGATTGGCTGCATTTTAATCTCCTGCTTTCTATACTCGTTGGGAAGTTTCCTGCCACTTTCCCATCTCTTGGCTCCTCTTGGGTCTGCCTTCTCATTCCTTGCAGTGGACATTCCAAGTCTCATCCATCCTTTCTGATCTTCTATTTCCTTACCCCTACCCACAGATGTTTCTGTCCCAAGAGGAGCAAGGCGAGTGGGCAGGACCTACTCAGTATCATACCTACTCCACCTAAGCAGGAATTGAATGGGTAGCTTCACTTCCGCAGTTATCTCCTTTCCTCCATCTGTGTGTCGTGAGTCATTTCCCTATGTAACACCCATTTCTCCCCTTTCCCTTGGGACCATTTTCTCAGAGCTTGCTCCTGCATCTATCCTTCATTTCTCCACATCTTTAGCCTGCCTACCACTCCTATTTTGTTCCTATATCGTATAAATAATTGCCTTGTATTCTGCATCACAGTATCAGGAATCATTTGTTTTTATGTCTGTCTTGCCAGTGGACTATTTGTTCATCCAAGGTAGGGGACTGTTTGGTTCACCTTCTTTCCTGTCAAAGGACATCATCTATCTCTCAGAGGAGGACTTCCTCAATTCTCCAGGCCATACTGTAACAGAATAGCAGGTGACCGTTTATTCTATGTTTAAAAGATGGTTTTGAGGTTGTATATATACCAGTGCACTAAGGACACAATCAAACAAGAAGCAAAGAGGGATTCCTCAGGTCTGGCAGGAAGGATTCATTCAGAAAGTACTTTAGGGGTACGTCTACATCAGGGCTAAAGCTCAATGCCAGGACTGGGATGAGCTGCACCTGTGGAGGCCTGTGGACATGGTGAAGAGGTGAGAAACTGCTGGGGAGCTGTGTACAGGACATGGCTACTTGCTCCCAAAAGTGCTTTGTGCAAAAAACTTGAGTGTTCAGCACCAACATGGAGGCCAAGGAGAATCAGAAGCTGGGTTGGAAGGTAGTGGGGACACTAAGAAGCCATACATCTGTAGCACTGAGAAAGAAGGAAAGGAAAGGAATGCCCATACACCACGCACAGTGGAGCTAGCTGCTCCTACTGCAGAGGCACACATTAAGTTAAAGATGCCCTATGTTCAGTGAGCTGGCTTTAAGTTAATTTCTTTGCTTATGTTCTAAGCCTAGAGCACAGCAAAGAAGGTCTAGTGTCACTTTCAAGGAAGCTCTCCAAGTTGCCTACTACATCACAGCACCCTGTGTCCACCTCTGTCTTAGCCCCCCCTGGGACTGCTGCCCATGATTAATTAATTCAAAGCCATCATGTAAGCCACACCCAGAAACTCATATGGAAATCATATGGACACTACATCCTTGCATACAAACTTCCTCAATATGAGCCTCACAGAGACAGGACCATGCCTTTGGTCTTCATTCTGCTTCGGCCTCTGTTAATATTTATTGAGGTCCATGATTGATCCCTATTTATAGATAAGACTCCTGAGTCACTAGAAGGTTAAGAACCTTCCTCCACATTACACGCTAGTGTTAAAGGGGAATTCAATGCTTTATTATTTTCTGTTTTTTAGTATTATGCCTTCTGTCTCTAACAGTACCAGGTACCCAGGACGTTCTCCATATAAGGATAAATCATATGTAGACCAAAAATAGTTGCTTGATACATGCTTTGGGGGAGTGATGGTAATTCCTGTTAGTGAAGGTAGTATTGCCCATTAATTTTAGTCTTTAGATTAGGGAGGGAATGTCTGTTGATCTTGTAGTGACTTGGTATTTTTCCCATAGTCTATAATTGGTATTATAGTAGCTGCTTATCTTATGATGGAGTTCAACCTGCCAGGGGAGGACAGATTAACTTTGGGGAGAGGACAAAGGAAAATTAGGAGGAGACAGACTGATGACTGGATAGAGATGACTGAAGAGAGTAGGATCTGGAAGGAGAGAGACAGGTGGTGGTCTCAGATCCTTCTTGGGAAATATAATCAGATTGATCTACAAGAAGGTAACTTATATTTAACAGTGCTGTTCATAAAGTAATCCCTTTCAATGCCACTATCTTAATTTCCACGACTTAAAGTTCAGGCTTCATTTTTTTTTTCACCTACGGGAGGAAAAATTCCTGATCTGTGTGCATCCAAGTATGAACAGTTTATACACACGTCCTGTCGTAGGCACACACAGCTTTAGCAACACACACACACAATTCTGGCAGAGGTTGTATAAACGAAAAGAGTTGCAAATTACAGAGCACCAGAGCTAACCTCCCATGTGACTGATGCCTATTAATAATGAAAGGAGTCGTTTCCAAATTTATTTCTTAAATCTCATCTGTTTTCAGTAGAGTTTCTATTGCTTTTGGACTATTTTCTTTGGAATTGTTTACCTTCTCCTGCAATAAGGAGACCCCACAGATGCAGAGGCGTGCCATTTTGTCTATGTTGTGTCCATTCTGATTAGAGGGACATGGCCCTGTTTCCAAGAGAAGTCCGTGGGGGTCACAGATAAGCAGTTGGCCAAGATGCAACAGTTGGCCTGATTCTTCTAAGCACTCTCTCTCTCAGGAAAGATGCTTTGGTGCATCTGCTTAAGAATGTTTAATGTTCCCAATGATGTGGAAAATACGTGCATGAAAAAAGAAATGAAAGTCATTGCACAAGAAAGAGTGAAAGCTTGGGAGGGAATGCTCTGTTAGCCATGTTCTGGAAGCATGTTTTTTTATTATGTACTGGAAGCAGCTTTTTATTATGTAGTAAAAGTTCTATGTAACAACTTAGCAAATGCAAATTTTATTTAGCCAATTCACAATCCAGCTGTAGGTCTTTAATAGGAAGATTCACTCACCTTCTTGATGAGATATTTTAGGACATGGGCTGCTGACATTGAAATGGTTTCAAAACCTGACGTCCCTGATTGAAAGTGACCTTACAACTCACCATACTAAGTCATAAATGTAAGTGATCTAAGTGAACTTGCCCTCCACCTTGGTGGGTAAGAGTCACAAAAAGATCACCGTTTAACATGGCCCAGTGGGGATTGATGGGTTGTCCTTTCTTGAACTGCAAGAGGTTTCTTGCAGATAAGGGTTTGGAGAAATTCTCTGAACTGTCCTGACTTTAAGCAAAGGGTAAATAGATTCAATTAACTTAAGAATGTCATTCTCCTGAATAACCCAGTGCAAGCTTACTAACAAGTTCCCAAGTTTATCAGACACCAGGGAGGCTGTTCATGAGGGCAAGCCACTGACCACTTGGTTTTTAATGCCTTCAGGAGCTTCTGGGAAATCATTGGAACCCACGTTGAATATTCCTACCTTTAGACCAAACTCTACCTGGTAAAGGAGTAACAGAAGGGTCACAATTTCGGTTGCCTCTTGGACTTCTGCAGAGTTGTTTCAAGTTGAGCGCCCTTTTAAAAAAATGCATGTAAAAACACACAACCCTGGCTCCCTCCCTGCTCCCTTCCCCCGCCTGCAAAGAGACTGTTTAACATAATGAGCTGCGGTTTGTTGATGCGATAGCAGTTGCCTGCTAATAGTTGTGTTTAAAATTCCTGTTTCTTATCTTATTTACTGATTGATGGGAACGTGACTTGGAAGACCTTCCTCCCCACCATCCCTCCCAGGCCGAGTGAATCACTTGACACAGGGGACAGTAGACAACAAGTTGTCCTCCTTGTTAAATCCTGTTTGACCAAGTCAGGAGCCGGATGGGCAGCCCCCCAGTAGCGTCTGCATTGTGTCTTATCGGAACCACCTGAAGAGAGCCGGCCACACAGGGTGGCCTTCCTTAATTTAAAATCCGCAGGGAGGAAAAAAAAAAGAAGTTTTTTTTTTCCCCCCAAACTCCAGTTTATGACACAAAGCATGCATGTGACTTTATTTTCTGACTACTTTCCTTTTTAAGTAAGGCTCCCTTGGTTTTAACAAAATAAATAACTAAACAACAACAAAAACGCCGGGTTATTCTCAAAGACATCACATTTTTTAAAAATCAAATGATTTCCTACAGCCAGTCTGTTTTGCAGTGTTTTTTTTTTTCTTTCCCCCTTGTTTTTCTTTTTCTGCTCCTTTTTTTTTTCCCCTGTAGATTCTGAAAAGAAATAACCGGCTGTAGGCATCGCCTGTGGCTTGCTGGTCGTGCTCCTTGGGTGGTCCAAGCCGACTTTATGATTTATTCAGCTAATGGGAGGGAGCATGACCCCCAGTGGCCACAGAAAGGGAGCTGCATGTGGGTTTAATGCTTTCGCCACAAAAATGTCTGCTATGACTAAGCTCTGTGGCTGAAGTCACTGTCTGAATGGTGCTAAAAAGGAACTTAGGCATTAAGTGTGCACTATTTACTATAGATCGGCTCTTGGGATTAGGCCAAAGGGTTCGTACTCAGTTTCAAAGAATAGCATGGAAGCTGCTAGAAAAATTAGAGCTGTGCAATTTATTTTTACCAGTCTCCCTGGTGAGTTACTCGGTGAAGGATTTACCTCATACGCTTTTTCCCCCTCCCCTCTGTTACTAAAGAGTCATTTAAAACGTGCCAGTTTGTGCATTTTATAGAGTTGTTTTTTTTTTTTTTGGTGGAGGTAGCCCTATTTTTTTCCCTTGCTGTTTATCACAGCCATGAATCACTATGTTATTGTTCTTTAATGTTAATTTGAAACGATAAAAGAATGTCTGATGCTGAGAGAGAGGGGGAAAGTGTGTGTGTGTGTGTGTGTGTGTGTGTGTGTGTGAGAGAGAGAGAGAGAGAGAGAGAGGCAGGCGGTAGAATCACTGCCCTGCTGGAGAGGCCTCTTTGATCCAGTGAGCCGTCCCCCTCCCTGACAGCATCATTATTGGTGCAAAGGAATGAACATATTTTGTTCCATGTTGATTCTTTTACCATGAGGGAAGGGGATGGGTGGAGGAGGGAAGAGGGAGGCAAGGAGACCTGTTTGCAATTTTGACTAAGATGAATGATCTTTACAGTCAGTATAATACCTGCTGTTGAAGTTCCAGCACATTTGCTTCTGGTGGACTTTGCAAATGTGCAAAATGGAGAAGCAAAGCCCTTTGAAGTCTGGGGCTCAGGTTCCTGGGTCCAAAATGCAACTAACCCTTTCAGAATGTTCCTTCCAATATGTTTTAAGACTTCAAGGTCCAGAGAGAACAGCCCGGCCGGTCCAAGTCACTGACTTGCAAACATCACACATATGAAAGTCCTGCATTACTTAGTTGCTTGGCATTAGCAGCTTAAACCAATTGAAAATTAGTACAATTTAGCTCTGTGCCAGCTGGAGTTCATGACTACGTTAATACGGGACCCCTCCTTAGCTCCCCAGCTTCATTTTCAGTTTCTGTTCCAAAGATTTCCTTGTAAAAACATTTTTCTCGTATCCCAGCAAATCAATGTTATTTCTTATAATAAGGGCTAGCTCCTGAGACAGAACTCAGGGCTAAGCTTGATTCCTCTTAAAGCCTTAGTCTTAGTCTTCTATGTCAGACTTAGTCTCCCTTTGTGGTTCTAAATAATCATTCAGCAAGGCAGGGCTTCATTTTCCCCATCTATGAAATGGAAACCATCATCCCGGGCTGCATCCCACCGAATGACAATTGAGTCCCTAGAGATTAACAAAGTTATGGAAAGAGTGCACTTGATCTTTTGTTTTCCCAGGGCTGAGGAGAGAAGAAGGGTTAGGAAAACCACTTTTCTAAACTCACTCTATGCCCCCAGCAAGTAGACTAAAAAAAGGTTTTTAAAAATCTTGAAAACTTTCCCCCTTTCCCACTTTACCTCCTTTCCTATCTCCTTTTCTGCATTTGACAGATCCAAATATAACCTCTGTCCAAAGATGGTAACACATTGGTAGAGCGTCTACTGAGGATAGATACTTCATTTAAAACTGGGCAAAATGTAAATTCGATGTAATACCCTGGAGTAGATCTTAGAATGGAAAAAGGAGGTTAGTGGAAAAACTGATGAAATGGGAGTCAAGCCTTTCATTTAGTTACTACTATGGTACCAGTGGGAATTTCTTAGTTTGGACCCATATGCCTTGGTTATATAAGATGTGAATATTAGGAGCCACTGAGGGAGGGACCATGGGAACTCTTTGGACTAACAGCACTTCTGTAAGGCTAATAGGATCTCAAAACAAAATGGATAAAAATAAAATAACAAACACCTATTGTCCAAAGACTGATTTATTTGAGGTCCTGATTGATCACCTCCTCCTTCTCCCTGCTAGCACCCACTCCCACACCCCAGACCGCCTCCCAGAGCTGTATGGAAAGCTCATTTGTCTAACACCCAGACCTTCAGCAACCAAAGCCTCCAACTCCGAGTGTCTTAATTCTCCCTCAACGGTCACAGCTTTCCTGCACCAAGCTAGATATTATGCAAAGCAGTTTAGACCCATTCTCTTTCTTTGGGGACAGCACCCTCTATGAAAGGAAAAGAGAACCAGGTAATAGGTTAAAAGAAGCAGTATGCAAATGGTGACCAGATTAAAGGTTGCATTGTTTTGACACTATGCAGCGCTGGCATTTTTACTCCATTGACCCGTGGGCACTGGTGTGGTCATTTGAGCAGGTACCATACCTCCCATACTTGACACAAAACGAGCCACATCAGTGCTCCGTAAATGGGGAATGAATGAAGCTCAGCACACATTTCACAGGAGCAGGAATTCCCAGCTGTCACATACAGGGCCGACTCTGTGACAAAAGTTTGGTTGGCGCTGGGTGTTGTGTTGTTGTTCTTTCCATCGGTCCTTCCATCCCAAATCAAGAAGGCAGGGTGGGGAAGGATGGGGGAAGGTACCACCCGGAGTCCGACTGCCTTTCAGGCTGTCTTAAGCCAAGGGTTGTTTTTGGCATTGTATATTCATACTTGGGCAGAGCTCTAGTGAGAGAGAGAAATGTGAGAAGAAGAATTGCAAGGGAATGGGGATAATGAGGACCAAAGGAATCTTTCCCTCTGGTGTGGGTTTCCCACTCTAATTGGTCACCACCCCAAACCACCGGAGTGCAGCACGCTGGGCAGATGGATCGGCAGCAGTGCTGGGCCTGTCGACATCTGTGTGTTTCTGGCACACAGGTGTTTCAGCTTTATTCAGCCAGGAAGCAGCTTTTCCCCCTTCTTTTTTCAGGGGAGGGAGTTTTGGGGAGGTGGGAACACCCACGATTGTTTCTCAGAATAAGAAGGAGGCAGAGGTTGGGGGCTTGGGGGAGGGAGCCCAGCCCACCCACCGCTCATAGATTTGGTCGCTTTCCTGCCGGTCAACCTTATTCTGCAAGGTGTAAATCAGAGGGCAGATGCATGATCTGGGAAGTTTTCCAGATGCACGTTGCACAAAGACCCATGTGTTCTCATTGTGTGGAAATGGCACGCCATCGGAGGAGTTCTGGGACACCAGACCTGTGTTGGGACATGTCATCCTGTCTGCACGTCTTCCACTTAGCAGAGAATGATGTTGCAGACGCGGTGTGAGAGCTTGGAAGCCAAGGGAGTGGACAGTTAAGCAAAGCAGCCTTGTCCCTAGGTGGAGGCTGCAGACAGGTCCGATGGGCTGCCTCAGGAAGCCCAGTGCCAGACAGCGCCTGCCAGATGTGTTTGCGAGGGGCGGGACCCAGACCCACCCAAGGCAAGGGCAGGCAGCTCCAAACAGGCCACTCTTGCACCAGGAGCTTCTGGGGTCTTTCTCCTCCACTATTAACTGGCAGCAGCACCAAATAGGCAGCAAATGTTCAAAGTGGCAGTTCCTGCTCTTTCTATCTGCAATTGACCCTGACTCTGTCAGGCCTTGTGGTTGAGCTATTTGTGCATATTTACTTTTTATTCACTCTCCTTCTCCTCCTTCTTCTTTTTTAACTGAATTTTCTGGGCAGAATCTATCTGTGAGTAAATTGTTTTCCTGAAAGCAAATCATATATTAGGAGCTTGCATTAACTTTCAGATAATTTGGGTGACATTTGGTTATTTCCTGCCCCAGTCTCGTATTAATATTGCATCCAGAAACCTCTCCAGGGAGGGCTTATTCCTAGGGAACGTACATTTCCAGTTGTGCTAACTTCTCTGGTACTTGAATCCTTTCTTTTTTCCCTTCCTCCTTAGGTTTTGAGTGGCTGCTGCGTGCTGGCACTGTTTCCTCTCACTTCCATTAGATCTTCTCAGATCCGACCCTGTTCTCTCTTGACAATTGCTCTTCCAGGGTTTGTTTGAATTTTTCGCTCTTACTTGCTCTCACTAGAGGGGGTAAACATATTTTCAGAGACTGCTGGGAATGTGGAAATGTACATTCCTGCCCAGTTGTTGTGATTATTCTTAGGCTCACATCATGTCACAACCATTTCTTAATAACATAGTCCTTTTCTTCTTTCCTTCCTTCTTGAGTTAATGATCTGGAATGAGCCACCTCAATCCCTTTTAGGAAGCTAACATGTAAAACATAATTAATTAATGAAACAGGGGAATAGAGAATCAAGACAAACAGAACAGGAACTAGGCTCTGGATTCTATAGAGAATATTGCCCTCAGTCCCAAAGGCTCCAGAAATAACCAATAATAATATTGTGAGTTATGGAAATTCCATTCTCTGGAACCTATTTGAGGTCATAATTCAACTAGAAATTATCTTGGTTTTTCCCACTTTATTTGCAATCCTGTTTTCTCCCTCAAAACCACTAAATAAATCCCAGACATTTAACTCTATTAAGAAAAATAAATGTCTTATCCACCTGTTAATAGGATTCAGATAGTAGGACGGTTGAGACCTGAAGGTGTTTTATCCCAGTTTCTAAACTCAGCAATGAAGAGTGAAAATAGAACTGCTTTTTTTGTACCTTAAGAAATTTTAACCTGATACCTTTTAAAATTTTCATTCTTTTCTACAAAGGAAAGGAAATTTTTTTTTTTCTCCAAGAAAAACAAATGGTACCACCTGGCACCAAAATTAGAATCTTGTTTTAGTCATTACATGTTTTTGTTCTTTGCCAAGGTCTAGATGGCACGGTATAGTAGATGCTTTATTCAAAGCCACAATTAAAGGTACCAATCATTGGACAAGCATTTCAAGAACAAAGAGGAAATAGTTTTTCAGTGGGATGAACTTTATGATGGTCAAATTTAAAAAAGGAAACAAAAATTAAATGAAATTTTTATTATTTGTAATGAATGGATAAGTCCAACCATAATCTAGTCTATTATTCAGCAAAGAAAGAAACAGCTTTTGCAATTACTTAACAGAAATTGACAGAGTATGTTCTCATACGTTATTGCTTTCATTTCCAACTCGGAGTTTATTGTCATCTATAGCATCATTTCAAACACAAAGAAAAGTAACCGGTACATTTAAGCATTTGTAAATGTGATTTTGCAATATGAACAATTTCAAAGTGATTCATGGAGTTCAAGACAGGCAGTAATCCCTAATTTTTTATTTTTCTGGTACTGGGGATTAAACCCAGGGGTACTTAACCACTGAGCCAAGACAGGGTCTTGCTAAGTTGCATAGGGCCTCTCAAAGTTGCTGAGGCTGGCCTTGAACTTGTGATCCTCCTGCTTTAGCCTCCATGCCCAGCAGTAATCCCTAATTTTGCTGAAGGGTATGTTTAAGAGAGGCTTTGGAGTTGGAGCTAAAGTCAAATATTTACTTTGTTTCCATTGAAGAGTACTCTTGAACAAATTATTAAACCTTTCTAAGACAGTTCCCTTATCTGTAAAATGGGTTAGTAATGGACTTCCCACATAAGATTATTATGAGGTCTGAGTTTATGAAATGCAAGACAAAATGCTTAGTACAGTGATTTATGTTTATTACACAGGGAAAAAAAACTATAAAAAAAGTATAATTAATGAACCGCACAGTCTGTGAGACTTGCATCTGCTGTACGGCACTAAGTTTGTGAGTGAGCAAACTTGGATTGGGTCAGTATCTGTAGCACAAATGCATATTTATAACTTTTTTATTTTTTGTTCTTTTCTACATACCGATGAACTTTCATGAAAGAAAAATTACTTTCTTTATGAAAAATTAGCCTGGAAAAGAAAACTAAGAGCTATTGCAGGAAAAACATGGGGAGACTAAAGAAGGGATGGTTCTGAGCTGGGAGATCAAAGGCAGGCAGAATCCTAGCAGAATGAGGATCCATTTGTGAATCAGAGCCATGATGGGAATACATACTCACGACTCTGTTGGAGGATGGATAATTTATAGAATTATTTCTGTAACTGCTCCAACCAAGACACAAGCTGTTGGATGAGGTGAAACTTGGGGGACATGAAAAGGGTACTTGACTTGTGGAATGAGAAACATGTAACTTTCAACAGGACTAAATTCAGGGAAGTGTATGATGCACTTGTAGTTTTAAATGTACAAACAAGGAAATGAAGGAATCCACTTGAGTTATGTCTACCATTAAATCATCAGGTGCCCAATTATACATTGATCATTGCTCATATTTTCAAACAACTGTATTTATGATACTGCTGAACACCTCAAAGATGCAACAAGAGTAAGTTCACCTAAGGGGGCAATCATTCAACAAAGTGGCTTTTACTTTACATCCTTTATCCATACTTAATCTTTATAAGGCCTGTCCTAGTTCATTTGAATTGCTGTGGCAAAATACCATAAACTCAGTAGCTTATAAATAATAGGAATTTGTTTCTCACAGTTCTAGAGAATGGAAAATCCAAGATTGTTGCTCTAACAGATTTGACATCTGGCAAGGGCCTGCTTTCTGCTTCAAGGGTGGCATCCACTAGTTTTGTCCACACATGGTAGAAGGAGGAGGCACCTCTCCAGGTCTCTTTTGTTAGGGCACTAATAACGTTCATGAGGGTTCCACCTTCCAAAGGCCGCACCTCTGAATATCATCACACTGGCCATCAGATTTTGACATGAATTTCCGGGAGATGGAAACATTCAACACATCAACATCCCATGTCCCTTTCCCAGCCCAGTCCTTTCCTCTATCTTCATGGCTCTGGAGAAATGAAGAGAGTAACATGTACTACAAGGAATAACACAGGCAAGAAAAAAAAAGTAGTCAGAATTACAGAATGGTAGGGCCTGGGAAGAACCTGAGAAATTACCTCCAGTTAGCTCCTGGCTTTGCCTATCAGAAAATCTTGGCCCTGAAGGTAAAGAAACTTTTCCAAAGCCACAGCAGTTCGGGTGATATCTGATGTTAGCACTGGGGATTCTTGGTTTCATTATTCCAAGTCGACTCTTGGCTTCAGTGTAGCACCCAGCTGGCCCTAGTACCACCTATCTCTGTTCTTGTATTCAGACCCAGTTGCATTTTTCCATTGTGTGGCTAGAACATGACCAAAAAGGGCAAGTGAGAAGCTAGACAATTTAGCTAATCCCATCCATTTATCAAATCAGCCGGTATACAATCAACTGGAATGCTTTCTTATCATTAGTTTGTTGAAGAAAATGTTTACTTTGATATTCGATTATTCTGAACTGGTTAATTTCTATTTCCTTGTACATTTAAATTCTGTATCATTTTATGTTTTCAGTGATCAGAATATAGATGTGAGCATTAATTTATTCTATAATAGCTGGTGACCAAAAATTGAGGGCAGTAAAATTATATACAGGGAAGTTCTTGATTCTTGGAAGTGTTAGCATTCTTGTATAGCTAATGCTTTGTCCCTGTTATTAGGTGAAGTTCAAGTCTTTCAGTAATTCTTAAGTCTAATTTGTTAAAAGGGTGTGCACACTTTTGAGACACTTCCACTGGTTACTGTGAATGGTGTTGATGTGAGTGATTTACTGTATGTCTTCATTTCTCCTCTTACAACTTTGTTTTAATACTCATCTATCATACTGGATGGCATATTCCTTCTCTAGACTCCCATCTCCTTTGCAATAGCTGTCACTTTCACACGTGACAAGTCTCTTCCAGATGTGACTCACTGACTTGCATTGATTCACTCCGTGCCTTTTCTTTACTATCTTGTTAAGTTCTCCCAAGAGAAATTTTCTTAGTCACAGATAGAAATTCCTTTCTTCTGCTTTTCCTTTTTGCACCATGACATCCCAGCGGAGCCATACAACAAGCTGCAACTTTTATTTCAAAACCATCAATGAGCTGCGCGAGCCTTTCAGAAGGATTCTCTGCTTCAGTTTTCTCTTAAAAATCTTCTTCTTGTGTAATAAGAATTGTGATGCATTCGGCAGTCATGTACTTAAAAATAAAACCAATTTAAAAAAAATAATCTTCCTCTTGTTTACTAATCTGAAGTACCATGTGGGAGATTGAGAAGCATATTCTAATAAAATGGAGACTTATTATGTTTGCTATGTCCTAGCCACACCTCTAAACAGTCTAGTCTATCTAATCTAATCTAATCTAATCTAATCCATCCTGATCTGATCTGATCTAATCTAATCTAATCTAATCTAATCCTTTTGACAACCTAAGAGACAGTCGGCAACCTTAGCCCTTTTATAGATGAACAACACCTTCAAACATCTAGGTTTTAGCAAGTACTTTTCCCAGGGTCCTTCAATATTAAGGAAGTGTCAAAATGGAGTCTGACTTGGCAGTAAGACCACCAAAATGTGTGCTTTCCCACTGGCTGGCTGCATCTTTGCTGGGGGTTTCATACCTGTTATGACATCAGTGGTTTTGGTAGAAAAAGTATGTTATTGATGACAACTGCATTACTCGGTGACACATCTATGAAACCTGTTCAAAAGGAATTTAGACTTTAGAAGGTATTTTTAAAAGGCTCCAGTTGAAGTTATAAATGACTAAATTATATGAAAGAGTAAAAAAAAATACATGAATTACATATGGAGTTTCTTGTTCTTTAATAAATTTTATATAAAATTTCTATGAGATATCATTCCATCCTCATTGCAAACTTATCTTCAAACAGAAGCAAAGAACTAAAAGTAGTGATTTCCAACATTTCCACTGCCATTTTCTGGCATCTGTTCCTAAGAGCCTTTTGTGTTAGAAGTGACTCCCCTGCTCCCATCAAGTCGTGTTATTAAGTGGCAGTTCAGGGTCTGGGAATGTAGCTCAGTGGTGCAGCCCCTGCCTAACATGTGCAAGGCCTTGGGTGAAAACAAAACAACAAAACAAAACGTGAAATGTAGGTGTCCAAGTAGCTGAACAACTGGGACTCGGATTCATGGGATCACATGATCAGTAGCTCTTGAGTCCAGGTACTGGAGCTTTGTACTGTAGAGAGAATCATAATGTAGCTGATGAAACAGAACTTTCTAGTTTTGTGATTGACTGAAGTGGGACCCGCCTTTTCCCACTTCCTCCTTGGGAAATGAAAGGCCCTCCCGGAGGACAAAAATCCAAAGGCTAGGATTTGCCTAGGGACAAGCACAGGGACAGGAGGTGCAGGGCTGTGCCCTGGCGGGTCAAACCCCAGCACTAAGTCACCACCTCTGCCATTCTGTAACTGGAGGGTCTAGGACCGGAAGCTTCCTTTATGAAAAGGTCAGGGACAGCGGCTGGGCGACGTGCCTGAATACATTATTGTGCCACTACTTAGTTCCTTCTTGGTTCTTTGCTTCTTTCACTAGAAAAAAAAAAGGACACTTTTTTCCCCCTTTAACTGGGACCCAAACTTTCCCCTCTCCTTCTTGTGGTAGGGCAATAAACATGAAGAGACGAATCTTACGAAAGCTAGAGGGGAGGGATGCGTCTCCTAAGAGGCTGCAGAAAAGCTGTTCCTTATAAACAGAGGAATCGATGTTATGAAGTACAAAACCACATTGTTCCTTTCTTTAGTTCCGAACGGAGTTGGTTAAGCTTTCAGTGTTAAGTGTTTAAAAAGGCAAGAGAAAGAACCTATCCATGTTCAGTGACTTGAAATAGAAGAAATTGAGGACAGTTGTGGCCAGTTGGAAAATGTTTAGAATTCGTGAATGAGAGTATGTGTCTTCAGTTAATTTCTGAGCTATAATCTCAAAGGAAGTTCACCAAAGAATAATAATATTACAGCCCATTGAATGCGCGACCTCTGAGCATGGGGGAAAATCATAGCAGCAGCGTCGTCTACTTTCCATGCCCAGAGAAAAGAAGATTCACAGGATCAGCACTCACTAGCCATTGCTAATAGTATAATTAGTGCCTTCAGTGTGTGTCCCGACACGTGGAAAGAAAGGGCCAGGATCTTGATTCTCAATCCCATCTCTGTGTTCAATTTCTTAATGGTTTGTGAAACAGAATACACCAAGCAAAAGTGTGTGTCATGATCAGTGTTCATCCCCCCACGTTCATTCATTGCTGCTGAGGATGTCAGGTGCATCGTTTCCTGTGTGATTTTCTGGGAAAAACTGTGCTTGAGCTCCTTCAGCCTTGAGCACAAAAATCTAAGTGAAGGAGAGGCCCAGGCAGCAAGTTTCAAGTTTTCCATTTGGATCTCTTCTGATTCCTGCTTGGCCTTCAGAAGGACAGCCCACATGTGGGAGTTCTTTAGGCCCTAACTTACTACAGTGGTCCCACAATTGGCAAAGGTAGACAGCGCAGAGACAGGGTGGCCAAAATCAGAAAGATGAGAATTTGATTTCTAGTATGATTTAACATTAATTAATTACTTATTTTTTGGTACTAGGGATTGAACCCAGGGGCACTTAACCACTGAACCACATCCTCAACCCTTCTTATTTTTTATTTTTTTTTTATTTTGAGACAAGATCTCACTAAGTTGCTCAGGTTCTTGCTAAGTTGCTGAGGCTGGCTTTGAACTCACAATCCCCCTGCCTCAGCCTCCTGAGCCACTGGGATTACAGGCATGGGTCATTATGTCCAACTCTAGTTTAATTTTAAATGTTTAATCTTGTTCCTCTTCCTTCTCTTCCTGATTATAGTGACCCAACTATGAGTCCCCTTGGACCCTACATGGGGAGTGATGGGGAAGTATCCATGAGTTCTTCTAATTCAGAGTGCTATATCTCTTCTGGTTAATTTATTCTTTTCTGAGATTTATTATTGATGTACTTAAGATACAATAACTGGATAAATAGCCTCAGTACCATGAACTTAAGCTGAAGTTCTAATGAAATTTTAGCGTTAGAAAATTTATTTTTATATTCTATTTTGCTCATTAATGTTCAAAGTTAAACATGTTCTAAATATTCCAGAGTATAGGTATAGTGAAAGTAGATTTTTTCTTTAGTATGCGTGAACTTAAGCTTATTAAATTTATAAGGAAGACAATGAGATTTTTAAAAAGATAATATCTGTTCAACATGAAGTTGTGTGTGAGGCAGAAGACAATTTGCTGGCAGAGGTGGATGGGAAACATCACTTAGTTGGGTACATGGTGGTTTGAGCTGCTAGATGCTCCTAGAGGGCATTTAAAAATTGGCTAAAATAAACAGACGATCAGTGGGCATAAATTTCCTCCTTTGCAAAGTGAAAAGATAATAATAATGCCTACTTGTGAGGATAGATGTGCACTTAGCACAGTATTTAGCACACAATATTTGCTGAATTAACTCTAGTCATTATTAGTGTTATCATTGCTACTATGATTAGGTTGGCATAAGCAAAGAGACTTGATGAAACAGCTATTAGAATAAAGCCTTAAGAGTAAAGAGTTTCTGAAAAAAATTAGGAAGAACACCGGGGGGGAAAACTCTGAAGGGGGTCAACAACTCCACAAAATGTTCTAATGCAGTTTGGTGACTCAACTCAGAGAAACTGAATAAGATGCTAGGTATATTCACCATCAGGTGAAAAAATAGTCCAATGATTTCCTGTTGGCAAGAAAAGAGGCATCAGGGCTTAGTTAGCAAGGTGCCAGGGCGGCTGGTTAGACTGACATATAGTCCTCACAGTGAGAATCACACACTTTGATTTTAATTCTTCAGGGAGCTGAGAAGCTACAGAAGAAGACAAGACTGAGCTAGGGAATGGAAACAGTTCATTTTTAACTTGTAACTTGCACAAGTGAAAAATGTTCACCAAGTGAAACTTTGGGGGGAGGAAGTAATTCTCTCCTGGAAACCAGAGAGGTCTAAATAAGGTTTAAGGAAGAAGAATTCTTAATTACTCCCAGAAAATGCTGGGCACATAGTAGATTTCAAATGGTATTTGTTAGTTGATTGAGCAGTGGTAGGTATTTTTTAATGCACAAAGGAAGGTATGACTAGACGATAGAGATTATTAGTTGAAGAAGAGATCCGACTTGTACTTCTGGTTATTAAAAAAAATAGTAGAGATTTTGGAATTAGAAAATGATGCAATGATTTTCCCAATGTTTAAGGGCAAGAATAGAAGGGAGGGAGCGGAGGCAAAATGAGTTGGATGTCGAGGGCTTTCACTGGTGCTTTGGCTGGAGGGAGCAAAGGGAAGCGTCCCGTGAAGAAAAATAGCCAAAAAAGAGAGCCAAGCTTTTGAGCCCTGTAAGATCCTGGGAATGCCTATCAGCACTGACCAAAATATGGTCCAAGTGCGAAGTTTTAGAGGATGTGGCAGTAGGGAAAATATCAGGTAGGTGAAATTATTTAGAACTCCAATCTATAATAGGTCTTAGAAAAAAGAAGCAGAGATTTATTAATCTTGGCCAGAGGTGTTCAAATAGCTGAAAAGAAGACTAAATTTCAAATGAGGAGATTAATCTGACACTGTGTGTGGCATTGAAAAGTCACTTCATTTTTCGTGACCTGGGGTTTCCTGATGCATCAAATGTGGGAACTGGGTGCGTCCCCTCTGGGTATCCTCCTGTTCTGAGCTTCCAGGGCCCCAGGGCAGCAGGCCAGCACCTGTTTTCAATTTAAGCTCTTACGTGGGCTTCCTTATTCTTTAAACCTGCCCTTCTAGTAAGCTGCTACATTTATTACTGGGCTTGTAGTCATTTCCTTTTATTCTAAGGAGAATATATATTCCGTTTTCCAGCTCTAGCCTTTCCCTATTACATCCTCACAGCGTTGAGACCATTCTGTGAGAACAGCTGGAAAAGTCATCTCTCAGTTTCGGACACGGTCATGGCCGGGAAGCTACGCTGGTCAGGCTGCCTTAGGAAGCGTCCGCCTGAGACAGTGGCTTCCTCACTTTGATGAGAATTCAAAGTGATGTTTTATACCAGTGGAAGCTGTTTTAACTTATCTGGAGCAATAAGGAATGCCTGTGACTGCCCTTTATCCTGGACTTCATTATCTCCACCTTGGGCTTCTTGTCTAACTCTCACCCTCTAGCAGAAGTCCCACCGCAGGACTCAAGGGGTCTGTTTTTCATTACTCCCTCTTTTTCACTTCGTTTCTCTGTGTTCAGTTAAACAGCGTTAACTGTCATCATTATCAGTCATGAAATTAGCCCATGCTTTCACCCAGGCTCCTTGGAAAAATGAGGATGGGAGGAGGAGGAGGAGGAGGGGGGGGGGGAGGAGGAGGAGGGGGGGGAGGAGGAGGAGGAGGGGGGGGAGGAGGAGGAGGAGGAGGAGGAGGAGGAGGAGGAGGAGGAGGAGGAGGAGGAGGAGGAGGAGGAGAACCATTAGGCCTGAAGAGGTTCTGGCAAAATTTGGCAGAGGTGGGGGAAATTCTGATCCTGTTTTTACATGGCAGAGATACTTCTTGGTGGGTCAGATAAAAAGAACAAAATGAGCCCTGAGGTACCCACAACTCCTAAAGAAATGGACAATTGTCCCTTACCCACCTCACATAGATGGAATCGCATCATGATGGTCACCAGGCAAGTTTTCCCTTTGTAGGTTCTGAATGTGCTTGACCCTGGTGGATGGAAATTGAAAAGACTTCATAAGGTCTCTTGCTTACGTGCTCTTTCCCAGGTTCCTGTAACTACCCAATCGGTCAGCACATCATGCTGCAGAAAGACATCAAAACGTCTACAGAGAACAGATCTCATCTTGGGCATTTACCCAATACTCCCACATCCCCACCATCCTCTCAAACCACAACTCGCTGCTCTTTGATGCTGTGTCTTGCAATTCCAGATCCCCCTGTCTGCCCCAGGGCTTCCTTACCACTCTGATGACCCTTTGAAATTCTAGCTCTGGATTAGTGAAGAGGCCCTTCTTAGGTCTAATATCCAAAATAATTAACAGCATCTAGCAGAATCAAGGACCAATTAGAATATTGACTGTAAACAGTCAGAAGAGCAATTCAAAGGGTTCCAGCAAATACCACTCCCATTCTTCTATTAGATTCTGACCTAAGCTTTTTCAGTTTCCAGGAAGAAAGGTATTTCCTGCTTGAGATACACAGGAGCTGCTAGGTACTCTTATCTCCTCTGCAACCCCCTACCCACACCTAACCACACTTTTCCATACCTCAACAGATGTGTGTGACAGCATGAACTGAAGACACATTATAGTAAGGCTATCAAGGTGTCCCCTAACTATGTGGCAGGTAGGGGTTCCTCTTTTCCTTGCTACTGATAGGGAAGTCTGTCAGCCAGCCTTCTGTTACCGTGACAAAATAACTGAGAAAATGAACTTGACTCATGGTTTCAGAGATTTCAGCCCAGGATCTACTAGCCCCTTTACTTTGGGCCTGTGGCAGAACAGTACATTAGGGCAGAAGGGTCTGCTTACCTTATGATGGTAGAAAAGCAAAGATAGAAGAGGGGGTCCATTCTGGACCTACTGAAGTAAGGGCAAGTGTTGCCTCAAATTTCAAATGGGAGTATTAGTTCTCTATTGCTGCTGTAACAAATCATGACAAACTTAACCACCAAACTTAAATCACTTAAAACTATATAAACATATTATCTCTCCGTTCTGGGGGTAAGAATTTGAAATCAATTTCACTGAGATAAAGTCAAGGTATCCACAGGGCCAATTCCATCTAGAAGAAGCTACACGCACCCTTGGTATACTGCCCCTTACCCCATCTTCAAAGTGTGACATTCCAGTTCCTGCTTCCACCTTCACATGGCCATCTCCTCTGTCTTCACCTATGTTATATCCCTCTTACAAAAGAGTCATTGTGACCATATTTGCCACACCCAAATAATTCAGAATGGTCTCTTCATCTCAAGATCCTTAATTTAGTCAGCTCTGCAAAATCCTTATAGCCATAAAAGGTTCTGTGGTTAGAGGGTGGACATGTTGGTGGGGGGCATTATCTATCCTACCACATGGAGGATGAGAAGGGGAGAGAACTTAATCTCTTTCTTTTTTTTGCTTGAACAACTGAAAAGATGTGAAGCTATGTGTAAAGAGGTCCGAAGAGAGGGACAGGTGGTTCATCTGTGACTGCTCTCACGTTCAAGTGGAGGTAATGAGGAGAAATAGGATGGGTAAGTTGGAGGTCAGCAGGAAGCATGGGTTGCAGATACACTCATTTTAGCATGAGAACATATTAAAAAGTTAAGCAATCAGAGGGGATTAATACCAGCAAGGAGATGTTTGTGAAAGAGTTTCACTCCAGAAAGTGTAGAAATCCATAGTAAGAGGTCCTGTCAGCTGTAGAAATCCATAGTAAGAGGTCCTGTCAGCTTTAGCCACAGGGTGAAAATGACCCACTGGATTCTGGCCTTTTCCAGCAAAATGATACAGGTGGAAGCCTCGAGTGGTAAGGGTGGAAAGAGAGGAGGCGGGAGGCCAAGCAGGGACAGGTTCTGGTTTTCCATGTGAGGTGGTCTCCACACGGACCAGTGTAGAGACACACAGTGGAGAATAAGGAAATGTTCTCGAGTTCCTTTAAACTCAGAAGATGCACACCATTAGCTATTAAAAAAGATGAAATTATTTCACCCAAACTTACACTTCTTTTCATGTGTCATAAAGTCACAATAGCAAGTTGTACTTCCATTTGCTCCAAGGCAGGGGAAAGGGGGGCTTAACCCATGGGGTGGTGGGAGAGAATGATGGAGTTAACCAAATTAAACAATCCATTGAACGTGGAGAGTGAGTGGGGAGAAACCAACCTGGTCTCTCCAGTCGTCAGGAGCTAAAGGGAAGGACATGGAGTTGTGTCATTTTCCACCACAGAGAGGTCCTGATCCAGGTTAATGCTGAGTTGACTGCTGTGAAAACAGCCCTTTGGTATCAGGAACAGGGCGAGGACCACATGTAGGGGCTTAGAAGGGAGAAAGAGGCAGGGAAGGGTTAAAATTCTAAGCCACAGGGGTTGGAGGCAGTGTGGGCAGGGCACAGATGGGACACTGGGTCCATGCCAGGGGATGTTGGCAGAGCAGAGCTCCACCAGCAGGGCACTGTTCCCGGATGTGCCCCCCCTGCCCCCTATTATTTCTCATTTTGTATTTCTATGTGTTTTTAAATAACGATGCTCAGGCCCCCAAATTATAATAATGGCTTTAACAGATCTATTTATATTTTTTGTCTTATTGGACTAAAAATTTATGAAAATGAAGAATTTTCTTTGGACTATTAAAGTACACTGTGTGAGCACCAGTGCATTTCATGATCTTATTGTCTAAGAGGTTCTCGAGGAATGTTGAGAGCAGAAAAAATAAAATATGTGATTAATCTGGAATAAATATGACAAGTCTCCTACTTAGATAATAAAATATAAGAGAGGTTCATTTGGAGCCTGGGACCAGCATTACTTCAGATTAGAATGTTATTGCTTGCTTATTGCAGCTGTAACCTCACAGAGAGGAAGAAGGAGCTGATGACAGAGATCACAATCCCTATTAAAGTCGAAGTAAGGTGACAAGCCAACTGGAAAAATAAAATGTCACACAGGAAAAAAATCATGTCTAAAAATATCATTAAACCTTTGTTCATATGTAGGTATACCATTGGCCTTATTAAAAAATGGTTTTAGATTGAGTTTCCTTAAAGTTCTGATATGGTTCGCACAGTTTTGCCAAACGTGAAGGCATCTCCTAGGATAAGTTAAAATACCGGGATCATCAAGGTAGAAAATAAGTGTTCAAAACCATATTCATTCATCTGTTGAAAGGCACCTAGGTTGGTTGCATAGCTTAGCTACTGTGAATTGAGAGTGAAACTCCACATCATGTACAACCATCAGAATGGGATCCTAATTAGAATAAGTTGTACTCCATGTATGTATAATATGTCAAAATACAGTCTACTGTCATGGACATCTAAAAAGAACAAAAACAAAATAAAAAACAACAAAGAGCATCTTCATCTTAAAAGTTGTATTTAAAACAGAAAATTTTTGGAAAGACACTTGGTCCAACTGTTAGAAACATGTTCTTAATAGCAGTTAAGGTTTAGATCATACACTAATTGGAAAGGGTTTCACTTCTGGAGTAGAAATCATTTTCCTTTCCCTTAGCAATATGAATTATTAAAGCAACTTGATTCCACGACCCTCGGGTGTTCTGGAGATTAACGCAATTTCACAAATGAAGCAGGTGATGCAGAAAGAGGAGAGATGGCTAGAGAGCATAAAAGCACATGATTACAATAAATAACACCGAGAAGAGAACATCGAAACTCAGAACTCTAAGACAACCAGGCTGCACCAACAGAAGCGATTATCCCCAACTCAGCAGACTTCTAGAAATTCTTCATGCTATGTTTTGAAAGTCAGGCAGAAAAACTGAAATGCATCGAGACGGAAACTGTAAAACACTGGAAGGAATTCCATACTTGTTGGAAGTGAGTTTCATTATATTTGTTGTGTTTGTTCAAAACTGTGTACCCTGAAAAGAAAGTCATTTAACCAGCGGGATCTCATCTTTACATTGGGCATCTATAAAACCAAAGAGTACACTTGATGAATAAAGACATCTTTTAGTCTTAAAATTCTATCATTTTGGGCAGGATACTTGGAGGTAATAAAATAATAAGGTTTTCCATCCAGAATTCTTGCTGTTGCCTTCCCGCCATAGGGCCACTAGCTTTCGTTATTTAGGACAAGGGTAGATATGGTAAACAGTGAAGTCATCCAAATTCTTATTGTTATTTTTAAACTCACATCAGCCACAATAATCTTGAGACCCAAGGCATTTGATTGCAAGTTTGAACTATTTGGTAGAAGGCTCCAAAAACATTTTGTAGAATATGAGAATCAAAATTTAAACTATGTCTATGTAAATAATGTGGCATCATCTAAGAGCTAGTTCTTTACCAAAAAGAGATAAAGTTGACTTTCTGGGAGGGGAAACTCAGAAGGGATGTGCCTGGGCCTTAGATGGTGATGAATCCCTGGAACGCCATTGCCCATCGCCCAGTGTTCCAGGCAAGTGATGGGAGTGGGGAGAAACAGTAACAACCTCAAATTATTTGGGGGCTACTTCAGACCACAGCGAACCATTGACCAGTTTCCCAAGGAGGTTGTAAGCCTCACAGAAAAAGCAACATTCGCCAAGTCTTCTGCCTCACAGAATTCCAAACCTCCCGGCAAGATGTACAACAGAATTCAATCCTCAAGGGGAACTCAGAAGTGACTGAGAGAGGGCAGAAGAATAAAGATCCTTCACAGAGAGGGATAGGAGGATAAAGGATGGCTTATTCTTGGACAAAAAGAGGATTAAAGGGAAACCTGCATTTTGATTTAGATGCTGTGGAGTGGATATTGGGGACAGAAGACAAGCAAGGCCCTGCCTATGGGATACAGTGGCAAAGGAACAATCGTTTCTCACTCCATGAAAACAAGATTCATAAGGATAGTGTCCCAAAGCTCATTGTCCATGAACTTTCAACTGACTTTTTTTTCTCTTTAGATTTACATGTTGAAACAGGAAGCTCCAATGTGATAGTATTTGGAGATGAGGGCTTGGGAGGAAGTGAGGGTTAGATGTGTCGTGGACATGGAGTACTCATGATGGGATCAAGCTCCTGGGAGAGAGACCAGAGTGTTGAGCTTGCTCTCTGGCATCTCAAGATGGGATTTCATGCCATACCCAAAGTGACTCTATAAGCTAGGAAGAGAGCCCTCACCAGAAACAGACCATACTGGCACCCCATTCCTTTACTTCTAGCCTCCAGAACCGTGAGAAAATGAAGTCCTGTTTTTTTAGCCAGCAGGTGGGTCTATGGTGGTATCTTGTTACGGCAACCTGAGCAGAAGAAGACACCAAGGCAATACACTTTTGTGAATGAAGGGAGATTTTGAAATTCATTAGAGTTACATTTTTTTTTAGTTGTCAATGGACTTTATTTTGTTTATTTATATGTGGTGCTGAGAATCGAACCCAGGGCCTCACACATGCTAGGCAAGTACTCTACCACTGAGCCACAATCCCGGCCCCTAAAGTTACATTTTTTGAATTACTTATTAGTGAATGACTCAACTATTTATGTTGATTGACTTATAAAATAACTTTTTTTTGCAAAAATATTTTCAAAAATGGCACTATTCCTAAAATAAATACAAAAAAATATTTGTTATCTAAACATAACAAAAGCACAAATCATATTTTTTTCTTTACTGATTCATTGAAATTTTATGTCATTTTATATACAATAAAGATGTATTATTATTTAAGTGTATTCTTATTCTAAATTTTATTTTATTTTTTAATTTTTTTAAATTCTCAAAGTTGCATTTTATTAGAAATGGACACATATTTACTTTTCTCTGTGCTGCATAACATTTTGATTGAGAAAATACACTAGGTATAGGTGTCATTGTACCTAGTAAGCTCAGAAAAAATTCTGCAAAGTGGAAAATATTCTCCATCCTAATTTTTATGAAATGTGTACATGTACCAGCTCATATATTTTTATATATTGTCTCTTTGTCTCAATTTAGAGCTCTTATTTTTCCATGAAGTATTTTATAAAGCAAAACACATAAAATAAATTCTCTGTTCATAATTCTTTTTAATGTTTTGCCAAATAGATGCTACAAAATCATAGGACTTTTCAATTTCATTCCATTCCAGTACACGATATAATCCAATTACAAAGATGGAGTTTGATCAAAAGATTTTTTTTCCTTCAAGTCATTTACAGAATTTTAAAATTAAATCTTGCACACAGTTTGAGGTCTCATCATTTAATTTGTTCATCTCCCTGTTTTTTTGGGATAAATTTGCCTTTGTAATTATTGCAAAACTTGAAGCTTTCTGGTTTCCAATGCATTGATAAAAGATTTCCAACCAATTATCTTTTAAATGAGGAATTGTTCAGAACCAACATAGGCTTATAGAGGATTTACAATGTAGTTCTCCTGAATGCAGAAACATTTCTAAAAACTGATTAAAGATGAACAACAAGAGAGAAAACATATATAATCTTGCAAAAGGTGGGTTGTTATTTGTGTCTTGTTTTGTTTTGTAATTAAGTTTCATCATAATGTTTTTGTAGTCAGTCACATCACTTAAATGTTTATAAATTTTAATATCAACTATTTCTATTTTAAATGGGAAACTACTGCAGTTTGTTACATATAGTTATAACTTATGTACCACAGCCAATTACAAGAACTTGGTTCTCTAAGCTTATTTTATATGTTGTGTTCTGCCAAATTTGTGTCCATATTAATACTGCAAAAACAATTGCATGTTCAAGGTTGACTCTTTTAATTGAACACATAATAGATTCATTTTCAACCAATGATTTTCTAAAAGCTTACTGTGTTAGGTGAATTTGATGGAAGAATTTCAACCAATAATAGAAATAGTGAATCTTCTATGGGTAGCACCAGATTAAATTTTTATAAGATGGCATCCTTTAACAGTTTACAGATTTCTGCAGGACACTTGTGTCCCCCTGAAATACATATGTGGAAACCTAATCTTCAGTGGGAAGGTATTAGGGGACAAGGCCTTGGTGAGGTCAGGAGTTCACAGATGGGCTTAGTGCCATTGTTTTTTAAAGAGACCCAGGAAGGCTGTCCTGTCCTTCTTCCATGTGGGTGACACAGCAAGAAGGTACTGTCTATGAGCGAGGAAACAGGCCCTCACCAGACAATGGGTCTGCAGGTGCCTGGATTTTGGACTTGCCAGCCTCCAAAGCTATGAGAAATAAATGCTTGTTATTTATAAGCTTCCGAGTCTACAGCATTTTATTTATTAACCCGAAAAGATGCAGACATTTTCCTTTGCCTCTCAATCCAACATATTACTTCACTATTCGTGGGTGTGCAGAAGCCACTCAGATCCAAATATGAATAAAATCTATTTAGAAAGAGTTTTTTGTTTGTTTGTTTGTTTGTACCACAGATTTAACTCAGAGGCATTCAAATACTGAGCCACATCCCCAGCCCTATTTTGGATTTTATTTAGAAACAGGGTCTCACTGAGTTGCATAGTGCCTCACTTTTGCTGAGGCTGGCTTTGAACTCATGATCCTCCTCTCTTGGCCTCCTAAACCCCCCGGATTACAGGCATGCACCACCATGCCCAGCTAGAAAGAGTTACTTGATCCAAATGAAAAGTCATATTTCAGAGTAATATGTAAACACACTTTCTGCAAATGCACCTGATGTTTTAGCACCTTTATAAAAATAGTCACTAACTTTTACATAGATGCTGTTTCTTCCCATTTTTATATTAACAGTAATTTTGTGCAATCTACATGTTTGCCATCAATTCTCTGGAAAAAAATGGGGCATTGGTAATTCATTGCTTATTGTCACTTATTGGTGCTAAAAAACTGATTGCAAAAGAAAAAATTAACATTTATCATATTTGTCAGTTTTCAAGTAATTTTACTCTTAATCCTCTTTCTATACCCCTTTTGGCTGGATTTTAAAAACCTAAAATTTCATAGTTGGTTCCTGACCAGGCTTTGGTAATAGGGAGAGGAAGCCTTAAAATTTGGAGGATAAAGAAGAAACTTTGCTTTTTGGTTTATTTCCTATAGGCTTCCTATCTGTTTTTGATTTCTGTGAGCAGCATTCTAGCAAGACATCTTTACCCCACCAACAGCCCAGCAGCAGATGAATCTAGTTTGCAGTTTTTCCAACGTTTGGAAAATAAACCAGATTCCTTTCTCGGTCATAGCAGTAATAACTGCTTCCTTCAGGGGTGGGTTCTATGATACTTAAATGTAATTTTTGCCTATTAGTTACTTAGTTTTCTTTTCACCTATTAAATGACTCATTTAACATTCTATATCTAGTTACAAATTATTTATGTGAAGTTCTCCCTTTTCAAATCATTGCTATGGTTTCCTTTTCTTAACAGGACCCTGACTGGTAAAATAATTACTAAAAGAGTTAGACTCAGAAAATTGACCTTTAAACATGGGATTTGGAAAATGGATTGACTGTGTTTTTGGACTTGATCTCCTTGTTGAGCTTCTGACCAATGTGAAATAGGATGCTATTAATTCATTGCAAGTAGTAGTCATTAATCAGTATGTGGTTAGTTATAATAATATTCCTACTTAAGTAAGTATTTAGAGGTAAAATGACTGCTTTACTTGACCATTATTGCAATAGTGATGATTATAAAGTCTCTAGTGTGGAATGGATTCTTCTGAGTGCAGATGAGTAATTCTAAAATAGAATTTGATAAGTTCAGTTTTAAGTTCTCGGCTCAAATTTGAAAAAAAATTTTTTTTTCTCTGAAAGCCCTAAAAATTTCTCCTTCTTATTTTTAATAGCAACATAACCAATATTGTTGGAAATCAGACTCAAATTTAATTGTTTTTTTTTTCTTTGTGGGGCTGAGTACTGGGGATTAAACTCAGGGGCACTCAACCATTGAGCTACATCCCCAGCCCTAATTTTTATATTAATTTTAATCAGTTATACATGACAGTTGAAAGCTTTTTGAGTCATTGTGCACAAATGGAGCAGAATTTTTCACTTCTCTGGTTGTACATGGAGTAGAGTCACACAATTTTTGTAATCATGTACCTAGGGTAATGATGTTGATCTCATCCCACCATCATTCCTACCATCTTACCCTTTCTCTTTCCTTTGCCCAATCCAAAGTTCCTCCACTCATCCCATGTCCCTCCATTATGGATTAGCATCCATTTATCAGAGAAAATATTCAGCCCTTTGTGGTTTTTTTTTGGATTGGCCTATTTCACTTAGCATGATGTTCTCTAACTTCATCCATTTACCAGCAAATGCCATGATTTTATTCTCTTTCAATGCTAAATATTATTCCATTATGCCAGTTTCTTTATCCATTCATCTACTAAAGAGCATCTAGGTTGGTTCCACAGTTTTGTGCTGTTATAAACATTGAAGTGGCTGTATTCCTGTAGTATGCTAATTTTAAGTCCTTTGAGTGTAGACTGAGGAGTGGCATCATGAGGTCAAATGGTGGTTCCATTCCAAGTTTTTCAAGGAATCTCCATACTGCTTTCCAGATTGATTGCAACAATTTGCAGACTCACCAGCAATGTATGAGTATGCCTTTTCCCCCACATCCTCGCCAGTACTTATTGTTTTTTGTATTCTTAATAGCTGCCATTCTGACTGGAGTGAGATGAAATCTTAAAGTAGTTTTGATTTGCATTTCTGTAATTGCTAAAGATGTTGAACATTTTTTAATATATTTGTCAATTGATTATTATCTTCCTCTGAGAAGTGTCTGTTCAGATCCTTAGCCCATTTATTGATTGGCCTTTTTTTTTGGGTGTGTGTGTGTGTGTGTGTGTGTGTGTGTGTGTAAGTTTTCTGAGTCCTTTATATATCCTGGAGATTAGTGCTCTCTCTGATGTGCATGTGGCAAAAATTTGCTCCCAAAATGTAGGCTCTTTCTTCACCTCATTGATTGTTTCTTTTGCTAAGAAGAAGCTTTTTAATTTGAATCCATCCCATTTATTGATTCTTGATTTTATTTCTTTAGGAGTCTTGTTAAGGAAGTCAGGGCCCAATCTGACATGATAAAGATTTGGGCCTACTTTTTCCTCTATTAGGCAAAGGGTCTCTGGTCTACTTCCTAGGTCCTTGATCCACTTTGAGTTGAGTTTTGTGCATGGTAAGAGACAGAAGTTTAGTTTCATTTTGATGTATATGGATTTTCTGTTTCCCTAGCACAATTTTTGAAGAGGCTAACTTTTCTCCGATGTATGTTTTTGACACCTTTGTCTAGTATGAGATAATTGTATTTATGGACCAAGCCCTATTTTAAATTTTTATTTAGAGATAGGTTCTCACTGAGTTGCTTAGTGCCTTGTCATTGCTGAGGCTGGCTTTGAACTTACGGTCCTCCTGCCTCAGCTTCCCAAGAGGCTGGGATTACAGGCATGTGCCACCATTCCTGCCTCAAAATTTAATTGTGTAGCTAGCAAAATTATTGAATCTCACAGCTTTTCAAGATATGTAATGTAAAAGTTAAAAGCCTGATTGAACAGCACAGGGACCCCAAAATTTGCAGTAGCATATGTAGTTGGACCCAGAAAAAGCTAGAAATTGGGAACCCCTGAGTCAGTCTTATCATGGGAATAGCTTTCTTATCATGGGAATAGCTTGCCTCTGGTGTCTGAAGATAACATCCTTGCTTTTGCTTGAAAAGCCTGCAGTGACTTCACTCTGGGAATCTGTGGTGCCACAGTGATGCTATGTCTCCTTAAGATCCATTCATGCAATCTCCATTGCTATTATGCTTATGTCTAAGGTTGAATTTCATTATGCTCCAAAGAGAAAATTACCAATTTTGACCTAGAAGCAAATAACTTATATACCAAAAGAATTAGAAATTTTATATTGGCAGAAACCTAGGAGAATATACGAGACAATCCATTTTCAAGGTGTGAGACCCAGAAGGACAGAATCTAACATCAGATTGCGTCAAATTGTTTGGTCAAATTGACTTACCAATGATTTCAGATTCAATGTGTCAACCCTTATTGGAAGATTTATACTACGGTAATTTAGGCAGATGGACAGGAACTATATTTTTCAAAATTCCTTTGCATGAATAGTGCTAGGTTAGACTGGGCCACAAGACATATTTTGTGTGAGATTTGTAAGATGGAGGTGAATCAGCAGCCTACTCTTTTTATGCTGGGAGATGCTGTGCAGATCGCTGGGGCTATTGTAGCTCTTACACTGTCACCGGGTTGCTGGGTCACCTTGCTGGCATAGGGCAGTAGCCTGGCCACAGCTCCTCAAGCTTTGGCTTTATCTTTCCTTCAGCTTCTCTGAATTCTGGACTAGTTGCTAGGACAAAGGGCACAGCTTTTTCTGCAGGCCACACTCATGATCAAAGCTGGAAACGTGGAAACCGTGAGAAACACAATTACTTTGTTGCTTCCATAAAAAACTGTCACAAACTCCAGGTCTTAAAACACAGATTTATTATATTATAGTTCTGCAGGTTAGAAGTGTCAGGTGGACTACATCCTTTTCTGAAGGCTCCAGAAAATGAGGCTCACTCATTCAAGTGGCTGCCTTAGTTCAGTTCTGAGCTATCATAGTACTGAGGTCCTTATGTCCTTGCTGGCGGCCAGGTGAGAGACACTCCTAGCCTCAAAAGGCTGCCCTGATTCCTTGGCTCATAGTCCCCTTCCTCCATCTTCAAAGCCAAAAACAGTGGGTCCAGTCCCCGCACACTTCATCTCTCCATCTTTTCCCACTACACCTTTCTAACCTAGATCAGTGGATGAACGACTTTAATTCCATCTGGAAAGTTAATTCTATTTTGCCATGTAATGTGTCACAGTCACAGTTTCCAAGTGTCAGCCTTTTGACATCTTCAGGAGGGCTATTATTGCGCTACCACATAAATCAACATGGATTCCCAGTCATTTTGACAGATTCCAACTTTTTCTTGTTCTTCCCTGCATCAATGTTCATCTCTCCTTTCTGACTTCCTGCTCTATTTGATTTCAGGACCATTGTCAGAGGTAAAACAGTCACATATAAATTATTTGGGTTAAAGCTCTATAATAAATCTCACATTTTATATCATTTTTACTGGTTTTATTTTACTTATTGAAGCCTAACTGATAAACGAATGCACATGAAAATAGCTCTAGCCATTTATTTAAGTGGTTTACTATGCTTATACTCAGTGATGGTCTATGCTAGAACTTCTCTGGTGTAATGTAGAATATAGGAATTCAAAGACTTAGGGAGATAGAAATTTTGGAGTAGATTCACTCCACTTGGGCAATCTTCATTTATACTCCTCTATCTCAGCCTATGAAATGGCCCAGAAAGATGCCTCTTTCAGTAAGACAGTGAGAAAAAAAAAATTACTGAGGTGAGAAGCTATCCTTTGAAATAGTTCCTGGTATTTGTCTCATCTAGAAATGATAGTGGAGAATGTTTCTATCAAGATGGATATTCTCATTTCAATCCAAGGAAGCAGAGATCAAAAGTACTAAACGCCAAAGACAAGATGGATGCATTTCAAATAAAAGGCATTAGGGACGTAGTGTGATCAAAATGTTTTGGCTTATAGGAATCTCTGGAGTGAGCTAAAATGTCACAGTTTCCTTGGCAATGATACAGATGTATAACCTTCTACAATATTTCTTTATGTATGTTACAAGGCACATTCCAAATATAGTGATCAAAACTCAATTTGGGTTACTACAATGAAGATCATGACCTCTCTTCTAGTTTTTAGATTTAAGCCAGCTTCCAAATGCAGGCCCTTCTTCTTGATAAGAAAGGAAACTAGAACATTGTTACAAGTACATACCATAAATCATCTTCTTAGGAAACACTACCTATTAAAAAATGTGTATCTGTCATTGATTACTCTATACCAACTCTAAAATAATGGTAATTTCTTAAAACCTAAACACCACTCTGGTCCTTTAATCACATTAGGGATTTATGATGATCAAGTGACTAATAAGAATCTTAGCCCAAATGTAGATCTACTACTTCCTCAAAGCTATCCATAGTTCCTGTCTTAGTCTTGATTAGTAATCAGAATAGATATATTTGACAACTGACCGAATTCCTACATTAGCCCTCTGACCCAGGAAGAGCCAAGTGAAAGGCCCTGAACTACTTCTTCCTATCAGTGCAACAAATCAAAAGTAATATGATATTCCCGGGAGGGAAAATGTGTGCTACATGATAGATAAAGGTCTATCTACCATGACCTTATTTAACTTGTTCATCTGTTTTGGGAAGAAGGCAGGTAAACCTTAGAAGATGTCTGTAGATCATCGTAAACTTGGGATAACTCCAAATGCCATTATGCTATAGATCTGATGTATTTATTGGAGCAAATTATACAAACTCAGATATGTGATATGAAGCCATTGATTAGGAAATGCTTTTTTTTTCCTCCACATAACAATGTGTAAGAAACTCAAAGAGTAGTTTCATTTTACCTGACATGGCTAACAATATACCTTTACCATCTTGTCTTAGGGGTTTATCATTTTTTCTACTTTCTATCATAAGATAGTCTGAGATCTTGATTATCTTTATATTCCATATAAAATCCCACTGGCTCAGTACAGTGATGACATTATTCTGATTGCATCTAATGAGAAGAAGGCAAAAAGTACCCTAGGTGCCTTAGTTAGACATCTGTAATACAAAGGATGAGGGTGGTGATCAGCTCTAAGAAACTTAATCATTTTTCAGTCTCAGTGAAGTTTGCTGAGGTCCAAGATATAAAACAGGTTCATATATCCTCTGCAAAGTGAAAGACAATTAGCTGTACCTTGTACCATCTACCACTGAAAGGAGGCACAATATTTGGTTGGATTTTTAAAATTTAAGTGGGCTATTCTGACTAATTTGCCAATTAATTCATAATTTTAGCAGTTCTGAGTAGAAGCCAGAACAAGCTGCTGCAAGGTACTTGACCATGTAGGCTTTATAACTCAGCGAGTGCTTCCAACATCTGGAACATCTTGTGGCAATAAGGTTGCTGTGTGAGCTTCTGGCAAGGATACATAGGAGGGTCACTTCACAAGCGCTGGGTTTGGAAGCCAACCCATGCTCTTTTTTTTTTTTGATGGACCTTTATTTTATTTTATTTTTTATTGGTTCTACAGTTAAGTACTTTTGAGAAACTCCTGGCTTGAAAAGGGACCTGGTAGAGTCTGTGTTCCTAATCATAGGACAAGTGACCCTGTATCCTGAGTTCCTCATCATGAACAGCATAAATTGAAAGGAGTCTCTTCCTCAGAGAGTTGAGTTTCAGCTCATGGGAGTCCCTCTTCTAAACATTTTAGCATTTCAATCACTTCCCTTTGTTCTTCCAGCTTTAAGGTAGGCAAATACTTTATATGAACTTGTGATCTCTGTATTCCTATCTTATAGTTTTATGTGTTTTTTAAAATCCGTTCAGTAACTTGGTTAACAGCTATATTTAATTAACAATTCTTTATATTTAAATAAATTTTTCTTCAGTTAACTAGTGTGGTATCTATCTCTTGAATGATATACCATATATTAACATATTAAATAATTTGCTTTACTTAGAACACAGAATAAATAGCAAAACAACCATAGCAACAGAAATCAAAGCACTATGTATTTTATAGCAAGAATGTTCAACCTCTACTCTCTGCACATATTTTATGGTACTTAATATATATTTTTTTCAGTTTCCATTCTGCTTCCATGAGCTGAATGACTCTGTGAATGCCAAAGAGAGGCCATGGCTAATGCCCAAGTGACTGACACCAAGTGATCAGCAGGAGCAGCAGCCAGGATCTTCACTACCCCTTGAGATATGAATGAGTTCGCCTTTCCTAGTTGCTCATGAACCAACATATTTCATCAGTAACTTGGTTAACAATCTTGGTTAACAGTTAATCAGTCTCACCTCCTGATTTTTGAGAGAAAAATGTTAGTTACAATGTTAGTTGGTCATCTTTCAGAATTATCAAATGTAAATTGAAACATCTGTTCACTGTGCACATGCCTTCCACACCATTTGAAGAAAGCAAGGTAAAAACTACAAATTTAAAGGGCATATCTACCAAACTGATTCCAGATTATTTCAGTAAAATTATTTTTAACAGTACTCATTGCAATGTAAATCTTTGGAGTTATTGCTAAGTCAAAGGGGAACCCATGATAAAAAAAATAAGCTAAGATCACAGGATATATAATTACTGTCTATGTATATTCTCTTCTTCTCACTTCTATCTGTTCAGTAACAAGGATAGATAACAGAGATAAGAGAATTAAAATGGAGAAGGAAAATCTTTGAAGCAACAGACTTTGATTGAAAAGAAACTAAGAAAATTTCATATTAAGGTTTTAGTCTGAACTATTAAGATCAAGTTTTGTACCATCTGTGGAAACAAACCCTTAAGAATAAATATAAAATAGGGGACAAAGAAATTGTCTTAAAAAAGATAGTCATTGAAAATAAAAACTTGTCATATGAATAAAGAAGTAGATTAGGTAAAGCTAAAGAGAGAATTTGTGAACTGGAAGATAAGTCTTAGAAAAATTACACATAATTTCAGTGCCATGCTAGAGATGTGACTCAGTGATAGAGTGTTTGCCTGGCATGCACAAGAACCTGGGTTTTATCCCCAGCAACACACACACACACACACACACACACATACACACACATACTCATCAACCCATTGGCACAATAGTGCACACCTATAATCTCATCAACTCAAAAGCTTGAGGCAGGAGGATCTCAAGTTCAAGCTTAGCCTCAGTACTTTAGAGAACCCTGCTGGGGATGTAGTTCAGCAGTTAGAATGCCCCTGGTTTAATCTCCAGTAACAAAACAAAACTAAAAATAAATAAATAAATAAAAAGAAAGAAAATTAAATTAAACATAATTTTAAAATCACAGAGAAACAAAAAGATAAAGAATATAAAAGAAAGGTGTGTCTCAGAAGGCTAAGGTAGGAGGATCATGAGTTCAAAGCCAGCCTCAGCAAAAGTGAGGCACTAAGCAACTCAGTGAGACCCTGTCTCTGAATAAAATACAATAGTGGAGCTGGGGCTAGGGTTTAGCGGTAGAGCGCTCGCCTGGTGTGTGCAGGGCACTGGGTTCAATCCTCGGCACTATGTAAAAATGAATAAATAAAATAAAGGTATTGTGTCCAACTACAACTAAAAAAAAAATTTAAAAAAAATACAATAGGGCTAGGGATGTGGCTCAGTGGCCAAGTGTTCCTGAGTTCAATCCCCTGTATCCCCCTCCCCCCAAAAAGAAAGACAACAAACACAAAAAATCCAACTTATGTTCATGTTTAAAAAGAATTCAATAAGGCGAGGAAATAAAAAAAATTCTGAGAAAGATAATATTCAAAGAGATAATAAATAAGCATGAGCCAGGATTGGAAAATACACCAAAGAGGAAAGGTAAATTACCTACACAAAAGGTGTCTGTTAAGTTTATAGAATCTAAATTCTAAGGGAAAATATTTTTTTAAGGAAAAATACTTTTTAATTAAGGAATTGAGCACAATGAAATTATCACTCATTAATGAGTAAAATAAAGATATTTTAAATAAACACTAAGAATTTTTATCTCTCATAGACAGACCATTGCTATAATAACAAGCGGACAAATACTAAGAAATATGTTCCAGAAGAAAAATGATGGATGTTAGAATGGAATGCAGATACAAGATACTTAATATCACATATTCATGTTAAAAACTTAATGGTGACCATTAAAATTAAAGTTTCAAATGTTTAACTTCTGAAATGCATCTGTAGCATTTTTAGGGGAAATATGGAATGTGTTCAACAACAGAAATAGATCAAAGCTGAATTACTAGTTGTGGTGCTTAAGTATTCAATTATTTTTGTTCTATAAAGTGAGGAGATTGTGCTAAATTTTAAACGAGTTGTTCAAGGTCTTGTCCAGGGTGATTTTATTATCTATACTATATAAAATTATTATATAAAGATTTATGCTTGTGAAAAAAATACTTGGGAATTACAGAGGCCTGGAATTACCAAGAATCTTAGAGGTTATCTAATAGTCCAAACTACTATTGATATTTTAATCTCATTCATGGCAAATGCATAATAACCTTAAATAGTTTACTTGCTATGACTCATAGTTTAACTTAGTTCTTTGCATATTCCTATAGTTTTTGGAGGCAAAAAAAAAAAAAAATGGGAGGAGGGGAATTATAGTGAGGCTTTTCCCCAAGTAAAAGATATAGATTTCTTTCTGAAGGTTAAGTGAGAAAATCTGGAAATGGGCCAGAGGATAGGTTTGGAAAGTTATTGTAGAAATAAAATAAATAGTTACCATATCTACAGGATTTTATGGTAACTAAAGTTAAGCTATTAATATCATTAGTTTAAAAAAATTGTATTTATGGTTGGGTACAAACCTGTAATCCAAGTGGCTCAGGAGGCTGAGGCAGGAGGATTGCAAGTTCAAAGCCAGCCTCAGCAACTTAGTGAGGCCCTAAGCAACTTAGCAAGACCCTATCTCTAAATAAAAGATAAAAAAGGGCTTGAGATGTGGCTCAGTAGTTAAGTGCCTCCCAGGGTTCAATCCCCGTACCCCTGCCCCCCCCAAAATGTGTTTATGATGGGAAGAGAAATTTCTATCCTTGAAAGTCTAGTCTCAAAGGCACACACTGTCACCCAATCCCCAGCACCTTCTTCCAAATTATGCAAAACTTTATGTAGATGTGAGTGTCACAGATTGAGAGGTAAAGCCTTAATTCTCTATCAGACCCTGGAGGAAGACAACCCAGGGCATGAGGATTTTAATGATGCAACAGAACTTAGAAAAGATGAGGCATATGATAAAGCATAAATTCAGTCCTAGGTGGGAACCACGGTAGGCAAGGAGACAGCAAAATATACTTTGCATGAGAACTTGGCTGTTGGATCCATGGTTCTACCCAAGATGCACTTATTGGTACACTCTCAAACATTTGTGGTACCAAAAGAGAATTACCTCATATCTCCATTTAACACACTTGGATCTCTTTAAATTCTTATTACAAGTTAAGAAGGGGGATAGATAATTTGAATAAAATTTGTTTCTCAGGATAGCATATGCCTATCAGATCTGATTTTACTATCCCCAAATATGAAACCAATTTGAGGACTTAATGGGGTCTCTGTTACTTCCCTCTAAAAATAAAACTATTTATTGTCACTCTTTAATGCATCTTGAATTCAATGGATTTTCTCTCATGACTAGGTCTTTAAGAAAAAAAAATGAGTTTTTTTAAAATTCTAATTTGTTATATATTACAGCAGAATGCATTATAGTTCATATTACACATACAGAGCACAATTTTTCATATCTCTGGTTGTACACAAAGTAGAGTCACACCATTCATGTCTTCATACATGCACTTAGGGTAATGATGTCCATCTCCTTCCACCATCTTTCCTATCCCCATGTCCCCTCCCTTTATCTCCCACCCCATTTCCCCTTTGCCCAATCTAGAGTTCATCTAATCTTCCCATGCCCCACCCCCCATCACATTATGAATCAGTATCCTTAAATCAGAGAAAACATTTGGCATTTGGATTTGGGGGGTTGACTAACTTCACTTAGCATTATATTCTCTAACTCCATCATTTACCTGCAAATACCATATTTTATTCTCTTTTAATGCTGAATAATATTCCATTGTGAATATATATACCACATTTTCTTTATTCATTCATCTACTGAAGGACATCTAGGTTGGTTCCACAGTTTAACTATTGTGAATTGTGCTGCTATAAACATTGATGTGGCTGTGCCCCTGTAGTATGCTGTTTTTAAGTCCTTTGGGTATAGACTGAGGAGTGGGATATGCTATTCCAGGATCTCCTGGCTTTGAGGGTCTGGGTTGAAAAATCTGCTGAGATATGAATTGGTCTCCCCCATATGTGATGTGATTCCTCTCTCTTGTGGCCTTTTTTTTTTTTTTTTTTTTTTTTTTTAATTTTTTATTGTGGGTTGTTCAAAACATTACAAATTTCTTGACATATCATATTCCACACTTTGATTCTAGTGGGTTATGAACTCCCACCTTCACCCCATACACAGATTGCAGATTCACATCAGTTACACATCCATTGATTTACAAATTGCCATACTAGTGTCTGTTGTGCTCCGCTGCCTTTCCCATCATCCACCCTCCCCCCTCCCCACCTCTCCCCTCCCCTCCCCTCCTCTCTCTCTACCCCCTCCACTGTATAACCCTGAGGGTCTCCTTCCATTACCGTGCAATTTACCTTCTCTCTCCCTTTCCCTCCCACCTCTCATCCCTGTTAAATGTTAATCTTCTTCTCCTGTTCTTCGTCCCTACTCTGTTCTTAGTTACTTTCCTTATATCAAAGAAGACATTTGGCATTTGTTTTTTAGGGATTGGCTAGCTTCACTTAGCATAATCTGCTCTAATGCCATCCATTTCCCTGTAAATTCTATGATTTTGTCATTTTTTAATGCAGAGTAATACTCCATTGTGTATAAATGCCACATTTTTTTTATCCATTCGTCTATTGAAGGGCATCTAGGTTGGTTCCACAGTCTTGCTATTGTGAACTGTGCTGCTATGAACATCGATGTAGCAGTGTCCCTGTAGCATGCTCTTTTTAGGTCTTTAGGGAATAGACCAAGAAGGGGAATAGCTGGGTCAAATGGTGGCTCCATTCCCAGCTTTCCAAGAACTCTCCATACTGCTTTCCAAATTGGCTGCACCAATCTGCAGTCCCACCAGCAATGTACAAGTGTACCCTTTTCCCCACATCCTCGCCAGCACTTGTTGTTGTTTGACTTCCTAATGGCTGCCAATCTTACTGGAGTGAGATGGTATCTTAGGGTGGTTTTGATTTGCATTTCTCTGACAGCTAGAGATGTTGAGCATTTTTTCATGTACTTGTTGATTGACTGTATGTCCTCCTCTGTGAAGTGTCTGTTCAGGTCCTTGGCCCATTTGTTGATTGGGTTGTTTGTTCTCTTATTGTCTAATTTTTTGAGTTCTTTGTATACTCTGGATATTAGGGCTCTATCTGAAGTGTGAGGAGTAAAGATTTGTTCCCAGGATGTAGGCTCCCTATTTACCTCTCTTATTGTTTCTTTTGCTGAGAAAAAACTTCTTAGTTTGAGTAAGTCCCATTTGTTGATTCTAGTTATTAACTTTTGTGCTATGGGTGTCCTATTGAGGAATTTGGAGCCCGACCCCACTGACTGTAGATCGTAGCCAACTTTTTCTTCTATCAGACGGCGCGTCTCTGATTTGATATCAAGTTCCTTGATCCATTTTGAATTCACTTTTGTGCATGGCGAGAGAAAGGGATTCAGTTTCATTTTGTTGCATATGGATTTCCAGTTTTCCCAGCACCATTTGTTGAAGATGCTATCCTTCCTCCATTGCATGCTTTTAGCCCCTTTATCAAATATAAGATAGTTGTAGTTTTGTGGATTGGTTTCTGTGTCCTCTATTCTGTACCATTGGTCCACACGCCTGTTTTGGTACCAGTACCATGCTGTTTTTGTTACTATTGCTCTGTAGTATAGTTTGAAGTCTGGTATCGCTATACCGCCTGATTCACACTTCTTGCTTAGCATTGTTTTTGCTATTCTGGGTCTTTTATTTTTCCATATGAATTTCATGATTGCTTTCTCTATTTCTACAAGAAATGCCATTGGGATTTTGATTGGCATTGCATTAAACCTATAGAGAACTTTTGGTAATATCGCCATTTTGATGATGTTAGTTCTGCCTATCCATGAACAGGGTATATTTTTCCATCTTCTAAGATCTTCTTCTATTTCTCTCTTTAGGGTTCTGTAGTTTTCATTGTATAAGTCTTTCACCTCTTTTGTTAGGTTGATTCCCAAGTATTTTATTTTTTTTGAAGATATTTTGAATGGAGTGGTTGTCCTCATTTCCATTTCAGAGGATTTGTCGCTGATATACAGGAATGCCTTTGATTTATGCGTGTTGATTTTAAATCCTGCCACTTTGCTGAATTCATTTATTAGCTCTAATAGTTTCTTTGTAGAGCCTTTTGGGTCTGCTAGATATAGAATCATATCATCTGCAAATAGTGATAATTTAATTTCTTCTTTTCCTATTTTTATGCCTTTAATTTCTTTCGTCTGTCTAATTGCTCTGGCCAGTGTTTCGAGAACTATGTTGAAGAGAAGTGGAGAGAGAGGGCATCCCTGTCTTGTTCCAGATTTTAGAGGGAATGCCTTCAGTTTTTCTCCATTCAGAATAATGCTAGCCTGAGGCTTAGCATAGATTGCTTTTACAATATTGAGGTATGTTCCTGTTATCCCTAGTTTTTCTAGAGTTTTGAACATAAAGGGATGCTGTACTTTGTCAAATGCTTTTTCCGCATCTATCGAGATGATCATATGGTTCTTATTTTTAAGTCTATTGATGTGGTGAATAACATTTATTGATTTCCGTATATTGAACCAGCCTTGCATCCCAGGGATGAATCCTACTTGATCATGGTGTACAATTTTTTTTATATGTTTTTGTATCCGATTCGCCAGAATTTTATTGAGGATTTTTGCATCTAGGTTCATTAGAGATATTGGTCTGTAGTTTTCTTTCTTTGAAGTGTCTTTGTCTGGTTTAGGTATCAGGGTGATGTTGGCCTCATAGAATGAATTTGGAAGTTCTCCCTCCTTTTCTATTTCCTGAAGTAGCTTGAAAAGTATTGGTATTAGTTCTTCTTTAAAGGTTTTGTAAAATTCTGCTGTATACCCATCGGGACCTGGGCTTTTCTTAGTTGGTAGTCTTTTGATGGTTTCTTCTATCTCCTCAATTGATATTGGTCTGTTTAGGTTTTCTATATCCTCCTGACTCAATCTGGGCAGATCATATGACTTAAGAAATTTATCTATGCCTTCACCATCTTCTAATTTATTGGAGTATAAGGATTCAAAATAGTTTTTGATTATCTTCTGTATTTCTGAAGTGTCTGTTGTGATATTGCCTTTTTCATCCCGTATGCTAGTAATTTGAGTTCTCTCTCTTCTTCTCTTCACTAGCATCGCTAAGGGTCTGTCGATTTTGTTTATTTTTTCAAAGAACCAACTTTTAGTTTTGTCAATTTTTTCAATTGTTTCTTTTGTTTCGATTTCATTAATTTCAGCTCTGATTTTAATTATTTCTTGCCTTCTACTTCTTTTGCTGTTGTTTTGCTCTTCTTTTTCAAGGATTTTGAGATGAAGTATGAGATCATTTATTTGTTGGTTTTTTCTTTTTTTAAGGAATGAACTCCAAGCAATGAATTTTCCTCTTAGAACTGCTTTTAATGTGTCCCATAGATTCCGATATGTTGTGTCTGTGTTTTCATTTATCTCTAAGAATTTTTTAATTTCCTCCTTGATGTCTTCTATAACCCATTGATCATTCAGTAACCTATTGTTCATTCTCCAATTGATGTATGCTTTTTCCTTCCTTCTTTTATCGTTGATTTTCAGTTTCATTCCATTATGATCAGATAAGATGCATGGTAATATCTCTACTCCTTTATATTGTCTAAGAGTTGCCCTGTGACATAATATATGATCTATTTTTGAGAAGGATCCATGTGCTGCTGAGAAAAAAGTGTAACTGCTTGATGTTGGGTGGTATACTCTATATATGTCAATTAGGTCTAGGTTATTAATAGTGTTATTGAGTTCTATAGTTTCCTTATTCAACTTTTGTTTGGAAGATCTGTCCAGTGGCGAGAGAGGTGTGTTGAAGTCTCCCATGATTATGGTGTGGTGGTCTATTAGACTCTTGAACTTGAGAAGAGTTTGTTTGACGAACATAGCTGCACCATTGTTTGGGGCATAAATATTTATGATTGTTATGTCTTGTTGGTGTATGGTTCCCTTAAGCAGTATGTAGTGTCCCTCTTTATCTCTTTTGATTAACTTTGGCTTGAAATCTATTTTATTTGATATGAGTATGGACACGCCTGCTTGTTTCCGAAGTCCATATGAGTGATATGATTTTTCCCAACCTTTCACCTTCAGCCTATGTATGTCTTTTCCTATCAAATGCGTCTCCTGTAGGCAGCATATTGTTGGGTCTTGTTTTGTGATCCATTCTACTAGCCTGTGTCTCTTAATTGGTGAGTTTAAGCCATTAACATTTAGGGTTATTATTGAGATATGGGTTGTTCTTCCAGCCATATTTGTTTATTTCTGTTACTAAACATTGTTTGTTTTCCTCTTTGATTGTTTCCCCCCCCCCTTTACTGTCCTACCTCCCACTGTTGGTTTTCATTGTTATTTTCCATTTCCTCTTCCTGTAATACTTTGGCTAGGATGTTTTGAAGAGATGGTTTTCTAGCTGCGAATTCTTTAAACTTTTGTTTATCGTGGAAGGTTTTAATTTCATTCTCCATCCTGAAGCTTAATTTCGCTGGATACACAATTCTTGGTTGGAACCCATTATCTTTCAGTGTTTGAAATATGTTATTCCAGGATCTTCTAGCTTTCAGAGTCTGTGTTGAAAGATCAGCTGTTATCCTGATTGGCTTGCCCCTAAATGTAATCTGCTTCCTTTCTCTTGTAGCTTTTAAAATTCTCTCCTTATTCTGTATGTTGGGCATCTTCATTATAATGTGTCTAGGTGTGGATCTCTTATGATTTTGCACATTCGGCGTCCTGTAGGCTTCTAGGATTTGGGATTCTGTCTCATTCTTCAAGTCTGGGAAGTTTTCTTGTATTATTTCATGGAATAGACTGCTCATTCCTTTGGTTTGGAGCTCTGTACCTTCCTGTATCCCAATGACTCTTAAGTTTGGTCTCTTAATGTTATCCCATATTTCTTGGATGTTCTGCTCATGGTTTCTTAACAGTCTTGCTGAGCTGTCTATGTTCTTTTCCAGTTGAAATACTTTGTCTTCATTGTCTGATGTTCTATCTTCTAAGTGTTCTACTCTGTTGGTAGTATTCTCCATTGAGTTTTTAAGTTGGTTTATTGCTTCCTGCATTTCTAGGATTTCTGATTGCTTGTTTTTTATAACCTCTATCTCCCTGTATAGTTGATCCTTTGCTTCCTGGATTTGTTTGCGTAATTCGTTGTCGAAGTGATCTTTCATTGTCTGATTTTGCTGTTTAATGTCTTCCTTGATACTCCAGATCATCTGAAGCATGTATATCCTGAATTCTTTATCTGACATTCCATCTGCTGCAGCTGTTACCTCTTCTAAAGTTGCGTTGACCTGCATTGCTTGTGGTCCTTTCTTTCCTTGTCTTTTCATACTGCTTGCGTATCTTTCCTGCAGGTGCGGGCGGCGGCTCTGCTCTCTCCTTATTCCAATTGGGGTGTCGTGGCTACCACGCCGGTAGGTCACTGGGCCTGTTCTGGGAGCTGGTGGCGGCTCTGTTCTGCCCCTACTCCAATTGGGGTGACGTGTCTGTCGTACCAGCAGGCCACTGGGCCTGTCCTGCTGGTCGGTCGCAGATCTGCCCACCTTTCGGGCACGAGTGGAGGCTCTGCTTTGCCCCTACTCCAACTGGGGTGTCGTGACTACCCCGCCTGCAGGATGCTGGGTCTGTTCCTGGCAAGGGAGGCGACTCTGCTCTGTCACTACTCCAATTAGGGTGGTATTTGTACCCCGCCGGCAGGCTCCTGGGCCTGATCCGCAGGTCTGTTGTAGGTCTGCCTACCTTGAAGGCGCGGGCGGCGGATCTGCCCTGCCCCTCCTACCACGCCTGCGGACCCCTGGGCCTGATCTGCAGGTTGATCACTGGTCTGCTCACCCTGCGGGCACGGGTGGCGGTTCCGCTCCACCCCCACTCCAATTGGGGTCACGTGACCACCACACCGGCAGGGCCTGATCCGGGCGTGGGATAAGGATCTGCTCTGCCCCTACTCGAGTTGGGGTGACGTGTGTACCACACTGGCAGGCCACTGGGCCTGACCCGCCAGGCTGTCACAGGTCTGTTTACCTTGCAAGCGCGAAGGGCGGCTCTGCCCTGCCCCTCCTACCACGCCCATGTACTACTGGGTCGTGGGTCTGCCCACCTGGCGGGTGTGGGTGGCGGCTCCGCTCCGCCCCCTCTCCAATTGGGGTCACGCGGTCACCACGCTGGCGAGCCGCTGGGCCTGCTCCGGGGGCTGGCGGCGGCCCGGCTCCTTCCCTCTGGCTCGAGGACAAATTGAGGAGACTCGGGTGACTGAGCCTCACCCCCCTTACCAGGAGACCAACTGCTTATGTCACCGCTGGTATTGATGAAGATCTCTCCTCCACCGCTTTCTGCTGACATCAGATCTCTGCCATGTTGGTATCCTATGCGAATGGCAGCATTTCGTTCCCCTTGCCAGGCAACCCAAGCAATGGGTGAGTCCTGACCTGCCCTCAGCAGGACCCGGACCGAGACACAGTTTCCGCGGGCTCCCAGCCCCGGTCCAGGGAAGTTCCGGGAGCCGGAACTCGGCCGCTCCGTGCTCGGTGTAAGCTCCTATAAGTGTAGGCTCCAAGAAGCAGCCCCCGCGGGCTCAGTTCCGGGAGCCGGAACTCGGCCGCCTGGTGTTTGGTGTATGCTCTGATAGTAGCAGGGTCCAAGAAGCAGCCTCCGCGGGCTCCGCAGCCCTGAGCCAGGGCGGTTCCGGGACGGTTCCGGGAGCCGGAACTCGGCCGCTCTGTGCTCGGTGTAAGCTCCTACAAGTGTAAGCTCCAAGAAGCAGTCCCCGCGGGCTCAGTTCCGGGAGCCGGAACTCGGCCTCTTGGTGTTTCGTGTTTGCTCTGATATTAGCAGGGTCCAAGAAGCAGCCTCCGCAGGCTCCGCAGCCCGGAGCCAGGGCGGTTCCGGGACGGTTCCGGGAGCCGGAACTCGGCTGCTCTGTGCTCGGTGTAAGCTCCTACAAGTGTAAGCTCCAAGAAGCAGTCCCCGCGGGCTCAGTTCCGGGAGCCGGAACTCGGCCTCTTGGTGTTTCGTGTTTGCTCTGATATTAGCAGGGTCCAAGAAGCAGCCTCCGCAGGCTCCGCAGCCCGGAGCCAGGGCGGTTCCGGGACGGCTCCGGGAGCCGGGACTCGGCTGCCCCGCGCTCCGTGTTCACTCCGATAAGATCAGATTTTAAGAAGCCCCCAGGCGCTGAACCCTAGCAATCTGTCTGCAAGCCGCAGGCGAATTGCAGCCTGAAATTACCTGTTCTATGGCTGAATGAGCTGCGGTCAGTCAAAAACAGGTGTGGTGACGTCAGTTTACCAACATGGTGGCTGCTGGCCTCCTCTGTGGTCTGACCGGTGTGGAGAACCGAGATGGACCGCTTCCTTCCCCGTCTCGAACCCAGAATTCAGCCCTGAGTGCGGTGCTTGCGCGTCTGGCAGAAACTGCAGCACTGTAACCCTGCGTCTCTATCCCAGCGCGCCTTGCAGACTCCAGCCGCGGGGCGATTCGCTGAATAAGCAGTTTTACCCTCCGTGCGACAAACCTCTCGCGTTTGAGTCCCCGTAGCCGATCCTCATGCGATGGAAATCCTTCCTCCAGGTTCCGGCGCACCCCACTATTGCTGGAAATTCCCAACAAGATATCCTTCAGCCGTCCTGACTTGTCACACTCCCACACAGTGAAGCAGCACACGGGGGTAATGCACTCCCCTCGCCGCCATCTTCAAAACTCTCTCTCTTGTGGCCTTTAAGATTCTATCCTTATTCTGTATGCTAGGCATTTTCATTATAATGTGCCTTGGTGTAGATCTGTTGTAATTTTGTACATTTGTTGTCCTGTAAGCCTCTTGTGTTTGATTTTCCAATTCATTCTTCACATTTGAGATATTTTCTGATATTATTTCATTGAAGATATTGTACATTCCTTTGGTTTGAAACTCTGTGCCTTCCTCTATCCCAATAACTTTTAGATTTGGTTTTTTGATCCCATAATTCTTGGATATTCTGCTCTTGGTTCCTTACCATATTCACTGTGTGATCAATTCTATTTTCTAGATTATATACTTTGTCTTCATTGTCTGACATTCTGTCTTCCAAGTGATCTAGTCTGTTGGTGATGCTTTCTATTGAGTTTTTTTTATTTGGTTGATTGTTCCCTTCATTTCAAGGATTTCTGATTTTTTTTTCCAGAATGCCTATCTTTTTTTTTTTGAAGTAATCTTTTGCTACCTGTATTTTCTCCCTTTTCTCTTTGTTGGTGTGATCAATGTATTTGCTCCTTCATCTGTTTTTTGGTGTCATTAATGATTGCCTCTATTAGGTCTCATATCTCTTTGTTGGAGTGATCAATTTTTGCCACTATTTGCTCATTTAGGTCATTCTTTAATTCACAGATCATTTTAATTATGAACATTCTGAACTCCTTCTCTGACATTGCATCAACTGGGCTGTCCATGGGTTCTGTAATTGTAGTGTCCTGGTTTGTTTAGGGTACTCTTCTCCCTTGTTTATTCATTGTCTATGTGATTTCCTTTTTTGCAGTGTGGATCTGAGGTATTACAGTTTCTACCCTATAATCTTATAGTCTCTGTGCAGATTATCTGTACCTCACCTTGGTTTTGGGCTTTCAGACCCTGCCGGTGTCCCCGGATGGATGCTATTGCAACTGCAGGTGGTGGCGGCAATAGCAGGAGATAACTTGAGACAGCAGTGGAGGTGCCCCAAGATGGGTGCAACAACTTTCAGAGATGGGGCCAAAAGGGTAGGCCTTACACTGGCTTTGGGCTGCCTGCTCCAAGATGCAGCTGCTCCTAGGCCTTGTCTGTTGTAGAGACTACGGCATGGGGGGATGGCTGCAGTGTCTCAAATGGAAATGGGTTAGACCTGGGCTCCCAGGTGGTGGGGGGTTGGATCCAAGCTTACCCTGGGCCCTGGCTCCCACACAGGTCTTCGAGGTGGGTCTGGGCCAGGCTGAGCTGCGGCAGCTCTGCTAGTGGCTGGATGGACCCAGGCCTACCCTTGGCCCGAGTTCCCACACAGGTCAGCAAATTGGGTCTGGAAAAAATGAGTATCTTATAAAACCTCTGTCCTGCCAAGAAGATAGTGGCATGTACACTGAAAAGGGAGTTATATATATTAAGAACAGATAGGGTCACATAGGAGCAAAATCTAGCAAAGAAATAAACAATAAACATAGAAAAGAACCAAAGGAACACTGATTTATTTTTCCAAAATTATTCTGTGAAAAGAACTACAAACTGGTCTAAAATCTGGATTTGGTTTGCCATGGAAGGACAACTTTTACCTTGTCCTTGACTGAATCAATGAACTACAATGTTTAAGTAAAAGGCTTTTGTGTATTTTCAAAAGAAATTGACCTTGAAAATTTGTTTTGAACTTGGTAAAATCCTGGTGGTTTGGTTGTGAGCTTTTAGCCAGATTGGCCACAGGCTGCCTAAAATATGCATAGATTATTCCTTCTAACCTGGTTTTTATACTGAGAATACTGGTAGTTTGAAATTTGAAAGTTCTTTTTCCCCACCATCATTTTTGTAAAAACAATGAAAAGTTTCCACCTATCAATACTTGGAGATTCTGTTTCAATATCTTTTCTTAAGTTTGTCAAAACTAACTTTGCCACATGTGGTTAATTTTTCAGAGTGAAGTAGTTACTTGCCCCTGGACTTAGCGCCCCCCCATTTCTTAACTTGCAGCTGGAGAAAGATGTTGATCCTAAAAAAGTCTGCCTTTTCATCTTCTCTTAGTATATCACGATATATGAAACCCAAGGACACAAAAGAAGTATTTAACTACTTTAGGTGCATTCATTATAACTATAAGGAATTTTTAACATCAACAAAAGAATGCAGGATTGTTGTCAATGTTGTTAAAATGATTATCAGTTCATAGCTAACAAAGTAAGCAACATATAACAAAAGGGAAGATGTCATTCCATCCTCATGTAGTTATCTAATATGAAAAAGAGCAGTAAAAACATTTTGGAGGCCAGTCGTGGTGGTGCACGCCTGTAATCCCAGCAGCTCAGGAGGCTGAGACAGGAGAATCATGAGTTCAAAGCCTACCTCAGCAAAAAGCAAGGTACTAAGCAAATCAGTGAGACTCTGTTTCTAAATAAAATACAAAATATGGCTGGGGAATGTGACTCACCGGTTGAGCTGAGTTCAATCCCTTGTACTCAAACAAGAAAAAAGAAAAAGAAAAAAAGAAAGAAAAAATTGGAGATGTTTTCTATTAGGGAAAATTTCTATTAAATTCTTCTTGGAAACTTTCAACACTGTGTTCAAGGTTGAAAGGAATTTTAAATATCATTATTTGCAGCATTTCATTTAAAGGTATCCTTTCTCTTTGGGGAAGGTAGATGGAAGATGTTTTCCTGTAGAGCTGCTTTCTCCCTAAATCTCAGTCTTTTGGGCAGGGGTGATGATAGCTTGGTCATAGCATTATTTTGCAGACACTGCATAAAGTAACATCCAGTGAAGAGTTTGGGTGGTGGACTCCTTTCCTTAAGACATGATATTAAAATGTATGGAAAATGATACCGCTTTTATTTTTACAGGTGTAGGGAGATTTTTTTTTTCAGCAGATGAAAAATGATTCCATGACTAATAGGACATCATTTGGTCCCCCACAAAGTCAGCTCTTATGCAAGCTTAGGAAGTGGCAGCTGTGAGGGAAGCAAAACACCAAGTTCATTTCTGCTTGTGAAAAGGTATCTACAATTAAGAGGTTGGGAGAAGGTATGAGCATTGATAATCTCTGAGGTCCTCCAACTGTGGTAATAGCCGAGGACTGTGCAAATCCAATGCATATGCAGAAGATTCAGTGATCTAGTGTTTGAGCATTTTCATGCACTCGTGCCAACAGCTGGCAGGGCCTCTAGCCTGGTGAAAACAGAAGCCAATGCTACACCACAGCATACCATTTCCCCAGGGTCTCAGCTTAGACACTGTCTCTTCTGCTCAGCTTTTCTCCTGACCTTAAATTTATAGAAATGAATGCTTCTATTCCTCTTCTGCCAGTAACGCTGAATATACCCAAAGAACTAATTAATTTAATCATAATTTAGGAGCAAGGAGAGGGTACTTCTGCTCCTAAGCAAACTGATGGGGGCTGCCTGGATGCACAGAGGCTAGATTAGGAAACGCAGCTAGGTCGTGGCATGACTTAGTCCACCTGTGGCAGGCAGAGCTCCCTCTTCTCTCAGTTATCATAGCTTTACCTAGGAAGCTGGGAATCCTTTTATTCTCCAGAATCTTTCAGAGTTTCTGTTCACTAACTTACTATGGTCCTTGGATCTGAGCCGAGACCTCTGTTTCCAGCTCAGCCCCTCAACAGAAGGTGGGCTGGGAAGGGAAATTTCAACCTGGCCATTTAGTAGCTATAAAGGTTTGATGGGAAAAGGATGAAAGTAATGACTGAAAACGAGGCTTAGGAATCCACAGAGAGCCTCCATTAGCCATGCTCCCTCGCCCCCGGCCCCATGGGTAAGCCACAGTTGACTGGAGTCACAGCACTTCCTGGGGTCTGACGGGCTAGAACGTCAGAGGTCAGAGAGGCCCCGTAAGTGCTTTCTCATGCCTATCGAATTTCCCTAATGATCCATTTGCACGCCCCTGGTATTTCAGAACAGGAATGTCTTCTCATGCATATTTTCTAAAAGAGGTGTGAGTGCTAAAATTTCACTTTTCCCTTCCTACTAAAAGTTCAGCTGGTCTCAGGACAGGTCTGGTCTTGCTGTTCCTTCCTGAGCAGTAGACAACTTGCTTCACACTTAATTCTCAGTATTTTTGTCATTGGATTTTGGCCTGGAAGGAGGCTAGTTTTGACAGGAGAATAAATGAGACTGAGCTCAGAGCTCTGCTGAGGCAGCTCTACCTTAGCGCAGGAGTGTAGGACCAATGCCGCAGACCGTGGAGCTGGAGAAGAGGATGAGGGGGGCTGGGAGACACGGGTGGTGACGATGGTTTCAGGCAGGCCTGTACCAAAAGTTGCATCATTCTCTCTTAATAACTCTGCTATGGTAATTGCAAATGGCCCTTAAAAAATTTAAACTACGACTAACTTGTCTCTACTAGTTAGGTAAAATCCAATATGGGCCTGTCCCAGAGGACTGGCTAAGAGGTTCAGCTCAGTTCTGAGCTGATGGACCAGCATACTAGGTGGCTCCCAAAGGCCTCAGAGAGATCTCGGCGATCAGGTGTCTTGGAATAACCACCCTCTAAAACATCAGGGAGTGGCAGGATATCACTGTTATAATGTCACAGGAGTCCGTCTATTTGTTGCTTGGGTGTGACATTCAGTTAGCAACCAAAGGATGGGAGAATATCAGCAGTTAGAAAACTAAGAGACAGGAAAAAAATAAAAAAGAAGAAGCCCAGGGCAGTTAGCAAAGTTAGCAACTTATTAAGACCCTCATTAGACTCAGGGCCTCATGCATGCTAGGTAAGCATTCTGTCACTGAGCTACCCATCCCCCAACTAGCTCCCCCATCTTGATTAGCATAGTTACTTAAGAAAATTCTCTAAGAACCAGATAAAACTCACCATCATGGACAATCAACTTTTATTGTGTACCTAACATGAACAGAGACACAGCTAGGTATTTCAGGTACTGATATGCTGAAAATAGTCATGGCTCTTAAGAAACTCACAATCAAGTACAGGATGAGGCATATATACACATGCATACACACACATATGTATATGGCATATATATACATAAACAGATGTATGTGTGTGCATACATAATATGCATATGTGTTATGCATATATATTGTGATTACATAGGTAATTAATGAGCCAATGTGATGTTATGCATATATATTATGATTGTGAATTTCTCTCTACACACACACACACACACACACACATGCCGCAGTCTGGCTGGGCACACAATCACGAGCCACCACACAGCTTGTAGATTCAAACAGCAACTCTTTATTCCCGAACTCACACCAGCCGTCTACAATCACGTTCTGGGGAAATCCACGTTCTCTGCCCAAATCCACCCCCACTGGGCTTCTGTCTCCCAAAAAATACTGTCTGAATCCCGTGAGAACTCAAGGGGAACTCAGGCAGCAGGATACGCCCTATTCCCAGCAGGAATAAGCTTAAACCTGGAACCACCCTAAACCCGGATAGTCCTAAACCGGGAACACCCTAAACTCGGATCATCCTAAACCAGGAACACCCTAAACCCGGATCCACCTTGGTCCTTGAGCAAGGTCACCTACATGCAATGTCACTGCAAAATGTCCTATTTCCACGAGTCCTTCCACTAAGCAACATGGGGTACGCTGGCAAGGAAATTGTCATACCTACTTGGCTAATGGCTCCCAGCACACACACACACGGGTATTCATACAGCAACTATATCAATCTTGCATATGAATCGGCACATAATTCCTGTGACTTCTCTCCTAGGTTCTCATTTTTTAATTATTTTAAATTATTTTCAAAAGGTTTCTAATGCTTTGGAAATCATGGCCACAGTGGGTGTCTCCTAAACTAGACTTCAAATACGCTTGCATACCATGGGTAACCCTTTCTTTGGTGGGTGATTTTGGTCTGGGGTATTCTCTTGGAATTGAAATCTTTAATCTTCTTGCATTTTCCTTCAGCTAGGCCTGAGGCCAGGGCCATGAGAAAGGGTGGTTGGACCCTTGCAAGAGTGCTCAGATTCCCAGGGCCTTAGTTAATGAGCTGAGACTCACAGTATGAAAGAACAAACAGATCAATTATTGTCTAAGTTAATTTCCACCTCTAAAATATTGGATTTCTATAGAAATGTGATAATAGTTAAATCAATGGTGGAAAAAAGAAAGTCCCCAAAGAAATTGAGAGGGAGATAAATCTCATAGGGCTAGGTCCATGGGAGGCAGTGTCCATGGGAGGTGTGAGACTTGAGCTTGATTTTCAAGGCTGACTAGATGACGGCAAGTGGGAGCAACTGGGGGAAAGAGAGGATGCTCCGTAGGCAAGCCTACTGTGAGCAAAAGTAGACACATGGCAAAGTGCATAGGTGATTAATGAATCGGACACTGACTGTTAAGAATGGAGCTTGGGGTGGGCACTTCATTCCAAATAAAACTTTATTCCCTCAGGCCCTGACAATGGAGAGGGAGAGCTGTGAAGTCTGCTGCACACTGTAAGCTGGAGTGGCCACAGATGGCATGGAGTGAAATGCTTCCTTGGCGGTGGCACTGAGTTTCTCCAGGTGACTTCACGCCTGGGAACAGGAACCACTGGGAAAGGGAACTCCTGGGCCAAGCGTGACCCAGCAGCTATAGCTTATGGGCGGCAGGTCAGAAGGGAGGATGACCTTGACTGAGAGTGTTGGGGAGTTAGGACTTCCCTGAGGGCTGAATGACATGCCACTGCCCAGGAACCACAATGAACTGCACAGTATCACATACCTTAGGTGCAATCAAACCATAAAACTCTGACAGGATGCCCCGAGAAACTATGGCAGCCAGGTTGCAGAAGCAGGTGAACACAAATTGATTTTATGGAATAAGCAGGAAGATGGTAAGGAATGGAGGGAGAAAGCTGAAAGGCTGAAATTACCTCTGGAAGAATTGCTAAACAGGCAATTCTGCAGATTTAAATAGGAGAAGAAGAGACAAAACTTAGAAAATTTAACTATAGGCAAAACTAAGAATGAGGCAGAGTCACAGGGAGCTCAGTTACAGTTATGACTTTTACTTGAAAGGAACAAGATCATCTCATGAGTCAGATAGAGACAGCCTATCTCTATTTCCTTAAAGAAGATGGAATTTCTTTGTTTCAAACTCTATATGCCACATTATGTACTCCCATGGGATGTGTTAACCTTGACCCTTGACCTTGACCATGGCTTGGGAGGACACCCATTTCTCATGCAGCAGTTTCAGAGGGCTTTAATGGCCACAGAGTTAAGGGGTATGGGGTCTCCTAATTATCCAGAGATACCAATGCATCTAGAAATAGAAGGGCTACAGCACATTAATCTCCATCAGTACAGAAATTTAATGTCATTTTAAATTCTAAACACATACATATACAAGCTAAATGTGCAAGGTAATTCACATTACAAAAAGGACTATCACCACACAACAGGAATCAGTCATACTCTCAAATCTTCAAATATACTGCCTGGACTACTGAACTTTTCAGGAACACACCTATTATAAAAATAATGTAAATTTGATTTTATCTGTTCTGTTTTTCTGAGTAAACCTTTATAAAAACATCATCATTTATATGAAAATCTCAACAGTAATATGTATTCACTACCTCTACTCACATTACTAGTATACTACAGATTATTTTCCATTTTGAACAGTTTTTTACTTTTCCTTCCTCTTTTCAGAAGTGCTGATTTTACCGTAAATCAAGAATACTATGTATTTAGCATGCTTACTAAACCCAATCCTTAAACATCCAGTTAGATTTCTTACCCATGATCAAATAATGTTGATTGTACCTTATGTACTAATTTTACTATAAAATGGTAGGGAATGCTCTAAAAAACCCCAAGCTTTTCAGTTGGAATTAAAATTTATGATGAAAGATATTATAATAGTCTATTATAATATTATACATATACATATAATAGCATATTTAGCATTTAGTTCCAGTTACTCATAACTTCTTTACACATAATGACACACTTAAACTTTACTGCAACTCTCCGAGATAGTTATAATATTATAAGAAGAGATCTTGAAGGCCCAGAGAGGTTAAATCCTTGTCCAAAGTCACAGAGCTCCACAGCAGCAGATCTGGAATTCATACCCCAGGGAGTGTTGCCTTGACCTATCTACATACTTACTCCACTCTTCTGCCTCTAGGAACTTATTTTTTTAATGTGTTTTTTTTTTTTGTAGGTAATATGTTAAGCAATCACATAGCTCTTGGGAGTCTACTCTGTATAGAAGCAAATATCAATAACTTGTGGTTTAGATTATAAAATGAGCCTCTTACATATTCACTGACTTTTGTTAACTGAATTAACATGCTTCTAGTTTCAATTCTATGACATTTCCTAGTATGTTTATATCACATTATTAAATAAAATGGCCAGACATGTAGCCAGGACTGAAACAAGTGAGGTCTAGTTTATCTTTCTAGCTTTTTTTCCCAATGTTCTCTATATCTGCATTTCCCTACATCCCTTCAGGAAGAGCCTAAGGACCTTGTTGCCCCATATTTCCTTCAGTTTGATTGTCCCAAGCCTTCCACATCCCCCAGGCAGCATCCTTAAAGCCAATCCCCCCCAAAACCAAAGGCTGAATGTTTTCTCTAATAAGTAGATGCTGATCCATAATGGGGGCGGGGGTCAGTGCTCATCCAGAATGGAGGAACTTTGATTGGGCAAAGGGGAGGGAATGGTGGGAATGGGGCATGGAGGCAGGAAAGATGGTGGAATGAGATGGACATCATTACCCTAGGTACATGTATGAATGCACATATGGTGCGACTTTACATTGTGTACAACCAGAGAAATGAAAAGTTGTACTCCATTTGTGTACAATGAATTGAAATGCATTCTGCTGTCATATATAACTAATCAGAACAAATAAAAAAATAAAATAAGAAAAGACTGACCCCAAGCATGACTAAATGTGGGAGGTAGTTGCAAAGGACTTGTCTATCAGTTAACTTGCAAATCCTATTTTGACTGTGCAGAGTTTTCTCTGCATTCCTTCCAGGGCATGACGCATGCATTGCATCAAGAATGGCCATGTTCTGAGAGTCCTCCCTGGCTACCACTTAGTGCCTGTAGAATTCTTTCTACAGTTCTTTCCTTTTACCTGCTCTTTAATTTAGCTACTACCAAGGCTGTTTGTATTTTGTGATAGGAAAATCAATTGGGGGTTGGAGCTTGTACTGATATCAGTACTTATGTAGTCCCTCTCCCAACCCATAGCCTTGCACCTTTTATTTTTTGCAGTGTTTCCCATGAGTCGTCTTCTTTCATTTAGCAAAGTTGTGAAGACATCGATCAGCTGGGAATTCCCCGTATCTTATACTCTGCTAACTAAAATTCATATTTGGTTCTTATAATGTCTAGGGTTCTTCTTCCAGTAGTCTGCATTTGGTTTAACCTGTGTCTTACCACTTTTTTTTTCTTTTTTTAGTTTAGCTTCTGTTTGTTTTATTTGCTTTAGAAGAAAATAGGATGACATGAGTTCCCAATGTGAAATGAGTTCTCTCCCATTTAATGAACAATAAAATTTTAAAATAATCAATTCGAAAGAACAGATCAAGAGATCAGTGAAACAGAGCTGAGGGTCCAGAAACCCTAATATCTATGAAAAGTTGGTTGTTAATGAAAGTGGCAAAGCAATTTTAGTAGGGAAGGACCAGACCTCTTTCCAACAAACGGTACTAGGATATTTAGATACTCGCAAAAAAGATGGATATATACTCTCTCTCAGACTAGAGATAAAAATCAGTTGGAAATAGTTTACAGTCCAAGATAAACCTAAACATGGCTAATTAATATTAGACAAGGGTGCCAAGAAAATTCAAAATGGAAAAAAGACCTTTTAACAAATGGTGATGAGATATTGAATATCCACAAGCAAGAGATGACATTAGACCCCTCCCTTATATAATATATACAAATTAATTAAAAAATGCATCAAATACCCTTGAGTTCAATCCCTGGTACCAATAAAATAAATAAAATATAAATAAATATTAAAACAAGAATTTGTTCAACTACCTAGATGTGATAGTTAAATCTATAAAACTTCCAGAAGAAAGTATACATGTAAATTTCTGTGATTTTCAATTAGGCAGTGGTTTATTAGATATAATACCAAAACCAAACATACAATGATGAATGAATTATACTTTGTCAAAATAAAAATATTTATACTTCAAAGGACACTATTAAGTCTTTTGCAGAAAGAAAACACACAGAATGGGAAATATATTTGCAAATTATATATCTGATAAAGACCTAGTGTCCAGGATACCTAAATAACTTTTACAACTTGACAATAAAATGCAACCTGATTTTTTAAACTTGCAAAGGGTTTGAATAAACATTTTTCCAAAGAAGGTATATAAATAGTCCAATGAACACATGACAAGATGTTCAGCATCACTAGTTATTAAGGCAATGCAAACCAAAACCACAGTAAGATACTACTTTACATCTACTATAATATTTATATATATTTTTAATAGTAGATGGACACAATGCCTCCCTTTTATTTTTATGTGGTGCTGAGGATCGAACCCAATGCTTCAAACATGCTAGGCAAGCACTCTGCCAACTGAGCTACAACCTCAGCCCTATTTACAAGTTTTTTAAAAAGAATAATCCCAAGAATTTGGAGAAATTGGAATCCTTACGTCCTGATGGTGGGAATAAAAAATGGTGCAATACCCAATTTGGAAAATAGTTTGGTGGTTCCTAAAAGATTAAATTGGTGTCATCATAAGACTCAGCAGTTCTAATAGATAGGTATATCACAAGAGAATTAAAAATATGTTTACACAAAAACTCGGGCATAAATATTAATTACTACATTATTCATAATAGAATGGAAAATGGAAACAGGCCAAATGCCCTCCAGCTGATGAATAAACAAAAAATGCTATATTCATACAAAGGAGTTTTATTTGGTCATAAAAATAAAGGAAGTACTACTATCCACTTCATGGATGAATCATGCAAATATTCTACAAGAAAGAGGCCAGATATAAAAATCCACATTATTGAATATTTGCATTTATATGGAATATCCAGGCAAATCCACCCAGAGAGACAGAAAGAAAATTGGTGTTTGCCTGGGTGTCCTGTGGGAACAATGATTTACTTACAGTAAATAGGTACAAAGAGTCATATTGAAATGACAAAAATATTCTAAACTGCATTATGATAATGGCTTCATATTACTAAAAATTGTTGAATTGAAAACTTAAAATTTAATTGTGTGAAAATTATACCTCAATGTAATTGTAGCAAAATAAAAAGCAATTTAAATATTAGGAATCTATATATAAGACATGCAAGCAAACCCAAAAGAATCTAGAGTTCACTAAAAACTTTTTGTGGGCATAGGGCCAGTGGCTCATCCCTCCTGGGCCAAGAAGCTCAACTTCACTAGGTCTGGAAGGAAATAAGTCAGGCTATGATTAAATTCTGTCACAAACAGAATTTTTCTTGTGTCTCCAAGAAGCATCCTAAGTAATTGCTTCACCCACTAAATGCCATATATGGATTATTTTATTTAATCCTGAGTAAACACCATGAAGTAGGCATTCATTTTATTATGTCCATTTTTTTAGAAGAGGAAACTGAAGAAAGGGAAGTTGAGTAATTTACCAAAACCACACAACAAGCAAATAGCACAGGAGATTCAAATATAAGGCCATTTGATTCCAGAGCCGCACACTGAACCTTTCTGACATATGACACAGATGCATAGTTATTCAATAAATCATGCTTCAGGACTTAGCAGACAAAACATGATCCATGGTTCCAGTGATTTTAACATGATGGAATCATCAAGAATTTCCTTGAGGAGACCTCATTTCAGGGAAATTGGACATCTCTCTACATTATTAACAAATATTCACAAAATATTTTCTAAATCATTTAAAAATATTGTGTACAATGAGATCATGTATTTGGCAGAAACCATGTTAGGTTCAATGAGGCCTGGCAGAGTCTATTGCATTCAGTGAATGGGGATGCCCAGGCCCCCACAGTGGACACAGTGACCCCATGAGCTTCAGTCACCTCCCGGTTGGTATTTCAGGTTACAGTGATTTCTGCCCCAAAATTCTTTACACAGGACAGATGTTTCAAAATTAGAATATTTATGAACTTCCTCATAGGAATGGTAAAATACATGCCAATACACGGATACAAATCACACTCTTCAGTGCATTGTAGATCCAAAAGAAATGTATTTTTATAGGCTTATTTGTATGGGATAATGGAAATGATACAATCTCAGGTCAAACCTTACTAATTATGAAATCTTAACTAGGGGTAGTTTACCTAACTTCTCTGATATTTTCTAATTCAAAAAATAAATAAAATAAGAGAGGGAGAGAGAGAGAAAAAAAATAAAGAAGAAAGGAAATATGATCCGCTTCACAGTTAGAACAAAGATGAAAATGTTCTTTGATCATTATATCCTTGTTTTATCTCAAAAAAACAAAAAACACATGGAGGTTAAAGTATATAAAGCAGGTAACACAGTGGCTAAAGGAGACAATAGGTCCATAACAAACATTGGCTTTCTTCCTTTTTTCAATCATATGATAGAAAATAAGAGGAGGTTTGAGTCAAAGGACATGACTCCATAATCATAGAAAATCTAGATTTCCTGGTGAAATCTGTTTCTCCAAAAGCAAACATATACCCTTTCTGGAAGAATTCACCTAAAAGACTTCAAATTCTCTCTGATTGGTTGGTTATTTATTTATTTATTTATTTTATACACACAATGTCCAACACTCAGTAAAAAGGTAGGTGTTGTCTGTATGCAAACTAAAATATTTGTGGATAAAATGATACAAGATGAGAGATTCACTTTAAAACAATATAGAAGATAGAGAAGAAGATGGAGGTTTATCTGAAATAAGACTGACCGTGCCTTGGTGATGCTTGAAACTGGGTTATAGGGACATAGCTTTCAAATATTAGTAGGACTATTTTTGTTATGTGTTTGAATAATTTCATAATAAGAGTTTTTCAAATAACCAAGCTTTTTCCACCCAAAGCTTTCTTTGTCTTAATGTAAACAAGCATACTACCCACCCTATACTTAGAAAACCAGGCCTGACTATGTGGCATGTGTTTTATGAATAGAGTTAATACATAAAAGCTCCATTCCAAAGGTAAAACCATTCAAAAAAAAAGTTCCTCACATCCAAAACAAAGTTTCTCCCCTGTTACGTTTCAGAATCAAGCTTTCCTTTCTGACCTGCTCACAGTCTTTTTCTATTTGACTTGGTGAGTTTCAGGCTGATTCCATGGGTCTTGGGTGTCTACATTTCTTAGACAAGCCTCACTGAATCTAAGTTCGGACTGCTCTCACACTCCTTACTAAACTTCAGGATGAACTCTGGCCCAAGGACTGCAAACAATACAGAACAGTTACCAGAACAATGACTATAATCCCCTCCAAACGTGGAAGACAAGTCTGAGGCCTGACCAGGTGCCACAGAGGGTCCATGAGTCCTGACTGGGCCCCACACACTACACCAGAGCCACTGGACCCCAGGAAGGAGTTTTAGGGAGAGAGGAAAGCTGCTTAGATTCTGGACTCTGCACCTTCCTTTATAAGATGGAAAGAATTGTCCCCCTTCCCAACATAACAGAGTTTGTGAACATCAGAATAGATGACCAATATGATGTCCTTTGAAAGCTATAAAGCACCATAGAAAACCAAGTCATGGTTATTTCTGCAGGATACATTTTGGGTATCAAATCGGCTTTTGCTCCAGAATTCTCTTTTGAGTGAAACTTAAATCCTGCCATCATTATTATTGAACATCAATTTTATAACATGAAGCCTGGCCCCAAATGCTGACATCGAAATGCGTAATTTTGGAAAACTGAATGACACATGGCATTGGGAAAAGTTAACATTAAAAAATAAGTTTTGGGGCTGGGGAGGTGGCTCAAGCAGTAATGCGCTCACCTGGCATGCGCAGGGTGCTGGGTTCGATCCTCAGCACCACATTAAAAAAAATAAAAAATAAAGATGTTGTGTCCACCGAAAACTTAAAAATAAATATAAAAAATTCTCTCTTTCTCTCTCTCTCTCTCTCAAAAATAAAATAAAATGTTTTATTGTTCACTAGCAACATGACACAATTACCTATAACTGAGAATTTAGAACCATTTATTTTTCTTCAAAATTGATTTAAAGAAATGAATGTTCCAACATCAAAGGGAAAACTGAATATCCTTAAATCCTAACATCTCAGTAAGTACTGATGGGTTATCTTTGTCTTCTGGGGCAAATTACTGTGTTTAGTGGCTGTGTTCTCCAAGGCTTTTATTTAAGACAAAGATGATTTTATTTGGCTTTTGTTCCTAGGAGAGGAGGATGGAGATCCTTTGCTGGTGTCTGGAGAATTTCAAACCTCATTCTTTCATTTTTTTTCTTTTTCCCCAAAGATCAACCTATCCCCTTGTGCCTTCTTAACCCCTTTCAGTGGACTCCTGAGTGAGCACACAGTGTTGGAACTTGTGTGCCTGCTCAGGCTTCCGAGTATTTAATGCATATTGTAGAACCATTGTGTGTATTTTTCTTGTCCATGGGTCATTTCATTGCCACATACCTAAACAGCTGCAAAGAACTGACACTCAGCATCGGTAATTCACTCTATGTGATGTTTGCATTTGTGTCTCTTTAGTAATTTAAAGGCTAGTTTGGGGGTGAATGTCTATTTTATAAACTTCTCTTCAAATTTAATGTGACCTGTCTGTTGCTTCATCTACTTTTTCTTCATTACTTATAAGTAAATAGTCCCTTTAAAATATAGATTACTATGCATTCTTTTAGCTGAGAAATTCTAAGAAACTTATAAAATATTGACTGATTAGAGGAAAAACATACATTTAAGAAACACAGGTCAGTAGTATACTAGTAAATTTTTTTTCTTTTTATATTGTATACTGATTTCTATTGATAGTTGCAGGTAGAATAGTATAGTTCTTCAACTAATTTCAGAGCAAAGAACTTTGAAGTACTTTGAATTAAGTTTTGAGCCAGATTTTGAGGAATGTTTTTATGGAAAGCATGGAAAATATTTTTTTTTTTAAAAAAAGCATTCCATTGAATGTGTCCTTTCTTAATATATACCCAACCATCAATACTTTATTTTCTGGCCCTATATATGTATGTATGGTTGGATGTGCGTGTATGTGTGTGTGTGCACACATAAAATCATCCTTGGGTTTGACTTTTGTTTAAATCACACTGGGAAGTGTTCATAATGTGAAGCCCCAGAGAGTATTAAGGAAATCAAGTATAGAATTTCCCCAGTTATTTTCTGAGTTTTAGTTCCTCAGCGTACAATTTGAATTCTCTTTGACTAAGTAAAAATCGATTCAATCAAATCATTTGGTCTTTCACTAAATTGATGAACTATGCTTCTTTTTTTCTGTTGAAAAAGGGGAACCTCATTCAACTAAATGGACCAAATGGATCACAAACCTACAGAGTGGCTGACAGGATCTGAATCATCTAGAGGGCTCTGCTGGTCAGGGTTAGGCATGAGTGTGCTGCTTGAGAGACAGACCTGTCCCTCCCTGGCTCAGTTCTTTGGTTCCAGCTTCTGGGAAGCAGTGATTCTAACATCACTCTATTATTAGAGGAGGCAAGCATGATTCTACTTGTATCTAGTTCTCCAACTTTATTCTCACCTAAGTATTTCCTGTGTAAAGCCTCAAACAAAATTAAAAAGTCCTGCTGAATTATTTATCAACATATACCAAAAATCTTCTTCAGCAAATTGTCTTTGATTCTTTGGCTTGCAACATTGTTCCTTGCCAAATTTAAAAAGCATTCTGGAAAGTTAATTCACAGGCTAAGTGATCAAAGCTGTGACTTTTCAGTTTTTGGGTTTTTTTTTTTTTTTTGGAATTGCCACAATTTCATCATAAAGAAACAATTTCAAATAGAGCCAATTTCCATAGCAAAAATGCCTGTTTGCCCACATACATGTCCAGGTAATTACCAGGGTTAACCGGTAATGTTACTTAAGTAATCATTTTTATATTGTATAATTATGTAATTGTGATTCTATGTAGCATATTATTACAGAGGTTTTTAAAAGTGCCTGGCTGTTGAGTATAGATAGATAAATTCAAGCATGACCAAGCAATTGGAATCATCCAAATTCATGTGGGATATCAACTCTCAGGGAACTTCTGTTCTCCTTCTCTCTCTGTCTCACTCGTTTCCTTCATTTTTTAAGTTGCTATGATCCAGAATAAAAATATATAGCAGTGTTTCCCACTTAAAAAAAATAACAGAGAAGGGAGATTCTGAATATGTGTGTTTCCACTGACATAAACATCCAAATTAGCAGAAATATATATGATTTGAAAAATGCTTCTAAACAGTTATCTATTCTATAAAACTCAAAACTTCAGACAAGATTGGCAAGGTCAGAGTAGACTCATGAAGATAGAACTGAGAAATTGAAAACTGAAAATAAAATGGAAAGATCTTGCCTTGTATTTAATCTTTCCTTGTCTTCAGCCAAGAAGTGGGTACCATTCCCAAATCAAAGAGTTTGCACCCTAACAGAACTTCTGTCATCATGTGTGTTTTTCTGTTAAATCTATTTTTCTTTTGCTGGAAGACCCAATTCTCCTACCCACAGGTCCGACCAGAAAATGAGAATTTTACTAAGCATGTGCATTCTCTCAGGACAAGATTGTTAGGCATTTGAAATGATAATGTGACTTGATAAATGATTGACATCCACTCCTTAGTCATTTTTTCCTGTACAATATATGGTTTAATTATACATTTTCATGAAAACATGGTCTCTGAAAGTGTTTTAGGAATGTGCTTAAAACAGTGCCCTGTACCAGTGTTTTAGTGAATTATAGCTAGACTGTAAACATTCCTAGTTTATATGTTATGTTTTATATAATACAAAATTTGAATCATTGCAACACCTCAAGTTCTCTACATTTCTATTGTGTGGTTTTCACAACTTTTAGGCTCTTTTCCAATTTTTTGATTTAGCAGATGTTTATTATATCAACTTCAATAGGAAAAAAATTTAACTATTGCAAAACAGAAATTTCAGCATATGAAAAGTTGATTCATGAGGCATCTGATTTCTCTTTCTTGTTCACATCTTTGACGACTCAGAAATATTTGTAATGCTCACAAAATAAAGCCCGCGTTTAAGTCTGAGATGTGTCTTTGAACAAACGTTGGGCCAAACGCTTAGCACCTCTGGGCTCCCATTTCTTTCCCTGCATATTAGGTCTTAAGTGCCTCCCACCTTCAAGGATGTGCTGGGGGGAAGAAATGACTCAAAGGGTAGAAAGGACTCAGCCTTATGCCTTAAGCATAGTTAGTTTTTAATACATGTTAACTTCAAAATAATGACATTTTAACATGGCAATTTTTTCCCCAATTAACTCTTAAACTATTTTTAAGAGCCGAGACATGAATTTTCTGGCCGGTACCTATGAACTAATGCCTTCTTATTCTTCTTTCAATCAGCAGAGTCTCTCCTCCTTTATTACTTTACCTGCTGCTGAGATCCTATCCCCTATTGCCTATTTGACCATTTTTGTGGATACGAGTTATTTCCTACCCGCTCCAATAAAGTCTTTCCAACAGGTTAAAAAAAACAAACAAGCCCCCCCCAAAAGTAACTCTTACATGTTCATTGTTCTAATTAGTCAGACGGCTGTAATTTAGTTGTGCTTATATTTGTTTCAGAGTGTGCATGTGTGTATGATATGTGTCTGTGCAGGGTTTTTTGTTTTTGTCTAGCTTCTTTTTTTAATCTAGAAGAGCATGACCTGTAGACCATTTGCAAAAATGCCATTGTAGAATCTAAACCAAATCTTGGGTGGTCAGCCAATCTACTGGAGTAGCCTTGGAGACGAAAGGAGCAGCCAGATAACCCTTTTTGAACTTTAAGAATACATATTTGCACATGTTTCCATCCTTACATATTACAGTTGTAAAATCAGGACCCATACTTAAAGGAGAACAATAAATATATTTATTAACTCTAGGGCCCCAGAGCCCCCTATATAGTTTTACTATGAAGGAAATTTTAGGAAGTTTCTTTTGCTTGTGAGAAATAAGAAGAACCATTCAAGTTATTACAGGCATTGAGGGAAAGCGTTTCTTTGGATCCTTTTGTTCAGAAGCCAATGAAAGCCAAACAAAGGAAGAATGGGAGCTCTAGGAACCAGGAGCAACAGGATCTTTGGTCTCCTGAGTCCCCACTCATGTGACTCAGCTGTCCTCGGTATGTCTACTCCTTTTTTTGGTCATGAGGACTGGCTCAAAATTTGCCACACCTCCCTCATCTACATTGCACCATCAAAATTTTTGCCATGTCAGACCACTCTTAGACTATTGGCCACTTAGCGCCTTTCTAAAATCAACACAATTTTTGTGGTTGTTGTTTTCCCCTTAACAAAATGATTTTAAAAGGAAACTGTATGTTAATCATAAGTGGGGAAATGCTGTGGCTTATTACTGCAAGACAGGACACATGAGCACAATGATGTCCTCGGCCCAGGGCTCACTTCCATTCTCATCCTGATGGAGCAGAGGAAATTGACAAAGTTCTTTGTCTCCTTTCCCCTAGCTCTGGATTCCAACCTTGGCTTTGTATTAGAATCACCTAGGTAGTTAAAAAAAAAAAAATCAAGACCACTTATGCCTGAAAGCCACCCTAGGGATTAGCTGTTTTGTAGTGGGGTTTGCACATCTGTATTTTCAAAGCCATCCCCTCCACTCAGGTGATTCCACTGGGCAGCTGAGGCTGAGAAAAAGTGCCTGAGAGATATCCCCCCCCCCGTTACTTCTACTTTTAATAAACTGCAGAGATAAGTCAAGACTGCAGGCCATAAATAAGATCAAGGAAGACCACATATGCCCTGCCATGGAACAATCCACCGAGTCATCTAACTTGGAGTCAAATGGTGTGTCTCTCAGTTTTAGAAACTCTGGATGCTTTACTTGCTCCAACTATTCTGCTCATTGTTTTTCTATCTCATCACATGTTTCTTCCTAGTTTCTGCTTCTTCAACTTGTAAAACAACCATAGTTCCAACTTGTCTCATGAATGTTTGCTATGCATCTTTGATGTCGATTCCCTGAGCTCTGGAATCCCATTATTTCTGGATTTTCTGGTGTAAAATGTTGAAGGGTAGGGAGTGGATTGGCACACGTCATCTTGCAGAATGGTCTACTGGTGTTAGCAGAATGCTACTGGTGTTAGCATTGCCAGCATGTGGGTCCAATGTGCTCCTGACACGCTGCACAGAGCAGGGAAGCTGGGTCATCTGCTCTCCAGCATTGTTGTTTCTGCAGTGAGACCTGGAGATTCTGAAGGAGTCTTGATCTCACCTGGGCACTGATAGTTTGGTCTGGAGAGTATGACCCAAGGCTGACAGATTCAACATGAGACCTTGAGAATTTCAGTTCTATCCACCCAAATTCTAATTCAGTAATTCCAGGGAGAGGGCCAGATTTTGAGAGCTTGTGTTTCTTAATGGCTACCAAGGAAAATTTACTAGTCACGTTGTTCTGGGAACCACTGGGTTAAGCGATCTTTACATTCTTTAAAATTTTATGGTTCTATAATAACCTCTACAATTGTGATATCAACCTCCCTTTTGGAAAGCAAAGACCACAACTCCTATTTACTGAGATTTGTGAAACTCTCTTTACAGGCAATATTAATCATTGCCTGTAAAAACAAAGGGGAATGATGAATATTAAATCTTCCTCTTGGATATTAGCAATGTGTTATTACATTAGAGGCTGAGAAGCCCTGTTGTAAAAAAAAAAGACACTTATTTCTTAATCATTGAACTAAATTATTTGCAAAGATGACAACTCAGTCTCAAGAACCCTGGTGACATTCCCTCAAGTAATTTTCCCTGCCCTCCAAACAGGGGTTGCAGGCTGTAAATCTACATAATGTTCTGTACAATGTTCTGTAGTTAGCAAATACTTAATAAAAGCTACTGACTGACAAATGACCGGTAGAAGAGAGGCAAAACATTGAAAGTTGGATTCATCAATTTTGTTAATGGATAGCAGCCTGGGCAACAGTTTTGATAACGAAGTCAGGACTAATGGTTCCAATGAGGTTTTAATATTAACTAAGTTTTCCTTCATCTTAACTGCCAGTGTATTTGATTAATCCACACTAGTATCTCCTCCCACCCAATGAGAATAGTAATGTGTTTTTAACAAAAACGGGGCTTCCAAATGTGAACTGTAAGCTATTTATCATCCTCTCCAATCCCATTTGCATTTCAGAATTCCAAGTGCAGTAAAAATAATCTTTTAATTAAATATACCTTCTCCCCAGTGCCTGTAACATAAGTGGAACCTAATAGGTGTTTGATAAATGCATCTCAGAGAATTTTTGTTTCTTAGCTCTCTGGAGTTTCTTTCTTAACCACACCTAAGCCAAATACTACACCCAACTAGGTGAACTGGCATTATTGATGGAGATAGAGGGTGTCAGTGTTTGCCAGAAGTTGATCTTTGTCTCGGGTGGGTTAATCACAGCTGAGGTCAAGATGAATAAATCTATGTTCCAGAATGTCCCGGTTACAGTTCAAAACGGAAAGAAAACAAAGGAAGCTAAAGGGGAGAAAGAGGAAGGAAGTGAAAGGCTTTCCAAAAGAAAATACAGATGTTCTAAGTGTCGCATTGTCGTAATTTTGGTTTGTAAAAAGTCCAGTTGGACTTGGTGATGTTTGGTCTTAATCAACAACATGCACTCTTGTGTCAACTCCGTGATGTAAAAGAAAAGATACCATCTAGGGATCAGTCTTTTCAAAAAACCATATTTACATGCAAAAAGGAATAGGTACTTTTGATACTTTTGTACATGTATGCATATATTGTATAGACATGTATACATATGAATATATTAAGCATTATATATATATCCAAACACAGTTGCTGTAACTTTTGCTCTTTTCTACAGAAAAAGGAATATTTTCTTTTGAAATTTTCCATGCTATTAAGCTTCAAAATAAACTAGGACCATGAATAGCTATATTTTTACAAAAGTAACTAGGTAAAAACAGTTTAAATAGCTAGATGCTTACGAATGTACTTAGGATATGTTTATAATATAGAGGATTCATTTCCAGTGATATTTCACTGAAACAGTTGCTTACATCATTGGAAATGGGGAAACTGTTGCCACTTGGGTCAGTGCATTCCCATCTGACTCCCCAGATGCATATGCACACATTAACCCTTCCAGGGCCTGCTCAGACTCATTGTCCATTGATTTCAATTGAATGAAGGTGGAAAAGTGACTTGTCATAAAGCTTCTAGTCTGGGTGTCTAGATAGAATGGTGATAAGCATCACATAAACACAGAAGGGTTGGAATTCAAGTTACCTTTATCTACACCTCCTTTCATGTACAGTATGTGTCATAGACAGACACCAGTGTCTCATTACATGACCACCCACAGAACATTACCCAATGTGACATTCTTCAGGGGAAATTAACAGAAGCGGTTTACCACATCAGTCTCTTCCAAGAATACTGATTCAATAATACTACTTAAAAAGTGACCAGATGCCCAGGGAAACATCTCTCTTCTGCTGTTTTGGCTGAAGGGCATAATAAATGTCTCACATTCTAAAACTTCATAAAGCAGAAGGAAACACACCCACCCACAAATACACCCATGGACACACACATATATATGGATGACAGTTTATAATCCAACTGGCAATTTCATTTCCCCAGGATTTTTTTTCGTTGCAGGCATATATCTACTCCTCCTGTATATCTTCAGAGTTTCCCACTGATTATGGTACAAAATGATAGTAAATTCATAAGAGAACTTTTTCTCTCTTAAAAGCCTTAAAATAATTCATGAAACTCAACAGAATTCAAATGAAGATGATTATTACCAAAGAAGTCCCAGACTAGTATTAGGAATCTTCAATATCTAAATTCGTATTAGGAATCTCAGTATTGAGAATCTTAGATGTCTAAATTTTCATTAATCTGTAATTTCCTGAAGAGTTATGATAACTATCTTTGTGCATATTTCATAAAAGCTGTTTTTTCTTTCTTTCTTTTTTAATGAGAACCTGGCATAGATTTTAATGTATCTTACTTTGTTCTAAAGAAGCAGAACTAATTTGAGGGTTGACATATTTGGTACAGTTAATTGGAATATCCATGGCAGACATGAAAGGCCCCCTTCAATCTCATTTTGTTTTGATATAAATAGTAGATTTTATTGTGACCTGAGAAGGAAACTGCATACATTTTTTTCCCCAAAAGTAGGTACAGAATTTGGTAATTAGGGAGGATTTGATAAAGATAAAAGGATAGGGAATAATAGAGATAGTTCTGTAAAGAGGGTGAGGCCTGGTAAAAAAGGAGGAAGAGGATTGGGTGCAAAGTCACCGTTTATTGAAATGAATTACAAGCAGTTTGTGAATATTTTTGAGAGAAAGATTGTGTGTGTTGTGTGTTGGTTGGTTTGTTGGTTTTTTGTTTTTGTTTTGTGCGTGTGTATGTGCTAGAAAACATCACTGATTATGGGGCTCCAAGCTTGCCAGATCCCGGAGATACTCAGCTGTGGCTACGCGTAAGAATTGCATAGCAAACTGAACTACTCAGCTACTTTGAGTCCAGTTACCTTTATACCAACCATAAAGAAGTCCATTTGGTTGGATGGAGTCAATGTGCATTCTCCTTTCCAAATAAGCCTACATTTATGGTCTGACCTTTGTATCTATCACTTGTGTGCATTACCAAATAGGAACTTTAAAGACAATTTTATTCTCCTCTCAGCTTGCAACTGTTACCAGTTGCCTAAAAATAATTCGTGATTTCATGAAGACTTTCTCTAGTTCGTCAAAATTGAAAATTTCTCAAGCTTTTTATTTCTTTTTAATCTTAAAACTAACTACTTTGGGGGTAGGAGTATGCTAGCAAGAAACTATTTTGGCTGTTTGTTCAGAGTTCTCTTCATGTGAGTTAAGTAATCCTTAGAAGAACAGGAGGTGCTGATAGAATAATTGTGTTTATTCTTCCCACTTCATGATTTCTCTCTTATAAACATTGTTTTGCATTATTGGGCTCCACGTTCCTTTTTCTCATCTGATGTTTTACAAATATTTTTCTAATTGCCTGAGACAGTGTGGTCCAATAAAGTTAAATTGACTTTGGGTTGAACTTGTTTGTCTGATCTCTTGCCAGAGGTTATAGTCACCCACTTGAACTGACTTTCACTCTGTTTCTTGGTCTCTGTCTCTTTTTCTCTCCCTTTTATGTTCTTTTGCACTCATTATGCCCCCCTTCTCCCTCTCTCTCTCTCTCTACCCCCCTGTAATGCACAACCCCCAAATTAATTCTCAAGATTTCCATAAACAGAAATGATCTCCAAAAGTTCATGTATCCACTATCTTTCTATCTATCATCTATGATCTCTCCTTCCATCTTTCACATAAATACTTTAGCCATCTAAATCAACAGATCAGAATTTCAACCAAGTCACCGGAGGAGATGCATTAAATGCTTAGAAAACAAGAGTGCTTGGAATAACCCGGTTGTTTGACGTCTGGAAACACTTTACAAACAAGCTCCAGGAAAATAACAAAGCAAAATAGTGCTGGTCTACCACAATGGAACAGATATGGTGTGTGATCAGTTAGCCACAACCCACAAATAAACACAGACAGGCAATCCAGCAAGCACAAACAGAAACCACATTATTGTCCATCACAGACTGAAGGGTTTAGAGTAAACTTAAAGCCTCATATGTGTGACTTCTAGACTCTGAAAAGAAGGTTAAAAGCTTCAAGGACTCTTCTTGGTTTTGTATAGTAAGCTCCCGAGTTTCCCTTTAACCCCAAAGATCAACATTTATTTTAACATCTACCCACTTTGACCAAAGCCTAAGACTTGGGAGTCCTCATTATTGTAGCTCTCTCTGACTACTTTAGAATAGTGTTGCATAGCATTGCAGACTTGGGCCTCCTGCGGAGTAGTGATAGTTTCTTTGTCATATTTTAAGTAATTAGACCTAGGACTAGTCTGCCAAAATGGCATCAAGACACATGAACCTTTTCCATGTGTTCAACTCATTTTTATATGAAGTTGAAATGAGTATCTCTGGACTAGAGACCCCCTTCTTCCAAGATTAATGATCGTTCTCTGCTTTGGGAGGAATTTAAATTAACTTTTTAAAAAGTGTACCTATTGGATATATCATAACTTTCTTTTGCTCAATCTCGAAAGACAGAGGTCCATCATTTCTGCATCATATCCAACTAGGAAGGTGAGTTGCTGGATTTCTTTTTCCTGTCTCTAATTATACATTCATTTTCACCTGAACCTATTTGCAAAGTGGGGTCTACCATAATTAGGAACAAAGAATTGTTTTTGTTTTGCCTAAATTTAAGGTAACAATAGTATACTCGTTGTCCCAAAGTGTCATCTTCCCTTTTTAAACCCTTAGTCCCTTCGATTTCTTCTAGGCAGACTTCCTGGTTACAACATTTTTGTTCCCTTTTTCATGGCCTGGCGGGGGACCAGATTTCTAAATTAGGTTATTGAAGGTTAGATTAATATTATATTAGACATTAAACAAAAAGAAAACAAATATATTTTGTTTCTTATTTTAAGATGAGGTCAGACTTTTGATTAGGGTAGAAAAGAGGATACAAGGCAACCCATTTCTCTAATTAAAGTTAGTGAAAACTGGCCACCAACTTTTACTTCTCTAAATGATTCTCCTTCAGAAAATGAAGGAAAGAAAATGAAAACTATGGTATGGGCTGAAGGCCAAAAGTAATTCTTTTATTGGAGAATAAACTCTAGATAAACTACCTTCTGACCACACTTATTGGTATTCTGGTAAGAAATGGCACTGTTCCATTCCTCTTATCCCCACAAATTTAACAGAATGTATCAAAAGAATTCAGTTGGAACCAACCTCATGCCCATTCTAACAAAAAAAGAAGACATTAACCTGTTCTGTCTCATTGTGTCAGATATGGAATTTTAAAAAAGATTTAAATAGAGTATATTATATGATTACATATAGGCATATAATATGTAACATAATTACCTTATAAGAATGGTTATGTATGATATATATGTTTTAGATTATGATATTCAATTTATTTTAATGCATCTGTGTCAATTTTGCATTGACATAGGTGTATTAAAATAGTTTGAAAATGGATTTGGAAATTTGAGACTTGTTAGGTTTGGATTGGAGGTGTCCCCCCAAGATTCCCGTGTTAATGCAGGAATGTTCAGTGGTGAAATGACTGGACTATGAGAGTTGTAACCAAATCAATCCATCCTACTTTGAAGGGACTGACATGGGGGTAACTGTGGGTAGGTAGGGTGTGACTGGGGATGGGCCATGGACAGGTTCAACTGCCCTGTGACCCCTTGCACGCTCTCTCTCTCTGTCTCTCTCTGCTTCCTGGCTGTGATAAATGGAGCAGTGCTCCTCCACCACACCTTCCGCCATGATGGGCTTCTTCACCTTGGGCCCAGAGCAATGGCATTGGTGGTCTAAGTTGTTCTTGTCAGGTATTTTAGTGACAGCAGTGAAAGGCTGGCTAACATAGGTCTTAATGGATTAAAAGTCAGTGTAGTTCCTGGTTGATGCCACCAGTCTACAGAGAGAGGAGGAAGAGCCTGACACTCCTCAATCCAATTATAAGAAATCATAAAGTCTGTAGGGAAGGGCCAGAATTCAACAGAGAAGAAAAAGATTATTTCTTTAATATATTGCTGACTAAAATAAGTAATGCTTGTGTTTAAAAGATATGATTATTAAATAAATTTCAGTAAGGACCCAGGAGGTCCACAATTTTCACTGGTGGGAAGATCGAAGCAGAAATGGGCTCCCATGTGCACATTAGCTTATGAGCTGGAGCCAACACCCACCCCTATTCTTCTTCCTTTTTACACAACTTTAAAAGAGGATAAAAGTCAATATCAGCCTTTATCCTGCTTATATGTGATAAGCTACCATGCTCTAGAAGACTTTCACCAAGGAATGAGAGAAAGAGGAGGGGATGGAGGTGTGGTTGGATTGTAAATTAAAGAGCCTGGAAGAAGGAATTCTTGAGGACTGGGCTTAAACCTTAAGTCCAGAAAGCCAAGGTCCACCCTTCTTCAGGAAGTCTGCATCATAAAATGACTATTATTTTGTTAAAAGACTAATATTTGTTTATTTTGTTATTATTTCTTCATTCTACAAATATTAATTGACGAATTGCCATGTGTCAGCCTCCCTTCTAAGTGCTATGAACAAAATTATGTCCTTGCACATATGGGCAATTTTTTTTCTTCAAAATACAGTGAAAGCAAATGAAAATTTTATGCACACAGATGTAAGATTTCAAATTAAAATACATTTTATAAATGATTATTACTTAATTGGGACCATTAAAAGGTTACAGGAGAGTGTTGGAAGATGAAGGCAGATATAGCAAGTTAGCTCACACAGCATCTATTACCTTCTAGATGCAGAGATAATTTTTAAAAATATTTTTTAAGATCCCCTTGAAGGTGATGCAGTTTCCACCAATCATGTGTCCTTATGAAAGACTTGGATTCAAACACAGCTTAAGTAGGAGGCAGTGGCCATGAGACACACATTTTGCTACCAAGAATCTAGCAAGTACAGAGGGGCTCTTGAGCTAATAGCTTTGCCAGGTACACTCCTGGAGGTGCCAGTACAGCCTTCACTTTCTGGCCCCTGGATATGTGGATAAGATGTGATTCTGAAGCCACAGTCCTCAGAGTGCCTCCTAGTATCCCAAATGTGGCAAAAAAAGTTAGCAATTCTTGTGGTACATGTTTTTATAATCATTTTGGAGGCTGTGATGGTTAATCTGGACTGTCAACTCCATTGGAATAAGAGATGCCTAGGATTAAGAGGTCAATGTCAATGAGGGTGTTTCCACTGATGATTGGCAGTCAGTAAACTCAAACAGAGAGACCTGTCATGAATGTGGGCAGCACAGCCCAATAGTTAGGGGCCTGGATAGAACAAATGGTGAAGAAGAAGGATGCTGAGGCACACGCAAGCCCAGTTCTTCTTGGACAGGTGCTTCAATTAATGCTGCTATCAGCTGAGGACCTCAGACTCCAGCTCTTTTGCTTTTCCAAAGGGGACTCTGACCAGCACTTCTCCAGAGTTTCTAAGCCTTCAGTGTTGGACTTGGGCTGCATCATTGGTGTCTCTTGTTCTTAGGCTCCAGCTTCTTGGACTGAGCAGTTACTCATTCCTCTGGCTCTCCAGCCTAGAGATGGCCTTATGGGACGATCCAGATTCTGATTATGTAAGCCAATCTAATAAATCCCCTTTTATAATCATACATTGACATATCTGTTGGTTCTGTTCGTCTACAGAACACTGGCTAATACAGAGGTCTAACATAGAACCTCCTATCCTGGTGTTATTGTTTGGATATGAGGTGTCCCTCAAAAACAAATTGTATTAGGAAATGCAGCAGTGTTCAGAGGTGGAGTAATTAGATTGTGAGAGCTGGAACCTCCTTAGTGGATTAATTCATTGATGGATTAGTAATTTGAATGAACTACTGAGCAGTAACAGTAGGCAGGTGGGGCATGGCTAGAGGGAGTAAGTCACTGGGAATGTAAACTTGGACTATCTCTCTCTCTCCCTTCCTTTCTCTCTCTATCTCTCTCCCTTCCTCCCCCCTCCCCCCCTCTCTCCTTCCTGGCTGCCAGAAGCTGAACAGCTTTTCTCTGTCATGCCCTTTTGTCACAACGATCTGTCCATCTCAAGCCCAGCACAATGGAGTTGGCTGAGCATGCACTGAACCTCAGAAACTGTGAGCCCAAGATAAACTTTTTCTCCTCTCACTTGTTCTTATCAGGTGTTTTGGTCTCAGTGATGCAAAGTTTACTAATACACCTGGCCATTTTAATAATTTGGTCAGTACCTAATGGCTTTCGTTTTAATATAGCAAGAACAATTTTTTATTCTTATAATTAAATTCTGACTATACCAAGAAATTTCTTGAGCTGTGTGGTCAAGAATCATCTCCTGGAGGATAATTTGAACTAAGAGCTCAAGAGTTAGGAAGAACCTACCCTAGAAGAGCCTACCCTAGAGGAGTGTGTTCAGGTAGGAGGATTAGCGAATGAGAACATTTTATGGCTAAAAGACCTTGAATGTTGGGAACCAAAAAAGGAGAATTGTAATCAAGTTGCTTAAGATGAAAGAATGCATAAAGAAAATGTGGCGTAGATAGACAATAGAGTTTTACTCAGTCATAAAAAAGAACGAGATTATGGCATTTGCTGCCAATGGATGGAATGGAAGAACATCACACTAAGTGAAATAAGCCAGACTCAGAAAGTCAGGGTTGAATGTTCTCTCTCATTTATGGAAGCTAGACTGAAATAAGGGGAAAAAGAAGGAGGAGTGGGAGGAGAAAAGGAATGAAGAGGAGGGGGAGGAATAGAAGAAAAGTGCGAGTGGAAATCCTGAGAAAATAGAAGAGAGATCAGTGGAGAAGGGAATTGAGAGGGAGGGAACAGAAACAGGAAAATGGAAGAACAGTGGAATGAATCTGCTCAAGCTTTCTTATGAATAAACCACAGTGAATTTCATCTTTATGATTTTTAAAAAGTATATAAGTAGAAGAAAGATCAGTAGGGTGGAGGAATGAGAACTGAGAGAGGGAAAGGGGAAGTACTGGAGAGTGAACTGGAGCAAATTATATTCAGTGCTGGTATAATTATGTCAAAATGGATTAGGGTCACCTGTAATGAACTAATAATAAAATAATAAAAAGAAAAAGATTGATAGGGAACAAATCATGACAAAGAATTTTAATATCACAACATGTGGCAGGAAGATTTCAGATGATATTGTGCCATGAAGTGCTATGATCAGACAGATGTTTTAAAAAGATCCCACTGGCTAATATATGGAGAATGGGTTGGACAGGGAGAAATAGAAAGATCCCCCTAAAAGCTACTTTGGGAATTTACACAAGAGGAGATGCTATTTATAGAGAATTAGAGTAGACCAAAAAGTTCAGGATGGTAAAGAGGACCTACTTAGGATGTACTTCAAAGTGACGATTGCTGGTAGATTGAGCAACTGGGTGGAATCAGGGGGAAGAATACAGAATAAGGATCAGATTTGGGTGGGAGAATAAAGAGTTCAATTTGGCATGTGTTAAGTTTGATACAGAAACTATATCAGTTATCTTTCATTTTGTTACCAGCTACTCCAAAATAGTGTCTTGAAACCACTATTTTTGTTATTTCTTCCAATTCTGCAGGCTGGCTGGATTATTCTTCGACCAGTCTCCCTGGACCTCACTCATATTACTGTTTTTGGCTGAAGGATCTAAGACCTGGAAGACCTAAGATGAGTTCATTTATGTCTTTGCAGTTGGACTTGCTGTTGGCTGGGCTACGTCAATTGTCCTCTCGGCCTATCATCCTCCAGTAGGCTGGAATGTCTTCTCATCTAGTGGAGTGAAGGCTCATGAGTTCAGGGACACTATCTCATTCAAAGAAGAATTTAGGAATGGAGTGTGGTACATAGACTGGTTTCTTATGTGAAAGTTTGTCAGGCTAGCAGTCTGAGAAAATAAATCTGAGGCTGCAAGTCCTCCAGGGACCATCACTTGGGTCTTGCACTTTTACCATATTCTGTTGGTCAATAAAAGTCATACCAGATCAGATTCAAGGGAAAGAGAAATAGAATCTAATTCTCATTGAGAAGAGTTACAAATCCAAAGATGATGAGAAAAATTCTTGCTTCTATCTTTAGAAGAAATCTGCTAGAGACATCCTGGTAAAGATATCATGGGGACAATTAGATATGATTCTAAATCTAAAATGAGGCATTTCAATCTACTTATGTGACTTATTGCTAAGTAATTAATTATTTAAGGACAGAATACACATTCAATTACTGATCCCTTATATTAGATGTTAGTGCTTGCAGACTACCTTTCCTCCTTCTAAGTCTGCCGATTTTTCAAAATTATATAGGAAAGTCAGATGATAGAAGTACCATCCGACTTTTGTCGGATCATTTGTATCTATTGCCTATTACTCTAGAAGATTTTTTTTCTAAAACTTAACAGCCTAAATCAATAAACATTTATTTTCTCAGAGTTTTGATGGGTCAGTAATTTGGATGGCTCTCTGTTACAGTCTTTCATGAGGCTGTAATCAAATATTTGACCAGGGCTACAGTCATCTGGAGACTTGACTAGGGCTAAGGATACATTTTTAAGATGATTTATTCCAGCTGAGCATGATGACACATGCCTGTAATTCCAGCAACTCAGGAGACGGAAGCAGGAAGGCAAGTTCAAGTCCAGCCTGGGCAATTTAGCGACATCCTGTCTCAAAATAAAAAACAAAAAGGCTGGGGATGTAGCTCAGTGATAGAATGCCTCTGCATTCAATCCATAGTACTGCAAAATGGAAAAAAAAAAAAAAGACATTCACATGGTAGAAATTCTTAGTCTTTGCCACATGGAGAGCTTTTTCACAGCATGAATTCTTTTCACATGTCAACTGACTTGCCCCAGAGACAGAGCAGGAAGGAGGACAGTGTTTTTGTTAATAACCAAGTCCAACATGGCGTACTGTAACTCTCACCATATTGTTTATTAGAAGCAAGTCATGGTCAAGGAGTGAGGAACTAAGATTTTCCTCTTAAAATGGGGAATTTGAAAAAAACTTGAAGAAGTTTGAAAGTCACCAAAACCATAGATGTAGATGTGTAGATTTCATTGGGACAAAAAAAAAAAAAATTCCTTTTTAGTCACTAATGTGTTAGACCCAGTGCAACACAAGGGAAAATCCAAACTAACTGGAAATTTTGTTTCTCCCATTTTGTGTGCAGAGATATCTCACTTGCTAGAGAGAACAAGATATTTATATTTTGGAGACTGAAGTGTTACGCTAGTAGAAGAAGAGACAGAGAGGCAGGAACAGTGGGTGGTAGAGCTGGCCAGGGGAGCATCTCCCTATTATCTCTGAAAGCCCCTATTTGTCACTCCAAATAAACACACAATAAAAATATTATTCCTGCTCTGAAAAAGTAACTTCAAGACACATTCCTTAAGTGTCCCTCCCTCTCCCATTTTCTTATCAGACTTCTAAGCCCCTTCAGTGCAGCATTCCAGAGCTGCCTGAGGGTTGGGGGAAGGGGGAAGGGGGTGTGCTCTACGCTCTTCCCTGGCTTCAGCAGGGCAGAGGGTCTTTGGCTCCCTGGAGGACTCTGAGACTGAGTCACAGTCAGTGACTAGCTTCAGAGGAGACACCTACTTCCTATAGACATTGGAGATGGTACCAAAGAAAGACAAGAGCAAGCCTTGGATGGCACTGTGAGCTACCAAGAATACCCTAAATATTTAACCTCTACTCTTCATTTACACCCAGTCTGAGGCAGGGTGCTGAAGGGACAAAAACTTCTGTCCTCAAAAAACTTCTGGCACAGAACAGGAAGCCAGAAGGTGTAAACAGGAAGTGCACTGCATGGTGTAGACCTGTGACAGATGCCTCTGCAGTGAAAGGATGTGGAGGCAGGGATCCCCCAAAATCTCTCAGAGGAGATTATATTAGAGTTTTCCTTGAACAATAAAAGAAAAGGGCATCCAGGCAGGAGACCCATCAGGATGGAAGAGAAAAGGAATTAACATGAAAGGAATGAACATTAAATACAATTGGAATTAACTTCAGATGGTATGGGAGGTATCACCAACTTTGGAATCAGATAGTATTGGGTTTCAGGTTTCAGTATTGGCTACATTAGAATTCAGCTGGAAGGAAGGAGGGATATTCATTAGATGCTTTTTGATAAAGATTAATTTCATGTATCCCAATGGCCTTTTGAGATCAGTCCATCAAAATGAAAGGAATGTGCATCCAAGTGTTTGTCTTTGAGGTGCTTATTCGGGATTACTTTTTAAAAAAGAAAGGTCTTAATCCATTATGTGGATCCATGTCCTGAATTCATAGATAGTTTTTATATTTTAGGATGTGTGCACCTGATTTAAATAAACTAAATACCTTGACTGAAATTCTTATTCCTCATTAATGACTAGGATGGCACTTAAGTATATGGACTAGGAAATATACATTCTACTTATGGTTAGTAACAACAGATATACTGTGAGCCCAAATCCATGAAAACACAGAACATGAAGAAAACATGGGTGAATGACTTTAAGACATGTAGGGCATGTTCCTGATTGAATTTCCCTAAGAAAAATATTCAAAGCCACCATCATTCCCATAAAAGAAAAAAAAATGAATAACATTAAATAATTTCTGCCTTCTTAAAAATATGTAATTCAATAAAAGAGCATTATAGAAGATTTACCATAATCTTTTTCTTTTTATCAAATTATTTTTATTATTGAATTAGAATAATTTCTTTAAAATGTCTTTAGGTTATAAAGATGAAAATTTGAAATAAGGTCCTGTCTTTCTTGTAATCATCTTCCTTCTGATTGACGTTATATTTTATGTTTTGTTTTGTTTTTCATAAATAATCACGTCCCATAAAGTTAAGGACAAGCAGATGTGAATGGTGAGAACATGAGGTTAAGAGAATAATTTTGTAAACGGGCCCCTGTGCTGACCCCACACATGCTTTCTTTTCCAAGAAGCAATTTACCTGCAACTTTCCTGGCCTCAGTGGACAAGATAGGTCACATTCCTCAGCAAACTTCCTGTTCACTGCAGGAGAAATACAGGCCCAAGACAATGTTGGTAAGAGGAACCCTAGTTACCCTAAAGGAGGAGACTTTTGTGATCAGATCCTGAAACTCTGGGAGATAAGGATAGTTCCCCCAAACCATAAAATCTATAAGAATGTATGGTTAAGAATCCAATTAGAACTGGTCAGCATGGGCCAAGGTGACCTAGAGTTGCCTTGACAATGGGGACTTAAAGTCTGATGTCACCCTGCTGTTAGTCAAAAGTCAAGAGGTGCTTGTTTTATACATTTTGAAGCTATTATTACATAAAGATTCATTATTTTTAGTGGATTGTTATTGTTTTACAACTTTTGGAAATCGATTGCCTTTGTCTCATAATGCTTTTCTTATTGAATTCTATTTTGCCTGCTATTAAATATTTCCAAACCTGAAAAAAAAAATGTCAAGAGGTAGACCTGGGCAAGACTCTCTGGAAACTTCTTTGGGATCCCTAGAGATCCCAGAAAATATGGGTGAATTATTTTAAGATATTCCTGTTACTCTGAGCCACATGTCTGACATCTTTCTGACTTGATTGCAAGAATCAGGATTTGAAGAGGGGGTCTTTGTAGTGCCTCAGTTTCTTGGAAGGCCACAGTTCCATAATAATGTCCCTTAGTTCAGGGGACAGTAAATGATGACCAATGGAAAAATGCAACTCAAGGTAGCCATGAGCTACCAAAACAGTTGGGAAAAAAAAGTGAAAGAATAATATTTTGTGACACAGGGAAAATTATATAAAATTTAAATATGAGTTCATGAATACAGTTTTATTTGGAGCACAATCGTTCTGATTTATTTACATACTGTTTCTGACTGCTTTGGTTCTGTTACAGCAGATTTAAGTTGTTAAAATAGAGACAATACAATCCTCAAAGCCTAAAATTCTTATTAACTGGTCCTTTGCAGATTTGCTGGCCCTAGCCTTAGGTAATAGGTTGAAACACATTTCCACTGTATTGCATTGTGCAGCTCTTATTCTTAATATTATTTTTCTCTATTCAAGTTAAGGATTCAGAGTGTTGGCCTTCTTTCCCACTTTAAAGAACAGAGAACCGAAAACATAGAAACAAAATTTCTTAGATCAATATTTCAACTTACGTTTTACTATCTGTTGGCCATTATCCACCAGGGTTGAATCAAACTGTTCTCATTGGGGCCTCTGGGTAATATTTTCCCTGATTTTAACAGGAGGTCTGGAAATGTGTGCCTGTACTGAATGCCATGGGGGCACTCCTCAGCCCATGAGAATATCAATATAGAGGGTTGCAGTGTTTTTTACACCTTTGTAGTTTCAAATCTTGGAGGGCAATACATGAGGTATAATATGAATTGTTTCTCGGCATCACTGGCCCCATAGAAAGCTGCTTGCATTTACACATCTGTGTCTGCAACAAGAAAGAGTAATTGTTCCACTCTCTATTGCTGTTTATGGATCAAAAGAACAAAAAGGCAGCAGAATAAACAAAATGTCATGTTCATACAAATCTTGATTATGGTAAAATCATCTGGTTGGCATTGCCTGTGTACAACATCACCAACAAGATTGCCAGCTAGTCAGGGAAGCCTGCGCAGGACCCTTGTCTTGGTTCTTCAAAGCTTGGCAGAGCTTCGTGAGGGTGTACACAAATGCTAGACCTTCCCCAAACAAGCAAGATTTACTTTCTGAGAAAATATGGGTGAAAGATTAAGCTATGTAGAGAATGTTCCTGATTGCAATTATTAACCAACTGATGGTTAGGAATCTCCAAAGTCTTAGAAGGTTTCAGAATAACTATAGCACCCAGTATAAGGTATAGACAAAAAATCCTTACTCCACATCATAGAGCAGGGTCTCTCAATCTCAAGACTATTGACATTTGGAGCCAGATAATCCTTTGTTGTGGTGTTTTCTGTGTGCATTCTGAGATGCTTAGCAAGATCCCTGTAGTGCCAGCTCAGTTGAGACAACTAAAATGTCAATAGGCCCATGCCAAGTGTAGCATATGGGGCAATATCACCCCTTGCAAGAACCATGATTAAGAAAATGTGTTTAATTCCACAATGTATACAAAGAAGCCCTGAGGCGCATTAGGGCCTGAGAACAGAGTTAGATTAAAAAGACTCTAGATATGAAGTTTAGAACATAAAATAATTATCTGAAATAATGGTTCCTGGTTCCTTGCCTAGTCACAGTACCTGGCTCGGTACTGTCATCCTGGAGCAATGGTTCTCAAACTTAGGTGCCTCAGAGTCACCTGGAGGAGTGGTCACACACAGGCTGCTAAGCCCCACCTCTGCAGTTTCTCATTCAGGTATTCTGGGATCTAGCCCAAGACTGCATTTCTAACACGTCCCCAGTGATGCCAAAGATGCTGGGAAATCTTTGATGGACACTCTCTATACCAGTCCTTACCTGGTTTTGAAACTAACAAACAGTAGAGACACACTTCCAAATCTTCAGTGAGAGGAAAACACAAAGTTAGACTTCGGCTATTTTTTAAGTCACCAACTACTTCTCTTTCTCTCCTTCAAATCCTTCTAATTTGCATTGATTTTTGACCCATCTAATTGGAACAGAGAAACCCAAATGCACAACTTTTTTTGCCTTTTCTTTTTAAAAATAGCTTAAAAAATAGAAGAGATTGTAAAATACATTTTGGCTAAAAGGTGCTACCAATTTGATTTAAAAATCCTCAAATATGACCTGGGAAAAAGAAGAGAAAATAATAATAAATTTGTGATAAAAGGAGCTAATTTGTCATAATAACTATAAAATTTCCAGTTTGGGAAACAACGTGTCCTTTGAAGTGACAGAGAATTTTGAGTGTGTTTTTATATCAGCATTTTTCAAACATAGTTGATTGAGGCTTTATTGCATACAAAAATTTATTTTCTTTTGAAAACAATATCATTAGGCACATAATTTTTTGTTTAATAAAAAAAATTTTCTTCTGATCAACCACTTTTGAATTTCTAAGTTAACTGTTTTGCTTATATTGTCTAGAAAACACTGAATAAAATAATAAAATATCTATGGGTCAAACGAGTTGCTATGTCATAAGAAATCATGATAGAAGCCTGTTTGACTCATTTACACTGGAACCAAACTTTAGAGTACACAGAACAGAATGCAATAGAGCACCAGTTGGAAAGAAACATAAATGTGATATGCTAATCTGACTTTTCTTTCCAGAAGAAATAAACATGGGTAACAGTGGGTAACACTTTAAACCAGTGGATTTACCAAGCATCAACTCAATGTTTGCCAAAGGCATTTGCAAGACCATGGTGAGCCTAAAATGGAAGGAACTCTAAAGAAATGACCATATTGCAGAAGAGGAGACATAACCCCTTCCCCTAAATATGAAAAGTGGCTTACACAGTTTTGGCAATAAGAGCAAAAAACCTGCAATTTCTGAAAACTGGGGATGTGTCCAAGGCAGCCGCCATGTTAAGGTGCTATAACCTGGTATCATTGAACCTTGGATTTTTAAAAAAAAATCTGTGTGTCTTAAGAGGCTTCATTTAAAACATGTATGTGTCACCTGTGAGGAACAGAACTTGAAATCAAGCAGAGCGTGGAATAGAATAGTTGGCCAAGGAGAAGGAAAATAGAAAGCATGCTTTAGGGGCAAGGAATTGTAATAGACTATGGGAATAAGACAAAGTTTCTAGCAAGCAAACAACAGAGTTTGGGTCCTAAGCAACATAACTTTCTGGAAGGTAGAAGTCAAGAGAGTCCCAAAGAGGAGGATGATCAGATTCATTATCCAAAGTGGGACTCTGTGGAGTAAAGTGAATGCTGTTGATAACCTCCCAAAGGTGATAGCTACCAATTGGAAGGTCTTAGAAAAGCCTGGGGTATGTCCCTTTGTCTATTAAGTAAAGGAGAGCCCCGGATGTACTTCAGGTGATGATGAGAGTTAAAAACTAAAAAAAATAAAAATAAAAATAAAAAAAAAATTAAGGCAAACCTTGGTTCATCATATTGATTTTAGATCTGGTGATTAAACCTTAAAAATTGTCTGGACCAGTTTTGAGTCCTTTGTTTTCCTTTTTAAAAATCAGTATTATTATTTTTCCATGTTATTAAAACTTCTTGGCTCACAGAATACCTCTAGATCAAACAATGTGTAGGAAACCAGTGTGCACAGGGTGAGCATGACCGTGATACCCACACAGAGTTCAGTAGGATGCGAGGCTCCACCTCTTCCCAGAGAGGTGATCCATCTCAACCCACATCCTCATCCTTAAGACTAGGGCAACTAGAGTTTCGAGATATTGTTAGGATTGAATTAGATGATGCAAAAAAGTGTTTGATACAGGGCTTGATATGCACTCAATAACTCTATCTAGAGGATCATTTAAACTTACGGAAGACACAAAAATCATTTCCAGATCTTTGTCCTGGTTTGCTCACTTATTCCATGGATATTTATTGTTTCCCCAATACCCCCTAGGTATTCTTCTAGGCAGGCATCAATTGTGAGAAAATAAAAGCATCTTGCCTTGAAGTGACAGAGATTCTAGAATAATGAGGAAGAGGAACATCCAATAAGCAAATAATCATACCTAAATTTTCAAATGTTAAATGGACTACTGCTATATGGAATTCCTGCTGCAAAAGTTAGTTGCCTTGTATTAAGAAAAGGAAGATTTGTCTGAATCTTGGGAAATGAGATAGATAGATTTCTCAGTTCCAGAGAAAACATTTGTTAAAATGGTCATTTTAATTGAAGCTGCAGAACAGAATGGAAGAGTATCAGAGTCGTGGTCCACTTAACAGTGTATTAGCCTAAGAAAGAGGTTGGTTCCCTCCCCTATGACCATCCCCTGCCAAAATAAGGTGATGATTATACCACCAACCCTAGAGCCTACTTATGAGTAGAAGTTTGTTTGGGGTTCACTGGACAAAGAAGTTTATGTCTTCAATGTTTATTTATCTATTAGGTAGATGCTCAGATTAAACTCATCTTTCAGGTTCATGGTTAAAGCAAATTTCCTGGTTAGAAAACCATTACTTTATAGCTAATGGTATTTATTCAATTCAAATGTTGGAGTTTAAAGCAATATTTTTATTTATTAACTGCATTTCCTTGCTCTATGAAAGGTTTATGAATATTGCATGGACAACATACTTAAAGAATCTTCATATCTTAGACTTAGCATCCGGACAAGTTCTTATGATATAAAACAAGTTCTTATAATCATGAGATAATATAAATTTTCTTTTGCAATTCTTTTTAGTAAGCTTTCCTTATTTCTATAAATTCATGATGCTTAATATAAATGTACATCTAGGAACACAGTATAGGAGGTTATTTTCTTCAATGTCATGCAAATTTCAGCTCTCTTGACATTTAAACACACAAATGAAAACATTTTGAGGTCAGTGTGGAGACTGTGGGGTATGGAAAACAAGATAAGGGGAGCAGAGGACACAGCAATACCCCACACAGAACTTCATGTCAGTCCATCAGCGTGACATATGCTGGCATCTATCCTGATAAGCATCTACTTTAGGTACTTTCCAACAGCAAACTAACGATAACAACAACAACAATAATAAATAACCAAGAAACTCAAAGCAATCAATATTTCTTTAAATGCTCAAGAAAATGTGTGACTTGGTGCTATTTCTCTTCACACTCTGCCTAATGAGGGTCCCCAAATGTCAACAAGAAAGCAAGATTTTGAGAAAAGAGTCATATTTTCTGTACTTCTTAGTTAGAACCCAGTTACTTAATGCAATAAGATTCCAATCATCATGAGACTTGAAAGTTTTGCAAATTATGCTTCTCACCTTAAAGAGCACTATAATAGAGTAGGGTTGATTAACTTCATACTGAGGCAGGATTGGATTTGAGCATTGATTATGAAGTAATGGTATTCTAACACAGAATTTGCTTAACCATGAGTGTGAACTATGAGATCCATTTGAACATCTACCTAAACATCAAAGACATAAATCTGCTCTTCTCTTCCAATGAACCCAGACCAAACTGCCACCTCACTAAGTATTTGACCCTGGGCAAGATACTTTGACCTTCCCACTCTGGAGCAGCTCAAAATGAAGAAAGACACCTGTCTCCTGAGCTTCCTGAAAGAAATTAAAGGAGATGATGTAAGAAGGAGTCTTCGAAATTACAAGCACTTACATATTAACAGTAATAAAATTAAAAGCAGTCTTTAGTTAAGTGCTACAAAATATATTTTTATCACAAAAAATGCCAGAGTATGATTTCTCTCTCTCTCTCTCTCTCTCTCTCTCTCTCTCTCTCTCTCTCACACACACACACACACACACACACAAATGGCTACTGATTTTTCATTCAAGGCAAAAGACTACTTTTGCTTGTTTAACATTGTGTTCCCAGGGACTAATACTGTGTTCACAACATAGTATATGCTCAAAAATTATTATTGAAGAATTCATTAATAACAGCCCAAGATGAAAGTATTCTTGTTTTATAACTAGTCAGCATCTGTCCACGTGACAAACTATTGATCAAAGAACAAAACCCAATAATAATTAGAAAGATAATTTAGTAGTTGGAGATGCTATCATTTCCTTGAAGGAATATGTGATAATGTTTGGTAAATACTTAGGAATGGAGGAATGGGCTAATAAATACTTCATGGCTTTAAATCATTGTTAGTGGGTATCATTCTGAGGTAGGTTAAAGGTGAATGAGCGTTTTCTGATGCCTTTCTATTTCCAAGTCAAATACTCACAAGGGTCATAGAGAAACAAAAAAATTTGCCTTTCCCATTTGGGTCATTGTGCTTATCCACAGTAACCAGCTCTTTGTGGTATTGTAATAAGTACACGGCCCTTCAGAACTGACCTGTGCACAGAGCTCTCAGTTCAACGACTGATGTGTCTGATCCTGCAGTGGAGATTATCACAGGTTGTGGACGGCAGGACTTGCTTTCACATTTAACCTCCATCTTGCTTCAACACGGAGGGCTCTAATTAACTTCAAAGGCCATTCCATGTGTAGAAAAACTCCGATGAAGTGGAACACAATCTCGCTGTATGTTTGAAGTTTGTAGGAATGTTAATGAGACGAGATCATGATTATCACTATGTAAAAATAGAAAGTCAATGTCAACCTCCAGTCATATATATATATATACATTTTCATTATTTGCCACAGACAAATTCACCCAAGATATGCAAGGACAAATAAATACAACTCAGTGAGGTATCTCCTGGATTTATTTACAGTGAAAAACACCACATGTTTGATAACCATTCCTTAATTAGGGGAATAGTTTGTAACTTCTCCCTTTGTTTCACATTCAAAACACATTTGTTTTCCATTATGAAATAGTTTGTAAAGAGCACTGAACCAGAAATTTAACTGTAAGCGAATTGTGCTTTCACCTCCATCCAACGCTCTTTGATAAAGTATGTTTCACTGGGCAATTTTACCTATTGTTTCCAGATAGCATGCAAAAGTGCCCCTTCCCTCTGATTTGCTCTCAAGAAAGTCAGAGTTCAGTGGAGGGGAGTATAGACAGACAGGTAAGACCCATGAGCCTGTGTGAGAAACTGAGAACACTGATATCACCACACAGCCAGACAGGAGAAGATAAGAGTGAGGAGGACTATAGGTGAGTTTAATTGTCAACTTCATATTTTGTTGCACTGTTTGAACTACTAACAGCCAAAACTTAGACTGTTCATGTTTCTCAGGAAAAAAAGAGAACAGAGATGGTAATAATATGGGTAGAGTGGTTTCAGGTTTCAGGACGGGTTTTGATCTCTGAGTTTTGATGCAATTCTTAGAAGACAAATCAGTGTGCCCACTCTGATCCTTGGGAGTCAGCCCACCGGGCACAGCCTGGATGGTGCCCTGAAAATATCCTGGGATCAGGTTGGAAATAGGCAATGTTTTTCAAAACACGTTTTGGTTTCAATGGAAAAAACAAAATGTCATCTTTCTCCATATACAAAACCCTAGAGATAAAAAAAAAGACTCTTCTATTTTTAAGTGACTACATAGTATATGATCACATTAAAAAAGAAAAAAAAAAGACAAATCTTAGAGGACCAGAAACATTGAGGAAATCATAGCCCCAGACTCTACTACAGAGTGGTAAAGGAATATCAAGAGGACTTGTGCCTGAACTTGACACAAGAAGAAAGTAGAAAAAGATTGAGGAAAAACTAACAAAGGATTAATTGGAGAACTAACTGCACTAATGCACCTGTGGACAGAAAGTGGCAACAGAGCTCTCTGTCCCCAGATTTTAGAAGTGTTTAAGGCAAATCACAGAGCAGTGGTCTGGTGGCTAGTAACACTAACAAGGAATAGTAACAGTTCAGCTCAGAAAAACATCTATGAAGACACTCCATTAGACAGCAGCCCGCATCAGTCAATCTCTGGTATCAAAAGCAGCAAAGAACCAAGTCTCCAGAGATCTCTTTTGTCACTCCTCCCAGGCAGGGGGCAAGTAGGGGGATTTTATGATCTAGCAGGAAGTTTCAGTCCCAAAAGTAAGTAGAGGACAAACATGTGCTGTTCATTTATTTTAAGAAAAAAAAATTAACACATATATGTGTTTATCTTTGGCATTCATTGACTTGGAACATCAGCACTTCAGCCTCTTTCTCTGTCATCGGACATCATCCCATATGTCTGTTTCCACTTATAAAAATACCAGGATATCTATCTATCTATCTATCTATCTATTGGATTAAGCTATCTCCTTAGTCCAGTATGATCGCTTATGAATTTAGCTAATTACTTGCTCCTATTTCCAACAGTCACATTCTGGTTTAGGAATTCAACATATCTTTTGAGGGGACAACAATTCAATCCATAACCTATATACCATATTCATGGAATATGAGTCATTATTGTTAAGATGCATTTATGTCCAAATCAAAGTGCAGCTCTAATGCAGTCTGGATCAAAATCCAAGCAGGCTTATTTTTAAGAACATGACAAGATAAATCTAATATAGAAATTAAAAGGAGCTAGAATTTACAAAACAATAGTGAAAGAAGAATAAAATCAGATGGTCCATATTGCCTAATTCTAGATTGAGTATATAGCCGCAATAATCAAATGTTGCAAAAGGGTAGACAAGTAGACAGGAGAACACAATAGAGAACCCAGAAAAGTATGGTTTTTTTTTTTTTTCCAGCTTCTTCTCTGATGTGACTAAAGGCCTGACCAGAGCCGCTGTAAAGGAGGAAAGGTTTATTTAGGGGCTCACAGTCTCAGAGTTCTCATTCCATAGAAGGCCGGCTCCATACCATGGTGCTCAGGGTGAGGCTGAACATCTTGGCAGAAGAGTATGGCAGAGGGATGAGCCTCACATGATGATCAGGAAGGAGAGAGAGAGAGAGAGAGTGAGTGAGTTAGTTCCACTTTCCAGATACAGATATATACCATAAAAGCCACATCCCCAAAATACCACCTCCTCCAGCCACAACTCATCTGCCTTCAGTTACCACTCAATTAATCCCATCAGGTAATTAATTCACTGATTGGGTTTAGGCTCTCCTGACCCACTCATTTCTCCTCTGAACCTTCTTGCACTGTCTCACACATGAGCTTTTGGGGCACACCTCACATCCACACCATCCCGTATCTATCACATATTAGGTGAAACAATTTTTGACAAGGGTACCAAGGGAATCAATGGGAAAGGCAAGTTTTATAACAAATGGTGCTAAAGCAACTAAATATTTATATGGGAAAAATAAGAACTCATCCTCAGATCATAAATGATATTAACTGAAATAAAGAAGCTGGGCCTCTAAAAGAGAGAATCTTCATCACCTTTGGGGTAAGTCATGATTTCTTAGAAAATATATACGGAGCACTAAATATAAAAGAGAATATTGATAAATTAGACTTCATCAGACTTAAAACTTGTCATTATTAAGCCAAGAAAACTACTGAGGAGAAGAAAATATTCACATTAAATATCAATGGCTGAAGCCTTGTATCCTAAATCTAAAGAGAAATCCCAAAGTCAATAATAAAATGACCAAAAAAAACCTTTTAAAATTGAAGAAAAGTACATTAGAAAAATGGCAAAAGACTTGGAAAGACCTTTCATAATCATATATAAACATATAATATGTATAATATATTATATATATGTAATATATCCACATTATATATACATATATATATATATATATACACACAATTGTGAAGGGTCTTCATATATATATGTGTGTGTGTGTGTATCTAGTAAATAAATATGCTTAATATGATTATTTATTTGCCAGAGAATTTTATGTCAACTACTAATGGCTAAACTTAAAAACACTGACAACACTAAATTTTGGTGTGTGAACCATCTGGAATTCTTTTATATTAGTGATATGAGAACAAAAGGTTAAAACTGTTCTATAAAATTGTCAGTTTCTTAAGCAGTGAAACATACATCTATCCTATGACCCAACATTCTACTCCCAATTATTTATTGAGAAAAATGGAACTTATATCCATAGAAAACCTTGTAAATAAAATTTCGCAGCAATTTTACTTATAACTGCCAAAATGTAAAAATCACTCAATGGTTTGTCCATATAAGAATGAATAAGGAAACTATGGAATACTCATGTAATGGAATATTACTTGGCAACATAAAAGAACAGACTACTGGATGCTTAAGGATGTAGTTAAATCTCAAACACAGATTCTAAGTAATCCAGGAACAAAAAATAGATTCAGTGTGTGACTTCATTTATATGAAGTTCTAAGACAAGTAGTAGAAAACAACCAATGATGATAGGAAAAAGAATAATGGCTGCTTCTGCATTTGGGAGTGGCTGGGAGAGGAACAATGAAATTTTCTGGAGATACAGAAACATTCTATAACTTGGTAGAATGTGTGATATGTGTGTGTGTCAAATTTGATCCAACTATTTACTTGAAGTGTGAATAAACTTCACTGTAGGTAAATTATATCTTAGATTTTCTAAAAAAAAGGTCTGGAAATCCACATTAAGCTATTTTCATAAAGATGCCTGGTGACCTTAGAACAGTTTCTGGACGACATTAACAAAGCATGGTTTACTAGCCTGGCTTCAGTGGATGCTAACATACAAAGAGCTCTGAGACCATAGGAAGGACGTTGTTAAGATCTCCCTGGAAGAAGAGAACATAAGAAGATTCTTTGGCAGGAGATCCTCCCGAGCCTGTTAAAGAGCAGCATGGAACTAAAATGGAAGGAGACGTCACTCCCTCTCAAGTTGATGTTTCCTGATGAGCAGTTTCATCTTGGAGGACTATTTGCCAGCAATAGCAGCTTCGTGACAGTCATTGTCACCGTGACCTTCATATTAGTTCTTACTCGGAAGATCAGTCTCAAAAATGTTGCTATGACATGTATCGAATAACTCTGCTCTTTCCAAAGGGTAGCTTCCAAAAACAACTGATTTCTCTGGACAAAAGGATTGTAACCACAATAGAGGATGTGGGGGACAATGAGCACTGACAACAGTCCCCTATCGTGGCCTGTCACTCGGGTAGGCAGATAGAGAAGACTTGGCACTTCCAGCCTTGTTTCATTCACTGACTCCACAAGCATTCACGGGTCAGGCATCTGATAGTGTTCAGCTTATAGTGATAAATGAGGGTCTAGGAGCCTTTAACTTAGAATGAAGAGCCTGGAGTAGGTGGTCTACCAGCTTTGAATATAGGACTGATCCTCTATAGAGACCTAGAGAAAAATGGATGTAAGGTGCTCAGGAAATGAGACTGAAATAGATAACTGACTTAATTCCCTGGAGACTGTGAGAGAACCAGCTTTTCCTTTTCCTATTGTTTTGGCTTGGTTTGGTTTGTCCTGGTCCTGGGGACATTGGCCAGGGCTCACCGGGCTAGGCAGGTGCTCTGCCACCCCATTGTTTTTCTTCCTTGTCTCCACCTGCTCCCGTGTCCTACGACCATCCCAAGTCGATGCAGTACCATTGCTCATTCCACTGAGACAGGGTCACATTATGACAAGGTCAGGATTGGAGTTGAGAGAAAGTAAAGAGAGGAAAGTACAATAATGACAGGAAATAGTGTGAGATTTCTCCTTTTGTCCTCTCATCTTTTCAGTTCTTATTTCCCATATGATCCTATTATATGCCCCCAGTTTTCTAGAGTAACATATAAAGAGATTATTAAACAAACAAAACACACATACACACACACACACACACACACACACACCCCGAGTATTAGTATAAGCCCAAGGCAGATGCTTGAAATTAATGGAATCAATATTGGCTATGGGCCTATTTCTTGGGCAGGGATGAAGGTGATCAGTAGGCTTGGTGATAGGATTGATAAGCAAAAAAGAAGAAGACTATTAAGAATAGAGAAAACCAAACCTGGTGTGGTGGCACACTCCTGTAATCCCAACAACTCAGGAGGCTGAGGAAGGAGGATCTCAAGTTGGAGGCCAGCCTCAGAGATTTAACAAGTCCCTGTCTAAAAAAATAAAAAGAACTGGGGATATAGTTCAGTGGTGAAGCACTCCTGGGTTCAAATCTCTTGTCCCCCCCCCCCCAAAAAAAATAGAGCCAACGTCTTTTTTCTGCTCTTACACTTAACTCAGAACTCTTCTTGGGCCAGATGTTTGAGGAGTACCCCCCTCACACACAGACACACCCAGCAGTCCTGCAGCAAACACCAGCTGGAGGTCCTCTAGCTCAATTCAATGTGACGCTGTCTACCTGGAGTTAGCATCAGATCCCACTGGTTTGAGGCTCAGTTCTGCAAGGCTGCCCCCACTTCAGATGCCCATCACAAACCCCAGGTTGTGACCTGTGCTTCTGACTATCTGGGTGTAAATTGGGGTTCCAATGACTCTCCTTGGCTTTAACTTGTTAGAGGAGCCACAGAACCCAAAGATACATTTTGCTTATGTTTACTGTTTATTAGTTGAAGATATTATGTAGAGATGAAAAAGAAAATACATGCACCTGTACTCACCCAAGTTTTGTCCCAAAATATCCTGAAAAAGCATTTGACAAAATTCAATATGAATTTTTTGATTTTTTTTTTAAAAAGCTCTCAGTAAGCTAGAAATGGAAGTGGACTCTCTCAATTGCTAGAGGACATGTATAAGAAAACTGCTTCCAACATTAGACAACAGGGAGGAGACTGAGGGCTTTCTCCTCAAGATCCTAAACAATGCAAAAATGCAGGCTTTTGCCATGTTTATCCAGCATGTCCCAGAAGGCCCTGTCTGCAGAATAAAGGAAGAACTGAAATGCATACAGATTGTAATTGAAGAACTAAAGCTGTCTTTATTCACAGATGATGTGAATTCTCACTAGAATACTACAATAATGCTTTAATAGTGGGTTTAGCATAACCACAGACATAGAGGTCAATATGTAACAATTAATTGCTTTTCTACACACTAGCAATAATCTTTAAAACTGAAAAAAATTACACAATTTTTTTTGTATATGTATGCATATATGTATATATAATGTGTATGTGTGTATGCACACGCAAAATAAAGCCTCAAAATAAAAATATATGTGACCAACTTAATTTTGGTAGAGATGTCAAGAACCTTTGTTCTCTGTTTACAGATAATATTTTTTCAGAAAATGATGTTGGAATAATTGGATACTCACATGCAAAAGGAAAATATGTTTACATCATGTTTTATAGAAAAACTAATTGAAAATGACTGTAGTCCCAAATGTAAGAGCTAAAAATAAAACTTATAGAAGACATCATAGGATAAAATCTTTTTGACCTTGGATTAGGCAAACATTTGTTAAATTCAGTACAAAAGAGACAAGCCATAAAAGAAAAAAAATAAATAATTTGGACTTCAAAATTAAACACCTTTGCTCTATAAAGCCACTCTCCTAAAAAAATAAAAAGCAATAGATTAAAAAAATAAAATTTTGAAAAACATATTTCCAATTAAGTTGCATCCAAAATATAAGACAAACAACCTAATTAAAGATGAATATTTTGAACAAATGTTTACCAAAGAATGTATTCATCAAAAAATAAAGATATACAGATACTATTCATCAAAGAAGATATACTGATAATAAACAAATTAAAAGATATTTTTAACATTATTAATCATTGGGACAAAATCAAATTAAAATGGTAGTAATATTCTGTTGCCCATCTAGTTAAATGTGTAACATTTTAACTGAAAATATCAAATGCTAAAGAGGATTCGGCATATCTGCTGATGCGAATCCAAAGCCACTCAGACACTTTAGAAAGCATTAGGCTTTTTCTTTAAAGTTAAGCATATAGTTACCATATGACTAAGCAATTCCACTCCAAGATATTTACCCAAGATAAATAGCAACACATTTTCACAGACTTTTACCTGAATGTTTATAGCAGCTTGTTTATAATAGTCAAAAACTGGAAACAGTTTAAATATGTATGATGAATAGATAAATTCATACGATCCAACAGGGAAACCAAACACTAATACATGCAACTATGTGGCTAAATCTCCAAATCACTCTGCTAAGTCAGAGAACATAGACCAAAGCACTATCTAACATATGATTTAGTTCATGTGAAATTCTGGGGTAAATAAAACTGTAGGGGACAGAATCAGATCAGTGGTTACCAGAGAGTGAGGGTTGGGAGAGGAGATTAACTCTTCTATATGCAAAATAAAATCTATCATGACTTTGGTGTAGTTAAATGTCTGTATATATTTGTTGAAATTAGTACAACTGTTCCGTTGTAAAGGATGAATTTTAATGTATGTAAATTATACCTCAACAAACCTAGTGTTTAAAATAAATAAGTAAGGAACATAGCATGAAGTTTCCTCAAAACATTAAAAATAGCAATATCAGGACTGGGGTGTGTAGCTTAGTGGTAGAGCACTCACCTAGAATGCAGAATTGATTCTCAGCACCGAAATCAATCAAACAATCAATCAAATAGAACTACTAGACTAACCATCGCATTAACTGATTATATCTAATGGATAGGAAATCAGTTTATTGAAGAATTATTTGAACTTCCACACTTTCTGCAGCCTCATTCGTTGTAAACATGATACAGGATGGGGAAGTAGCTCAGTGGTAGAGAGCTTGTCTAGCATGCCTGAGGCCCTGGGTTTAGTTCCAGCTCTGCAAAAAACAAACAAACAACAAACAAACAAAAAAATACATCATAACAAGACATGGAATGAACCTCAGTGCTCATCAATGAATCAATTAATAAGGAAACTGTGGAATATGTACACAATGGAATACTGAATATTTGAACAAATACTGAATACTGAATATCTGATACAAAATAGAAAAAAAATGGACCTGGAGGATATTTTGTTAAGTGAAATAAGCCAGGCACAGAAAGACAAATATTGTATGAAGTCATTTATATGTGGGATCTAAAAAGCTGAGCTGATGGAAGTACAGGGTAGAATGGTGGTCACCAGGGACTGGGGCAGGAGAGTGGGGAAGGGGTAGATGCTGGCCAGCGGACACAGTTTCAGTTAGGAGGAGGAATCCGTGCAAGAGATCTATTTTACATAGTTCAAGAGACCCATATTTTTTTCATGCTGGCTGTACAGATGTCCCTAATAACCATGGGGGATTTGGCCCAGGACCACCTGCAGATACCCAAATACACAACCACTTAAGTCCCTTATATTAAATGGCATAGTATTTGCATATAGCCTACACACGTCCTCCTCTATATTTTAAAACATGTCTGTATTACTTATAATACCTACTATAATGTAAATTCTTTGTAAATAGTTGTTATACTATATTGTTTAGGGAATAGTGATAAGAAAAAAGTCTATACAGAGGATTGAATTCAGGGGCACTCAACCACTGAGCCACATCCTTGGCCCTATTTTGTATTTCATTTAGAGACAGGGTCTCACTGAGTTGCTTAGTGCCTCACCATTGCTGAGGCTGACTTTGAACTTGCGATGCTCCTGTCTCAGCTTCCCAAGCCGCTGGGATTACAGGTATGTGTCATTGCACCCAGCTTTTCCAGTATTTTTGATCCACAGTTGGTTGAAGCCAGAAATGTGGAAACTACAGATGCATGGGGTTGACTGTATTGTCAACAGAGAGATTTTAAGTCAAGAGAATAGATTTTAAGTGTTCTTACCACAAAAACCAATAAGTATGTGAGGTAATACACATGTTAATTAGCTCAATTTAGCATTCCATGGTGTATACATATTTTAAAATATCATGTGTACAGTATAAATGTACAATATATGTATCATTTTTATTTGTCAGTTAAAAATAAATTAACTATGAATAGACAAATGCTGAATAAACACCCTGGAAAATTGATTTACATACAGAAAAGTCTGCAATAAGCACAGTGAAAGCCAATGAAAAATCAAATAGAGAATAAATAATACATACAGATAACAAAGATATAAGAGGATAATAGTATGAGATTTCCCTGAAATGGACAGTGCACAATCTGCAGTGGAAGATATATTCAAAGATATCATAGAAGAAAAGAACCATGTCCGCAGCCTTAGAGGATTGCTGATTAACATGATGAGGAACTACACTATATACCTATTAGAGCAGCAAAATGAAGAACACTGACCATCCCACGTGGTGGTGAGGGGAGTACTGAATGCTCATATATTGCTGGGAGCGTGGCAAAATGGTACAGCCATTCAGAAAAATATTTTCTCAGTTGCTTGTGAGTTTAAATATATTCTTCTCCAATGACTCAGCCATCATATTCTACATAGTTACCTAAAAGAAATGACATTTTATATTCAAATATAAGCCTGTTCATGAATTTTGGCTACAAAGGCAGAGATGAGGTTAGTATTGGGAGTGTTGGAACTGCTTGGTTTCCTGATTGTGGTGATGGTTAAAATTCATAGAACTGTACAGTAAAATAAGTCAAGTTCACTGTATAGTAATTACGAAAATATATTAAAACAATACATAATAAAATGAAAAACACTAAAGAAATATAAAGAGTTTGTAGCAAGGACAAGAAATGTGAGTCCCTGAAGGACTTCTTTCTACAAGAAGATCACAGTCCTTCAATACTGTGTCTCGTCCACTCACAACAAGCCTAGGAATGTGCCTTGACATGTAATTTTCAAGTTTCAGCTGGATCTTTATTTTGGTAACCCTGAGTAGGTGGCTTAGTGATGAGGAGGCCCCTGAGTAAATGCAGGGAGGCCCCTGAGTAAATCCCAATCAGAAAAGGGACCACCTGGCATCACCCTACTGGAATACAATCTTGTTCAGTCGTAGTGCTTACAGAGATTTTATTTCTTTTTCCATAGGGGTCTAGAAGTTAGACTGTAATGTCTGCGTGATTCCACATGCGTATCTTTGGGAATTCTATGTGCACACATGCCCCTGCGTGGTGTCTGTCGTGTGCATACATGCTCTGACAACTAGGCAAATTGGTCTCTCTGCACCTACAACTGCTTTGAGGCACTTTGAAGGATCTAGACCTAAAGTGTCAAAGCAGACACCAGGCTATCCTGCTGGGGACCTCCCCTATTCCTCCTCACTCGCCCCACTCCAACCAGCCTACACTGCTCTACTCCCATCTCAGAAACTAAGAATGTATTTCTGGGGATCCTACATCTTTGAGAGTGTTAGACTAAGGAACAAGAATCAGTCATCAGGTACCAAAATCCCTCTGGGAGAGATGTATATCTAATCCACAGAAAAGTCCACACATTTTTGGAGAAGTCTGAAGAAGGAAGACTTCCCCCAAACCAGGATCTGTGGACAGGAAGGAACCAGGATCTGTCTACACGGGATCACCTGAGGAGGGTTAATTTCGGCCCATTTCCTTTGCAAAGGAGCTTAGAACAATCTTATAATTGTCTTACAGCCTATGTGTTAGTTTCCCTTTGTGAGTCCTGAACCCCAGTCCTCGCTGATGTCTGGGATTCCTCTTCCTATAATAGCTTTGCATGGCAAGAGAAAAAAAAAAAAAAAACCAAGAGAAAGGGCCAGAGGGCACGAGAGGAAAGGTAGTTCTTCTTGTGCTGATGATAGGTAGTGAAGCCACAGCTGTGGATGGAGAAGGGTCCAGGAGGACCAGAGGGTCCACAGTTATGAGGTGTGCAATGGCCCTCAGCAGGGTTGCAACCAGAGACAGATGCTCAGTGGCTGCCTTCAGGAGCTAACTTAAAAATAATTTTCATTTCCTAAAATAGTGCAGCATTGTTTTAAGGTACTGTCTGCAGACCTAGGATTCACATTTTATTTATTTATGTATTTAAGTATTTATCACAGTGCTGGGAATCAAATCCAGGTCTGGGTGTGCATTCTATCTCTGAGCAGTCTACCACTGAGCCACACCCCAAGTTCCTATGGGGGATTGTATTTTAAAGATAAATTCCTGGGCTGTACCTCAGACATATTGAATAAGGATGTGAAACCCAGAAATATGCATTTTAAAAGCAGTCCTCACACAGCTTAAATTTTGAGGATCTTTATCCTCAGGGAGATCCTTTGTAGTGAGTGGGCAGCCTGACCTTGGGCTATATCTTCCTCCTTCTTCTCTTCCTCCTCCTCCTTCTTCTTCTCCTTCCTCCTTTCTTTTATTCTCCTTTTTTTCCTCTCTCTCCTCATTATTTATGATAATTATTACCATCATTATCAGAGAAATGAAAGGGGTAGGGATTTTTATCCAACAGGCTAATTTAGTTGAGTCAAAAATTTAAAAAGAACTATGAAATGTGGTATTGCCTAAGGCCCTCCCTCTACCTTAATTAGCAATGAAAAATCACAGGATTGTATGCTCCCAAAAGAGAATGCCATCTCTATAATTAGGGATACTGCCTCCAGTGAGCTGACACCATGGAAGAATTATTTTATATACAAAGTCATGAAGCAAAGGTTCTCCCCAGTGAAAAAGGTCCACATTAGTTATGCCAACCTACTAAATGAACTTCAGCAAAAAAGCAGTCCTAATTCAGTGTACATACATTTTATGTTGCCATCATTTTCATAAATTAAATTTCATACTCTGAGTGTATTGTTTTAATACATGAAAACTCATCATCTGGAACATTTCCCAAGTATTTTGGATTGGACTGGATTGGCAAAGCCACTTTTATTTTTTTTAAGCATTGTAAAATTTCTTATCCTCTGAGTGACTCAGGTTATAACTTTGACAATATTCAGGGCAGTTTTACTACATTTTTAATTTGATGTTTCATATTATTTCATGGTTAAATGTACCCTAGGTCCTGATAAAAAAAAAGCAATAAAAAGATGTAACATTTTATTGAGAGAGGAGAGAAATGTCATTCTCTTCTCAATATTCAGTTTTCCTATATCAATTTCAAAATTCCTCATTATTCTATGCTCTATTTATAAAAATTGCATTCTTCTGTTGTGTTTTGTTGCCTTAGGAATCTAGTGTATTAAAGAATGCTTTCAATATCCCTTTAGCAAATTTTTTTCACTTTAAAATAATATTTTTATATATTTAAAATCTATTGTGTTAGAGAATATTAGCTTGAAAATATCCATTTTACTTTAAAATTGCATCCTTATAATTTATAGTATGGACATATTTATAGATTCCCTTTCGTATACTTTATAAAATACTCAGTAAAGTAGCTCTTTATCATAATATCCAAACATCTTAGTTATCTCCACTTTATAGATAGAAATATTGAGGTTTAAAGAAGTTAACATCCTGTCAAAGCCCATATAACCAGGAAGTGAGGCAATTGAATCTCAAGTACATCTCTGTAAAATTCTAAAGCCTTTAGGTTTCTCAATCAGCCAGGAATTTCTTAAAGCAGGCAAAATGAATAAATCCATTACAACGTAAATTCACTTCAGTGTATAATTTTGAAATAAAATTCAAAAATTTTAAATAATTTTAAGTTTTATTAAAAGTTTTATTACAACTTAAAATTATTAAATAAATGGTGGCAAGACCACTGGATGTATTTTATGAACACCACTCCTGACAAAAAATTAAGAATAAAAATGATATCTCTACCTTATGCCTCTTTAAGTTTCTCTTAAAAGATGCCCATCCATTTCTATAGTATTGTATTTTTCACAAAATGTAAGAATATTGTTTTAATAAGTATTTTATTAATTAAGAAATTCACGATTTAAAGATATGAGAACAGAAGAACTCATTTACAAAGAGTATGACCAGTCTGAACACTGACAGTTACCTTAACTCTCTGCCTCTTTAATCTTCTGAAATTGTTCCAATAGGAATTAGTGCCATGCTTTTCTTGTAACAAAAATGATAGAATCTACAGGCAGTTTTACCTTAACATAAGTTTATTATATGTTTTGAAACTTCAAGATTATTTTCAGAAGGTAAAGCACACCCAATGTGGCTTTTGCAGTGGGTCTCTTCCTCTGTAAGGACTCTTAGTGATTGACCTTCCTTGAGGAGAGACCCACTTGGCTTTGACTCCAAGATGGGGGGATCTCATCCCTATTTGAGTCCTTTATTCTTCAGATCCCGGGTACATGAGGATTTAGGTAACACTAGGATGAACACACAACTTGAGGCTTAAGAGTACCTCTTCATTCCCCAAAGCCCTCCTTATTTATACAAACTCTTTGATGGACTGATTTCATTTATAAATTTAATTTATACATTTCTAATCATTTTTATATTTCTATGTTACTCCAAGGTAGTAAGGTTTAAAACTAAATGATATCCACATTAACAAGTGAGTGATTTTCAACCTAAGTTTAACAGCAAATTCTGTGCATTTTTAGGTGGGCCTCTTAGTCCTTATGAGTATTTTCAGACCTTTGTGTTCTCTGAGTTTATTAAACCCAGGGCATATTTCAAATTCATTCTTTTTATCTAGTAAATTTCTGATAGCAGTTTTGGTTTCTGATTTACTCCTTTCTCTGAAATGCCAAGTGTTGAAAAATAATCAGTTAAAAGCTCCTGACTCAACTTTTTTGCCCATATAAAGCAATTCACATGGATCAAAGATGGGACGGAGGAAAAGGCAGAAATATTATACAACTTGTTTGAAACACCAACTGCTTTTGTTTCTTCCCAGCAATTTCAGATTTAAATCACGACATGGCTCTTTTGTCCACTTAATCTTTCCTTTGTTAGTTTTAAAGCATTTTTGTTTTATTGTTTTTCAACAAAAAATGGAGTTGATCAGTTTCAATTAGAAGTAGAATTTTATTATAAAACTATGTCAAAGAAAATTCGTTTTCTTTTATTGTTTTTTTAACTGGTTTTATTTATGCTGGGTTCTTTAGATTCTAAAGTTTAGGAAATTTAAAAGAAATTATTTGTTACTATCCAAAGGATCAATTCTTTCCATAGAAAACAGAACATATATGTGATAGAGGAAAGATGGAGAATATGAGGAAGGATCAGGCTGAGTTGACATACCAGTGGCAAGGTGGTAACAACTTCAAAATGGTGGTGAGCCAACCAGGCAGCTCCTGGCTTGAGCCACTTCACATTCTTTTTAATTGGAAAAGCCCAGCAATCCCAAACAGTAGACCTCTATGGATCTATGAATGTCACCAGTTTTATAATGTGATTTTTTTTTAACAATGTTTTCTGCTGTTCATTTCTCTTCCACTATCTGTGTTTATGTCTCATTAGGCCATACAGGAAATCCGCTACTTGTTTATATTACTGTGCCTTGGGAAAAGACAAAGAGACAACATTTTTTTTTTTCTAAAATGATTTCACATTTTTCAGTCTTGTATGAGAACTTCCCAAAAATTATCTTTGCAAAGATTTTGAAAAGTTCTGTAACTTCAAAAGAGTAGTCATTTAGCCAATTTGAATCTTTAAAAAAAAAAATCTAATTGAAGAAACCAAAGCCATATTGGACAATTTCATTTAATTTTGAAATAGTTTTGTAAGACATTTTCATTTTATACTTTATTCAGTAGAAAACTGCAGCAGAATTCCATTAGGAATAATGTAAAAGGACAATTTTTCTGTTCACTTAGGTACTTCTTAAAGCATCTTTCATCTAAGACATTGTCCTCTTTTCCCTAGAATACAGCCTTTTCTCTTTTTCAAACAGTCCTTGGAAAAATACTACTTCCTGTTATCTCCCTAGCTTTCTTTTACTTGGCTCCAATCATTTAGCCTATCACCAACACTAATAAACAGCTGTATTTAGCACATTTTTGTGTGTTTATTCATTAAATGCATTTTTGTAGCACTTTTTAATTAACTTTTGCATTTGTTTATTTAAAATGTATTTAATACCCTGTAAAGAGAGGAATTTTGTTTTTTTTTAAACCTTGAAAACTTGAGACCTTAAAAAACTTGCCTACATATGGTTTTGTCTTCATCAATTATTGATTGATTAAAAAAGAGAAAAATAATCCATATTCTTCAAGAAGTAGAAATCAATCAAAGGAATACTAGCCACCTTATCCCAAGAGAACTGTGTCATCACCTTTACTCATTGGATTGCTTCCTGATTTTTATCTTCTAAGATAAATAACAAGGAAGAGTATTTTAAGCAAGAAGTCATAGTAACTAGAACAGGCACAAGTCACAAGAAGCTAATATAAAATTTAAAGAATTATGTTAGAAATCCATAAGAATTCTAACTTCACACGCCCACCCACATAAACACACACATAATGTGTAGCCATCCGTGGGAGTTTATGTAATGTAAATCCTGCTAAAACTTAGCCTGTTTTGTTCTCTTCAAGATGGATAATGTGTTAGCAATATAATAGAGAGATTTTGTGCCACGTAAACCAAGAATTCAGAATGCAAACCATTGGACCCACAGGATAGGTTTGTTTTATCTGAACTTGGAAGAAAAGGACCTATGAAAACAAACCAATTTGCTTCCAATCCAAATTATCAACTGGAGAGATTCTTCAACAGAATACCAGAAACAGATGTGGATGCCTTTTCTCCATGACTGCAAGCCAGTAAATGCTTTCTTGCCATTTTATCCCTTTATGATAAAACCTCAAGTTCCCATCTACTCCAGGAGAGAGGAAAACCCCAGAAGAAATACGATACCATTTGGCTCAAAAAAATTTTTTTTCATCTTCTCTGTAGATACTGGATGTGTTACCAGGTCTCTTAACTGTGTGTTTTATACTCACCATGTTTTTAGGATATTGTCTCATTAGCACATATTTTCATCAGTCTATAAAAGGAACTTGCTCTCTGAGTTTAGAAAAGTTGACACATCAGGGCATCCTTCCATTTTTAAAAGGAAAAGAGCTCATGTATTAATGACCCCATGTGTCAAAACAACTGAATTTTCTTTTGACAATGATTTCTTCTCCTGTGGACAGTGTTTTCTAGGAGAAACTTAGCATAAGTTCCACTTTGGCCCATAGTAAACGACAAGCAACAACGTTTGGCCTGCTCTCAAACTATTCTCTGGGTTTCTGCATCACCATACCCCACTCAAAACTCAGCACCATTAGCACAACTGGAAACATCTGCTGGACGAGGCTCTCCATTCTGAGGAGAGAGGATAGCCAAATACTCTCAATACCTCACTATTAGAAACCCCAAACTTATCACTGTTCTTCCAGTGAAAAGTCAGGAAACTATTTGAGACTCACATAGATTTAGGGAGCTGGCCAATAGGTTCTAGTATTCTTTATAGAAATCTGGATTTTTTATTTTTAAACCATGCAGTTCACTTACATTTACAACTATTTGCCTACTTGGGTGGGCTCTCTCTGAAGATAATTTCACGGAGACATCTCCTCCAAAAGCACATAGGTTGTAAGTTTCAAATTGGTGCACAATGTCCTAGATCCCTATGAACTTAAACTCAACCACAGATGTTCTGGAATGTGGAAAAGGGCTGTGCTTAAAAACCCTAGAGGCTAGAATGGTCACAGTTTAAAGCTATAGAGACTTACTTTCAACAAATTTCTTGCCTTGTTTTTAGCAAGTCATTCCTTCCTCACCCACATACCCAGTCCTTAAAGACAGAGAGAGAAGGAAAGGGATTTTAATCTTTGAGTAATAGAGGACATTTCAATAAAATAGTAAACCTAAACTCATTTGTTGAGAGGATTTTTTGTTTTTTTGGATTTTGGAATTTGTCTTAGGTTTGGAGTTCATCATCTTATAGTATCTTTTTTATGCTAGTCAGTTTTCCATTACTGTAACAAATACTTGAGATAATCAACTTATTAGAGAGAAAAGGTTTATTTTGCTTCTCAGCCTTAGAGAGTTCAGTCCATGATTGATTGGATACATCGCTTTGGGTCTCTGATGGTACATCATAGCAGGAGTACGTGGCACCAGATATGCAGATTAACTGCAAAGATTCAGTGCCACGGAAGGTTTCCCACCAAGATCCCGCTGCTTCACAGCAAGCACACGGATGCCCCAAACTGACTGCTGCTGAGACTTAGGAAGGAATAGAACTCATTGATCAGTGATTCCAGACTCAAGTCAAAGAGCATCATCAGGGTTCCTGAAGTCTTGGCAAAACTCTGTAATTGTAAAACCCAAGTGTTAGCAGGTGAGATGTCCCCTGAAAGCTTGTGTGGGGGACAATAAAAGAAGGCTTAGCGGTAAAATGATTGGGTTATGGAAGCCTTAATCTAATTAGTATGTTGATCCCCTGATAGAGATTAACTGGATGGTAACTGCAGGCAGTTGGGGTTGGCTAGTAGAGACGGGTCACTGGAGACATGCCTTTGGGATATATAGCTTGTCTGTGGTGAGGGGTGTCTTCTCTCTCTCTGTTTCCTGGTGTCATGTCCCCAGCTGCTTTCTTCTGCCACCCGCTTCAGTCATGATACTCTGCCTTACCTTGGTCCCAAAGAAGGAAATGACCATCTATGGACTGAGACCAACTGTGAGCCCCAAATAAACTCTGATTGTTTTTGTCAGGTCTTTTGGTTACAGTGACAAAGAAGTTGACTAAAACACCAAGGAATTTTAGAGCTAATGAGAATGGAAATTACCCAGTCTTATCTCCTCATATTTTACTCAAGAATACAAAATGGAGAATGGACAGAGCCAGTTTCAGAATCTAGGTCCTCTGTTTCCCAGTTCAGGGCAATATCTACCACATCACCGTGCCTATGTGAGTTGGTGGACATTGGGTAGATCAAGCTGATGGTCCCTCTGGCTGAGCCCTGGCTAGTGCAGGGTTTGCGCTACATGGCTCTACACCTTGAAGTTTCAAGGAAATAGAGTGTCCACAACCCTAACTATATCTGCTTGCTTTCATTTCTTTTATGTCACAGTGTAATATGCCCAATTTACTTCACTTTTGGAAGCCCAAAAAATGCAGTTTCAGGGGGAAAAGTATAGAGTGAATACTGATTAAAGACAAAGCAATCTCAAAAAAAATTTGCCCCCAAATTAATTGGCTGATTATGAGTTTGTTGAATAATCTTTAAATACGTTGAGTTGGGCCTGAATCAGTGCAAACAGCTTTCAGCAAAGGCAAAGAAAAATAGTTCAGTTCATCCATGAGTACATTGCAAATTCCAGTATCTATCTTAAGAACTACCTCTGCTATAGTTTGAAAAGGTCCCTTCAAAAGCAGACTTTGGAAACTTAATCCCCAATGCATCAGGCTTGGGAAATGAACCCTAATGAGAGGTGATTAGGAGAGGGGGTTTCTGTCCTCATGAATGGAGGAATGCTACTACCAGAGGAGTGGGTTCTTACCAAAGGATGACCTCGGAACGCATTCTGTGCTCTCTTGCACAGTTGTTCTCTTTCTCTCTCCCTCTTTCCTGTCCATCTTCTTCCATGGGATGATGCAGCAAGAAAGACCCTCACTAGATGCTGATCCCTTGACCTTGGACTTATCAGTCTCCAAAACTATGAGCCAGTAGATTTCTGTTCACTATTATAAATTACTTAGTCTGTGGTATTCTGTTATAGCAACACAAAACAGACAAAAATGACCTCCAAAGAGGAGATACAGGCTACACAGGTACAGATTAATTAAAGAGACAGATCATTTAAACTCCCATGTTAACACATACCCAGGTGTTCATAAAGCCTAAACACAGATGTGACTTCAGAACAAGGTCAAATACCCAGGCAACCATGGAAGTCAGAGTCTGATATTCTAGCCCATAGCCCTCTTCTTCCCACTACCTCCATCCCACACCCACACAGGCTACCTTCAGCCTTGAAACAAAGAACACTTAAAGAGGTCACTTCTTCTCTAGGTTAGCAGAGGAGTGGTATATGTTGAATGTCTAGAATTTTTTTTTTTTTTAGGAGAGAGAGAGAGAGAGAGAGAATTTTAATATTTATTTTTTGGTTTTTTGGCGGACACAACATCTTTGTTTGTATGTGGTGCTGAGGATCGAACCCGGGCCGCACGCATGCGGCCACATCTCCAGCCCTAATGTCTAGAATTTTATAAACAACAATATATTTATCATTCTGGAAAGACTATCCTTGCAACCAAACTGTGCTCATATTTGTTCTTCCATGAGTGATCTTTTCATGACTGGACCATTTCTATGAATTACTGAATGCAAATGAACCAAAGGCTAAACATCACGAGACATATACATGCAAGTTCTTGCCTACTTCTTTACCTCCTTGTTAGAAGGCAATGACAGCATATAACATCATTTTCCTATGTGCTCTACTATAAATCCTTCTGTCCTACATGGGTGGTCAGGACAACCTATTCTTAGGAAGATTTATATCAAAGAAAAAAAAAACATGAGAGAAGTTAAAAAAAAAAGGCTTAAGTTATCTGTCTTTTTAATTCAATATGTCATGGAATAATAGGAGTAGACAAACCCTAAAACTTTCCTCTGGTCCTGAGGTTTTCATTAGAAGGAGGCAAACTAGGGAAATATGAGTTTTTGCAAACATTCCATTTCCCCTGATTTTTAACATCTTACTATTAGGCAGTAAAAAAAATGTCATTTCATTTAGGAAATCAGGAAGATTAAAACATAGCAAAACCATTGTTCATATTACACTTGGCAAAATAAAATACCAATTTTTCTATTTAATAGTGATTTAACTCCTCTTAATTTCCTAATCGTAAATGTAATAATAATTTCCCTGCCAAACCCAGGGGTGCTGTATGGTTCAATTAAGATCATGAATATATAAGTAATGCAAATAAATATAAATATTTAACTTAATATATTGTTGTCAATTTTCATTGTTATTATGGAAAATAATTGGCTGTGTACTATAATCAAGAGGAAGCATGTTCGAGTGGAGAAGTATGGAATATATTTAACTCCATTAGTAGGATAAGTGTTGTTGAAGTTTTTAATAGGGGGCACTATTAATTTAACTTCAATCCAGAAAAGCTTCATGGGGGCTAGCTAATCTGGGAATGTTTGGGATTTATTTACAGAGACAAGGGTGGGGGGTGGGCTTTTCCATTGAGTAGAATTAACACGTGTTTAAAAAAAAAGAAACAGAAGTAAGCAAACTTTCAATGCAGGATGGTGAAGGACCCACCCTGCTAAGGGGAGAAATATTAGGAGAAGTACTCAATGTCAACACATTAGGTGAAGCCAATTTGTGATGGGCAATGGAGGTCAAACTGGGCATTTTTACTTGCTTTGAAAAACAAAAAGGATCCATAGACTATTCTTAAGTTGAGGGGAAAGGAGTGGCATGTAGCAAGAGGTATATCTGCTTTATCATATAGGATGTATCCCAAAAGCATACATCAAGAAACCGTGGAGATTCTGGGAAGTCTCACTTTTTTAGGATGAGAAATGTTTTGAGCAAAAGTATACAGGAATGAATTAACTTGTCAAGAGAACTAGAGAATTTCAAAAAGAGATTAGAACATACTTTAAATTGTATGAGAATTTTTTAAAAGGCCGTGAGAACTTGCACAGCTTTTTCAAGATAAGATTTCTATGCCTTATCATCATGTATAAACTAAGCTAACAAACTCTTGACATACGGCCTTCGATGTGTTTTTGCAATAAAGTTGGATCATATCTTCTACACCAGCGTGCATTACTAGTATCTTTCTTACTGGAAGATCATTTGGAGAACAATGACTAAGCAAAAAACTAAATAATCATTTTAAAAATTTTCTTTTCATCTCATTTAATCCTTTTTGTTTTGACCGATGAGAAACAGTGGGTACACCAGCCAAAGCACTGGGCTAGGAAGCAGGACACCATAGTCCCTGTCCTAGTTCTGCCACTGAGTAGCTGAGATGGAAAATCATTTCATCTCCTTGTGTCAGTTTCCATCTCCTTAAAAAATGATGTGGTTCATTCAACAAGTTAATTTCGAAGTTTTCACTTTTACATTATGGGGTTAAACAAGTTAACTTCCAGGAGTTTTTCCGGCTTTGAGATTCCCTAGTTTCATGACATTGCAGTGAATTTTTTTCCATGTGGTCTAAGACTGTCATAGATAAAAGTACTTTGAGGGAAAATTGAATCTGTCTGTAAGACTCTGGGAAACAGGATTTGTTTTTACACTTTTGTTTAAAACTGTGTTTTATGGGTGAGTTTCAACTTTATTCAGGAGATGAAAGCCATGGAATTAACTATTCTAAATAAAATTAAATACTAAATCACATTTGAATCTACGGGGAAAAATGCTAAAGGAGGAAAGAATATTTAAAATAAGGTTCATTTTATAAGTTCCAATCTCTATGAAACCTAGAATTAGAGTCTGTGTTCCAACAAGTTCTGCTTGGAGAATATATTTCCATTAAAGATATAGTGTAAATATGGATGAATGGTATATGCACACATAGGTGCACATAAATGTGCAAAATAATTCATATTCCTTTGGGGGGGGTAAGGAGGAAGAATGAGAGTATGCTCTGCATATTTTATAGAAAATACAATTGGATAGAGAACCTTTCATACTTGGAAATATGAAGCCTCCTGAACTGGCAAGTAAAGAGAGAATTGTAGTCACAAATAGATTTCATTCTACTAAAAAAAAAAAAATCAGAAGTTCGCATATTGAAGTTATTATATTTTGAGGTCAAATATCTAATTGATGGTTTGCCTTACTTTTATAGAGAATTTAATATATTTCCCAAATTTAGACTCTTAAGAATATATCTAATATTTATTGGTTCTTAGAAAATTGTTTTAGGGCTATGACCTAACCTAAGATTCTGAGTTTATTGTGGATAACAGACTGAATTAAAAGATGTAATTCTGTTGTTATTTGGTTGGTTCTTGTGGTTATTTAAGGAAAGAAACAGTATGCTAAAATGTTTGACTTAGAGCTATAGCTTGTAGGAATTAGAAGGTAAATATCTAATCAGATTTATAACTTTACTATCCTAACATTGGATGCAGTTCTAAGCTGTACTATTTAAGCTGATTGGGGGGTTTAGATTAGACTCAGAGGGAAGAGCTGTAGGCATCAATGGGAGACACAGAGCGTGGATCAGAGTGTCCCACTCCTTCAGCCAGGGCACTCTCAGGGGCCACAGGTTATATGTGCTACAAGATATGGACTATCCCAGTCCTCCCAGCATTGGAGAGGGCCTGGAGACTTCTGCCTCAAGAAACTTCCTTCACCTATGCCAATGTACTGTACAAAATGTTAGCATTTTCTTTCTGTTCCTTTTGAAAAAGATTGGGAAGTACTGGGTTAGCCTATATTTGAGAAATCAAAGGAACAACTTTAAAAGTCCATATGTGGAAGATAACTATAAAATATCAATCAAAGAAACATTTGTTCCACCTCCTTTCAAACACCAGGATGTTCTGAGTTTCTATTGATATCAGGTCCACGTGCTTTGGGGTTAGACCCCAGGTGCCCACAGACACCAAATGTCACATAGTGGGGGTCAGTTGCATCATCACTCAACAGCACAGACACAATAAACCCATCTCCCGAATGCATTTTGCAAATTCACACAGACATCAAGTTAAGCAAGACTTGACTGAATCTACCCCAAGGTACATTATGAAATAGCAGTTGGAGGAAGTCAGGAGAGATGGTGGGACTCACACTGAAATCCAGCCCTCCCATTTTACTTCAGGAGAGCCATGATCCAGAATGCATCCCTGCTTGTTCCTGGGGTCTACACACCTGATCATTTAATAATTGGAGCCCTGATAGGGACTTGTTAGAATAGCAGTCAGAAGGGCAAAGCTTTGAGTTGTTTTCTAATTATGAAGTGGTATCCCGAGAATGTAGAACACTTATTAATAATGATCACATTGCAAGAGCAAATTTTCCATTTCTCACATCAGAAAGATTTATGAATCTGTGTGGTCATGCCTTGTAACTGATGTTTCCAATGAAGGATAATCTAATTTCCCAGTGAAAATCATGCTGATGTGACCTAGAGACTTTTCTGTTTTGTCACAACAGCATTTAATTTGAGCTGAAATTAGCCAGAATTACACCATGTTCCTGGCAAACAGTATGCTCCCAAAATGTCACCATGGTAACAGTGTAATCTATCAACAATCCCCTCTTGCTATTTTTTAAGGTCTCATTCTATTAATAATTCCAAAATGGATGAAACACTTGTTTTGTATCACCAACCTGTTGCTACAAGGTATTTGCAACTGAATTTAAATAGCATATAGGGTTTAAAAAAATATATTTCCTTTTACTTAAGGAAACATTTACTTGTTCCTTAGGCCAGATCAACTTCACAGATGTAGTGAGAGCTTCCAGAGATGTTTTATATGACCAAGTGCTGAAATTCATTTTCTTTTTACTGTTTCTTTCATCACCTTCTAAGAAATTATATGTTCACTCCAAGGAGTTAGGTCTCAACTGACCATGGAAAGGTAATTTTAAAAAAATTTGCTTCTTTCAGCTAAGAGAAATCATAGAGGAAACACTGAACGTTCTCATTCTCAAAGAGGTCTTAGTTCTCACTTCAGCAAATGAAGGAGAAATGTCTTTTGATTATGTGTATGAAGCAGTTATAACTGGCCCTTGCTAAGTTTAAAGCCGTTCATTTCCTCTCTTCATCAGCTGGAGTTCCGAAATATTTGTGGAGGTAACCACGTGCACAGGGATGGATTTGAAAAATGATAATTAAATTTATTAAAATGCCTCAGGTTGATGAGGAGAAGAGAGAGAACAGTAAGAGAGGAAATGATATTTCAACACCACTGGTTCTTAGACACATGACAATCGGATTTTGAAGGAAAAAAAATCTCTTATTGGTTATCTTGAAAAATGAGTCAAAATTATGTGATACTAAACACAGTTTCTAGAGTTAAAAAAATAATGACAATAGAAGATTGGAAGTGACTTCAAAAAATTGAAGTTGGGTGAAGGACTGAGATGCTCTCATCTGAAGAAGCAGCCTGTTGTGTGAAGATCATGTGTGAACACTTTAGCTTTTGTGTCTAATAAGCTTCAGCTTGATGCTGTTAGGGATGAAAAAGATTGTTTTGTATAAAAAGATTACATTTGATAAATAAAGCTCTGGGTAGAGCTGATAAATGATGAACTTGCCAAAGATGTTAGCTTTATCTTTATGTTTTTGTCACTGTCAGTAGATTAATGACCTTGAAATCAAACATTCCATGTAAAGTCATTTATTTTTCAGTTTGACTTGAACTGCTGAACCATATTGCAATTCTGTGGTGGGATTTTTACTTATAACAACATACTTCTTGTGCTCTGTTGGCCTCATTTGAAATAATTTTTGTTTGTTTTCCTCTATGTTGTTATCTTTCTGGTTGCTTGTATCTCGTTCTATTAAGTTTATAGCAATGCGGACAGTGACCCATATTTTATTTCCTTTAGTACAATCCTTCTTCGTTACTTGATAAACAATCATTCATAACTTGTGGGAAACTTTGAAACAAACAAACAGTACTGTTTTTTGTTTAAACTCTGATAAGAGAAAGACTTTCTTTGATATAATGTCCATTTATTCAGCAACTGTTTAATAACTATGCAATGATAGGTCTTATGCATGTCAATGGGTAGACATTGTCTCTGCCCACTGAGGCAGATGTCAAACAAGTACATAGCGACATTTCCAGTGATTAATATTAAAATATTGTAATCATAATATCATAAATAGGGCCTGGGGCTAGAGAATAAGAGGATGGGGTATAATTTAGTTGGGAGAAGTAGGAAAGATCACCTTAAAATTTAATCTAATGCCTGAAGATTAGTCAAAACTTAACAAAAACAAAAAAAAAAAGAGTGGGCATGATACTAGTTGGTGAATTGGGCGTGGGGGGCAGGAGTGTGCATCATAAGGAGGTAAGTCAGATGAGGTCAGAGATGGGTGGGGGTCAGAAACAGCAGGGTCCCCCAAGTCCCATAAAGAAGTATGGGTTTTATTCTAAGGTTGATGGGACAGAACTGGAGAATCTCCAGAGTAATGTGTGATGTTATCAAAAAATCATTCTGTGTGCTCTCTGAAGAATGGGTCAGAGGAAAGCAAGAATAGACTTAGGAAACCAGTTAGAAATAATAGTCCAAGAAAGCTATTATGGTGGATTTGATTAGAGACATGACAGTGAAGTCAGAAATGGGGAAAAGTGAGATGGTTTTTGTAGATAAATCAATAGGACTTGATGAGGCGATAAATCTGGGAAGAAGGCCACTCTTAGGTGCCTTATAATGGTATGCAGCCTCTGTGATGGCCCTTAATTATCTCCACCTCCTGTAATTCACCCTCACTGTCACAGAAAGGGTTTGTGGTCAGTAGGATGTGGCAGAAGTGATGCAGGTGGTTCCCCAGATCAGGTCACTTGCTATGGGGAAAGCAGACAAGGAAGAGGCCCACAGATTGGTCCCTGAGGACTCTTGCTAACAGTTCCATTAAGAAATTGCTTCCTACCAAAATCCATGTGAGTGGCCAGCTTCTAGAAGCAATCTGCCAGCTCTCCTCAGGCTTTCAGACGGTTGGAGCCCCAGCCTGTACCTGCAGGAAAGGCCCTGTGCCCTTCATCTGCTTCTGATGAAGGGCAAACATCAGACAAACTGTGAGATAGTGCATTGCTATTTTAAGTCAATCAATTTTGTAGTAATTTGTCACATAATGATAGATAAGTAATGCACTTGCTTAAACAATTGGAGGTACTGTTTTCTAAACTTCTCAAAACTAGGGATGAAATAGGAAAATATCTACAATTAGGTTTTTCAATTTATTTGAATTAAATTTATTTTAAACTGATAAATAAAAACAAAAATTTTGCATATTAATGGGGTACCATGTGATGACATCATGTAATGTTTAAATCAGGCTAAGCACATCTATCTCCCAAAACGTTTACCATTTCTTTATGGCGAAAACATTCAAATCCCTTTGTTCCAGCCTTTTGAAACATACAGGACATGATTGCTGTCTCGAGTCACCTTCCTGTGCAAGAGCACACCATAACTAACACCTTACCCTTATAAAAGTTAGATTTGCACATGGAAAACTGCCCTTGAAAACATTCCTTGAAATATTCTAAAGTCAATGCCTCACAGAGAATAGAAGAAAGAAATATGGAGTTCAGAAACGTGATGTGAGCTGACAATATAAATTGGGGAATTATAAGCCTGTAGATGATAATTTATAAGGATAAATGCATTCACCAAGGAAGGGTGTGACCTAAGAGTGAAGAGGGCCCAGGGAACCCCAACTTCAGATATTTGTATATTTGCATTTCTTTTGCACCACTTTAGTCCATTTGACCTCTCTCTTATTCCAGCCACGGTCATGGAGGCCAGTCCTCTGTGCTCTTCAACAAACTTGGCATAGTTGAAACCAGACAAGGCTACTTGTGACCCAAACTGGGGCTTCTCTGGTGTGCTGCCTGGGACACTCTCAGGAACAATTCAGCACTCCGGCATGTGTCATCAGGAAGTGAGGAGCACTGACTGCCCATGCAATCACCATGGGAGATCAAGGTGTGAAGGCAAATGCTTCCTGTTTCCAACTCCAGGCAGACAGTTCTGAGAGGCATTTTGAGGAGTCCTCAAAAGCTCCTCCAGGACCTAGAACTAATTGCCCAAAATAGAGGCCAACTCATTATCACATTGGTTTCCCTCTTTTATTTCATTCCTCCTATTTCTCAACCCTGCTTCCTGGGATCACTGCCTAAATAAATTAATTACCTGCAAACTTTTATCTGCTTTCTGGAAAACCTAGACTAAGATGGTCTGGTAGAAAGGGACCAACTGAGCCCATTAAGAGATGTAAAAGAAGTCAACATGGTGGGAGAGAAGCAGAAAATAATTGCTCTGAATGATTAAGGGGGGGGGGGGATAGGTCATGTATTTGCATGATAAGATTAGACACAAGGGAACTTGCCCCCTGCTTTACTTCTCTGGTGTGCTGCCTGGGACACTCTCAGGAACAACTCAGCACTCCTGCATGTGACTACATCATTAATCCATATCATGTGACCTTCACAGCAGTCTTATCAGGTGGGGAAGACAGATGTTATTAATATGAAGGATCAGGTAAGGTCATTATGTTCAGAATAGCTAAGTGATGTGTCCAAGTTCATGTGTTAGGTAGGGCTCCATGTGTCCTGACACTAGATCATTTACTTCCCAAGCCATTACTTACACCATGGTGGTCCAAAATCAGCTTCACTAAGTACAGACACAGGCCATCATTTATAATCTAATCACAGGCACATGTTGGCAAGATATAGTTTTAATCCTAGAAGTATTTTGAGAAATTTTATATAATGAAATGGGATGTTTTTTTAAAAAATTAATGACTAACAATCATAGAGTATTATAAACTGGAACTATTTTTTGGCTCCAAAAAAAGACTCCTAATGAAATGACAGGAAAGCAAAAGGATACACTTCATTCTTACTGAACATTGAAGACTGAGGCCACGTCAATTTGAGATTCATTTGAGCACTCGATTTTCCTAAAATAATTCTAAGCTAAATAAATCAGAGAGAGAACTTGAAAATATGAGTTAGAGTAATCGTTGAGATTTGAGGATGCTCAAATCAATGATACCCCCTTTTCCCTGCCTAGGTTCCAGATGTGTGAAAGAGGAGCCAGATGGAAAAGAAACAGCCAACTTTAAGCAAGAACTAGATTAAAGAACATGCCTGATAAAATGCAGTCAGTGGGTTTTTGCCATTCAGTACCCCACAGTCCAGACCTAGGCCTTGTGAAAGTATATATCAGCCACACCCAGGATTGTGCACCAGACTGTTTAGTCAGGAAAGAAAAGTGAGGAAATCCCTGTATGCACAGCATTTTAATGTACTTTCCTTCCCTATTAAGAAATGTTAACTAATAGATGTTCCATACCAATCAAAGGGAGGAGGGGATAAGGAAAAGAAGTTAGCAGGGGTGAAACAAAAAGCCAGAAGTATAACTCTGTTAAATGGCATTGCTCTTTAAACTAATGACAACTGAGGGTCCCAGGCTCGTCCACATCACCTAGAGCTTTATCCTACAACGAGAATGTTGGGGTAGAAACAAATACGTGACTGGACAGAAATAAGTTACATGCAGAATCCTACAGAGCCTCTAAAGGATGCATAATTTTGGATGCACACAATGACACACACAGAAACACAGAATTGGTGAACCGGGAGCCTCCTAGGAATATATAGTTCATTTGCTACCTGGTGGCGTGGCTTCCCATCAAACCCAGCATACCAGGTGTTTCTTTTTTCATGACATTAAACATCATCAGGAGATGATACCAAAATTTTCAATCCCATGAAGCACATCAGAAAGAACCATGTTTGCAAAACTCTTCTTTCATGTAATGAATCCTGATACTCCAAAACAAACAACGATTTCATCCTACTAAACATGGGTTTCTCGGAACAAGAACTTGATTTTTTTTTTCTCCTTGACAGTAAGAAGTTCAGTCTTTTACCTGATTCTAGAAAATACAGTGTTCCTCGAAACAACACAACATAAAATTACCATTAAAAAATGACTGAAGCAAATGTAAAGGAAATAACAGAACACATAGTCAAAATAAAGAAAATCAAAGGAAAAATCCACTTTTCATTTTTCCTAAGTAATAGTAAAGCCTATATGGACTGAAAACAGTCTATCATTTTATCTATGCAACAAAACACAAAAGAAACAAACTATTTCTTCCTGTAGAACTTACATTGTTGTTACTCAAACTTCATGAGCAAAATTCAAGTCCAAAGAATACAGACTAATTAGTATCATTTTCTGAGGCTAATGACATATTCAAGTCCTCTAAATTTTTAGTAACAAAATTGAGACTGTGCTTAATAGTTTTAATTTTACTTTCAATGACTGTATAGCAAAGTACCCTGTACAGATTATGAAAGTTGATTTAGTTTAAAGATTAGAAGAAACACACACAATTGGATGCCTAAATGCAAATGAGGGAAAAGTACCAGTATAAATTTCTAAGTCAGTAAAAATTGAGAATCTGTCCCTGGGACTTTTTCCTGCCTTTAGAATCTGCCTAGCCACTAAGCAATACCCCCAGCTCTTTTTATATTTTGTGTTTGAGATAGGGTCTCCCTAAGTTGCTGAGGGCCTCATTAAGTTGCTAAAGCTGGATTTGAACTTGTGATCCTCCTCCCTTAGCCTCCCAAACAGCTGAGATTACAGGCATGTGCTACCATGTCAGGCCTTCCTTTTCAATTTTTTTTTTTTTGCTATTACATTTTTTTTATTTGTCTGCTTATTAATTTTTTAAAAAATTTTTATTCTAATTTGTTATATATGATAGCCCAATGCATTACAATTCATGTTACACATAGAGAGCACAATTTTTCATATCTCTGATTGTGGGACTTAAAAACAACATACTAAAGAGACACAGCCACATCAATGTTTATTGCTGCACAATTCACAATAGCTAAACTGTGGAACCAACCTAGATGCCCTTTATTAGATGAATGGATAAAGAAAATGTGGTATATATACACAATGGAATATTACTCAGCAATAAAAGAGAATAAAATCATGGCATTTGCAGGTAAATGGATGAAGTTGGAGAATATCATGCTAAGTGAAGTTAGCCAATCCCCAAAAAACAAATGCTGAATGTTTTCTCTGCTATAAGGTTGCTAATTCATAGTAGGGTTGGGAGGGGGAGCTTGGGAATTCTAGATGAACTCTAGACAGGGCAAAGGGGAGGGAGTGAAAGGGAGGGGGCAAGGGATATAAAAAAGATGGTGAAATAAGATGGACATTATTACCCTAAGTACATGTATGAAGAATCGAATGGTGTGAATATACTTTATATACTTACTTTTCAATTTTAACACTCAATGATAGAATGTATTTCAAGTCTGCATTGTTCATTGTCAAAAGAAAAGATTTCAAAATCTGTTAATTAACCACATTGTATTTAAACAAAAAAACTTCCCTTGCCCATGAACACCTACAGGGTTGCTTTTTGCTGTTGCTGATGGATGGGTGCTACTTTCCCTACGCCTGTCTTACTGGTAAGAAATGCCCTCCCCTGAATGCTGTTTTCTAGTGACTACCTGATAGAGACAAAGGTATGCCTTTTGGGTTTTTACAATTGCTCTCTGGTCTAACAAATAATTAGGAGTCAATATGATGGGACAGAATGTTTTACAGGAACCATGTTGGAGACTACTTGTGTAAACTGGGCACTTGTCTTTGAGTGCCGAAGCTGACTGCTTGTACCCAGTTTCAGGGCAAGCTTCTACACAGAGTGTTTGGTCACTGAGGGTCAACGGGTGGCCTACTCCTGCTCTTGCAGCTGATGTGGCCCTGGACATGTGATTACATGTGTGATGGTATTCCACATTGAGTGGACTCACAACTCCTGCTTTCTGAATAGTAGTTTATTGTGCATTTTCATCATGTAAAAAGATTCAATCTGAGCTCCAGCAGTAAGACATTTTATAACCTGTGAGGATTTCAAATCAATCAAAAACTCTACCAAACCCTACACATACTCTGAATTTGCCTCCGTTCTGAAGGAAATCTGAGAACCCTTTTAATCATAGTCCTTGACCTTAAAAAATAATCAACCCAGTCTGGAAGAAAGATGCATATGTAAATGAAGTAATGAGCAATAGAATTGCTAAATTTTGTAGATTTTGTTGATCTCATTAATTTCTTAAATTTATCAAACAGCTTTTATGTATCTGTACTAAGCAAGTCACATAATGCAATGGTTTGGATAACTTTCCCCTAGTGGCCCATGTGTTAAAGGATTAGTCACTAAACTTTGGTGCTATTAGAAAGAAGTAGAACTTTTCAGGGCTGAGGCGCTATGATGAGGTTGTGATACCTTTAATAGGTAGGGGATCGTGGAAGGCCTTACGTCCTTTTGGGGATGCCCTTGCAATGAATAGTGGAATTTAGTCTCTTCCTTTCTCTCTGTTTCACATCCCATGCATGAGCTGGATGTTTTCTATACCACATGTTCCCGCCATGATGTATTTTCCCCTCTACACACATATACACCACAAGCCTAAAAATAATGGGTCTACCCGAATGCAGACTAAATCTCCAAAACCATGAGCCAAAATAAGCCTTTTTTCATTATAAGTTCATTATCTCAGGTATTTTTCATATTTAACAGAAAGCTAACACACATGCAATATCTCATTGACTCCTCATACCGACTCTCTGAGAGAGATTTTATTATTGGCTTTATATAATGGCCATGTTACTAAATGTGATCTCTAGATTCAATGTAATATCCATCAAAATAAGAATGACATTCTTAGTAATACTGAAAAAAGCAGTCTTAAAATTCACATGGAAGAATAAAAGACCCAGAATAGCCAAAGAAACTCTGAGAGAAAAAAAATGTTGGAAGAATCACAATACCCCATTCTAAATTATACTACAGAGCCATAGTTTCAAAAACAACATGGTATCAGCATAAAAACAGACACATCAATGAGTAAAGTAGAATAAAAGACACAGAGGCAAACCCACACAGTCATCTGATCCTTGACAAAGGTGCAAAATAAAAATATGGGAGAAAAGACAGTGCTGGGAAAACTAGATATCCGTATGTAAAAAAATGAAACTAGATTCCTATCTCTCATCATGCACATACACACACACACAAAAAAAAAAAAAACCCTCAAAATGGATCAAAGACCTAGGAATTAGAACAGAAACTTTGCAACTATTGGAAGAAACCCTAGGGAGAACACTCCAACACTCCAACATATAGGTGCAGGCAACAACATCCTCATTAGGACTCTTAAAGCTCAGGAAATAAAACCAAGAATTAATTCTTATTAATTCAGTTTTCAATTCAAAAGCTTGTGCACAGCAAAGGAAAAAATAAAGAGCATGAAGATAGAGCTTATGGAATGGAAGAAAAACAAACATCCCAATCAATAAATGGATGAATGAACTAAATAGTCACTTCTCAGAAGAAGAAATGTCTAACAAATATATGAAACAAAGTTCAACATCTGTAGCAATCAGAGAAATGTAAATCAAAATACACCGAGATTTTATCTCACTTCAGTTAGAATGGTAATCATCAAGCATACAAATAATAATAAATGCCAGCAAGGTTCTGAGATGAAAGAAATACCTATACACTCTTGGTGGGATTATAAATTAGTACGAACACTGCGGAAATCAGTATGGAGTTTCCTCAAAGATTAGGTGTGGAAGCACTAAATGAGCCCGGTATACTCCTCTTCGATATTTATCCAAAAGAATTGAAGTCAGCATTCTATAGCAACACATGCATACCCATGTTTATGGCAGTGCAGTTCCTGATAGCCTAGGTGTCCCTTGACAGATAGGTGAAGAAAGTGTGGTACATGTGCATAATGGAGTTTTATTTAGCTATAAAGAAGAACAAACTTATGTCATTTACAGGAAAATGGAGGGACTTGAGATCATGTTGTGTTCAGTGAAATAAACCAGATCGAGTAAGCCAGTGGTTATATGTTCTCTCTCATGTGGGGAAGTTAAAGAGAAAAAAAGGGGGAGAAGTGCGGATCTCATGAAAATAGAAGGGAGACCAGTAGAATAGAGGAAGGGGACCATGGGTGAGGAAGGAGGGAAGAGAAAGGGGAATGGCTAAGGAATGAAATTAACCCAATTATGTTTTGTGTAGTACAAATATGTCACAATGAATCCTCAATTACACTCAATTACAATACACCAAGAAAAACAACTTAAATACATCTGCCTAATGTCAGCTACTACACATAAAGCCAAGACTAGAACACGGGTGTCTTCAGCCCTATCTGCTCATACCCTCAGCAACTGGCAGGAGAAAAGCAGGTTCTGGAGCTAAACAAAACCCACAGAGTTCATGTTCTGGATTCAAGTTCATGTTCTGGAGAAGCCAATGCCAGGCCAGAGTGTACTAAGGCACAATTCTAAGCTGTTTTGGTCAAAAGTAATAATAACTCCTGAGGAGGCAATACTGAGCCTGGTAGAGGAGATAATTGATCCCCAAAACATGTGGAAAGGAGGGAGACAGAAGCCAGGAAAGGCAGGGTATTTTCACGGAGTGTATTTTCTCAGGATCCCAGGGCTGAGGTACACACAGGCCACTAGGAACTCATACTGGACAATCACTCAATGAAACTCAAAGCAGTACTAACCCTAGTGGATGACCACTGAGGTCATGACTGTTTCTCTCCCAACAGTGCAGTAGGTGTAAAGTGTACCTGGAGTGGATAACAGGCGAAACGAGCGAGTCCTTTCCATATGTGGCTGAGCTCCTTACGATGACCAAAGTCCTCTTGGGACTTGGGGCTTTCCAAAGCCCCAGTAAGGCAGACCATCTTCACAAACTGCTCTGGAGGAAGGTGCCCGAGGGAACCCCAGGTCTGTGTGCCAGGTCCCTCTCTCTATATCATCACTGACCTGAGCCTATGGATGCTGTGTTTTACGTCACATTAGAAACCCCTAAATAGCCAAAGGACTAAATGCCTTTTAAGTCACAATCTCTTATCTCTCAACCTTCCTTTAGCAAGTCTCAGATATTTTTGTACAATTTAATTCCCATCACTCTGAGACATTCACTTATTTTATATTGCAAATTAGTAAGATCATTTAGGATAATGCTTTTTATCCACTAATCCCAGTGATGGTCCTCTGAGCATGTTCAGGGTTTAAGGAGATCTTTTCTTCTTTGCAAGGGATTATTCTTTACATCCTGTGTTTGCTTGTAGATTGTGCTTCAGAGATGCTGTGGCAGGTGGGGTTCAGTAGCTAATCCTACCTGAATGCTAGAAATACCTGTGCGAGTTCCAGCACCTGTCCGTCATCACAGATCCTTATCAATGGGTGGCACTGACAATGGAGTGCTTTCAGTAGACATGGTCAGAGAAGAGAGAAGACCCAGTTTAGAAGACAAGGAACCTGCAGGTCATTCCCAGCCTACTGGCTCAGTATTTTCCTGGGAATCAGTGGCTTACCTGTGCTCAGATTCCTCAACCTCAAAGTCAGATGACAATAACAATTGACATATTTCAGTTTGTAAGTCTTTTCCTGACCTAGAAAATTGAAGTGATTTGTCCAAGGTGAAGAGTTCCTTAACACCCAGGCAGGGAAGGGGTCTCAGGACTCCTGTCTTGCAGCACAGTGCTCTATTGACAACACTGTCACCATGATGCTACCGCCAGACCTAGTTAGAGGAAAAAATTTGAAATAGTTTTAGCTTGCTTTGGCTGAATATTCAACTCAACATTTTATGAAATTACAGATCAATGTTTCTTTTAAAGGCAACTGTTTTTTAAAAAAAAAGTATAAATAATCTGCTTCAGGGTTGCAAGAAAGCTTTGTAAACTTGAACTTCATCCTTGTTTAGAAGCTGACTCAGACTGGATTTTACTCACACTCCTATTGCAGCTCAAAAGGAAAATGGTTCCTGAGTTAGCCTCTTAACACTTACACTTCACACTGGCCCGTGGGTCCAGGAATTACAGATATTCATTCAGTTCTGAAGTATAAAACAATACTCCAAATATAGGAAAGCATCCATCAGAGTTTGTGCAGCCATTGTTCGATACTGGCTCCCAGTAAACCACACCTCTTCATATGCATGCTCTCCCATGGTCCCATCCCATGCTGACTCAGAGCTGGCCTATTTGGTTTGCTTTTGGCAACAGAACTCTGGCAAATGGGAGCCATGCAGAGGCTTTAAAAATGCCTCTGAATTGGCATTTGCCTTTTCTCATGAAGAAGTCTAGGCTAGCATGCTGGAGACACAGGACTCAACAAACCAGCACCAACTTCCTGACTTGTAAGAGAGGCAAATGGGACCAGTCAGCTCCCATCCAACTCACCAAATGACCTTAAACCCTAGTCGGTTTCTTGACAAGAAAAGACAAGCCATTTCAGCTGAGCCCTGTCCAAACTGCTCAAACATGGAGTACTTTTTACCTTAAGGGGCCAGTTTCAAAGTCTTTTGTTATATAACTTAAGATTGCTTACAGCTGACTCAGAGTTCTACAAGCAGTTAGAGCACCTTTAATGCCTTAACACAATGAATTCGTTGCTTGTGAAATCTCAGTCCATTGTTAAGTTGATGGTGGTGGAAGGAATCTCTATTCCACGTAGCCATTCAGGGATGCAGGCTCCTTTCTTGGTGTAATTTAGGTCTATGAAGTCCTACCCATTTCTGTGGCAGATGGGAAACAGAACGAATCATAGAATATATGTCTAGGGCAGGTCTGAAATAGGCATGAAATTTCCACTTTCATCCTGCCAGTTGGGATATGGTAAAGGAGATTGGAAAATGCTGTTCATCTGTGTGCCCTGAAAAAAAGAGAATGCATGTTAGTAGGACTGGATGCTCAATGGCTAAGGCAGAAATGTCTTATTTCACTGTATGTGTTCCCTGTGTCCAGCACAATGCCCTGCCTGTAGCAAACACTAAGTGAATGAAATAGTTGATGAAACTAAAGCATCATTTAAGATAAGGCCTGAGAACCATGCATGGAAGACATTTGTCTCATCTTGTAAATTTTTGAAGCACTAATTTTATGACAAAGCCCTTGCCAATTCAAAAGCCAAGGCAAGAAATAGAGGTCAATGTTTATTGTGGCTGGCTTCCTAATACTGAAGGGATGACATAATAGCTTTGTTTTATCCTGAAATCTGTAAGGATACCAAATTCAAAAGGACAAATTGGAAGTATTTTTAAAGCTAAATCTCTGAACCCTCAGTCTTCTTGCATATGTGTGTGTATACATACGTGTGTGTACATATTTGACAATAACACACTATTTAAAGAAGTTACCGGTAACCAGTAACATATGCACTTTTATATGAAATATCTTATAAGTAACATAGTTTCATTAATGTAGTGATATAAATTCCACAGCAAGTGGTATGGTATGTAAGCACCGTGAATTGAAAAGTCAAAGTCTTGGGTTGTAGTCTTTTTCTTATTATTAATCATTTAAATCTGGAGGTGGTATATTTCTCTTAGTTCCCTATCAGCTATGAAATCCTTTAATTCTCTATCATAGTGCATATATTATAGGTATCCATTTTTCTCTACAAACTCATTAAATCAAATAAATATAAATCAAGCCTGCTTAAGCTAACTTCAAAAATTATTTCTTTTTTGATTAATTTTACCTGAGAAAGGAGAGTGTGAGTAAATAGACTTAAGGTAGAGTCTCTAAACACCAAGAATCCAGGTGGGGAAGGTTCTAGGGACTCCAGGCAGCACATGGTGGACAACTGGGGCAGCTACTCCACCATGAGATAGGATTCCAGGGGACACTGGAAGCCTTCCTTTGCTCCCTAATAGCATCTTCACAGTGAGCCACTTATGATACATTCATATTTTTCAAGGTGTGGTCTCTCCAAGCATCCCATTGTGAATGCACACAAGAGGGCTTGAGTTAATCAATTATCATCGCTTTGGGTGATGGAGCACTGTTAGATTATCAAGTCCATTAGTAGGAGCTTCAGAGAAAGGAATGTGTTAGGAAGAGGGAGAAGACAAGGTATGTTATGGTAGTGTGCATTGCAGGTCACAGGTGTGATGGGCCTCCAGGGAGCAGGAAGAAAACCCTAGGCAACAAAGCAAAAGTACCAGGAACCCTGTGCTCCTGACTGCTCCCTGCACAGAAAGCAGAACACTAAGGACCAGGGAGCGAGTAGGAGGAGCCCATATATGAGACGCTCTTGGGCAAGTGGGAAGCCGGAAAAAAAGATAATGCTGCTGGCTGGGAGTAAGATGTATGTGGCGCAGAGATGAGAAAGGACACAGAGAGTGAGACGAAGGGAGTGGAGGTGGCTGGACTTATTCACCCATGCACTTGTCCTGCATGCAGATGGTACACCTTTCCCGCCAATATTGCCCTTTGTTGTGGTTTGGATCTGAATTGTCCCCCAAAAGTTCCTGTGTTAATGCAGGAGATGAGATGATTAGATTATGAGAATCACAACCTAATCCATGGATTAATATATTTGATTGATTAATGATTCAAGTGGATTACTGGCTAGTAACTGTAGGCAGGTGGCGTGTGACTGGAGGAAGTGGGTCACTGGGTGTGTCTTGGGGATGACATATTTTGTCCCTGGCTCTTCCTACTCTCCCTGTGCTTCCTGGTTTCCATGAGCTGAGTAGATTTCTTCTATCAGCCCCTTGTGCCATGATATTCCACCTCATCTTGGGCCCATAGCAGTGGAGTAAGCCCACCATGGACTGAACCTCTCAAACCCATGAGCCCAAATAAACTTTTCCTCTGGAAGTTGTTCTGGTCACGTAGTTTGGTCACAGCAACAGAAAGCTGAACTGCTTGAGAGAGTCCTTGTTCAACTTACTGCTAGACCATACCTATCACATTAACTTGTCAATTCAACGGAGCAAAAGTCACCCAGTTAATTCAAGGAAAAGAATTGTTTGCATCATGGTTATGTGGTTTGCATAAAGGTTTTACCTTTGATTGTTCACTTTGAAGTTGGTGGAAACAGTGATGATCCACTTCTGAAAACATTTGATGTTTGGAACTGTTTGGATGGTAGTGGCATTACTCCCTCATCTCCTCACTGTTCAGTGCGCTTTTCAAAAGAACTCTACAGAACAGATTAATGGGACGTTGTACTTCCGTAATTCTCCGGTTACTCTAACAGGATCGGGGTAAATTTAAAGAGAAAAAATGCAAACCAGCTTGAGGCAGCATTGCCCAATTTGATCAAAACTAAATGCAACCACCATGGGTTCGAGTTTGGTGGTCCAAAACATTGGAATGTTTCAAAGACATCTAAAATGCAATGCCAGTGTTGTTTTATTTGGTTTGGGGTTTTCTATCCCTTTATGTTAAACAGGAGTTTGGGGAAATTTGCACAAAAGACTCCCTGTCTATTTTCATGGATACCTACATACTAAGTAGCCAGTATTACTGATAAATGAAAACATCAAACAGGCCGTGAACAAAGTCTTCACTCACCTACCTCATGAACTTAGAGGAAGCTGAGGATGAATCACATCTGATCTTTATTTAGCATCCTACCGAACAACAGCCATTCTCTCAGGAACTCTGAGCCTCAGAACTGCACATAAAACAGACATTCACCTGCTGTGTGTCCCGTATGATACTAGTGATGAGTCGTTTTTGCATCAAGATCACTCTCTTTGAGTCTGGACCAGGGGTTGAATTTAACACCATGCAGATCTTCTTAAGGAAGATAAAGGAATTACATGCTGCCTTTGAACCCTGGAGAGATATTACACTATAATCCAGGACGAGGGGATTTTCAGTTCAGAATCCAGATCTGCAAATTATACCTTCGCAATTCACCAAAACATATTCTTCTAATAAACTATTTTTAAATGTTTTGTTTGTTTAGCACATATAGCAAAATACAGTCTTGTCAGTCAAGACAGACTTCAAACTGCCTGGTCCTGTTAGAAACGTTTCATTAATAACATGTGTTTACCATCGAAAGGAGCAGGCTTCGTGTGCTAAGATTTTGTTTGTCAGTCATTCATTGGAACCCCACTGTTAATAGCATACAATGGTTTGTGGTTATGCCACAATTTAACCCAGGTTTAAAAATACAAACTAGAGCCCTGGTGGTCTAAAGGAACAAGAGTGAGTGAAGGCATTGGCTCAACCTACTTTGTGGGCTGGTGGCTTGGAATGCTTTACAAACTAATCAAATTTATTGACTATGATCCTGAGGAGGGGGGAAAATCCCATGCCGGGGTGTGCATCCTGGGTTGACTGCAGTTTGGTGAGGTTCTGAATGTCTAAAGGGAGAAACAAGGCAACTATTTGGCATTCCTTTCCCCAAAGACAAATTAGAAACAGATATCACAGAATATGAGGGGTTTTTTTTCCAGCAGCCTAATAAGAAAAAGAGGTTTTCCTCTATAGTTTTAATTCTACTGTATGTTAAAGATAAGTAAACAGAATTAATATTGCACCAGGCAGAATAGGCAGTGAAAATTCTATTGATTCAGTAGTTTGAGCAGCAAGAGTTCTGAGTGCAAGAGATAAAAGAGAACTGGTTTTACATGTAATATCAGCTTCCATTGATAGAGCTGTGTGAAGGGTATTTGCCATCAAACACTGCTAGCTACGTATGCATTTATTGTGTGTATATATATATATATATATAATTCAAGGGGAAATTTTACATTTTGCACAGATTTGTGTATAAAATGTTGAGTAAGAATACAAGAAAGCAAAGCATCTACAATAATGGGTAGAAAGTACTTTTGTGTTTAATTAAGCACCTCAGTTGTGCAGAAACACAGTGAACCACAAAGAGTAGTTGCTATAGAATGTGTTTATGAAATCTCATAGTCATGGAAATAACACCGTGATCCTAAACATTTGTGAAATCGTATATCACATGTGCTTAAAACCAATTTTCCAGTTGCTAGCAATTTATGCTTTAAAAATATTTATATTTCAAAATAAAACAGATCATATTTGGAGAAAATTTAACCCATAAGAATATTGTTTAGGCTGCCAGGAAATTATCTCCTTACACATTCCTAGAGGGAGATTTGACCTTTAAAACTTTTTAATGATTTGATCACTTTTTATATCAGAAAACAGAACATTTCTAGAGAGGAGAATTTAGTATTAATTGAGTCATTTTCCAAGTTCTGAGTAATTGGACATGTAGCATCATAAGAGACAATATCTGTTAAACTCATATCTTACATTTCAAAAGTTAAAGTTGACATTCACTTAAACCATTATAAATTACACATATATAAAATGGTAGGAATAAAGGCCTTAAGAAGAATGGAACCATTCTACCTTTGAGGGGATTGTGAATTCCCAAAATACACACTTATTAGTTCCTAAATAAATTCTTGAAAGTAGGACAGAAAAATATTTTATTCTATTATTTTATATGATTCTCAGATATAATTTTTCTAATATTTCCCATGATATTTTTGTTGTTGTAATGGGACATTGCCTATAACCATTTTTCTCTAATTTACTACAATGGAAATATAAAAAAGGTACAAATAGTGTTAGATAACTGGACCCTTCCCCAGGAAAGACAGTAGGCCGTGCACACCTGGATGATGAACTTGAAGGTCACTGGATGTATCAAGCAGCTGAATGATCTTTTATATCCAGGCTGAAGGAAAACCTTCTAGAAACGTTGCCCTCTGCTTCAACCCTCACCAGACCACAATACAGTTAGCTTTAATCCTAACTTCTAGCTCTTCTAACTGGTCTACTATAAAAGAGCATTTTGAGGTTGTAAAATGTTTAATAATATGACAAGAATTTATTTTGTGTTATGAGGAATATAATCATTTCACCAAATCACTCTAGAGCCAAGATTTTAAAATATGCCTTATATACCAGATTTCACATAGTAAATTGCATTTTTTCAGAGGAATGTGTTCTTCATTCATGTTATTAATCAGAGAGCTGTGTTTTTTCCAACACAGATCTTATGCTGGATTTAATTCTAGCATTGAATTCTATATGTTAAAATAATACCGTCTCATATCCTGACTTTTAAAAAATAAAAATATCACAATTATAGGATCATACAACTCCAGGGTCCTAGGAGATTCTTACAGGCAAATTTACAATTTAAAATATTAAACTTAATTGACATCTTCCCTGTGTTATTGGAAACTGGAAACTGATTTTTCAATTTATTATTTTCAGAAGAAAATAGTTTGAAGAAGTCTGTGGCTAGTGTCAACTTTTCAGGAAAAACTACAGTGTCTTGACTTTTCTAACCATCTTTACTAAGCTTTTTTCATGGTTCAAATATTCACATGGGAATTCTTTGGTGGTAATACAATTTTTAAAAGGTTACTCCTGTTATTCCTATGACACTCTGGGGGTAACTTGATTTCCCAACATAATGAATAGGAAGAGGAAAAAGAAAAGTGGCTTCAAGAAGCTTGACAGGCAGCTCTACAGTGCTGGGAATCCCAGCCCTTCTTCCATTCATGGCCACGTCACTCCCTTTAACTAGTCTAGTATCATTCTTGCCTTAAAGCTGTGTCTAAGTATAATTAAAGTATATGTGCATCAAACTGCAATATTAAAGAATAAAAGGCCAACCCACAAAGTAGTAAAAGATAATGTGTGTGTATTCAAATAGGATTATATATATATGTGTGTGTGTGTGTGTGTGTGTGTGTGTGTGTATATCAAAGGACTGTTATCTACAGCATATAAAGAACTCCAAAGCATCAATAAGACAAATGCAGACAACTCATAGAGAAAAAGGGTAAAAGGGCTGAATAGTGGCTTTATAAAGGATGGTATCCACCTGGTCAAGAAACATATTTCTGTATTCTCAAATTCATTAGTCATCAAGGAAATGCAAATTAAATCATAATATAATATCACTCCAGTCCAATCAAAACAATGAAGACAAAAATTTTCTAACTGTTGGCAAAGATATAAAGCAACTCAACTCCTACACACCTGGTAAAGTGTGAATGGGTACAACCACCTTGGAAAACTTTTTGACAGTATTGATTAATTCTTTCTAGTATGCATATGTATATATTCAACAAAAACACTTGTTTGCCCCAAGACTTAACAAGAATATGCATCATTGTATTGTGTGCATAGCTCCAAACCAACTGGTTACTGTGCAGATGTCTGTCAGAGGTAGAGCATAGAAATAAATTGTGGCATATTTATTCAATGGAATTTTTATACTGCAGCAAGAATGAATGGCCTACAAGTAGATGCAATGATAGTGTAAGTCTTACCAACAAAGCATTTAGGGAAAGATGTCGGACACAAAAAAGTATCTACTGTATAATTCCATTCATAAAAATTCTAAAAAGAGACAGAACTAAGTGGTGCTGTTAGAAATCATAATAGCAATTAATTTTGCGACTAAAAAGGAGCATGGGAGGGTTTCCAGTGTGTGTGGGTTTTGCTGTATAAGTGCTATAGGTCTCTTCAGCTTGAAAAATACATCAAGGTATATACAATACACACAACACATATAATATATATGTTTATATGTACATCATGTGTGAATATGTGCATATATACACATATATGTATATACATAATACATATATATATATATAATTTTTATATCAACTAATTTTTAAATACCTTATCTCTTCAGTTCACAGTGCTTAGGAAAACAATTATGATATATCTTCTACATATCAAAGTAATAATCATGAAAGATGAGTTTAATCACTGACAAAATGAAACACATGGACTTCTGTTTCATTCCTTCTCTATCTAGCTTGCCTCCTTCCTTCCTTTAATTATTTAATCAGTGACTTTAAGCATACTTTGTGTAATTTGGAGAAATGACATTGTACTTGCCCCTTGATCTAGGTTAGTGTGATTAAGCTCTCTTAAGCTACACTGGCTGCTTCTAAAGCCAGGGAAGAAATGACATTTAATCCTTGTGGTGGAGGATAGTACAGAGAAGCAGCAGAACTGGAGGATAAATATTTCTGTGTCCACTCCTTGATCAGGAGACAAGAATAAAACTCATATCCTGTAAAAAGTCCCTCACGTATTAACACAGGAATCTACCAAATTAATTATTTTATAATGGACCTACTCAATCTGCAAAAAGATAAGCAAGAAATCACTGAGAGACAAGCATGAAGATAAAGAAGAAGTAATCTACTTCTTTTCAAGTGTTAATACAGCCATTGCAGCAAAACCAATTGTCACTGAATCTGACAGCAATTCCACAGGAACCCAAACAGCTGAGTCCAGGAAATCTCAGTTGCCTTTCAGGGAAAGGCAGTTGTATGTTCTTAATCCCCAGAAGCACAAGACACAATGAGAGGCAGATAAGAGTTGGTTTGACCTGATTAGAAATTTCCCACTACCTTTAAGTCTTTATTCACAAATTCCTCTTACTTGGCTCTTTTCAGTCACTAACCAGGGACCTGTTTCTACATCTAAAAGGCAAAATAGTAGTGATTCTCATTTAAAGAGTTATTTTCAAAAGAGTACTTTAAATCTAGAAGTTGAAAACTGGAAAAATAAGAAGTATCTCTGAAGTTTCTTCTCATTCACAGACTGCACAACTATTTCGAGATTTCCACCAAATCCTCTTCTACAATTTTCCTAGGCTGTTGTAATAAAATAGATGACACATATATGAAAATAAACAAATCGCCAAATTATAGAGGCTTGACCCGATATTTTTAAAAATTTTTTAGGCGCTGATAGACTTTTATTTTATTCATTTGTTTATATGTAGTGCAAAGAATCGAACCCAGTGCCTCACACAAGCTAGGCAAGTGCTCTACCACTGAGCCCCAATACAACCCCAGCCTTAGTAATTGATTTTCTATTTATTTAACATATTGGTGTTTCTCCTAAAGATAGCACATGATTTTCTTCCACATAGTGATTCAGAGATCCAGTTTCCTCCCGCCAACAGTATCCACCATGATAGGAGCTCATTTCTACTCTCTGAGAAAAAGAAAAAGGAAATATTGTGGAAAACGTACTTACTACTTCAAAAGTCATCCCTGAAATGAACCATACAACTGTTGTCCATTCTGAGAACAAGTCATAGGGCTGCCCCACGATGAAAAGAGAGGAGTTTGGGATATAACCCTTCTCAGCTAAGAATTCACCTCAAAGCACTAATGCCCCATTATAGAAGAGTAAATGTGGCCATCTGTGCTACAACCATCTCCACCCAACATCAGTGATGAAAGTTAGCATTAGACACTGTGATGGTCAGCTCAGGCTTGATATTTCAGGTACACATGGACAGCCAAGGGCATTAGGCAAAGGGAAATGTTAAAAGAGAGAGTTGAGGCTGATTGTGATTTTTTTTCCTTCTACTTCAGATTAAGTAAAATATTCTTAGTAACACATGTATTAATCTGAATCCAATATGTATTTATAGATTATCTTTTAAATGCTGGACACCAGTCATCCCTGAAGTGCATGGAAGAGTAAACAAAACAGACAAAGTTCCTGCCACCACAAAGCATGCATAGTAAGGTAGAAGTCAAAAAATATGCTAATAGATATGGAGTGTTGTGTTGAAGTTAATGCTACGAAGAAAATTAAGGCCAGTGAAGGAATTGTGAGCAACAAAAGTCATAGTTTCAGAGGGGAGGTCAGGAAAGTCGTTTCTAGGGAGGAGAGTTAGAAACTGATTATAGAGTACAAAGGGAAAAAGCAAGATCCTCTGGTAAAAGCAAATTTGATCTTTCCAAGAACAGCAGAGTAGCTGATTCCATTTCAACCGCGGAGCATAGGCCATTTCTTCCAGTACTGCTCAGGAAAGAAGCCTGGGAAGAGTAAAGAGAATGGGCTTTGGTGTACAAAGACATGTTTCAAAGATGGAGTCCACAATTCACAGTTATATTTGGCAAATCATTAACATATCTGACCTCTAACTTTTTTATTAGCAAAATGATACCTACTTCACTGAATTGCTATAAAGTTTATGTGAGATAATGCACACAAGTTACTGCTATAATATAATATGTTGCAAACATTCAATAAATATGAATTATTTCTTCTTTTACACATAGTGCAAGGGTAGTGAGTGGGAGAAAACTCCTTTCTCTCTTTCCATTCTTCCTCATCATGCTGAACACATGCCTTGTCTTCTATGAGCTTACAAAATTATTTTCCCATCTCAGAGAATCTGCCTTCTTCACAATGATGAAGATGACAATAATAAGAGAGTACTTAACCATTTCAAAAAAAAGATAGCACTTGCTGGGCATGATAGTACATGCCTATAATCCCAATGGCTTGGGAGGCTGAGGCAGGAGGATTGCGAGTTCTAAGCCAGCCTCCGCAACTTAGCAGGGCCCTAAGTAACTTAGCGAGACCCTGTCTCTAAATAAAATTTTTAAAAAAGGACTGGGAAGTGGCTCAGTGGTTAAGCACCCTTGAGTTCAATGCCTGGTCCCCTGCCCCCAAATAAAAAGAAGAGAGAAAAGATAACATAATATCAAAGACATTGATAGTTGCCCAACTATATGCAGGCTCTTTCTTTGTAACTCATCTGTGTTTATACATTTAACGATTTGGTTGGACAAAGCCAGAGGTTTGTGGTTAAACTTGAAGATCTAGAGCTTGAAAGTTAAACTTCTGAGTTAGCCACCTCTCCATCTTCTTCTACGTGTGCTCATTATTCATTCATCTAATTTAAGCTCTCATCTAATTTAAACTCTGGGGCAGGTTGTCAGCATTTGGGGAGGTATGGGGAAAAGTGAGCTCTGTGAAGTTCTTTTTCGTCTCAGACTAATCTTTACATTGGCCTCATGACTTGAGCATGGCCAAGAAGTTTCTGCATTCCTTGGCACCTTGAGTTGGTCTGATTCAGTACAAATACAGACATGAAAGCCCTCTAGGCTTCCACTCAAATAGGCTTATATTAGTCCACAAACTAGAGTCTGAATTACTTTTTGTGCATTACTTTAAATGAAATTTTGAGTACACATGTCCTCTCTTTCAGGATGCATCCACTATCATAGCTTATACTGTACTAAATTTGACTTCTGACTTAGTTTGGTTTTTTGTGGTGGTGGTGGTGGTGCTGGGGATTGAACCCCAGAGCCTTGTGCACCAGAGGCAAGCACTCTATCAACTAAGCAATATCCCCAGTCCCTAACTTAGTCTTTTAACAGCACGATCTTCAAGGCATTTCTTCCTCTCTTGTAAGTCCTCAGATTTCTAAGGCCCAACTCAGTACTATCTATCTTCCAGGAAGTACCCAGAAACTCAAGGGTACACCACAAATTATTAAACATTTAACTATTTTATGTGTACCCATAGTCCCCTACAGCCTGGAGGTGCAAATCTCTTCCCAGTGGCAGTAGTTTTCTCATACAGGTAGCATTTTGAGACATGCTTATTAAGTTCTTTTGACAAGATTTGGTAATTACTCATTCCTCTTACTTGCTTAGAGTTAAATCATTTCTTCCTTTTTCCACGGACCAACTTTTCGTACATCCAGGTCTCTTTATCTCAGACACTAAGTAATGCTCTGGTGACACTTCTTGAGAACAAACATTATCTAAGAATGTCATCATCATGGGGACTTTTGGATTATGAAAAATTGAAAGAATACCAGAACTTTCCTGGCCTCTGGAACAGCAAGAGTCCCTTCTCAAAAGACAAAAGTGAAGTTGTTTCCTAGAGAACAGATCACGTTTCAGTAGCCTGCAAAGCCCTGCCCAGCTGCCTTCCTCTCTCTGCCCTGACAACTCCCCTTGAGCTCTGCCCCTTCTCTCGACATCTTGCTTCAAGTAAATCCATGCAAAGATGTTTTCAGGAACATCTGCACTCTCTCATGCGGGAAGACAAGCAGGGCGGACATCCTGCAGAAGGAAATACCAGTAAACATTAAAACACCAGGAAGGTCTTTGGTTGGGGTATCTACAGACACTGCTCAGGACTAAATGAAATGCAGATATGGTCCCCTCCAGGTAGCAGGCTACCGAAACTCTGTAAATGCTGCAGAAAACTTCTCTACAACTTTTTACATCTCAAGATGCCAACTTCTGGTGTGTTGGGGCAGGGCCTAGATTTCATGGTGCAAGTAAAAAATAAACATTTGCACCAACTTTTCTTTCCAAAAACACCGTCGAATCCTTCATGAATCTTGGGCTGTTGTACAGTTGACTAAGAAAGCACTATGCTTTAAATGCTTATTAAGCATTTAGTAAATATCTGATGAAAATTGATGAATTTTAGAGTTAGAAAGTTACCTTCGAGCATATTGAGCCTAGGCACAAAGTGCCCTTTTATAAAGCGAGAAAATTGAAAAACCAAAATAACTTAAGGGCCATCCACCAGAAGCTTAGTTATGATACTTAAATTCCTACAAAATACTTATGCTGGGGGAACATATGGAACAGCTCAAAAGGAAATCAAACTATAATCTCTTGATCCTTAGCTTAACTGATTGTATTAAATTAGTACACTACTTCAGTGTTTTTTAGGCAAGGACTTGAGTTTTATTGAACATCTTCACACCAAATGCAGAAATAATTAATATTAAAAGCTCCATGTGTTTTCTGAGCTTCTTTAACATTTGTGAAGACTATAAAGAGTCAAATAAATGTTAAGCCAAAATTGTTGCAAAATATCACAGACTAAAAAGAGGAAAATAAAAAAAAAATCATAGCCATACAACAGAGATGAACACAGTTAATATTCTGAGTACATATTCAGTTAATAGTCTGTTTTTTTCTTATTTTATCATTGTTTTACATTGTCTTCTTTCTCTGAATTTTTGAAGAAAGTAACTTTTTATGCCCTTTATTTCACTCACTTGTTTCATCTTCAGCAATGCCCTACCTGCCATAGATGTCCTTGGATGATCCCTGCCTCCTGACATCCATCTTAGTCTCTTCCCTCATAGTATCAGGATTGGTCTATGTGATCAATGGCATTTGACAGAAATGGCAGATGTCACTTCTAAGATTAGATTAGCAATGTCTGTGGCTTCCGTATTGATTCTCTCCCTCTTTGTTCACTCTGAGGAAGCAAGGTGTCATGCTGTGAGAATCCATACGACAGGGACCACATGGGGAGAAACCAAGGCCTCCAACCAGCAGCCAGAAGGTCTTCCAATAACCACATTGGAAAGCCTGGAAATGGCTTTCCCAGCCCCAGACAAACTTTTGGAAGACAACAACCCCAGGCCAACAGCTTAAAGAAAATCTCATTAGGCTCCTGGAGCCAGAACAACTAGATAAACCACTCCCAGATTCCCAATCTGAAAAATTGGGCAAGATAATGTGCGTTTGCTGTTTCAAGCTAATGTTTTGGTGTGATTAATTATGGCAGCCAAGGAAAAACTAAAGGACTCACATTTTGAAAGATTCTTCAAGAAAACCAGGTTTCATGGTTGAATAATAGGCTGTTTATAGATATATTATGATTTATTTTACTACCTCAATGGATTTTTTTCAGGTGATGTCAATATTTTGCTCCTTTAATTGTTGGGGGATACATCACTGTGTGCATTTTTACATCTATGATTTGTTTTTAAACTTTCCATCGTAAAATTATTAAATAAAGTATCAATATTGTCAGTGTTCTTGACATTTATTGACATTTCCCCCAAATTTATTGTGCAAATAATGAGTAAGCTCAGAAAGTTAAATTTTATTGATCATAAAAGACTGATCTATGTCAAAATTGAATTGAGTCTGTTTATAGTGCCAATCGTTCTTGGTGCATAGTGCTCTGTATTTGATTGCCTTTTATTTCAAATGCAATAAAATAAGTAAGTCTTCCTATCCACTTGCTTATTGGTTATAATTCAGCCTGCCCCTCTACATCTGTTCTCTTCCTGATTTTTCTCATCTCAGGGAATAGCACCAACATCCTCCCAGTTCACCTAGACAGAAGCCTGGGAGGCACCTTAGCCCCCCGCTGTATCTCACACCTACAAATACTCTGCCCCTTTTCCTCAACCTCCCTCCCCTTTCCAGCCTCATGGTTACTGCCTTACTGCAAATCTTGGTCAACTCTCCACACACTGCCCTCTCCGGATTATTTTTTAAATCTTCTTTCACCCATGGCTTTATTTTGCCCTAATGGATTTGTTCTTGAAAGACCTTATGATAATTTGATTCTATTTTTTTATAATCACTTACTATTTTTTTCTTTTTAAAATTTGTTCCTTTTAGTATACATGACAGTGGAGTGATTTTAAAACATTATACAACATGGACTCTAACTTCCCATTCTTGTGATTGTACATGATGTGAAATTACACTGTGTATTCATATATGAACATAGAAGAGTTATGTCTGAGTCATTCCACTGTCTTTCATATTCCTGTCCCCCCTCCTTTCCCTTCATTCCCCTTTATCTAATCCGATCAACTTCTACTCCCTCCTTTATTGTGCATTAGCATCCACATATCAGGAAGAACATTCAGCTTTTCGATTTGGGGTATTGGCTTATTTCACTTAGCATGATAGTCTTCAGGTCCATCTATCTGCCAGCAAATGCCATAGTTTCATTCTTCTCAATGGATGAGTAATATTCCATTGTGTGTATGTACCACATTTTCTTTATTTTTCTGTTGAAGGGCACCTAGGTTGGTTTCATATCTTAGCTATTGTGAATTGAGCTGCTATAAACATCGATGTGGCCACATCTATAGTATGCTATAATCACTTACTATTATCATCAATTTTTATGACTTCTTTACTGAGCATTATACTGTTAATATTTTGTGTACCAAAGACATTTTTATTAAAAAAAAATGTCTGGATAAATTATACCTGTTGACTGTGAAGTCATGGACTTTGATAACCATGTCCATGAACCATCCAAGATGATTTGGTGATTGGGAATGTCAATCTCAGTGATGTCAAGACAGAATCTTCCCTGAGGGAGAAGACTCATTCCATTCTTTCTTCTACCTCTCCCAGAGGTTTTGGATCCCCAGGGAACTCCTCACCTCCCAGGCAGATTTCACACAAGCACAGGCAGCAACAAAACATACACAGTAAGAAAAGTAGCATATTAAAGATAACGCCCCACTTTGCCATGTATTTTCAGAGTTGCATGCTTTGCAACATTTTGGTGCTCAGAGGAAGAAAGATGACACATACTGTAAATAATAAAGTTTATTCTTTGTTATTATAAAATTTTTCTTGGAGAGAAAATAAATACTGTCTTAAATTTGACTTTGCTTATCTGTTAGAATTCTCAAGTTATCTATTTCATTGGCTGAAGCTTTCAGAGAACTGAATGTAGATCAAGTGCAGGCGTAAATGTATTTTACAGATATTTATTGGAATGCAGCATATTTAATATAGTGACTGTAGCTGATCAGTTTACAATAAAATTAAGTGTATTTTTAAGTGATGCCTTCTCCAGAGGTAAAGACGAATAGTTTGTTTAGGTTTTATGGGCACAAAGATAATTGTCACAGTTCAAATGATGAGACTTCTGTGCCGAGGTTTTTTTCTATTTAATCTAACATGACTCTCATTTCAGGAGACATTTGAAGAGCATATTAGAATACAATTCCCATTTTGTTTGCTTGTTGTTATCTAAACCATCATTTTTCACTTTCAGTTAAAGATAGAACAGAACATTCTTCTGGACAGCCCCCCTGCATTCCTAACATAGTTCCATAAAGGGCGCTTGATAGGCGATTTTTTGTTAATATTTTATTAAAAATATTATTTATCATCATAGCTACTTCTTGGGTCACAATGTCAAAGCCTTTACATACATTTTCTTATTTCATCTTCCTTCCAAGGCCACAGGGTGTTTTATTATCGCCTTCTCCCTGATGAAGAGATTGAAGCTTGTCATTTCAGCAAGCTGACCAAAGTTACTAAGGAAGAGGCCGTAATGGGCTGGTTTTCATAGCAAGATCCCGGCTCCTTCTGTTCTTCTCTGTGACTCCTTGCTCAGTCATCCCATATCAGATTGACTTGTGACCTTGATTCTTCTAAGATAGCTTCTCAGACTTTGAACAAGTCTCTGTACATCAGGGCCCTGATTTATGAGGAAACACCCCTCCAGAGCATTAAGTTGGATTGGGTTAGTTCTAATTGCTTCCTGCTCACAGGAGAGGCCTCTTTGTTCTGTGCTCTAGTGTCTTCTAAACCAGTTTCTATTTTTAGTGCCCTTCAGGGGTATACAACACTGCTTCTCCCAGGGGACTAAATTCTCAGGGCCTAATCCTCCAGGGGTATCAGTTTTTGCCAGGATCGATTCATCGAAACTTTTCTGACGCCTAAGTGAAAACTTCAGGAATAACCTCCTGTTCCTCAAAAGTGTGCCTCCTCCCCAACAAACACCTTTTCCAAGCTTTTTTAGGGGTATGTGTCTAGCCATAAGTGTCAAATAAAAGTGTCCTTGAAACTAAATTACATTCTAACATGATTTTCCATTCCTTAAAGTGGTGACAAGTATAATCTATACTCACTCATCCTTCTTCTTCTTTCTCTTTCTCCTCCTACCCCAATTCCCAACTCAATGTATTTTCTTATCTACTTCTGGAGCATTTTGGTGTCTAAAGAGAGGAAAATGGTAGCTATTCCAAATACTATAGTTCTTTGTTAATAATGTTTTCTCTCCTTGCAGGAAATTGAGTGCTCTCTCAAATTCTACTTTGAATTATCTGGTAGAACTTCTATATACATTTTCAGACCATTTGTTTTGTTGGCTAAATTTCTCCCCAAAGAAATAAGTGCATATCAGCTATAAGTTTGATCTGGGCACGGTGGAACAAGCCTGGAATCCCAGGGATTTAGGAGGCTAGATAGGAGGTTCATGAGTTCAAAGCCAGCCTCAGCAACTTAGTGAGCCCTAAGAAATTCAGCAAGATTTAGCCTCTAAATAAAATACTTTTTAAAAGGGCTGGGGCTGTGGCTCAGTGATTAAGCACCCCTCAGTGGTTCAATCCCCAGTATCAAAAGCAGCAAAAATAACAACAACAACAACAACAAAACTATAGGTTTAAAATAATAATGTTAACAAGTGGAAATTTGATTAACAGTAGTTAACAGAGCATTTTTTTTTTTTTTACAAATTATTAGTCATTTAACTGCCTAACAACTTCTGTGGAAGGAAAACAACTCCTATTAAATATTTTCATGAGCTAGATATTATGTTGGTGTTTTACATGTAGACTCTTGCTTAATTTTCATCACAGCCTTTCCAGGTACATATTATCTCCATTTAATAAATGATGAAATTGAGGGCTGGGGATGTGGCTCAAGCGGTAGCTCGCTCGCCTGGCATGTGTGCGGCCCGGGTTCGATCCTCAGCACCACATACAAACAAAGATGTTGTGTCTGCCAAATAAATAAATAAATAAATACATATTAAAATTTTCTCTCTCTCCCTCTCTCTCCCTCTCTCTTTAAAATAAATAAATAAATAATGAAATTGAGAGTCAGAGATGTTAAGTATAGGAAAGAGCATGGGGAAGTACTGGGGAATGAAATTTGCCAAATTAGGCCATGTCCATGTAGAAATATACCACAATAAGTTCCACTTATATATAAAATAATAATGCAATAATTAAAATAATAATAATAATAATGATAGAAGGGATATTAGTAAAGTAGAGGAAGTAGATAAGGGGGAGAGAAAAGGGGTGGAAAAGAGAAAGTTGTAGGGAAGAAGATTGAACAAATTATATTATGTGCTTATATGAATATGGCATAATGAATCCCACTTTTATGTCTAATTATAATTCACCAATTTTGGCGGGTACCAGAGACTCAGGGGCACTTGACCACTAAGCCACAACCCCAGCCCTATTTTGTATTTTATTGAGAGACAGGGTGTCACTGAATTGCTTAGCATCTTGCTTTTGGTGAGGTTGGCTTTGAACTCATGATCCTCCTGCCTCAGCCTTCCGAGCTGCTGGGATTACAGGCGTGCACAAACATGCCTGGCTCATAATTCACCAATCTGAAAAAAAGATGTTACATATCTCGTCTAGTATCACACATTCTTAAGATTCCAACTAAGAGTGTAGAGATTGAAAAATCCAGGAGCGGCCCTTGACATTCCAACCTGCTAACATGGCTAACATGGCCCCCAAGTCATTCCAAGGGACAAATCAAAGCCATGGGTGTCTCAGCCAGGTCTCATTCTACTAGCAACAATTTTCATGGAGCAGAATGAGCATAGAAGCTGACATGTTTTTATCCGCATCACCACTACATCTCTAAATTCTCTTCTTTAAAGATTCTTCCTAACTTGCTCAATAATGCATAAACAAACAAATTTCTTTCTCTTTTTCTTACAGATATTCGAAGGAAGGGAAAGAACTGGGGCAGAAATGAGACCTTTTGTCTCCAGAGATATGAAGAGTTTTCAGTTTACTCCAAAAACTTTTTTTAAGCCCACGGTTGGTAACCGTACCAAGTTAGTGCATACTTCACTGGTCAGGTTATATGTCTAATAACTACCTTGATTTGTAATTTGATAGGATCAGGTTTTCCTTGAAGAGATTTTAGCCCTTCTAGATGACCTGAAAGGTAACTCATAATTCTTTGCTGTTTTCTGGAATAAGGATGAGATAGTAACATGACTTGTCCCAGGACACCCTGCAAATGATCTAGCATACATAAATTTGCAGCTTTCTGTAGTAAAGGAAAGTTCCATTTTACACACTTAAGATGATAATGAGGTGAATGAAAGAGATAAATGATACTAGGTGGACCAAATCTTAAAACTTCTCAATTAGTATCCTTTAAAGACAAATTTGTATAAACAATGCATAACTGATTCTATTTTTCCAGGTGATAAGTTCATAATACACTTATCATGTATATATGTGTACATTTATATATGAATCTCTTTGTTAAATATGACTGCCTTTATGATAATAAGAAAGTAGTCTCATAATGCAAGGTATAACAGTAAAATAAAAATTAGTGAGTGTTTGAGATATGGATCTGAATCACCTTATAAATATAAATGCAAACCCCAGTTTCTAGTAGAGTTTGAAATTCAGTCTATGAAATTTCATAAAGGACCTAAATTTAGATATAAGATCTCAAATATTAGAATTCCTATGTAAATGTTTTCTTTAGGTTAACAGCTATTTTGTGGTAATAGTTTTTAGTACATCATTAACTAGAATATGTAGTTTTGCATCTAACTAAATTTTTCACACAAATCTTACAACAGGTTCTCAAGATGTGTTCAACTGTGTCTCCTAAGATTCAGTGGAAAATGGGACTGTTATTTACAACTTAATAAATAACCCACTGATGTGAAGTGTTTTAAGTACAGCAATGTGCTAATTTAAACAAAGTAATGAAAATATATAACTGTCTAGTTGTTTTTACTTCTTTCAAGATTCAGATTTTCCTTGACTGCCTGTCTGATTTAACTTACAAATAAAAACAAAAAGGAAAGAAAAAAACATATGAAAAATGGGAACCTTAGATACTTCAAAGTTAACTTAGATCAAAATCAAATGAAGTCCACTGATGAAGCAACAAGACTGGATGCAAAGTGTGTCATATCTATACTGGCACATAGTAGCTTGGTGTATGGCTTGTACCAAAGTCTTAAGCTTGGATTTGTCAGGTATCTAAGCACTGGGAGTTCTTACGGAAAAGAATGATTTGCTTAGTTTCTTCAGGAGATCACACAAGCACAGGCTCATCCACATAACCTGGTAACTAATCTCATTATTGGTAACAAAATATTGGAAATGTGGGTGGCTTCTTGCCTCTTGCAGCCTGTTTTATTGTAATGGATGACAAATGTACACATTCTACACAGTTCATCTTGCTCAATTATAGAAACTTCATCTTTTAATATGAATCATACTCCCTTGGAATATCAGCATGCTAGGAACATGGAAACTAGTTTCTATATTTTTTCTGGCTCTGCTTGATGAACCCTTTGAAGTGAGGCGACTTTTCTGGATGTTTGCAAAATCCAATCTGGTTTTTGAATCTTTCCTTCTTCTTCATAATTGGGGGCTAATGTTGAGTTACAAAGAAAAAAAATGCAGAATCGCCAACATGCAAAAAAGTAGTGTGGTCTGTTAGTCGAATGATCGAATGGGCGTTCTTGAACGTTCTGCTTCACTGAAGCCCTCTTTCACCACACGTTACCAGTAAAGGCACGATGCTTTCTCCTTGAAATGGCCCATGCTGTTTCATTTGAAACGGTGTGTGCTGCTGCTGGGTGTTTTGTGGTTCTGTCTCAACAAAGTTACTCAGAACTCACATTCAGCAGGTATCAGCCAATGGACCCTTTGGTATCGGAGCAGGAAATAAATCACATTCTCCAGAAACACCCATCTGTTTTGAATGGTCCCATAGATAGATGGCTGTCTGTTACAGGGAATATTTAATATAAGGGGGGGAAAGCTAGTCCAAACAGTTTACACTCTTTAAGTCTAAGCGGCAAGAGATATTCCAGTAAATGCTTAAAAGTGCATTAACAGGAGAGGCCAGAAACATCCCTCTGATTAAAAAAAAAAAAAAAAAAAAAAAAAAAAAAAAAACTCCATAATCTCTATGACTTTGGTGACCTCTAGCGATCAAAACGGAAAACAAACGCGATAAGTATGTAATTTTTTTGTAATTTTCTATTCCATCTTTAAATAAAACAACAGTAACTAGCTTATAAATATATCAATGTATCTATATATCTCAATATATTCTCAAGATAAATATTTAGTAATAGAAAGAAGAGAACAATCTTGCTTAAAATTGTACTCTTTTAGTTTTATTTCTACACATTTGCACACAGGATTCCACAACACCAAAAGTAGGTCATTTCCACAGTAGGATCATACGAGACATAATATCTTTCAAGTTGTAGTGTTTTAACAGTATATTGTGAATAACTTTCTATGTTATTGTATATTCTTCTACCAAATTATTTTTACCCACTACCTAATATTACATCATAACTTATTTACATCTTTATTATTGATTATTTAGGTTGTTCTATTCCTGTCATATTAAATCTTTGCACACTTCCAGCATTATGGCTTTGAAGTAAAGTCTTAGAAATGAGATTTCTGCACAACGTTATACATGTATCAAAACATCACAAGGTACCTTATTTATTAAAATGTACAACTCTGTATTTTTAAGTATCAGTTAAAAATAAATTTAATAAAACAGAAACAAAAATATATCCTCTGTATTAGATAATAAGTGGGAACCATCTCTATAACTAAAAAAAGAGAAAGAAATAAAATTTCTGGTTCAAAAATATGGAAAATGCAATGATTTCCAACACATGCTATTAAATTGCCAGGTAATGCTAAAGTAGAAATGATTGCCTAGATACCATTTCAGCATCTCCCAGGGAAGCACATGGCAAGCAGGAAAAGCTTTGGCAGCCCATACACAGCTCTCCTTGAAGGGCCTGGGGCTAAAGAGGTTACCAAGAATAATAAAAAATGCTATAATATGCAAGCTGCATAATAACCACTGTAGTTAATTGAAGCGTAAGCCACTTGCAAAAAAGAAATAATTGAAGAGTTATCAAATTCCAAGGAACTTGATTTTGTAAATACATACAACATATGGTTCCCACATCAGCAACAGCCCCTCATTGTACATAAAGCCTCCATTCACTAGCTATCAGCCGAGAGTTGCATATGGAGAGTGTTTGCCGAAGGCTTAGTTATTTTTCTATGGTTTTTGCGTTCACTGATTAATGCACAGTTCCCCTTTTCTCATCTTAATTGCATAAATAACACCTGGCAAAGTTTGCAATAGAGGGATGAGAGGGAGAAGAGAACTACTGGGCATCTGCTTTTGCAATTGTCAAAGTAAAGCTAGCTCATTCTGAAATGCTTTGTGTGTATAAACTGGACTTCCTGGCTCTATTGTTTTATGAGTTTACACTGCAGGTGACGTAATATATTTAACACCTTCCCTTTCTCCTCTGTATATGTATCAGACTAGGGTGGCTGGGTAGTTTTTAAGAAGCATATTCATGTTCTCTTTTTTTCTTAATAACAGATACAGAAAGTAATGATCAATTTCAGGTGCTTTAAACCGAGGGTGGATAGCAAGGGCAAGTGAGTGGGAGGGGCTAAGAAGATGGAAAGCCATTTATACAGACCATGTCTCAGGTAGGAGAGTCATTTGGTGAAGTTCAAGGATGTGGCCAAAAGTCAAGATGACTTGCCCTTGCTGTCCAGCCACACTCTTAGGGTACTGCGGACCCCCCCAACAGCTACAAATAGCCTCTCCCTGGCTACTCTCCCAAGATTTAACAAAAGCAGGAACATGAACTTCACATAGAGAAAGACTACCCAGCTTGTTAGTCTTCTCCCAAAAGCAAGAAGAAGATCTGAATACCATGAAATATCCATGCCTAGATGAGAAGATTCAGGCTGAACCTGAGCCTTACACTGCCAGCCACAACCTCACCTGTGAGACTCTGATTGTATGTCTCCTTCTCTGCGATGACCAGTGTCTTCTATTGCATTTATATTGGTTAGGGACGGAGGGTGGCAAGCAAAATAAATCAATGCTGGCTATTAGAAGACAAAATCAAAATAAAGAAATAAACGAAAGAATAGCTCAGGGGTTCCAGATGATACAAAAGGTTCATCTTTCCAGAGCCTTAGAAAAACCAACTCAAGCCACATTCTGTGTTAAAACCCCCTTTTCAAAATGCCCTGTGGGATGCACATAGGTATCTACTTCGACCCTACTCACTCAAGGGAAACTTCACATAGAGCCAGGGTTTTTTTTTTTGTTTGTTTGTTTTTTCTATTTCACAGTATGTATTATCAGAGGGGGACATTTATTCATGCTTTAAAGTTCTCCCCAGCTAAGTGATTACATCAACTAGGTGTCTCACTGCCCATCTATGTCTTCTTAGAGAATATCTTTTAGCTTATTGCTGGATTCTAGTGTTTTTCTTTTTTACTAGACATGACATTTTGCAGAATCCTTAAAACGAATCTAGAAATATTAGACAGAAAACCCCCTCAAATTCCGTAGGAGCTACTGAAGTATTATGTTTCTGAAATCTTTCTTTCTTTCCTATGACATAATGTTGTCAACTCTTTAAACCTGTGCCTTGCATCTGTTTCACCCTGTATTAAAGACAGTCTATTAGATACAGTACTTTATGACTCATTTATCAAATCAGAGATAAGGCCAGCAACGTAGAAATTAACTGGGTATTTGAAAAATCTCTTCTATCATTTCTTATTCTGAGACCCTTGACCTATAAGAAACAATATAAAAATTTTCAAGTAATTATTTTCTATTTCCTTGCTATATCCAGGATCTGGGGACAATGCCCAAATCAAAAGGGTGCTGCCTTCTGTTTTGTCACCCTCTTTGAGGATGACAAGTCACTGAAGACTAATACCGTCCCCTGACATAACTTAGGGCTGAAGGATAAGTGAGTCTCTTCTACCTAGAGAGATTGGAGGGAAGGAAAGAAAACAGCAGGATTTTCCAGGAAGAGACCAGTGAGGTTCACATGTCACCTAGGGGAGAGTGTGGCAGAACTTCAGAGCACACTAAGGACAGTGCTAAACATCACCACTCGATTAGCCAGGCACAAAGGGGCCCCTTTAGTCATTTGAAACCAAATTATCTGCAGTGGCTTCAGCGAGGGCGGTCACCACAGTCTTTCCTTGTGTCATGGAGACTTGCAAAGTGGCTTATCTTGGTCCTTGGCCAGTTCAACTTGGCCTCAGCCTCTGTTTCATTCCATTCATGGGTCCCTAATTGAACACATCAGGGCCTGTCCCTGTGAAACTTTTTTTGGATACAAGTATCCCCAACCCACTTCAAAACAGTTTCCTGGAAAAAGAAAATTTGTTGGAAGGGTAGGCTACCACCCAGATTCCAGGCATCAGAAAGGGTGGGAACCTGGCAGTTTCATGAAGCTCGGAAGATTTTTATTGATATCCACCTGAAAAAATTCCATTTATAGAGGTTAGCTTCTGATTTACAGCTCCCTGTTTTGTTCCAGGAAACAGATGGGCTCAAATTGTACCTGGTATTCTAGCATGCACCCATCAGCAATAGTCAAAATTAATGATCACATAATATATGACCACTGAGGGGGAAGGAAGTACAAGAAAATGGGTAGATTCTGGGTAAAAGATCTTTTAGAAGACCACTGGAGACTATTAAAAACCTGGTATTTAATTGACACACTATAGCCTAGGTCACCCCCTTGTTTCCAGTTCCTGAGACAAGGAAGAGAGAACTTCTGGACCTGTTCATTCAGCCTGGAGACACTGCATACCTGGGTTTCCCCTGACTCCTGTCAATTAGAATACAGTGAATGCTTCTATTCACTCTATGTATAGGTGGGTGGGTGACTGCCACATCACCACCTCCAGTCTAGATTACTCTTTTGAGTGCCAAAGTCAGTCATCCATCTTCCTCCTTTATCTCTTCATTAATGTGCTTCAGAGAGATTAAAATTCAACAAGTCCAAAATAAAATTCATGATTTTCCTTCAGAAACTCGGTTTGCTTCCAGAATTTCTCATCTCTATAATCAGGACCACTATTTACTTAGTAAAAAAAAAAAGAAAAAATTAGAGGATGCAAACTTTAGATTCCCTATGTTGGTCAGCTTTCTGTTACTGTGACAAAATACCTGAGATAAGCAACTTTAAGGATGAACCGTTTCTTTAGGCCTATGGTTTCCAGATTTCAATGCCCAATTCCTTGGCCCTCTTGCCTTTGTGCCTGTGGTGGCATTATGACAGGCAACATTATGTTGACAGGTACATTATGACAGGCAACCTATGGCAGAAGAGGCTGCTCATCTCATAGAAGCCAGAACGCACAGAGAGAAAAAGAAGGAATCAGGGCCCTGATGTCCCTTTCAAGGCCATGCCTACAATGATCTAACGTCCTCCCAGTAGGCTGCATCTCTCAAAGGTCCCTACTGCCTCCCCATAATAACTTGGGATAGCTGTCAAGTCTTTAACACATGGCTTTTGAGTGACATTTAAGATCCAAATCACAACACTACCTCTCTCGTCCCTCTTATCCACTTAAATACAAGATGATCCAATATTAAGTGCTAAAGTTGTTCAATCAGTTCAACTGACTCTGCAAAGTCATATTGGATTTACTCCCATTTCAACTTCTACAGACTTCTTTCTGTTCTTGTCCCCAATCTCTCTTCTCCAACCTGTAGACAGCCTGGCTCTGCCCAGCTGCATGGCTGTCAGTGGCTCACCGGTTGTGATGACTTTTCCCACTTCTCATTCTTTGATCCATAGCCATAGTGAGCCAATATCACTCCTCTAAGCAGCATGTACCTGCCTGAGGATCCCGAGAGAGGCATCTATCATTCAAAGCCTCTTTGAGCACCCCTGTACACAGCAGCGTCCTCATTCCAGTATTTGACCTATCCCTGCTGCTCTGAACAATGCTAACCGACTTTTTGTCACGTGATCTCATTCAGCAGAAGGGAGTGCAGCTTACAAAGAATAAACCTGGGCTTGGATGACGAATGGCCTGGGTTCAAATCCTGGATGTACCACATGCTGTGGGAATGGTCCCTACCACATAGAATGATGAGGAGGGATAATGTGTATCCCATAAGAAGTACTGAGGACAATGCCTGACATGTGGTTAATACTCAATGACATTTTTTTTAATTATATGTTTGTCAGCAGCAAAAGTAACAGAGCCCACAGAGTAACAATGTGGTGAGCATTCCCTGCATTATAATCTAAAACTAAATGTATTACAATCTCTGGGCTCAGCAGAGTTTCAGGGTCTGGAGAGGCTCATTTGTATTTGTTGCCACCAGTTTCTGCCTTCTGACCCCAAAGCTGCAGTCAAGAAAGTGGAAGTAGGAAGGACATTGGGATCTATAGTCCTAGAATTTAATGAAACATCACCAATTGCTTTGGGTCAGTTTTTAAAGCAACTGGCAGCCTGTGCCGCAGTCTGGCTGGGCACAAAATCACGAGCCACTCACAGCCTTGTAGATTCAAACAGCAATTCTTTATTCCCGAACTCACACCGGCACTCTACACACATTCTGGGGAAATCCACGTTCTCCGCCCAATTCACGTTCTGGGCGAAATCCCAAATACTCTCTGAATCCCTCGAGAACTCAATGGGAACTCAAGGAGCGGGCGCGCCTGAGGCAGCAGGATACGCCCTATTCCCAGCAGGGTACACCTTAAACCTGGAACCGCCCTAAACCCAGATTGTCCTAAACCGGGAACACCCTAAACCCGATCCGCCCTAAACCCGGATCCGCCCTGGTCCTTGAGCAAGGTCACCTTACATGCAATGTCACTGCAAATGACCTGGGTCATGCCATGCCTCATTCTTACTTAGCAATGGCCCTCAGCAAGCCTGGCATTAAAAAATTACAGTAGATGGGGTAGAGAGAGAAGATGAGAGGGGAGGGGAGGGGGGATAGTAGAGGACAGGAAAGGTAGCATAATACAACAGTTACTAATATGGCATTATGTAAAAATGTGGATGTGTAACTGATGTGATTCTGCAATCTGTATTTGGGGTAAAAATGGGAGTTCATAATCCACTTGAATCTAATGTATGAAATATGATATGTCAAGAGCTTTGTAATGTTTTGAACAACCAATAAAAGTCAATTAAAAATTAAAAAATAAATAAATAAAACTCCCACCAGAGACCTAAAAGCAGTTGATATACCCAATCATGTTTTGGAACTTCTAAAATCATGAGCCAAAATAAACCTTTTTTTTTCATAAGTTAAAAGAAAAACTGGAAATAGAAAAATGGAAAAAAAAATGACCCTTAACTATTTGCTGATTGATCATTGGAAACATAATATAACTACTCCTCTTTGGCATATTGACGAAAAAGGCAGGAATATCATCAGGAAAATTCCATCCCTTGCATCATAGAGAAGTCATAGGGAGGTTGCAGAGTGACATGGGGGACATTTCTCCTTTCCCTAGGGAGATTTCTCTTTATTTGTCTCCGGTAGGAACTGAGTAGATTGTGAACAGAAGGACTTTTAGGGAGTGGGGCCAGGGGCTGGGGGGATAAACCACCAGAGAGCATTTGGTGAGTAACTGGAGCAGCACATCAGCTTAGGGACCAGAGCCCCAGCCTCAAGGTTACTCTCCTCAAGGACACTTGCTGAGTGTTGGAATGGCACAGTAGGCTGGGAGGCGAAGTTGGAAAAACAGCAAATCCTACTAGAGGGGAGGGACCTGCAGTATATCATGATGGATCTCTTCCCCACGACATCTCCTTTGAAGCTGCATGGTGGGGGGGGGGGGCAAAAAAGAGAAGCTGGATGACCTACATGTGGGGCAAAAATCATTAGCCACTCAGAGACATAGAAAAGTCTGGCAAGTAGTCAAGATTTTTAAAAGTAGAAGCTGGTAGTTGTACAACACTGTGAATACATGTAGTGTTGTTGATCTGTACACCTAAAAATTGTCAGAATGGTAATTTTCATTATACACATTTTGTCATAATGAAAACATGAGAATAAAATAAAAAGCTGAATTATAGGTATCTAGATATTGGAATCAAAGACATTAAAATAGCTATAATGTATATGTTCAAAAAGGAGAGTAAAAGGTATCTAGGACAAATACGAAGAATTTCAAGTCTTAATTGGAACCTATAAAGTTCAATCTTCAATATCAAAAACCTCATGATATAACTTTAATAGCAGCTTAGACATAGTGGATAAGATTACTGGAGATCATTAAGAAGTACCCAAACTAAAAAACTATATGTAACAGTTTTAAAAGTTCTAAAATGTGTATAATTGAAGTCCCAAAAGGCGGAAAAAGACCTTACTTGAAAATATTTGAAAGGATAATGGTAAAAAATTTTTTGATGAACATATCAACCTACAAATTTAAGAGACTCAACAAATCCCAAAGAAAATTATCAGCAGACACATCATAATCATGCTCCTGAAAATTTGAAACAAAAAGAGAAATATTAAAGACAACCAAAGGACAAGAACACACCTGGTCTTCCATGGAGGAACCAAAAGACTGAGTTATGTTTCAATCCAAATTGTGGAAGCCAGAAAATAAAGCACCAATGTCTCGTACCTAATGAAAAAAACTGAAAACCTAGAAATCTATACCTACTTAGGATATCCTTCAAAAATTCAAGAAAAGTAAATCTATATATTTAAAATGATAACATACTAGGTATAGCTTGTCTTATTCTAGGAATGGGTGGTTGTTTCAGAATTCAAAAGTAAATTTATGAAATTCATTCAAGTAAATAAATAAAAGAGAAAATCACATAACAGTTGCAATAGCTTCAGAAAAAAAGCATTTGATAAAAGTTAATCTTTCATGAAAAAATGCTAAGATTAGAACTTCCTTGTTTGATAAAAGTCATCTACTAGCATCACTTTATGTGGGAGGCCGCCATAACATGTGACCAGCATCTTCCTTTCCTGATTGGTGAGGCTCTGTCAGTCACTTCCCATGATCTGGCCACATCAAAGTGGCCAGACAGTGGCCCTGACCCTGAAAGTCATAAAAATGTTGCCAAATGTGTCTTCATGCATGGGCGTGCCTTCCTACAGCCCCAGGGGTTGAGTTACCTTACCTGTCCTTATAACCCGGCCCCTCTTGATCTTTATTGGATAGAAATTTCTAAAGAATGAGAGTTCCCCAAATAAAAGACCACTCCCGAACATGACATTCATCGCTCCCCCATTTGGAGGGCTTGAGGCCGAGGGCAGAGGAGCCCTCCTGGGGCTTGAATTAAAGGTAAATTGTGTGTCTGTGTTTTATTTGATGCCTTAGGAAATTCACTCCAGCGACCCTACTTTAGCTGCCCACGCTGGTCGGGGGCAGCAACTTTATTAAACATTTTACTGGCGGTCCTAGTGTTACGGAGCTGGGGCCTTCTAAGAAACTGAGGCAGCGTGAAGATCTCCTTTCAAACCCCAATTCTTGAGATCAAGTCAGAAAGATTTCAGACAAGTCACTCAGAGTAACAGGAATGAGTTAATTGAAAGGATAGGAAAAGGGAAAGGGGACACTCTCAAGGGAGAGAATGAGTCCTCTCAGAGAGGAAAGGGACAATGTGCCTCTCCTGCATTCCAGTTTTATTGGGGATCCCAGAGAAGTTTCCAGAGAGTCCCACCCAGGTCCACCTCTTGGCTTTTGGTTAACAGTAGGATGACATCAGATTTTCAAATCCCCACTGTAATGACAACTCTAGGCCCATGCTGATTGGTTCTAATATAAGGATATATATATCCTTATATCCCAGAGTCACAGGATCTGGTCACAAAAGTCTCCTGGGTTCCTCACATCAACATTATATCGAGCCTGCATTTCTCCTGCAGTAAATAGGAGGTTCGCTGAGGAATGTCACATATTCTTTCCATTTAAGCCAAGCAGGGCTGCAGGTAAATTCCTTCTTGGAAAAAGAAACAAAACATGTGGGGTCAGCACAGTGGGCACATTTGATAGAACTATTCTCTTCACCTCATGTTCCCACCATCCTCATCTATCTGTTCTCTTAACACTAGGTAATGCAAAGTAGGCAACTACATGTGTATGTATAGGTGTGTGTGAGTGTGTGTGTGTGTGTGTGTGTTACATGATGTAAACTGGAAATATTGCAGATTGATAAGATTATGTATAGTGAACATACCAAAAAATCCATTAAAATTATTAGGATTAATAAGAGAATTTTAACAAGGTTGCTAGAAACAAAATTAAAATGAAAAATCATCATATTTCTTTCTATATACCTTTAACAAACATTTGAAAATTTAATGTTAAGCTCTTACAACAGCATAAGTTTAACAAAAACTGAGCAAGACTTCTATTCAAATAATTATTAAGCAATGATGAGAAAACTTAAAGAGGATCAAAATAAAAGGAGAAAGTTACTATTTATAGATTGGAAAATTAATATTGTTTATGATTTCAATTCTTCCCCCAAAGATTTAATGATTTAATGCAATTCTCTAATAGATTCCTTTGGTGGAAATTGGCAAACTGACTTCTGAAGTTAATATGTGAAAGGACATCTTTGCCCCCTCCAAATAAAATATGTAAAATAAATAAGGCTATATCAAAAAAGAAAAGCAAAAGAAGGAGTCTGACTCTACAGTAAGGTATGAAATCCAAACAATCCCATATGGGCACAAGAGCAGAGAAACAGAGCAGAACAAGAGTCAAGAAGACCCACCTGTTACAGGTCACCTGCTTTGCAACCATTAGCAATTCAGTGGGGAAAACAAAGGGTCTTAAGTTAGCTTGATAAACACAGGAATATAAAAGAAAGCCGAAAAAGCAACCCGAGTGAGTTTCTCAGGCCTTATATTAAGGAGGGAAAATGCCAGACACAAAGGGTTCATCCTGTACCCTTCAATTCCCATGAGGTTCAAAAAGAAGCAATGGTGTTAACAGAGGCAAGGGTTAAATGGCAAAGAGCAAGAGAGAAGTTGCTGGGAGTACTAGAAATGTTCTGTTTTCTGATCTGAGTGATTGTATGTTGCTGAAGTTTCAGTCCTTGTCCCCAAGGCCAATCCGATAACAAGGACACAGTTTTGAGAAAAAGGAAAAAAAAAAAAAAGGTTTATTGCTTTGCTAGCAAAGGAGAAACACAGGGGACTCCTGTCCTAAAGGATCTGATTCTTCCCATCAAGGGGAACCGGAGGCTTTTAAAGAGATGATTTAAAGGCTACATTCAACTCTGTTGAAGTTGTAATTCACTTGTTAATTTGGAAGATAGATAGTCATTTCTGAGCTCAACTTGTACCACCCCCAAAGTCTGAATTACTTCATTCCTATGGTGGGTGTGTACTCAAGAACAGATAAATTTGCCTAAAATGGGGAAGAAAAGTAATTGTGTTTCACCTAAGATTAGGGCCAGGGAGAGATTAGGGAGGAGAAACCAGAGAGGAAGAGAAAGAAACATGTCCATTTTAAAAATAAGTTGCATGGAGGAGCAGCAAAGACTGTATTCAAAGCATAAAGTCGACCACTGTTACATTTCCCCACTGAAGAATTCTACATTCCATTTCTATGGAAAAATGGGAGAGGGCATCTCCAAACTGCTTCCTGCTGAAAGGGGGCAAAGTTGGGGGAAGTGACTGTTGAGAGCCACAGCCGAAGGGGCCCCAGCAAACTTCCAGCTGCCAGCAAACTTCCGGCTGCCAGCTGATGATTGGCTCACAGCGGCCCCAGCAAACTTCTAGCTGCCAACTGATTGGCTCCTCTGCAGTGATGCTCATTGGGCTGTTTCCCCGCCCTTTCAGACCACTGGGCTGCTCATTGGGGGACTTTTTTGGGGGCTCCGCCCATGCGACCCAGCCAATTGGCCTCAAGAGCAGGAGGAGTGGGGGAGGTTGAGAGGCTTGTGGGAAGCCGGTGGTGGCAGTTGGGATCTGAGGGGATTCCTGAAGAGCTGTGTGGTGCGGTGTGTGTGTTCTAAAACTAAAGTTCGTTTCTTTTGACAAGTGGCTCCTGAATTGTGCCCAGCCAGACTGCGGCAAGTGATCCAAAGTCCTTGTTCTCTATCAGGTGGAGCAATGGATAGTTAAGGGCATTCAGCATCAGAGCAGTTCAGAGGTCCACTGTGACTGATGGCAGGTGATTGGACAAAGGATACACGGTCAGGGATTATGCTTAACCAACAGTAAATAAGAGAGCAAAGCATTACTTTCTTGTGAACAATTAGCACAAAAGCAATTAGTATTTCAGTTAGTGTCTGAAAACCATGAGGACAGTAACTCTTAATCTTATCAGCTAAAAATAGGGATCAAGTTTATCAATGCAGGAGGTTAGGAAGCTGTGTAGATCCATGAGATCAGACTCAAATTAACTCTGGCCAAATTTGCAACTCTGAAGTCCTCTGAAATCATTATTATTAAGTACTCTCACACAAGAATTCTTCCTTTATAGCCTCCAGCTTTTGGTAGGGCTGAGACAAGTGTACCTCTAAGTTACATTAAGAAAATCATTGTTTTTCCTTTTAAATGTTCATGTAGGACTGTGCTTTTAAGTTGTACTCTCCTGCCAGGTGTTTAAGACCAAGTTGGTCAAAACTGACCTTGTTCCTATCTATTTTTAAGGGTCAACTGAGGGCTAGAATTGTGGCTCAGTGGTAGAGCCCTCGCCTTGCATGTGTGAGGCCCTAGGTTCAATCCTCAGCACCCCATAAAAAATAAATAAATAAATAAAGGTATTGTGTCCAACTACAACTAAAAAATAAAATATGTAAAAAAAAAAGAATCAACTGAGATTCCTCAGAGATCACTATTGCAAACATGTGTGAAGCCTCTCGGCTCCTTTAGCTTTCCTCTACCAGTGGTGCCATCTTCTAGGATGGATCAAGGTCCTGCTGACCACACATGGTTTCTCTTGGAAGCATCCATTTCCAATGAACCTCCTCTTTGCAGAGTGTGCACTGATTGGCTTCCTGTTCTCTAGAGTCCTCTCCATCTCCCTGATCAGCAGATGGGGTGATTCATCAGAGTTGCAGAGCCCAGAGAGTCATCTGTCGTTCTCTGAGTCCTGGCTGACCTTAGAGGGTAAGGGCCAAAATGTTGGCTACTTTTTCCTTGGCCCTTTTACTTCCTTGACTTTGGTCTCCAAATTTTTGGTTTTAAAAGTCCAACAGGCCAGGTTCACCAGTTTTAAAGAGAGAATAACAGGTAATAACTTCAATATCTATAATTTTACAGTTACCACTTTCATTTAATTGGGGTTACTATTAGTACTGGAAGTATACTCCAGTTTTAGTACTGGAATTATATATTAGGTCCTGTAGGTGATGGCTTATTATTTCAAATTAACCCATGTTGTTTTTTGATTGTTTGTTTGTTGTTTGAAGCAGTACCTCTGCAAAACAATAATAGGCAACAGTTATAAAGTTTACAAGGAAAATACAAAATGAAATTAATAGAGCAAAAACATATTCAGTTTGTGTAATAGCTATGAGCCAAGAAGAATGATTTTTATAATCTTGAACCTTTACTTAGTTATATATTACATCCCCTGTTTGAGATCACAGTAATCTTTACAACAAAAATCAATCTTTTGAACACAACTTTAACGTGCTGAAGTTTAGCCTATTTTGGAACCATTCTAACATGGAGAGCCTTATCTCATGTAAGGTGAGGCTTTTCACAAATAACACAATACAACATTATATCCGAAACATGAACTGAAGAAAGGCTAAGAGAGCTTTTAACTTTCTTTTTGTGGAAAAAGTGGCAGAATGCTTCCATGTTTTACAATGTCACCTTTATACAGATCAGCTCTCATTATCTTCCAAAAATGCATTTAAATTCCAATTCCAGTGTGAATAGTAATACAAAATTTTACAAGGTATTTTAACCAGCTATGAAACATCAAATGACATAAATAAATCTCAACCATATTTGTTATTTCTATACAAGCTTGAGTCTTTTGCTACAGATACTTTTGGAGAACACCAAATTGGCAAAGTGCTTGTCTAAGCTTTTTATTTAAATAAGTTTAATATTTAAAGTACAAATTAGAATCCAGAGTGTATGGTATAAATAATCACAAGTCTGCATGGGTTAATGAAAATCAAAGGATAGCCTTAAATCTTTTATACATTAGGAAACAGTGTTAATGATCAGAAATTGACTTAGTCAAAGCAAACAGATATAAAAGGTCTTCAAATGACAGTGTGGCCCTTCTATATAGATGCAATGTATAAAAGAGTGCAGCTATTGGTTATCTTGACTGTAAACTTACATAAGCTTTTGTTTTATAAACTTTTATATAACACTTAGACAAGGCTTAGACTGATACAGTTCTCAGATGCATACATACACATTTTCACATATACTTAGAGTGTCAACTATATTGTTATAACTTAAGTAACAGTTGTTTGTTTAACCAGTTACAAAGGAATAATTTATTACTTTAAAACAGGTATAACCCTAATTCCTTTAAGACTTAGTTTCCCCAAGTAATAAAATGTAACATATACAAGAGAATTATCTTGATAAATAAGAGCAGATCAATGTTTCAGGCTTTGTTTTATATCAGTACATTAAAGTTCAAATAATTTTGACTGTGCTAATTACAGCCAATTGAATCACAAACACAAAGTTTTTGAGATTTACCTTGGACAAACCTTCTACAATTTGCTTCTTTCACACCTTGTTTTTGTTTCACATCTTTGTACTTTAGCTTGAACTTTAGCCCAAGAATACTTTACCAGACAAAATACTTTCTCATCCAGAAATATTTCTTTGACCTTATAATTTTCCATACTAAAATGTATTTATATACCTATAACCTTCTTTTATCTTTTCTAGTTTTGGATCCTTTCTTAAATTTATATTCTGAAACAATCCTTACAAATGTGACCTGTGAATCTAATTTCCCCAACAAATTTCATCCCAGGAGAGGAATCAAACAATCTGGAATATACATAAACTGTGTCTTCATCTTTTCTCTCTCAGGTGGCATTCAAGGGGTTGGCTGGAGTATAGAATATTTTTAAGCCTGGCCTGTTTGCCTTATCATTTTCACAATGCCATCAACTTAAGTGAGTTCCCCACTGTCGATTGTGCCCTGAGGTTCCTTTGGGGGCTTTTTCTTATATTAGGCATATTGATAATGCAACGGAGGAGGCCTTTCCATCCTTTTCTTTAAGGTTTCTTTAAAGATCCTTCTGCAAAGGCCTTAATTTCTGCCTTTTGCCTTTTCTGGGTGCAGTTATTTATTCGGCCAGTCTCCCCAGGCATTTAGTTTGATGGGACACTGTTATAGCTTCGCCCCAATAATGAATACCCCTGGCCAAATGGGGTATCCTATGAGATCTTAAAAGGGGAGACTATTCCTGACCCCAGGTCATAAACTAACAGTGCTGAAACCTACTAGCACATCCTTTGTGGCCACAGCCTCCACCTTCCATGGGCAAAAGGGGCTGGAAAGCAGGGCAGAGGCCAGGTTCTCTTTGACCAGTTTTCTAGGCCCAGGCAGCTATTCTGGGATATTTTCCCCCCAGTTTAGGACTCAAGTCCTTGACTCACAGTGAGATGATCTGGGGTTGCCTCAGGCAAGGCTTAGAAACAGTGCTGGGAGAGCCAGCTCTGGATTTAAAATAGTTAAATCTTTTTAAACGTTTCTTCAGGTGTCCTGCTCTCCTTACCCCATAAGTAGTGCCTTTTGGCACCTTCAACTTAGTTCCTGATGGTTCAGACCCCTTATCATGCAACTGCATCAATGCCTGTACATACAGAATCTCCTTCATATACTTTGCCCCAGACAGACAAATTTCAATGTCAAGATTGTATAATAATCCAGAAAAAAAAAAAAACAACGACATTTAAAGACCATATTGTGTTGCAGTAAACCCTCCTTCTCTTAGACTTATCCCTGTAGGTGGCCCAGGCAGCCAAGATCTCTCTGTTCAACAGACTACTGGTAAGATCAATGCAGCATGGCCCACGTCTCAAAGGGCCAGTAACCGACAAGAACCCAGACAAGAGAGGACCACCAAAACCAGGGCTGACAGATGGGAACCTTTAAAACAGAGAGACCCACACAGACAAATTTCTTCCACTTACTTTACCTTTGACAGACCAACTCCAACTGCAAGATGGTACAATACTCCAGAAAGCTATTCAAAAGCCAGATCACTACAGTAGCACATTATCTTAGACAGGCTGATACCTATAGATGGCCCTCTCTTCAACTCACTTTACTGCTGGCAGATTCTTATTTCAAGATTGCACGAAAAGAAACAGAGAGAGAGACAACCAGAGAGGAGCCCCAAAACCATGACTGACAGATGGGAACCTTTAACTTGACAGTCAAGATCTTTCCCAAGAATACACATAGAATCAATACAGTGCTGGCCATGTCTTAAAAGGGGCAGTAACAATACAAACCAAACAAACAACCAGAGGGAATTCCCAAGGCCAAGGAACAGATGAGAACCTAGAACGGATCAAAAGGGAGTAAATATCCCTACGTTCTCGAGCCATGCTTAACTGTGACTTCTATACCAGTGGCACTGCAGACATCCCTAGAAAGAGGGACTAAGTGTTCCCAAAAAGAAGAACCAGATGTGTGGAATCAAGAGTCTCAATGTGCACACCGGGGGACTTACCAAATGACCAAGTGTGGCAGGACTTTATTAAGTTCAGTTTCCTTTTTGTCAACGTGGACCATGATAGAGCAACCTGAACCATTCAGGGAGAGAAGGTGGTCTACTTTATGCTTTGAATTATAGTCCTTGCTGCTCTGCCACAGCAACTTATTCATATATATATATATATATATATATATATATATATATATACACACACACATACATATATGTATATATATACATATATATTCATATATAAATATATATATGAATGAATGATAATATCTGTTCTACCTCTTTAACAGGGTTGTTTTGAGTGTCAGATTTGTCTAACTATATATATATATATATTTGTAGATGGACACAATACCTTTATTTTATTTATTTATTTTTATGTGGTACTAGTGGAAGGACACTTGCAGAGTAGATACAAAGTCCAAAGACCAGTCCACACACCGGAATCTCACGCAAGAGGTTTATAGTCAGTAGAAGGAGACAAACCGACAAGGCTGTTCCTTTGGACTTTGAGTGGACTCTGAGAGTGTCCTTTCAGCTAAAGATCAAACCAACCCAGTGCCTCACAAGTGTGAGGCAAGTAAGTGTTCCACTACTGAGCTACAATCCCAGTCCTAACCTTATATATATTTTAAAACTTAAATGATATGCCAACAAAGAAGCTCAAAGGAAGTAATTAGACCACTCTGGCATAGCAAGATGGACATTCCTAAAGATAAGATGGACATTCCTAAGGTGATGAAGTACCAAGGAGGCTGTTAATGAAAACCATTATGACTCAACTTTCCTACTCCTCCCTTGTTTCTGGGTCCTTCACACAAAAATAAAAAGCAGATTTCTCCAGTGGCAGATCAGATTAACAGACAATCGTCTTCAGGAATGACCTGGGTCTGAGCCTGAAATAGTTAGGAAATAAGTATAGGCAAAAATGAATGGTTGGGGGCCTGGAGTTATATCTTGGCGGTAGAACACTTGCCTTGTACACGTGAGGTACTGCGTTCGATTCCCAGCACCACATAAAAATAAGCAAAATAAAATAAAGGACCATCAACAACTAAAAACTAATATTTTAAAAAATGAATGGTTGGTCATGAAACAGGTGAGATATTATTCTGTGTTGGTCCATCCAAGTTGATTTTCTGGTATGATATTCTCCTCTTTCTGTTTGACCATGTCATAACAGTGACTCATCCAATGACAATAAGGAAAAAAATATCCTGAGGACATATAGTACCAAGAAATTTTTATGTGATTATCGTATTTGATTCAATGTTTCACAAGTATTTGCTGGTTTTGAGGCAGATTGAAAATTCTCTAAATTGTCTAACACATTTGAATGATATATTTTATAGGCAGGATTTTATGATAATCCCGAACATGTGTTTTTGCAAGAATATAAAGGAGTCTGGGGAGATGTCTGAAAGTGAAAAGTGTCATCTGACCTGAATTTTTTCTTGTGTCTTTTCAGGACACACATTTTCCCTTGCATTATGCAACTATGCCACTAGAGGTCACTGTGCAGCTCTAGTCCACACCCCAGTGCCTGTTGTGGGTCTGACCTCTAATTTCCACAGAGAACCCAGCAGGGTTTGCCTTTCTTCAGTCCAGCCAGGCAGAGCCAACATGCCCACTGGAAGGAGGCTACAAACCTGTGTTAAACCAAGGTTATTGAGAGTCGGTTGGTCCTCCAGGGGACCTCCAGCAGAGCGTCCACTGCTGTCCTGGGCCCTATGCTCACATAGGAGCTGCCTATGATCTATACTTTTTTATTCTCTCTTCCTTTAACAATGATCTTCTTAAGATTTCCACACCTGTGATTTAATGTGCTTTACAACAAGGTTTTCAGTTTGTCTGTTTTGGGTTTTGAGCATTTGCATGTATTGTCTCCGTATTAATTCATTTCTCTTGTGTTTCTTTTATTATTATTTGTCCTGTCATGAGTTTCATAAGTTTTTTAAACCTCAGAGCACTCAAATGGTAAATAAAGTTCTCAAACGACTTATTTCACATATAAGAAATAACTTCATCTTGGACCTCAAGGATCCCCACATATAAATGAGGAGATTCATAATTTCACAATAGCCTGGCCGGTACTCTGACCTCCGGCCTCTTCAGTCTGATCCTTTGTCCAATTGAGTAGGTTTTGGTGACTAATTCACCATGCCCACTTAACTTATGCAAAGTAAGTTTAACACATAGCAGCCAGTTTTTTGAAGATTTTACTTACCACTTTTATAGTTACAGTTAAGCAGATATTTGTGTATCTTTATTAACAGGCACTTAACAACTATGCACTATTTAAAATGCCACCCACTACCTATCAACAGATGGTGGCCTCAGGATGGTAAGCAGGAAAGATAACAGAATCTAGGTGGGGCCAGATGCTGATACTTTCCGCCCTCATTGGTGGTTTTCTTGCTCTGACTTTGCAAGCCTGTTCATAATTCCAGTATGTATGAGAGAATAACAGTTGGATTACTATTGTCAGGTAAGAGACTTTTGTTTTAGCTTGATGCTTTTTTGGACATGGCTCATGGATTAAATGTGAGATGCCCCCATTTTAGTTCTCTTACTTAAATAAGTTTAAGTGAATAGTAGCTCAGATTCCGTTCTGGTAGATGGATTTTATTGGGATTCAACTGACCATGTGGGGCAGTGGCATAAGGGAACCCAGTACTGGGGTGCTGATTCAGTATTTTTCAGATAGGAAAAGCTTTCTTCAATTCTTGCTAGAATGAAAAGCATTTTATCAGATATGAGAAATACCTTTGTGTGAATAAATTTGTGGCTTGGTTTGAGTTATGAAGAGATTCATTTCCAAATCAAAGAGTTATTAACGGAAATTATGGTCACCACATGGTTCTCTGTTTTTAGAAAGTGTAATTTCCTACTTCTCCTACCAAAAAATGGACAAGCCACAGGCTTAAACTCTGAAACCACAGGGAAGTCATTCCCTCTCTCTGTGGATCTGTTTATTGAGGTCTGATGCAGGAAAAATGAAAACAAAATACAAAATTTTTATTGACTTAAGTGTTATGTAGTTTGGTGAGAAATCTAAATCTATTCATTAAAATAAGGAAATTGCATGGAAGTATTATTAAATTCTATTAAATTAACCTTATTTGGGGCCTCTATCTGAGGACATTATAGGTAATGTCTGTTCAAATTCAGTGTATCTATGTTGGAAATACTAGCACTCAGCTTGTGAATAAGGAGCAGCCAGTTACTTGAAGTCTTTTTAGCCCATTGGCACATAGACATTGCCGTGACCTGTAAATATTAAGGATCTTTTGTAGACACAGGGAAGAGAGTCAGCATCGTCTAAGATATCCTAGGGGATGAAAGAGAGTAAGAGCACAGACAGAACTGCATTCAGATCTGCTTCCCCATTTGAATTGGGAAACCTTAAGGCACAATACTTACCCCTCTTTGCCTCAACATCCTCCTCTGTAAAATGCTGGCAATGTTGGTACCTGCCTCACAGCAATAGAAGAGGGATTGATCAAAGTATTTAGTGTAGTGCACTTAACTCCAGTGCTTCATATGAGGTCAAGTCCTATTTACTCACTGCATATTATCTACAGTAATTATCATAATTAACAAGTGTTAATAATATATATGTTATTAACACAGATATTGGTTTTGCTAATAACGATGGACTAGGGAGCAAATATGAGTGCATGGCTGAATAGTACTCTGTTATGTACACTACCATGTTTTCTTTATCCATTCATCTCTTGATGGGCATCCAGGCTGATTCCATATCTCAGCTACTGTGAGGAGGGCTACAATAAACATGTGCGTTGAGGTATCTCTTTGGCATGCTGACTTCATTTCCTTTAGATGTATACCCAGCAGTGGGATTGCTGGATCACATACATGGTGGATCTAGCTTTAGTTTTTTAAGGAACTTATACTGTTCTTTATACTGGCTGTATCCATTTACATTCCCAACAATGTATAAGGAGTTACTTTTTGCCACATCCTTTCCAGCATTTATGTTATTTAAATAGCCATTCTAACCGGGGTGAGATGATATGTTGGGTTTTAATTTGAATTTCCCTGATTGGTAATGAGAGTGAGCATTCTTTCATATGCTTGTTGGCCATTTTTCTGAAAAGAAGAAATACATTTTGGATCATTTTCACATTTTTATTTGGACTACTGGGTTTGTTGTTGTTGTTGTTCTTGTTAAGTCTGTTGAGTTTCTTATATATTCTGGATATTAATCCTCTATCAAGTGAAGAGTTAGACGGTATTCTCCCCCATTCTGTAGCTTTAAGTGATTTCTCCACCTCATCTTTACAGGTTACTTTTTAACAACAAGTGCCAATGCTGCACTTACAACCGAAGTTTCTTCAACTCATTCCCTACAAGCAAGAACAGGTGGGACCTATATTTTTACATAAAATTTTAGCCTTTGTTATCATATTCATATCTTTAAAATGTACTTTGTGCAGTTTTCTGATAAATGAGCTAAAACTAAAATATTGAAAAGAAATCCTCCAAAGTGATCTCTAGGTGATGGTATTGCAGGTAACTTTTTTCTCTTTTTTTTTGGGGGGGGGCAGGGAGGGATACCACAGGGATTGAACTGGGGCACTCAACCACTGAGCCATATCCCCAGCCCCTATTTTGTATATTTTAAAAAATAAATTGAAACAATTTCTGCTTGCTAAAAGGTCTATATCATCGAGCGCAGTGACAATGAACATAGAAAACACATTGCTAATAGTTTCCCCAGTTTCAGTTTTTGTAGGACTTGTTTCTATTATTCATTACCAAGCCTCACCTCCAGTAACAAAGACTATCAGGACATATTATTATCCAAGAAACTTCTACCACATCCCAGGAATCAGGCAGTGTTCCAGTCCAGCCTGCCTCAGCAGTGAATGACCCCCCTGGCATTCTGAATCGACAAAGCATAAGACATCATCCACCCTTCCCTCAATCTCCCACCACCATGCTGGCCCCGGTGCAAAGGGTCATCTCTGTGACTTTGTCTCTTTTGATGCTTTAGGCCAGAGTCAAATTCACCACTTTGTTTTGAGATTCCAAAGTAGAAGAGCTGAGTTTCTCTCCAAGGTGTGTGCAGCCCTCTGAGGGCGTCACTACATGTAAGCAATTAACCAGATAAAACAAGAAAGATTCATTGACCCTGGGAAGAAACGCTTAGATCCCTGGCAGTCAGCCTGGGGGACAATGAAGTTAAAGGTGTTTTCCAGTTTCTTCCAGTTCAATTTGAAAATGGACAACTGGGTTTTGTTGTTGTTGTTGTTGTTGTTATTGTTGTTGTTATATCTGTTGAGTTCCTTATATATTCTAGATATTAATCCCCTATCAAGTGAATAGTTGGATGGTATTCTCCCCCATTCTGTAGCTTCAGGGAAGTACATTTTAAGTGATTTCTCCACCTCATCTTTCCAGGTTATTCTTTAAAAAGTACCAGTGCTATACAGGCAACCGAAGTTTCTCCAGCTCATTCCCTACAAACAAGCACAGGTGGGACCTATATTTTTACATAAAATTCCAGCCTTTGTATCATATCCACATCTTTAAAATTTCATGTGGAACACTAGGCCTTTTAACTATCAGCCTCCTATAAACTCGGCTGGTCAAGGTTTCTTAACAGTTTTCAAGCAGGTAGAAATTGCAGATCTTCCATTTTTACTTGTGAACCCACCGGGGACCTTAGGCACTATGTATCCAGTGATTAAAAAAAGAAGAAGAAGAAGAAGAAAAAAAAGCATCCAGTGGTAGAGAAAATGAGTTCTCAACATCACAAACATCAGACATGAAGAAATTTGATTTTATTGCTTTTGTTTGGGAAGGGTTATGACCTATATCTTAAGATTTCATATATCTGTCTTGGAAAAATGAGAATTTACAGATATCAGTAGTTCTACCAGGTGCCATGCTAAGCCTTTTTACATGAATTATTTCATTTTATCCTGACAGTAACTCAATAAAGTGGCTATGCCCCCATTTGCACAGATGAAAACACAATAAAGAAAAAACAAAAAACAGAAGTTCAAAAAGTTTTTTTAAAAAAACTTGTGTAAGGTCACAGAGCCAGTGAACAGTGAAACTGGAATACAAACCTAGACTGACTGGAGAACCCTCGTGCTTAACCAACAGCCTTCTCCAAAAGAGGATGACAATTATTTGGTATACTAGCTAGCAATAAGCCCTGTTGATATTATGGTACGACTTTCTCAGACACTTTTTCCTACATGTTTATAAATGTGTACTTACAATTACTCTTTGTAGTACTCTGAAACCTGCCTTTTCTTCATGCAACAATTTTTCAATATTACAAAATACACATGTAGAACATTTTAATGGCTGTACCGCTGTAACATTAAAGCATTATGAATGTGTGCAGCTGCTGAATTTGGCAGGTCGGATTGGATAGACAATAAAGACATCCTCTTTATACAAGATGGCATTTATCTTAGTAATAATATGGAAGCAAGAGCAATAGTAAAAGTGATAGGTGAGTGCGGAGAAGAGAAGAAGCAGGGGTGGGGGGTGGTATCCACAGAACAGGAGGAGAAACACCTGATCATGTGCGTGGGGAGTCCCAGGGCAGCTATTCAGGGTCTTAATTAGGAAGTGCAGGGCAGAACATCCTCTTGGCAGTGAGACTCCAAAGGCTAATTCCCTAGTGGGGTTCCTTAAGTACAAATTAGAGTAAAGAAAGCCCAGCTCTAACAATCTGCATGACCTAGTGATCTCCTCAAGGATTGGCCACATCCTGAAGGGAGGGGGTGATAGCTTTGAGATAAGTGAATAACTGTGAGTTCTCCTGCATGAGCCAGTGAGTCAAACACATTCTTTAGACATTCCTTTAAGGGTGGGTGAAGGTCATGGCAGGCATATATTTCCCTTAGAACTTTAGCAGTATGACCTCTCACACACAAAACAAGTTGACTTTGCTTTTGAATATTTGTTTCTACTTCACTGTCTTTTAAACAACAGGGGGATGGGCACATTGGGTGACTCCTTTTTCTTCATCAGAGTCTGCACATTTTACAGGGTTTGATGATTACTACCAAATTTATTTCTAAAAAAAAAAAATCATCCTCACTTAGACACCCATCAGTGAATCATGAGAGTGTCCACCTCCGTGTTCTTTTGACAAATTGTGAAAGACGTGTGTGCTTGCAATTCAATTTTTGATTTCCTTGACTATGAGTGAAAGTAAACCACAACTCTGTCGCTTTTTAACATTTAACATGCGGGCACTTGGATGCACTCATTCAGAGTGTAGCAGTCAGAACTGGGACCAGGTGGAGATGTGTTGTGCTCACTCAGGGTCCCGAATTCAAAGGGAAACCAAAAGATTAATAAGGAATTGATGTTTTAATGCAATCATGCAGAAACCCAAAACTGATTTTTTAAATACTGGATACAATATTAAAAACTTCAAAACAGGATCCATCAGGGTCAGCTTAGAGTGAGGTAAGTCTAGCCAGGGCCAGCTCAGATCCTGGAAGAGGAAAGTGAAGGCAATCCATCAGCAACTGAGGGAGTTGCAGTCAGCATGCTGTCTTTTCAAGGGCTCATTCCTGCTTCCAGTCATCCCTCCTTCCAGGGATAGCGGAAAGCTGGTGGTGAATGCCAGGCTCCCCTCTCTCTGCTTCTCTCCACATGGGGTGCTTATTGTCCTGGGAACCTCTTTGACCCTCCCTGGGTTGTAGGTTCACCCAGAGTTTTCTCTTACTGTGAAAGGGGGACCTGTGTGCCATGGGCCAGCCAGCTCTCTCTAGAAACTAGGTTCTCTATTTCTCCAGTTTCAGAATCATTTGGGAAAGTTATTCTTTAGACACATGGTTGGTCCAGTGTTATCAGGATAGAAAAGACTTCAAGGAATTAATTATCATAATAAAATTATCACGATTTAAGTCTTCAAATCAGGAGCACGTCTTACCAGAGTCATGTCTTCCTAGATGTCCTCTGAAGAGTTTGACACTGTCTTCAGATAATTTTATGTATTTTCGTTTTTGAGATTTATTTCATCCATTTTGTTATTGTCTTAATTAAAACATCTTCTTTATCTTTTCAACCTGGTTGTTGATGACACAAGATGAATCCATTACTCCGTGTATGCTCATAACTAACTTTATTTGTTATAATAGCAGTTTCTTTTCAGTTTCCCAACTAGACAATCATGTTCTTCATAAAGATGATAATGTGTTTCTTCCATTTAAATATTTATTGCCACTTCTTTTCTTATGTCACAGTTGTTAAAACTCCTAAAACTGTTATATAATGATATCATGATGATGATGTTAGTCATCCTTGTCCTGTCTGGAATATGAATGTCCTACCATTAGTTAGGTCTCTTACTGTGTGTGTGTGTGTGTGTGTGTGTGGTGCTGGGGATCAATTTCGTCTTATTTTCAGTAGGTAACCTTTATTATATACCAAGATTGCCCTAAAGTAAGAAATTTAATCAGGAAAGATATTGAGTTCTATAAAATAACAATATTACTACTTATTCTGTATCGTAGTTGAAACGTCAAATGCTCAATCCTATGGTCCAATGGCATAATTAATGTTAACAATAAAGTTCCTGACAGCTACCGAGAGACAGAGAGAGAGAGAGAGAGAGAATCTTTTATCCCCACTATATTAAAAACTCTTTCGAAGCTTTTGATTTATTTTCTACAAGAATATCTCTTAGCTTTGTGTTTATATTAGCCTCTATCAGTGTCACTATGTCTTCTTTAATATCTTATGAGTTCCATCAGTGGATATTTTAATATTGAACTATCCCTCCTATTCTGATTTAAATTACATGGCCACTTTACAATATTGTGCTGCAATCAATATTAGTTTTCTAAGGTATTGCAGGGTTTAAATTTTTTTCCCTTTAACGATTTTTTTTCTTAACTTTTTTTTTCACATGAATTTCTCATTTTATTTATTGTACTATGGATTCGATTCTACTGTCTATGTGATTTCTACTTTGGGTTATTTATTAAAAATTTCTTTGTAACCCAAATTATTGTATGGAAACACTGGAAAAGTAGGTGCAGCCTTTGTTTATAGTTTGACAAAGTTCTATAAATAGATATTTAATACACTTTGATATGCTCATGGCTGAGTCTGTTTGTGTTGGTATAACAAAATACCTGAGCCTGGGTAATTTATAAGCAATAGAAATTTATCACTCATGGTTCTGGAAGCTGAGAAGTCTAAGATCAAGGTGTGATGGGACTGGTGTGTGGTGAGAGTTGTTGTCTGCTTCAAGGTGTTGCCTTGTGGCTCTTCCTCCAGAGGGGAGGAGTGCTGTGTCCTCACATGGTGAAAAGAAACAAACCCAGTTCCTCAAGTCCTGCTATAAAGTCCCTAACCCAGAGCCCTCGTGAGTTAATCTCTCTTAAAGGCCCTGCTATCCAAGTAGCTAATGAATTTCAGTGGATGGATTTGGGGGTGCACAATCAGAGCCTAGCAGTTTATCCCCCAGATTTGGATACAATAAATTAGTTTCTGTAGGTAGTTAGGTTCTGAATGACAAGAGCCAACACGAATAAAGCACTTACTTTGTGCCAGTGACTAACATACACTTACAGTTTTTAGTTAGAGTGAAAAACGAATGACACAGTGTTCATCACTGTGACTACTTTTCAGTGTCTGGTTTGGTGGCATTTAGTAGTTCACTCTACACGTTTGTCAGCACTATCTTGTTTCAGAACATCTTCAGTATTCTAAAAAGGAAATCCCAAACCCATTATCAGTCTCTCACCATTCCTATTCCCACCAGCCCCTGGATCACCAATGATTTGCTTTCTACCTGGATAGATTTACCTGTTTTGAATATTTTATGTAATAGAACTGTGCAATGGTAGCCTTTTGCACATGGCTTCTTTCACTTAGGATAATGTGTTTCAGGATCATTCATCCACATTGAAGCATACAGTATTCATTTGTTTTCATGGCTACGAATTGTCCCATTTTATGGATATACCAAATATGTTTATTCATTCATCATTGAGTAGAAATTCAGGTTATTTCTAACTTTTGGCTATTATGAATTATGCTACTCTGAATATTCCTGTACTAATTTTATTGGAACACACAATTTCAATACTCCTGGATATATACCTAGAGGTAGGATTGTTGGACCACAGTATTTTATGTTTAGCTTATTGAGAACCACCAAACTGTTTTCCACAGGAGTCTACTATTTTACATTCCCACCAATAGTGTATGAGGGCTCCAATTTCTCCACATATTTGCCAACCCTTGTCATTTTCCATTTTAAAAATTACAGATGCTGCTCTACTTACAATGGGAAACCTATTTTGACTTACAACGTTTTCAACTTACAATGGGAAACCCGTTATGAAAATAATACAAGTCAAAAATGCATTAATCCATATAGAGCACAATTTTTCAAGTCACTGATTGTACACAAAGTATTTTCACACCATTCGTATCTTCATGAATTGCATTCTTCCATCATGTATAATAAATTAGAATAAATAATTTAACTTTAAAAAGTATCTGAAAAGGGTAAAAAATATGCATTAATACAACTAAACTACTGAACATCATAGCTTAGCCTTTCCTGCCTTAACACATACATTAGCCCATAGTTGGGCAAAACCATCTAACACAAAGCCTATTTTATATTATAAAGCATTTTGTATCTCTGTAATTTATTGAATACTGTACTGAAAGCAAAAAAAAAAAAAACAGGATTGTTCTATGGGGTGTGCTTTCACATCATCATTTGCTTAAAATCATAAGTCCAACCATCGTAAGTTGAGACTCTCTATAGCCATTCAATAGAGATTCTAACATGGAATTTCATTGTAATTTTAATTTGCATTTCTCTAATATTCATAGATGGTTCAGCTTTTCATATGGTTTTGTATTTTGAATATATTCTTTGGAGAAATGCTTGTTTAATTTCTTAGTCCATTTTTTTAAAAAATGTGTCTTTTTGTTGTTGAGTCAAGAGAGTTCTTCCTGTGTTCTGGATATAGTCTATTGTCAGATATAGAATTTGCAAATATTTTTTTCCATTCTGTGGGTCATCTTGACTACTTTAGATGGCATCCTTTGATGCATAAAAGTTTTTGCTTTTGATAAAGTCCAATTTATCTCTTTTTTTACTGCTTATGCTTTTGATGTCATATCTAAAAAACTTTACCAAATTCAATGCCATGAAGATTATTCCTATGTTTCCTTCCAAGAATTTTATAGTTTTGATTCTTATATTTAGATTGTTTATTACTTTGAGTTAATTCTTGAACATGGTGTTAGGTAAATGTCCAACTTCATCCTTTTGCACGCAAATATCCCAGTTGTCCCAAAATCACTTATCGAAAATTATGTTCTTTCCCCTCTTTATAGTCTTGGATTCTTTTTCAGAAATCAATTAATCATTGATTTCCTCTAGAACCTCAATCTTATCCCACTGAGCTTTAGTCTATCCGTAGGGTGACAACAAACTTTTGATTACTGTTATTTCATTGTACATTTTGAAATCAGGAACTATAAGACTTCAAAGTTCATTCTTCAAGATTGTTTTGGGCCACTTGAGTTTCTAAAAGTTCTTTATGAATTTTAGGATTGGCTTTTCCATTTCTACAAAAATTTACATTCATTTTTAACTTGTTAGATCTCAGCTAGTCTTAGTTGGAGTAGTTTAAACCCAAGCAGTCTTAGGCTAGAGTCTGCACTCAGTGAATCCATTGTATTGAAAGTTGGCTCTTGTTTGTCTCACAACATTATCGCTTATTCTGCTTGTTTTCTCTAAGGTAATATCTTTCATAAGAGTTGATGGCCTGTCTTCCCCTTGAGGTATAGCTAATGGATTAAATATAATTACTATTTTAGGGTTTTTTTTTTTTACATGAGCTAATTGCTTTTAAAATCTGGGGGCTTTGATGTTACCACTTATTTCCCTATGGTTATTATATTTGAAAGTCAAAAGACAATAAACATAAAATGCAAAACCTGAAAAGCACAACTACTCAAGATTCCTGGATCATGGCTCCATGAATGTATCATGGCATTGATATTGCCTCTTGTTGGGAGAAATACCGCAGAAATCCACCCCTTGTCTTCTTTCTGAACTATTCTGTCAGATACAGATCTCAAAGACATTTCTTCAGGCAGTGCTGCCGTGTCCCTTCAAAATGCATATATGGGGTTGGGGATGTGCTCAGTGGTACTGCACTTGCCCAGAATGGGTCAGGCCCTGCATTCAATTCCCAGTATTGAAAAGAAAAAAAAAGGGACAAAGTGCATATATGTGAAATGTGGAAGGCATGATGAAGTCTACCCTCACTTATTCAGAAAGAAGTAGAAATAAGTAGCTTGTGATGGCAAGGCAGATATATTTCTGATCCTTTCAGTGGTTTTTGTTTGTTTGTTTGTTTTGTTTTGTTTTTTTAATCTGTCACAATTGGGGACATTTGTTAAAATTTTTTATTGTTATTATATTTCTGCCAATTTCTTTTTTCTTTCTTTTATTGTACCAGGGATTGAACCCAGGGTTGCTCAACCATTGAGCCACATCCCTAGATTTATTTTTATATTTTATTTTGAGACAGATATTTTATTTTAAGTTGTTTAGCACCTTGCTAAATTGCTGAGGCTGGCCTCCTGCCTCAGCCTCCCCAACTGTTGGGATTACAGAAGCACAGAACCATGTCCAGCCCAATTTCTTTTTTGCTTTCTTTTTTGTTATGGGGCTATAATAGGTCATATTTACCTGTGCAATGTCTCCTTTAACAATATAAATTTGTTCTCTTCTTCTTTCCAATGTCTTTGCCTTTAATCCTACTTTGTATAATATTAACATTGTGATTTGTTGTTAGTTCTCTACTTTTATTTATATAATATACCAATGCTCATTTTTAAAACACATTAGCCTTCTTTTGTGTTCTTCATGACCTAGTATGCATCTACTGAGGGTTTTTTAACCTCTTTAACCTTAATCTAAAGGTTTATGTCTTTTAATACAGAGAATTAGGAATTCATGAATGACACTTAGAATCCTGTTTATGTTATCTTTATTCCACATGTTAGTATATGGTTCCTCATTTCTTTTTTTTTCTTTTTTATTTTTTAATTTTTTATTGTTGGTTGTTCAAAACATTACATTGATCTTGATATATCATATTTCACACTTTGATTCAAGTGGGTTATGAACTCCCATTTTTACCCCATATACAGATTGCAGAATCACATCAGTTACACATCCATTGATTTACATATTGCCATACTAGTGTCTGTTGTGTTCTGCTGCCTTTCCTATCCTCTACTACCCCCCCTCCCCTCCCCTCCCCTCCCCTCCCCTCTTCTCTCTCTACCCCCTCTACTGTCATTCATTTGTCCCCCTTGTATTATTTTTCCCTTTCCCCTCACTTCCTCTTGTATGTACTTTTGTATAACCCTGAGGGTCTCCTTCCATTTCCATGCAATTTCCCTTCTCTCTCCCTTTCCCTCCCACCTCTCATCCCTGTTTAATGTTAATCTTCTTCTCATGCTCTTCGACCCTACTCTGTTGGTTCCTCATTTCTAATCTTCATATATATACTCTAATTTATTTCTCTTAGCCTATAGTGTGCTTCGAAAGGTAATTAACATCACCATGTCAATTATCCCATTGTCTGACTTTATGTTTTTAAAAGCATCTATCTGAGAAATCCCAGACATTAACTTGCATCACACACACACACACACACACACACACACACACACTTTACCTGCTCTCAGGATTCTGTATAGACTGGATAAAATTGTACATGTGCCATTTGGCCAATGGCTTGTGGAAGCCTTGGATGGATTTCAGGTGCATCATGAGCTATCAATTCTCTTAGCCAAATATTCAGATAGACTACACTCAGGCATATCAATCTCAACACATAAACAGGTATGGAGAAACAGTGAGTGAACACTACAAGTCATTAACACACATGCATATATATGTGCATGCACGAACCAAAGTCCCATGAAACGATACCTGTCCTTATGATGTGTAACATACTTTGATCTTGTCTGCTTTGTGCAACTTGATTTTTTTTTAGCAACAACCCAGTGAACTTATCTCATGGCCCATTAGTGCAAGAATGCACTACCTTTTTATTTTTCATTAGAATTCTTTTCATCCTGTCCAACTTCCTTCAACTCAAAATGTGTGCAGAATTCAGCTACAGAAATGCCAATGTTGGAATCATCTCTGGAGATGCAAAAAGTACTGGGGATTAGCTTCCATATCCAGGGATTCTAATTGTACCACTGCAGGGCCCAGCAAACTATGGCCTGTGGGCCAAATCCAGCCCACCACCTGCTTTCAGACAGCTTTGCTAGTTAAGAATGATTTTTACATTTTAAAGTGCCTAAGAAAATATCAAAAAAAGGAATAATATTTTGTGGCACATGAATATTATGTGTTCATAATTCATCTTTGGGACATGGCCATACACATTCATGTGTGTTGTGGTTTGCATATCAGCTGTAGCTGCTTTTGTATAACAATTCAAAATGAAAACATTAACAATAGTTTATGAGTAGTCATAATAGAGAGCTTCTGGCCTGCCAAGCCTAGAATTTTTATTTTCTCTCCCTTTGCAGAAAAAGGTCCTATATATACTCTAATTTATTTCTCTTAGCCTATAGTGTGCCCTGCCCTAAGGGATTCCCCATCTATAATTTTAAAAGCTGAGTAGTAGGCTATCCAAGCAAGTTCCTGTGGAGATTCTTGAAGCTGTTCCCAGGTGGCAGTGAGGCTCCAGGCTACATCCAGGTCAGCCTCCACCGAGCAAGTCAGCTTAGTCTGATAGCCACATTAAGGAGCTTATCCTTGAAAAGTGCTTAGTGTGAAATTGTGTGTGTGTGCGTGCATGTGTGTGTGTGTGCATGTGTGTGTGTGTGTGTGTGTGAATATGCATGTGATGGGGGAGGATGTGATGAGGGAAGGGCTCTAGAACAAAACCACAAGAAATACCTTCATTTAAGATGACAAATGGTGGCCTGGGGATGTGGCTCAGTGGTTGAGTGCTCCTGAGTTCAATTCCTGGTACCAACAAAACAAAACAAAAAGATGGCAAATGGTGTTGTTTCTCCAAGTAAATCAGACCAATTGCACAATTGCATCCCAAAGCTGTTTAAGTTCTCAATAAAGGGAACATAAGAACCTTATCTTAGTTTATGTGAAGTTTCTTAACATAAGATTGGACCTTGAAGACCAGGGAAATAAAGTTTATGTATGCTAGTCTGGGCTGGAGCATCTGCTCTCATGACTGGCAACTCATTAGAACCCAATGCCTGGACAGCACAGCCAACTCCACTATGCAGGCAAGAGCAAGAATGTCTACCCTGGTTTCTATGTTACTGTATGTCATTGTTCATCCAGCATCAGGAAGTGTCCATCGGTGGTGTGAAGACTTTGGGATAAGTTTTTATTTTTCATTAGAATTCTTTTCATCCAGTCCAACTTCCTTCAACTCAAAACATGTGCAGAATTCAGCTACAGAAATGCCAACATCTTTTTAAAAAAAGCTGACACATCCCAAATAGGTGAAATCCCCTTTTGTTCTGAGGATCCTTTGATAGGCGGGAGGAACCAGAGTAGCATATGTTTGGCTGGATAAAGGGAGATTCCAGTCAACAAATTATTGCTAACTAGAAATATCTGCCTTCCAATATGTGGCTTTACTACTCCAGGTCACCCTGTAATTCCGTGTTAGAGGCACGGCCCTCCCCTCTCTGGCTATGAAGAAGGTGAATTGTTTTATTTGTATCTTTTCTGTTATCCTTGACTTGCTGTAAGTGAAGCCTTGCTTGAGAGTTAGTTGCTTATCATTTGGGTACAATTTAAGCTACTTGTAAAAAAATATAGTTGGTGCCCTCATTCTTTTTATTCTGCACGAATCAGAGTAGATATTGGCAGATATTTTTTTCTTTAAACAGATCTGTATTCTGTCACTTAGCAGCTGCACGACCTTGAGCAAGTTAAGCAATGCTTCTGGTCTTTGTTTTTCTTTTCTACAAATAATAATTAATATTATTATTAAAAATAAATCATCCACAGATTGCTTTGAAGGTGACAAGAGTGGGTATCTCCTGTGCACAATTAGTGTTAACTATATAATCTTTGTAGGCATACAGATTTTCACGGTTTTGAAATAGTGAGGTTCCTTAGAAGATCCATCCCATTATTCTCACATAAGTGGGGAGACAACTGAGGCCCAAATAAGTACAGCAACTTGCTCAGATCCTCTGGTCATTTGGTGACAACAGCAGAACTAGAAATCTGATCTCCTTTCTCCCTGGGACAGTGTACAGAAATCTCCCTTGCTTTCTCTCTCTGTACTGAAGGTGTACAGTTGCTGGGATTGCAGGCTGACTTTTCTCTCCAACCCTACTGCTCAGGTATGGTTTAGGACAATGAGGATGACCAGAAACTGGGCAGAACAGAGCCAAGCTGTGAGGTTCAGGGTTTCATGAGGGGAGCTGCAGTCCTCCTAGGCCACAACAACCTCCAGCCAGTTTGGATAGAAAGTTATTCTTCCCCAAGTCAGGGAAGGCAGCAGTGTGATCAAATGGGTGCATGGAAACTGTCAACACATGCCAATCCATAGGTGAACAGAAACTGGCTCACTGTATTTGGCAACTGTCCCACCAATTGCACCAATTAATAGGCTATGCTCTTCCATAAAAGCTGTTGACTGGAGAGTTCATACAAAAGGTGCTGAGGGTGATCCAAAACCCATGGCTCCAATGCTAACACATGTACCACTTTATTCTTTAGAAAGTCCAATATTTCTAAAAAGCAATTGGCTGCTTCAGCTTAATAAAACCCTTCCTAAAAATAAAAATGAATGACAATGATATGGGCATCTGACTATATTATTACAATTTGACCCAGACTGAGCTTGTCAATTTTGGGGCTCAAGAAAAAAAGATACCGCCCTTAAAATACTGCTCCCTGGCAATGATCTTCAGACATCTCTTGACACAGGCAAGATTCCATTTACACGCTCATTCTGTAGAAGGCAATGAGATCTGTCAGAAAAAGCATAAAGTTGGAAGTCAGTGGATACAAATTTTTGTCCCAGTTTTACCACAAATGAGCTGCCCAAAACTTCTACTGATAAAATTTGTGGTCAATTTTCATGGTCATCTTAATGTCAAGAAACTGTGACACTTTAGAACATAGAGTTATGTGACTTGGAAACTATGTATAGCATTTTCTACGCAGGGTGTATCCTTGGAAAGGTTTGCTTTTGCAAGATAAGACTTGTATCAAGTGCAAGTTGGGAAGGAACTAAAACTAAGCCAGCAGCTGTGTGACCTGACTTTATCATATTGTGACAGGAGCCCAGTCACTAGAATTATTGCCATGGAGAAAACTGCAGAACATTTGTCCAATAGTGCATTTGACTTCTATTCTTTCTAAATATATTTCACATTAGAAATGTCAATAGGGTGGGAAGGATGGGTGATCCAATGAATAGAGCATAAAACGGGGGGCTCAGAGTTGCACCACCGTTCTTAGTTGTATCCTTAATACAACTAATTCTGGGTCTACAATCACCCTGTCCCCTCCTTGGTACCATGGAAATTGTGGCAGCAGCCTGCTCATGTTCCCTCCCCCACCATACAGACTTCACAGGGTGGTCAGTTTTTGTGAGCAAATGTGATTTCAGAGAAGTGAGGATAAACAACAGTAGAGGTGAGATATTCAGAAACACCTCTGATGTTATGCACAGGAAAGTTATAAGATGATGTAACTGTACACATTTGGAATATTTCATTTCCTGGGAGGTATACCAATTCATTTCACTCTTCCCAAACTCAAAATTTTATGATTCAGTTTAGGGCACAGATATGTAGTACTTTGTATAAAGTACCATAGCCAATGCCATTGCATTTGGGGACTGGGAATGCGATTTTAAACTAGGTGTTTGAGACCTTGCTAATCTGACCAAACCTACCCTTTTAATTTCTTTTTTTTTCACTAATGTGTCTCTTGAGCCTTAAATTCTTACCAATCTCAAAAGGTTTTCTTGGCCTGATGGTTGCCTCCACATGAATGAATACACATTGTACTCTCCAGTCTCCTATTTTAGCCTGGGCTGTTTCTTTATCTAAATTCCCCCCCCCCCCCCCCCCCGCCGCATGCACATCTCCATCTAAAACTCTAACCCTCCTTCAGTGTTCACTGACAGATATGCTGAAACATCTAAGAAATCTGGAAGGTGGGAATAACATTGGGAATCAGCAGGACTGAGTCTCAGTTCTGTCCTTACCTGCTAGAGAATCAGTTAATTTTTTTTATGATACCAAATGTCTTATTTGTAAAACCAAAGAGTTGGAGTAGGTGTTCTGTGAATAGCCTTCTAGCTGAAAGGTACATTCTGAATTCAGCAGGATAATATTTAAGCCAACCTTTAAACTGGGAACAATGGAAAGAAGTTTCTGAATGCTGTTTTAGGTACAGAAAGCTAGGAGCCCTGAGCACAAAAAATACCCAAAGGAAGAGAGAAATTCTTCGGGAAACCCAATATTTAAGAAGTTTAGGCAAACTACGTTTGTTTTTTAGTAGTTACAAATTTGCTTGGATGTTTCCTATGAGTTAGTAAAAATCCCTGTTCAAAATTTACATATTCATAAATATTTTTGAGCCATGCACAACTGAATATGTCCACAGATGTCTTTTAGTTCAGCAGAGACTTAGAACTTAGGACAGGCAGATGGAAGTGTGGTTGTTGCTATCAAGTGTAGTATTTGAACATAACTTGGTGATTATTGGGGGAACACATTGTAGGACTTGAGTTTCCTTCCTTACCTGCAATCTTGAAAGTAGCTTAAGCATCTGAGGTTGAATAAACAGATATTTCTTTTGTTTGTCCTTTTAGGTAAACTGTGGGGTTTTGTTGTTGATTTGTTTTTCCCAACCAGATGCTGGTTTACTTAATTTGAGGATTGTTGATAAAATTCTTTCAATTGTCCCAAGTGAATCTTATCTTGGAATACCTAGCAAGTTATTTAAGTTTTAATTAATTACTAAAAAAAATGTAAGCAGAAAGAAAAGCTTATTTTTGTGATTGGAGCTATTGTTCTTTCAAGCTGACAATGTTTTATAAAGTACAGATTTTCAATAACAAGTCTCTGTGCCCTCCTGTTACTGCTAAACCAAACAGGGGTATAATTCCTGTTGGAATGCTTATGAGGTTTTCTATCTTTCTCAGACAATGGAGGAAAAACTATGACCAAGATCATTTTATAGGTCAGCTACTGTTATTAGATTATTGAGAAAATGATATTAAAAATGATTAAAATATTAAAATAAGGAAATAAGCATTTGTGCATTTATTTCCTTACTGTGTTGACTTAGGTGACTATGGAAAGAAATTGTATCAAAGCAACTAAATCTAAAGAATTAATCAAAACAAGTATTTTTAGGACCATAAATGGTAAATTTCAGTCTCAAATTTGGCCACCGATCCATTTTGTTAAGTGCAAAGATAAAACATGACGTGCTCAGATGGGACTAACGTGTGTACAGTTCTTGGAAATTGCCTCAAGGACAGTGTTCCCCTAAAGAATGTGTTGCCTTCGATGTCAGAAAGTCCCCAGGTCTGACTAAAATTTAGAACCTTGCTAGAAGTTTGGGTGGAAGGTACCTCCATCTGAGTTGGAAAGACAGGCACTGTGGCCCACCACAGGACAGGTTTTAAAGCCAGTGTCAGAGTAGGAATTCTGCTCTGTAAACTTGGGCACAGTTTTTGATCTTTAGAACTTCAACTTCTACTTCTTCTGAACAAAATTTCCACTCAATGCTCTTTTTCCTCTGAAGAATATTCTACCTGTTTGCTAGGGGGTGAAAATTGTTTTGATAAAGTTCAAAACTTATTTAATGAGCTTTTTCTGTCTTTCTCCTGAAACATTTTCTCATTTTGTTACTGCCCCCCCCCCAAAGTTACATATGCTTTGCTTATAAATGTAAAATATTCTTTTTACCTTCTTTGACTTTGTTTATACTTAAAAGTATAAAAATGCTAGTTTTAAGAGATTTAGATTCTATTTGGGGGCATTGGCCATATTCCTTTTTATAAATGGCTATAATTTTCTGTCCTTCTAAGTCCCTAGGCTACAGGCCAGCTTCATGGAAGGCAACATCAGGTAGTGATAAGCACCCACTGTAAGGCCAGGGTGGTGGTGAGGTGATTTGTCCACACAGGGGCTGCTTATCTGGGCCACTCGTGATCACACGAGGGGTGCTCTTATGCAGATGTCTGGGCATGCTTTCCTTTGCCACACACTTGGTGGTTGTTGGGGGAACACATTGTAGGGTTTGAGTTTCCTTACCTTGAATTTTGAAAGTAGCTTAAGCAGCTGAGGTTGAATTCTTCTCTATGCTGTTGACCCTGGTCTTCTCCAAATGGAAATTTGATTTAAACCCCGATTGGCTTTTCATTGCTGAAGGATGAAGTCCACATTCCAAAGCCTGGTTCCTAACATGTGGTGCTTCACCTGCTTCAGCCTTGCTCTCTGCTGTGCGCCCACATCTCAGTTCTTTTTTGCCACACATCATGCCACAGCCACGAGGTCACTTGCAGTTCTCCCAGTTTCCAGTGATATCTCAAATTCCAGGACATTGCTGAAGATGCTGACTCTATATCTGCATGTCCAGAACAGTGAGCTTGGTGACATCCTACACCTCTTTCAAGATAAATTCAAAGAACATCTTTTTGAGGTCTTTCCATGGTTTCTCCATCAAATATTTAAGTGTTGTCTCCCTTGTGCCCCCACTTCTTTCACCATCCTAAAGCACTTTGGTAGACTTAAATACTTGTCCTCTACTGAGTTAGAATATCCTTGAAAAAAAAAAACTTTTGTAAATGAATGGACAAATAAATGAACACAAAAGTTCTTCAATAGCCTTCAAGGCCTAAGAAACATACCTGGATTTGAAAGAGTCAGTCTTGAGACTTTATGGGGCCTTTTCCCTATCACCCTGAGCACTGAGGACTTCATGGAGATTTCAGATTAAATCTAATGAGGGGAGATCAGGGAAGTCCTTTTGAATGAAGTGATATTGAACCTAGACTTGAAAAACAGCTAGGCGAGGTTGGGGAGGGAAGGATTTCTGGTGCAACAAGAACAGGCACAAAGGTTTGGATATGGAAAGGACGTGAGGCTTGGAACATACAGCATGCTTCCACCCCCAGAGAGAGAGGAGCAGAGTGTCCAATCAAGCAGGTGTGGACTAGATAACACAAGGCCTCCTTGGTGTCCATGAAGAACAGTGAGGTTCCATTCCACAGACTGAATGCATCTCCCTAGTGGAGTCCCACAGAACCCCACTCGGGTGGTGCCCAAGGTCCTGTGGAACAGTTAGAAAACCTGGAAGAGGCATGTTCATAGTCATAGCCAGAACTCCTAGAGGGCCTCAGTTAAACGTTTAGCATTCAAACCGTTTAATACTCTGATCTTTATGTTTCATGCAAAGTTTTCATTAGATTTTTTTCCTTCTAGTTATAAAAGTGTGTGCTCATCATGGAAATGTTGAAAATGTTTTGTTCATCTTTTATGGACACAGATTTTTCTGATGGTTGCTCTCGTTTTCTATAACATACCCTTTGGCATTTGGCTTAATTCATTTTGTTCATTTGCAAACACAATCATTTCATCCTCTTATAATAATTTGATCACTTATAACTATTCATGTTTCACTGGACATCTTTCATGTTCCAGCACTGTTTAGTACTGAGGATATTCTAAACAAGCCAGCCCTGGAGTCTTGGGAACAAGTTTTATGTATTGGAAGAGTCCATTTGGTGTTCACAAGAGACTGTAGGTGTGTCCCCAGTGTGAATGACCTACACTGAATTGAAAGATCTACACCAGGAGTGGAGGCTTAAGGGCAGAAATCATAGAAGGGGGTGGTTGGGAATGGAAGGGCAGAGGAGGGAGCAAGCTTTATGTGCCTGTTTCAGTTGTATTCCTGTGCAGTCAGCCTGAGGCTGACCTTGAGTTCTTGTTAAAAGCCTGCCCGTTGCTTCTGACCTTCAGCACATCTGATTTCTTTCTTCTGGTTATTTTGCTATCTGTTCTCGTAACACTTTCATAGATAGATATAATTTCTCAAACTGCACACCTTTACAAAATACGATGGATAGCCCATATTCACCACTCTCTAGTAGTAGGTGGTAAGCTAAAGCTCATATCTAACTTTACTAAGAGATATAGTTTATTTTTCTTCATCCATTACTATTTTTATAATTTGGGCACTCTTTTATTGATTTTAAGGAAAATATTTCTTTTCATAATGATAATCTTAATATTTTCTGAACCTCAAAAATCCCTGTCACCAGGTTAGTAGTTAAAAAATATTTATATATTTATACCTGAATATTAAAGAAGAATTTAGAAACATTTAACAATTATTTTGCATGATATTTAGTTAATTTGTGTGGCAATTATTCATATATATGCAGTGGAATCATGTGGAAAGCCTGATTTATATTCATTAGATAATGTGTCAGTCTTACCATTAGCAATTTCAGTATCTGCTTTTAATAACCCCGCAAGTATTCATGAGTAAGAAATTGGCAAAGCGTCCTACTAAGGGAAAAGGTGTGAGAAAGTGTTGAAAAGGCCACCTATCAACTTGCATAAGAAGCAGTGCATTTTTTTAAAAAATGTAGATCTTTTCCAAGTAAAAGAACAAGGTGAAGAAAAATGTCATAAGAAGAGAAAACATTGTGGACAGTTTGGGGACAATGAATCTTGTCTCCATGATTTGGGGGCAAACGGATTACTGGCAGCTGATTTGGGTACTCTGCCCTACAGAAGCAGAGGTGTCAAAGAAGAAGTGACAGTTGTCTGTGGATTTCCCAGGAAACTGAGCGTGCAGTGACACTGGTACATCCCAGGTGACACTGTCTCTGAGGAAGCCTGCAAAAAAAGCCTTCTGCCTCCAGGCTGAGGCAGGTGTTATCATTTTACAGCTGTTTAGAAAATGAGTCATACCTTATCTGTATGTCCCTGCTGGATAGGGATTCTGGAGTTGGCCCTGGGAGGGATGTGGAATAAAACTGTCTTTGGCAATATGTTTTAGGGTTTACTCAGTCACCTCATTCTTGACCCCTTTCTCATTTTCTATTTCATACAGTAAATACTTCCCCAAAGGTCCCTCCTACAATGAGTGATGAAGAGGCTGCTGTCACCACCGTAGACCCCTCCTACCCAGGAGCAAAACAAGGTTTGTTTTTATTTTAAGGATTGGATCTGAAGTTCTTATGCTGATACAGTGCTACTTAATGGGACCTGACACCGAGAAGTACAGGCTAAGTAGACGCCTACAGCAGAGGAAGTCTCATGTTGTAGCTCCTCCAGGAAACTGTGCATCCAGCTAAGGAACCTAGGTAACGCTGAGATAGCAGTAGGGGTTAAAGAAATTAAAACTGTCTAACAAAACACAGAAATGACAAATGGGACCATTCATCCCGCACAAAGTGATCCCAGAGTGTGGTACTGAGAACACCTGTGGGCAGGTCCAGGGGCCTCAGAACTGGCTGGCCCTGTTCCCCTGTAGACCTTGAGTGAATAGTTTTGCAGGGCTTCCATCCCATAACGTTAAAAGGAAGCCAATAATGCTTGCCTCACAGTGTTTCCCGAAAGATTAAGTAGGACCTATGTCAAAGTGCATAGCTCACTGCCTTGTCACAGTGCCTCATAAGTGATAGCTGTAAACCAAGCTGCGTGCTGAGATAAGGGTGGGCAGGTGCCACAACTCTCTCCTGATGGATATTCATATGCAGTGCTATGCGCCATGTATTCTATAAGCAACGGCTAGCATGGCATTTTGCTAAATATTTTCAAGCATTAATTAATTTATCCTCACAGGAACCTGAAGAGATAGGCATCATAATCTTCTTTTTGTGGCAGGGGAATACTAAAGCACCCATAAATTAAGTGAGGCATCTACATTACTGAAAACCATCTGTTTTCCTCCAAAGCCTATATACTCTGCCACAAAGAAAGAGAGGATAAGCTTCAATGAACCTGTATACAATGAACATGTACATGTGACTGCTAAAAAATGACAAAGCATAACCAAGTCCTTGTCCACATGATACAACATAGTGTGAAGTATGGTTTGTAATGGAATTCAAGAAAATTGTGTAGCTCTGGTAGTCAGAGGGCTTCATGGTGCCAAAGGGCATGTGGAGACAACAGAAAAAGAAATTCAAAATGTGGATGGATGGGGAAGGTTAAAGTGATTAGAATCCTCAGGCAGTTCTAGAAACTTCCACAGACAGGAAATCCAGGGAGTCCATTGGTAGAAGCTCCAGTGGGACACAATAAGGATTTGGATTCCGACAGCCCTGGGGCAGAGAGTTGGATAATTGACAGCCATAGGACCCCTCTTTGGGTTGAACTAGTGTGGAAGGCTGTTCGGTGTGTCTCCTTTCTTCTTGTCATTTTTACATTTGTTTAAAAGGCTCTGCTTCTTGTGGATGTTGATAGGTGGCTCTTTCAGTACTTTCTCACACCCTTTCTCTTAATTAAATAGTTTGCAAACTTCTCTACTTGTTAGTTAAAATTGCAAACTAAAATTACTAAGGTAAGACTGACACCTTCTAATAATTTTTATTAGCTTGATGTTAAAAATTGACCAAAAACCTGTAAAGCATGGTTAAGAAAAAGAACCCCCCTAAACAATCTAATTTAAAAAAATGGTTTCTGAGACATATCTTACTTTTCTGATTTATGTTGAAATTTTGTCTTTTTAGGAAGAAATCAAATTATACACCCTTTCTCTGAACCAGGTACGTTTGCATTTGCTATGGAAAGATAAGAATTCCATTTTAAATTACATATTGCTGCTTTTAAATACCCAAGGAACAAGAAGTAGCCATATTAAAAAGCCAGAAGAGTCTATGTCCTTAACCTTAGCCACAGAAAGTTGTAAAAGCAAGTAAATCTTTTCATTTAAGAGTTAACAGAAGCACTTCTAATTTTTAAAACAATGTGGAAAACAATACATGACCTGATAATTTTCTCTTAAGAAAAACTTCTACTTGACCATGAGAAGAGTCTCCTCCCTTATAAAAACAATTGAACCTCCCTCTTCCCTAACATAAAGAAAGCAAGGAGCTTAAAAATCACCTAATCAATTGGCACTGTGTCAAAGCTAAACACACGCCCTTCATGCCTTAGTCATGATCCATCTTGGCCTGGGCTCCCACACTGGGGGCTCCTTTTACCTCCACTGTAACTGGCGATGCTCCCTGCTCCTTAGGTGCTGCTATGGATCCAGCCAGTAAATTTATGTTCTCGTTTACTATTCTGCATTTCCAAGTCTTCCTTCACATTTGGCCCGTGTCCACATTTCACACAGGGGAAAAAAAAATGGAGGTAGAACTTCATCACCATTTCATTCATTAAAGCCAAGGGGGCTACACAGCATCAATGGGAGGACAGAACTTTTTTAAAAGCTGCTTTTGCTTTTCTAATCAAGAATAGATCTTTTCAAAATCAATTAACCAAATAAGTACACCATCTTCTCTTATATCCCCAGCCTTCAGTTGTCTTTACGAATATGGAGATTTCCTCTAACTTAATCGGTTTAAATTGCTTCATTCTCATAATGGATTTGAAAATATTTTTGGTCACTGTATCAGTGACTGTGCATAAAAATGCTATGGAAGAAACACAAGCTCAGAGTAGAGGTGACCTGGATTCCATAGCTTCCCTGGGCTTCATTTACTATTTGTAAACTGTTTCTGCCAGTTTCCTACCAAACTTATGATTCTGCAACCCATTGACCGACCTTGGATAGCCTTTGATACAGTAAAACATTGTTTTCTCTCGTAATGTTCAACTCATGAAAGTGTTTGTGGTTTTCCCCCTATCAAGGTAGATTTTCTACTTAGCACATCTATGATTATTCCTTTAAAGAGCACAGGACTTGAAATCAGAGCTCTGGGGTCTTGTTTCTGTCATTAACTAGTTGTGGCTTGGGTTAAAAAAAAAAAAAAGAATTTTATCACACAGAATTCGATTTTCCCAAAAGTTTATTGTAAAAAATCTCAATTTTTGAAAATAAAATATGCATAAAATTATGCTGTATTATGTATTTTTTTCTGAACAGGCAAGGAGATATCACTTATTTTACCTGTTTGATTTTTCAATTGATATGTGGTAGTTCACTTCACACTTTCATAATTTTCCTGCTCTTTTTCTCTCACAGTGATAATATTAATTATTTTTGCGGTAATGTTTGGTATCATTGGAACAATCCTTTTAATTTCTTTCTGTGTCAGGCGACTGGTCAAGGTAAGAATTCAGTTTTTAATTTTGCTGTATTTATTGATGTGAACAATTTTCGGTGGGCTTATTCTTCTGAATACAACTAAAACACATAGAGAAGCAAAACTGCATCAAACTCCAATTTTTTTCTCAATTAGACACATGAAGTCACTGAGTCACTCTAACAGAATTATTGCTTCTTCTTCCCCTCTGCCTCCTTCTCCCTTTCCCAATTTAAGGTAACCCCCATTTAGAAATCTATCCCCTATTTTCCCAAATACAGATAAAATAGTCATTTTTTTTATTTATACTATTTACTTAGCCTACAAAATATTTAAAATAATATTATATATTTAGATTGTTTAAAATTTTAATGCTTTACTATTCTCAAATTTCCCAAAGCAGATTTTTCAAAATCTACCCATGAATTTTTAGCCTGTGATTTTTAAAAATCTCTAAAGCTATTTTTAAATGCATGTGATACAGCTTCCCAAAATACATAACCTTCCACCTAAGACACAACATCTATCTGTGTAGTTTTGATGCTGTCCCTGAATCTGTATCCTACATCCTAAATTCCTAACTATATTAGATGGGTACAGTTGGGTGTGCATTCATCTTCTATTCTTAATCTCGCTCTGTGGTCTTTAGACCATAAGCACTATCTGAACTCTTTTTTAAAAAAGCTTATTCGCAGGGGTGACCACACAGCTGTGGTGGGGCCATATCAACATGAATGATGGCAAATCTACATACAGTGCTTCTTGTCTGCTTCCTTTTAAAGTCTTTCTCTAGGCAACTTTAATAATCACCCAATCCTATGATCTATGGTCATTTTCAAGTAAAGTTGTTTATTAACCTGAATTTTGAGAGATTTTTTAAAGTATTTGAATATGAGATGAATTCTCCTGTCTGAAGTATAAATATCAGAGGAAAATCATCTTCTATTTGAGAATACTTGCCAAAAGTATTCTCTTTTGGTCAGTGTTACAAAACCTGAAAAAGTCAATGAAATAGTTGGCAAAATCTAGAGAATTTTCTACGTGTTTACAGAAGAATTTTGTTCTGGTTAACGTAACTAAGGAATCATACCCTCATTCTTTTTATTTCTATCTTCACTATTCATTACAACAAGGACATATGGAAGAGTCTGTATATGGGGTGCTATTGCACCTACTGAATACCAAACACATTTTATTTAGAAATGTAAATGTAAGTTTAAATCAATGTTTATTAATATCTGTTAAAAAACTCTACAAAGTGAATTTCAGCCAAAAGGAAAAAATACTGTAGAAGAAATATTTTTAATCTGAGGTGTTTTAATTTTTATTGTCTTTGATTTTGAAATGTGATGCTAATGGTTTTCTGGTTTTTTTATTCATAGAAAAGTCCACCAGTCATAAAACCTGTCTCCTTGGAAGACACAGACTTGCCTTTAAATTCTGTTGAAATGGGACAGACAGGTATTTGTGTTGTCTTTTGCCTTTTGGGAGGGAAATTAATTAGTAAGCTATTTCTTTCTGAGCTGGGGAGGGGATAACCAATCAGAATTCATTTAGATTCTATTTTATTAATGTTACTTTTATAAGATTAATTTTTTGTAATGGGAATTAATTTTTTTGTAATGTGAAAATTGTCTTTATCTTAGTGAGATTCTTCCCTAGGCACAGAGTGTCTTTAAAAAAAGAAAGAAAGAAAGAAAAAGTAAATCAAATATAAGTGAAAGAGAAAAACCAAGTTCTTTTGTGTACTTCTTATTTCCCAAACTTCGGTGTTATGTATCTAGGAGACCCAACTCTGGATATAATTTGAATAGTTCAAATCCATATTCAAATCCATATTCCAACATTTATGAGTGTTGTAACCTTAGGCAAGCTCCCAATCCTCTTTTAACATGAAGATAGTGAAGTATCAACCTTCTAGAGCTTAGTGAGGATTAAATGAGCTACCATAGGTAAATAAAGCCTTTAAAACTGTTCTCGGCCATTTTAAGTGCCCAGCCTGGGAGCTGCAGGCTCCGTTCCTCAGTGACCTCCTCTGCGCAGCTGGCCCAGCTCTGGGCCCTGTTGTCACTTCCACTCCAGGGTGTGAAGTCAATGTGGAGAATTGCAGGTACATTTTGTTCGTGCAGAACAGTATCGATCCACATAGTGTTTTTCAAAAAGAGAAGTTATTGCCAACCTTTAAAAAGTTGGAGATTTTTACATTTTGAAAACAAATCCAGATATTAGTATTCCCTTGGGGGAAAATGTACCCTCATATCATCATGACAGCAATTCATAAAAGCTGAGGAGTGGCTGCTGTTTCTCCTGCTTCTCTAAATCCCCAGTCCATCGCAATTATTTCATTGATTATGACTTGTCACTAAGAAAGCGTATAGTGCCCAGCACATTTTGCCTGAAGTGTAAACCCAAGTAATATCTATTTTGGAAAAGGTCCACACCAAGAACAAATTTATGGAATGAGTTTGAGTGCTCAGCAAAAGGGATCTATTCTGCTTTCTACAAAATCAAGTCAAGTTTTTCCCATAATTATCAAAACTCATGCCAGATTGTGGATCCTGAAAACCTCCAGATTTCAGTTTCCACTCTGGATCAAGGACCTACCTTCTAAGAAATTGCTAGGTTTTCCAGACTTTGGGATCATAAAAAGTTAAAGTTTGAAAGATCTCTACCACACTACACAGTTACATGCAGGATTTGGCTCAGCAGAGTATCCTGTGATTTCTTAAAATTTAACAATGATTATTACCTAATTCCACAGTCTTAGGAAGTTCCTGTTACTAGAATGAATGGAATAGCTGCGATTCTCATTTAAAAGGATTAATTAAACTCCATCTGCAGATACTTAAAACAACAACAAAAGCTTTTGAGTCAGATGCCACATTCACTCTTGATTACCGTATAATGAGACCTGCAGCTGGAACAAATATCTGTAAAATAGCCCTCTTCTGTCTGCCTTATTAAAAAAGAAAAAAAAGTTTTGATGCAATTTTAAAAATGGAAGGATTGCCACCTAAATCCTAATATTTTGTTTCCAAAATTACTGTGCACTTCGAGCTACTTACTTATTATGGTGACATTATACCTTTTTATGTGGCGCTGAGGGTGGAACCTAGTGCCTCGCGAGCGTGCTAGGTGAGCCGCTGTACCACAACCCAGCCCCCCCCCCCTTTTTTTTAAAGGCAATCTTGACTTTCTGGGCAGTAGGCCATAAAAGTTGGGGCAGTTAATACACCACAGTGTATTAGAATGCCCTTGTAAATTTAATTCAATTAAATACAACAAGCATGTATTAAATGCTTACTGTGGACTGGGTATTACACCCACATTATGTACTCATATGAATCTCTGTCTTAAGAAGTTGAGAGTCTAATGGAGGAAAGAGAAGTGGTTATTGAAGGGAGTCATTTTAAGATAGAAGAGTGACAGGCAGAGGTAGCTAAGGTTTCTGGAAATGGAATCACATGGGGTCATTCATGAAGAAGAGATGGATATGACCCAGGGCAGGTAGTTCTAGTGGAAGGGCAGCTTAGCAAAACCACAGAAGAAGACAGAATACAGTGTCCCCAGGAATCACATGCACTTCACATCAGTAGGATGAATGCTCTGATTCATTCTCTGTTTATGTCTCACATATGTGTAAAGGCGAACCAGTGTAGAATCATTTAACTTCCCTTAACTTCCCTGTATTTGTGTAAATGAAATTACCCGCAGCATCTTAGTAAGTTTGTGAAATGAGTTCTAAAACAGAATGCCCCCCCACAGGAAATGCCAGAGAACCCAAAATCATTGAAAATGTTTTTGTCCATTTATGAAATATTTTTCTAAACTGATTTACAAGTCAAAGGCATGAAAGGTGAGAGTGACTGTTCCTTCTCAACAAGAATCAATGTTAGGGAACAATTAAGGTAATGAACTACTTTAACCTCCTTGAACTTGCACGTGCTTTGTGCTTAGTGAGGAATGAGAGTAAGTCATCTGCCACATGTGACCCCACTGGACCATCTGTCATAGGGAATGTTTGGGGTATAGTTCCTATAGCACTCAAATAAGAGAAAAGTGGAAAATGCCCTGTTTCTATAATAGTAAAGACTCTCGCATCCCTTTAATGTGCTCTCTGGGACATAAAAATTAGTCCAACCTCCCAAAAAGAAGGTGAAGATTCTGGGTACAGTGGGGAAGACGAGCTTATTTTTGCCCTTCTTTCATGCACTAGAATCAGAAAGGAACTCAGAAGTAAGTTTCCATGCAGGAAAAAAGAAAAAGAAAGAAAGAAAAAAAAGCTATTCCTAAAAAAGATCTTATAGCCTTGAGAGCTTGTCATTCAAACAGGCATATATAATTCAACCCATTCTGGTCTGCCTCATAGACCAGCTCTCTGTTACCTGTTAGCTTCCCAGCTCTTGAGACAGTAGGAGCAGAATAATTATATTTGTTTCTTATATAGGCTTCTAGAATAGATTTGCTAAAAAAAAATCTGTGTTTTCTTTACCCCCCCCCAAAAAAAATCTCCAATACAGCTAAATTGCATGGAGATGCCTTTCATCTTGTTTTACTACTTATATTCAAAGACAACTGTAAGAATTTAGAATCCTGAAATTTATTTTGTGCAATGATTTCCTTATGTGTTTAAAAATAACCATGTCATGTAGCACTCTTTTATAGCTCCTGCCTCTAATCTTTCTACAGAATAACCAAAGAGAATGTGCTCACCAAGCCAAATTTTGGAAGAATTCAAAGACATTAGTCAAGTGAAAAATGATCACAGAAATTGGAACCATCAGTAGATTATGTAGCTACCTACGTTGTACCATTTCAGGAAGCAAATTTCATCATAATGTGTTTCAGAGATTCAACCAAGAGGAAAAAAAATCTTTGCTCATTAATACTTCAAGATAAAGAGTGTACATTTCCTTGCATGCTTGCTTTTGTGTTAGCATAATTTTTATAATTAATTGCTTTAGGATATCTGACCTAAAATTTCTGCTGAATTCATCTGCTATTTTTTAAGACTGACTTATTCTATCCTATTATAATCTTAATGATTGCACTGTCAAACGAAGGTCTTATAACATCTCCTTTATGTATAAGTTCTTCTCTTTCTAAACTCTTAGGTTCACTTTCATTGTTTTAAATAAACTACAGGGTCAATGAAGTCCTCATTGTTTTCCTTCATTGCTGAACAGACAAGATGTAGTATTGCATTAATGATGATAATAGTTTACTCACATGAATAAAGCTTGCACTGGAAAAATGCCATAAATTATGTAATAACACATTTACACATTTATCGTTTAATGAATAAATCAATTAAAAAGACTTTTCCCATGAAAAACACAAATGGCCCATGTAAAATAACTTGTCTGACAGCAGAGTCCAACAGAAGCTCTGGCTCTTGTGTTGTTCTCCACTGGAGGTGATTTGTGTGAGTGATCAGGGTGTCCTGAGAAAGAGAAGAATGAATAGAATTTTCTCATGAATGAAATTTAATAACTCTTAAGGGCAGCAAGATGTACAAACTTGACATGCTGTTTTAATAGCTGTCTCCATGTTTCCTCAATTAAATTCTTTAATCCATCCCATTCCAGTTTCTCTCATTAATAAAATGCTTTAAATTGCCTAAAAGAAGTTTCTAGATATAAGAGGCTAAGGCTTTGTGGCTATATAGCTGTCACTCATTTAGAGCCAAACTTAAAAAGTTCATATAAAGGTAAGAAAGACCTTCCTGTGATAGTCTATTTTCCAAAAGAATAAGAATCAATGTTGCTTTACATTGCTGTGTGATAATTAAGTAAATAATTGTGTATTTATATCTGGGCCTGGAAACAAATTTATTTTTTAATAAATTTAAAAAAAATCTAAATCTCATATTTTCAGAGAATGTTTTTGAATTAAATCACCTATTTAAAATAAAGTGAAAAAAGAAGACAACATGACTATTGGTATGTATTTTTGTGAAATAGCTTTAAGAATGTTATTAGGTTAATTTAATCCAATGAATGACCCAAGGGTCAAGGCACTTTCAAGTATACTTTGTAAAATAAACATAAAATGTTGAACTAAGAAAGGACATAAGACTAACCTTGTCTCTAAAGTAATTTATAAGTCACAGACAATAAGAGGTGAGAGGACTGTACTGTCTCCACCAGAGCAACAGAATTCAGAGGATAATTAAAGTACAAATTGCTTTAACCTCCTTGAACTTTTCTGGCCAGTTTCTCTGTCCTTCTTGATGTGAACTTTTCACATCTAAATTTGGTGTTTGTGGGAAGAAATGACCTTTGCTCTCTTTGTATTTTTAATAATTAAATAAGAAAAAAAAGTATGTAAGACAGAAATCTTTCCTGGGAAGGCAGCGTGAGCCCATGAATGACTCCAGTTGAATTTCTTAAAACTGGGGACTGGGCTGGTGAGGTTGAGAGAACATCTTACTCTTCGGTGCACGGTATTTTCTTGTATGGATGTGAGCAGAGGGTCTAATGAGTAGAGAAAAGTGAGGGACATTGAGAAGAAAAAAATATAAACAGCCAAAACAGTATGGTGACAGTGTCTCACTGATACTGATATGAAGTGACTGAGCATTAGTCTTCTGGTTTATTCTAAGCACTTATCCTATCAAGCGTAGCAAATTTCTCACAAGTAATTCCCCAAAGCCTCATGTTGTCCAGATAAAAATAAACAATTCTGCCCAGCAGTCTGCCTAGGCCTGTGACTGTCTTACACACTCTGGGGAACCTGGCTGATTGTGCTGGCCACCACAGCGTCACCTTCAGCTTTTAGAGTGAAACACGTCCTTGGGGCCTCACGTCACCCTACCCACGTTGTAGCCCGGCTAGGATCTGAAGTTCACCCTCAGTTTAAGTGTGATTCATTAAGAGCAAGGACTTTAATTCATTTTTTTTAAATCCCTGAGAAGCTTAACAAAATTTGTTCCTTACTTCAGGAACCCTGTCCTAATATTTAAAATGGTATTGTACATAACAATGTTATAAAAGGTTTAGTCAGGCAGGCAGGCATAGTGTAGAAAGAAAACGAACTTTGGAGCCCAAGTTGGAACCTTGACTTTCTTTTTTGTTGGGGGTAGGGGTGAGGGTGAGCTAGGGATTGCACCCAGGGTCTTGCTCCTGACATACCCTACCACTTAGCGACATCCCCAGCCTCTGAACCTTCACTATTAATTCACGTAACTTCAGTTTCCTTATCTATAATACGAAGATTAATGTAGTTAAACTACCTTACAGAAGTGTCATGAGGTTTATATGAAATGAGGTCTGCAGGGTAAACCTGCACCACCTAAGTGTTCAGTAAATGGCAATTCTGATCATTGTCACCTGAGACCAATTCTTGCTTGTTACCGGTCAGGCAGCATACAGTTCTGCAGAGAGGTCACTCCGAATACGCCATGGAAATATTTAGCCTTGAAAGGCAATTCCTAGGATTCTTTTGGTCATCTCATTTTTGTGCAAAATTGAGCAAATAATATTCTTTTATCATTATTATAATTATTACCTCATGTGAATCATACAAATTAATGGGTTTCCCTGAATTGCTTACATCACGTTGTGATCATGTCCACGCCCTTTCTACCCTTTCTGCCTTCTCCCTCTGTTCCTCCTTTCCTTCCCTAACAGTCCTTTTTTACTATCAGGTAATTTTTTGTTGTTGTTTGATTCCACAGATGAAAGAAAAATATGATACTTGTCTTTTCAGGTCAGGGTTGTTTCCTTAACATGATGCCCTCCAGTTCTACCCATTTTCCTGCTAATGACATAATTTCACTCTTCTTTATAGCTGATTAATATTCCATTGTGTATCTATATCACAACTTCTTTATCCATTGTCTGTTGATGGGCATCTAAGCAGATTCCATATCTTGGCATTTGCAAACAGGTCCACAAGAAACATGGACATGCAGGTGAATGCTGACCTCTTTTCTTCACAACCAACATTCTTTATCTGTTGTCATCGGAATATTACCATATGCTCTTTAACTGAGTAGATGTACAAGAAGAAATGTCCACTCACTCTGGACATTTGCAATCTGATATATATATATATATATATATATATATATATATATATATATATATATATATATATATATATATATCCTGCTCTCTAGAAAACCTAAGTTGCTCTCCTTTCACCTTAGAGAATTAGTTAAAAAATATGTGGAGGTTCAGGGCTTTCATGAAAGAAATGCTTGCAATGTGTATATAACAGCTACTAATGGAACCAACACACAAATTAAGCACTGTGGAACTCCTAAATGCAACTGCAAGATACACAATTTTCCTTGAAAAAAAACACTTAAAAAGTCAAGGCTGGGTACAGTGGCACAAGCCTGTAATCCCAGCAGCTCTGTAGGCAGAGGCAGGATGATCACGAGTTCAAAGCCAGGCGCTAAGCAAGTCAGTGAGACCCTGTCTCTAAATAAAATACGAAATAAGGCTGGGGATGTGGCTTAGCGGTCGAGGGTCCCTGGGTTCAACCTTCAGTAGTATAAATGAGTCTCCTCCCATTTCACTTCAGGTTGAGAGCTCTCGAGGTCTGTGGATGAGCTTTCATTGTCCTTTGAATGTAAGAGAAATTTGTCACTTGAGAAATCTGAAGGGGAAATAGGTAACCCTAGTCTTGCTCTGAAAGTGCATTAGGAGACATTATGAAGCTGGGAGTGACAAGAATTCTTGCAGGTTTGGGTGGTTATAGAGTTTCTTGTAGGCTTTATATGGTCCATGTGGGGAAAAAAATCGCTGGTATTGGTTGTCTTTGGTCATGTTGAAAATGACTTGCTGGATTGGGGAACAGTTATTAATAGAAAGAAGAGTGTTGCCAGACACCTAAGGACAGAAGAACACAGGAGACACATGCATTTGCACAAGTCCAGAGAACTCACTGAGACGTGGGTTTGCACAAGCTCAGAGAATAGCAGGAAGGTCCCAGTGGTGGGAAAATTCTGAGCAACCCACAAAAGCACCTACAGAGGAAAGATCTAGATAAAAATCTCTGCCAAGTGTAAAATGCTAGACCAACACCAAGATATCAGTCTAAACAGAACATTCTTCCTGTGTTCCAACTCCAGAGGGGTTAGAAGCTTTTTGGGTAACAAGAGGAAGAAAGAGGAGTTGACCACACTATCCACATCCTAAATCCAAGGAAGAACAAGAATAAAAACATTAATTTAAAATCAGAACGGAAATTTAGATTATGGTATTTATGTATATATTTTAATCAGAAATTGGTGGATCATGTGTATTGCCTAAGAGTAACCAGAATAGTAGTGAAGTCTACTCTGGTTTTGACAGAGAAACAGTGAAAAGATCAGTTCTACAAAATACATTTTGAAGGACACAGGAAACATGACTAGAGTTATTTAGTTGTATTCTAAAAGTCTTTTTCATTCAATATAACCAATATACTGTAGAACTATTAATGTAGAAAAATATTTTCTGATAAAATAATAAAGTATAATGGCAAAAAACTTACCTATGCATTGTTTGTAACTAAATTTACTCAGAAATAACAGAGCAATGTATTCCCAAATTCATATTTTGGCCCAGGAGTTCCATTTTGAAGAATATACTTCACAAAACTGCAAAAAAAACTTATAAATTATTATTTTGCAATTTATTTTATATATTAGTAGCAGAAAATAATAACAAAAAAAAATAGCCTTAATGTTCGAAAACTTAGTATCACCTGTGTATTGTCATAATTAGTAGATTAACAAAATAGATAATTAGGCAGCCAGGAAAAATTACAAGTTTACATGTGAAAATGTGTGTATAAGTAGTATGTTTATCCTGAACTAAACAAAAATACAAGTGCATAAATTTAAAAGTTTGGAAAAAAATTGGTAGCATTATTCAATCATTTCTTCTTGTTTTTTAAGAACCAGCACTACTAATTTAAATGTAGTTCAACATCACTGGCTCCTGTTGAATATCCCAAAGCTAGGGCTCTACTTCCAAGCTGAAGACCAGGGACATCATATCTCACTAAGCATATGTTTTTTGGGGTGTGCTTAAAATGCACAGTGACTCTGCAAAATTAGCCTTTGAAAGCTGAAAAACGAATGTTTCTAAGAAAGGGGAATGGAAATATTTTTAAGTTTGCTCTAGGAAAAGGGTGATTTCTAGATAAGAACTAGACACCCATATTGCAATGACCATGGTTCCCATGGGGGCTTCTTAAGAAAAGAAAAGCAAATAGGTCTCACTGGGAACATTTGAGCAAAAGATGTGAGTTTTATGTTGCCTACATCCCCTGATGTAAGAGTCTTATTCACTTCTTAGGCTGACTCCAACCTTCTGAGAAATGATAACCATGTGATAATATTTTTTTCAATGCCAGGGGTGGAGCACAGGACTTGCTACCTGCTATGCAAGTGCTCTAACTCTGAGCTATTCCCTCATTCATTTGCAATTATTTTTCCAAAAAAATCTTTAAAAATTTGTTTTTTAGACACTGCCTTGAGGTTTTTATAAAATTTCCATCACATAGGAGCTCAAGGTCCAAGTATGCTTGCCTTATTCCTGATAAACAGCTAAAAATATGACCCCAAGTAACATGTGAATGGTTTACTTTTCTCTTACTTCCCAGTGCTACCATGAGAGCCTTGGGGTGATGGCATGGCAAACATTTTCACAGCTCCTTCATGATGTCCAGAACAGAGGCCCCCTTTCTTATAAATCCTCCCCCAGAATTGGAAAGTGGACCTCAATTCTTACTCCTTTGCCTGGTTCCTGACCACCCAGGAAGCCCTCTTCTCCTAAGTAGGTTCTTCTCTGTATCCTTAGGTCCCCAACACAATCCCAAATACAAACCTGCTTGGCCTGTTTATTGCCACCCGTTTGAGTTTGGGCATGGTCATAACCTGAGAATACTGCTGCATTATCAGACCTACTTGATTGTATATAGTATTAATGAATGCAGATTAAGACCCAAAATGTAATTTTGCTAACACATAAATTTATTTCTTGCTCAGGTAATGGTGCAGGAATATTCCAGGACAGTGGGAAAGAGGAATTACCTTTTTATGAACATTTGTGGATCTTTATGATTCTAAGTTGAGAACATGTAGCTAGAAACCAGTATCTCTTGCTACTGAATAGTGTTCTCACTAGGTTGAAATCTAGTTCTTAATGGTTAGACAATCTATAAACTAAGAAAACAAGTTATCCACCCCTTGCCATATCCAATACACAATGGTGGAACTGGGCTAATATATAGGCAAAAAAAAAAAATCTGATTCAGTGGTGCATGCCTGTAATCCCAGCTACTGGAGAGGCCCAGGCAGGAAGATCCAAGTTTGAGACCAATCTGTGCAATTCAAGGAGAACTTGTCTCAAAATAAAAATTTTAAAAATGGCTGGAGATATAACTCAATGGTAGAGCCCTCCTGGGTCCAATATGCAGTAAAATATTTTAAAAAATAAAGGTTCAAAAAGAGAGATGAATGTGAAAGACACATCAGTCATTGGATCATAGCAACGAGAGCCTCTATTGGACAAACATTGTGAAGACTCCTTCCCTGGGAGAAGAAGAAATACCCGCTGTTCTCCAGGCTTTTGGACTTGCACTTGGAAAGGTTCTCCCTTGATTGGTTTAATTCCATGGCCACATTTGTAGTGTTAGTGTGCTCTTATTAGGAGCCGTACAGATATTGCAACTCATTGTTTAATAGGGTTACAGTTGTTTTCTAGAGAAAATAGATAAAGACTTTTCAAACCAGACTCGTGGTTACATTGGCAATTCAAATTTCTTAGAAACTTCAGTGACTTCTAGTCAATTTGCTTTGTCCACTCCATTTGCCTATAGCTGCATGCAAAATTATTTCCAAAACACAGTTCTAAATCTCCTTATTTTTGTGTGTGTATTTGTATTCATCTTTGCCTCAAACAATGGCAGCTTCTCTGAGGCATCTGAAATAACTGGTCAGACTAAAAAATGATATATTCTGTGTCATCTTAGCCATAGGTTGAGTTCCTTTGGTTCCTGAGAAGTTCTGGTATGTATTTTTCCTCTAAGCTTTCTTCAGTCTTATCTCCTACTGTTTTAGGTCCAGAAGCATTTTTGGTTTCTCCAACATTCTGAGATCTTTAATTTCTGAATATTTTTTCTTGAATTCATTTTTTTCCTCAAAATATTGTTAAAAGCAGTAAATAACCATCAGCAAACACCAACACTTGGGCTCTTTCTAACTGCTCCTAAACTATAGGTACAAAAGACAAGTAGTGTTCCTTCCAAGCCATTGAGGACAAAACTCACTCTACAGCCTTCTCAGAAAAGCATGAATAGGTTGCTTTCCAGCATTTGAGACCAATTTTTTTGCTGATACCCAAATATTAGCCCAGTTCCACCATTGTGTATCGGATATGGCAAGGGTTGGATAACTTGTTTTCTTAGTTTATAGATTGTCTAACCTAGTGTCATATGTGGCAGGGTTTTGTTTCGGTGGCAACCCACTGTAGCAAAAAGCCTGTTGTTTTCCAGGCTCTTGGGCAATAGGAAGGCTGAATGCTTAGGTTTGAAATTTAAGGATGCTGCACAATTAAAGTTGGTTGTTCTGCTTACATAACTCTCCCGTGTGGACCCAGAAAGGGAAAAGGGAGATTTTGGCTCCACACAGTCACGTAAGGACCTGTTCTTATTGTGCCTCTTCAGGCTGCCAAAGTCACTTCGGACATCACCTTCCCAATTGGCTAGCAGTTGAGAGAAATAATGAAGAGGTGCTCATATGGGATTTTCTGGGTTGGACTGTGATATGAGTATTAACCTTGGCTCCCATGCCTTGTGTGACAACATCAAACGGCCAAGGGCACTAGGAGCTGTTTTAGCCACTACCTCCAATAATTACTTGAACAATAGCAGTGAGAGTTGGCATCCTTCTTTTCCCTTTTCTTAAAGGGATTATATCCAAACTAAAGTTTCTCCATTAAAAATGATGTTTACTGTAGATTTCTACTATAGAATTATTATTGCCTTAAGAAAGTTCTTTTTAGTTGCTAATGGATTTTTTTTCATCAGATGTAGTTATTGAACCCTATCATGATTTTTTTTCCTGATGCTATGAAGAATTTATAAATTTAAGAATTCCTCTTGCAACTGTTATTTGAAGACAACTGTATTGAAGTCCAGAGTAGGTGTCCCCTCAACACACACACACACAAAAAAAAAAATAACTTGGTAAAACTCATAAGAAACCTCTATGCAATATGGGAATGAAAGTATAATAGGAATAGTAATAATAAAAGCAAAAACATGATGTCCACAGGGCTCTAGGAGTTGAGATAGGGGAGAGATCATACTCAACCGTGGATTTCAAGAAAGACTTGAAGTTTGCAGATGAGGGACAGGCATCCAGAATGAGGAAAATATGAGGCCTGCATAAGAAACTGAGTTCAAAAGCAGGGGTCAAGATTGGACAAGAAGGCTGAGATCAGGCCACAAGTCATACTACACAGACTCAGTGAAGGCCACACTGCTGTAGGTCCAGAGTAAAGGTGGGCATTTAGACCAAGAGGGCACCGTGAACAGGTGAGTTCCTATTCTCTCCTATGTGAAGTCTCCACCTTACAACAGCAAAGGATAAAAACAAAATGAAAAGAAGAGACAGAAGAATACAAGATGAATAGATTATAAGGATGTGGAAAACTGAAAGCAAACAAGAGGGTGTTGACAAAGGAGAAGGGGATGTGTACCTTCCAATTCCCCTTAAGATTGCGTGCCCCATGGAGAACACCAAGCTGGCCTGTGGGGGTGTCGCCATCTTGGCCTGGAGGGAGCAGCAGGAAGAGTTGGAACATGGAACTGTTGAGGAACAGTGGAGTGGTTAAAAAGACCATTTTTATGAGCTCTGCATACGGGTGGAAACCCAGGTTATGCCACTTATTGGTTGTGAGGTCCTGGACAAATTATTCGACTTCTCTAGGACTCAGTTGTTCTTATTTGGAAAAAGGGATGATAATAACAGTAGTATCTTCTCAAAAGACTGTAGTGAGGCCTGAGTTAACACATGAAAAGCATTTAGAATGGTGCCTGGTGCACTGTTAGTGATCCCTTAATATGGGCTGTTGTGATTGTAATGTAATTCCATGAAAAATACATTTGACTCAGAACAAAGATACTGCTTCTTTCCCCACCTCTCCCTCCTCATCGACCTCTGATAAATACCATTGTACTCTTTACTTCCAAATAAAAATAACAAAATAAAATACAAAATATTCACACGTATAGCAATCACGGTTTTGTTATTTCAATATTTTTTAAAACGTAGAGCCCATCACTGTAGGAGAGTCCTGAGCGAAGCAAACAACACAGGACAATGCAAAAGGGGAAGGAAGTCTTCAGGCTGGACACTGAGTGGCCCTACAGAATCAAAGGAAATCACACGTGAAGTATTTTGGAAAGGGAAGAACACAGAAAAACTAACACCTCGACAAGTAACCCAGAGGACTGGCAGCTGAAACTCTACTGTATTCTAAACAAGCCAAAGTCCAAGTTTATTATACTCTGAGATCTCCCAGGGCAAGGACTCAATTTCACTCTAATCTGTGTTTGAACCAGGGTTTTCAGTAAGACTTCCATTAATATCCACTGATCCTCTTTATAATTATTCACCTTCCTGGAGTTTAGAGTCTTCCCTCAAAAGAAAAAAAAAATGACTGGAAAGGGGTGAGAAAGGTCAGAAAGAGGCATGATCTTGAAATGCACTCACTCCCACCTGCATAACAGATCCTGCTGAGAATGCTGGTCAGACATCTCTGAGGAAACTTAGGAGGCCCAGAATCTCAAGAACAGATCAAACCAAGGGACCCAGGGTCCCTTAATCACACTTTTCTGCCTTCCCACAGTCAGATACTCTGCCTGCATTACCTTGCAAGTAAGGGTGTGGAGTCTTGAGGGTTATCCTCTCCCATCCTAAAATATAGGAAATGTGAGGCTCTAGCCTTTTGTCACATTCTTCCCCGCTTTTTGGAGGGTACTGGGAATTGAACTCAGGAGAACTCAGCCACTGAGCCACATCCCTAGCCCTAGTTTATATTTTATTTAGAAACAGGGTTTCACTAAGTTGTTTAATGTCTCGCTTTTGCTAAGGCTGGCTTTGAACTTGTGCTCCTCCTGCCTCAGCCCCCCACCGAGCCTCTGAGATTACAGGCATGCGCCACTGTGCCTCCCTACATCCCTTCCCTTAATTGACAATAAGAGGACTGTCACAAATCCATTCTGTTCAGCATCAGCATGTGAATAAATGTATGTTATGACCACCAAAGTGACTGCTTTGGATGTAAAAGAGCATTACTTTACAGTGACCTCATGACAAAGTCTGCAAGTCCTGACGACAAGGAATGGTCCTTTCCATATGTTTAAAAGATTTCAAATGGGTTTTACATGGACAGCCTGTGTGTGTGTGTGTGTGTGTGTGTGTGTGAGAGAGAGAGAGAGAGAGAGAGAGAGAGAGAGAGAGAGAGAGAGAAAGAGGTGCACCAATGTTTTCGCAGAGCTTAATTTTAGGTGGAGGATTATAGCTAATTTTAGTCTATTTGTTTTGCTTCTTTAAAGCCTCTTAATTTTCTATGGTAAGCCTGGATTGCATTTTTATAGAGAAAAATATAATAGAGTCCATTGACTTTTTCAAAGTTAAAAAAAAATTATAACAAGATGGTTGCTAAGGGGATATATATCCCCAGGGGACAGTCTACATGGGGTCTTCCTTACAATGGACAACAATGGTCACCCAAAGCTCTGAACTGTTTGACTGTGTTCCACGTCTAACATTTCCAGCGACTGTGCAATTGTGGCTTACAGAGAACTATGGCAGCTTAATTTAGGGATAGGAATTCCAGACTCTTATGAGGCATCCAAAGAGTTCTTCAATACAGAAGGAATTTTGGGAAGAACTATTGGGAATAGAACTTGAGATGATGAAAAGGTATTGGGTGTTTTCCATTATTCTTAGTGTGCTATTGGTCTTGTCTGCCCCTTAGAGTCACTCTCTGAACTAATTTCATGCTCAGGTCAATCATTTCACAATGAAGAACATACAGTTTCTCAGACTTCCTTGTTTCCAAGTTTGTGAGTGGAGTTCAACCCGAGTTCACATTATCAGTGGATGGACATTACTCAAAGGAGCTTATTAACTCAGAGTGTTGTCTCCGTGTGGGTCTCTTCCAAGTGGTTCTGTCAAATGTGATCAGTGCATCATATATTAGGAGAATATGTTATTTCTGCCTCCACTTAAGTTACTCATAGATTGTCCTTGGCCCTTCTCTTGGGGATGGTTTTCTTATTACCATCATGCTCTGAAGACCTTTTTTATTCAACTGAATAAAACCGAAGTTGAGTAATGATTTCATATATTGCCAGCCATGTGAAAATGAATTCCATTCTCGGTTCAAAGATACCTTTAAATCGAAAGCAATCAGTATAATGTAAGTCTTATTTAATGTAAATCGATTAAATTCTCTCTCAGCCTACTAAAGAGTTAGGGCACTGAATATTTTAATTTGCTCAGATGAAAGTGTCCCTATCCCTGATTATTTTGAGATTAAAAAAAAGGTGACTACCATGATTCCTCCCTACTCTAGATGAGCTTGCCTGCAATAAAGAAAGAGCTCTGCACCTTGTCTCACTGCCTCTACCCTCCTTTTCTGTATTCCATCACAGGACAATCTGATCATTTTCCTAAAACATAAATGAGACCATACTTCCCCTCTGTGAACTCTCCAATGGGCTTCCATTGCATGAGGGTAGAATCCCGTCCCTGTGCTTATCAGAGATCAGATGTGACAGATCTGGGGCATGTGGACATGCCCAGCTTCACCTGAGCCACCCGCTACTCTCCCCAGCTCGCTCTCTCATGCACCAAGTTCCTGCCACTGAACTTCTTCCTGAAACTTCAGCATGTTCCTTGTTCCTTGTTCCCTTTTTCCAGAAGTTTGTTCTATTTTTTTTTCCTCAGATCTCTTCTGAGCAGACTCCTTCATCTCATTCCCATCTCATACCTTCGAAGAAAACCGTTGGGGATTTTATTTTTGTCTGCTTTATTCAAATTTGAATCCTCAAAGTCCCGAATCATGAGTGGATTACAGGAAATCTCAGGAAAATTCTGTGGAAGGAAATAGGTCTCTCTTGCCAACCCAAAGTAAAAGCAGCTTTATCTTTTCTGCCCTCATTAAATTCCACATTATTTCTTTTATTTTTTTTCTTTATAGTGCTCAGTTCCTAGGAGTATTTTCTTCATTTGTACAACTAGTTATTGACATGCATCGGTTCAATTTTTTTTTCACTTAAGCTGTGTGGAATATACCTTTCCTTTTCTGTATTCCTTTTCTTTTGAGAGGTAAATGACTTCCTGGAAGGCCTTGCCATGAAAACCCCAGTTCTGTTCTTCCCTTCTTGCTCAATTCAATTGTTTTCATCTGTGGACCCTATTGTCCAATTATGGAAGAACAGGAATAATCTTATATCCTGTTTTTCTAAAGTTTGATTTGTCTTAGTGGATGGCACTTAGCAGCTGTGGAGGACGAGTCACAGTCGGAAGAGGAAGAGGAGGTGTATGCAAAACTCTAAAGTCTACCTGGAAAGTGATCTGCCCCCCTGAAGAGGTAGCAAGCTTCCACAGGAAAAAAAATTACACTTGCTACCAAGGAAGATGATGATGATTAAGAAAAAGAAGAGATGATGATGATGATGATGATGATGATGATGATTTTTTTTTTAGAGAGAGAGAGAGAGAGAGAATTTTTTAATATTTATTTTTTAGTTCTCCGCAGACACAACGTCTTTGTTTGTATGTGGTGCTGAGGATTGAACCCGGGCCGCAGGCATGCCAGGCGAGCGCGCTACCGCTTGAGCCACATCTCCAACCCCGATGATGATTTTTGATGAGGACAAAACTGTAGAAAAAACACCAGTGAAGAAAATTACATAGAACACTCCAGCCCAAGATGCACAAAAATCAAACAGAATGGAAAAGGCTCAAAGCCATCCACACCATTAAAAAGTCAATAACCCATCAAAAGACAAGGAAAAAAAAAACCTCAAAGACCTAGTTCTGTAGAAAACATTAGACCAAAAATGTAAGCTACTATGGGAATGGGGTTCTCTTCTCGAAGTGGAAGCCAAGCTCATCAGTTATGCGAGGAATTGTTCCAGATGACTGATCAGGAGGCTACTCGAGATCCCTGGCAGTGTAGAAAGTTTCTTAAGAAAATAGTTTAAACCACTTGTTAAGATTTTCTCTAGTTTAATTTCTACAATAGCGGACATCTGGCTGTCCGTTTCACACAACGCAGGATGAGAACTTTCCCTGTCGTGCTGGGTAAATGTGGTCCAGGTTCCACTGCCAAGAATATGTTGTCCAAAATCCCAGTTCTGTTTTTAAAGATGCAACTCCACCCTTTGTTTGATTTTAATCATACAAGGATGTTAAGAAAAGTCATAGCAGCATAGGTGATCCCACATGGAAATGGCAGGAGGACAAGAATAACACATGGGGCATAAGCTCAGTATTTTAATGAAGCACTTTTTAAAAAAGAAAGCAACAAGTATTGGCAAACATGGTGAGAAATTATGATACTTGTGTACTGTTAGTGGAAATATAAAATGATCTGGCCACTGTAGAACAGTATCGTGGTTCCTTAAATATCAGATATAGAATTAAAATAGAACCACTTCATCCCACAATTCTACTTCTAGGTATACATGCCAAAGATTGAAAGTGGGGTCTCTAAGAGGTATTGTATGTCCACATTTATAGGAGCATTATTCACAGCAGCCACAAGTAGAAGCAACAAAAGTGTCCATCAATGGATGAATGGCTAAATAAAGTGTGGTAAACAGATAGAATGAGATATTATGTATGCAGCTGATGAAAAGAAATTCAGACTCAAGTTACAACATGAAGGAACCAACGGGATATGACATCAAGTAAAATAAGTTGGTCACAAAAAGACAATTTCTGTATGATTTCCCTTATATGAGGCATCTAAAGTATTTAAATTATCAAATTCATAAAAACGGTGAATATAATAGTGGTTGCCAGAGGGATTAGTGGAAGGAGAAATGGAAAACTGTTTAATGGGTGTAAAGTTTCAGAGAAGTATCGGTATAGGGTGCAGGGTAGAAGGGTATAGGTTATAGAGAAGATGAAAAAGATCTGGAGATGAGTTGTGCAACAATACAAATATACTACTGAATTACATGCTCAAAAATGATTAAGATGGTCAATGTTATATATGTGACCCATCATTTTTTAAAAACTCTTAACATGGAAGAACTGAATAAATTGTGGATATGTGGATAGGTGGAGAATATTTTATGGGATAGTCAGAAGGTCATCCATCGGGTAACCTGGCCCATCCTACTAGTTGTGTGGCCCTCAGCCTCACAGAAATTTCAGTCCCTGGTCTCCAAAAGAGATACCTTCCTCAGAGGTGTACTGCAAGGCCTCACTAAGCCATGTAGGCAAAACAAATGGCCCCTTGCTTAATTTTACTGCACATGAATCATGTAATCAATTACTCAATTATCATCTAATCTCTCTCTCTCTCTCTCTCTCTCTCTCACACACACACACACACACACACACACACACAGTCTTCTCATGAAGGTTAAATTTTCCAGAAGTATCACATCTACTGTCAATATCAATTATCTGATTAGGAGCCAGAGTTCTAAATCACAATTACAGAATGACATGAATACAGAGAAGTGCCTTTCCATGCTCAGTAGTTTTTAATCTTTCATAAATGATTATGGAACAATCACAGGTACATTATACAAAGACATAACTCTCTTCCTCTCCTGTAGGACACGAGTCTTTCCTGTCATTTCCCCATAGTGTTCCCATGTCATCTGTTGAAGGCTGAAATCAATGTGTCTTGTAGGTGGTGGGAGCAGGAACTCAGATTTGATCCCTTGTGGCTCTGGAGGAAAGTATGTTTTGCCCTCTTTGCTTAGTGCAAAATGAAGCTCATGTACAGAGCAGTAATTCTAATTTGTTTTTGGCCATCTTTCTTCTAGGAAATTAAGCACATCGCAGTAGAACAACTTGGTACTAAATAACACTTTGTCTCAGTAGGAGTAGCTGGAGGCTCACTTCATCTTTTAATTTTTTTGAGACAGGACTCCCTCAGTTGCCCAGACTGGCCTTGAACTCAGCCTCCTAGGTAGCTGGGACTACACGCACGTGCTGTGGGGCTCACTCTGACTCCAGATGACTGCCGATTCAAACGGAAGTAAGAGCTATGGCTTCCTGGGACTGCCATTTGTTCACACTGTTGTAGGGACAAACGAGGCAAGGCACCAGAGTTAGCAGGTAACAGTTTTATTTGGCTGCAGCCAGGTTCAGAGGGTACAGCTTTTGCTATAATCAATTAATCCCCTGAACACCGAGTTCAGGGAGTTTCAGAGTTTTATACCCAGCATGTAGGGGGAGGGGCTCAGAAGTTCACAGTCTGCAGAAGTTCACATAAAAGCAGCTTTTTCTTTCACTGTTCTGGGCATGTTAACTCTTCAAGGACAACACCTGAGAAGGCGAGAGCTTCTTCTCCCCTTTCTTTCCTCCCCCTGCCAGCTGTTACCATGGAGCCCATTTGTAACTTATCTTAAAAATGTAGACATCTCTGTGAAGCTCAGCTCAAGGCCAGAGGCCTTGTTTGCACATTTCTTCAAAGTATTATACTGCATATGTTTGTGAAAACTAGGAAGTGGGTGTCCAGCACCTGGAGTGCTGGTATCTTCTCGGCCAGTGGCCAAGTAAAACAGGGTGACACGAAAATAGGAAGTTTATCTGCATTGAACTCTTTTGCAGAGACTCTTTTGCTGACAGTCCTAAAATCAGCCATGGTGAGGATGGCTTTTCTGTGAAGAAAGGGGGTGCCACTTCAACACCTCCCTGCTCCTTAGACATCCAAGGGGAAGTGAACCCAAGGGCATCAGTGGGATGTACCTGGTCATTAATATTGAGAATGTGTCAAATTCTGTCTGCATCTGCCAGCTTGTCTGTTGTTTTAAATCAGTCAGCTTTGAGAAAACATTTTGGTCACAACAGCAAAAAATGCTGACTAAGATATCTGTTAAAATGCCAACAAATAAAAACAAGAGGACACTCCTGAGCTGACTCATTCTTGAATGAGCTATGAAGTTTCAAGGACAAAAAGACTAAAAATCCCCATGCTTCTCAAGACACCTCCTTTATGACCATAAAACAGACCAACAATAATACAAAGTTTGTTTTAAAAGTACCCAGACCTCCCTGTGAGTGGTCAGTGATTGAAACTGGAGTGGGAGATGCCTTCTGCTTCCTGCTGCTTCCTCTGATCTAGACTCAGCTGCCTTCTTCCCAGAAGGAGCTTTCTTCCTTATTCCCTGTGTGGCGTGGCTCCCAGCCTCTTCACATCTGGGTAAGAGCTTGTCTGCAATGCCCCGCTGAAAATAGGGTGTCAAGTCGTGCTAAGTCTTGTTTCTATAGCTGGGACTCAGGTCATATTTGTATTTCGATGGTAGCCGGGTCATATGATTGGCACAGATTGGGATATATTTTAAATATTTGTATGTCGCTCCTAAAATACATGTGAAACGGTGGACGAGCCCCTCTCGGCACCTTTTCTGTTTCCCTCTGTGTATCACAGGTTTAAACTTACATACATTCTCTTAGATTTCATCAATTATCTTGCGTATAAGTCTTTCCTAACCATCATATAGATACCTTGAATACAAAGAATGTTAGATGCTCCCATATATTTTTCCCATGTTAAACGATGGTTTGGCACATAGCAAATTCTCAAAAACAAACAAAACTAAATCAGATTTGCTTAATTCCATGAATTTTAACTTACTTGTATGCAAACATATTTAAGACCTAAATATTCAACACACACAAAAAAATAAGGCGGCTAAAGTAAACTAAGTTTTGCTCAATAAGAAAATGATCAAATAAATTGTGACACAGCTGTATGATTGTATACTCATTCAATAAAGCTGCACCATAAACTATGCTCAATAACTTTAAAAGTTTAGGATATAATGCCATGTTTTAAAAACAATACACAAAAAATTAGGCATGTATGTATTATTATTTACCCAACCAAGTTTGTTAATAATGGTTTCTAGATATAGTTGATGTATTTGTCCAAATTCTTGGGGGACTAAGCAAAAAGAAGAATTAAACAACATGGTAGTAGGCTATTTCATGTGACTTCATAGGAACAAGAAAGCATTGGGCTTCAGGAAAAATCAGTCAAGATGCTGCCAGGAGTCTCTCCTCTGCCTCCCTTTTCCTCTCTGCTAAATCTCTCAATAGCTTGTCAATTCTCTCCCCATACACTGAGCTTTCTCCACAGGTTGGCAAGCATGAATTACTGAGCACCCCATTGTCTAGCTCCTATTGAAGAGAGGGACTAGTAATCTAAGAATTAAAATTTTAAATTTTCTTTTAAAATCAAATTTGTTTGACAAGAAAACTGTCAGTCTGCTAAAGCCAGAAACCAGATATCAGTGATGCACAAAAAAAGATGGCCCCTGGGTCCATCTCTATGTATTAATGCTCTAATGCAACTTCCTGTCCATGGGGTTACACAGATTTTATATTGCAACAAGGACGTTTCTAAGTATCCCACCATATCTACTAGGAGTATGCATTAGTGTCAGAAAGAAAAAGAAGAAGAAATCCACATTTTAAAAAAACACATTTTAAAAAGCTACTGTTTATGTTGTATGTAAAATATATACAACTAATTTATAACAAAATCAATAAATGTACAGGTGCATACGATTCATTAATCCAACATCAAAAACAGCGATATGAAGGTTTGCATGTTGACATTGGGCTTCAGGAAAAAAAATATTAAGATTTTTTGGCAGTTCTTAATTATCCAATTTTTAGCCTATTTACTTTATTGACTCAGTAATGCATGCCAATTGGTGTCATTTCTTTCTTAGAGTAAGGGAGTGGTTGTTGGAGACATTCCTGCTTTCTTGCACAGCCTCTTCTGTGCTCAGTGTCAGCCATTTGTAAGATGGGTGGTCATAGTCTCACATGAAGCATGGGGCAGGTGTGTGGCATCATCTTTGATTCTCATGCGGTAGAAGCTTGATTCAATTTCAAGCTGTACTGAGACACTAGTTCAGGTCATGGAGCTTCAAGACAGTACCTTAGGGAAAAAGACTCTGCCCTAGAACTAAAAAAAAAAAAAAAAAAAAAAAATAGACACATCTTAGCAACATCTAAAACCAATTCTTGGCAAAAGACTTGACAATGTAACTTTCACAATATGACTCAAAAATGACAAAAAGCGTAAATGGGAGCAGAAACTGCAGATGACCCAGATATTGCAATTAGCAGAAGAGGACTGTAAAACAAATATTATTAAATGTTAAAAATTTAGTGAAAAGGGTGAACAGATGGTGACTGAATGGTGAATTAAGTCATTGGAAACTTGCAGACGGCTGCCTTCTCCCAGGGTGCTCAGATGGTCTTCCCTCTCTGCATGCATGTGTCTGGTGGCTCTGTGTGCACATTTCCTCTTTAACAACACCAGTCAGATTGGATTAGGGCCCACCCTAATGGCTTCATTTTAACTTCATTACCTTTTCAAGGCCTTATCTCCAAATATGGTCACATTCTGAGACTGAGGTTCAGAAAGTCAAAGCACAAATTCTAAGGAGACAGGATGTATCCTGGAACACATCAGAAGAAATTAACAACAACAACAACAAGATGTAAACCTTCTCTAAAATATTACTGAGAGAACTTTTTAAAAAATAAATAGAAAGCTCTATCATATTCAAGATGGAAATGTTCAATCTTAAAGATTTCAGTTCTCCAAAGACTGAGTGCTAGTGATATCACAATCCCAGGGAAATTTGAAAATTCCAGTAAAATTTGAAACTTTGATTTATAAATTTATATGGAAAGCAAATATAGTCAAAAAAAGCCAGGTGTGGTGGCTCATGCCTGTAATCCCATCTGCTCAGGAGGTTGAGGCAGGAGGATCTCGAGTTCAAAGCCAGCCTCAGCAAAAGCGATGTGCTAAGCAACTCAGTGAGACCCTGTCTTTAAATAAAATACAAAATAGGGCTGGGGATGTGGCTCGGTGGTCGAAGTGCCCCTGAGTTCAATCCCCAGTACCCAAATAAATAAATAGATGTGTGAGTGTGTGTGTGTGTGTGTGTGTGTGTTCAAAACAATCTTGAAGAGCAAAATTGTTGGATATGGACTACCTCATTTATGATTAATTTACATTAATCAGTACAATGTGATATTAGCATTAGGACAGATCAGTAAATTAATAATAATAGACCCCAGAATTAAATACACACACATATATACGTGATACATTAACATATATTCTGATCATTTAAAGACATGTGGATTTTGAACTAAATTAATTCAGACTCAATACCTCTAAGGTAGAGACCTCAAGAAGGGGAAGAACTCTGGAAAGAGACATCTGCATTTCTTTTTAAGTCCTTGAAGTGTATCTTCATCTGTATCTGTATAGTTACATGTGTGTGCCAGTCAGTTTTCCCTCACTATAACAAATGCCTGAGATAGTCAACTTAATAAGAGAAAAGGTTTATTTTGACTCAGAATTTCAGTGATTCCAGTCTACGGTTGATTGACTCCATTGCTTTTAGGTTTCAGGTAGGGGGCAGCACAACGTGGCAGAAATATAATGTAGTAAAACTTCTTACCAGGTGGCCAGGAAGTGGAGAGAGAGAGAAGAGGGAGGAAGACGAAGAACCTGAATCCTACAGGACCCTTCAAGGGCACACTCACAATAACCTACAACCTCCCTCTAGGCCCCACCTCTTAAATCTTCCATCACCTCCCAGTGCCAAGTTGGGAACCAAGACTTTTAACACTTTTAAAGTCTTTTAATCAAGACTTTTAACTTTGGGGAAATTCTAGGTCCAAACTATATTAATATGTGTGTATGTAAATATTGTTTGATAAGTTAACTATCAATATCAAGATAAAGTCTTAATATAATTTAATATACAAAATAGGAAAATACACATAATTTCAATAGGTACCAATATCTTCTGCTCCAAAAATAGTCTTAGTAAATTAAAGAAGAAAATGCATTAACTTGTTGAAGACTGTATATTATTTCATCATTGATATTGTGCTTACTGATAAAATGTCACAAAGTAGTACTGTTAAAGCAAGGAATTGTGTCATTATCATCATTACTATAATCATTCAACATTGTATAAATATACAATGGAAAGAAGATGACACATAATTCTCATTATTTTAGTTGAGATGATTGTATGTAGAATTAAAATTCTTAAATAATAAATTGCACAGTTTTAAGTTCTCTCTGCAGTAAGATTACAGATGATTCTTTATTTTTTGTTTATCTGTAGTTCAAATATTTATCATGAAAATTATTATTTTATAATTTTAAATATTTTAGAATTATAAATATTAAATACTTACCTGAAGTGCAGACATAAAAAAAATCTATGTGTACATTTATAATTTCAAGTTTTCATGTTTCATTTAAGCATTAATTCTAAAGATCAAAATGCTAAGAGTTTAAGAAGTCTAAAAAGAACAAATAAAAACATGTTACCATTAAAAAGAATTAGTTAAAAATAAAGAGTTAAAGAAGCATTTATAGAAAAATGTACATTGTATTACATTTATGTCATACATATAAAATTGAATTTCTCACCATTGGTTGAAAGTTTATTCTAATCTTAGAAAATCTCTCATTTTTGCAAAACACTAACATGATTTCTTCATGGTAAAAACAAAAATATTAGTGTTTGGGCTGCTGTCACAAAATACCATAGACTAAGTAGTTTATTAAAAAGAAGAAGAAGAAGGAGAAGGAGGAGAGGAGGAGGAGGAGGAGGAGGAGGAGGAGGAGGAGGAGACAGAAATTTAATTCTTACTGTTCTGTGGACTAGGAAGTCCAAGATCAAGGTGTCAACAAATTTGGTGTCTGATAAGAGACCATTTCCTATTTATAAATGATACCTTCATACTATGGATGGGAAGCGGTCTCTCTGTGTTTTCTTTTATAAGGACACTAATATTATAAGAGCAAAAGCCTCATGACCTAATCACCTCCCTGTGATACCATCACATTGTGATTAGATTTCAATGCATGCATTTGGTGGTGGTGCATAAATGTTCAGACCACAGCAATGAGGCTCTCTTACATTTCAAAAGATACAGTCCATTTAAAAGAAATGCAATTTTAAAAGATTATGAGGGAAAATGCACTGGCATAGTTGAGATTTTTAAATGTCTCCCAAATGTCTATGTGTTAAAGGTTTGGTCCCTAGGATGGTGTTTTTGCAAAACCGCAGAACATTTAAGAAGTAGAATCTAGTGAGAGGTATTTAGGTCATTTGGGATGTGCCCTTGAAGAGGATAGTGGGACCCTCTTCAACCTCTTCCTTCCCAATCATTTTCCACTTTCATCATAATGGGCTACCTCACCCAAAGCAATGAGAACAAAAGTATGGACTGGAACCTTTTAAACTATTAGCCAAAAACAACCTTTTCTTTTTGTAAGTTGATTATCTCAGGTATTTGTTATAGTAATGGAAAACTGACTAACACATTCACCAAGTATATCTTAAATTCAATAAATTTTGTCTCTGTAATTTAATAATAATTTATAACATTCTACATTCCTTCAAAATTCATCCCCTTCTGAATTAATGTGAGCAAAGGAGATATTTTTTGATTCCTGACTCCTCTTATTTCCCTTTTGGCCTGGGAAAGTGGTATAACTATCTTTCATTCCCTTCAGACAAAGTAGTCTGATAAATTAATGATGTGTCTTTAGTGACATAAAACTTAAAGCAGTTGGCAGTATTGAGGTTTAGATAATTTAGATTCAGTGTGGTGAGGCTAATGAATGATGTCTCTCTGGTATTCAATGACATCTTTTATTCATGACACTTGATCTGTAAGGGCAGTTCACAATCTGAATATTTCTCTTTTGAAAGTAAATCAGCATATTATTTAATTTTGAAAATCCATGAAAGTTCCATAATAGGATATTTGTCATTATAGTTACAAATTGCATTTAAAAATAATATTTAAAGAAAAATAACTAACTATGCTATAGTTCTCTAAAACTTTAAGATCAAGATTCAAGCATGGATAGGTATCTCTCCAAATCAATGTTGTTTTGTTTTTAAAGCACATTTAAAAGTCTTCCATAAGAAAGCCTTTAGTGGACTTTTTTGGTCTATGAACTTATTTCAAATTCTCCCTCAAATTTGAATGATTGCTATTTTGATATTAAGCGATAGTCAACTTCTAAGACTGGACTACCTCCTTATCCTTTAATGCCTCTTTCTAAAACAAGTGCAGATTTACAAGTGAGTTGAATGTATTTTTTATTGAAGTCCTTTGCTCAATAAGTTTTTTCATTTTTCCATTTTTGAAAATCTCTTGACAGTGAGTGAGACTAACTCTAAAAAATTAATTCACACACAGTTCTTTTATAGCATAATCAAACCCTATCTCTGCACTCTGTAAATTTGGGGTCCTTTAATGTCACAGATGGGTCTATAAGGTCTCATGAACACCTAAAAATTTGGGGTTGAAAGCATATTTTTTAACAAAAATAGTCCTTAATTTTCATCCAATTCAAAAATTATCAATGACACAAAAAATTGTAAAGATAATCATATTTTGGCCAAAAGAGTGATCTTTATTTTATACTAACAGTTTCTGACTCCCTAGAATAACAATTTTGACCAGTTCTATAATTTACTATATAATTTTATTGCTAATACAGGGACAAATTCATCGTGCATTTAGAATTTTGCTACAGTGTATGATAGTGTTTCAGATACAACAACAGTTCCTTTATGACTCTCTTTACAACTTTAAAACTATATTCTGTGTTATTCGTATTTGCATGATGCTTCTATCATCTCTAGCATGGATCTTATCCATATCATCATGAAAGATAATCAAATTTCGTCCCCTGCCTAGATGTTTCCTGTATATAGAACTCTCTGGATTTTGAGTTCTTCCAATAAATTGTTGGTAGTTCGAATTATTAGGAAGGTATCTCTTCCATAGAACCCACGAATTCAAATTTTATTCTAAAAATGAAAGGAAATCATTAAAAGGTTTTAATCAAGAAAAAAAGACCAAATTTATATATTAAAATATACTCTCAAGTGCAGAGAGTGAAATGAAGCTTTAAAAAAACAGTCAGTGAAGAGGTCATTTCAGATACTCACGGAAAACATCAGTGTTGTATGGATAAGGTTGACAATAGAGAAAGAAATTTTAGAAGTTTTTTAGAGGCTAGAAACTACCATATTTGGTAGTTGGATATAATTAGAGGGGGAAAGACTAAAAAAAGATGACCTTCAGGTTTCAGAGTGAATAGTGGGATGATAACTGAGAAAGTCAAGCAGATTTGGAGAATCATGATGAATTTGTGGCAGCTATAGGACATACATGAAACTCAACCAACAAAACTGTATACAAAATATGTATTTCAGAGTCATAAGAATAAAAATATAACTCAAGTCTTAAAAGTGGTTGAGATTACAACTCAACCAGACAACTCAATTTAAAAATAGGCAAAGATATAAATAGACATTTCTCCAAAGATGAAACACAAATGGTCAATAAACTCATGAAAAAATGTTGACCATCACTAGCCATCAGAAAAATGAAAATCAAAGTGACAAAGAAATACTATTCCACCATTTTATGCTAAGATAATTATAATCAAAATACAGATGATAACAGGTATGGGAAGAATGTAGAAAAACTGGGACACTTGTACGCTGTTGGTAAGAATGAAATATTTCAGCCTATGGGCCATCAGTTTGGAAATTCACTAAGAAGTTAAACATAGAGTTAGCATACTACCTGGCAATTGCACTTCTGAACATATACTCAAGAAAATGCAAAAACATGTCCCCACAAAAGTCTTAGGAGTATTATTCATAATTGCCAAACTGTATAAACAACCTAACATAAGTAATCTGATGAAAGGATGAATAAAATGTGGTAGATGAGGACAGCAAATATTAATATTCTTCAGCAAAAGGAAGGAATGGAGTACTGGTACCTGATACAACATGGATTAACCTGGAAAATATTTTGCTATGTAAAAGAAGACAATATAGAGGACTGCATATTATATGGTTCCATTTATATGGAATGTCCAAAGGGCAAACATATGGAAACAGAAAGTTGATTAATAACTGGCTATGGTGGAGAAGGACAGGAAGTGGTGAATGGCCTCTAAGGAAGCTTACTCTGGCAATGATGAAAAATGTTCTGAAGTTGATAGTGCCAGTGGATGCACAACTCTGGAAAAACCACATTGAATTGTACCCTGTAAGTGAATGAATTGCATGAGAGGCAAATTACAAATCCCTTTAAAAGAATGAACAAGATTATTCAGGAAGATCTATCAAGTGAAAGAAAAGGAAAGCCTAGGGCAGATAACTGTAGAGAAATGATGTTTAAGAAATAGGCAGAGGAGGGGAGGCCACAATGCCTACTGAGCAAAGTGGATTAAGAAGCCAAGGGGAAACGCATCTGTCCGTAGTTCACTGAAGGCAGCTCCGAGAGAACCAATTGTTACAGATTCATGAATGGTGGGAGTGTTTATACCAAAGAAATGGGCAAATAATACAAATATGGCTTCCATTTTTTAACAAGCCAGTTTACCAGCACACCCTTGGCTGTAACTTAAGTGGTTCTGAAGTGCCGAGCATTATGGAATCACCTTACATTCATTCCTTCATTGAATCCTTACTCTGTGACATAGGTTCTAATTCTATCCCCACTTTCTATAAGGAAATCAGGCTCCAGAGATGTTAAGTGACTTACCGAAGGTCATAAAGGTAATAATGACAGAGCCAGGAGTTGAGGCAGACAGACTGACACACAGGAGAGTTCAGCAAGGACAGGAACAACAGTGCTTCCTGAGAAGAGCTGTACTTAAGAGGGCCAAATGCTGTTGAAAGGTCAAATAATTAAATATAAAAAGGTCAAATAACTAAAGGTCAAATAACTCAAGTCATCAGTCACCTTAGCCAGAACATTTTCAATGGCATTGAAAAGATGTATTTTCTATTAAATGAAAGAGGTTGAAGGATTAAAAAAATTGTGTTGCCTCCCTAATTACTTCCTTCAGAAACCCCGGGAAACATCCCCTCATTGAAGACAGGTAGTTAAGGAAGCCTACAGGAGCAAGAAGCTCACAGTAACACTAGGGAAGTCGCCGATTTTGAAATCAATTTTGAAATTCGATTTTGAATTGAAGGAAGTAGAGTTAAAAAATAGTTTATAACCTTTTAGATCTCGTAAGCAATGCACTTATTTATGATAAGAAACCAGCATGTATCAAAGACACAGCTAAACAATTTAAACACGTTTGAAATGATTATCATATATTTAAAGTGGAACTATTTATCATGCTTTGGAAAACAGATTGGATCCATTATCTTTAGGGAAAATTTTATCTTAGTTAATAGACATGATTTGTTTATTCATTTTTGAATGAAAAAAATGTATGGATCAAATAATGTCAAAATATGTTTCAAATATTTAATTCCTTGCATCAGTCTTATGCCCAAATTAAACTAAAATTCCCATATGCCAATACTAGCGATTACCAATAAAAGAAGAACTTACTGCCTAGGGAAATTATAAAATTGATTATATACATAAATATGCACATATGTGTCTACACATAGATATATATGTATATATAGACAAAGATACTGAAGCAGAGAAATAGAGCCACAAGGGCAAAATTTTAGATATTATTTATGTGGCATTCACAAATCTTTTAGCAGCTTTCAATTTTTCTTTTCTTTTTTTTTTGGGGGGGAGGGGGGTCTAGTAATATCACTATTGGTAATAAAACCAAGGAAAAAATAATTCAAAATACCAACATAAAATTTTGGGGAAAAAAACAGTTAAAATTTAAAGAAACCAAAATATGCTTGATATTTTCTTTTGATCCACAAATGTGGCACACGTGCACACACACACACACACACAAACACACCAGCTCCACTGGCCTGCTCTGCCCAGCGGGAAGCTGACCTGTTCCAGTTGTATCAACCATCCCTTCTACTCCGACTTCAATTGTGTGAAGTCAATGGGAGGCACAGCAGGGGGACCTTCAGGAGCAAGCGGAAGAAAAGGTTAGAATATCTCTTGCCTGAATCTCTCCCTTTTAGGTCTCCAAACCTTGCCTGGGTTCCTGTGACCCTCTACCCAAGCCCTTAACTCCACAAGCAGCTCAACCCATAGAGCTTCTCTCTTCAGTATGATTTTCCTTCACATACCCCATCAATAGGTGCAGGGTATGATGCCAATCCTGGCTTGTTCTCTAAACCCTGCCCACATCATTATAATTCATACCTCCATAAGAATCTTCCAGCGGGCTGAGGTTGTGGCTCAATGGTAGAGTGTTTGCTTATCACATGTGAGGCACTAGGTTCAATCCTCAGCACCACATAAAAAAAATAAATAAATAAAATAAAATTATTGTTGAAAAAATCTTCTGCTGAGGATAGGAACTCTCATTCATTACTGGCAATGTATATCATGGCATATCTAGTTAAGTTTTGCATCAAAGTAAGTGTATTCTTACTGTATGTATGATGCAGGAATCATAATCTTAGATATTTATTTACTCAATTGATCTGAAAACATTGTCTACAGAAAAACCTGCAAATGAATGTTTATAGCAGCTTTATTTCTGTTTACCAGAAACTAGAAGCAATCAAGATGCCCTTCAATAAATGAATGGATAAACACAATATGGTACATTATACAAGGGAATATTATTCAGCAATAAAAAGAAATGAGCAATCAAATCTCCCCCAAAATGAAGTAATCTCATTTGCATACTGCTAAGTAGAGAAGACAGTCCAAAAAGTCTACAGACAATATGATTCCAATGATATAATTCTGTATTCTTCTTTAAAAAAGAAGATAAAATTACAGATAGAGTAAAAATGACCCGTGGTTTTAAGGGATTTGGCGTGAAGGAGGACGGCATAGATGAATCACAGAGGACTTTTAGACAGTGAAACTATTTGGCATGGTGCCGTAATGGTAATTACGTTGTGTAATACATTTTCCAAAACTTCATAGAACTTGATAGCACAAAGAGTGAATCTAGTACGCACATCTTAAGACATTTGTTTAGGAGATCAGTGGATCCTAGGATGGAGTGCAGACTGTGACAAGAGATTGTATCTGATTGAAAATACATGAAATGACCTCAGTGAATGGAATGGGAGGAAGGGTGCTGGCTTAAGTAACTTTGTGAGTGGAGTGTTACGGTTTAGATGGGAGTTGCCCCCCCAAAATATCACGTGCCAGACAATGCACGAAAGTTCAGAGGTGAAATGGTTGGGTTAGGAAAGCTTTTGACTGATCAGTTCTTTAATCCTCTGATAGAGATTAACTAGGTGGTAACTGTAAGCAGGCAGGGTGTGGCTAGAGGAAATGGGTCACTGGGGGCATGTCTTTGGGGTATATATTTTGTCCCTGGTAATTGGAGTTCTCTCTGCTTCCTGATTGTCATATTCTGGGCTGACTTCCTCCCTCACTCCTTCTACCATGATGTTCTGCCTTACCGCAGGGCCAGGGCAATGGAGTCAGCCGTCTATGGAATCATGAGCCCCAAATGAACTTTTCCTTCTTTAAAATTGTTCTTATTAGGGCTTTTGGTGAAAAAGCTGACTAAAAGAGTGGAGTCTATGATACTAAAGGCAAAAAGAACTACTCATAAGCACTGCATTCTATTTGATGAGATTTCCTACATGAATATAGGTTAATAATTCTGATAATTAGAACAAATAAAAAAATTGCAGAACCTAAACAAATAATAATTCTGATACTGCTATATAGATCTGGAACTAACAGTAAACAGATAGTAGATGCTGGAAACCATGTTCCTCATGGTTGGAGTGGGAATTTATAAACAAGGGGAAGAGTCTAAAATAAATCATGGGGTAATAGAGTTAAGACATTAGTACAAAGTCATGTTCAACTTAATAAAAATACAATTTACATAAAAAATATGTATAGATATGTGCTTATGCATAAGTTGGCATGCCCCATGTTTCTTTGCTTTGTTAGTTGACTAAAAAAGAAACATCCCAATAATAAGGAGCATATATCTACAGATATACTATTAATTAACAACTATTATTAATCTTAGTTGCTAATACTATTCTCCAAAGAAAGGAATCAGGGTTCCTTGGGGAAAATGACTGACTATACAACTGGGACAGGCAATCTGCAAGATGAACCTAGAGTATTTTGTGGTGTCCAAAATGAAGGAAGAGCTAAAAAAACAAAACAACAACAACCAAAAAAACCTGACATTTAAGGGTATGTGTTACAAAAAAGCCATTCACTCAGGATTTTCAGATGCCCCAAGAGAGAATCCAAGCTCTCAGATTCATCAAGAAGAGATGACTTGTTTGAGAAAGAGTCTTCCCAACCCAAGTTCAGCCGTGGTGCTTTGCCATAATGACCACCTGTGTAAGAACATGATCTTCAATGAGAAACAAGGTGACATACAGTTTATTGGTTGTGAATATTCTGGGTACTACTACTACCTGGCATATTGGAGGTCATTTCAATGAATTTGGAGGTGATTCTGGTAGTCTATAGGCTCTATTTATACAAAAAACACAGGGCTTATGGCTGCATTTTTTCCTTGAGGCCTACACAGAGTATAAGAGCTTTGGCACTGACATAACTGAAAAGGAGGTAGAAATGTTCTTTATTCAAGTCAGCTTACATTGGCTTCTAATTTCTCTTGGAATTATGAACTTTGATTCAAGCTAAGTACTCCACTAAAAAGTTAATTTCTTTGAGTTATGTTTTAGTCAGCTTTTTTGTTGCTGTGACCAAAAGACCTGACAAAAACAATAGGAGGGAGAAAAAGTTTATTTGGGGGCTTATGGTTTCAGAGGTCTTAGTACATACCTAGCCAACTCCATTGCTCTGAGCCCAAGGTGAGGTAGAACATCACGGCGGAAGAGTGTAGTAGAGGAAAGCAGGTCAGGACATGCCCACCAAGAAGCACAGAGAGAACTTCACTCAAGGACAAAATATATAGCCCAAAGGCATACCCCCAGGGACCTGCCTTCTCCATCCATCCCTACCTGCCTGAAGTTACCACCCCATTAATCCCCATTAGGGGATTAATGATTGGGTTAAGATTCTCATGACTTCATCATTTCATTTCTCAACTTTCTTGCATTGTTTCAACATGAGCATTTGGGAACACCTCATATCTAAACTGTGGGAGACCAACCTCGAAGTGACTGAATTAACTCCCCTGAGATGCGGCATCAGGCGGCAGCCATGCTGCTAGACTGCCCTGCTCTTCTAGGGTTCAAGGGACTGTGTCTTCGTGCATGGGCGTGGCTTCCTACAGCCCCATGGGTGGAGCAATGCTCACCTGTTCCTTTGTAATATTACCCCTTATCCTGTTTGGGATAGAATGTTCCATGGAAACACCTTTTGTATGTCCCCTTCTCTTACTGTGCCCTTGGGTGTGGCCTACCTAGATGTCAGTCAACCTGTTGACAATGGACATCATGAAGCTAGACTCAGCCGCTTGAAACCTGACCCCTTGCCTCATTTGAATAGCTTCTCCTCAATAAAAGGGGTCAGCCCGTGCGTGTGGGCTCTCTCACTCTCTTTCTGCAGACCCTTAAGGTCAGAGGAGCTGTCACAGCAACCCCAAAGAAATAGGTATTTCTGTTTCTTTTGTGGTTATTTTGTGCAGCCCAATTAGCCCAGTTCCCCTGGAGTAACCCCTGAGTGTTTTAGTCGTGAGCAACCCGACACTAAACCATAACAGGTGTGCAGTTGTTTTAACCAGTACTTCAAAATAAATAAATAAAATGTGGTGAATATAGCTAATAGTTGAAGACTGTCCATTCCCACATTACTGGGAGGGTGCCTCTTGAATGTTCTTATCACAGATGACTCAAATGTTTGAGGCTGTCAATATACAATATAAAAAAATAAGTAAAAATGAAAATTCAATTATTGAAAAGTAGCTGGGAAATTCTCTCTTAAGGAATACTGAAAAGCCAATATTATTATAATTCTATTATTTAATTTGATTATCTTGCTTTAAAAACCATGCCTCCAAATAACCAATCTGTTTTTAAATACATTGAATGATGTCAGGAAATATGCCTAATGCTGTCAGTATGTGGCAGAGTAGAAAATTGTTATGTCTAAAAATCAATAAAAATGCCAGTTCAATTCTTTCTTTGGAAATTTCATCTGTTATATGTGAATATGTTGTTATAAAATTACATGATTCTATGGCTGGTTTTACTTGTTTTATCTATTTCTTGAATATAAACAATGAACATGTTTCAGCATATTTTTTTAAAATTTTACTTGAATAAGATTAAACATTATAGGTGTCCAGTAAAAAGACTTCAATCTTAATGCACTAGAAGTAAAATGAAGCATTAACTGCTAAAAAAAAAATCAATCACTGATGTAACTTACCTAGATGTTCTTATAAAAATATGTATTTAGGAGGGTGAAGCAAGTTTCCCTTTAATGTTGACAGCACATCTTTCTTTTAAATATTAATTTCAACAGTGTCTTTTAGTTATAGATGGACACAGAATATCTTTGTTTATTAATTTATATTTTTATGTGGTGCTGAGGTTCAAACCCAGTGCCCCACATGTGCAAGGCAAGTGATCTACCACTGAGCTACAGCCCCAGCCTCAAAGCACATCTTTTAAATTGAATATTGGGAAAGCTTTTTTGGGGAGGGGTCCTATCTTTGGGTTAAATTCCTCTCCCCCTTTATGTCTGGCAATATAAATATTAATATTTACCGTATTATCCCAGATAGATATGATGAGTTAATACTATTAAAATCCATGTTAAATAATGTTTTCATAAGCAAGTATGATCATTTAGGTTCTTAGTTTCAGTTTTTAAAAAATTGTATTCTATTAAATTATTTCTAGCCAAAGATTTTGCTTTACTTGTCAAACTAGTTTAGGGTTTTTTGTTTGTTTGTTTGTTTGCTTGCTATTATATAGCAACCGGTAGAATGATTGTTAATTTTTGAAGCCAGTTTAGCAATTTTGTCATACTTGGGGATATTTAATATCATTAGAATAATTATTTTTTACCTTTTCTACTTTATTCCTTGTATTTCGGTTTCATGTTGTAGTTCGATTCTGTGTCTTTAGAAATGATAACAGTGATTATTTACTACATGTAAGGTCAGATTAATATGTTGAGGCTGTTACAAAGATTAAATAAGGAGCATTTAGGGTATTGATCCTGTACTCTTAAACTCTGATATGACAAAATGTGGATTATCAACATATAGTGGGAGGGTGTCTGCTCTATTGCTTAGTATTGTTTTTGCTGAAGTACATATTTTATTTTGCTTGGGAATAAAGTGGATGTAATTAAATGGAAGAAAGTTGGACCTTTGGGATAGATAAGTATACTTCAAATTTCAAAAATTGCTGTGTGGAGGCCAGCAGTCATATTTAACTTTATTTTGAATATTAGTCTGACAAGATTTACACTTTGGCCATATAAATGCATATGTACAAAATTGGCTTAATAGATCTGCATATTCAGAATATGCAACCACAAATTAATTCACCGAGGTATCTGGAGATTTTGATGCATTATTTCAAATGACTTATATTCTCAAGTGTTTTAAAATACTTGGTTATAAATTAAATGGTTATATTATGTGCATATACAAATATATAACAACAAATCCCATTATTATATACTACTATAATGCATAATAAAAATAAAATACTTGGCTATTTCAAACTGAAGCTAATAATATAAATAGAAATAGCTATAAGCCATTTTTAAATTCTAGTTATATAAATAGGATCTTAAAACTGTATATTTATACCAATGGTAGATCAAAAATTTTTGTCTACCTCCGTTGTGTTACAAAATTTTATTTCCGTTTTTATAACCATATTACACTAGAATCAATAGAATAATGCCTCATTGTTTAAATGAATGAAATCAATTAATTGGCTACTTATAGTCAGAGTAAACTTGTGAATGTGTTTTTGCTGGATTTTTCATCTATGGTTGGAAATTTTTCACTGAACCATGAAGGCTATGCAATACTCTTGATATTTTTGCTTACCAACCTATGAAACTATACTTGCACATATATTGAGGAGCTATGGGAAGAAAGAGGATCATTCTTCTATTTTACTTCTTATTACTTCTAACCATTTTGAATGGAACCATTTTGCTGACTGAGACACAATTTTATAGAAGCACTACATAAAGGTGTATAAACGTGAACTAATGGAAAAGGAGCTCTCGCGTCTGCCCCAGGAGGATGCAGCAGATATCAGGAACAAGTGAAATGTCTAAGATATTGCCCCCATTCTTGGGTGAGATTATGGATGTTGAGATGCTCTTACTTTCTGCACAGGGTTTTGGGATCATGGTGCAGGTTGGAAATAGGATTCAAAACTGCTTCCCTTTGTATTTTCTGTAAAGGAAGATAAATTTCAACAGTGTCTTTAAAAATCCCTCTAAAACTTGTGGCTTGCTGAGATGACTTCATCTGTTAAACTACGCCACCATCTGATAACTCACATGGTGGTTTACATCTAGTTTGTAAATATGAAAGGGATTTTTAGAAGTGGCATTTGTGTATATTCAATGTTAGTCAATAGACTATAGTGGCTTGGGTGCTTTTACAAGCAACATTTTTCAATTTTTTCTCTTTTTCCTTACACATTCCTATGATCTTAATGAAATTTGATTGTTTTCCTTCTAATACCATACTACTATCATTTTCTGGAAATCAAAGTGTTATGGCAGATATACTGTTCATCTGTTCATCTGAAATCAACATGAACATAAAGTTCATTAAACAGATCTGCCTGGGGTGTCTATAAAACGGTATATATAAAAATTAATAAATCAGTATAAATTGTATCTTATATGGGAGCTGGGTATTAGTTTTCCTTCTCTTTTCTCTTACAAAAATTATTCTGAAAGGAAATGATGAATATTTTCATCATTCATATGTATATTCATATGTATATTGACACATATATTTATACATATGTCTATCTATACATTACCCATACACATATCCAAACAAATATCCATATGTGTATATTCATATACATATTCATATCTATGGTTCTTCTCCCCTAACCAGATGAGGGCATGGTGATCTACCCCCCTCACAGAGTGAAGGACACAAGGACCTACACCTCCCAAGCAGACCTACTTCCTTCATGGGAGTAGAAGACACAGAGATCTACTCCACTAATCTAGCTCAGAACACAGGGATCCACTCCCCATGCTGAGCAGAGGGCACTGGGATCCACTCCCCTCATCAGGCATAGGGCATGGAAATCTACTGTCTTTGTCGAATAGAGGACATGGGGATCTACTGTCTTCCTCAGGGAATGCACTTCCCTCATGGGGCAGAGTGTACAGGGTTATACCCCCCTGTAGCTGGGTGCAGGGTACACTACCAACAAGATGGAGTGTCTCTTCCAGATCCCAGAGAGCTGGGAGCCTGCAGAGAACCACCTTCACTAGTCTATACTGCAAGGAAAGCTAGTGTGAATTTCCAAATGCTTCATTCATCTATGTGAACATCATCACCTGAATTTACAATGATGATCTTGCAATTGAGTTTCAATCAGGCAATAGATGACCTGAGTCTAATACTGAACTATAACTTTGGGTTAAACACAACTAACCTACTACTATTAAATTAAAACTGTTTCCTCAATACATACTTTATTGAAACTTTGATTAAAACAAATCTCAAATTTGAAATCTAGTTGATAAATACAAAGGTTTCTGCTTGTGTTTTTTAAATGCTACAGGTTAAGCAAGTTTCAACTATAGATTCACTATATATTCATCTATATCATCTTCCCCAGTTTCATACTTTTGGGTTGGAATTGGAATATTCTGGAGTGTGATCTCATAAGATGCAGGGGTTAGGGATTAGCTCCCAGATCAGATCAAAATACATAATTTTAATCCACTGACCAGATGGGCCATCGAGATCTACTCTCCTCAAGACTGAAGGCCTCCAGGACTAACCCCCCATGGAGACCAATAGACCTCATGATGCAGAGGACATGGAAATCTACTCATCTAGTAGTGAGCAGGGTGATCAATTCCCCATATGAGTGGAGGCACTGGGAACTAATTCATATATTCATATCCTTATATATTCAAATGTATATTCATATACATTCTCATATACATATTCATATATCATATTCACATTTGTGGGCATAGATTTGTTTTAATGTACATGTACACATTCTGATCATATTCATGTATACATAATATTCATATTCATAGGCATATCCATAATCACAAGTACATACTTATAGTAATTCATGCACATAAAATTTACATATTCACATACACATATTCATACTCAACACATATTCATGAACATGTACATTTACACATTCATATTCATGTATATGCACACATTCACAATAATCTATATATTCATATACATGTTTGTATTCATATTCATGTACATATTCACATTCATAATGTTCCTGTGCATGTACATATTTATATCCATATTAATTCTCATATGTGGACATGGACATGTTCATATTCATAGACATCTTCATTTTAATATTGACATGCAAATATACATATTTATATATATTTGTATTCTTGTTCATATGTATTTGTGCATATTCATTACATGTTCATATTAACATATTCATAAATACACATTACATTACATATTCATATTAACATATTCATAAAGACATCTTCATATGCATACATAAATACATATTCATATACCTGCACATATTATACATTAATACATATTCACATATATTAATTCCTTCTCCATTCATACTTTGAGGTAGAAATGGAAAATTCTGGACTGGGAAGTCATCAGAAGGTCTGTACAGAAATTAACTCCACGGATCAGGTGGATTATAAATGGTTCTACACCCCTCACCAGGTGGACAGCATGAGGACCTGCACCCCTCAGGGTGTGAAGGACACAGGGACTTTCCTCCTCCAAAGGGAACTACTCTGCTCCCTTGTTGGAGGGCATGGAGATCTACTTCCCCATCTAGGGAAGGGCCCAGTGTTTCATTCCCCATACAGAGCAAAAGGCTTTGGGATATATTTCAGATTCATCGATAGATTCATCTTTCGATTTAGTGATCTATTACTTGAATATCACCATTAGTCATATCCTGTCTTACTTTATGAAAGAGGTATTAACTGTAATGCTTTATCCAAAAAAGAAACATAAACAATAATTTGAAGACTATGAAAACAATCACCCTAACAACTATTTAAGAGATTTGTCTTCTCTTAAAATCAACTGTATGCCAAACTATGGAACCAACCTAAAAGCCCTTTAACAGATGAATGGATAAAGAAAGTGTGGTATATATACACAATTGAATATCACTCAGCCTTAAAGAAGAATGAAAATATGGCATGTACAGGTAAATGGATGAAGCTGGAGAATATCATGCTAAGCGAAATAAGCCAATCCCCAAAACCAAAGGCCAAATGGTTTTCTCTGATATGTGGATGCTAGTTCACAATAAGTGGGCAGGGGGCTGGGGAAGAATAGAGGTACTTTGGACTAGGCAGAGGGGAAAGGGATGGGATGTGGAGTAAGAAGTACAGTAGAATGAATTGGACATTAATATTCTGTGTGCATATATGCCTACATGACTGGTGTGATTCTACATCGTATACAACCAGAAGAATGAGAAATTACACTCCATTTATGTAATATGTATCAAAATGCATTCTACTGTCATGTATAACTAATTAGCACAGATTTTTAAAAAGAGAAATCAGTTGTAAACACTGTGATATACACATTTCATAAATGCCAGAGGTATCACACTTTATCATAATGTCCTACTTCTTTGGCTTCTTCACCTGAGGAGGTCATATCCTTTTGGATTCCAGAGGGCTGGGGTCTTCTCTTCAGAGGTAGATTCTTTTCATTTCTGATTAAAAGCTAGAATTTGACTTTTTTTTTTCAATGATAACAACCCCCGCATAGGCTTTCTTCAACAAAGGCTTGCCTAAGTCACATCTCCTGTTCCAGTGTTATGCAGAGGTCATTGCCACTGGTGGCTTTGATTAGGATACCAGGGCTCTCTAGTTGATAGAGCCACTTCAAGAGGTGAGGATGTGTTGCCTAGAAAGTCAGTTAGCATTAAACAGAGTAGGACTCACCTTCTCCCCCTTTATTCTTTTCCATTTTTTGAACTATTCCTGAGAATTTTAGTAATGGCATATGGAGCATGATAGAATTAAAAGGCAAAAAGGAGGAATTCCCTTTTTCTAGTAGCTGTTTATCTTCTGCACCAGGGATTCTCAACCACGGCACTACTAACATTTTGAACTGGGCAATCCTTTGTCATAGGAAGTTGGAGTGGGCATTGTGATAGAGCTTCACCCCCTAGATGCCAGTAGACCACACACGTCCCTCCAGTATGCCTCTGAAATCATCTCTAGACACTGCTGTTAGAGTCTGTAAACAAGTCAAAATAACACCTGGCATTTTGCCAGGGGAATGTTAGAGTTCGTAAACAAGTCTGGATGGTGCCTGGCAAAATGCCAGAGGGAGTGGTTTGAGAAGTAACAAATGCGAGCCATTAAGTGTGGAGATTCCTTATTGGTTGACTGATGTATCTAGTTTATGCTAATTAGATAAGCTGTGTGGAATGTATAAATACTGCTCCTGTCCTGCAATAAATGGCTTCCACTCCTGCTGTATCAACATACACAAGTTGTTCGTCACCCCCCCGGTTATTTTGCTGCAGCCGGACTGCGGCACACTGCCAACTCCATCCTGGGAAGGGAATTGCCTCTGCTTGAGAATTACTCTCTAAACTCACCTTTTGTGATAAATTACAAATACTTTAAATATAATTGTACGTATGTAAGAATGTATTGAAATTACTCAGAAAATAGTAGACCAATACCTTTCATACTAGACCAGAATATTGTCAAAGGTTTTTTTTCCAAACTATGCTTGTCCTCTCCCATATATTATACAACTAGATCAAAAAATCTCCTGTCCCTGAAGTCAATCTCAAAAGAGAAAGAGAAAGACTCTTACAACTAATAAACAGCTGCACCCTCGCCAGGCCCCTGCTTTGGTCAACCTTGATTTGAAAGTAAACGGAAGATGCCCAAAGAGCACATAGGATATTTTCACTGACTTTAGTTAGCAGCATCAACTTCTTCCAGCAAGTTAATAAAAGTGTTCTAAAAATTATCAAGTTGAAAGCTTTTCATATTATACACTGTGAAACCTTGATTATGATCTAAGGTGTTCTTGAATTGAAAGCTGTACTCTATGTGAGCTGGGGGTGGGGAATCAAGGGCCTGAATAGTCAGCCAATGAAACATGCCTACAGAATTCTCTGTCCAGGAAAAGGTAATGAATAAAAATCCCAGAAATATAACAATGCATTCATAAATATTTTGCATGTTCTCTTTGTTCTGTCTTCTTTCCTGTGGATCATAAAAATTGTTTCAAGGAACCCAGATTGTGGGGACATAATCATACCCCTTAGACTGAGAAAGTATCAGCACATGGAAAAGCATTTTGATGACCCTGGAGAAAAATCTGAAATTTTAGGGCCCTGTTTCCTGCCCAAGAGGATGGCAAATCTCATGCAAAAGAGAAGCAGCAAATTGGAATTTTTAGTTTTATAAAATTTGTCCTTGAGTTAACCCTAGTCCATCTTTGCCCACTCTGAGTCTAACCCCAGTTGTGATCCTAGCCTGCTATTTATTTCATCTTGAAAACTTGCAGCACTGATTTCTTGGTTGACCTTCACCTTCAGACCACTATTTTATCTCTCAGCTTAAAGTCAGTCTTTCAACAAATGCTCTAGAATCTCAAACACTGGGGAGCCAATGAAAGAGGAAAGAATGGCCTCTCAGAGAAGGTAAAGATTCAGCAATGACAATACAGACGAATGAATATTGTGAAAAGAAATTTAGGAGATGTTCTGGCTTGTGTCCCCACAAAAGAGTTTATATACCATATGTTATAATATGTTAAAGTCCTAACCCCCTGATACTTGTAAATGAGAATTTATTAAGACTAGATTAAGATGAGGTCTAGGGTAGGCCCTAATATAGTATGACTGATATCATCATAACAAGAGAAAAATTCAGATGGAACAGATAGAAGGCCACATGGTGACAGAGGCAGAGATGGGAGAGATGCAGCTGCAAGCCAAGGAATGCCAAGAATTGACCGGTGCCACCAAAGGCTGTGACGAAGCAAGGAAGGAACCTGCCCAGAGTCTCAGAGGGAGCCCGGCCATGCTGACACCTCCACTTTACACTTCTGACATCAAGAACTCTGAGACAACAAAGTTCTGTTGATTTGGTCACGCAGTGTGCAGTATTTCCTACAGCAGCTGTAGGAAACACAGAGTGTCACAGGAGCATACAGGAGAGGTCCCATCTAAGATAAGATTCAGAACTGTTTCCTAAGCTGGGTTCTAAAACATGAGTTTAGCTCAAAGAACGGACGAGGGGAAAGTACTCCAGGCAAAAAGCACAGGCTATAGAAAAGCCAGAAGGCAAGAAAAAAGCTTCCCGCCACAGCTTCTGCAGTGGGAATAAGTGTCTCCCAAAGGCCTATGTGTTGGGGACTTGATCCCCCAACACTTGGCACTCTTGGAAGGTGGTGGAAATTTAAAGTGGTGGGGCCTTGTGAGAGGTCCTTAGGTCACTGGGGCATGTGCTCAAAGGGGATCATGGGATCCCAGCCTCTTCCACTTTCTTGTTTTCCCAGCTCTGAGGTGAGTAGGTATGCCCCTCACCACAGACTCTTGCCATGTTGTGTTACCCTAGGTTCAAAGAATTGGCACCATGTGATCATGGACTGAAACCTCTGAAACTGTAAACAAACAAACAAACAAACAAAAACTTTCCTCTTCATACATTGGTTATTTCAGGTATTTGTTATAGCCACAGAAAGCTGACTAATACAGTGGCTAATGGCCAAGTGTCCCCCAAAGTGAGCAGAGATGAATCTGGAGATATGTACAGGATCCAGGTCATGAGGGCTCTTCATGACAAGAAATATTCATTTGATCTTAAAAGAAGACAATAAAACATTGAAAAAAGTGGTGTCATCAGGAAGCATGTTTGGTATAATAAACCCACTGCAGCTACAATGTGGCGAATGGGCTAGAAGGAGCAAGACCTGAGGAGGCAGAAACAGAAGTATTGCAGTGGGGGACACAAGACACAATGGCCACCAGGGACAGGGCAGTAGTGACAGGAATGGATAACAATGGACAGATTTAAAGAATTAAGAGATTAATTTAGAGCATTGCATGAAGTGAAGTTGATGACCACCTAGATGTGGAGGTAAAGGAAAGGGAAAAGGACTCACCAATGGGTCTCAACTCGATGCTGGTGATTTGTTACACAATAGTAGATGCTTATACGGAAGCTGGAAGTAAATAACATTGGAAACTGACAGAGAGGACTGTGCATAATTTGCAGCTCCTGGACCCTGAGCTGGCTGCAGAATGGATGAGACTGTTTTATCCTCCCACTGGGAGGCATGGAGGTATCTGTGGGTGAAAATAAGAGTGACGTAAATACTCAGGAAGTCCTTAGAGGTACAATTCCTCCTTCTTCCTTTCGGTAATAGAAGCTAGTCACAGGCCTGCTGTCTAGCAACCACATTTTCCACTTCTCCTTCCATGTAACCAGGTTCAAGTTGATGGACTATGAGAGGCCATGCTGTGGGCAGCTTCTGAGTCATCTCTTTCATGGAAATCTGCCTGCTCTGGACTCTTTCCTTCCCCTTCTCAAGGTCAAAGGAGCGTGTGGGTAGGAAAAGCAGCCTAACCCACTCAGACAAGGACAACTATATTGGATGGCAAAGTAATACACTGATATATTGTATCCAAACAAGGGCTAGACTGTGGATGAAACTGGCTTTTGTATTTTTTTACCAAGATGGGTGGAGCTGGAAGATATGGTTCAATTTTTATCAACATATGAAATAATTCAAAGGAACATTGTTGAAATTTTGTAGGTCTTCATCCTTCATCTCTTTTAATGACTGGCATTTTTTAAAAGCCTGTCATTGGTAGACTCGTTTTATTTTTTGATGGCATTAAAATTTCACTCACTTTCTTTAAAATGTCATTTAAAGTGATCACTTTGCTATGTATTTCCCTGAATCCATATCCTTTCTTATTCCAAGTCACCACTCATCCTGAAACAGATTTAATTACCTTCAAAATTTAAAGGAAGAGAACTGTCCACAAAATCATTGTGGACATTATATATTCCAGATATATAAAGTTTTAAAAGCTTTTCCTTGCGATAAGCATACAGACTTACTACATGACATATGCCTCAGTAGAATTCTGTGCAATAGGCAATAGTAGGATTGAAGAAGAAACTCCTAAATCAGACAGATGAGGAAAGGGCTTTAACTAAGGCTTGAAGATGAACATAAATAAGCTAATGAGGAAATAGAGAAGGTGTGACATCATAGGGCACCGTCAAATAAAGGCCAAGAAGGTCATGTGCCTGGACCAAAGGGTAAGGGGGATACAGTATGGTAGAAAAGGTAGTCAGGAAACTATATTCTGATGATGAAAACATATACTGAGGCTACAGTGGTGGTCTCTTCCCCTGTATGTCTGGGAAGCTCCTAAAGGATATGAGCTGCATGTTTTAGTCATCTTTTTTTGTCACTGTGATCAAAATACCCAACAAGAACAACTGAGAGGAGGAAATTTTTATTTTGGCTTATGACTCCAGAAATTCAGTCCATGGCTATCCAACTGCATAGCTCTGGGTCCAAACTGGGCAGAATATCATGGAAGAAGGATATGATGGAAGAAAGCTACTCAATTCAACAGCCAGAAAACAGAGAGAGCTCCTCTCACCAGGGACAAAAATATGTCCCACAAAAGCTCACCCCTATTAACTACCTTCCTTCAACCATGCCCTACCTGCCCACTGTTACCACATACTTAATTCACACCAATGGATTAATCTACTGATAAGGTTACACATCTCATAACCTAATCATTTCACCTCTGAAAATTCTCGCATTATCTCGCCCACGAGCTTTGGCGGGGATACCTCATAGCCAAATCGTATCACCTCACATGTATCACCTTACCTCACATAGCTGGTGTGTCGTAAGTCTGAAGCTGGAAACAGGAAGACCATACAGACATTTCTTCAATTATCTAACTGAAAAATCATGGTGAGTTGATTTAGGGATGTTCCAGAAAGGCAAAAGAGGAGAAAGAAATATGAACACACTGAAAATATAGGATATGAGACATGATGAAGATCTGGTGGTGTTAGAGAAGAGAGCTTCCAGATGGGGTTCTGAGTGTCTCAGGCCATGTGTACTCCAGGGAATGCTGTGGAGGGAACAGATTCTCCAAGGAGAAAGAGGGAGATGATGACTTCACATGGATGTATTGAACTGAGGTGTCTATGAAATTTGCAGCTACAGATGGAACAGTGGAACATTTATTAGAGGATAAGAAACTTGGCAAAATCATGAAAGGGAACTAGAGGTAAGTGATAAAGTTGCAGCACCATCCCTCGAGGGACTGTAATTCAAAGCAAACTGGGCCCATGAAAAGGATTTCCAGACTGACAGCTTAGCTGAGACCAGTATCACGAACAAGTCAAGTTACTACTTGGTTCACTGTCTAGTCACCCCCCACCCCATTGCTCAGAATCCGTGCCTGCTGGAGGGCAGAGGACTGACTAACCTAGTGTTGACAGTCTACTGAGCAAAGGCACAAGGAGGAAGGAGCTAAAGGAGCTAGAAGTGCCAACGCCATTGACAAATGTGATGGTAGGGTCTCCATGGGGAAGGAGATAGTCACTGACTTTGTTACTAGCAAGACGGAATAACTTTTTCTGTTACTGTCTATTGGAATTATATTCTCATAAAGGACCTAGTTTAAGTCCTTTGCTCCTTTTTCTATTGGAACATCTGTCTTTTTCTTGTTAATTTATAAGTATTCCTGATATATTCTGGAGACTAGTTCTTTGTTAGCTATGTTGTGTATATCTTCACCCATTCTGTGACTTATCTTTCTCTCTTTCTATTTTCTTTTTATGTGCAGAAGTTCTTAATCTTATTTCACTATAAATTATCAGTTGCTTCCTTTGTGGGTAATAATGATTTTTGTACCATGTTTAAGAAAACCTTACCTACAGCAAGGTCACAACTATAACTCCTTATATTTTTTTCAAAAAGCTTTATGGTTTTGCCATTTACATTTAGATATTTAAACCACCTGGACCATTTAAATACAGATGCTGTCTTAGGTTGGGTGCTTTGGGCGCAGTCTCTAAGGTGAAGATTCCTTTGCAGATGATTCATTAAGGGCATATTCCTAGGGAAAGCTAGAAGAAGAACAAAAAGGAAAAAAATGGAAAGAAAGCCAACCAAGTGTTAGACAAAATCCTAAAGAAAGTAGCTTCAGCTGAGTCCTACTGAAAAACCTCTAGAGCAGTCATTTTCAAAGGGGGGTGATCTTGTTCTCCAGAGGATATTAGGCAATGGATGAAAGTGTATTTTGATTGTCACAAGCAAAACATCAGTAGTGCCGGGTACCTTGTGTCCCAGAGCTCTCAGGCAAGACATGACATTCCTGTACCTTTCCGTCACTCATTAAGGACTGCCAGTAAGAGATGGCACCGGGATGCGAAGACACATTTCCAGGCTTTCTTGGCTCTTTAAATGGGATGGAGTAAGTCCAATTTAGCTCAAGTTCAGTCTTCCAGAAAAAAAAAAGTACACCAAAGCTGGTGCAGAAATGGTAACGCACTCATCAACAACCTCTGAGCATCACGCCAATTTACCTACTACAGTCCACTCCGTGAACTGTGCAGATGCGTTTGTATTTCAGTCCACCCTGTTTTATTCCTCAAAATGCTGCTGCATCACAATTTCCAGTGGAAAATTACGAGAAGGGTTATTAGCTCAAGCTACAGTCCCCATTGCTACAATTGGCTCTAAGGCTGAAGCTAATTTTACCACCCACTCTACCCTTCCTCACTGTTGGCTGGCACGACTGCTGTCATTAATTGCTCACCTGGTGGAGTGATCCTGGCCATCATTCTGGGAGTGGGAGAGGGAATAGGGTTGCTGGTTATACTGGCCTTATCAGGTAGTGGTTGCTTAATGGCTTATTCACAATTAAATTTAGATTTCAGAGGCTGGAGATAGGCCCCTATGAATCCCACAAATTCCTAATGGCCAAACAATTATTATAACAGCAATTATATTGCCTCATAATGGAGTAAATTGGCTCCCTCTACAAGGAGACCAAAGGGACCAGAAAATAACTGGAGTTTTAGGCTTAGTAGGATTCTTACCAAATTCCCTCTCTGGGTACCAAATCTCATCACCTGGACAACCTAAAGCTATTGAAACAGGAAGCAAAAATTTCTCCGAAGGAATCACTGTAAGTGAAGGCTAGGTCACGCATATATATTTAATGGACCATTTTCCTATCTTGGCAGTTTCAGGGGTGTGTGTAGGAAGGGGAGGTCAGTTTAAGGAACTTCCATTTAGTCTCTCCCTATACTGCTAACTTTTATTTCATGAATCTATGAATCAAAATGAGAGTTCTTCCATTGATAAACATGTCCATCCCTTGTCTAATGGCTCAGACCAGGCATCCATTTATCCCCTGACTCTATATGCCCTACTGTAACAGAGGTCCTTGGGCCCTTGGTATCAATGTCAGCTAAGACCCTATAACTGAAAGCCCTCAAAACAGTTAGTGCAGAACACTTAGTGCATAGTTACTAGGTAAGTGAGCATAGACCTCCCACCCCCAAAGACTGAGGGAATTACTACTGTATGCATTTGCTGTGGTATTGACAGATCTTCTTTAAGGGGATGTAACTACTTACTCCACGTGCTTTGTGTCTGAGAACTGGCTCATTTATTCAAACCAATGAGGGTAGCTGATATTTGAATTAAGCTCATCCATTCTAATATCTTTCAGTTATAACCAGTAAATAATGCCCTTTCAGGTACCCCAGGAATATATGGTGTATTGGCCATTAACATGTATCAATTGGTCAGATCTCCCTGGTTGCCGATCTGACCTAATTGCCAATACTGATCTCCATCTCACCTCTGTGGATCTAATCCTACCATTTGGCTTCTTCTATTCTGAAATCCCAATGTTTCTAGTGTATTATCCAGACAAACACCATAACAGAAAATCATAATAGTAGCCCTGATCTACAAGGGACAACTGTTACTGAGTTAGATGACGCTAGTAATCTAACTGATGCCAGCAAATTTCTTCACACCATAATGAAGGCAGTGTCTTCTGGTCCCTCCTGATGATCATAGTTGCCGCAGTCCGGCTGCAGCAAACTAACCAGGGGGTGACGAACAACTTGTGTAGATTGATACAGCAGGAGTAGGAGCCGTTTATTGTAGGACAGGAGGGGTATTTATACATTCCACACAGCTTATCTAATTAACATAAACTAGATACAGCAGTCAACCAATAAGGAATCTCCACACTTAATGGCTCGCTGGCGTTACTTTACAAACCACTCCCTCTGGCATTTTGCCAGGCGCCATCTTGACTTGTTTACAGACCCTAACATTTCTCTGGCAAAATGCCTGGTGCCATCCTGACTTGTTTACAGACTCTAACACATAGTTATCTAGTAGATTATCAGGTCTTACAGATAGGTCCATTTGCTCAAAATTTCTATTTCTCTGAGCCTCTCCTTACCATACCCCTTAATACTTAGTCAAGGCAATGATGGTATCTCTACTTCCTTTAATGTGGACAGTTGTTTCTTAAAAACTTGGGAGTCTTCCTGGCAGGGTGTGAATGGTTGCAAGTGTCCTTGCCAAAGCATTAGAATGACCCCATAACAATCAGTTCATTATTATTCAGCCTCACATTCTGCCTCATCCCCTAATTCAGCCCGGCTGAGCTCCAATCCCAGACTCGATGTCCCAGACTCGATTACTAGCGTCATCTAACTCAGTAACAGTTGTCCCTTGTAGATCAGGGCTACTATTATGATTTTCTGTTATGGTGTTTGTCTGGATAATACACTAGAAACATTGGGATTTCAGAATAGAAGAAGCCAAATGGTAGGATTAGATCCACAGAGGTGAGATGGAGATCAGTATTGGCAATTAGGTCAGATCGGCAACCAGGGAGATCTGACCAATTGATACATGTTAATGGCCAATACACCAGACGACTGTCCCTGGCAGTGCGTCTCAGCCAGGCCTCATACCTCCTCAGTGTGTCGTCTCTTTCTCCTTCAGCATGGCCAGCACTTCCCTAGCAGAGTCATGCTGAAGGAGAAAGAGACTTGACTCTAGTGGCTTGTCTAGACATCAGGAAGAGAGGTGGGACAAATCTTCAGAAGGCTTCTGTGTGGTTTTCAGGCATGGGGATAGTTGCTCTCTTCTAGTGACAGAAAGGGGATTGCTTCAGCAGGCCTAGGGGATTTAAGGACATCTGTGGACACCCATCCTCTAGCACATCTGCCTCAATATTGCATTCCAAAATCTCTGCGTCCCATCACTTCCTGATTGGGGTCTGACTTAAGCTTAGGATACTGTCAAGACTACAGATTCAACCTTCATTCTTCCTTATGTGCAGGTCCTAGCCCAGAGTTCATAAGAGACTCCGGAGGCATAATAACCGAGTACTGGTAGCAGCTCTTAATTAGATCCTGAACAAAACAGTTATAAGACATTTTGGAGAAATTTAAAAATCACAAATAAATACTGTATGTTAAATGGTATTGTAGGGCCATTGGGTTTATTTTCTTTTTGGTGTGGTTAGGTTGGTGGTGGTATCTCTGAGCATAAAGGAGTCCTTGTTTTTGAAAATGTAGGCTTGCATACTTGGAGGTAGAATGTGCTGGTGTACATGTTTTTCTCTGGAGTACTTCAGCAAGGAAAAAGTGATAAAACAGATATCACAAACATTAGTCACTGTTACATCCAAGTGGCGCAGGTATCAGTGTTCCTTGTACCATGCTGTCTACTTTTCTGCATGCTTAAAATTTTTTATAATAAAAAGTAAATAAGAGGTATTTGTAAAGGAAAGAAAGATTTAAACTTAGGTCTGATTGTTCAGTATGAAGGAACAATCAGGAATCACAAACTAAAAGCCTCCAGGAATCGATCCACTTTTATTCAGAGGAAATAGAGACTTTCCACGTCCTACAAAAATCAGTTATCTGAAATCCTGCTTTGAAAGAAAATGAGGCATAATAAATATATGTTCCTAAAATGTAGTATGTCCCCCCAAAACCTTTCATTAATAAATGAGTCACTACTCTGCATACCACATCAAATATTTTATAACACTTCCTCATGACTTAGAATACCTTTAATCCTTGAGATGAACTCCAAAGCATAATTGCCTTATATTAAACTCAATTATAGTATTGAAATTCTGCTGTGCAGAGAAAAAATATTAGAACAGCATAACAAGGAAGTGCAATAAGTAGTTCTTGATTGGATTCTGAAGAAAACAGCTTCAAAAGACATTTTGAAAAAAAATAGCGAAATAAAAGGAAGGACTGTTAAATGACATTGGTGGGTTGTTGTTGTTTTTTTGGTTTTTAGACTGCTATTGACAAACATATTTCCTTTACCATATTAAATCAATCAGGTAAATTATCTTTCTTCCACAAACTATCTTTTCTTATGAATTTGAGATTTGGAGGGTCAAAATCTGTTAACAAGGGCTGGGGTTGTAACTCAGAGGTAGAACGCATGCCTAGCATGCATGAGGCACTGGGTTCAATCCTCAGCACTACATAAAAACAAAATAAAGGTATTGTGTCCACCTACAACTAAAAAAACAAATGTTTAAAAAAATCTGTTAACAACTGCACTTTAATTACTTTAGGAGGATCTCCAGGGACTTAGATCATGAAATTCTAAGATTTCCAAAATATTGAAAAGAGCTCTGTTTGACTCACTATCTGCTTAATGTTTTCAGTTTGCAACAATTGAAACATTAATATACACATTCTATTATCTCAATCATTTTTTATTACATGATGAATGAACTAATTTAAGCCAGCCCTTTAGAAAGTGAATTTTTTCCATCAGTTATTTTAGCAAAGTATGAGAGCCAAGAGTTTTAGCCAGCATTTTTGTGAGTGAATAAATATTGCTGCTTGCTCACCATGTGCCAGACAGTGTAGAACACAGCAGAAGTCCTGAGTATACAAATCACATCAAGTCCCTACCCTCAGAAAGCTTACATTTCTGCAGGAAAGAAATTTTAAAAGATCTGAAGGTAGTTAAGTCATTACCAGTTTTTCATATTTTTTGAAATGTAAATCAAAACCACCCTGAGATTTCATCTTGCTCCAGTTCAAATGGCAAGCATCGAGATTACAAATAACAATAATGCCGGAAAGGATGTGGGATGGGGGGAGAACTCTTATACACTATTGATGGGACTATAAATTAGTATAACCACTATGAAAATCAAGAAGAAGTTTCCTCAAAAACCTAAAAATAGATCTACAATATGAACCACCTATACCACGTCTTGGTATTTATTCAAAAGGACTAATGTCAGCACAGTTTAGATATACACACATACCCATGTTTATTTCAGCACAATTGACAATAACAAACTTATAGAATCAACTTCCTGTCTGTTAACAGATGAGTGGATAAAGAAAATGTTTATTCAGTCATAAAGAAGAATGAAATTCACTATGAAGGCAGTGCTAAGAGGAAAGTTCATTGCATTGAGCTCACACATTAAAAGATTAGGAAGTCAATAAATAAATGACCTAATATTACATCTCAAAGCCCTAGAAAAAGAGGAACAAATTAATATCAAAAGCAGTTGAAGACAGGAAATAACTAAAGTAAGAGCTGAAATCAATGAAATTGAAACAAAAGAAATAATCCAAAAAGTTGATAGAACAAAAAGTTGGTTTTTTGAAAAAATAAAAAAAATTGATAAATCCCTAGCCATATTAATGAAGAAAAAGACATAAGAAAACTCAAATTACTAAAATTTCTGATGAAAAAGGAAATATCATGATGGACACTACTGATAATTAGAAACTGTTTCAAAAATTTATACTTCAATAATAGAAAATCTTTAAGAAATCAACAAATTTCAAGAGACATATGACCTACTCAAACTGAATCAGGAGCACATAGGAAATTTAAATGGGTAAATTTTAAGCAATGAAATAGAAGATGCCATCAAAAGCCTACCAATCAAGAAAAGTCCAGGACCAGATGGATTCTCAGTCACATTCTACAAGACCTTCAATGAAGAAGGAACACCAATACTTCTCAAATTATTCCATGAAATAAAAAACGAGGGAACGCTTCCAAACTCATTCTGTGAGGCTAACATCACCCTGATACCTATGCCAGACAAAGACACATCAAGGAAAGAAAACTTCAGACCAATATCCCTGATTAACCTGGATGTAAAAAATCTGAATAATATTCTGGAAAATCACATACAAAAATATATTTAAGGGGCTGGGGAAATAACTCAGTTGGTAGATTCTTTCCTCCCATGCACAAGACCCTGAGTTCAATCCTAAAAATAAAAAATAAATTAAAAAAATCTAAAAGATAGTGCACCATGATCAAGTGGGGTTCATCCCAGGGATGCAAGATTGGTTCAACATACAGAAATCAATAAATGTAATTCATCACATCAATAGACTTAAAGACAAGAATCATATAATTATATCAATAGATGCAGAAAAAGCATTTGACAAAATACAGCGCTCCTTAACATTCAAAACAGTAGAAAAGCTAGGGATAGTAGGAACATATCTCAATATTGCAAAAGCTATCTATGCTAAATCCAAGACCAAAATCATTCTAAATGGAGAAAAATTGAAATCATTCCCTCTAAAAACTGGAACAAGACAAGGATGCACTCTTTTACCACTTCTATTCAACATAGTTCTTGAAAGTCTAGCCAGAGCAATTAAACAGGAGAAAGAAATTAAAGAGATACTAATAGGAAAGAAAGAACTCAAAACTATCACTATTTGCTAATGACATAATTCTATATTTAGAAGATCCAAAAAATTACACCAGAAATCTTCTAGAACTAATAAATGAATTCAGTAAAGTAGCAGGATATAAAATCAACACCCATAAATCAAATGTGTTTCTATACATCAGTGATGGATCCACTAGAAGAGAAATTAGGAAAACTACCCCCATTCACAATATCCTCAAAAAATAAAATCGAATATTTGCAAATCAATCTAACAAAAGAAGTGAAAGACCTCTACAATGAAAACTACAGAACACTAAAGAAAGAAATTGAAGAAGACCTTAGAAGATGGAAGGATCTCCCATGCTCCTAGATAGGCAGAATTTTAATATTGTCAAAATGGCCATACTACCAAAAGTTTTATATAGATTTAGTGCAATTCCCACTAAAATCCAATGACATTCTTCATAGAAATAGAAAAAGCAATCATGAAATTAACTTAGGCACTAGAAAAGAGACCCTGTGCCTAAATGAAGAAAATGTAGGCCCAAATTTTCACCATGTTCACTTAGGATCTGACTTCCTTTATAAGACACAGAAAGTACAAGAAGTAAAATCAAGAATCAATGAATTCAAACTAAAAGGCTTTTTCACATCAGAGGAAACAATCAATAACTTGAAGAGAGAGCCTACAGAATGGGAGAAAATCTTTATCACATTCAACTCAGATAGAACATGAATCTCTGGGATGTATAAATAACTCAAAAGGCTATAAATGCTAAGTGAAATTAGCCAATCCTAAAAAACCAAATGCCAAATGATTTCTCTGATTTAAGGATGCTGATTCGTAATATGCTGTGGGGGTGGGGAGGGGGGATGGGAGTATTAAAAGAACTCTAGATAGGGCAAAGGGGATAGGGGGAAGAAGGGGAAGGGAGGGGCATAGGGTCTGGAAAGATGATGGAATGTGATGGTCATCATTACTGTAAGTACATGCATGAAGACACGAAGGACGTGACTCTACTTTGTGTACAACCAGAGGTATGAAAAATTGTGCTCTATATGTGTAATATGAATTTTAATGCATTCTGTTGTCATATACAACAAATTAAAATTTCGAAACATTTCTTTAAAAAGGCTAAACACCAAAAAAACAAAAAAAAAAAATCCAACCAATAAATGGGCTAAGGAACTGAAAAGGCACTTCACAGAAAAAGAAATACAATCAATCAACAAATGTAACATATTAAAGAATAACAATTAAAGAAATGCAAATCAAAACTACTCTAAGATTTTATCTCACTCCAGTCAGAATGGCAGTTATCAAGAATATAAGCAATAATAAATGTTGGCGAGGATGTGGGGAAAGGTACACTCATACATTGCTGGTGGGACTGCAAACTGGTGAAAGCATTCTGGAAAGCAGTATGGAGATTCCTCAGAAAACCTGGAATGGAAACAACATTTTACCCAGTTATCCTACTGTTTTGTTTATACCCAAAGGACTTAAAATCAGCATACTATAGTGACGCAGCCACTTCAATGTGTATAGCAGCTCAATTCACAATAGCTAAACTATGGAACCAAACTAGGTGCCCTTTAACAGATGAATGGAAAAAGAAACTGTGGTATATATACACAATGGAATATTACTCAGCCTTAAAGAAGAATGAAATTATGGCATTTGCTGGTAAATGGATGGAGCTAGAGAATATCCTGCTAAGTAAAATAAACCAATCCCAAAAACCCAAAGGCCAAATATTTTCTCTGATATGTGGAGGCTTATTCATAATAAGGGGGTGGGGGTTGGGGAAGAATAGAGGTACTGTGGAAAAGGCAGAGGGGAGTGCAGGGAGGGGAGGGGGTGTGGGGTAGGAAGGACAATAGAATGAATTGGACATTATTACTCTATGTGCATATATGACTACATGACCAGTGTGATTCTACATCATGTACAACCAGAAGAATGAGAAGTTACCCTCCATTTATATATGATGTGTCAAAATGCATTCTATTGTCATGTATAACTAATTAGGACAAATTTTAAAGCACACATACACAAACACACAAATGAAATTATGTCATTTTCAGGAAATGAGTGGAACAGGAGAATCTCATGTGAAGTGAAGTGAAAAAAACTCAGAAAGAGATATAGCATATATTTCTCTGATATGTGAAACTTAAAGGAAAATAAGGTGCTTCTTGTAATTAGAAGAGTGACCAGAGGGCATCCAGTGGAGAGAGAAGGGGAAGGGAGAAGGTATTAGGAAAGGAAACTGATAAAATCATGTTTTTATGAATGAAAAAATATGACTCCATAAAACCCACCATTCTGTATAATTAATATACACCAATAAAATTATTTTTGAAAATCATTATATGCACATAAAATGTTTCATTAAAATGTGATCTAAATGGGCTTCTTCTGTGTGTTTAAGAAAATGCACAGCTTCTAAGGGCTGGGATGTTGTTCAGTGGTTGAGTGCTTGTCTAGCATGTGCAAGGCCCCAGGTTCAATCCCCAGCACCACAAAAACAAAAATAAAGAAAAAAAAAAAAAAAGAAAATGCACAGCATCTAACAGAAACAAACTGTATTCAAGTAATGTTGCAAAAAGAAGAAGAAGCAGAGACCTTCTGAAATTATACAATACAGAAATGATAGTATCTTTGTCACATTTTCAAAGTGAATAATGCCAGGAAGGAAAAAAATATATAAAGTTGTATGTTTGGCAAAATAATTAAAACCAAAGAGAAAATACCTTAAAAGATAGACCATAAGCCCCCTTTCTGCTGGTTGGTAAATGGAAGTTTAACTCACACACAAGCAGAAGTGCATACAATATTAAAGATAAGAATTTTCTTCAGCACATTTGGCTCATGACATTTTGCCAAATTAACTGATATAATCCAAATAAAACTTTTCCATTCTTATCAGTAGTCTACATTATATAAAATAATGCTACACAAAATCATGGGAGATTGCATCATTTGAAAATGTAACACAAATAACCAAAGACCATAGAAAAGGTCTATTCCACTTATAAATATCTAGATTTTATTTCATGGTTCTTTAGTTTTATGTCTTCTTCTAGAAAGATTAAACATGCTCATTCTATCTGTTCCCAAGAATTCAGGGGCTTATGTTTGTTTGTTCTGGGTTTTTTTTTAATAGAACATTAAAGATATAATTATATATTTTTTCCTTCAGCAGAAATTCAATATATAATTTCTCCTACTTGCTTCAGGCTTATTCTTTTTAAAGAGTAAGTAGAAGCCTTCCAATACACATCTTAACTCACTTCCATACCTCAAACATAGAAACTGAGGCAAAGATAGCATTTTCTTCATAAGTTGTCAGTGTCATGAGTTGGGTGAACTAAAATCCTTTCATCTGAAATCTTGAAGTGTTTTTTAAAACACTTTTTTAAAGTGCTTCTCATTTCCAAATTGGGAAAAAAAAAATGACCCGTTCCCAGCACTTTCTGGAACAGAGTAAAATTTCAGTTCCAGGCATTGGCGATCCAGAGACAGATAAATTCTCCTTATATTTAACATGCAAATGCTAATGGGTAAACTGCGTTCTTTGTTAGCTATGATAGGCTACATCAGGCACAGCATCTAAGTTCAGAGCCCTTTATCAACGTCTCATTTCTGGAATACAAATAACACATCTCAGGCCAAAAGTTCAAGGCTCAACAGATGTCGTCTCGGGGAAAGAGACAGGGTGGGGAACACTGTAGGGAGAAGCACTTGTTGAAGAAAAAGGAGAGCACCACAAGTAATGAGAAATTCCCAGCAGCCAGGGGACAGAGGGCAGTCCCAGAGGCCGAGGTCAGTTTGTAATGGGGAACATGGAAAGGAGGTGTGACAGCATTTCTGGGAAGGGATTGTCAGGAGTCGCTATTTACATTATGGAGGACTTCATGGGTCACAGAGTTTTCTCAGTCTTGCTTTTGGACCACAGGATGAGGAGGCAGGTATTATTAACTACACATTACAAACAGTGGAAGAGAGACTCAGAATGGGCACATGCAGGGTACAACGACGTGGCACTTGCCCAAGAGAACATAACTAACAAGCAGAGTGCAGGTCTTTGAACTACAAGACCAGTGTTCTCCCAGTACCTCACATTTGGACCCCACGGTCATAACCAGAGGCAACACACCTTCCTGTGGGCAGCTGTAACAACTTCCTTTACCTACTGTGCTAGTTAGCTTTCTGTCCCTGTGACAAAATACCTGAGATAAGCAACATAGGTTATGATTTAGATCTGGCATGTTCCCAAATGGCTCTTGTGTTAAAGGTTTCATCTCCAGTGCAGCAATGTTCAGAGGTAGGGCTCTGGGAAATTGATTGGTTCATAAGGGCTCTGATCATATCTGTGGATTAATCCATGATTAGATTCATCATAATTTTATGGCATTATTGGGAGGTGGTGGGGGCTAGTTGGAAGAAGTAGGTCACTAGAGGCATATCCCTGGTGCCTCTCTCTCCCCTGGACCTCTTTCTCTCTCTCTGCTTTCTGACTGACATGCTGACGTGAGGTAAACAGCTCTCCTCCGTCATTCCCTTCCACCATAATGTTCTGCCTCACCTCATTCCCAAAGCAGTGGAGCCAGCTGGCTGTGCACTAAAGCCTCTGAAAGCATGAGCCAAAGTAAATTTTTCCTCTTCTAAGTTGTTTTCCTTGGGATATTTGTCACAGCAACAAAAAGTTGACTAACACAATGCATAAGGAGGAATGATTTATTTTGGCTCAGGGATTCAGAGGTCTTCGTCCATGGTCACTTGGCACTGTTACATTTAGGCCTGTGGAAACACACTACGTGTTGAAAGAAACCTGCTTTGTGCAGTCAGGAAGCAAAGACAGAGGGGGTAGGAACCCAGCATCACCTTCAAGGATACAACTCCAATGACCTAATACCTTTCACTAGGTCTTACCCCCTAAAAGTTCCACCACCTCCAAGAGCACCACAGGCTGGTGACCAAGGTTTTAGCACTTGATCTTTGAGGGATAGCTAAAATTCAAACCAGAACATTCAACCCCTAGCCACCAAAGGCTCATATTCACCTCACAATGGAAAATTCATTCAGTCCATTACCAAGAACCCCCGAAAATTGTAATTGTTCTAGAATTGCTGAAAAGTCCAAGACCAGGGTCTTCTCTGAGACTCAGGGTAAATTCTTGGCAATAAACTCCTGTAAGAATTTAAAAACAAGTTATATACTTCCAAGATATCATAGCATTGGGTAAACATTCCCATTCTAAAGCAAAAGAATAGGAAAATAGCAAGAACAAAACGAAACTGAAACCCAGTGAGCCAAACATTAAATCTTCTAGCTCTCTGTCCAGCATCTGGGACACCTGGTGGAATGATGTGAGCCTTGGTTTACGCAGCTCTGCCCTTTGGACCTTGGAAGCTGCAGCACACACAGCCTCTCTGTTGAGCTGGCTCTGCTTATGGCCTGCAGCTCCCCTTGGCAGATATTTCAAGTTCCTGGCATCTCTAATTTCCTGGGGTCTTTACTGCAGCATCAGCTCCACTGTCATAATTTTGCTTATCACCCTATCAAGGGCTTCCTGTAGGGAATTCAACCCTGCCTCAAACTGCAAAAACCAGTTACCCAAGCTTTCCTTTGACATCTCAGTGGAACTTCCACCACCACACAACTCTCGAGATCTGCATGCCTGCAAAATCAGCATCAGAGGGAAATTGCTCTGTCTTCCACCAGCTTCTGCAGTGGCCAGACTTACTTGTACCATGGCTGCAGCAGCCTCTGAGCATCTAGAAAGCTAAACACAGAGATGAATTCCAAACACTTCCTTCATTGGTTCTCCCTGCGTGAGCTGGGTATCATGGGTTCTCTTTTCAAACAAAGTCTTTGAGCTGTGATGAGTCGGATCTTGCTAATTCCTGATCTGCCCCCAGTCATCTTTCCTACCATCCTGGTTCAATGTATTTAGCTTCTTTTGAATTGCACTAATCTCTTTAGCAACCATACCTTCCTTGGCCATAAGTTTACACAAGTTCTTCTTATGTCCAAACTGCAAGTTTTCTAATTTTTCCACTATTCCTCTTTGCTCCTGATACATACAGTAAATTCAGCTAAAAGCAACCAACAATACCCATATCACTGCCTAAATGCTGTGCTACCTTGAAATCTCCCCTGACAGATAAATTAGTCCATTACATTTTTTTTTTTTTTGGTACCAGGGATTGAACCCAGAGGTGCTTAACCACTGAGCCTCAGCCCCAGCCCTTTTTTATTTTTTATTTTGAAACCTGGTATCACTAAGTTGTTGCTGAGGCTGGCTTTGAACTTGCAAACCTCCTGCCTAAGACTCCTGAAGTGCTGGAACTACCAGCATGTGCCACACTCAGCAGTCCATCACTTTTAAACTCAGTCTCACACAACACACAGTTGTCTTAGGGAATGGACAACATGGTTCTACCTAAAGATTGTCGTCTTCAGCCCAGTTCTGAGTAGAGTTCCCGTTTCCATCTGAGACCTCATGAGCACAGCTTTTACTGCTCTCATTCCTCTCAGCATTCTGATGTTCTGCATTCTCACCACAATCACCCATTAAGCTATTTACAGCATTCTAGGACTTCTCTTGCTTGCTTCTCTAATTTTTTCCAAAGTTCCTCCCACAAAACTAATTCCAGATGCTTCTGAAACACATCATCCCGTATAGTCATTTTAATGACTCACTTCTCAGTACAAATTTTCTGTGTTAGTCAGCTTATCATTATTGTGACAAATTACCTGAGAAAAGCAACTTAAAAGAAGGAAAAATTTATTTGAGCTCATGGTTTCGGGGGTTTCAATCCATGGTCACTTAGCCCTGTTTCCTTGGGTCCTGAGATGAGGTAGTACATTATAGTGGAGGGCATGTCACAGATGAAACTCATCACCTCATTGTCAACAAGGAGCAAAGAGAGGAAGAGGAAGGGACTGTGATTCCAATATTCAGTCAAGGGCACACCCCCCATGACCTAACTCCCTCCAACTAAACCCCAGCTCCTAAAACTTCCACCATTTCCAATAGTCCCATAGCTGGGTACCAAGCCTTCAACATATGAGCTTTTAAGGGACATTTAAGATCCAAACCATAACACTGAACAAATAAATTTTAGCATATTTCCTCGGTTTAGAATTCAGTTTCTTAAAATTTTGCTTTGATTGCAAAGTATGTAAGAAATCTAATTCAAACAGACGCACCGTTGTAAATGATAGCTGTTTTTAAAATAGCTTTTCTTGCAACTTCAGAAAAACACCAATTAAACAAGGATAACAGGAAAATCACTTTCTAATAACTGCACAAAAAAGAGTTAACCTGGCAACACAAACTATTGCATCGACAGTCTCTGATACGTTAAGTACAGAATTCAATTCCATGTGCCTGTTATTTTTATGGCAGAGTTTAAGTAGCGCATGTGTGTGTGTGTGAGTGTGTGTGTGTGTGTGTGTGTGTGTTTCTAGCATCCATTAAAAACATATTAGTTCATGAGGTAATTAAACTGGCAAAGAAAAATATGCACTGATTGTACTTTGTCTGAAACTGCAGAATCAAAAGTCTCATTAGGCAGGAACATCATTTGGCCATGTTAAACATCCAGAGGAATAATAAACATCCCTGGCAATGGCGCCTCAGACCTCAGATTCCAAGGACGGGTAACCATGCCAGACATAAAACATGGAGACACCTTAGACTGTGTCACAATACAGAGAAACAGGAACCAAGCTGTTACCCAAGGATTACTACTCATTGATTTAGCTATTTTAAGATTTAAAAAAATATATATTCCAAAATCAGATTATTTTGTTAGAATTGATCTACCAAATTTTCACCATTTTTTCCTAATGCTCCTGTGGGCTTTTTTAATAGAACATTCTCTAGTTCTGCCAAGTCTGAAAATGGTATCCATTTCTTTCTCAGACTACAGTTTGCAAACTTAGCTTGCAAATGCAAATAACTAACTACGTAATTAACCAAACACACCTTAATTTACAGCATCTGACATTTTTAGGCACATTTGTGAAAGAAACAGTATTGAATGCTATAAATGTCTTTATAACAAATAAACTAATAAAAATGTTACTCAAGATAATGTGCGCACTATGAAAACTCACAGAAGATTTAAGATATGCTTAAAGCATCTACCCAAAACTTGCTTTTACAGTCACTATAAATGAATAATAAACAGGTTACTTCACTAAAAATAAACTCATTCAACTATAACCACAGAGAGCAGCTGGGAAGGAATGCTCAGCTCTCACTACACCTGTTTTGTATTATTAAAATTCACATTTTGCAAACAAAACTAAAGCAATCTAGACTTCTTAAAATGCTTAATTGTTTGAACTACTATACAATTTTGTCTCATAACTCAAAAGTATAACATTTTAAACTTAAAAACCTGAATTTTAATCTCCATCTCATGATGGTTGTATGTGCTCAAATGAAATGAATAGTCAAAAGCTTAATAAACTTTACATGCTGCTGCATATTCAAATCTGTTTACAAGACTTCTGTTGCAAGAAGTCCCCAAGTGAGTAAACAAAATCTTCAAAATACAAGCTGTGTTCCTCTACCTATTATATAGAAAATAAGGTCAAATCTAGAAAGATCTATACACAAAATAACAGATAATTATGTAAAACAGGATAACTGAATATAAACTATGGAAAATTTTGATCTTAAAAAATCTTATTAGACACCTATATGTGTTGGGCCCCAGGGGAACACATAAAATTTTAAAGCCAATTCTTGCCCAAGCAAGACAACAACAGACGTTAGATTGCCTAGATGCCTAGACACCAGGAACTTCCTGGGTATCATTCCATTTCTCACTCTGCGTGTTCTGTCCTGGAACCTTCTTCCTGCCTGTGGTCTTTCTTTTTCTTTTAGTTGTGTCTTCCCCTCCAATTATCCATCTCTGTTTTCCTTTTCCTCTCTTTTTGTTCCCCTAAAATGTGCTAATTTTTCCCACACATCCTCCACAATAGAATGATAAAGCTCTGAGCAGACAGAGGTCCAAGTAGATGGCTTATATACTCCATTGAAGACGAATCCATGTGCCACACCCCTGTGGAGCCCATTCTGGCTGACTGGATACCTGCTTGGCTTCTTTGCTACCCCTACTATGGAATCAGTACACACAGCTCTATGCAAATGGTCATTTCTGATGATTCCTATTTAAAATAAAATTGAACATGTATGAAGTTCCTTTCTCCCTGTACCGTGTTACAACATACACCCGAGTGTGCTAAATACTACCTTAATTCCTTAAAAAAGAACCATCCTCCAAAAACTCTCATATCTTGGAAAGAAAAAGTTACACTGTGAAACAATATTGTGTCCTTCAGATATGAAAACCACAACTGAATGTAAAGCATACACTTTATGTTAACTCAATAGAGACTGATACGTAATCTCTCTCCTTTTGTTTCTTTCACCCAGAGGCTTAATTAATATGTGCTATCTGTGTAACCCTGTAAGTAGTTGAAATTCGAGCCCCTTCAAATTCTCAAAAGACAGAACAAACATATCCATCAATCTTGGAAACCCTCCAAATTCCCAGTGTCACTTGATTTTAATGACTCAAAATTAATTTCTTTCCTAAACCAAGTTTGTTTGTTTGTTTGTTTTAGGTTTTGGTCTTTTTGTTTATTTTTTTGTTTTGTTTTATGTTTTTTTTTTTCTAGTGCTGGAAATTGAACCCAGAGAAGCTCTTCCACTGAGCAACATGCAGCCCTTTTAAAAAGTTTTAAATTTTGAGATAGGTTTTCACTATGTTGCCCAGGCTGGCCTCAAATTCACAATCCTCTAGCCTCAGCCTCCCAAGTAATTGGGATTACAGACATGCACCATAGCACCTGGCCTAAGACAAGTTTTCAAAGTAACTCCAGAGCACCCACACCTATCCTTTATGGAGGTGGGGAAGATGTCTGCTTGTGCTTGCCCCTCTTCCCAAAAGGAGCCCTATCTATGGATCTTAAGGAAGCTGCCTTCACCATGCCCAATATTCTTATCCCTGCACCAGAAGAAGGAATGTACACACATACCCACATGCAAATTTAATCCCATTTGATCATCCTACTACTCTTAGCATCTTCTTTGGAAAAATACTTTTGTCATGGCAATTATAAATTAATTTTAACACATGATTAAATGAGTTCCCTTTGGAAACCTTAGTAGAAAAATGTTTGATAAACCTTGTTCAAGTTTACTGAATGTATTGTAAGTGCTCTTGAAATAAATTCACCATTCGAATTAATCAGAGTTCTCCAGAGAAACAGAACAAAGAGATTTCATTCATTTTAAAAGATGGAGGCTGAGAAGTCCCATGATCTACTGTCTGCCAGCTAGAGATGCAGGAAAGCTGGTGTATAACTCAGTCTGAGTCTGAAACCCTGAGAACTAGCAGCCCCAAAGGCAGGGCAAGATTGATGTCCCAGCTCAAGCAATCAGGCAGGAAGGGAAAGAGGTGACTTCCTCCTTCCTCCACCCTTTTTTTCTATTCATTCCTTCCACAGAGGGTATGATATCCACCTCCATCAGGGAGAAAATCTATCAATTCAACGGCTGACTTCATTCCATGCAGAAAGACACTCATAGCCACACCCACAAGTACTGTTTATTGAATCTGGGTACCCATGGTGAAGTCAACACAGAAAATTAACCATCGTGTGGTTTTTAAAATATTCTGAACATCATGGTTAAAATTTCTTTGCAGTTACTCCAGATGACATTTCAAAGTCAACAGATCAACTACCACAGCAACATTCTAGGACACCTCCTCACCATTATCCCTGGAATAATTTATATGGAAAAATTACACTTGCTTTTAGTCCAACTCAGTGAGAACACATATATCTATAACCTGAGAATTGTCAATGTCAACTTGGAATTGCTTAATAATTTGATTCTGTATAAGGAAATCATGGTAAAAATAAATGTGACTACAAGCCATACTAATGATAATTCTTATTGTCATTATTTCTGGAATGAGCCTAATAATAAATGATAAATTGCTCTCATATATGAAGGCTTCAGAGTTGATTTCCTACCTGACCACTGAAACAGGAATTTATAACAAGCATAGGCTTGACTCTACAGATAAACAAATCAGCCAATTATTAGGTAGAATTCAAATTAGATTTTTTTTCTCCTTCAATTTGCCTGGCAAAAGTTTTCCTACCATGTTAGAATTCTTTATATAACTATTTCAGAATATTGTCACATGCACAGTTTTTGCATTTATATTTGCATGTGAATTTTCTTTTGGGTATATATTTATGAATTATCGATAGTCAGTTTTGCTAACTATGTGAAATAAACTGGGAAAATTTCCCATTAAAAAAAAAAAAGAATATTGTCACATGCCCAGCCAGGGATCAGGGAAAGCTCGAGCTGCCACTTGGGAAAGTCTGGAGAAAGGGGCAGATTGAACACCCAAACAAAAAGGATTAGTCTCAAACCTTAAAATCTAATGGAGTTTTCTCCATCAAGTTCAGACTTGCTGGGGACCCATGACCCCTTTTTTCTTTTTTATGTTGTCCTTTCAGAATGAAAAATATCTACTCTATGCCTTTCCACCATTACATTTTGGAAAAAGGTAACTTGTCTGGTTCCGCAGGTGCAGAGCTGGAAAGAAATTTGGCCCAGAGTGAATCATAGTCTAAGTCTTATCCACCATAGATTTAAGTGATTTAGGGAAGATATTTCACACTTAGAGTTGATTTTGCATCTGTTTAAGACTTGGGGTGAATGTATACTGCATGTGAAGAGGATGACTTTTGAGGAGCCAGTGCAAGAGTGTCATAGATTAAATTCTGTATCCCCAAAATTCATCTATTGAATGAAGTCCTGATCCCGAGTTTTTCAGAATGTGACCTTACTGATAAAAAGAGTCTTTATAGAGGGAGTCAAGCTAACATGGTATCACCAATGTAGGCCCTAAATCAACATGAGTGATGTCCTTAGGAAAAGGAGAAATTTGGCCACAGAGATGCACATGGTGGGAAGACAAAGTGAAGAGGCAGAGAGAAGAGACCACCATCTACAAACCAGGGAGACAGCCCTCAGAAGGAACCAGCCCTGCTAAGACCTTGACTTTGGACTTCAAGCCTCCAGAACTGTGAGACAATAAATTTCTATTGTTTAACCATCCAGTCTTGGCATTGTTACAGGAAGTTGTAAGCTAACACCACATCATTTAAAAATGACAATTCAAGCAAAGCACAGTGGCACACATCTGTAATCCCAGCAGCTCTGGAGGCTGAGGCAGGAGGACCGTGAGTTCAAAGCCAGTCTCAGCAAAAGTGAGGCCCTAAACAACTCAGTGAAACCCTGTCTCTAAATAATATATGAAATGGGGCTGGGAATGTGGCTCAGTGTTCAAGTGTCTCTGAGTTCAATTCCCAGTACCCCACCTCAAAAAAAAAAAAAAAAAAAAAATGACAGTTTAATACTAAAATGTTGGTATTTTCCAGCTCTATTGAGATATAATTGACAAAATCATATATACTTAAGATGAACAACATGATGTTTTGATGTACAGACTGTGGGAGACCAACCTTACATGTGACTGAGTCATACTCCCCGGCTGGGTGCTGAGGCGCTCAATCACAGAAATGTGGCAGAGCTTTCCCCAGCCTTCTTGGGTTTGAGGTTCAGTGCATGGGTGTGTCTTGCTACAGCCCCATGGGTGAAGCTACACTCACCTGTTCTTTGTAATATAGCCCCTTGCCCTGTTTAGGATAGAATATTCCATGGAAGTGCCTTGTGTGTGTCCCCTTCTCTTACTGTGCCTTTGGGTGTGGCCTGCCCAGGTGTCAGTCAACCTGCTGACAGTGGACATCATGGAGGTACTCAGCCCCCTGAAACCTGACCCCTTGCCTCATTTGAATAGCTTCTCCTCAATAAAAGGGGTCAGTGTGTGCTCTCGCTCTCTCTTCATTCAGACCCTTAAGGTCAGAGAAGCCATCACAGAGACCCCAAAGAAAAAGGTATTTGTGTCTCTTGTGTGGTTATTTTGCACAGCCCAGTCAGCCCAGTTTACCTGGAGTGACCCCTGAGCCTTTTAGTCTTGAGAATAGAAACCCGGCAACAGACATTATAAAGTGATCATCACAGTCAAACTAATTACCACTCCCATCATCTCACTTAGCTAACATGTGTGGTGAAAATATTTAAAATCTATTTTCTTAGCAAATTTACAGTATACAAGATTATTAACAACATGCTGTACATTAGATCTCCAGAACTTATTCATCCTGCATAACTGACTCTTTGTATCCTTTAACTAACATCTTCCAAAAATATGCTAATACTTAAACCATAACATTTATGTGATATTTAAACATCTATTCAACAGCTATCAATCATATTTTTCAGTAAGATATTGCAGAAATTTTCATTTTCTTAGAAAACATATTTAATGAAGGTAGAATCATATACTCATGTTTTCCTAATTCATATTATGCACTTTTATTTTTTATCAAAAATGGAAAAAAATCAAAGTAGAATACTCTGAATGGATATGCAAAACAAAAAATAATTGAGAAGATATTGTACTTTTCTATTTGACAAATATACAAACAAGTCATTTTCAGAATTTAGTTGAACTCAATTTCAGAGCTAAAGTCATGACTGGAATATGCAACGAGTCCAATAAAAATAATTCTTAATCAGATAAAATTTTTACACAAGAAAATAGAACCTAACAGCCAGGTTTCCATTTGAGTGACTCAAATCGGATTCATGGAAACTTCAAATACCAAGCAAAATTGTGTCATTTAAAAGTCATTCTGAGTTCCGATTCAACTAAGAGTTCTCCAAAAATACAATGACAATTACACAAAATATCACTATTCATCACAAGAGTTTTTACTGCCAATACTTGTAACAATATTACAAGAAATAAACATTGTTCCTACACTTACAATAAGTAGAACAAAGCATTTCAGGTGGGTTAAAAAAACTCTCAACCTATTAATTTTGATTCTGGCTTACATTTGTTCCTAGTGCCTCTCTTTGAAATAATAAAAAAAAAGTTACTTCTTTTATATGTTGTATGATTTAAAGTAAGATGATCAATTATCATGTCATAAATTAGTTCTGAAGAATCCCTTTCATTCTCCCAAGGTCTTATTGCAACCAGGAATGAGGGAGCTTGAATCGACTCTTTGTATTGGTGCAGAGCAGCAAAAAAAATCTTCTCCATCTGCCTTCCACCCACTTCCCTGTTCTTGCTGCCTGTCATTTTCCCTGAGCAGTAAGAGCCTGAAGAGATGCTCTGGAAATCAGGGATCAGGCACCCAACAGCCTCAAGGATGACTCTCTCTTCCCGATGCCAGTTGATCTCTCAGAAGGACAGGCAAAGCATTGATTTCCCTTCTCCCTCTCCTTTTCCACACCACCTAGTCCCAAAACACTCTGACAGCATCGGTGTACCTTGATTAAACCACTTCTTTAAAGGGAACAGTTACAATTTCATTGGGAAATTTTTAGGTACATACTGTGTAGTTACTCTCATCTTCTGTTTGCCCCATTGGATGGAGCCTGCCCTTAATAATGTCCTGTCACATACACAGGCACAGAGAACAAGGGTGTCATCCTGCAGTGCATGGAGAACCTGGTCTAGATCTACACAAAGACACGGCCCTGGGATACAGTGAGTGAAGTGCAGCTGTAGCCATTGCATTCTTCAGACTGGGAGAAACTAATCAGAAACAGGAGCCCCCTTGGTTATGTGTGTAATGGGGACAAAGCAGATAGGCTGTGTGACTTGGCTACCTTCCCTGCATGCTGCAGTCCTGACAATAACCTACACAGCTCATAGATGCCATTGTAAGGTTTCACTTTGTTTTGTGTTTTACTCATATCCTCCCTGGAGCACATTCTTCAATGTTTAAGAGTCCATGGGGGGGGGGGGGGCAAGGCCAATTACAGCAAAGCCTCCAAGTGTAGCTTAAGCCAATTCAAGGTGATCATCCTCTGATAATCAGGGTATAAGAACTTAGCCTTCCTCCAGCTGGTAGAGAAAAAAATGACTTCAGCGATGATCAGGTTGATTAGCTGGTCGTGGCTGCTTTCGCTTGGGGAAGTAAGAATTGCTGTTGTAGGTGTCCTCATTCCTGAGGCAGGAACGGAACGTTTCCCACCTGTTCTGTCACTTTCCAGAAAGCTGAATATGACTTTGCTAAAAATGGATCATCACTCTGCCAAAGCACATGCAGAATATTTGGACACATAGTCTCTTTTTTATTACCTCCTGAATGTCATTTATTCTGTGAACTTCAGGGCAAAGCCAATTATTTAAGAAATGGGACAAAACAGAAAGTCCCCCTGGAGTGTCAAGGGCATGGAGGAGTCCTTCCCTGTAGGTTACACTTTTAGTGATAGTGGGATTAATTTTCAAGGTAAAATTTTTCTACTTATCCCCTGTAAATCTCAATTTAGTACTTATCAATTTTCTACTTATCTCCTGTAAATCTCAATTTTCCATCTATAATTATAATAGTAACTTACATTTATTGAGTGCTGACTGTATGCCAGGCATTATTCAAAGTCTTTTATGTGTAGTAATCCATTCAATTCTTATAACAGCTACATAGAGTGTAGCTCTATTATTGCATATAAATTACGAATAAGACTCATAACCACCTTGCAGGGATTTTTCAAGGATCACTTGATGTAGAGCTTATGAAAACCCTGGGCACAGAGCATAGTTTATAGTTCTTTTCCTTCCTGCTTTCTGTTACACTTGTAATGCAGCTCAGGCTTAAAAGATAAATTTGGGGTGGTGAGATTTAGAAGGGCAATATGGATAAATAAACTGCTCCATGGAAAGAAGAGATCGATAATATAAATTTTGGCTAAAATCAAATTTGCATTCTCTAACCAGAGCTGACAGCAATCTTAAAGAACTGGCATATTCTAAGGATGAAAGGAAGTTAAGCTTCACCTGCATCAATCCCTTCACTTAGCACCTAGACTGCATGATGTCAGTGACTATTTATTATGCTCTTGCATCTATCTGTTCATTCAGTCAACACATATTTATTACATTCCTGCTACATGTATGCTACATGCCAGTCATTAGCATAAGTTCTGGGCATTAATGGTGAGCATTGCATATTCTCTTCTCTCAGAAAAAAACTCAAGACCAGCCCAGAAGTTTTCAGACCAGTGAATGAATGGATATGAAGTTAAACAGAAATTTAGTAACATGCCTCAGGGACCACATGGAAAAGTCTTCCTGAAGAAGTGGGACTTAACTGGAACATAGGAGGAAAACCAGAAGGGTGCACCAATATGGACCAGAGAAGAGGGTATCATAGTGTTTTGCTACATGTAGGTTAATAACCCGAGAAAGAGTTTTGTTGGTGTGTCTCAGATAGAAACCAGATGGGAGTGTCCTCAGAGGCAAGTGAATAAATGGATACATTATGGGGGTGGGGGAACCTTTGAAGACATTAGATGGTGATGAAGGGGAGAGGGAATTATGCCGGAAAAGGCAAACCAGAAGACCAAAATATAAATATAGCAATTTAGTCTTAGCTGCTACCTCAAATTTTGTCTTTAATGGAAACAGTACATGAAGAAGCTGCTGCCCCAAAGTGAGTGGTGCTGGTTTCAAAAACAAAAACTACACTTACACAGGAAAATTCACTTGGCAAAATTTAATATATGCAGACTAACAAGTGTTCTTTTGTAAAAACTCATCCTTGGGCAAAGCAGTAGCTTTATGAAATAGCAATGCCTCTTTCCTTTGTAATAGAATTTTATCTGTATTTCAATTAAAAATATTTTAAAATAATATTTTCTGCACACACTGAACTAGGTTAAACATACATTATTTCAAATATACTAGCTCTTAAAATTCTGTTATGTGAACAAATTTGTGTGCTAAAGAAATGTACTAGCATTCTACTTTAGTGGATTATATAGAGCACAGCATTTCACTGGATGATTAAATTTAATATTTAAGAGAAAATTAACTCTTTCAAGGTACTAGCACATTATTCTTACTTGGAGAATTGGCAGCAGCTGCTGCTGCTACTACTATTAAAGCTACTAAAGTGAATAAAACAGGCATCTGCAACATTGTTTTAAAAAGGAATAAAATTTAGGGGGGATTTGTATTCCTCTTGAAACCATTTTTATCAGTACAATTTTGTATGCCTCCATTTTTACTGTGACCAAAAAGTAGCCCTGGTTCATATTAATTGCATGAGAAAATACATTACCTAATATTTTTTTTGTAAAGGAAAAGAGTGTTCTGCACAGTGACCAGACTCTTCTAATACTTAAAAAATTAAGATGAATCTGTACCTAACAAGACACCCACAGAGGGTCTGAGAGTCCGATTATGGGTGTTAAATGGATTGATTCATAGAGATGAATGCAAGTGTCTGTGGTATTTTCTCTGCTACTGTTTCTCTTGATATCTTCCCTTCTGGCTACTGTATATTTTTTTATACAAAGAAAGGAATTAGGAAACAATACGTCTAATAAACTCACAGTCTCTGTTGATCAGAGATGGAAGCCACATGCTGAAAAAAAATGGACAAAAATTGACCTGTACACTGGATTGCTTTATGTGAGACCCACTGATTAGAAACAGATTACAAGCTATTCAAGTTTGCCAGCCTGAAGGTTGTTCCCTTTTCCCAAAAGCTGAGTAGGAAAAAAAAAAATGGCAGGGTTGTTTTGGAAGCAGGGAATCACAAAATCTGGAATAAACTGCTTCATCGGACAGCTAGAAAATCCTATTTGCAAAATAGCTCCCGCCAGCTTTTTTGAGGTCCAAAGTGAGACTCAATTTTGGCAAGAAAATGCACTCCTGTCAGCGATAAGGAAGAGGAATGGTGTCTCTCCGCTCTTTCAGAAACACCATTCCCGAATGAATGGACCACGCCACAAGAGCGGTGTCTCCCACGCGTAGGACTGACCCGGCTACAGTCTCTCTCGGTTTCTCTCCGACCCCTGAGGGACAATCCCTTTGTGGCACTCACTGAAGAGAGTATCCGGACCAGCTGGTCCGACGCAGGCAGTCTGGGGCTGCACCCTGGCCGGTCACCCTTCTCTGCGCGAAGGTCTGTAAGGTAGCGGGTAAAGCCACCCGGAGCGGAGGACAGAGCGCCTGCACCCTCTCTAGGTCTCCCGCGCTGGGGAATATCTGGGCGGTCCCTGGCGCCAGCAGAGGAGAGACTTGGGACCCGGGCTGAGCAGGAGGTGGACAGATCCCCTTCCCCAGCTACTACCTGCCGCAGCCAAAAGGCAGCCGCTGGCTCTTGCTGGATTCGCGCGTCCGCACCTGACCTGACGGCAGCCACCGCCTCCGCCTCCTGCACCTGCGGCTAAGTGGAACCCCTCTTTGGATAGGGCACCCTCCAGGCATCCAAAAGCCAGGGTCTCATCTCTGGCTATGGCTGGAGATTCTCGGACCCCCTCTGGGACGCCCCCACAGCTTGTCGTGGCGCTCTCTTGCCTGCTCCTGAGTTGTGGAGCGCTGCAGAGACAGGCATCCCCTCCGGACAACGAGACGCAACCGGTGTTCTACCTGCCTGCCTGGGGAGCACTTAATGGGAGCAACCAGGAGGGCCCCAGTGTCCTGATTGCCAACCCCGGGCTCCGGGTGCCCCTGGGCCGCTCGCTTTGGCTCGATCCACACCGAGACCTGGAGATCCAGGTGCAGCCGGGAGATCGGTGCGAGGTAATAGTGCTGGACGTCCTGCCACCGTTCCAAGGCTCGCTCTCTCCTCGCCGCTTCCCCTGTGCTTTTGGGGCTCGCCAGGTCCAGTACACTCACTTCGGCTCGCGCAGCCCCAGACGCGCCCGGGTGCGGCTGCAGCTGCACTACGACGCCGGTACTTACGCGCTGGTGCTGCCCTTCACGCTGGCTGTGGACGTGGTCTTCTCCCAGCTGGAGCTGGTGACGCGCAACAGGCCTTTGACGGTGTTCAAACTGCGGGGCTGGAGTCAGACCATTGACAGGAGAGTGCTGGACTTTGCCTCCCCCAAGTCTGGAGTCCCGGCCACCCGCAGGTGCCGGCTCACCCCGCTTCCTCACGAGGGTGACCCATTGCCCAGGTACGGGCGCTTGGTGGATGCCACCGGAGATCCGCTCCCCAGGGGCAAGCCGATAGACTGTGAGGCGTTCGTCCTGGCTGGAGTGCGCTACCAGCACACCCCCACCACCTCCTGGCCCAATCGGGACTATGTGCCCATGATGGTGGAGCTGCTAGGACGAGAGGGCCCAGGTGCTGGCTCAGCGGATGTGCTGATCCGTGAGCACTTTCATCTTCTAGTGAGGATCCGGAAGGGAGCGGAGAACACGGCGCCCAGGCCCAGCTTAGCGGCCCTGATGATGGTGGAAGTTGATCAGTTGGTGCTAACAGCCCTGACACCGGATGCCCTGGCAGCAGAGGACATTGAGTCAGACCCTGATGACCTGGTCTTCCACATTCTCAATGCCCCCACAGCCCCACCAGGGCACCCAAACCAGCAGGGCTACGTGGTCAGCACTGACGACCCCCTGGGCCTTCCAGTCTCCTTCTTCACTCAGCAGGAGCTGAGGGAGCTGAAAATCGCCTACCAGCCCTCTACAGAGAGCTCTGACCGGGAGCGCATCTTCCAGCTGGAGCTGGAGGTGGTGGATGAAGATGGCGCTACCTCAGACCCTTTTGGCTTCATCGTGGTAGTGAAGCCCATCAATGCCCTGGCCCCAGTGACTAGCTATAACAGGGGATTGCTGCTTTTTGAAGGTCAGTCAAAGTCCCTGTCCAGTAACCACAACCTTCAGATTAGTGATAGAGATAACCTGGAAGAGGTGAAATTGACTGCAGTCAGAGGCTTGAGACATGGACAGCTGGTGATACTTGGGGCACCTGCAGGATACAAGTATTTCACACCGGTGGACCTGGCAATGGGGCGAGTGGTGTACCAGCATGATGGCAGCAACACCTACAGTGACAACATAATCTTCCGGATGGAGGATGGGCACCACCAGGTGGAATTCCTCTTCCCCCTCACCATCTTACCTGTGGATGATGAGCCCCCAGTGGTCAGTGCCAACACAGGACTCTCACTGACCAAACAGCAGGTGGTCCAAATCTCCCCCTTTGTCCTAAGTGCCAAGGATATTGATTCTGAAGATTCAACCATCCGCTTTGTGCTGCACGACCATCCCCTGGAGGGAGAAGAGGAAGAGAGAGAATGGGATCTAGCCTCTGGTTCCTCAAGTCAGTACCTTGGGGAGATGTTGCTGCAGCAGGCTGAACCACCTCTGACCCCTCTAGACGACTGGTACTATGTGGAAGAAGAAGGACTTTATGAGAAGGTTGTGACTGAGTGGCTGCAGAAAGACATAACAGAAGGGAAGCTCTTCTTCCGCCATCTTGGACCACACAGCCCTCAATCTGCAATGGTACGGCTGCCTTTCCATGTGCAGGATGACCACGACCCACCCAATCTATCCAAGCAGCACTTCTTCACCATAAATGCCCTGCCAATGGATATGCTAAGTCCAGAGCTATATCCAGGAACTACCTTGAAAATGACTGTACACGAATACCAGCTCACACACTTTCAGAAGAAATTCCTCCAATACATTGACCAGAACTTAGATGATCAGAAACTTTGGTACACCTTACTTACACCCCCAACTGATACAGATAGCAACCACCACGTCCAGACTGGAGAAATTGTGCTTGCTGATTCACCAGACATTCCCATCATGCACTTCACCCAGGCCCAGGTAAATCACCACAAGATTGCTTACCGGCCCCCACAGGAGAAGCTGGGTACTGCACCTCGAGTTGTGCAGTTTACCTACCAGGTAGAAGATGCTGCAGGCAATAGTGTACCAGGCACATTCACATTGTTCCTGCAGCCTTTGGACAACCAGCCTCCAGAAGTCATCAACAGAGGCTTTGTTATCTTAGAGGGAGAGAGCTTTATCCTCAGCAGTAATGAGCTGGATATTATAGATCCTGACACAGACATTGACCAAATTGTCTTCACACTAGTCTGCAGTCCCCAACATGGACATTTGCAGTATTGTAAAAAACATATGGTCCCAGGGGAATCTTTCATGAGAGCTGATATCATTAATGGGAGTGTCTCTTACCAGCATAGCAAAGACTCGAGTACCAGTGATATCTTCCATCTGGAGGTAAGTGACGGGGTACACAGCATACCCATCACTGTCCAGATTTCTGTACATCCCACTGTTAACAAAAGTCCCAGGATCTCAATCCCAGGTAGTCCATTTTTGGATATTTCCATAGATGTACTGGAGAATAGTGCCACAGAAATCACCACAGGTGTTATTCATGTCAGAAAAGACATGAACAACTCAATGCTGTCTTTCATTGTGGAGAATGGTCCCAAATTGGGCATTATTCTGGTGAATGGTTTGCCCACAGAACAATTCACTCTAGAGAACCTCATCAGTGGGGCAGTAGCCTATGTCCACACTGGAGGTGAAGTTGGTTTCCGTAAGCAGCTTGATGTCTTCAGCCTCCTCCTCTCCAAGGATTCTTATCACTCATTAGTGGGGGACAGCATAGTTGAGAGGGTGCAGGTTCAAGTGACTGTGCTTCCAGTGGACAATGTGGCCCCCAAGATCTTGGTGGGGGAGTCCTTCATTGCCTATGAAGGTGGGAAGGTCCCCTTAACTTTGCAACATCTCAAGATTGCAGATGTGGACACACCCCATGATAAAATCCTGTGCATAATAACTGGTCAGCCAGCCTCTGGCTACCTGGAAAACATTGCACCAGCTCCTGGTTCAGATGTGTCACGGGTTGGTAGCCCCATCAGTGCCTTCTCCATCAGGGATGTCCAAGTGGGGCATATCAATTATGTACAGAGTATCCACAAGGGGGTCGAGCCACAAGCAGACAAATTAACCTTGTATTGCTCTGATGGCATCAACTTCTCCCCAAAAGTCTTCCTCCCTGTGATCATCTTACCCACCAATGATGAGCAGCCTGAACTTTTTACCCAAGAGTTTGTGGTATTAGAGGGGATGAGCTTAGTCATAGACACCCTACTGCTCAATGGAGCAGATGCTGACCTACCACCAAACAAGCTCCACTTTCAACTCACAGCCCTCCCTCGGCATGGACAAATCATACAGCAGCTGGCCACAGGTAACCAGCCTGTCTACAGCTTCACATTACAGGAGATCCAGGAGGCCTCCACCATTGTGTATGAGCATGATGACTCAGAGACCACCGAGGACAGTTTTGAGGTCTGGCTGAGTGATGGCAAGCATACCACCCATAAGAAGGTCCCCATTGTGGTGATCCTGGTGAATGATGAAACCCCACAGCTGACCATCAACAGGGGTCTGGGAGTGGAGCCTGGACACTCTAAGGTCATCACAAAGCAGGTCCTCAAGGCCACAGATCTTGACTCAGATGATAAGAGCCTCAGTTTTGTCCTCCATTCTGGACCACGACAAGGACTTCTGCAACGACTAAGAAGGCCCAAAGGAGAAGTGAGGAACAACCTCACTCTGGGGATGAACTTTACCCAGGATGAAATTAACAGAGGCCTCATCTGTTATACTCACACCAGCCAAGAAGAGGTTGTTGACCTTTTCAAGTTTGATGTGACTGATGGGGTTAACCTTCTGATAGACCGCTACTTCTATGTCACCATTGGCAGCTTAAACAGGGTCTTCCCTGAGGTGGTCAGCAAAGGAGTCACTTTACGGGAAGGTGGCAGAGTGACTCTTACCACTGAAGTGCTTAACACCAGTGACATCCACAGCCCTGATGAACAACTTCACTTTAGCATTACCGTGGCTCCTAGCCTGGGTCACTTGGAAAGCTCTAACCATCCTGGGGAACCCATTGTCTCTTTTACTCAGTTACAATTGACTGACAACAAAATATCTTATGTCCACGCTTCCACTGATGGGATAAAGACAGATAGTTTTGAGTTGAGAGTGACTGATGGACGCAACCCTGTGTTCAGAACCTTCAGGATCTTCATCAAGGATATGGACAGTAAGAAACCTATCTTGACCATCTATAAACTAACACTCCATAGAGGAGACAGGAAGCTGATCACCCCGTTTGAGTTAACAGTGGAAGACGAAGATACCCCAGATGATCTTCTTCTCTTTACCATCATCCAGGTCCCCACCCACGGCAGGGTTTTGTATAATGGTAGCCATCCTGTGACCACTTTTACCAAGAGAGACCTGAACGAGAATCTGATTAGCTACTGGCATGATGGCAGTGTAAACCCTGAAGACAGTTTCTCCTTGACTGTGACGGATGGCACTCACACTGATTTCTGTGTCTTTCCAGACACTGCCCTGGAGACACACAAACCCCAGGTAATGAGGATTCAGATAAGCTCCGGCAACAGCAGCCTCCCCCAGATTGCCATTAACAGGGGAGCCCCAGCCTTGAAACGCCTTCACACTGGGCACATGGGCTTCCTCCTTACCAGCAAGTCTCTAAAGGCGGAAGATCAGGACAGTCCCCACAGACTCCTGAAATATAAAGTGACCAGAGGACCAAAGAATGGCTTCCTCATCAATACTGGCCTTGGACACAAGAGCACTCGTGTGTTTACACAAGGTTAGTCACATTCTTCCCTGATTCTTCTGTCTGTCTCCTTCGGTGCATCAGATCTCTCAGCACTGTGTAAAACTGTTCTGACCTCAGCTCATTTGCAGTAAGACTTTGGTTCTAATAAAACACAGTGGGATGCAAAATTATTCTGAAAAAAAAGGCAACAAAGCTTGTAATTATACCTTAAAATTATGAAACACAGGAGAAGGCATTAGCTTCCGAAATATTGTAAGATAAAGCTGCATTCATTTCAATAATATCAGAATGGTTTTGAATGTTAAGAAGACATATTGAGAAATCCTTTGCATCATTTATTAGTAAGTTCAGATTTTTTTGTCTGCTATCTGGAGTTTGGATATAAATCATCATACTGCATTTTTAGTGTACTAAATGTAATTTCTGCCTCTTAAAAACAAAGAATAGAATCAAGTCCCTCTGCTTTTCTAGGTGATGTGACACCTGGTGTCTTTTGGATATTCTTTGTGTTGTCCTACATCTTCTTTAGGTACCCCTGTGCATAAAGATGCATAAAATTTCCCAAGTATAATGCATTTAAGCCTGGATTCAGTATCAGTAAATTTATGGAAGGTGTTTAAAACACAATTTGGTTACATTTGCAGAATTGCTTCTAAAGCAAATGAAATCATGTATGGTTCCCTAAGAATCGTTCTCATAAATAAATTCCCCCTAATAAAATATGAATAATTGGAGCTGTGGTTTTGGCTCAGGGGTAGAGCGCTCAACTAGCATGTGTGAGGCACTGGGTTTGATCCTTAGAACCACATAAAAATAAAAATAAATAAAAATAAAGGTATTGTATCCAACTACAACTAAAAAATTTTTTCTAAATATCAATAGTTACCAATATGAAAAAATACAACTACTGATCCAAGGAATATGTTTTTTAAAAATTCAAGAAAATCAATAATATGAAAAAAAACACGATTTTATTCTCATTTTCTGTTTTCTTTGAATATAACTGTTACTCTTATTTCAATTCATTTTGACAAATAGTTAATGCGTATCCACCATGATGCCAAGCTCTATATTCATGCTGAAAACTTAAAACCCAACAGACCTGACTTTCCATTGAGCCAGGATGCTATAAAGCATGCCAACTATAATGTCCTCCTTTTTGACATTATGCCAAAGATCATACACATAGTAGGTCTTTAAAAATTCTAAAGCTTTGTTTTTGTCATTGTAACTTTAAGAAACAGATTCATGTTCATTTCATTGTTACTTCAAATTTTATTTATTGTAATATTTATTTCCATACCCTGCTGAAACACTGAAGTTGTTAAAATCCCCATTTTCTGTTGTGCTAGTGTGACTTAGTGTGATGTTTGCTCTGTCTTCAAGCTGACATTAATGAGATGCATGTCTACTACATCTTGAACGAGGGCAGCAAGGCAGCAGAGGACATCTTCTACTTCTCTGTTGAAGACAATGGTAAGTCAACAGTATAACCTTAAAAGAGACCCATCATGAATTTGAAATCAAGGCAAGGTTAAAAAAAAAAAAAAAACTATGTCTTTTATATAGGCAAAACAGCCAACAATGTCATACCTCATATCAACAAAGGAATTCTTTTGGTTTTATTTGTGGTCTTGTGCTCAATGCTTCTTGAAAAATCAATGTTTCAGAGGAGAAAGCAATGAGGAATTTGATGAAGGAAATGTGAAGAATGTTTCCTGGTAGCTGTCCTGAATTATGTGTGACATCCTAAAGGCAACTGAATCCTATCTTCAGGGGACTCTGAGAAACAGCTACTGGTTTCTATCATTTTGAAATAAATTAGAAAATCTACCTTTAGATTTCATTCAGATTTCAGCTGCAGGAATGAATCTTAGGGTTCCCTGACCTTAGAATCGTAATCTTGGGTGGGATAAAAAATGTGTTTATTGGCATAGAGGAGAATATGCAAAAAAGCTGCCTGTTTCTGCTGTACTGTGTCTGTCCACTGTATCTTGAAAGTCACATAATGGGTAGCAACTGGTTAACAAAAAGTTCTTTCTTTCAACAGCTAAGGATAGGATAATTATGTGGTCAGAAGAAAAATCATTTTTCAGTATGACAGGATAACAGCAGAAATTATGTCCATGTGCTGCTCACCACTCAATAACCTCTTTCAGTATAAATCATTACCCAGTCCCTGCCAGCAAGTAACAAGTGTTTTCTGCCTAAATCATGTAATCAGTCAAGAACTGATTTATTGCAAATAACCCTATGTGAGAAGCCAGATGGTATGCTGCATTTGAATCCTAACTTGCTCTATGCGACCTTGAATGAGTTACTTTGACCTCTTTGTCATTCATTCCCCATCTATAAAATGATGGTCTTCATGCCTAATTCAAGGGGTTCACTAAGAGGATCAAGTGAGATAATTTTATTAATGGCACAAAGCAGGAAACCCTGATCTCCCTCTCCATCTTCTCACTTAAACTTGAAAACAAATCTTTCTTCCCTTCCCCAATTTCTCAAGAATCAGAGTTCTAAAATGATGAATTTATGCATTTAAAATTGAGTCAAAAGGAAATAAGAATATTTTATAGTGAATATTTTCCTTTCTGTTTTTGAGGATGACACCTTCAAAAATTCTGACGCTGCTTTGTGTGCAGTGCCAAGAGCAAGAATGATCTGTGATGATATTGTATGTGAGTTGTGTACATTTTTTTAGTGTTTTCTAGGAGGCTGATTGTGTGTGTGTTTGTGTGTGTAAAGTGACTTTTAATCCCTACGATATTGTGATGTGAATTGGAATCTTATTTTCACATAAAGGCACTGAGGTTGAATAACTTGTCTGAAGTCATACAGGTAATAAGCAAATGAGCTGGAATCAAATCCAGGTATTGCCAGTTCCAAAGCTGGGACTCTTCATTATTAATGCTACAATACCACTGCTTCAGGAATCTGAAATCTTGGAAAGTCAGAGAACATGTCAAAGGTGGCACTTTCTAACCCAACAAAGAAGCACTTGATAAATAAAAATGATAATAATGATCAAGAACAGACTCAAAAATATTTGAGGATCCATCTGTTAATAGTTGGTCTTAAAACCAAATTAAATTTGCACAACCATGAGTTAATTAAATATGTGTGCATTCATTTATTTGGGGGATTTTAAAATTTCCTCTTAATGCTATGCACTAAGATCCATGTCTTAAAACAGCTTCCACCAACTGATGAAAAACTCCCTTTAAACATTTTTTATCTGATATTTTCAAGTGTTTATGAATTCATCTCTTAACAGTAGCCAACTTAACCTTTTTATTCCTTTTAAGATATCCCCACTTTTAGATGATGATTCCCTAAATGGAATGTTTCATGAAAATTACAATTTGACCTATTAAAATTTTCTTTCCTGAAAGTACATAGCAGTAACAGAAGGTACATCCCAGTCATTTAAGCTATTTTAGCTGGACAGACTTCTAGGGATGAATTTTTCACAATTAGATGGAAGTAGAATGTGGTGGTATTATTGTTGTTGTTTTCAGTACCAATATTCAAACTCTGAAGAGGTTATGAACTTTCTTCACGCCTATCCATCAGGCTTATGTCTCGGGTGAGCTCAGGGATCCTACAGGTGAGGGTCCTGGCAAGATGATCCTAGAGCTGCAATTTTACCAAAACCCCAAGCTTGATACTCCAAAGGCTTCCAGTTCATGGGTCCTGAAGCCAGGCAGCCTGCATTCAAATCCCAGCTTCACCCCCACAGTAGTGGCTTAGCTTTGAGAAAATGTCTGTGCTTAGTGGTCTGTGAACTGGAATCCTAAGCTTTCCGTGGAATTATCAGAGGGTTCTGTTAGTTTCCCATTGCTGAAGTATAACAAGTATCACAAATGCAGAGGCTTAAAACAAAATCTGGCGTCTTTCTGTTCTGGAGACTGGAAAAGCAAAATGGTTCTCGCTGTACTAAAACCAAGGTTTGGGTGAGGCTGCATTTCTTTGTGGAGGAGCCTTTCCTTGCCCTTTCCAGCCTCTGGAGGCTGCACCCTCCCCTATCCCCAGGGCCAGCTTGCTCATGCTGCATGACTCTGGCACCCACTGACTGTCTCTTTCACTTCTCTGTAGACCTGTGATTCCATTGGGCCCGCTCTGATAATCCAGAATAATTCCCCATCTTGAAATCTTTGAATCACGTCTACAAAGTCCTTCTTGGTATGTAAGGTGACATTCACAGATTCCAGGGATTATGATGTGGATATTTTTAGGGGCACATTATTCTGCCTACCACAAGTGCTAACAGAATCAACACACACAAGACACTTAGAAGAGTGTCCAGAACACAGCAATCACTCAATAAATACCATCTTAAGCATTTTCAGCTGGGTTATATGAGGCTAGCATGAATCAGTTGCTCAATGAACTTGTGCTCTCTCCTTTCCTCTCACATGCTGTGAACATAACTATCCTCATTTGGAGAGTTTAGCAATTTAAATGGAAGATTTTGCCAATGTGACTGATTTATTTGTAGGTTCCATCAATTTGTGCAGTGTTAAGTAATCCAGACTCAGGCTATTCCAATGTAAACTCTCAGTCTTCTTTTTAACTTTGGAGGCAGATTTCATTACATTCAAGGTTACCATAAAAGCCACACGCAGAACGGGGAATACATTTTAGATTTCTAAAGCTCTGAACTGTGCCAATTAAATCTACTGTCAGGTTCGTTAATCTTCCTCTCTCTAGGTCATCATGCTCAAAGATTCATAGATTTGAATTGAAATTTTGCCTATCTCTACTATACCTACACCAAATGGGTCTTTTCCACTTACCATATAATATTATCTTAAACCTGTACAGCACTTAATATTTCTATAAAGTGTTTTACAGTGTTCCATTAGTTTTATCCCATTTGATCTCTTACTACAACCTCCAAGATAGGGATAGGAGTTATTATCTCAAATTTTAAGATTAAGAAATTAAAATGATAGACATGAAGGAATGACCTAAAGGGACAAAGTAATTCTTTTTAATAAGCCTCAGTGAATAGTTAAATACAAGTAAGATAATATTAATTTTTGATGTACTACAGATATTTAACTTTCTTTGTAAGACTTGAAACAGATTTTTTAAAAATTTTCTCTTACATTATTCAGTCTCTAAAGCCAATTCAATTAATGCTATGCATTTTGATATTTGAATCTCACCTGATACTTGCCTCATGGTCCATATGAATATCAATTTTCTGTTCAGGAGAAAAGTATGAAAATACAATAATAAGACCCAAAGAAGTGTTAGGACTGACCATAAATCCAGTGAGTATGCCCATATAGTTAAGTGTCACACTTATTTAGAATTTTTAACTCTCTAGAACACATCTGGGAATTCAAAGGCAAGACAGAAATATCTCTCAGTAATCAAATTATCAGATCCATGGCCTAACATTTTCACACTTGACCCAAAGAAGCCCTACCTTGGAGTCTGTCTACTATTATTTTCCTGATAGTTTTAATTTTAAATTAAAAACAGTGGTAGAAAAGCATTTAAGTTATACCAGCCAGATTATGTGTATGTATGAATATGTAACAAATCCCATTGTTATGTGCAACTATAATGCACCAATTTTAAAATGTGGGGAAAGATTAAAAAGGAAAAGAAAAAGTATATAAGTTAAAAACAAAGAGAATTCTGGAGATGAATAGAAATGAGCAGATACAGCTTTAAAGAAGAATGAAATGGTGGCATTTACGGGTCAATGGATGGAGATGGAGAATATTGTGCTAAGTAAGCCAATCCCAAAAAACCAAAGGCCAAATATTTTCTCTGATAAATGGATGCTGATCCATAGTGGGGGGAGGGGCGAGGGAAGAATGGAGGAACTCTACTCTGGATTGGGCAGAAGAAAAGGAGGGGAGGGGAGAGGGCGTGGGGAGAGAGTGGAATGAGATGGACATCATTGCCCCATGTACCGGTAGGATTGCACAAATGGTGTGACTCCACATCATGTACAAGTGCAATCAGAGAAACGAAAAGATGTGCCCCACTTGTGTAAAAAATGAAATTAAATTTAAAAAAAAAGAAATGAGCAGATAAAAAATTAAAATGCATTAGAATCCAAGAGACAGTGTAATTAGTGGTGGGACAAAGTGCTCACATGTATTTCCCTAGCTCCTTTTAACAGGGGGGAAGGTGTAACTTTATTAAGATTCTAAAACATTCTTTGGGCCTTTGAAGATGATATCATAGTAAATCCGTGTGTGCAAATGTGGAAAGAGGTTTTCAGAATGTTACTAAATGAAGAAAACCATGTAGAAAGCATTGTGTAAAGGTGTAAGGAGATTACATGAAAGTGTATATATATATATATATATATATATATATATATATGCATAGAAAAAGGTCTATAGCATCTATATAACAAGATAGTAAAATTGACTTATAATGTCAATGATGGCTTATAAGTTGTTTGTATTACTTTTTAAAAAATTCTTGTGTAAATGCTTTACAATAGCCACTCTTATTATTAGAAAAAAGCAATTTCCGTTTAAGAAAAAAGGAGGGCTCAAATACTTCATAACCAACTTGGTTCAATAATATTGATTACTATGACTAACCACATTCTCCTGACTTGTATGAACCTCAGAAATGTCTCCCATTAATGATGTAATGGATTCCTTAACCTAAACACAGGCAAATCAGGATAGATTCTTTTCAGGCAGAAAGGATCAACAATTATACTTATTGCTGACACTTTCCTTCATAAAATAAAACATGGGGTTCTATTGTCACTATAATTTAGTTTTCTTAATCATGTAATTCCATGTATGAAAATAATCAGCTTGAGCATGCAGTAACCTAAGAAAGTGATACAAGAGAAAAAAAAAATCTCATTTCCAAAAGTCACTAATGAAAAGGGAAAATAGTTTTGAAAGAAAAAGAAACATTGTGAATGATGTTCTTTTAATATTCTTTATTAGTAAATCAGTACATATTATGCCTAGATTGCCTGGTTGTGTTATCTTCTGCCTTTGTCTTCTACTTTCTAAATATCCTGACTACCATATACATGAATTCAAGAACCATGGTGCTGCTTGAAAACAGAGCTTATTGCTTGAAAAACTCAAATTTATTCTTATTTTGAATTACGTAGGCAGGATGTTAAATAATCACTTCAGGGATGAATTTAAAATTAAACTTTGCAGGCCAGGCACAGTGGTGCATGCCTGTAATCCCTCGGGAGGCTGAGACAGGAGGATCACAAGTTCAAAGCCAGACTCAGCAATGGCAAGGTACTAAGCAACTCAGTAGGATCCTGTCTCTAAATAAAATACAAAATAGGGCTGGGGATATAGCTCAGTGGTCGAGTGCCCCTGAGTTCAATCCCTGGTACCAAAAAAAATGAAAAAAAAAATTAAACTTTGCAACTGCAAGATTAAGTCCTAAATTCCATGTACATATACATGTGACAAGTAAATAATTATAAATAAGTAAATATGTGTGAGTGTGCACATACATATATGTGTGTATATTAATATTTAGGTATGTGTATACATACAGTTCTCTTAAAAATAGGGAAAAGGGCTGGGGATGTGGCTCAGGCAGTAGGGCGCTCGCCTGGCATGCGTGCGGCCCAGGTTCGATCCTCAGCACCACATACAAACAAAGATGTTGTGTCCACCAAGAACTAAAAAATAAATATTAAAAATTCTCTCTCTCGCTCTCTCTCTCTCTCTCTCTCTAAAAAAAAAAAATAGGGAAAAAATGAACTTACTTGGAATGACTAGTTAACATATATCAGTCTTCCTGATAATAAGGTAAAATACTGTCAAATTGAGGCTCAGTACTTTCTGAACACTTATCTCAGATGCTATACCTTGCTTCTTGGTTATACCTTACTTCCATGATACATTGTGACGTGGGTGTTAGCCACCACCTTATAGAGAGAAACCAATATTGATGAGGTTGAATGAAATGGTTATTATTCATGTGATCGGCACTTAATCCAGGAAGTAATGTGGAAGGATAAGAAAATTATAAAATCTTAATCCTTCTGAAATTAGGTCAATATTTAAAGTATCCTTAAATGTGTTGATCTACTACTAGCTCAAAAGTGGCATGCTTCTCTGGAATTCAAAAAGATAATTTAAAGCAAAAACTACAGGCATGCTGACGTTTGTATGTAGTACCTGCACAAATTCAAGTCCTTGGGTAACGTTTTTTGGGGCAACAAACTGAACCAGGAAGGTAATTGGGTACATTCACTGGTGTTACATAAAACTTCCCATGAAATTAATGAAGAACTGAAAGAATAGAATCATAATCTGTATAAGAGAATTCACCATCATGCACCCCAGTCCCAGTCCCTAATGTAGTTAGTTTTTCTATTTCATTAGCCTCTCAGCCTTAGACTAGCTTTTTTCCTTAAAAAAAAAAAAAAAAAAAAAATGAAGCCATTCCTGAGTTCTTGCCCCAATAGGCAAGTCACACAGATGCCACTGAATGATGCCACTGCCACTTCTAAAAACTGAAAACCACTGTTTCCAATTAGTGTGGATGACTCACCCTCAGCCTTGATTGTCTGGCTTCGCTGGAAATGGTGTTTTTAATGAGAAAACTATTTGCACATTGCATTCCGGCTGAGCTTCCACTCAGTCCGCTGCTGGGCATTTTGCTTGTCATTCTTAATCAAGACAGACACTGTGTTGTCCCCATGCATGACAATGATTCAGGCTCTGTTAAAGTAATTTATAAAAAGTTGGAATGATACATGTATCCATCTACATATTTTCCCTCGGCCTATATTTATGAGAAGGTAGTAGAGAAATTGAATATGTGTAAGATGCCCAGAGTGGATATCAAGCCCCGGTCTCATCCACAGCAGATAATATAGTAAGATATGCACACCCAGTGCTTCAGGCTGGTCAGATTTCCAGAGGCCCATGCACTAGCAATAGTGCAAAACGGGGAAGCCAGTCAGAGTGGTGTCAGCCACTGGAGGAAGCTCAAGACAGGGAAGGCCTGATCAAGTGGTCAAGGACACAGCACTTTGTTAAATAGGCTTGTTATTAAGTACCACATGCAAGTAAGTAGTTGCTTTTGCTTCTGAAAATTGTTTGGAAAGTGAATTCAAGCATGGACTGTCATGCAGTGTGGCATGAGCAGTGGGCAGTGGAAAACTCACGGCCTCCAGATTCTTTTTTTTTTTTCTTCTCCTTCTTTTTATTTGGTACCATGGATTTAACCCAGGGGTGCTTAACCACTGAGCCACATCCCCAGTCCTTTTTAAATCTTTTTTAAAATTTAGAGACAGGATCTTGCTGAGATGTTTAAGGGCCTCACTAAATTGCTGAGTCTGGCCTCGAACTCATGGATCCTCCTGCCTCAACCTCCCAATCTGCTTCCTCTGCTTTTAATTCCTTTGGTCTGGCTTGTAGAAGTAGCCGTGCACGTTCATCACATTTATCCTGTCCCTTGGTTCTTCATTCTCTTTCCCACGACACACTCCACTGTGACTTTATTTACCTTCTGAATGCCTACTTAGGTCTTATTCTTTCATTCTGCAGAATAGTTGTTAGAAAATATAAAATCCCTTGATGTATTTATTAAAAATATCTCTATAAAGATAAGAGTTCTACTCTTAAAGCAGTCTCCATGTCATATACTAAACTACTTTTATTATATCTAGCCATAAATGTGCTGAGGAAGGTGTGCCATTATATTATTTCTAGAAGTAAAAATTCTTTGAGTCAGAATGACTTGTCATGATGTTTGCTTTAGAAAAGCTAAGTCCATAAGAAAAACTCTACAGAAAAGAAATCCTACTGAAGGGAAGAAAATGGAATTCCCTTTGAGACTGGTTATGTGAAATGTTCATTCTCACAGTGAGTTTGCAGGAGCCAGACACCCTCTGTCTTCCCTTCATCCGGGAAGGTGCTCTGTGTAGCACTGGCTGTATTACAGCTGGAAGGAGCCTGGCATGGGACAGCCAAATGAGTTAATCAACCAAAAAAGTTATGACATTGAAAATGGCCCACGGTCTCTGAATATGTACCAGTTGGCCAGAAATCAGGAGGAAAGAAAATGAGTTTCTTAAGATGATGACTTTTTAGTCTTTTTAAGCGACTGGATAGAAGTACAGGAGTTAAACCATTATTTGGGGGAAGACTGGCAATAGGTTTCCCATTTCCTTGTTTAAAGGTAGTTTGATTTAATAGCAATATTAAATATGTAAGTGCCACCCACTACTAGAGTGTCAGTTGCCAAAATTATTCATGGAGATGAATTACAGAGAATAAAGGCAAATCAGTTCCCCGCTAAGTCTTTATTTTCAGTACAATGAATCTGAAGATCTTAATCCAAGAGATCTGTAGATAGAATTGAGGAAGGTGGTGAACCCGGATGAAATAAAGAATATTTTTATTAATCTCCACTTCAAATGTAGCATTTCCCCTAATTATATATAAACATAGGGAACAATAAGTGACAGTACTACCAGGAGCACCTTTGACTTTGCAACCAGTAGAAATATCAAATTACAGGCACCACAGAGATGTCAAAATATCCATTCTCTTCATCATTACTTTGAAATTTTGGTAAGTACTCCATGATAAATTTATTTTTTAAAAGTTTGCAATATAATTCAAATACCATACCATTCATCTATTTAAGTTATAAAATTTTATATTTTTAGTATGTTAAGTCATTAAATTGTATAATTGGCAGTAACCCTATATAACATAAATTTTCCCATTTCAATCATTTTTATACAATGTATATAACCATCTAGGTGTATCTCTTTTCAAAACTTTTCATCACCCCAAACAGAAATTCCGTAGTAGTATGAAGAGTGGTAACTCCTGGGCTAGGGATGTAGCTGGCTGGTAGAGCTTTTGCCTAGCATATGTGATGCCCCAGGTTCCATCCCCAGAATCACAAAATAAACATAAACACAAACAGTACCTCCCTGCTCCTTCTCTCCTGGTAACCTCTAATATACTTTATGCCTCTATAAATTTTCCTCCCTAGATATGTATACAGATGGACTCATGGCAACACATGTCCTTTTCATCTGACCTAATTCACTTTGCACAGTGTCTTCAAGGTTTTTTATTTTGTAGCATGTGTCAGTACTTCATTTATTTCTGTGGTTAAACAATATTCCTTCCTAGGTACACGCTATATTGTGTTGATCCATTTATCTCTTGGTAGACATGTGGGTCATTTCCACGTTTCTGGCTACTGCGAATGATGTTATCATGCACATTAGTGTACAAATATCTTCACATCCTTGCATCCAATTCCTTTGGGAATATACCTAAGAGTGGAATTGCTGGATCTCATTTGGTAATTCTGTCTAGCTTTTCTGAGGAACTGCCAAACTGATTTCCATGACAGTCACAGAAATTCCTTTTGAAAGATTCTGAAACCTGTGTTATCATTGTTTTTGTTTGTTTGGTTGGTTGATTGATTGTTTGATTGTTGTTGTTGTTGTTGTTGTTTTTGTGTGTGTGTGTGTGTTTTTTACATAATCCTGTGCATTTTCTTTAGCATTTAGAAACATGCTTCCAACAAGGGGACCATAGGCTTTCCCAGGCTGCCAAAGGGCTCCATCCCACACAAAAGATCCAGAACCTCTGCACATTATTTTCTCGTTCATCTAAGTCAAAATAATTTAGATCTGAAAAACTCTATCAGTATTTACAGTCTGAAATTAAAAGGGGCAATCACTATAAATATAGAAATTTGGCATAATCTTGAAAGTTCAGAATAAGTAAGCTATGCTAATCACAGAGCCAGCAGGCAGCAGAGCTGGGCCTGTCCCTTAGGGCTCCTGATCCCCAGGCCTATACATACCCACTAGGCCCGTCTCTTGATAAATCATGACAGCTGTGATGATCATGAAGGAGGTTTTCATTCATCACTGGAGCAGCAATCGCTATGGAAGCACTTTTCTGTTGTACAGTGGTTAGCAGTTCATAAAGGGTTTCCACGTTCATCATTTAACCAGTGCCTCGTCACTATGAACTGAGCAGGAATTAGCATCTGTATTTTGTAAAGGTGTTCAAAAGGGTTGTACGATTTGCCCAAAGCCACAGAGCTAGAAATGACTGGATCTGGAATGAGAAAGAACTTCATGCCCAACCTTGTCCAAGCTGAACTCATTATTCTCTGTCACTTTGTCACCCAGTGCCCTTGCCAGGAACCTGGGGGCCACTTTTGACTTCCTCTTTTTCCTTCTTTAAACTCAAAATCTGTTGATTCCAATTCCTGTAATTAAAATAAAACCCATCCTCTTCTCTCACCTCTTTCTATTTTATACTTCATCTCCCCTTTTCTAACTTTGCCTCTGTCAGCAATCTATTCTTCATACTGCAGAAAAAATTACGTGAACCAAGTATAATGAGTGCTACAGTCTGAATGTTTGTACCTCTCGGAAATTCAGATGTTTAAATCCTGACCCCTAAGGTGATGGTGTTGGGAAGGGGCCTTCAAGAGGTGATTAGTTTATAAGGACAGAGCCCTCGCTAATGGGATTAGTGCCCTTATAAAAGGGGCCAGACAGAGACCCCTCACACCTTGCACAATATGAGGACATAGAGAGAAGTCACCACCCATGAACCAGGAAATCGGTCTTCACCAGACACCAAATATGCCAGTGCCTTGATCTTGGACTTCCCAGTCTACAGAACTGTGAGGGATAAATTCCTGTTGTTTCTAAGCCCATGTTTATGATATTTTGTTATAGCAGCATGGACAGACTGAGAATGTCTAAACCTTTCTACTGGTCCTTCAGTGCCCTCAGGTGAAGTCTGCTGACAGCATTTGTAACATCACTGATGTTCTGAAGCCTGCTCACTCCCTCAGCTCATGCCAGGCCTCTGCTCCTGATCTATGCAGTCAGAGTGAATTCAAGCAGTTCCCCTAATTTCCTGTGCTCTTTCTCCCTTTATTCCTCTGCACTCATCTTTTTCTTTTGCTTCTGTTTGGCTAACTCCTACTCGTTCAGGTTGTGTCCACTTTGAGATATTAGAAATAATGCTATTAAGAATATTCATGCTCAGATTTTTGTGTAGAGGTTAGTTTTGCATGGATTTGTTTCTCTTGGGGATACCCTTGGAGTGGAAGGCTTCCTCTCAATTTTAAGATCCCAGGACTTCTTGATATCTACTGTCATGGCTGCCCTGGGCAACCTTTCATTCCAGTGAGAAGAATTTAATAAGAGTCAATTGATAGAAAATCAATCGGATTTCTTTTGAAAACACATTTAGACTTGAGCCTTTTTTTAAGTTTATAACTATAATGAGGTGAGAAATTGTTAGTGCTGTGCATTGGATGGGTTTCCTAGGAAACTTCATAGCTTCATTACCAAGTCTTCTAAGGAATATTGGTCATTTCATATAGGGGTTTATCCATGAGATGGTGACTGTAGGAAGACTCAGCAAATCTGACACATATTCCCTAAAAAGAGTTTTACTTTCATGTTAATACAAATGCTTATATTATGAAACAGAATACAGAATTCACAGGGAATTTTTAAGGTATCTCTGAAACTTCAAAGCTCTCAGCCTCTGGCTGTGCTTCAAGCCCCTAGGACTTGCCCCTCCTTAGGACAAGTTCACTCTCACTTGCCCTTAGCAGTATTTCAATTTAGGGTTGGAGAAGCTCTGGTGGAATGAATCTTTTTTCACATGGATTTGATATGAATTCCAAATAATTTAAGTGCTATTTCCTAAATGGAGTGCTATGGAATTAGCAGGTGCATAGGTGTTATACTAAAAGAAAAAAGAATGTTGTGTTTATGCAACTTTGAGAAATATTTGGTCTCTCAGAGTTTCTTTAATTTGAAATTTGTGGGTTTTTTAACTTAGAATTTCTCAGACACCAGAGTTCTCTCCTCCACTGCTCAAAAAATGAAAGATCTAGAATTATCTTCTACAATCTTCAAGCTGTGACCTCTGTCCGTGGGTACTTAGGCATATATAGCGTTTTGGCAAAATTGCACTTTTAATCTCCAAAGTTAAATTGTGAAGTGATCAAAACAATCTATTAGGAATCATCCTAATGATAGTTTTAGAGACTGAGAAGAGATTTCAGTTTTAGAGGACTGAGAAGAGATTCCTGAGAGGGCTGTCTCTGGGGGCAAAACACTCCTGTTTTGTTAACCACTGAATACAGTGGCATAGGCCTGCAGTGGTTTTTCCTCTCACTTTCTCAAGTGTAGCTGAGTTGGCTGGGCAATGTTGTGTCCCTGACTGTTTAATCTGAGTTGTTTTCTGATAAAATGGCTTCTTTCTGCAGATATATTTTCTGTGATTAATTACGCATGAATAGGTGATATTTTTCTATGTAATTTCACCTTTGATTTTTTTTTTTGTTCTTTTGTTTTTTGAGAGAGAGAGAGGGAGAGAGAAATTTTTTATTATTTATTTTTCAGTTCTCGGTGGACACAACATCTTTATTTTATTTTTATGTGGTGCGAGGATCGAACCCAGCGCCCCGCGCATGCCAGGCAAGCGGGTTACCACTTGAGCCACATCCCCAGCCCAACCTTTGGTGTTTTTAATTGACTATTCTCTGCAACCTCCGTTTTTCCCTCCTGTGAGCTCATTTGTAGGAAAAAGGACTCCTAGGCAGGACACTGTGCAAGTGGAGACATTTGGAAGGGAACCCTAGCTGTCAGATTTCTACTGGGGCTTCAGGTCCTTTCCACAACCTTGCTCCCACCACACCCCACCCCTCCTCGCTGACCTCTCCAGCTCTGTGAGGCTCCTCCGGTCAGCCACTTGTCCTCCATGCCCACACTGAGTTCTTCACTTGCTATCAGCTCTTTAACTTGTTTTCTTTCTAGACTCAGTGTTCCCTCACTTCCCAGTAGGATGACATAATAGAAAACACACACACACACACACAGGTTTGGAAACCCAGTTAGGGGTCATTGTATGGCAAGGGGAGTCTTTTATCTCTTTGGCAGGAATTCTAATTGCCAAGGAAAATGGAGACACTGGAGTTTAGTGGGCCATTGCTTCATTCACAGAAGTTTAGGAAGGAATTTGGTGTGTGTGTGTGTGTGTGTGTGTGTGTGCGTGTGTGTCCTGTTAGAGCAAAAAGTGTAGCTAGGAGATGTAGCTCCTACTGTAGCTAGGAGACGGTATGAGTCAGCCTTTCGTAGAGAAGCCCTGAATGAGGAGACCATCAGAGTAAATCAGGGTCACCCTTTCTCAGACTGAACAAATAGAAGGAGTTTTCAAGAGTGAAGAAGCAACTGTAGAGAACACTAACGTGGTCATGCACCCCTAGGGAAGCCTTCTGCTTTCACTGATTCCTCACCAAAGGCCCAGGGCACTGGGTCCCTCTGCTCTGAAGGTGGGCTTCAGACCCGCAGTCACCCTGATGGGCTCATGCATACAAATAGCGTCAAGCTCTCACTCAAGAAATGATTCTCCTCTCTTCCTCAGTGATACAGGTCCCTCCAAAGTCATGCCACTTTTCTTTGTCCAGTGAAATATATGGGAGTGAAGTGATTCCTTACCATTTTAATTAGAAACAGGGGAAGAATATATCGAGAAACCTCTTCGCAGGTGCTACTTATTAAATAATCATTCTTATGTTTTAAATTTTTAAAGGAGAGTACGTACAAATACTAAATACTAGTCTTCTAGAAACTGGCAAGAGCTCACGTAGACACAGAGACAAAGAAGGTAATGCAGATATGTGGAAAGGGTAAAGATAAAACAGGAAGAAAGGCCCCGCCGGGGTAGGTCTCCCTCCTGATCCATCCTGATCCACACTGGAGCAGCCTTCTGTAGGCTGACTACAATCACATGCTTTTATACATAACAACAGGAGGGGTGTGATAGCCAGCTTTGCATCACTGTGGCCAAAATACCTGACAAGAACAACTTCAGAGGAGAAAAAGTTCATTTTGGCACACAGTGTCAGAAGTTCAGTCCATGGTGGCCCAACTCCATTGCTTTAGGTCCAAGATGCAGCAGAACATCATGGCGGAAGGGTGTGGTAGAAGAGCTCTGCTCATCTTACGGGAGCTAGGAAGCAGAAAGAGGTGTCGTGGGTGGGGGACGAGGCCACAGGGAAGATGTACTCTTCCAGGACATTCGCCCGGTGACCCACCTCCTCCAGCCACGTCCTACCTACCTACATTTACCACCCAGTCAGTCCATCCAAACCAGGATGGACTGGTTAGGTTACCGCCCCCCCATAATCCAGTGATTTTTCCTCAGAATATTCCTGCATTACCAGGAGTTTTGGGGGACACCTCTTATCCAAACCATAACAAGGAGAATAAGCCTGAGGGAAAGACATGGACCAAGGGCCTGGATGATTATTTTGTGTGATTTTCCCAGTCACATTTCTTTCCCTACCTGAATGTTCCTCATAACTGTATAATTATATGCTGTGTCAAATAATGCAGCAGCATAATTCATAAAATAGTATAGAGAATCTAGTCTTTAAAAACTCTTTTCATTCTAGTAAAATATATTTTAAATCATTCTGAAGCTACTTGTTTACTGTGGCTGAAGGCAGTATCCAGGTTCAGGATACCACTGAACGTGATTCAGCTGGGACCTATTCTGCCATCTCTTATTTTTGCCACTAAGAGCATCATTCAAAATGATGCCTAAGAGACCCAGTCTGTTTTCCCTAAGCATCTGGGAGATTTATGGATTTGATAGTGGATTGCTTTAGTGGATCCCACTGGGATCATTTATAGCTTGTGCTTTTTTAAAAGGCTCTTTTTTTTTTCTAGAGAAAAGAATGTTTTACCCAAGAGTTTGTAAATTGAGTAGAAGCTTTTCATTTATCTAGCCATTGTTGATTTGTGGTCTGGCAGGAAGGAATTGTTGGCAAATGGAATGCTTCCCCTGGAAAGAATAGCTCAGTTTATAGTCTTAGCCTGATAAGTGCTTGCCAAGAACTAGGCTAATGACATCTGTTGAATCCCTGGCTTGACCACTTTTATAGTGTATGGACTAACAATGGATCATTGCTGCAGAATTTTCCCAACCTTTTCTCCCTAATTATTATTTTTATCAAACCTCAAACTAGATGTCATCTCTCCACTTGGGCAGTTCTAAGGTTTGGCTGAACCCACTTACAATAGTTAGTGAACCCCCCTTGGTTCCCAAATCTGACCTGTGATCAACAGAATTTTATTTTATGCCTCCCAAGGTTTCTCTTATCTTCTTTGTTTCATGTGGATCTTCATGTGGATCTCCTTTTCCTAACATGTGTCAATCAGATGGCTCTTAGAATCTTGAGCCTTTAAGTACACTATGCATATAAGCAGAGATAGGGATGTGACATTTATCTCTATGCTCTTAAGAGAATAAATGATTCAGGCTTTTATATCCAGTACTTCAGAGCCACTAGTCACTGACATCAACACGAACACACTGGGAGCATATTCTGTGTTAGACACCCATAAGGAAGTGTCAAGACTTAGTTCATTGAGGGATCCCGCCTTCCTAAGATATACAGACTAGTATGGCTTTCCAGAAAATATGCATCTGTGAAATTCTCTCTTTTCTGATGTCAGTCAAATACACACTTACCTGACCAGGGTGACATGAGCAATTTATAGAAGACTTTTTAAAAAGCAGACTGTACACAGCCACATCAATGTTTATAGCAGCACAATTCACAATAGCTAAATTGTGGAACCAACCTAGATGAATTTCAGCAGATGAGTGGATAAAGAAAATTGGTATACATACACAATGAAATATTATTCAGCATTAAAAGAGAATAAAATCATGGCATTTGCACATAAATGGATGGAGTTGGAGAATATAATGCTAAGTGAAATCAGCTAATCCCAAAAAACAAATGCTGAATGTTTTCTCTGATTTAAGGATGCTGATTCACAATGGGAGGGTGGGCATGGGAGGATTAGATGAACTCTAGATAGGGCAAAGGGGAGAGAAGGGAGGAGAGGGGGTATGGGGGTAGAAAAGATGGTAGAATGAGATGGACATTATTACTCTAAGTACACGTATGAAGACACGAATGGTGTGACTCTACTTTGTGTACAACCAGAGATATGAAAAAATGTACTCTATATGTGTACTATGAATTGTAATGCATTCTGCTGTCATATATAACAAATTAAAACTTATTTTAAAAAGCAGACTGTGAAAAAACTTAAATATTATATGCAATAGAAATTATATACGTCTAATTTTTAAAAGATTTCTTTAGAATAATACCCAAAAATCAGTTCACAGCCTGAAGGTCCACACAGTTTTGTAGAAGCAACTCTAAACTAAGAATCCAAGAGCCTGGCTACAGGAATTCCCTGTTGCGAACTAGAATAATCTTCATCTTCATGCTATGATATTCCTAGAAAATTTTAACCCTTATTCACTTGTGAAGCAACATATTTACAAACTGTACATAGATTAAATTATTAGCGGTGCTCATTCCATATTTCAATCTATATTGAGGTCAGGTTTTCTCCAGGAAGCATTCAGTCACTCAACAGGCATTTCTGAGCCCCTGTTAACTGCTGGCACTGTGCTACATGCTCCAAGATGAAAAGACATGTGCAGGCTGCTCCAAATCTAGAAAGAAAATAACATGCAAACAATGAACCACAGGTTCCTGAGAGCTGCTGCCAAAGAGGTCAAGGATGCATAGAGTTTGAGAGCTTTGGAACAGCACCTTGAACTTGACAAACTGCACATACCTTGGTATAGCCGGCTTATCAGCTCCAAAGGCTGAAAAAGGAGATAGGAGATGATGGAGAGGTAGAAAAGGATCCAGATCATGGACTTTGCATATCTTTGGATATAGTTACTAGTTCTGTAATCACAAATGAGGCAGTTACTGACCTTCAGATACTTTTGTCAAATGTCAAGTGTACCCACTCTCATTTTTGAGTGGTGCTAAGGATTGGATTTTCGCATGAGATAATGAATGTGAAGGGACCCTATGACAATGTGCATCCAGGGTTTAGGTGGCACCTCTAGATGTGCCATTACACTTCTGTACCCAGACAGTTCGTGTGCCTTCTGGAGAACCCAGCTCCTCAAACGTGCTAGGCCTCTAGAGAGCTAGGAATTCACATTTAATTTCTTAAATCATATGGATGTAGGCTGAGTAATATTGTTTGCCCACGCTGGGAAATAAGTTAACTTATTTTTTCTTGGAAATAGCGCTGTGTACTAAGAAAATAACATGCAAACAATGAACCACAGGATCCCGAGAGCTGCTACCAAAGAGGTCATGTAAAGAGGGCAGAGACAAGCCATTGCTCAAGGAAGCTTCCTTGAATGGCTGTGTTCAAATTGTGCCTTCCCAAGAAGTAAGTGCACCCACGGTTGCCTCTAGGTAGTGTCACCGAGGCTTTAACCCAGGTCTCCTCCTTCTGAGTCCAATCGTCTTCCAGTCACCTCTCTATATGTGAAGATGAACCATGTGAAATTGCTGACATTCAACCATTTTTTTAATTTGAAAAGAAAAAAATTCCTCTGATTCATTTCAATAGGACTCACCAATCTGCCCAGCTTTCTCCCTAAATCCTGATCTCCTTCCATGATCTCTGCCAATAGAGAAGCCTTCTTATCCCACTCAGAGCCTTACAAACTTCAGTTTAGGGAAATCCAAAATTTTCCAAAACTTCCACATCTAGCATCACTTTTGATCCTTTTAACAATCTTAATACAGAAGGGGAGAATCCCAAGAAAAAAAGGTAGCACCAAATTAAGATTTTGGAAGTGAATGTAAATAACTTCAAACAGTAATCAGCAGAGTGGCTATGGAATCGATGATACTAAGGATAGGCGATGCACCTGGACTTGGCACTTACCCAAGCAGAACTGGTTCTCGGTGAGCCTGATGGGCACGCTCAGCTCCCTCTCAGTCTAGCAGGCAGTGCTGTGTCCCTGTCTTCTTACCAGTGATATTTCATGATGGTCATGGAAAAAAAAATTATTTTGCTAATTGACTAAGGACACAACAAGCCCTGGTGTCCCTGGCTCCAAAGTAGAAGGATCAAACATAGTCTTAACTTCCAATAGGGAAGAAAAAGAAAACAGAGTGAGATAAAAATGAAGAAAAGGAATCTAATTCCGTATATAAAATACCCAGTCACTTTCTCTGGACCAACCTAGACTACATCCAAAAATGAGTGTGATTATTTTGATTTCCAAATAGAAAGTTGTAAATATATGAAAAAATGTCCAACATGTTTAGCAATTAGAGAAATGCAAATTAAAACCACACTGAGATTCATCTCATCCCAATCAGAATGGCAATTATCAAGAGTACAAGTAACAATAAATGTTGATGAGGATTTGAAGGAAGAGGTATACTCATACATTGCTGGTGGGACTGCAAATTGGTTCAAACACTCTGGAAAGCAATATGGGAGATTCCTTAGAAACTTGGAATGGGACCACTATATGACCCAGCTATCCCATCCCTTGGTATATACTCAAAAGGCTTAAAATCAGCATACTATAGTGACACAGCCACATCAGAGTTTATAGCAGCTCAATTCACAACAGCTAAGCTAGATGCCCTTCAACACATGAATAGATAAAGAAAATGTGTTACATATACACAATGGAATACTACTCAGCCTTAAAGAAGAATGAGATTATGGCATTTGCTGGTAAAAAGATGGAACTGGAGACTATCATGCTAAGTGAAATAAGCCAGTCCCAGAAAAAAAAAAGGCCAAATGTTTTCTGATATGCAGATGCTAACACACAATAAGGGGAGTGGGGAAGGGAAAAATAGAAGTTAATTGGATTAGACAAAGTGGAATGAAGGGAAGGGGGTGTGGATCTAAATAGGAAATACAGTGGAATAAAAAGGACATAACTTTTCTGTGTTCATATATGAATGCACGACCAGTCTTACTCCAAATCATGTACAACCACAAGAATGAAAGTTATACTCCATGTATGTATAATATGTCAAAATACATTCTACTGTCATATATACCTAAAAAGAACAATTTTAAAAGTTGTTTTAGTTTATCATATAGCATAGTATATACATTCTCTGGAAGGAAGAGTTTGTCTCTGTGTCCTCCTTAAATCCTGAGATGGAAGAAGGCACAGTGTTTCCCCTGCTTCCAGTTAATCCATGTGAAGCCCCAGCTCCCAAACAGACATGGCTCATGTATTAGTCAGGTTTCTCCACAGGAGTAAAAACAATAGAATATGTATGTAAATCTACTTTGGCTTCCACAATCAGAATCTGAATAACCCCACAGTGGACGTCTACAGTCTGGAGAGCTGGGAAAATCAGTAGCTGCTCAGTCCAAGAAGTTGAAACCTCAGAACAGGAGCGTGCCATCACATAGCCCAGATAGAAGGCTGAAGGCATGGATGCCCCCTGGAGAGTGGCTGGTACAAGTCCATGTCCAAAAGCTGAGGTCTGGCATCCTTGTGTGATGGCAAAGCAAAAACCTACCTGCTCAAGAAGAATCGGGCATGTCCACATGCACGCTATTCCCCTTCCTCTGTCTTGGTCCCCAGCCTACTGGATGGTGCCACTTACATTTAGGCAGGGACATCCCCTCTCAGTCGCTGACCCACGTTTCATTCATCTCTGGAAACACCCCCCCCCACACACACACACACACACAGAAATATGCTTTACCAATTTTATAGGCATCTCTCAATTCTGTCAAGTTGAGGACCAAGAGTAACCACTGTTCATATGGCTACAAGAGGGGGACAGTTCTACTTGCCAGCGAATGGAAAACTTCTGCCACAACAGTCTTACAAAGTATTTGATTTTTCTAAGGTTCTGCTTTGAGGACTCTTTGGGTTTTGTTTCATGTTAAAAGCAGCCTGCGATGCCCCTCGAAACAAAAAGCGCAAAAGAATCCAAGAAAATCTGTGTTCTTCATTGCTTCTCACTGCTCCTACTCTGCTCATATTGAAGAACTCTATTTTAAGAAGGAGAAAAGGGCACAGAAAACTTGAATTGTTATGTATCCCAGTAGCATGTTGATTTTTATTCTTTTTTTATATTTATATATATATAATTATATATTTTTATATATATTTATTCTTATTTATATATTTTTATTTATATATATTTATATAATTTATATTTATATATAATATATATTTATTTTTATTTTTTTTTTAATTTTTTATTGTTGGCTGTTCAAAACATTACATAGTTCTTGATATATCATATTTCACAATTTGATTCAAGTGGGTTATGAGCTCCCATTTTTACCCCATATACAGATTGCAGAATCACATCAGTTACACATCCATTGATTTACATATTGCCATACTAGTGTCTGTTGTATTCTGCTGCCTTTCCTATCCTCTACTATCCCCCCTCCCCTCCCCTCCCCTCCCCTCTATAATATATATTTATATATAAATATATTATTATAGAGAGAGAGACATATTTTTTTAGTTGTAGATTAACCCAGTAACTTTATTTATTTTTATATGGTGCTGAGGATCAAACCCAGTGCCTCATACATGCAAGGCAAGCACTGCACCACTGAGCTACAACCCTAGCTGGATTTTTATACTCTAAATTAGAGAGCCAAACATATCAAGATCATCTGGGACAACTCCAAAAAGAATATACCAAACACCCCTTTTACCAAATTAGAGCTGGGAAGCTTTGTCCCCTGACACCCCCTGTTGTCCCACCCACCCACTGACCATGTGAGCACAAAGAACCCTCCCTCCTCAACCACCTGCTCCCACATTTCCACAGGCGGCAGGAGTGGATTCGGGAGCCTAGTCTGAGGGTAGCATCTTGTAGCTTAGGATAGAACCAGAGAAATGACAACAGATATCTATCTCTCTGTTATTTTTTAGTTTGTGTACTAGGTTTTTTATTTTTTTATTTTTTCTTCTCTTCTGAAAAACCTGATGTATGGTTGCATGAAATAGGTTATTGTTCAAAAATACAGTGCCCTTGTCTGTAATGATGCAGACTCCAGAGGGCCACCTCTCCTGCCCAGCCCTGGGACACGGGTAGTTGCACCCTGAAGCACCAAGTGGAAAGAATCACGCAGGCCCACAGCAGAGTTGAGTCAAAGTCAGAGAAATAAGAACGCACAATCAGCTGGAACTGTATCCTTCTCAGAAAGGAAATAGGGCATATTTCACCCAACAGCGTATGTTTTTGAAATTGCTAGGGGAAAAAAATGGAGACCTAGCAGATATGCAATTGGGCTTTTCTCTTACTTGATTGGTAAGTCCTTCTATCTCAAGTTACTTTTACTCCCTCAATTTATAGCTCTACTGAGAAGAAATAAGACCATTGTATTTATAATCTGTTGACATGCAACTGGAGCTGCAAATGTTGAAACCAATTCAGAGTAACATATTTTCTTACAATGAGGCCTTGTTGCAGTTTCTTCCAAATGACGCTGATATTCACTATGTGACAATAGTTAATTATAGACATTATTTCCAAATACACAGTGAATTGCTACTTTTGGATTTCAAATACATTTTTAAACTATACTATGGTGGGAGCTGAAGAAGTTAAATGCCTATGACAATGAAACTATTTGAAAATGTCATAGCATATTAGAAAACATAAAGACCTATAATGTTAGCCTGTCATTTTAATCATCAAACACTTAAGATCAAATAGCCTATCCTTTTCAACCAAATTTTTTCAAGCTCAAGGACAAAAAAACATTTAACATTTGACAATGATTACCATTTTATCATTTGGTATTCGATTTTATCTGTTTGGAGTCAGCATTTATTAAATGAATTTTTAAATTTTTTATTAGTGATATGTAGCCCCCTTTTTAATTTTAAAACTATTGCATTTTTAAAAGAAGAGATTATTTCCAAAACTAGAATTAGTAAATAAACAACATCAAAATTAAATCTCAAATATAATTTTTTTGGAGTTTTTGAGATATAATATTTGTACATCTTTATGGGGTATGGCAAGGGTATGATGCATGTATACAGTGTGAAATTGAATACAATATTTAGCTAAAATATTTCACATATTTTCTTACTCTTTATGAATTTGAGGGGAAATTGTAGAAATTTAAATGTCAGTGTACCCTTATTGAGAATTATAGAAATCAGGAAATGATCAAAGTATGATTTCACAAATTATATGGTCTATTGCCATACAAAGAAAATTTTTCTTAGGTCCACAAAGCTTAAAGAGGAGGAATAATGTGAACAAACCTTACAGAGAATCCACTTAGTAAATGAGGTATGTTAATCATATAGTGAGTCCCAAAATTATTAACTTAGTTGCTCAGTTAGGAAGGAAACCAGCTTCTACAGAAAGGAAATTAAATGAAGTTTGAGGAATAGGTATTATTTCCAACTGTATGTGAGTAGATGTTTATAGAATTCAAATATATCTTAAACTGTACTATGATAAGAGTGGTAGAAATAAACACAACAATGAAGCTATTTGAAAATGCCATGTGATATTAGAAATCATAAGTCTAATGTCATATTTTCATTTGAATTATTAAGCACTTAAGAGGAAATAGTCTGTTCAATTAATTTTATTTTGTACTGGGGATTGAACCCAGAGACACTTTACTACTGAACTACATCCTCAGTCCTTTATATTTTTATTTTGACATAGGGTCTCACTATGCTGAGGGTCTTCATCAGTTTCCAAGGCTGGCCTCAAACTTGTGATCTTGCCTCAGCCTCCCAAGTCACTGGGGTTACAGGAACGTTTCACCACCGCTGCCTCAACTGAATTTTTTTTTTTAATTTAAATGTGTGACTCTGTTTTAGTCAACTTTTGTATTGTCTTAACTAAAAGACCTGACAAGAACAATCAGAGGAGGAAAAGTTTATTTAGGTCTCACAGTTTCAGAAGTCTCAGTCCATAGATGCTGACTTCATTGCTCTGGGTTCAAGGTGACAATCATGGCAGAAGGGCATGGTGGAGGAAAGCAGCTGCTCAGGACATGGGAACAAGGAAGCAGAGAGAGTGCCACTCACCAGGGACAAAATATAAACCCCAAAGGTACACCCCTGGTAACCTACCTCCTCTATCCCCTGCCCGGCTATAGTTACTGCCCAGTTAATCTGTATCAATGCACTGATTAGGTTGAAGTTCTCATAACCCAATCATTTTGCTTCTAAACGTTTTTGCATTGTCTTACACATGAACTGTCAACGGTTCCCCAATGACAGAGGAGGCTCCTCAATGTTAGAGGACAATACCAGTATTGGTAAATGAGGCTGTATCATAATTAGTCCAAAATTTATGTGTGTGTTTTTTAACCTTTGCTTGTCCCCCTATTATTCCACACAGCCAAGTATCTGATGAATTTTTCCACTTATTACTATCATTTCAAAAACAAATCTAAAATCAAACTCCCAAGTTGCCTTCTCTCCTGAGTTCTCTCTGTCTGCTGGTATTACATCTTTATTGCAAGGATCCAACATGAGCTGCTCACTGAGCTCTCCGAATCATCCCCAACAGCCCTTATCCCTTGTTCTCATCCAGTCGTCCCCACATCCTGTCCATTTGTCCTTCATTTATCTCTAACCCTCTACTGTCACTGCCCAATGCTTAAGCTCATACTGTCTTGTGAAGACTGTCCACATCCTCTCTGAAGAAACTACACCCACCATGTCTTTTGGTCCACACCTCTTAGCAAAACCCATAGCGCTGGGCCTGATATATTGTTTGATTGCACAGTCATTATTTATAAGTTGTGTAAATGAGCAAATAAGTGGTTTTCTGTACCTAATCAATTTATGCATTCAAAAATATTGATTTGTACTTACTTTCCCCTGCTTCCCCATTAAAATGTGTTTATTGACATCAATATCACCTTAATGTTCCCGGTTTCTTGTTTTAATCATTTGCAACTTCACTATCCAATGTAGCCTTTGCCACTCTGTGAGGAAGGTATTATCACTGTTGTCATTATTGTTAGTGTCCCTATTTGGCAGTCAAGGAATCTAAAACCCAAAGGTACTTTGAGGCTTTCTTGAGTTAATATAGCTAATTAATGGCAGGTGGCCATTTGATTTTATTTCCAAAATCCCTGCTATTCCTATCCCATTTAGCTTCCATTTGTTATCTGTATATTTTACTTTGGAGATCTGAATATAGAAGAATTATTAGAGACAACAACGCAAAGGAACTTCCAATTTTTCACCCGGTTTCTGGGTTCTCTTGTAAAGATAGATGCAATTTGTGTTATCTGGTTTTTTGGGGAGTGGGGGATAACTGGGACTAAACCCAGGGGCACTCAACCACTGGGCCACATTCCCAGGCTTATTTTGCATTTTATTTAGGGACAGGTCTCAGTGAGTTGTTTATCACCTTGCTTTTGCTGAGGCTGACTTTGAACTCACAATTCTCCTGCCTCAGCCTCCTGGGCTGCTGGGATTACAGGTGTGCGCCACCACACCCAGCAATTTGTGTTATCTTGAATCTACAGGCCTTCTTCTCTGAGAACTACCCTTCTCCATACCCTGACACTGTAGCCAAGACCACAGTTAACTGCACCTCAGCCAAGCAGAGCCAAGCTTGACCACTGAACTGCCAAGATGTTAAACTTTTTTAGCTGGTTACATGAACCAGAAATAATCAAACTCACAATGAATGCGACCATCTGCATGGAGACATGGAGAAGGCAGGCTCCTCTTCAGAGATTGCAGAATGTAGCAAATGCCCACCAAGCAGTCTTAACTAGAAACCATGTGGCTCTAGCGGGCTGAGATTTAGGGCAGTCTTTTACAGCCTAATGATAGTATGTTCCTAAGCCCAGTTTCTTGAAAAATCCAGCTCTACTTACCCCCTCCCCAAATCTTCTATTTTGTGTGTGTGCCTTCCTATTCCTTTACAACCTCAACTAAGAGAAAAACAAGTTCACTGGTGTATGAATCAGGTTTCTTAGCTGCAAGTCTACTGTAGCTATTTAGGCTAAGAAATAATTCACAATGGAGTAGAAGTGAGCTTCAGTAGCATCTCTAGGTCAGAGAGACATTGATAGACTATGCAGAAGAAAGGATGCCAGCTGCCTCGGCCAATAGGCACAGTTTGCGCTCTTGTTCCTAGACACTTGACCTCTACCACCAACACCTCTGGAAGACAGAGACCTTCACTGCAACCCTCTCCAGAATATGAGGTCCAGGCAGCTCCGAATCCTCACATTGCCCCCTTCTGAACCATCATCTCAAGCTACTGGCAAAGTGTGTGTTATGTGCTTATGCCCCACCCTAAAGAAGGCGGCAAGATGACACTCTCTGACCTCTTCCTAGCGGACGTGGGATTCATCCACAACAAATTGTCCAAACATAGACAGGGAGCTCCAAGGCTGATGGGTAACAGAAAATAAAATCGTGCTAACTACATGGCTGTATTGAACACTAAGGGTCTGAAAATGATACTCTTTCTAAATGCTGATTGACTGGCAAAGAATGAAAAAGGCACCAGAGGACACGGCTCCAGTAGATGCTGGTTGTGACAGAATGTGGATTAGTTTTAAAATGTGGACATATTGATTTTGTAATTGCTCTTCCCTCTGTTTAGAATATTCTTCCCATTTATTTATTGATTCATTTACTTTGGTACCGGGGATTGAACCCACAGGTGCTTAACCATTGAGCCACATCCCCAGCCCCTTTTTATATTTTATTTAGAGTTAGGGTCTCACTGAGCTTCTTAGGGCCTCTCTAAGTTGCTGAAGCTGACTTTGGACTCACAATCCTCCAGCCTCAGCCTCCCCAGTCACTGGGATTGCACACATGAGCCACCACCAGCTCTTCCCCCTAATTTCTAATAAAAAAAAATCACCCCTCTAGGAAAACCTCACCTGCCTACTCTATATAATTGTCCCTCGGATTCTCCCAGCCATTCTTTATCCACCTAACGTACTTTTCTTCATATTGCTCATCACTACCATCACGTCACATGCTGTTTGCTTATTTACTCTCTCAGGAAAGTAAGCCCGTGAACAAGGATCCTGTTGCACTTCTTGCTGTGTCTTAGACACTTGAAACAGTGAACAGCATAATAAACATGGAGTAATTGGATGAATCACCGAATTGATCAATTGTAATTTTTCATCAATCCTTCAAAAACCTTGAATGTAACTTAGGTCTATGAAGGAATTCTAGACTTCATGAAAACACTTTCTTTCTATAATTTTCAAACCAAGAAACTGAAAGAACCTTTAGAATGTGTTTACATGATCAGGATTGCTCTTATTTTGGTGAATGGGTTTAAGTATTTTGATGGTGAGAAACTCCTCCACTTTCGGAGAAATACATTTTCTATGCATGATTTGAAGATTTAGATGCAGGATAGGAAAGAAATATAGTCAGTAATTGACTTTTAAATACTGCACTCCTCATGGATCACAGGTTGTTCTTTTCTTCAAGAACATGATGATTATATTAACTAAATCGTTTACTGAGCATCAATAGGGAAATATTAAACTTATTCATTACTCTGAATAACCAATATATGTTTCCTTTGTTTCACATAGAATTTAAGAAGTCCAAAGATGGGCTGAAGGGTTTTCATAAATCCCCTGGAATTGCAAGTAAAATTGGTAAATATATGGGTTTTGGTAGAGAAATGTACTACTATATGCCCCCCAAAAAATCTTTAAACCCCAAAAGTTTTAGACTATCCTAGGTATAAATAAATGACCACAGGTAACTGAGCAGAAGATAAAATGTTTACAGCCAAACAGCAATAAGAAATTTTGTAAAAAAAAAAAAAAAAAAAAGTCAGAAGTACAAGGAAGCAACAGTAGATGGAAGCTCGATTCTTCCTGAAAGGTTCTTGATTGCTGCTGTGAGATTCTGAGGCTATCACACTCTGCCTCCTTCACTCTTCCAAAGTGGACTCTGCCAGTGATTCTCAAGGGAGTTTCCAGAAGCCTTCGGTATCCGACTGGGGTAGTACCATTGATCCCTCTTGTTCTGAGGCTTCAGCCTCTTGACCTATACAGCTACTAGTTCCTCCAGCTCTCCAGCCTGCAGATGGCCTTTATGGGCTATCCAGCTTCTGGTCATGTAAGCCAATCTAATAAATCTCCCTTTTTATTAAAAAAAAAAAAAAAAGAAATTTTGTTGCCTGGTACAGTGGCCCATGCCTGTAATCCCAGTGGCTCGGGAAGCTGAGGAAGGAGGATTGAGAGTTCAAAGTCAACCTCAGTAACTTAGTGAGGCCCTAAGCAACTCAGTGAGACCCTGTCTCAAAATAAAATAAAAAAGGGCTGGGGATGTGGCTCAGTGGGTAAGTGCCCCTGGGCTCAATCCCTGGTTAAAAAAAAAAAATTGTTGTTGTTGCACTTGTAACACCTAGTTCTGATTGTCCTTAAATGTTTCAAAGTCCTTTGCCTAGGATAGAAAGTTGGAAGAGTTATTTGGTGACAGAAAACAAGAGCATTCAATGTGAATCATGAGGCATGGATCATCACTCATAAGAGATCTTAGAAGAAAAAATGTATGTTAGTTGATGTTGGCTTTGAATAAAGAATTTTTCCATTTACTTCATTGATTCAAACTTCATGACAAAGTTTGAAACCTTTGCTCAGAAATTTTAAATAGCTTTCTAAAGCCGTTAAATAATTTTTAAAATTACTACCTTCAGATTTTACTCTAAGACTCATGACTACCTATTCTAAGTCTGTGCCACAAATTATAGTTCTTTCAGGTGACAACTGTTCAATCAAATAATATTCTAAGCTTATTTTGGTTTTGTTCCTGTAACTTGCCAGGTGTTTCAGAAAATCAGACAATCTGCAGCTTCCCAGTAACTGATCCAGCGATACACAAAATGAGGTCCATTTTTAAAACATATTTGGAAAGGAAACTATTTGTGTTGGAAAACAGTCAAAGAAAGGCGTGAGGGATAGCTGTGAATCCCTTCTGAAGGATTTTTCATGCTTTATCTCATTTTACTACAGAACACTGCATTACAAGTAGCTGAGAAGGTACCAGGCATTATATGACCCCAGACTCTGCTACCCACAGGGCTGCCCTCTTCTCCTTCCACATTAAGAAGGCCTCTACCTCTCATCCACAAAGGAAATGCCACCCATTTCTCCAAGTCCACCCCAGCCCAGGGAGCCTTTCCTCATTTCCCTTCATCTATTTCTATCCATAATCGTATTGGCCTTGTGTTACCATTTAATGGCTTCATATGAGCATGTCTTATTTTCTGGTTGGATTGGAGAAGAAAAGGGCAGTACCCTTGATGAGGAAATAAACATATAGATATTATCATTACTATATTGAATGACTTTTACTTAAAGACAGCATTACAATAACACAACCTTTCTGAATGTTGAGTTATTTCATGGGTAAATTGGCATTTGCAATGGTAGATCCTTTAGAATTTAAGTATTATGTACTAAACCAGTCCCAGGATCAAATAATATTGTCTTTGACCCAAGTTCACATTTAATTCAAATATAATAATGTCTTTAACGCAGTGCAAGGAGTGGGTATTTAAGATCAATAAGTCCAGCCATGATGGTGCATGCCTATAATCCTAGCTAATTAGGAGGCTGGGGAAGGAGGATCACAAGTCTGAAGCCAACTTCAGCAACTTAGCAAGACCCTGAATCAAAATAAAATTTTTAAAAAATGGCAGGGGATGCAGTTCAGTGATAGAGTGCCCCTGGGTTCAATCCTGGGCATTGGGAAGAAAAAAAATCAATCTGTAGGATATGACCCATACACCAGAGGGCCATTAATCTCTTTTGGGGTTGTTTTATAGAAAGAGGGAAAGAGAAAATACCTTTAAAAAACTTTTTATCACTGTTCAGTTCTTTTGACTTTTCAAAACCAGCTGTTTTGGTTTTTTTTGTTTTGTTTTGTTTTTTCTGTAATCTCCCAATGCATCTATTTACTACATGTTAGCCACCAGTATTTTTAGGCCAAAACTGGACCGAGTTGTTTCCTAGATATTTGCAGCTGTATTTCTGGGGTTGATTTTATTTAGCAAAATTAATGACTATAGTCTTGAAATATACAGGGACGAACTTCACCTCTGGGATTCATCTAGAACTAGAAACGACTTCTGCCCAGTCTCTTCCTCCTAGCATGCTTGGTTTAAAGAACCTTCCTTTTAAATATTTTCACGCATAGACTATTACTTATTTAGTCCAGACTATGTTTATATTTTTCATCTCTTTCCAAGTAAATTGATAAGAGTGCCTAGTTGCAATCACAGGCTTGCGGAAGCATTGATATACTAAGATGTCAGGTTACAAGACTGAAGCCCTCACACCTGAAGGTGGGAACACATTCACATTTTCTTATCTTACTCAAGAGCTAGGTATATTAAAATTAAAGCAAAGCAAATGATCACTGTACTAGGTATGGGGCAGACAAAATGTAGGTGAACAGCAAACGAATATGAAATGTAATAAGAAACTGCCTTAAAATTGAAAATATTACAATAAAAGTAGAGGCTGTTCCTACGATACCTGAATTTAAAAAAAAAAAAAAAAAGAGAGAGAGAGGAATAAGTTGGCCAAACAGCTACAGAATATAGAACTCTGTGGTACCAACTGGGTTCCTTTTGCTTTGTGAAGCTGCTACTCTACAAAAGAATTTTACAGTTTGGGTCTAGTCACATTTTATGTTTATTTGTATTTGATAAGACCTGAGTGTTACAAGCTGTTCTTCCCCAACTGACAATTACCATGTTCTGTTCTAAATTCATCCATTGATAGCTTTTGCTTTCAAGTTATCTATTTTCACTGACAAAATTTGAGAATCTTGTTCACAATCACAAATGATGATTCCAGGGTGGAATTTAATGCTTTTATTTCTTTTTTTAATTTTAAAAACTTACAGCAGTTAAAAACACCCCAGTTGTTGTGGTTTAGTGAACTTGTTTTGCTCTATTGAGAAAAGAATGAAAATTGGCATTTTAAAGTATATTTCTCGAAGCTTAAACACAATTTTCAAAAGTTATTTTTATTGTATTTTGCTTCTCATACAGTCAAATATTCAGCTTTGTATTCATGGTTTCTGGTATTTTTTGAAACATCAAAATAAATTTGTTCCAAGAAGAAGAAGGAGGAGGAGGAGGAGGAGGAGGAGGAGAAAAAAGACAGCCTAATCTAAATAAATTCTGTGTTGTTTCAAAGTTATCATGGAAACTAACTACAGATGTTGAACACCTAATGTGTGCCGGGCACTTTGTAGAACAGCTTCTCTGATCCTCACAACAGCTCAATAGAGCACATCATGTTGTTATCATACTTGTGGATGAGGAAACTGAAGTTTCATAATGTGTCCGTGATTGTGATCACATGGCTAGTATGTGGCAGAGCCAGAATTTGAACATGGGTCCATTTGACTCGAGAATTTGTGCTTTTGATCAGATTTGCAAATAGCTGTGTCAAGAGTACAGAATGGTTCTGTCTCTCACTGTGCATGCTCTCTTCATTGTTTTTTTTTTTCTTTTTTAACTACACCACAACAGTGGAAAGCATTACAATTCTTATTACACATATAGGGCACAATTTTTCATGTCTCTGTATATAAAGTATGTTCATGCCAATTTACGCCTTTTTTAATATTTATTTTTCAGTTTTCGGTGGACACAACATCTTTATTTTATTTTGTGTGGTGCTGAGGATCGAACCCAGTGCTGTGCGCATGCCAGGGGACCACGTTACTGCTTGAGCCAAATCCCCAGCCCCAATTTATGCCTTTATACAGTGTACTTTGTTGCTTTTTTTTTTTGCATTACTATTCTTTTTTTTTCTACATCTTCATACATGTATTTTGTATAATGATGAGGGTCTCCTTCCACCATCCATGCTATTCCCCTTCTCCCTCCCTTTCCCTCCCACCCTTATTCCCCATCTAGAGGTAATTTCCTTCCTTGTTCTCCCTCCCAACCTCATTTTGAGTCACCCCCCTATATCAGAGAAGACAATCAGCATTTGTTTTGGGGTTTGGCCAACTTCACTTAGCATAATCTTCATTGTTTTTTATTCAGACAGTCCAATCTGTAACAGATTCTGCCCAGTTTCCTTCTGCAGTATTTGAGGAGCATGGATTGTAGGAGTAGAAGCTCAGAGTCAAAAACAGAGCCCTGCACTCTGAATCTGGGCTTGGCTGGCCTAGCCATTAACAAGGGTGGACCTGGTCAAGTCACTTCATCATCCTGAAACTGTCTGATTATAAAATGAGACTAATATTTACCCTATCTGTAATATGATTGTAAAAATAAAGATTAATAAATAAAAAAATAAAGAGCACATGAAACAATTTAGAAAAAGACCCAAAAGTAAACACAACCTATTATTTTGACTCAAGATTTCAAAATCCCAGGATTATATCCATGCAGAATCAAAATGGTCTCAAACTGTCAATATTTTTAAAATAACAATAGAATTTCTGATATTTATTTTGTCATATTTTTTCTGTATTTATCAGAATATCCAAACTAGTATCAATGATATCATTTTTAAGAGATAGAAGACAAAGAGTAAACATATGAAAGTACGCATTTCTCCTGGGGTTATGAATCAGTATGTCCCTGGCATGCCCAATAAGCATCATCTGTAGTGAATCCAATTATAATTGTAGCTGTAGGTCTTTTTAGCATTAATCCAATGGTGGTAGCAGGAGGAAGAGTCTTTCCTTTCTCTTCTTTCCACCTTTCTGATCATCATCATATCATGAAAAAATAAATCCTGTAGACATCATGTTAAATAAAAATAAGAGTACCAATCTGGTCATTAGAATTCACAGTCCCAGGCAGTAAATAGACCTGAGAACTGTTTTGTGTGGGACTTTCCCTGTAGCTGTGGGCCGGACCTGCGATATGGAAGGAGAGCTGAGGCCAGCTTCACCCTTTCCATGGTCATGTTCCCCTAGTTAACTAGCAAAGGGTGGCCGCAGAGAGAGCAAGAGAAAGAGCAAAGGAATGAGGGGAACAGCATAGCTGGTGTGAGGAGTGCTGTTGCCCCCCAATATCAGGGCCTCCTGGGTGACCGCTGTTAAAGGGGGCTTTTACTTTATTTGGTGCTTCATGGGTTCCTTGAAGATTCCTGTCTCCTTGCCTGTAGCTTCTTGTCTCTTTCTGCTCTGTGGTTCATGGAATCTGGCAGACAGGTCCCAGCATCCTTCCTGCTGAGAAGCCTTGGCCTCCCTGTCTGGCCCCACTGGGTGGTGACCCACCTTGATCCACCTGCTTGTCCCACCCCTATGCTGCTGAATTACACCAGTGCAGCCCCCTCACTCTCTCTCCACGGCCAAGGCCACTTCAGCTCTCTAGAGAATGAGTCGTTCACTTGGGTCTCCACCTACAGTTCTGGTACTGGTCAGTAAAACTTTCCTTGATATTCCTACAGAAGGTCATGGAGCGCTCTCTGAGAGGGTCATTGAAACCCACTCCCTCTACACTGGATGTGGACCCTGTAAGCACCAGCCCACACCCTCTCCCTCTTGAGTGATCAGTGAGATCCCCACCCTGGAGCCCACCTTTCCTAAAGTATTCTCTTCACCAAGCCTCCTTTCTTGTCCACACACCTTCCCCTTTGGCTGTTTGATCTAAGGGGTTCAGGAGTTCTGGAACTGGTTAGTAAAGCTTTCCTCGATAAACGTTTCATATGATGCTCTGTCCCCGAGTCATTTGGTTTTGGACACCTCTCATGGGCCCATCAGTGGAAACTGAGTTATAGAGAGACTCATTTCAACATCATTTTAGAAGTGAGGATTTGCAGCCGCCGCTCCCCAGCTGGGGATGAACTGCCCTTTCTTCCAACCCACACATAGTGCACCCCAAATAAAGGGGCCAGGTTGACCTTCCACAAAGAGGCATGGTGTGGACAAGAAGAAATCACAGCCTTAAATCCTTGTCTGCTGCCTCTAGGGTAGTTTTAAAACATTTAAGTATCTGAGTTCAAGGCCCCATGCTAGGTCCTGAAAGTGATAAGTCAACATATGTGAGCGCTGCCTTCAGGGAACTCTAGACGAATGTGTGAGCACGTGGATGCCCCCCAATGCAAAGAAGCACACACCAGAGAAGAGGAAGAAATGGGGAAGGAGAGGAGGAGACAGGAAGAGAACAGGGAGGCAGGAAGAAAGGATGAAGGTCATACAACTTGCATTTAAAGCTGTCAAGCTGTGGTTCTTTGGAGCCCTGGTGCATAAGTTGCTTTAAGAAAAGAGACACTAGCTCCCTTCACATCCAGCAGGGCTAATAGGATTTCGGATGATCCCCTTGATGTTCTCTAGAAACCCAAAGAATCTTAGTCTCTCTTTCAAAAAATAAAATGTTTTGAAACCCATGGCTTTGGTAGCAAAATACATACCCTGATCATTAATTTTACCAAATACTGCCACTGAATTCCCCATTACACCTGTCAACTACAGGAGGAAATAAACTGACAAACCAGCCTTTCCACCTACACTGGGCTTGGATTTCTTTGGAGAAAGAGTACTACATTGTGGATGAAGACTCCGTGTTTTTAAAAGTGACCCTCCGGCGCAGAGGCTACCTTGAAGGAACATCCTTTGTCAGTAAGTTACTTGGGATTGGCTGTTGGCAAATGGTCAGGGAACGATGAAATGCAGGCTTAAAAATAATTAGAAGAGAATAGATTGAAAGAGGATCGATAACCATCTTGGGGAAACCCTTAGCAAACTATATGTAAAAATTGTTCACTGTGAACTACAGGCTCAGATAATATCAATTTTTTTATCCTCTTCAATTTTCCTCTTTCTGGCAGTGTATATTCCACCCCCCCCCATCTCTCTTTTTGTTTCTTTTGGTACCAGGGATTGAACCCAGGGGCACTTAACCACTGAGCCACATCCCCAGCCCTTTTTATCTTTTGAGACAGGGTCTCACTAAGTTGCTTAGGGCCTTGCTAAATTGCTGAGGCTGGCCTCGAACTTGCAATCCTCCTACCTTAGCCTCTCCAGCCACTGGGATTACAGGAATGTGCAACCACACTCGGCTACATTCTCTTTTATAACTCAGTAGGATTCCAGGAAAATTAAGACATTGCCTAGCCATCTCACAATCCCCAAGTCACTCAATTTCTTTTAACATATCTTTAAGCATATAAGGCATTATTATGCTTAGCTCTAGCTATTTCTTTTGAAGAATTGTTAATAGTACGTGATGCATTACTGGTGTTTGTTTTATTTCTTATGATTATGTATAATTATTTTAGCCCTGCTATAAGATTATAACTTCTGTGAGGATGTACAGTTTCGAAACTTTTTGTTTTACAAGGACCTAGTACAGAAAAATATCTCTTTGGCCACACACACACACACACACACACACACACATATATAATGCCATGCCTGCATAATGAATTTAATTACCATCATTAATAATTAATAATAATCATTCTAATAATGCATTATATTTTGTAGCATCTTTACCTGCCAGAACTTTCAGAAATCATTTGCCTTCAGTTTCATATCTATTAAGGAGGCAAATAGGGGTGTGTTGCCTTCATTTTACAAATGAGCATTCTGGGCCTCCCAGACAAACAGGACTCAAACCAGCCAATGTATCAAAACTGTTGGAGAGAAGCCAGGAGGAAGTAAGCTAAAAGAAAATGGGCTCCCAAGGGTCATCCTCAGGCCCAAGGCTTCTGTACTAGGACTGTTCTCTTAGAAAGAGGTCTGCCCCAGCCTCAGGCCAAGTCCCAGGTTTCTTCACGGACTCTTGGTGGAACTGCCACCCAGAACTTCAGCTCAGATCTGCCTCCTCCAAAGCTGTTTGTCTCAAGGTCTTCTTGTGAGTGTGGGCTAATATCATCCTAGCTCAGTAAAGGAAAAAAAAAAAATAAGTTGATAGAACCATTTGAACTTTTGCAAACTAACTAAAACCCTCAGAAGAACTTCCAGTCTGGCTAACCAAGCACCTCTGCCAGGCTCTGTCCCCTTGCCGTGCACATAGATCTTTGTTGCACTAACCATCCCCAGGCATGTTTAATGGGTCTGTCTTCCCTGTAAATTTCCAGCTCCATATGGTCAGGAACTCCATTTTAATTATGCCCCTTCCCCCACAACGTAGGGTATATGACTGTCAGCCATCATTTGCTGTGGCACGAGCTATAGTCAGCCTTCTGTTCTTGACAATATGGCCTAGAACCACATCCACACCACAGATGTGAACCTCCAAAGCATCTCACCCAGATGCTCCTGGAAGTCCTCCCAAGAGTCCCATCCCACCCCAGGCCAGGGCCAGTGGCAAAGAACAGAATCTAAATGAAAAAAAGAAATAACCATGGAGTTTGGCTTCCTTTGTTGCCGCTAACTCTTTTGCAATGATCCAAAGAGCTTTCAGTTTCTTTATGTGTCGATTATCCACAATAAGATATATGATATAACATGTGCATAATACATGATAATAATTCTAAATGCATCTAGCATGGTTCCTGACTTTAATTTGGTAGCTACAGTTTATTGAGCACAAAAATAATACTATTATTATTCTATGGCATTGTCAAACAGAATTGGAACCACCTGGTCATCTGCTTATCTCCCCATATCTAGATAACATCTAGAGTAGTGGCTGTGCCTAATTCTGGGTGACATCCTCAGCCCTGTGCACACAGCCAGTGCTCAACAACTATATTAAGTAAACAACCACATGCCTGCTTCGTTCCTGTAGCAACGCCAATTTCTCTACGTAAGCTTCAGCTTGAGGACATCAATCATCTTCCTTATTTTCAACATGTGGCCAAAAGAGATTCTTCCCAAATTGGACATTTACTCTTGGTTACCAGACTATATGAATACACACTTCCTTTAGCAGTTTTGCAAAGACGATACTAGCTGTCCTGCCTTAGAAATTATTTTCACACTTTACACCTTTGGATATCTTTTTCCAGGTTTTGGATTATTGGAGAATCAGACAAAGTGCTGTTAATCTCACTTTGTCATTTTTCACCATAGCTAGTATCAGTTCATGTTTGACTTCACACATTCAAACAAATGCAGACCCTAAACCTGACAATGATACATAAAGTATTCCTGCTTCATTAAAACTTCACTAGGATGTTAAAGTTAAAATAAAACAATGCTAGAATGCTGTTCAAACCTTCTGTTCTGAGGCAAGTATTTATTCAGTCTCGATGGGGTAGCACCTTTCATCTTCATATCTAATATGGGACATTTTAACACAATTTTGTTGTTGTTTATTCTCTTTGGGTACTCATTAGTTCCTATTTCTTAATTCAGAATATATATATATATTCTTTTTTTAAATTGAGTTCCAACTATGTGCCAGGTTCTGTCCCAGGAATTCATAAGTGAATAAAACCACCAAAGATCCCCACCTCCATAGTGCTCAATTCAAGTATCTTCTATTTAGACCATGAGCTTTCCGGTAGATGGGGTGGTATCTTATTCATCTCCGAATCCCCAGCACCCAAAAGAGTTGGTCACATCAGAGGCCCTACTATACAGAAGCTGAAATAAATAAGCTCATCACTGTGTTCTCTCTTCTTTGTTACTCCTTCCTCCTTCTTTCCCCTCAATTTGGTTCACTTCCACTTACTTAAATCCTTTTAGCCAAGAAGCATCATTTATAAGTGTCTTTTGGAGCATTAAAAGAAGCCATATCTGGTGGTCTGTGCCTGTAGTCCCCGAAATTTGGGAGGCTGAGGCAGAAGGTTTGCAAGTTCAAGGCCAGCCTAGGCAACTTAGTGAGACCTTGTCTCATAATAAAACTTGTAAAGAGCTGGGGCTGCAGCTCACTGGTGGAGCACTTGCCTATTATGAAGGAGGCCTTGAGCTCAATGCCAAGTACCACGAAAGGAAAAAAGAACAAAAAAGAAGCAATGTCTGTGTTATCTACTTTCATTAACAATAGAAACCACTTTGAAAGGAGAATATTCCTTTAGTCCCTTGACTTTATATTTATGGTTTCCTGATTTTTATTCAGGCATTGGAACCAAAGATGAAACTGCAAAGAAAGATAAAGATTTTAAAGCAAAGACCCATCAACAGGTGCAGTTCAACCCAGGACAGACTACAGCCACATGGAAGGTGAGAATTATACCCGACAATGAGTACGAGGCCTCAGAAACTTTCCAGATCATTCTGTCAGAGCCCGGCATGGCTGCACTGGAGTTTCCAGAAATGGCAACAGTTGAAATTGTGGACCCTGAAGACGGTATGTGACATTGATTGATGTGTTCTACTAGTCAGTCTGGGCTTGTGGGTCCACGTCCTGCCTTCATGTCTTCCTCAGTCTGTTATCCTGTGGATGCATTCATATTCATTTATGATTTAATATGAGGTGAATCGCTTCAAGGCAGTAATCGCTTTCAGGAATTTTTTTCTTTTTTTGGACCAGAAATTGAACTCAGGGGCAATTAACCACTAAGTCACACCCCCAGCCCTTTTTTGTATTTTATTTAGAGACAGGGTCTCACTGAGTTGCTTAGGGCCTCACTAAGTTGCTGAGGCTGGCTTTGAACTCACAACCCTCCTGAGCCACTGGGAATACAGGCATGCACCACTGCTCCCAGCAGGATGTTTTTTAAAAGAAGATGAAAATAGAATCTTTACCAGGACTCCTTTAACATTCATAGGATCCTTTCTGCAAGCTTCCAGCATACCACTGGCCCGAGAGGGTTAGTCCACAGGGCTTATTCCAGGCCTCTTTTCCACAGGCTCATTTTTTCCCTGCAGCCTCTGCAGTCCACTCAGCGGCTCAAGTGGAAACTTAGATCTCCATTGTCCTCGATGTGGCTGCTGGGTACCTGCCAACCCATTAACTTTTACATGTGTTCCACAAAGTTCTGTTAAAATTGTACATCATATTCTTGAATTCATCAGCCAATTTTATATATTCATTCATTCAGCTAATATCCAGAGAAATTAAACAACAAAACAACAAAAAAAAAAACCTCTAACTAGTAATTATACTATTTGCTGTCCCACTTTGGCCAAGTAGATGATTCCCTAATGGGGGCTTTTAATATTCATCTTTGAAGTAATATTCAGACATATTTATTATCATAGTAGTCAAAAAAATCAAAGTGCACCTGGAAGTGCAGAACTTACAACCAGGAAGCTGGCCTTGTACTCCACAGGGCTCTGGGAGAAATTCCCTGTATTAACATGCTCCTAACCACATCAGCGAATGTTAGCATAATAGAACGTCTACTTCAGAGGGGTGGAAAACTTCCCAGAGCAAATAAGTCTAGGAACTATTTCAATCCTCCTCACTCTTGAAAAATCCTAATTCACATTAGCTTATTAAGGATTCTGAGATACTCTCTTGCAAACAAATCTGTTTAATTTTGTCTAACCTGGTTTCCCCAAACTGCACTATGGATGTTTTGTTGTCGTTTTGTTTTTGTCCTCTCCAAGGAATATTCTTTAAATTCTCTGAGTTCTACTTTAATTGAAACACAATTTGAAAAAAAAAACATCATTCTCTATGCTCTGCACGCACTTGGGCCAATACCAAAGAAAACACAGCCCCCACCACCCTGTGAACAAGTGTCGGGTCGGTGTTGTTTTTAACGATGCTTAGAAGCATGAATCAATTGTGAGCCAAATATAAGACAGATGGGGAAAGAAAGGATGTGGAGCATTCACCATGGCCCAAAGTATTAAGGTTCATGGAGGAGACAGGGTTTGAGGAGAGGCTTGAAAAGCAAGTGGGCTTGATTACCACAGTGGGTAGGAGCAGGTTTTCCAGATTGAAAAAGCAGAATGTGACTGAAGAACTCAGTCCTCTGCCCATCGGTTTTGTCACATGACATCATAACTTTAACTTGGTTGAGCTCCTTCATGATGCCAACTTTTGATATTGAGAGATGTAGAGGAAGTGGGCCATGTCAGGGGGTATTAAACGGAGGAAAGAAAATCACAACTGGCTTTTCTTCCCCTGTAACTCAAGACCTGTGTTCTCCTAAAAGCTGATAGCAGTACGGTTAAAACTAATTTGGGGAAGAAAGTAAAGAGGAAAAAAATGTAATACATGATAAGTAGATAATTTAGCCCTGAATTCTAGATTAGTATTATTTCCAAAAGAAGGAAGGATGATCTCCTACAACATTTTTCCTTCTTGCTCACGTTGCCAAGGGGAAAAAAATCTAGCTACATACTTGATATGGGGAAAAGACCTGAGGCAATTAAATGTGGTATGATCCAGATACCTACTTCAGTTCTCCACTGGACACTGTGGATCCAACCTTCTTTAAGTTCTTGGTTTTTAAAACAAACAGAAATTTTTAATGTTTTTTAGTTATAGATCTAGTTGTAGATGGACACAATAACTTTATTTATTTATTATTTATTTTTTAATGTGGTGCTGAGGATCAAACCCAGTGCCTCACCCATGCACGGCAAGCATTCTACCACTGAGCTACAGCCCCAGCCCACAAACAGATATTTTTAATTGCACAGTGCATGCTTAATGAATGCCTTGGAAACATTAAAAATCTCAGAGAAGAATAGTGTAATCATTCTGTCAGGGAGACATGACCAGTACTCATATTGATATTTCATGACAGTTTTAATGGTATGTCAAGGTATGTGTACACACACAGCCCCACACACAATGCACAACTCAGTGAATTATTTTAAAAATTGAGGACAAGACCTGTAACTTATTTTTCTCTGCATACTAAGTGGCCCATACAGTGTCTTATCCACAGTGTCTGTTCATTAAATGTTAAATAAGTTATTTACAGAATACTGCAGAAAGGTATTTTTCTTCCTTAATGAATTAGATTACCTGATTGTTAAAAACATATTTTTAAGTGAGCCATAAAAGTAAAGCAAAGGCAACAATATTAGATCTCTATTTAAGAGATCTAAAATTCTACCTAAAAATAAATAAGAATTGCAACAGGATTTTCCTTTCATTTTAAAAGGCCTCTGAAAAACATTTTTAGCAAAAAAAAAAAAACAAAACATTTTTAGCCTTTTAGAAGGAGTCCTGTATTCCAATTTCACTGCTGTTCTAGGGGAATAATACTTCCCACTCTCACAATAGTTAATATTGTTGATCATGTTGGAAAATGCAGGAGTCAAAGACTACGTGTATTTCTGCTCAGATGTGTTAAAATATTATCAACCCAATTTAAACCCTGTTGAAATATCTTCTGTCATCTTTTCTAGAATCAACAGTCTATATTCCTGAGGCAGAATATAAAATACAGGAGAGCACTGGGGAGCTCCTGATTCCCGTGAGAAGGTCTGGAGATGCAAGCCAGGAACTAAGGGTCATTTGCTCAACTCATCAAGGTAGGAGGCTGGGGGGCGGGGGGGGGGATCCTGGAGGCAGGAAGTAGGTTATTAGAATGAGACTGTGGTGGCCCTGGAGTTGTGCAGGTGGCGATGAAGCAGAGGGCACTCATCATCTAGGGCTGCGGCTAACCTCCCTTGCTGACCCAGCACAGGAGTCCTGGCTGCTCTGAGCTGGTCTCAGATGAATTGTCTTTCAAAATTGAGATGAAAACTACTTTTTCTACTATCTCACAAAATTTTGTGAGAGTGAAATGAGACGCTGTATATGAAAACTGTTTACATATGATGGTGAAAATATAAATAAGAATAATTTGTATTTATAATAGTCTGAATTGCCTGTGGGCAACACTGTAAAAGAGTCTTCATATACTATTCAGTCTCTTCTCTTCCCTTCCCATTTTACATCTACAAATGCATGCTTACAACCTTGGGACCAGGTGTCCTCCCATCCCCAAATAAGCTTCCATTCTTTCTGACTTCTATATAGTCAGAATTTAGCCACCAAAACCCTACTCCCTTAAGCTCTTAGTCTCTAACTTATTAGTAACTGCAATAAAGAAAAATTGTGGAAATAAATGAATACCACCCAAATGAGAACAAGAAAGGTGTTTTTAGTCTACTTTTTCCCTGCTGTGATTAAAAGATCTGACCAGAATAATTTTAGGGAAGGAAAAGTTTATTTAGGGGCTCACGGTTTCGGAGGTTTCAATTCATGGACAGCTGGCTCCATTCCTCTGGGCTCAAGATGAGGCTGAACATCATGGAGTAAGAGTGTGGCAGAGGCAAATGGCTCACATGATGATCAGGAAGCAGAAAGAGAGATGCCACTCACCAGATACAAATATAGACCCCAAAGCCACACCCCAATGACCCCGCTCCTCCAGCCACACCCCACCTGCCTTCAGTTACCACTCAGGTGATTAATCCCATCAGGTGATTAATTCACTGATTAGGTTAAGGCTCTCTCATAACCCAATTATTTCTTCTCTGAATCTTCTTGCACTGTCTCACATGTGAGCTTTTGGGGGACACCTCACATCTAAACCATAAAAAAGGGCTATTTATTCAGAGCTTGCTAGAACAAGATGAGTCAGCCACTGTCACTTGCATTTGGCAGAGACTCAAAGGCACAAGAATGAGAAGTTTTTATAGCAGAAAAAATAGAGGGTATCAGGCAAGCCCTGACTGGCAGCTGTTGACACAGGGGAAGGCAGGCTCAGAAGAAGCAGGGCTTCCTACATGATTTGTAAGAACATACCTGGCTTTCTTCTGTTAGGCCTGTTAGGAGAGGAACAAAAATCATGGAGGCTGACAGTTATTAGGGCCTGACTATTTGGGGCTGATTGCTATCAACTTTGGCTTGGCTTCTGGGATCATCGCTGCAGACTGTGTGTGGGTGTCTGCCTTTATCAACAGTATAGCTCTTGTCTGCTCATATATTCAGTCTCGAGGTTGATGCTCTTACTTACTGAAAAAGCAATATGGGAGAAATCATTCTTGTAGCTCTTCTTTCTCCCCCACACTTTTTTTTAATACTAACCCCCCATGTCATGGTCTGAAAGTACTAATGATGGATATTTCCATCAAATAGCAAGTACAGGTTATGTCTGGGCACACAGAAATTTTAGTGGTAGGGCCTTGAGAGCCTATCAAAGCTGAGCAAAAAAAAGAAAAGAAAAAAGAAACAAGAAACAAAAATCTTTGTTTCCTTTTTCAATTACCTATAGCCATGTGTGGTAGCTGTGCATTATTAGTAACATGCAAAGCATGAGCTTGCTCTCCATTCAATCATTAATACAGCTCAAGCATATTTTATTCATGACATAATTGTTAAACATTTATTTAACAAGATTTCCAAAGAGGCTTAAATCACCAAATTGTACTTCCATCCTCTGAGAGGGTGAAGTACCTACCCACAGGCTGGAGGTAAAGACAATGTCACAGTGACAGGCAATATGAGAAGATTCACAATTATCAGTCTCTCATAATTCCACAAAACGTGTCAGGGTACTACCATACACACCGTGGTGAGTTCTCCAGGAAGGGCCCCTGACCCTGTTAAATCCTTGGTTTTTCACTGCAAGTTTGACCTGGGGAATCCCAGGTCAAAGCTCAGGTGTCAGACAATGTGACTTGGGTGCCTGTTGTGCACAGAGTTTTCTGGGAATGTCACCTTTGCCCCTAGAAACCTGATGGCAAATTGGGTCCTACAGAGGAATCCCATGAGAAGCTAAATGTGGGTGTGGCCCTGCCATGTGGTCAGGGGATGGGAGGAGGAAGCCACTGTCCAAGTGGACACCAGCAGTTCAGCAATCTCCCGTGATCCACCAAATAGGCTGTTTACCACCTCATTTCTCCCATTCACATCTGGGAGACCCTCTGGTTGTAGATAGAGACTGTGTCATGGTATCAAGCTGCCCAGCTTGAAGCCCAGAGAGAAGAAAGTGTTTTCTACAACAGCTGGGTGCATTCTCCCTGGGATCCCTGGGCCGCCAGCTGGGGAAGGAAGGAGCCTACAGGGAGTACTTCACCCCACCTCCTTTCTTCTTCTTCACTTTTCAATTCCCAAATGGAGTAAAATCAGGTTAAAACTGAGAATTGCTAAAATGTACATGATGCTGGCAGTACATGGACTTTTTCTCTGAGTCGTGCTAAGAAGGAGATGGGAAGCAGGTTATTCAGAGAGGGTTCCAAGCATATCCAGGCAAAAAACATGCCCTCTTCTGCCTTTTTAAAAAACACGTGATATGTTGATTTATTTGGTTATGAGTATGCTTTTAGATAATAGAAGTCATGCCTTGCATCTCATAGGGTCCTAGGGAACCATTTTCTTTTTTCTGAAGTACAAACAATGTCATTTAAAAGTTCCTTTTCTGTAGGTCTGCTGGAGATAAACTCAGTTTTCTATTTATTACAGTACAACTTTATCTCAACCCATCTTTGAACTTCTAGGACGGTAGTAATCTTCTCCCAGTGTTTTGAACTCATTACTCCACTCTGTTCTGGCTTCCAATGTTGCTATTAAGAAGTTGTTCAGGGGCTGGGGATATAGCTCAGTTGGTAGAGTGCTTGCCTAGCATGCACAAGGCCCTGGGTTCAATCCCTAGCGCGTGCGTACACACACACACACACACACACACACACAACAAAGAAGTAGTCCTTAGTCTAAAAGTCATCTTTGTAGCAAGGACATTTTTACATGTTTAAGATCTCCTCACCTGTATGTGATCAAAAGCTGTGGAAGTTCTGTGGAGCTTCTCTTGAAGAAGTTTTTTTCTGAGAAGGATGTGATTGCTTCTTCCAGAATTGACAGGGCAACACTCAGAAACCCTCCTGCAGCCCCAGGTCCCCAGGAAACATCAACCACTCCACAACAGCTCCTTGAGATACCCAGATGAGGCCCAGGCACCCCCTGCTATGCTGGTGTCCCACATGCTCAAGGGAGGAGACCAGTTTACCATTGAGAGACCCTCTAGATTATCTAGATTATCAGGCTCAGGTTTTGGGACATTGGGTTTTTTTTGTTTTTGCTGTTGGCCCTAGGTGATTTTCCTTGCTTCCTGGGAATACAGAAAAGCCAGTATAATTATTTCTAGTTGTTTTGTTGTGTGAGAGTATTGCAGGGTATTCACTGGCCAAAGGCTGGGAACAGAAGTCACAGAGTCTTCTGGATGGAAGCCCCAATGCTGTGCAGCCCGCCTCTCCAAGCTGCCCTCCTCACCCCTTATTCCTCCGCTTCCCTCCAATCACAGAAGAATTTTATCTCCACTCTGGGGATTTTTAAATTCACTACTGATAAAATAGAAATTTTTAAAAACTTAAATAAATGCCAGTACTCTGTGTTCTTGACCATAGAATGTAACTTATCAAATGATTTCCCAAAATAAATTTTCTGGACTCCTAGGAGGAAGGGGTCATATATTGACAAAGAGATTTAATCATTTTATTTAATTTTATAAAGGCATTATTGACTACTATGTGAGCCTAGTGTATGTCTGCTTTGGGTATTTATCTTGAGGAGCTAAGCATGCTGCTTCTGACAGGCATCTTTTTTTATGTCACCTGCTTGATGACGAGGCACAGTAAGAACGTATATTCTCCAACATAAAGTCCTCCTGTGTAAACATCTAACTCTTTTAAAAAATATTCCAAATGATTACTATTAATCATAGGTTGTAAGACTTAAAACCTTTTTTCCTCTGTGTGTGTGTGTGTGTGTGTGTGTGTGTGTGTGTCCTGGAGTGACTCACCCCACCTGCCTTCCTATGTTGCTGGCACTTGTCCCCATTCCCTTCGTAGTGGGAAAGTGCCTACCTCTGTCACTTAGTCATAATGCTCACCTTTGCCATCCCAAGAACCAGCCTCTCCTGGCTGAGGAGCTCAGAGAACTCTTGGAGGCACAGGTTTTTGGGGGAGATAGAAAGAATAAGGTTTCAAGGCCCCAGAACCACATTGAAAATTAGCCAACCGACCACCCAGTGAGAGTCCCCTTGAGCCAGACATTAATCACAGTTTCTGCCCTGGTCCTAGTAAACAGGTTTTATTTTCTTCAGTTCTCCAGATTAAAACTTTTTATATGTTCCCACACTAATAAAACAATCAATAGGTGACTTTCTGATTCTTCTAAAATCTGGTTTGGTTTTTTTAAAATCGTTCTGAAACATTTTGTAAGCTGGTGCCCCTTTGAAAAAAGCCTCTGATGTCATTTTGGAGACAACTTTTTAGCAAGCTGTCCATAACTTTCCTTAATAAAAAGCATACAGCCATAGATACCAACTCATATTCGTGTTTAGAAGACATCAGGCACTGACAGTGTCTTGCATTTGCCCACGTACCATACCACAAACAAGAAAGGCCCTTACAAGACCAGAGTATCCTTTCCAGAATCTTCCTGCCACATTCCCATTGCTTTTTATTAAGGAAAGTTATGGTGGGAAATATTTAGATTTTTCAAATATCACTTATCTAAAATATTGTACTAACTCACTTCAATTACTGTGGCTGATTTTCACTCTTTTAGCTCTAAAACTGTGTTGCTGTTAATAATACAGAAATGCACTAAATCCTAGAAATCCCACTCCTGAGTCCTTACTACAGAGAAATGAAATCATATACCCACTCCAAGACCAATACTAGAATATTCATAGCGGCGCTGTTCCAAACAGCTAAGAATGAGAAAGAACCCATTATCAGCTCATAGATGAGTCAACAAACCGTAGGAAGAGGAGTCCACAGTAAAAGAGAAGGAAGTCATGATACATGAGAGAGTCTCAAAGTGAGGTGCTAAATGAAAGAATCTGGCCACAAAAGACTACAGAAGTACTGTGTGTTACACTTGTATGACATTCTCATAAAGGGAAATAAATCTTGGGGCTAGCAGTAGAGGGCTCTCCTAGCACATGCGAAGCACTGGGTTCGATCCTCAGCACCACATAACAATAAATAAAATAAAGGCATTGTGTCCAATTACAACTAAAAAAATATTTTTTAAAAAAAGTAATAAATAAATAAATAAACCTAGGGTGACACAAAGCAGATCTGTGGTTTTTGAGGGCTGGGAGGCAGGGAGGGAGATGGACTATAGAGGCTACAAGTCAACTTTTATGGGTAGATAAAAATGTCCCACATTATTATTTTGGTGGTGATCTTATGTACTTATCAAAACTCATCAAGGGGGCTGGGGTTGTAGGTCAGTGGGAGAGCACTTGCCTAGCACATGTGCAGCACTGGGTTCAATCCTCAGCACTTCATAAAAATAAAGGAAGACACTGTGTCCATTTACAACTTGTACATGGTGTATTGACATTGATGAATCTTAATATAAGTAAGTTGTTATAATAAAACTTAAAGTATAGTGGACCTAAACTGAAATCCCCCAATCAGTCCTGCATGCCTAGTAAACTAACAAGTAGCTTTGTGTCTATGTTATGGTGTCATACAAGGAACTCTAGTCAGAGTGAAAAATTAGATTATGTTCCTAGTCCTCACAGCTATGTCTTGGACAGTGCAGGGGCAGAAGAAATTCTGTAGCATTATCATGCTATGGATTTTCTAGTTTTATTTCTCTGCCCTTTAGTTTTTCCATCTATAACATGAGAGATTTGAGCTGAGCCAGCTCTGACAGCCTACAATCCTTCAGTTCATTTAGCCCTTAATCTTAAACCAACCATACTCAATACACCCTATTGAAAGAGCAGTAAATCTGGATCATGCCAAAATACCAGAGTCTATTCTGAAAGCTTTCTAATCACAACTTTAATATTGGTGCCTGGAAGAGATGTGTGCCTTGTAATTCAGAGAGCTATCATCTAGAAATAGTTTGAGGAACCAATAAGGAATCCCCATTTGGAATTCTCCTCACCTTCCCTGCTCCTTCTGACATTCCTGTAGGGTCTGCCACAGGCATGATTCCGTCCATGGCCTTATCTTTCTCTGACTACATCTCACTACCAGAAGACCACACCAGCATCCTCCTCTTTGACAAAGATGAGACGGAGAAGAGCTGCCGGGTTCTCATCATCGACGACTCCCTCTATGAAGAGGAAGAATCCTTCAGTGTTTCACTGAGCCTGCCTGTGGGAGGGCAGCTGGGATCCAAATTCCCCACCACCAAGGTGATCATCCTGGCTGATGCTGAGGATGGTAAGTCCGTTTCCCGCTTCCCAACTCTTGGCCGTAGCTGTCTCTTGCTCATGTATTCTTTCAGCAGTTAAAAGGGAAATCTAACTTTATTTATCTTTTAAAGGAATGTTTGATGTTCTTCTTTCTCCAAAAGTGGTATCTTTTCAAATCGATAGACATCACCAATATCTACAGAAAAATAGCAACACGGGAAGATTAAATATTTGTGTATGACTTTATTTTTAAGAGGAAAAAAAAGAGTGAATACAGGCCAAGAAGGTGACCCAAGACTTAGAAGGAAGCCAAGAAGTGGACCTGAGTCAAGAATCTATGTTCCCAACCAAGACAGCCCCACAAAGGCCCTCACTTGAGCAGCACAGGGATCTTCTCTGACAACAGTGCATGAGAGTCTTCACATGGCACAGGGTTTATTTGTGCTATGAAGGAGCTCCATGTGTAGGCATCTGGACCCTCTCTTCCCAGGGCTCTCTGGCAGGAAGTTTGGCTCCTGTCCCTGGGGAGCCCAGCTGAAATTCAGCCAGAGAAGAGAGGAGCTCCTCATTCCTCAACACCAGCCCTTCCCTCCCTGATGTGATAAGAAGTATCAAGCCCAGTATTATCACCTTAAGTTTCCATTGTTATTTCTATAGGGAGCATTTTTGAAAGTAAATGGTACTCAAGATGGCCAAGATGAGACTATTTTATGATTTATCTCAGATTAGTTGCTTCATCTCTTAACCAAGCCTCTGCCTGGATTTGAAAGGCTGTGGGGTACTGTGCTCAGATCTAGTCAGGATTAAACCAGCCTGCTACCAGAGATCCAAAACTAATGTGAGTGCTTTTTCTATAGTCCCACACCTCCCATAAAACTGAGAGCTATGCCCAGAGAAACAGTCTCTTAACATTTTTTTCCTCTTAAAAATGACAAATTTATCATGTATTATAGGACAATTCCTGCTTGAATTTTTTTAAAACAACCATAGAACAGAGGTAAATATGAGTGAGGTTAAAAATAATTTTTTGTGTTCTATTTGGTCTGCCAGTCCGTGACCTGTGAAGGTCAGAGGTCCAAAACTGCATTTTGACAGCCAGCCTAGAGACAAGATACAGACCCCTAGGAGATGGATGTGTGAGGACAAATGCCAAATTATAAATTACAGTGAACAACCAAAGTCAAAGAGAACTAAAAATCAGAGTCCTTCATTCTCTCTTTAAAGAAGGCTCTACCTGGATAGCCACTGTATAAACAGATGATTGAGTAACAGGTGTGAGGTATTAGCAGTGCTATCTGACCAAGATAGCCATCTCTGCTGGGGCAAATAACTGCCCAATGTCCAAGATTTGTTAGTAAAGATAAACATATAGCAATACAGAATAAAGTACTATTATAATTTTGTAATGGTAGTGGGTAAATCATTTCTAAGTCTAGAATAAAGATTAAGAGACTGAAATATTAAAAGTAATTACAACTAGAAATACAATAATGAATATAATTTTCATAGACATAAATTATGACATCCATTTCATAAAGTATGGGGAAAAGTCAAAGTGTAGAGTTTTTGCATGCAATTGAAATTAAATTGTTACCAGCTTAAGACAAACTGTGATAATCATAAAATATCTTATGCGAATCTCATGGTAACCATAAAAATACTACCTATAGAAGTTAAGAGAGAGAGAAAGGAATCAAAGCATACCCATGCAAAAAAACAAAAGGGAATACATTAAAAGACAAAACGAAGGAAAAAAGAACAAGAAGACAAATAGAAAACAATTAATGACAGGCAGGGGACAGGGGTATAGTTCAGCGGTAGTGCACTTACCTAGGATTCTGAGGCCCTAAGTTCAATTCCCAGCACAACAGCAGCAACAAAATCTGCTAGACAATATTACATTTTTTCCTATCAATAATTACTTTAAATGCAAATGGATTAAATTCCTTAATTAGAAGACAGTGGCTGGCTGGTGTGGTGGTACACACCTATAATCCCAGAAGCTCGGAGGCTGAGGCAGGAGGATGGCAAGTTCAAAGCCAGCCTCAGGGTGAGGCCCTAAGCAACACAGTGAGACCCTGTCTATAAATAAAATACAAAACAGGGCTGGGGATGTGGCTCAGTGGTCGAGTGCCCCTGAGTTCAATCCCCAGTATGCCCCTCCCGCCACCCCCCAAAAAAACAGTGACTGAAGGACTCACATAACCTGAAAGTAATGGAAGGCAACAGATAGTCCATACAAATGGTAATGAAAAAAATGGCAGTGGAGGCTGTACTTAAATAAGGCAAAATTAAAACCCCTTAGTTAGAAACTGACCCAACAGACAAGAAGGGCATTATATGATGATAAAAGGATCATTTCACCAGGTAGTTATAATAATTATATATGCACTCACCATCAGAGAACAGAAATGTATTAAGAGAAAATTGAAAGAACTGAAAGGGAAAATAGCCATACAATAGTAGTGGGAGACATCAACACTCTACTGTCAATAAAGAGGAAACAACCAGAGAGAAACCAACAGGGAACCCAAGCAACACTACAAACCAAATGGACCAAGCATTCCACCCAACAGCAGTAATAGTGAAACCCATGCAGAATATTCTCCCGGAAAGAGTAGATTCAGTTAAAGAGTAGACATCACAAGTTTTAGCAAATTTTAGGAGGTTGAAAACATGCCAAATATCTTTTCCCACCACAGAGGAAAGAAACTAGAAATCAAAACCAGAAAGAAAATTGGAACCTGGTGCAAGGGTGCACACCTTTAATTCCAGCAACTCTGGAGGCTGAGGCAGGAGGATCATGGGTTCAAAACCCATGATTAGCAACTTATCAAGGAGCTGAGTAACTTATCAAGACCCTGTCTCTGAATAAAAAATAAAAAGGACTAAGAATGGGGCTCATTCATTAAGCTTACCTAGGTTCAATCTCTTATACCAAAAATAAAAAAATAAAATTGTAAAATTCATAAATATGTGGAAATTTAAAAGTTCACTCTTGAAAACCCCAATGGAGCAAAGAAAAAAAAATCAAACAGAAATTGAAAAATACTTTGAGACAAATGGGAGCAAAATACAACATACCGAAACTTATAGGATATAGCAAAAGCAATGCCAAGAGGGAAGTTTACAGCCAAAAATACTTGCCACTAAAAAAAGAAAGATCCCAAACTACTTTGCATCTCAAAGAATGAGAAAAAAAGAGAAAAAACTAAGTTGAAAGTTTACAAAATGATAGAAACAAAGATCAAGCAGAAACAAATGTAATTGAAAGGAGAAAAACAATAGAAAAAAAATTAATGAAAAAATTGATTCTTTGAAAAGATAAAAAAGTGACAACCCCTTATCTAGACTAAGATAAAAAGAGAAAACTCAAACACGTAAATCAGAAATGAAAGAGTAGCTGTTATGGCTGATGCCATGGAAATAAATATCATAAGATACTATGACACCAACAAATTAATTATAGTTCAATAAACTGGGTAACCTAGAAGAAATGGATAAATTCCTAGAAACATAATAACACACCAAGACCAAATCATGAAAAAATAGAGTGTCTAAGCAGACCTATAACTAGTAAGAGACTGAATCATTAATTAAGCTTCCTAACAAAGAAAAGCCCAGAACCAGATAGCTTCACTGATGAATTCTACCAAACATTTAAAGAATTACTGTCAACGCTTCTCAAACTCTTCCAAAAAATTCAAAAGGATGGAACATTTCCAAATTCATTTATGAAGCCAGCAATACCCTGATTACAAAGCCAAAGACACTGCAAGAGAAAACAACTAGGACAAATATCCCTGATGAACATAGATGCTAACATTATCAACAAAATGCTAACAAGCTGAATTCAACAGCCAAGAAGGACCAGACATTATGTCCAAGTGGAATTGATCCCTGGAATGCAAGGATGGTTCAACACTGAAAATCAATTAAAAGGATACACTTCATTAACAGAATGAAGAAGAAAAGTCTTGACTGTCTCAATAGATGCAAAAACAAAAGTTCATTGTATAAAATTCATCACTAATTCATGATTAAGAAAAAAATCCTTAGCAAATAATAGAGGGAAATTACCTCAATGTGAAAAAGAGCATATATGAAATGCCCACAGCTAATATCATATTCAACAGTGAAAAAGTGAAAGATTTTCCTGTAAGATCAGGAAGAAGACAAGGGTGCAACCCCTCTACTTCTACTCAAGATCATCCTGGAAGTCCTAAGCAGAGAAATTAGGCAATAAAAAATAAATAAATAAAAGTCATCCAAATTAGAAATAACAAAGAAAAATCACCCCTGGATCTTCCATAAAGAAAACTCCAAACAAACAAAACAAAAGAAGAAAGAGGAGATAAAAAGAGAATAGGAAAAGTTGTTAGGACTAATAAATGTAAAATGGCAGTCTACCTATTAATATACAAAAATCAATAGTATTGCTTTATGCCAACAATGAATTATCTAAAAAGGGAATTAGAAAAACAACTTTAACATGAATAAATACTTGGGAATAAACTTAGGAATTGAAAGACTAGCACATAGAAAATTACAGTCATGAAAGAAATTTAAAAAGATAAAAACACATGGAAAGATATTACAGACTAATTAAAATGCCCATACTGCCGGATATGGTGGCACATGCTTGTAATCCCAGTGATTTAGGAGGCTGAGGCAGGAGGATTGCATGTTCAAGGCCAGCCTTAACAACTTAGTGATACCCTGTCTCAAAATTTAAAAATAAAAAATAAAAAATGCCCATACTAGGCAATCTACAGATCCCATGCAAACCCTATCAAAATCTCAATGGTGTTTTAACAGAAATAGAAAAAACAATTAAAAGATTCATGGATCCACAAAAGACCACAAATGGCCAAAACAATTGAGAAAAAGAGCAAAGCTATCATGCTTTCTGATTTCAAAATGCTTCACAAAGCCACAGTGGTCAAATAGTACAGTACTGGCATAAAAACAGACAGTGTTGATCAAACAGGCCTTTGTGCAGAGTTTTCACTGGGCTCTACAGTTCACACCATGCGGCTGACCGTGTCCTAAGGTGCATCTTGATTCTTTTGCTGCTGATCGCCACTGTCCACTCGCACACTGCTATCTTCCTAGATGTGCGTGCTGTATTGACACCCGGGCTGCTCATTTTTCTAAAATTCTCTGCTCTCTACTCTCTTTGTTTCTCTGCTTCCCCACACTGCCTCCCCACCCACCCAGCCATGTCTCCAATTATTTTTTGTTTGCTTATTTGTCTATTTCTTTTCTGGAGGGCTCCTGTCTATCAACCTGTCTCCCTAAGGGTTGATGTCCCCCACCATGATTCCCATTGGATGATGTTACTTTCTTATATGAAATTTCGCCCTCAACTTTTGAGCTTAGCCCTCCCAGATCTCATCTCCAGCCCTAGCTAGATTCTTGAATTCTAGATTGACACATGATAGTGTTTCTGCTATCCATTTAGAGATTCCATAGGCAACTGAGACTCCACATCTGTAACTGAACTCATCATCCTTCCTTCTCTACTCCCACTCAACATCATTTCTCCTCCTTTATTCTCAACTGAGTTCCTATGGTGCCTCCCTTGCCCACTTTCCACATTTTAAGCTTGTAGGGCATCCTATACCCAATCACTGGGTGTTGCTCAAGTCACTTCTGCCACCCTCCTCTCCCCCTCCATCATAATACTGCTTAGTTCAAACTTGGGGGTGCTCAATAGATGTTTGTTGAACTGAACTAAAAGAAAGATTGAGGGTGCTGTGCCACATGCCTGTAATCCCTGTGGCTCAGGAGGCTGAGGCAGGAGGATTGCCAAGTTTAAAGTTGGCCTCAGCAACGGCGAGGTGCTAAGCAACTCAGTGAGACCCTGTCTTTAAATAAAATACAAAATAGGGCTGGGGATGTGGCTCAGGTCAAGTGTCCCTGAGTTCAATACCTGGTACTAAAAAAAAAAAAAAAGAAAAGAAAAGAAAGAAAGATTGAATTTGACTTCACCTCAAACAGTATGTTAAAGATTCAAAATTGATTCATATGCAATTTCTTTCTTTTCTAAGAATCCAGAACCTGTTCCAATAAGTAGCTCTAGAATTTTTCCAAAGACTAAGTTTACCAGTCTGTTTCTAGAATCTGTATTCTAGATGAGGAACTGAAAAAGCATTTTGGCTTCCACCTTGTGATACTCATCCTGTTTGTGGTGGTTTCTCAAAGTTGACAGAGTGTTTCTGTCACCTCTTCTACAAGCCTTGGCATTAAATTTCTGTGACTATGGACACTAAACTCCTTTTAAATCATGGCCATATGTCTTTTGAGACCTTCACTTTGCACCTTGTCATATTGTTTTTCCCTGTTTCTCTTTTTTAAAATATTCTCTTTTCAGTGAGATATACCTCTGGCTGTAGAAGTGTAGAATTCACTGAACACAGGTGTGATATTCAGACTTTCAATCAGACTTTCCTAATTGCCTGTCCTGAGGAATCATTGCTAGTGTCTCAAATAAGGACTATCTGAAAACCATGCTAGGAACTGTTTTCTCCAATCTGACAAATCTCCTAATACAAATTAACATGGGGCATCTCAGAGGAGCTTAATGATTTTTTTTCCAAATGACAATATCCTCCTCTCACATATTATATTTTATTATTCAGAGAGGCTTGAGGGCTGGGAATGTGGCTCCGTGGTAGAGCACTTGCCTAGCATGTCTGAAACCCTAGTACCACAAAAATAAGGAGGTGGAGGTGAATTCTTACTTCTGCCCCCTTCAAACAGTGTCATAACTGATCCAAATTTTTTCTTATCTTTCTTGCTCCTTGCCCTTCCTCACAACCACACAGTATAATTTCTCTGTCAAAAGCAGGTTACACTGGGTCTGTAGCTCACTTGGTAGAGCACTTGCCTAGCATGTGTGAGGCACTGGGTTCTATTCTCAGCACCACATATAAATAAATGAATAAAATAAAGGTCCATCAACATCTAAAAAAATTTTTTTTCAAAAGCAGGTTACTTTGTCCAAATTTTAAAACAACTTTGTAATAAATTTAAAATATTTTATAAATTAGTTAAAATTATCTATTCTCCAGTGAATTCTTGAATGCTGAGAATATGCTGGCCACCGTGTCACTAAGTATACAGGGATGTGGGATGTGGCCCCTGAACTTGGGAAGTCCATAGGCCTTAATAAGAACACAAAACACCACGATAGAATGTGGCTTCAACAGTTTCCTTTTCCAAGAGTTGCTAAATCAAGAAAGGAGACTAATTGGGACGTCATGCGTGTCACCTGCAAAAAAAAAAAAAAAAAAAAAATGTCATGTGCATGGAGAACAGGTGGACTGGAGATGGAGTCTGGCTCTGCCTGAAACATCGCTGTGTGGGAGATAAGCTAGTTAGCTGCTGTCACAAATGAGCAAACAAAAGGGACTGTATTGGGATTAAGCAGTATTCCTAGAATTTATCAAGGCAAAGGAAGCAGGAAGGTGCCATCAATCGCTTGGGCTTATCTGAAGTCTTGGCCAAAAGTGCCATCTAGAGGGCTGAATGGTCCTCAGCAGAGGTGGTGCCAAATGCACAGGAGTTGAGAAAGGATTAAATAACCAGTCAAAATATTGACATTTCATCTGTGTCTAGAGACCACAGAAGAGATATCCAACTATGGGAGGGACAGGTCTCCAAAGAACCCACACAAAAAAAGCCCATGGAAAACAGAATCAGCTTTTCTTCCATCTTCCAAGACTAGAGAGTATTGATCACCATGAAGATACCCATCAAGAAAAGAACTTTCCTGCTATCCTGCCTCTCCCATCCCAACCCTGGAGACACCAGAAACATCATTGGCAAGAATGGGGAGATGAAGTGGAAGGTTCTTATATGAAAAAAAAAAAAAAGAGAGAGATGACCTTAGCACCTTTGCCAAATGCAAATGGCAAATGGAACCCATTACCACAGTGGTAAAATTACGCCAAATGTTAAAGAGGTATGGGGTAAAGAATGCTTAGTTTCCTGAAAGAGTTAGATGTGGCTTCCCTGGGACAGGTAACTCTAACAAATTCTTAAAGCATGAGTCAGCATTTGCCAAATTGTCACACTCTAGCTCAGACAACATCACCAGCAAAGATGGAGGCTCCAAGCACCTGCTACACTGGATGCATTGTGAGCTGTTTGCAGCAACTGGGAAACAGGGCACAGTGTGGGGCAAAGTTGCAGATGATTCCAGAAAAAAAAAAAAAGGACTCAATTCAGATTATGAGAGGTCTTGCATGTTATAGTAAAATTTTTCTCAGCATTTACAAACTATTAAAATACATCCTAAGCAAATTAAATCTGATTTTTACCCTCCAAATGTTTAAGTCAAATATGCTTCTTTGTGAAATATATTTGTGAAGGTGTCATCTCTGTAACTTTGATTTTCCATTTTCCAATTTCAGAGTCATTCCTCTTAGGGGAAGCTGCTTCTCAATGTTTTTTCTTTAGCAGCGGCGGGTTAGAGGGGACGCGTGTTTTGTTTTGGTTTGGTTTTTGGCCTCCAGATGTCATAATTCAAACAAAAACATTTATTTCAAAATATTTTTTAGGACAGCATATGTCTAGTATAACAGCTAAGCCTTGTAATCTTTAAATGGGCAAGTTTGTAGGCTACTTTTTAGAACAGAATGAATCAGGCATATTTGCATATTTGCTTGGCCAAACCTCAACACTCATTGTCAAATGCTCCTGCCTTTTGGAAGATACACGTTTGCCCAAGCCGTGACCTGCTCTGGCCTCCTTCAGCTTTCTTTCCAGAGAGCCACTTCCCTGCATCTATGGGGAAAAAGCATCTGGCATCTCTGCTAACAGGATCCTGCCTCCCCTCGATTAGTGTCTGTCCCTGTGATCACCAAATGCCTTGGGAAAATGCACAGCAGCAGTCCCCAAATTCAGAACCCTGCCTCAACATCAAGAACAGTTTCTACAGAAGAAAAGACTCCGTAACTCCCCACCATCTTTTCCGAGTCACTGACTTGTCCGAGTTAGAGTCAATTGGCCAATTTCCCCTCCTTTTTCAAAGAGAGCTCTTAAAACAGAAAAAAAAAAAAATGAATAGGGTTCCAACTGATTTTATCTCCAGGTACTTCCTGGAGTCAAAGTCATGGCATGTTGCTCTTTGACATGGCTTCTGGGAAGTTTCTGGGGTTTTTCTCCCTGAGCTAAATATTGACAGGACCTGTAGGATCTGTCAAGTCTTGCTCTTGTGATCAATACCCAGGCTCACGCCAGGCCAAAGAAGAGGGTTCTCCTGGGAGGTGGAAGCATTCTTTGTCCTTTGTGCCTCTGCAGAGCCTAACCTGCACTTTGGGGATGCAGAGTATCATGTTGATGAACGTGCTGGCTACGTGGAGGTGTGTGTCAGGAGAGCAGGTGCCGATCTTTCCCAGGCATCATCTGTCACCATAAGCTCAAGGAAGACTGAGCAGAAGTCAGCAGAAGGTAAGAGGCCATTGAATGGATACAATATTATAATATGCGTTTTCAGTAGGGTCCAGCCTAGCCTTTCTTGACGGGCATCTCCTACCTGAACACAGAGATCACATGCGTATGTAACAATTTCTGCTGTCTATAAAATATATAGAATATTCAAACATCGTCATTTATGATTCATTCATTACCCACTTGCTTCTAATAAGTTCAGATTAATTTTCTAAAGTTCAGAATATTTGTAGGTAGTTAAGCAGTTCATAAAGAATATTTCAGATGATGGCACCCCCAGAATAGCTGAGCAAGTCCCAACTCCTGGAGGAATCCAGTCACATCTGAGGAAAAGGCAGCTCCATCTATGCTGCACTTACATATTCACATTTGCAGCTGGACCTTTTGGTCTCCTGGGACATGGACAGCGAGCATAGCTCTTGTGTATCCAAAAACCTCTGAGAATATTTTAAAATAAAAGCAAAGAAAAAGCAAAACTCCTGTAAATAATACCCAGTAATCTAAAAAGCTGCACTAACTGATGAGGCATACGAAGAGTAAAATGCACATTTATGAATTAAAAATGTAAAGCCAGTTTCATCATGCATCCAGAAATGTTAAAGTAAATAAACATGGCCATTTTACTTACACTTGGAAGAATTCACACATTAGAACTCTAGCGAATTGCTCGTCTGGCATGTGTGCGGCCTGGGTTCGATCCTCAGCACCACATACCAACAAAGATGTTGTGTCCGCCGAAAACTGAAAAATAAATATTAAAAATTCTCTCTCTCTCTCTCTCTCTCTCTCTCTCTCTCTTAAAAAAAAAAAAGAACTCTAGCGAATTATCTCAGGACATTGTACATGAAACCAGTAATGATTCTTACCAGTTTCTTTTTCTCTTGATTTCTTTCTCTTTCTTTTAATCTTCATAGAGGGTCATTCTTACTTTAGGTATATACATGGAACCAAAAACAAATAGACCAATTGATTCATTGGACTTTTTCCATTTAAATTTGTTTACAGGAGGTGTTAATTTTGATCACGTGATTAAGGTGGTATCATCCAGGTTTTCCCACTATAAAGTTATTTGTTTTCTTTTCAATTAATAAGCATTTTATGCACAGTTAACTTGAGACCATATAAATATTATCTTCCTCAAATTATTAATACATTCATATTCCTTGGGGGTTTCTAGTTTCGGTTCAGCGCTTATCACTGTTGGTATCATAACAGGTGATGACTTTTCAAAAAGTAGCAAAGAAGCTATATGGTCAGGGGCAGGAGCTTGCAAAAGTGATTAACAACCCAGAATATGGCAGGCACAAGCTCTAGGGCTGAGTAAAACTGAGCAGAAAGTTACGCAGTTAAACCAGATGTCTGGAAAAGGTGAATGAGTGAAAACGCATCAAAATAAAATTCATAAGGTTAGCTTCCAGGTTAAAAATTTAAAAAGGAAACCCTTTCATTTCTAATTGAAGCATCCCTCAGAGAGCTTTTATTATATTCAGTGGATTCTTTGTGAAAGTGATTGGAAAATGACGTGCCACTCACTGATTGGAAAATGATGTGCAAGTCAAGGATAGCACATGGATATAGGATGAAGAACTACATATATGGCATTTGGCAGGATATGAAAATTTGCCCATTCTAGGGATTGAGCCCACAATATGATTTTGAGTGGGTGCTGAGGACAAAGGCAAATGCTGCAGAGTTGATGAGCCATCTCATTTTTCTCTGAAAAATACAACAATGAATCCTAGAGTCTCACCAGTGCCTTTTCCTTGCCCCTAGCTGGAGTTGATTATATTGGTGTCATCCAAAGACTGGACTTTGCCCCAGGAGTACACATGCAGACATTCCGAGTGACCATCCTCAATGACTTGGGACAGCCCGTCTTGGAGGGTCCAGAGAGGTTTGAATTACTTCTCCAGGTGCCTACTGGTGCAGTGCTTGGAGAACCCAATAAAACCACCGTTATCATCAATGACAGCATTGCTGACTAAAGAAGAGTGCCTGTAGTTTCTTTGACCAAGAGGCTTCCTGAGAAATATAAGCAGCCAAAACATGTGTCCTCACCACAGAATAAAGCTCCACTGTCACTAGAGCTTTGCAACTCTGGGATAGTAGTGCTGTTGTAGTGCCATTGGTGTTATAGTTTTGGTGATATGTGCAAAAATAGTTTATGCAACTGCATGGAGATGAAAATATGTATATACAAAGAATGGATTGAGCCCACAATAAGTGAGACTGTGCTTTTGTTGTCCTATTTCTATTTTCTTTTACTTTGTTTCTAAGACCAGTAAAACCATTTATTGTCAATTAAATCAAAACCGAGTACCAAAGATTGACCTCTCTTTACTGATTGAGGCTGAAAATGAAATACTTCATTTATGAACATACACACACATGATCATTATCATCATCATTCTGTTTTGAATTTTCTGGGTTATTGGATGGGAGTGCAGATATCTGAAATTTGCAGACAAGTTCCTCTTGGCCATTTGTTCAATTTCCCTCCACAGCCCTTCATCAGAGCCACTTTGGTAGGGATGTCATTTCATCAACAAGCCTTGCTTTTGCACCCCTTTGTAAAAAGGGTAATAAACAGTAAGGTGATAAAAATATAAGTATCCGAGAGGAGAAAAAAGAAAGTTTAAAGATTTGCATAGTTCTCAAACTGCCCAATTAGTTCTTAACTAATTTTGGAATGACAATATTTATAGTCTTTAATGTACCTCACACACATCACATAAATCATTTCAAGTTATTACGAAGCCACATCTTTGTATCCTATTGCTATTTTTGAGGTATTTATTGTGCATAACTTGTAAAAATGTGTTTCAGACATTAACCTATTTCCAAGCCAACCTGGTGTTCAACAGAAACCATTCAAGAAGTCTTTCTCCCAAACATGGAGGAGGGGTAAAAAGGCTCTTACTGTAGGCAACCTGCACAGATGGGCGGAGATGTCCTTGTTCACCATCAGCCTGGGCTTGGCTTCAGTGCTTGACTTCATTTCTCCCATCCAGAGAAAACATTTTTCTAAGCTACTTTGTAACTCTTAACTTTGCTCCTCCTTCTGTGAAATGAGAAATTTGGATTCAACTTCTAAGATCCCTTCCGGTTTTGTCTGATTCTTGTCTGAAGGAAGACAAATTCACCAAAAGAATATAATCCTCCCTCATCATACAATTTGCCCAATTACTGGGGTCAAAAATCTTATAAACTCAATTAAATTTAACAACCATGTATTGGACTTCTTCTAAGATTAGAAAGATACAGACCCTTCACAAATGTTAGGGAAAAGCTATATACAAAATATACATGGGCCAGGATAACTCTCAGATATATCCCTAAGCCTCACAATGCCCTGAGTCAGCCCTGCCAAGGCCTAGACTTTGGCCCAGGGACTTGGACTTCTGGAGACCTCCAAAACTATGAAAGATAGACTATCGTGATAAGTCATCAAGTTTGGGACAGTTTGTTACAGCAGCCACAGGAAGTTAGTACCCAATGAGAGATCTGCAGAATTTGCTGATGTTGGCAAAGTAAACTAGAAAGTACAAAAAATAAGACACTCGGTGTTTGACTGTGAGGTAATGTTTGTGGAAGCAGTTGAGACCCTATCTTGAAGACCTGACTCAGTCCATTTGAGACTGCTGCTGCTTCCAAGCAACATCAACACATGCACTATGTCTAAAAGCCATGGGAATCCCAGCCTGGACCATGCAAACCTGTATTTAGAAAGAAGTTGTAGGCAGTCCTGTCCCTAAGCTACTCATCATCCACATATTAAGGAATGTAATTGACAGGCATTGCTCTACTCTTAACAGTTCTGACACCAAATGTGTTGGTTTTCTCCCACACCAACAACAAATCCTCCACCTCTCTAGACACCTGCTGGGTGTCCTACAACATCTTCCCAGAGTTATGTGAGACCCCACAGGGCTCTGCAGTCCCGCAAAACTTCTCCCACCTCAGTCACCAGACATAAGCTCCAGACCTCTGATACTTCTGCCAGCTTGGCTACAAGTCACAAGCTCTTACAATCCCTTTCTCAGGTGTGATAGTTTGATAATTTGCTCACAAAACTCAGGAAAATACGTAGTATTTTGCTATTACTGGTTTATAATAAAGAGTTCACATGAACAGCCAGATGAAGAGGCACATAGGGCAAGGTCCAGAAGGGTCCCAAGCACAGGAGCTTCTGTGCCCTGGAGTTTGGGATGTGCCACCCTCCTTTGCCCATGGTCGGTCACCAAGCCAGTTTTTATGGAGTGGTAGATCACTCACCTATCACATGAGTTCTTGGGTTCCATCTCCAGCACTGCAAGGAAAACCAACAAACCCTCAAATGTCAGTAAGAGGGGAATACCATGGTCTCCAGGAGCAGTGCTTAATTCGTGCTGAAATTTTCTAGGCTTTTTGAAACAAGGGGCAGAACTTCTATCATGTTTAATGAATATTGTGTGTTCTTGTTAACTGGGCTCTGGAAAGACTGCTGTTGTCTGCAATCTGCCCTTCCCCAGCACGCAGGCACCTTTGTCTTCCTAGGGTCTGACCTTCCTGGGGTCACCTTCATGCTAAGCCTCTATAGGAGAGACCCGCCCACCTTCCAATTCCAGCACAGCACTGGAGTTGCGTCTAAGGTTTCACAGCAAATTGTTTTGAGGACAAAATTGGGTTTGGAATGAAAAAGAAGTTTCTATCATCAAGTGCTTTTTATTCAAATTCTGTTTTCAGTGACTAAAGAAAAGCTTATCATCTCATGAATCAAAGTAGGAATTCACAATAGCTTAAGGTGAAGAAATAATCTCTATTTAGCTCCACTTCTTTCCCCAATTTATGAAACAACCTATATACATAAAAACACCCTTGGGTTATTTATACCCTCAAAGACAATGTGCTTGAGAAAGAAAAATATATGCTTAATTATTGACTTTGCAAGTGTATTAATAGCCTTTTTGCTAATGTGGTGATTATCTTGTTTAAACAATAAAGCCTTCAGCATTGTCTCTCTTATTACTGAAGACGGATGATATACAATATTAAGCATTGGCATCGGACCAGTAAGACCCGTACATCTTGAATGCTAGAGAATTAATCACCTCCTCAGTTCAAAATTTAGAGGCTGGGAGTGTGGCTCAGCGGCAGTGCACTTGCCCAGCCTGTGAGGCCCAGGGTTCCATTCCTAGCAACAAAAACAACAAAAATGTAGGTGACTCTCAATGTGGGATATTCCTATGTATACAGAAGATGGGCACATTCCCAAATACAATCCAGAAAATAAGGAATATGGCTGTTTGGCCAACTCACCCTCACTACTCTACAGGTCCAAAATCCCAATAATTCTTGTTCATGTTCACTCTATTGCCAGTAGCCTACTACCTTAGGGACATAGAGGGGAATTACAACCAAAGAATATTGTTGCTACTAGCAAACAACATGGCTGGTCAAGGAGGTATGTTGAACACATTTATGAAATTGATTTAATGCTAATTTTTTAAATCAAAAGTTTAAGTGTTTAAGTCAGGGAGAAGTAAATTGAGACTATTCTTTTATAGTACTAGAGTTTAAAAACTAATATCAAACACCTCATACCACCTGTAGGATAAAGCTCAATGAAAGACTCAAATCAGAAAATTTGGCAATGTGAATTTTGATGCTTGGTGAGCCTCAGACCAAAAGGATTTCCTGTGGTAAAACAGCCACAGATCTAATGGTTTCAGCTTGTCCTCTGCTGCCCTTTCAGGCACATGTCCTATAATGCATTTTAACAATAGCCTCCAATTTTCCCACCGTTCACTTCTCATGTTTTGTGATCTTCCTCAAAGCAGATCTTTTCTTTTTCAAGGGAGGCAACTGGAAGAGAGTACTATATCCACACAATTACAGTCACTGCTTGTTGAGGGTTTAGAAAGAGAAGCCTATTCTGTCATCAGTCCACTGTATTCTTAGTTTTGGGCACAATCTTAAAAACATAAGGGCCAACAGGAGTGCCAACTCTATCTCCAGATGTAGGTGATTAAAAAAAAAAAAAAAAAAAAAAAACTTACAAGAGCCAGAGGCACTAATCAATCTCCAGTACCTCAAAATTGGGCAGGGAGACATTAATGTTCAACACATCATTTCTAAGCAATCTAAAAAAGCTGTCCTGGGTCCTCATGTGTTCCCAGTGGGCAGAGCTCATGAGCAAACAGGACTACAAGTTCTAGGTATGGATCTTCATAGTTGCCCAGGTGGAAGGGAAGATTTGGTGTCTTATTCTTGGGCTATATACTGTATTACTGGCTTTCTTCCTATTTATACAGTTTGGAACTCAAGACAAAAAAAAAAAAAAATCAACATTAATAGCACCCAGACTGTAACCTTTCTACAGTAATGAAAATTACCTACAGATATTGAATAGCCTGCCCATGCCCAATGCATCAATATGGGAACATAAACTTCTGACTTCGATAGATCATGTCTTAAATGTGAGATATACAGCAGGATGTGTCCTGAGAATTACTTGTACATATTTTGACTTAAAAACTGTCCTTCCTGGCTAGGGACAGAGGTACATGTAACCCTAGCTACAAGGGAGACTGAGGCAGGAGGGAATCACAAGTTCAAGGCCAACCTGGGCAACTTTAGCAAGATCCCATCTCAGTATAAAAAATAAAAAGGGCTGGGTAGATGTAGCTAAGTAGTAATGTGCCCTTGCTTTCAATCCTCAGTAAGACAAAAAAAAGTATCCCTCTGTGAAAGAAACAAACATCCAAAGTCATTGTGTCAGCAAGTTAATTCTTTAACCACCATTTGTCATTTCTGTAATAAAGTGGCTTACAATTCAACAGTCCCTTGCACCGACTACCAAATGTTGCTCGGCCATCATTTCATCACTTACTTGCACAGCATCATTTTATGATACACTGATTTGTAAATTTGAGCAACTGGATGATGAAAAGTTTTGTACCACTTATTCCACTTTTAAAAAGGAAAACAATAACCAACAGATAAATTGAGATGTTCTGATTCATTACTACTTGGACAGCTTAAATTGCTGGGCCCTGCCCACAGAAAATCTGATTCAGGAATCTGAGTATGGACTGAAGAGGTTTTTTGGTTTGTTCTTTGATGCTAGGGACTGAACCAGGGCCTCTTACATGCTAATTATGTCCCCTCAGGAGCTCTATCACTGACCTATACCACCAGCCCCAAGAGAATCTTTTTTAGCAAGCTCCCAATTATTGCCACTGTTGCTGGTCTTACGACACACTGGAGAAACGAATCTTTGATATAATTAAGATATTATGACTTAAAAGCTAGTATATAAAAAGAGACCCTGGTAAATCTGCATAAATTCAAGAAAACGCATTCTGAAATATTCATCCTACATTTAAAAAAAATCCAGGTTGGGGTGGGGGCACAGGGGGAATAGCTCAGTGGAAAAGTACAAAAGGCCCTAGGTTCAGGCAATAGCCACCCCAAGATCCGTATTAACTTGATCACCATGTTAATTTTGAAAATGTCTGGTTTCAGTTTGCTTTGGCAAGATATCTTAAAACAAAGCTTTTTAAATTTTTAAAATATTATTTTAGTTTTAGGCAGACTCAATATTTTTATTTGGTGCTGAAGATAGCACCCAGGGCCTCATGCATGCTAGGTGAACACTCTACCACTGAGCCATAACTCCAGCCCCAAGCTTTTAAAATTTTATTGCTCATATTGAACACCTTTGAGGTGATAAAAGACTGATTCTAATTCAGATCTGGCACGAGGCCCAAAGTTCTACATTTCTAACAAACTCCCAGGTAAAGGTTTTACGGCATATCCCTGGTAGGCCCAGAGGATTACTGTGACCTCAATTTTCAAAACACACTACACTTAGTGACTTTTTCTAGTAAAACTTATAATGTTGAGTTAATGCCCAAGTTGTAAGCTACAAAGGTGGTTTTAAGGGAAAGCATACATGAAGATAGTAGAGCGCTACCCAACCACTGCGTCTGTCAAGGTTTACCTAGGTGACTACATGAGGCCCAGGCAGTTTAGGTCCAAATATACTGAAATACAAGTTGTATAAAGCACTGCTTCTTTCTTTAAAATGGTCATAGAAAAAAAACTTGTTTTACTATTTCTGAAACAAGTGCATTATTTTGAGTTCAACCTCTTCATATTTTTTCAACTCCTACAACTTAAATCTGCCTACTGAATTCATTCACCCACAGAAATACTTCATAAGAAAAAGTGTCAAGTATTAAGGACTGTAGGCTTTTCAGCATGGGAGTTAATGAACATTATCTGAACTAAGGACTCACAGATCTCTAAAGGGAAAAACAAAATTGACATGGCTTTTTAAAATACTGTATAAATTATGGAATCCAACACCATACAATAGGATTCTATTTAAGAAAATTTGAAACCTACCAACAAATTAGTAGATTAATTGGTTGTGTGTCAAATACTTATATTGAGCCACTTATTCCTTTTTGCTATTACTTTTTACCTCTTAACTAGATACTAGAATTCCATAAATACATTTAACTAGACACTTTAGAATCTTGTAAGAGAAAAAAACAAGATTTAGATGTCCATGAATACAACTATTAATTATGACTGGTTAGTACAGAATTCCTAATAATTTTAATTCATCATAACAAACGCACATAAGCATTGCTGTAACATTATGCACATTCGAATTAACTATATTAAGTGGCTTAAATTAAAAATAAAGCTTGTTATTGCAACATTTTCCATTCTTTTTAAGATTAACATTTATATTGGGAGTAGAAAATAACAATTGCATTTTATTTAGTAACAGACATTACCTTCCCAACAGAAATTACATACACAGCCTTACTCATTAAGTAAATGAAATATTCTAGATAATAGATTGCTGTAACACATCACTATGTCAACACTGGCTCTTCTGGGTTTACTTCAGGCACCATCCTACCAGTATGGGATGGGCTTGTTTTCCAATGTTCAGTCTATCTTCACCGTTAGTTCTTTAAGACAGAGGGGTAATTTGAACTTAGTTACCATTTTTCCTTCCCTTAAATAGCAAATAAAAATATGATTTGATTTAATTCTAGATGAACATGCAACAGTGGTATCTACATTCACTGATGAAATAATTATCGCCTCTATTGGCAAAACTGCAATGCTAAATACAGGCATTATTAGTTTTCATGCTTTTCCCAAGTCCATTTTTCTTCATATTAATTTATTTTATATTTGAGTCTGCAAGCTCTCAAGGACTAGTACTGTATTTAATTCAGTCTATATTTCCACTCTTTTAACTCCTCCCAATTTTTCTTTCTCTGAAAAACATGACTTTAGTGACCTCTATAGTTTTCTTTCAGCCTTGCATTTTTTCCCCCAATTATTTTTTTCTAAAATGAGGTCACAACTCTTATTTAAGAATCCAATGTTGTTTAGAAGTCAATTTAGTTTGGGGAACATGTAATAAATCCAAACTACTCTATAATTTACCATAAAAACTGTTTTGTTTGATATTAGCATCAGCAATCCCATATTTCACAAAATTATGCAGTATGAGTAATACTAATCAGAATTTTCAATTATATATGAACAGATGAAAATATCTAATAGAAATATGAGAGGAAGCAATCTAAGTATAGGGAAAGAGAGAATGTCCTAAGGAAAAAAAAGTGGAAAATTAAGTGAGAAAAAAACACTTTTAATGGAAAGAAAAGACCACTTTGAGGATTATAAAAGTTATATTTATTCACGATGCTACATTTATTGCATTCCCTTAGAAAAATGGAGAACTGTTTATGTACCCAATTTGCACATATAAAACTTTATACAAATTATGTGTAGCACATAAAGGCCTCTGGTACAGCTAAAATCCTGACACTACCATTTGGGTATTCCTGCTTCAGGGTCTCCAGTTTATCAAGTCTGTTCCATAGAAAATAAAAACTGGAATTATACTCAGTCTTGCTGCTAACCCTTAGAAATTATTTTAAAATATAATAAAATAAAATTTTCATTTACTCTAAAACTCAAAAAATACTATAAACTGGGAGTGAATACACTTTGTTACCAATTTTAACAACATGACAAATTCACACCTTATTGTAGTTGGGTCTTTCTAAATTAAAAAAAAAAAAAATCACCTTAGTTCTGACATTATCTTTCTAAATTGTGGCTGTTTCAGAAGGTTATTTGTCAAAATATTTACCAAATACTTAAAAAATAATAATAATAATAATATTCCTTTTACAAAATGGTACAACACCTTAAGGAACCAGAAAATACTAAATGTCTTTGGCTATACAACCTAAAAGGCCATTCTTCCAACAGAATAGGGCATATTCGCTTCAGAACCAACCATAAAACCAGAAAGCATAACAGAAATATGCATAGAAATTAATAATAATTTGACTTGCCTTTTTCCCCATTCTATAATAAGCAAGGAGAATGCAATTTACATAATCTTTCCAGATGAAACTCAATAGCACTACAAAGAAAATACCCAAATTTCTGCAAAGGCAAAGTGAATTAAAACAATTACACAACCAAGTGAAGACTGAAGGGACAAATGTTATTTGCAATTTTTTTTTTACTTGTTTGCTTGTTTTAAAGCCTTACAAGTGTACAAATCATAGCGGATAAACAAAAAAATCACAATCTTCACAAATGGAGCTATAATAGAAAAATAAATCAAATGAAACATTTATTAATAAATGAAGCCTATTTTATTACTTCAAGTGTTAACGATAAAAAAATTTCAGCACAGCTGTTGCATTTAAAAAAGTGAAACTACATACTATATTTCTAGCTCAGTAAACAGATGAACCTGATGTCTTTGAATGACATAACAATTGAGCATTGTACAGTACATCTTATGAAGACCCGTAAATTAAAGAACTACTGGTTTAAAGTTAGTGATTATGAAACAAATATGCATTCATAGTTTCAGTTTCTTTTTTCTTCCTCGGCCATCAGGTGCTCCGTCCATTTTACGTTTCTGTGTCTACAAACAAACAGAAGGATTATTTTTCATGGCAAGACTAATACCAACATGAAATAATCTGCAGACATATGATGGCACTTTAGTTATAACTGCTACATAGTAACAGTTAAGTACAAGAATTTTTCCCCCCAGACTATTTAAATCTTTCAAAACAAACTATCAAGTCCCCAAATAATCATATTATTATTAAGTAGCAATATAATTTTTTTCCCTTTATAATGCTTACCTTAACATTGCTAAGACCTCACTAGGACAATAAACCAAAAGTTAAAAGCTAAAGCAAAGGTTGTGATGTCATTGTTTTCCTAATATTTCTTAAATTATTCTAAAATTATGACCTGTATTCCCAAAACGACTGTGCACTCTGGGCATCCAGGAGACATACCTTTGCATTTCTTCAGGAGCCCCTAAATAAGATAACATGATTTTCCCTACACAGTATAGTGAAGTTTCATTTATACTTTCAAAGAATTTAACTATTATTTTAAGAAACAAAACACTAAAAAATGAGAAAACTAACACATTAATGATAGTCAAGTAATATTCAAATATTTTAAAATAATGAACTTTACATGGTCTGTATACCTTCACATATTCACGAATACTTACTGAAGGCTTTGGTCCTCTTTTCTTTTTCTCTGCCTTCTCCTTTTCTTCTAGTTCCATGTTTTCTCTTTCAATTAGAGTAATTAAGGTATTACACCTCCTTTGGAGTTCCTGAGTTATAAACATAATTACACGATAAGCTTATATTTTCCATCTATAAGTTGTCCTAATTTCAATTTTTAAACTAAGGTTATGTCTTAGTAGGATAATATAAAATCACTCATAAAAAACTGACAGTTTAAACAAAAACAAGCAAAAGAAATTTATTTTCATGTAGAGTCCATGCTGAGGATTTAAAAAAGATATGTGATGTTTTTACATCATACTGGTGAATACTCTTCACAAATCCTTCCTACATTTAGGAACTGAAGCAGTGAAAATGAACATCTCAGAATATATGCAAATATATGCAATACTGTTAACTTTACTATGACTGAGAACTCCATGCTATTTATACCACAAAATTTTTAAAAATCAATAATGAATAATCGGAAGGTGAAAATCAGCTGGAACGTTAACATATGCATAATCTTTCCCTTCAAAGCATTATCAGAGCCTGGTGTGGTGGCGCACACCTATAATTCCAGAGGCTCAGTAGGCTGAGGCAAGAGGATTATGAGTTCAAAGCAAGCCTCAGCAAAAGCGAAGTGCTGAGCAACTCAGTGAGACCATGTCTCTAAATAAAATACAAAAATAGGCTGTGAATGTGGCTCAGTGGTCAAGTGCCCCTGAGTTTAATCCCTGGTACCTCCCTGCCCCCGCAAAAAAAAAAAAAAAAGAAAGGAAAAAAAAGGGCATTATTAGAATTAAAGTAGTAAAAGTAGCTCATACTACCTTTCCCAATTTTGAAAAAATGACCATGGAAGCCTTATGAGTTCTACCTCTCTGTCTAGCAATCTATACATCCTCCAGAAAGGGTTTTTTTTTTTTTTTAGAAAATTTTTAATATTTATTTTTTAGTTTTCGGCGGACACACATCTTTGTATGTGGTGCTGAGGATCGAACCCGGGCCCCACGCATGCCAAGCGAGCGCGCTACCGCTTGAGCCACATCCCCAGCCCCAGAAAGGGTTTTAAGTCTAATGGAGAAGTAGTAAACAACACTACAGGAAACCTAAATCCATTTGAATCAATGGTAACAACTCCATTACTTACAGAGCAAAAGTAACTCTGTTCCTGTAATAAATTAAACTTTTACATAGACAACCACAATACAATAATTTAAATACTATATAGAAGACACCATACAAAGCTTAGAAATATGTGCAGTAACATAGAATTAGAAGGCAATAACATTAAAATTGTTTCCTTTAACAGTTATATCAATGTATTACAAATATGTGTATAAATCCTCTGGGCTTCTAGACAAGAACTACGTATGCCTCAATTATTTATCACCAAGGGGCTATATATATCATGACTGTTGTGAGCTTTAATATGAGACATGCTAGAAAGTAATGCAGTTTTTAGACCATAGTATTATATGGTATGTGACACTCTGTCTCTCATTACAGACCCTATACAATCATTATTCCTAATTAATCATCAAACTGTTTCTACTTAAAGACACTGAAGGGCTTCCACCTAATTACATGTTTATATAGTGGTTTTTTTTTCCCCTTCAAAGTAGATCCATGTTAATTACAACATTACCCTAATTTGGGTATCACAAAATAGTAGCCCTTCTTGTTACCCTGTGAAAATTTTTTTCCATTGATCAAATATGAAAACAATGAACACTACCCAGTGCCATGTAGAGTGGCAATATACCTCAAATACTCTGAGAAATCCTACTACATATTTAGAGTTTGCTTCTCCTAGCATGTCTCAAACCTATTTTTACATTTTCATCATCTTGAAAAACACTAGTTAAGGTTAAAAGTTCAAAGGTGATGAAACAATGGAAGAAAAGGATCAATCCACCAAACCTAAACTTTTCTGAATTCTAATTTTAGGTTGTTAGAAATGGAGAACATTGGTCAGATACAGCCAGGCACTGGAAATAAAAACAAAACTGAGCATTAAATCAGTACTAAAAAATAGTGCCTTACTACATTCAGTCATTTAAAAATAACCCAGATTCAGTATTTTGATGTACAAATGCCTGCATGCAAAAAGTCTTTCTACAGAAATATGTCCACTTTCAAAATCAAAGATATCACATTCAGAAGTTGAAACTGATGGCAACATTGCCTCCCACTCCGTACCAGATTAACATTACTATCAAAAATTAGTTCTATCATATATTACAATGTTAAAAAAATGCATATTAAAGAATTAGACCAATAAACATTTTATGATACTAGATTTTTAAAATGTGGATGTGATTAGTTTTCTAAGAAAATGGTTTAACTTCTGACACTACCAAAAAATTACGACAAAAATCTATATCAACAAATTTTAAGTTACCTTAAAAGGACATTCAGTCTAAACTCTGCTACACTACACAAAAACCCTGAGCACTCACCATTGCAGTTCTGGACTTCAGAAACCAATCAAATCTGAACTGAGGAGAATTGCGAATACACTGTCGCAATTCATCATAAACATTTTCCTTGTCAAACCCAAGCTTATGAAGCATACAAATGAGAAAACGATCCTCTTCTTCTGTATAGTTTTTTCCTTTGTTAGTACCATATGATATTCTCAGCTGATGAAAAGGTGCTTTGTACCGTCCAATCTATAAAAGATATTATATATAAAATACAAATCCTACATAATTTTATTTCAAATTCAGCTTTACTCTAATTAGCTTGAAATATTATATCTCAAATCAAAATTTTCTATCCAGAGAACCTCAAATGCATTATATAACCTGTGTTCTCAAGCCTTTATAGTCCTTATTATTATTACAAAGAGAAATACAGACTCAAGACTTCCTTACACTACTTAAGAAGGAGTCAATCTTGGCACCTTTGACCCAGATTAAGTCAGTCTAATACTACTCAGGTAAATTACAATAACATCTATAATGTTTGAATGCTTTACTTTGAGGAAATTTTAAATGTTAAACCTTCACTGCTTTTCCTTTTAAAAAGTTACTTTAACTTTCCTATATTACAGATAGTACAATTTTTATTAACATAAAAAGTACCTTTGTATCAAGTGCTTTTTTGATACTTATTCTTCTCTGAATTCTTGCCTCTCCCCTTTCAATCTGAGCCATAATCTTTTCTATGTCCTGGAGCTCATTGCATCTTTCCCAGAACACAGCTTTAAAAGAATAAAAGTTGGTCAGATGGGATGAGTGCAGGAAGCATACATGTTAACATGTTGTAATTTATTTGCAAAGGACTAAGAAACATTCCCAATTATCCCACACTTAATACTAGAAAGCAAGTCACTTATAATTTCTCAATTTCCTTAAATGAAAGAGATAAATGGATGATTTAAATTACCTACCAACTCTTTAAACTTCCACTCATCTAAAATTCTAAGCATTCTCAGCACAGCATAACTACACATATTCAATCTGACATTTCCAACTGACCTCAAAAAACAAAAGCATACTAATACTTGAGAACTGAAAGAAAAATAATAAATTGAAAATTAAAGCACACTAAAAAAAAATTTTTAAAGCACAATTATTTTGTGTCTATTTTAGCTTTCTTGGCTATAGTTTTAGCTATAGTTAAAAAAAGAAAACAAAACAAAACAAAAAACCAGACAATTATTTTAGGGAGGGAGACATTTTTTGTTTCAAAAAGCAGAAAGTCAGGCTAGGGTTGTGGCTCCGTGGTAGAGTACTTACCTAGCACATGTGAGTCACTGGGTTTGAGCCTCAGCACCACATAAAAATAAATAAAATAAAGGTGTCCTTCTGCAACTAAGAATATGTATTTCTCTCTCTACATTTATATATACATATGTGTATGTGTGTGTGTATATGTTCATATTCTTTAAAAAAGCACAAAACAAGGCACTAAAATGGAAACTTTAGCTGATCAAAACTATTCAGAATAAAAATTCAGAATAAGAAAATAAGAAACTTCAAACACCTCTTGCAAGACTTATAAAATATGTATTAAAATAATAAAAGAATTACCAGAGTATTCAATGACTTCTTCTGGAGTTTTTCCTTCTACTTCTCTTGCTATATTTTCAATATCATCACGACCCCACTTCTCATTAGCTTTGATAAACTGATTAAAATCTCTCTTATTCCAATTGGTAAATCCCTACATAGTAAAAGAAACAAAATATTTCATTATAGCACATTAAACATGGGAAAAATGCTATTATACTTTACCTACCCTTCCAAATACTACACAAAATGTTTCTAATTGCTTAGATACCCAAGCAATAACTCAAAGTTGGAGACAGTAAAATATGCTGTATGAAAGGGGAAATTTTTGCTGTTGTAGTTTGCCCAAAGGAGTAAATAACATAAGGTAAAGGAAAGCTTTAGTTAAAGAGCACTCTGAAAGACCTTGAATGAATCCCATGTTTTAAAAGCAGCAAGCAGAATTTTATAATTGAGAATAACTTGGTAGCAATGTGGAAGATTCACAGGAAAGATGGGAACACTGAAAATAAGGTGTTCAAAATTACACACACTCTACCAAGTGCAAATCTATAATCTTCTTGACTACCTCAACTAATGACAATTAAAATGTAGCATTTATCCATGTTTTACCATGTTCAACTATTCTATCTCTGTATAAGAAGAAATATACTTTGTATGCCAACACGATCTCACAGGATATTTTATAAAATTAACAATTACTAACTTTTGAATCGATTGAAGACTATACCTGTGTCAGAAGCTTCTCTTTTTCCTCTAACTCTTCATCATTAAGGGGTTCAGCTTCATCAATTTTAAGTTGCTCTTCTTTCTGTGCCTGTGCTGCATTAGGAAGGTCAGGACTTCGAGGTACCTAAAAGATATTTTCCCATGCCATCAAACAATATATTTTAAAGAGCATGTGATGAATTACATTCTTAATCAACTAAACTACATTTCACAAATTCCAATCTAATCCAAGAGAAAACATACTAATACCCTGCATTTATTATATTAAAAATAAAGATTAGTCATCAAAGTTTTTTCCTTTCCTTTTAATGAAGAACAATTCAAACATTATGTGCTAGGCATATACAGCTAGGATACATACATAATATTCTTTTCTACTAGGCTCAAAATAGTTAAACAAACAATAGTTAATGTTCATATATTTTTTGGTTTCAGGGTGGAAGAGGACACAAAATGGAGAACTGCAATTACCTTGTACCCAATAGTTTTTCTGTAATACAGAATTTCTTTTTCCAGTAATTCAAACAAACGTGGGGGAAAGAACTGGAAATCCTGAACATTGGGTTGTTTTGGAGGTCGAGGAGCCTAAAAAAAAAAAAAGAAAGAAAGAAAAATAAATCATAACAGCCAATTCTCCAAGCAACTCAGTATATCTTTCAATAAAACTGAACTGACATTAATCAAATTTTAAACACACAACTTAAAAATTAATTTTAACAAGTGTTAATTGAAATCTGAAGAGGATATTCTATAAAAAGCATACAAAGTATAATATTCAATCTTATTTTATTACAAGAATGTTAAAAAATAATAATTTATATTTTCAGATTTTAAGATACTTTGATGCTATGTCAACTCACTTTAGGTGCTTTAGGTTCACTAACGCGAAGAGCTTCCCTGAAATAGGCATCAACAGCATAGTTGGCTTTTCTTTCGCGTTTGGGTGGTTCAATCCACTCTGTGAATGCAATCTAGTATGTGGGAAACAATTAAAATCATCAACTTGCATTATTAGTGTAACAAATTATTATTGAGTGATGTTTATGAATTAAAAGATACTGAAAAAAAAAATCCTGCACTTTGACGAGGGTAGGAACTATGATGTTTTGCTGAATACCATGTAATTAACACAGGACAATGTCTAGTAAACAGCACAGGTGTTCAGAAGTATTTCTTGCCCAAATGAATAATTCTGTTGGATGTGAGAGAAAATGCTGCAGAATGTTTGCTATGACCCAAATTAGGAGGAAAATGGAGAAACACATTTAACCTAGGAAAACTTCTAGGGATATATGTGCCCAAATGTTAATAAGGAAAACTCTAGATATGCTCTAGGTAGAATTATATTTTCTTTTCTATAGGTATTTTCTAATTTCTACATTAATCAAGTATTACTTATGAAATTAAGAAATTATTCCTTTTCATATTACCAAGCAAGTCTGTTTAAAAAAATCAGCTGTGACTTTTTTGACATTATTTTCATTTTCAAATATCCCAAACACTATATTCTCTTGTTGCAAGAACATACTTCACTATAACCATATACAAAAACATTTCAGCACTTACAAATGTAAAATTTTCCATAATGAAAAAAATTTAGATACATTTACATACATCTAATTAAAAAACTACTGTTTGAGACACAATTACAAGGTATTACATCTAGCACTTAAAAATTCACGTTTCCAGGAAAACAAAGCTTCATTACTAAATCTTTTTTTTTTAATTAATTTTTTGTTGCTGTTGATGGACCTTTGTTTTATTTATTTACATGTGGTGCTGAGAATCAAACCCAGTTCTGCACATATGCCAGGCAAATGCTCTACCACTGAGCCACAACCCAAGCCCCACTAAATCTCTTTCTAAAATACCTTTTGTTTTTCTCTGTAGTCTTCTCCTTCAAAGTTATAAACACTTGATTCTGTATCCATTGTAAAGTTTCTAAGAGAGCTTTCACCCATCTTGGAGAGTTTTTCATTCATCTCTGCAGTCTAGACAAAAGAAACATCAGAATGAGAAAGGAAAAAAGCACTAGACATGCAGTCAAAATGAAAAGGACTTCACCGTACACAAAAGCTGCTTTTTACAGTAATACAATAATAATAAAAATTATCTATAAATTCACAGAACAGTCCCTCAAATAGTTTTGGTCTGTAACACTCATTAAAAGCATTATCATTTAATCTGCATCTCACCTTCTTTGCACCTCTTTCTAAAATTCCATCAATATCTTCATCAGTGATCTCACTTTCTTTTGAGGCAAATACATGCGTTGCCCCATGTCGAATCATTTGAAGCATCTCATCTTTCCCAATTTTGTTCAGATTCTGATCCACGAGCCTCCCTGAGATAAAAGTTTGTATTGTATAAGGTTAGCCAAACAGACTTTATTTTACTGGAAACTTGAAATTCTAAATGTTAGATGTAATAAACTTGTACTTTTGTCTCAAACATCAATCATTTCTGTTTACTGGTAATTCACATCTGATCATTTTCCTATTAAACTCAATGCCAACTTTTCAGCTTTGAAATGTTTCTAAAGCTTATGACTTATGTAATGTCACCTACTATATATTATCTCAATGATAATCTCTTTTGTGGAATAGATACACTACTTGAAAATCAAAATTACTGGGGAAGAAAAAACTCACAAATTTAAATATAAGTGAGCATTATAAAGAAAAAAGTTTCAGATGAGCAAAAAAAGATATCAATGCAAATCCCTTAAGTCAAGTTTTTCTCAGAAAAGTGAAATACAAAAAAAACCTTCATGAAATCAAACTTTATGTAAAAACTGAAATATGTAACATCAGTTTCTAAAAACTTCTCTCTGAAGAATTCAAAACTCCTGAAAATTTATTTTGATCAGAGATGAAATTTAGCATTAATAAAGACCTTCAACTGGTAAATATTGGCCAATCTGAGTAGCTCGTGTTTTCAAAAAATATAGGCATCAATATTGTGTCTTCCTTAAAAATGCTAATCTAGAATGGGAATTTTGAGTTTCATTTAATCAATCCAAAATAAAATTCCATTTTTACCCTCTAATCTACTCAGTGTCTCACTCCCTCCCACTAAATGTAGAACCTGAAAGTTAGAAAACACCAATTTTATTCATCAATGTATTTTTGGCAAAGAATAGTGCCTGCCATACAAAGGATACTCAATAAGTAGTTTTTTAGTCTTATAAAAATAAGACTCTCTGATTTTAATTTTTACTTCTTCGGTATCTCCCCAAGTAAGCAACAGTGTTTACAAAGCATAATCACTCTGCTCTATTTAATAAGTATTATGCTGAATATTAGCTATTTTATATACACATTCTATTTAATTCTTGAAAATTCTAAGCAAGGGACTGGGGCTATAGCTCAGTGGTAGAGCTCTTGCCTTGCAAGAGTGAGGCACTGGGTTCGATCCTCAGCACCACATAAAAAATAAAGAAAGAAAGATACTGTGTCCACCTATAACTAAAAAAATAATTTAAAAAAATCCTAAGCAATAGTTATTTTTATTCTCATTTAGTAGATTAAGAAACTGGCTCAGGTAATAGAAAAAAAAAGCTAACTAGCAGATCAATATTCAGATCTCAACTTTCTTGAGCCCCAACCCATCTTCTTAATAACAAAACTAAGGTTTAATCTTTGGAATTCAATCTATCTCTACTGGGTGCTAGCTTGACTCAACAGATGAGATTTCTCCTTTAAAAAAAACAGTCGTACAATCAATCACTCATTCTATCAATCCAACTTGTAAATTTTTAAAGTTCTAGGGCCCACCTTGTTGAATAACAATTGAATCCAGTCTGAGTTTCATCTCAGCCCTTTCTACTATTCTTTCTTCTACAGTATTATCAGTTATAAAACGGAACACTCTGACAGTCTTGGTTTGTCCAATTCTATGTGCTCGGTCCTAAGTGAAAAAACATGTTATTTTGAATATACTTAAAAAGTCATATAAATAATATATGAAAGTACATATTGATAAAATATTCTTAAATAGAAGATACTTTCTAACTTTCTATTAAAGATGTGACATGAAAAAAATAAATTTCACCAAAATTTATTATCTTTAAATATTACTAAATTTATAAATATAATAGAGAAATTTGCACATTTGAAAATTACTTTGAATACAATTTTCTGTTTATCATCTAGTAAATCTACACACCACATTCCCACAAAGCATTTCTTATTTGTAATAATTATCAAATCTTCCCCAGTTATCAGATTTAATAAAGTTGGCTTAAGGGTCACCAGTATCACAGACTGAGTCATTAGCATTATCAAACAAAAATCTGTAAATCTTCATATTAATCTACAGATCATAATGCTGAGCATAATAATAATTTGCTGATCCAGCCAGACACTCCCATATACAAGCATGAAATTTAAGCATGTAAAGTAAGAGAACAGCGAGGTGTTCACCAAAGTAGTTAAGTTATGCTACATTTCAGTTTTGGCCAATCACTGTGGGAGCACTTTCAGGTCTGACCCACTAAACATTTCCAGGGCAATCCTTTACTCTTCCCTATTCTGCTATCAGGGTACAGAAGATACAGCAGATGACTCCTACATCCCAAGTTAGGACAGAGCCGTAAGATGAATATACCCTTAGATGGTATTCAAAACACCCTCACTAAACCATTGGATCAGAGAAAAATCAAATTTACTGGGTTAAGACACTGACATTGGAAGAATTAGCTTGCCTAACTATGAAATCTATTAAGCACAGAATGTTTGTTTTCTCTTACCATAGCCTGAAGATCTACTTGGGGATTCCAATCTGAATCATATAAAATTACTACATCAGCAGTTGCAAGATTGATGCCAAGACCACCAGCACGCGTACTTAACATGAAAACAAACTTTGAGCTATTTGGTTCATTGTATGCATTGATTGAATCCTATGGATATAAAATAAAGTCAGGATCAGAAAATTGTATTATCTGATGTTTTTATCTCTCCTTCCCAGAATTTCACTCACTTGTCTCTCATCATGGGGTGTCTGCCCATCCAACCTGCAGTACTCATAATTTCTCCACATACAATAATCTTCCAAAATGTCCAATACTCTGGTCATTTGACTGAAGATTAGTACTCGTGACCCTGTTAGAAAATATAACAGCCTGCTATTAAAGGCTTCAATAGTAGAAAAATCTATTCCAAAAGCTAAACAAAACTAACATATTACACCTTAATTTCAAGTTATCTACTTGGTTTCAGGTAAAAAATGACATGATTAACTATTCAAATCATTAATTTCTTACCTCTTTTCCATCATGACACAAACAAAAAGGATAATATTTGGGTAATGCACTAAGGCAATCAAAAAGGCTATCTATCTCCAGTTTGGGATATCTTGCCAACCCAAAGCCTGAGAGAATCATTAGCTTGTTACCTCACAGATATTTAAAATAATCTTCCACTAATCAACAACAATTCTTCCATTCACAAAGCCTCCCATATTCCACAGTGGACACCAAATATCCCTGGTCTCATTCTAGTTTCAATCAAAGGACCATAAACTTATGCCTCTTATCTACACTTAAATCCTTCCACTTATCCACCATGTCTCAAATTATGTGCTGCCTATCATCTCTGCACAATCTTCAGCAGAATGAAGGAACACAAAGGGACCACTTTGAAAAAATAATGATTATGAAATAATTTTGTTTTCAGAAGCTAAGACTTATAATCTTCTACCATCACACATTCTAGGAACCCAAATGTATAATGATCTTCAATAGTCATTATCTTCCCTGCGGAGTTTAATATAGCTCACATCAATACCTGAGAACTCCTACCAAACTCCTGCCACTCCTCCCAAACAATTTAATAATTACTTTGTTTTCAAGGAAAATATTTTAGAAACATATTCCACACAAAGGTGTAAGAAGGAAAAAGAAAAAAGTAACTATTCACAAACTCTTATGTTTGTGATAGTCAATATCACAGAGATTCATCATCACACAGGAGATTCGTCAACTAGTTCGATTATCTTTCCCACCAAAATCATGAAGAGAAAAACCAAAGAAATTTGAAAAATGACTGTACATCTGATATTACACAATCATTAAATTTTTAAAAATGTGACATTGCTCATCTTTAATGAACATCCTTAAGAGCTACATAATGAATAATTTACAAAATACTATAATGCCTGGGATTTGCTTCAAATAATCTATAAAGAGTAGGTACATCATAGATAAAACAAGTTTTACATAGGTGTTAACTGCTAAAGCTGGCTTCACACCAAGTTCTCCATATTCATGTAATTTCAATATACCAATACAAATACCAGAGATACACATCTATTTTTGTATTTACAAAATCAGCATACTACAGATAAAAATGTTGAGTCTATGTAAACTATATTTGATTAAATTTTTAAAACCAAATAATTGAAAAACAATACTATGACCATGACACCATTATCTAACAAAGGATCTGGGATCTGTGTAGGGGTGGAAGGAGAATTTCTAATACTTTAAGATTAAAAAGCTGAAATTTCTAGGAAAGTATATATAAAATGGAAACTCAACTGGGCATGGTGGCTCAGGAGGCTGAGGCAGGAGGATCAGGAGTTCAAAGCCAGCCTCAGCAACTTGATAAGGCCCTAAGCAACTCAGGGACACCCTGTCTCTATATTAAAAAGGGCTGGGGATATGGCTCAGTGACTAAGTGTCTCTGGATTCCATCCCCATTACCCCTGCCCCCCCAAAAGAAACACACCCAAATCCAGGAATTGTTTCTGCCTCTACTACTTTATTACCTGCTAAGAGACTTAAGGCCTACTAGGAAGTGAGGGGAACCTCAGATAATAATGGACAGAAAATTTTAGAAAAGTGTCAGAGCTGTCATTTCAAAAGTATATTGTTCCCTTTGTTTTAACACTAGCGTTTTAAGTTTCCATTATTTCTCAATTTGATGCAAGTAACAATACCTTGTTCTTTTAATTTAGGAAGCAACTTGTCTAATACCACCATTTTGCCACTATTGGTAACTAGATGCATATCTGTTGTATAAGGTGGACCAGGTTCAGCTCCATCAAAGAGATACGGATGATTGCAGCATTTCCTCAACTGCATCAGGATGTTCAATAACCTCATCTTGTCCATCTTCCCTGCTGAGTTTAGTATGTCTATATCCTTCATTAATATCCGAGTATACCTATTGAAAAGAAAAGTATTTTTAAGGACTCAAATATTCCCTGACTAAACCCTGCCACTTTACATACTCCCATTCCCCAACTCAACTCTGAAATACCTGTAAGAAACAAGCCATCAACTTCTAAGGTATGGTTTAGAATCTATCATCTGTAATCTTTTTTCTGCTTTTTCTTTATAGCCCATAGTGTGCTACTGTCTATACTTATGCATTGGACCTTGAGGACATCATTATTTTAAAAATACAAAATAGTCTCCTTGGATGGGATTAAACATAGCAGTATAATACAACATTTTTGAGTAATTATAATTTTGAAACATAATTTTAGTTTCTAGTCTTGCAACAGAAAGTACCATTACTCATTTATAGTTATGCACTACATAATGATGTTTCAGTGAGCACAGGCAGCAGTCCCATGAAATTACATCATCTAGTAAGTTCAAAGCTTTGGGCAAGTACACTCTATATGATATGTACAAAACAAAATCACGTAAACCACATTTCTCAGAACTTGTCTTGACATTAAGTGATGCACAACTGCCTCACATACCATGTAGCTAGTACAGCATTTGAGCAGAACCCTAATCTGAGAAGGAAGAAACATGAGAGGTAAGGCAGGAGGATGAAAATGAGATGAATACAATGTGATTTAAACATCTGCTTAAACACATAGGGAGAGGGAGATATGAGATCTATCAATCTACAGCCACAGGCTAAGGCAAATTATTAAAAAAGCCATGAATGCATACACAGAATTTCAGTTTACTGAAAGAATAAGTAAACACTGAAGTTTCAGTGAAACTTTGAATCCCTTGAGCAAAATAACTTAAGCAACCTAAGGAATCTATGTTTAACCTCCATCCTGGAGCATAAAAACTACTCAAGGCAAAGTTCATCATCATTCTGATTGATACAAAGTTCACTCATGTTTAACTAAAAAAAATACTTGCCTTTTGTTTGTACTGACTCATGTCTTAGTTCTATAGGATATATACAAGACAAGCCTAATATCTTCACTACTTTGTAATAGCCTTTCAAAAGTTTTGAGGACACTGAGGATAGCTCACTTTCTAACAGTGGACCTCTCTTTCTTACAGAGCATGCTCAGATCTCTATATATCCCTTTAGCCTTTTTGCTACTCCAATATTTTGCAAATATGTTATCGAATACATTTGAAATATGGTAAGACTAGTAAAGAGGGCAGCTCTTATTTCCCTCCTCTGAACACAACTTATATTAACATATGCTAAAGGAAGACTATCTTTTTCTATAGCCATTTCACACTGTTGAATTCATGTTGTATGTTCTTATAATAAAGATTTCATACATCTATAAAACCTTAAAAAATGAGGAAAAATATTTTTTTTAAATTAACTAAGGTCTTCAACTTTTAATACTGCCCTATACAAATACGTAAAAATAGATATCAGGCATCATCATCATCATTTCTCAAAAGGACATTTTATTCTGCCTAAAATAAAACTTTGGTTCAGAATAGTGTTTTAAATACATGGAGTCTTATGGGATAAAAGAAAGCACGTAAGTTTTATATGTCTATAATCTACAATTTCACCAGAGGCTAGCTAGCACAAATCCATGATCCAATTACTTATTAACCACCAAGTTAACCAACTCTATGTCTCCCATTTGCACCACCCTACTCTCCTCTTAAAAACCAAAGTAGAGGATTAGGGTTGTGGCTCAGAGGTACAGTGCTTGCCTACCATGTGTGAGACACTGGGTTCAATTTTCAGCACCGAATATAAATACATAAATAAAAATAAAGGTCCTCAACAATTAAAAAAAAAATCCCAAAGTAAAGGGTTTTCAATGTATTGTTGTTTAAGTCCCAAATAAGTCTCAGTTCATAAAAAATGAATTTATTATGTTTCATCGTGATTCTCTCAACTATACTTCAAAGATTTTATATGATATATATGCTGAGAAACCTCTTTTCAAGATGAGTTCAATCCAGCAAACAAATTCCATGAAGGCACAAATTAGTAAAACAAAATACTATATAAATGAAATTTTGAGAATAGTGATATCAAGTATCTTAGAAAACATACCATTCCCTTTGCATTTTGCTGAGACCCACATAGATTTTTACTTCCTTCTTGGGAGGCAAACTCTTTTCAACATCAGCCTTAATCCGACGAAGGAGGAATGGACGCAAAACCTTAGAAAAAGCAAAGAAACAGAGATGACCTTACCTATAATACTAGTATTTTTTCAAAATCTTAAAATCACCTATTAAAAAGATGGTGGAAGGAGATGGACATCAATACCCTAGGTACATGTAAGACTGCACATAGGGTGTGACACTACATCATGATGCTACAACCAGAGAAATGAAAAGTTCTGCTGCAATTGTGTACAATGAATCAAAATGCATTTTGCTGTCATATGTACCTAGTTAAAATAAATTTAAAAGAACAAAAATCACCTATTAAATATAGACTAATGTCTTTACCAACATTTAGTCTGCTCGAATATCAAATGATTCTTAGGACTTTTCCATTCAAACTATATATAATTTATCACTACTAAGTTCCTGAAGGGTAATAATAGAATTTTGTTATTTAACCAACATACAATTACACTCATAAAACACTGAAAACAGTAGTACATTTTAAAGATGTTGTTTTCTACAGTGACTGCCTTCCAGGTTTAAAACTAGTTACTTGTATCTTTTTCTGCAGCCACTTCACACTGCTGATTTTATGCTGTACCTTCTATTTAGGAAAAAAAAAAATAGGAAGTACAGATTTCATACGTTCATAAAACTTTTTAAAAATAAAGAAAAATATTTTTAAAATTAACAAGGTCTTAAACTTTTTAATTTTGCCCTTATACAGTGCTTAAAACTTGGGAGGTCCACACTCAATTCTTTATGAATAGCTTTTAAATTTATTATCCTAATCTATGGAAGCAACCTATATGCAGGGTATACAAATCATGAGTGTACAGTTCAATTAATTTTCATCAAGTAAATATATTAGAAAGGTCAGGTCACAGGGGAAAGGGCGCAGAGCATGACTGTGCCTTCCAGGGGACATTGGCAATGTTTAGGGACACTTTTTCATTGTTACATCTACAGGCATACTATTACTGGCATCTAATAAGGAGGAGACATGTCAAGGGTGTTACTAGGCATACTAAAATACACAAGGCAACCTTCTCTCCCCTACCCCTCCAATTCCCCATCCCCAAAGAATTATTCACACCAAAATGTGAAAACAAGTTCAAAGGTGACAGGTCACAAGGGGCTTTCCACAACATGTTTACAAGGTCCTGCTTTCTCCTGCTCACCAGGTATGTTTCTTTATCTCAGATTTGTTAAGAGGAAATTTCTTTACCTACCAACTTTCACTTGTGCATTGTCCTAGAAAGGAACAAAGCTACACATCAAAACAAAAACCACAATACCAGCTCTGCTCACACAATGCAATATTAGTTGACTTATATATTGTCACTAGAATTCCAAACAACAGATGGATCATCAGACTTTTCAGAAGTAACTTATTAGATTCTATAGAATTTAAATGGGACTAAGCTTTAAAAGTAGTTTATATTGGTCATTAAGTAATGCTTTTTCCCTCATTATACCTTTTTTTAACTGCAATTACTTTTTCCCTTCATTAAGTTAAAATCCCATCCTAGGTTCCAACACTAAGCCACTACACATCACTCCATATCCCCATTATAAGATCAAATAAGATCCAAACAGATCTGATTCTATAGCTATTATGCTTTTGTTAACTAGAATATAATCTAATTTTAATCTTTATCATTTCTTCTCATTAAAAATACGGTTAACACTACTCCAAAATACTTACCATATGAAGCCTCTCAACTAGTTTTTGATCCCCAAGACAGTTGTTTGTGTCAAACCAGGAATCAAAGTCCTAGATTAACAAATAAAACATATCTTAAGGTTAGAGACAGTATGAACAACAAACTTCCAATAATCCCAGATAAAACAATAATTTCTAGAATTAGTATAATATTTGAGTTGTGATCTACTAAAACCATTAAGTTCAAGTCCATATTTTTTTCTTTTTTCTTGGTACTGGGAATTGAACCCAGAGGCGCTTTACCACTAAGTCCCGTCCCCAGGCCTTTTAAAAATATTTTGAGACAGGATAAAGAGGAAATTTCTTATTGGCATCTAATTTGCTTTAGGGCCTTGCTAAGTCACTGAGGCTGGGTTTGAACTTGCAATCTTCTTGCCTCAGCCTCCCAAGCTGCAAGGATTACAGGTGTGCACCTATGCACCTAGCTGCTACCATCATTTCTTAATGACTTACGATAAATATTATGACTTAAAGATAAATATTAAGTTCTGCTTATTAGAATATCACATAACAAAGGTTAGGCAGATTTTGTCATATTTGAAAGTCATGTCTGAGCCTTAAAACATAAGCAATATGAGATACACAAATTCACCTGGGAATGCTTAAAGCAGCACCCTGAAAATACAAGCAGTCAACCCAGACAAAATCATTGAAACAAAGTCAGACCAACATGACTATCAACTAGGATAGTCATGCCAATGGCAACCTATGCCAATGCACACAAAGAAAACAATGATTTGAAATGAGACTAAAACCAAAAGGCTCAAAAATAAATTCTAAGAATGCACAGACAATTAATAGGTTAACACCAGGTTTAACTACATAAAAGAATGAGAAATTAATGACTGCCTCAAATAGCACTAAAAGGCAGGCCAATTCTACTATAAAAATACATAAGTATTAAACAAAATTATTAACCAGAAAACAATTAGAAATACTTACATCAGCTGAATTAAAGACATCAGGCAACAAAAAATTAAGAAGTGACCAGAGCTCATGCAAGTTGTTCTGAAGAGGTGTTCCAGTGAGTAATAGTCGATTTGTAGTCTTGAATTCCCTCACTATTTCTGATAACTGAAAGAACCAATCCCATCATCAGAATATTTGTAATATGGATTAAATTCTCAGACACAATGTTCAGAATATCAAATTACCTTGGATTTTTCATTTTTGATCCTGTGAGCTTCATCTATAACTAAGTATCTCCAGTTAAATTTTTTGAATACAGACTTCTCTTTAATAAGCATTTCATAAGATGTTACACAAACATCCCATTCTCCTGGTAACAAAACATCTCTGACAAAAGCAGCCTGTGTAGCAAAATTAAAAAATAACAATGTTCAGAAATCAATTATACATTAAACTTCTGGATGACAAGTAATCTAATCCATAAAAGGGAGTGGGAATATTAAAAAGGGATAGAGTTGCTATATCATGTAAACATTCAGAACTAGCTTTCCTACCACTGAAATAATCAGTCATCATTTAGATTTCAGAATCATTAGGTTTAAAAAAAAGACAAGACTGATGAATACAAACTTCAAAAGGTCTTCGTTCTACAATTCCACTAAGTCCTGGAATACTTAGGAGACAAGTTTTTAATATGAAGAAAGGAAGACTGAAGGACTGTTGTTTGCAGTAAACATGTTCATTCCCCTCTTCAGATTCATAAATGTATTAACACATTGCTATTTTTACTCTCATTTCAAAAGTAAGAAAACTGAAGCAAAGAATGGTTAAGTAAGTCCCAAACAAAAAGGAATCTGGTAACTTAACATAACCCTTTGGTTACCTATAAGGGAAAAAAAAAAGCAATTCACACTCATCACTGAGATAAAGGAAGGGAAAACAAAGTAAGCACAAAGTCATTTAATGCAGTATGAGTAAGTTTCCAAATCTGACCTTTACATTCTTCATGGTGTCATTATTTCCACGTCTTCTTCCCAAAAAGATGTTATTTATTAATCAACATTGTAACTTATTCAATAGATATCAAAATAGCTGGCTCAACTCATCTTTAAAAACTACTGTTCTCTCTATATATAGACTATTATCACTATACACTAACCTAAAAATCTGGTTCCTTAAATTTCCAATTGCCTCTCACATTCAAAATCGTTTTTAAAAACAAAATACTGCTGAAGGGCACAGGTTTTGATTTTATACAATCACCCCCCAAAATGTGAGGAAAACCATATTCTTAGTCTCTATATATTTCTGAAGACCCTTTCTCTTTTATCCTTCCTCCAGCAATTCCTGACCCCAAGCCTGAATTCAAACTCCTTTAATATGAAAAATGTAATGAAATACTAAAATCTTACTCTTTGTTCTTTATCTCCTATCAAACAAACAGACCGAAGTGTTGGTACCCATCTCTTGAATTCACTCATCCAGTTGTGTAATGTAGACTTAGGAACCAAAACCATATGAGGACCAGGAATGTTTCTATAATGTTTCATGTAGCCAAGAAGAGAAATTGTTTGAAGAGTCTTTCCCAGGCCCTGAAAGAGTTCAGAGTAATCATAAAACAATAAAAAAAACAAACGCAGTGTTCCATATTTATACTGCCCAACATATACAGAACATTTAAAAGAAATGCTATGTGTTTATGATAGCTAACATATAACAAAAACTTAATATCTGAAAGCTCACAGTGTTATATCACATAATTTTCACAAGTCTATGACAGAGGTATTATTATCACCCCAGTGAGGCTCAGAAAATGTGATTCTCCCCAGGTCACGTAGCACAGTTAGAACCAAAACACCTTTCCTTTGACACTATACTTTCTTCAACCAATTAAGTATTTTAGCCCTACGGTAATAAGGAATCTTTTTAAAACCTTTATTATATAATTAATAGTAGTAAACAAGAGATAAAATCTTTTATGAAACAAAACTGTACAAGCTGCCATTCTAGAAAACAAAATTAATATTTACAGGTGATAAACATTTAATGACCTCAGTTTGTTTTTCATAAAAATGGAGGGAAATGGTTATACAACGGTACTACAAAAGTTTTTTTAAAAGTTTCGAAAAATGTGTTATTTTTAAATCTACTTTCATAGATAATTCCTCACAAGTGAAGACTTCACTAATGCAATTATAAAATAGTCTGAAGGAAAATTAGTTACTAAAAATTCCAGACTGCCATCAACAAAACATGCTGTATATCTTAAACTTCTATAAAATAAGTTACAAAACATGCCTTCAATCAAAACTACCAATCACATACCATTTCATCTGCAAGGATACCATTGATGCCATTTTCATACAAAGAAATAAGCCAATTCAGTCCTCGGACCTGATAATCTCTCAATTTACCCCATTTTACATCTGAGAACAAGAGAAAACCCATGGTTACATTTTAAAGGCAGGAAATACAAAGTAGCCCCCTTCATCTGATACCCAGAGCTTTAACTATGGCTTACATTTGCCTACTGACTTTGCTTTCTTTTCTAGGATATTTTTACATGAATTCTGCAAATCCCAAATCATTAGAGGTAGCTGTTGGAGACTGCAATGGAGTAGGAGCACGAATGATGTGAAAGATAACCAAGTCCTAATAACATGATTGGGCATTAGAGTATTCATCCAAATCATTCAATTTCTGTTATTCATATATTGGTCCTAGACTCTTTAACCTCTTTCTCTTTCTAACCTTACCAAAAACATTTGTAATCGAACGCTTTCATCTTTCATAAAGATCAGACACAGGTTCTCTGGAGATTTTATTTTCCTCCTAGTAAAAATGAGATGATAGGAAATTCCTTTTCCTTCACCATTTCTCCTAAGCTACTTTCCCAATACATCTTAGACTAATAATACTCTTTCAGGGTATACACATTACTTATTTTGCCTGCCAAGTCAAATCACTGCTTAAGGATGAAAAATAACCAGTGCTAGTTACAATGTAACAATGTGAGACAAAAATAATCCAAAATTTCCTTTCCCCCATGACATACATCTGGCTCTGGCCTCACTTCATTGGGATAGAAATAGACACCAGGTGCTCAGTAAGTAAAAAAAAAAAGGAAGCCTGAAAGTGTACACCTTAAACCAATTGCTGAATTTCTAACTAGATAAGTCCAGCTGAAGTTCAATTAGATAAGAGTTCACGTAAATAAAGCAGCATTAGAGGAGGTTTGGAGGGGTGGGGGGTGGGGGGGATGCTAGGCTTCAAGAGAATGTGTAAGTCTCTAATGCCAACAGACAAGAAAAAAAAGACTATACAAACCTATTTAAATAATCTTCTTTTAGAAAACCACTGAAAACAAATATATGTCAAACAAATTAAAGCTACTATAACAGCATGAGTAAGCAAAATTCTTCATGAATTTTGTTTTCTTTTTACAAATTAGTTTTCTTATCCAGATCAGGTAAAAGGCAAAATCATACCTACTTTTACATGTATCTTAGAAAAATAATAAACTCAATGGCATTTTATACACCTCTGAAATACAATATCACATTATATAACACATTACTACCTCCATTTAAAAAAAAATCTGAAACTTATTCACAACCAATAAATATATAAGATTATGAAAAAAGTCCCTGTACAAATTATAGCCAAGACAAATCCAAAACATTAACCGAAGGATGTCTCAAAATGAGATCTTTCAAAAATCAAGTAATTTAAGTATGTTTAACATACATGATGGAGAATCTTCAAATCGAGTGCAAACATTGGTTGCTTTGGAGCTTTCTGTTAACAGTTCTTCATCCTCCTCTTGCTCTGTTCTACGATGTCGGTAGCTATCAAATGAAAATAAAATCAAATGATTTGAGTTTTGGCTTTAACTACCAACTACAATTCAACAAAGTAAGTCAAGTGGCTGGCCTCAAGAATCCACAGTATTTTTTAATTTAAAAAAAAAATTTAAAAAAAATAAAATGAAGGACAAAACAATTGCTTCCACCTCTTAACAGGATGAACTGCAAAGAAACTGTGGCTATATTTAAATTATAACTGTTTAGGGAATATCTTTTCACTGATTGTATAAATACTGCATTTGAATATTTTACAACCTTGGTTACATCAGTTTATGTTATCAATTTATAGAAGTAGTTTTTTATATTTTTTGGTACAGATACAACCAATGTCACTTTTGGTTATTTTTTATTTTTTATTTTTTTTAAAGAGAGAGTGAGAGAGAGAGGGGGAGAGAGAGAGAATTTTTAATATTTATTTTTTAGTTTTCGGCGGACACAACATCTTTGTTTGTATGTGGTGCTGAGGATCGAACCCGGGCCGCACACATGCCAGGCGAGCGTGCTACCACTTGAGCCACATCCCCAGCCCCACTTTTGGTTATTAAAACTCTGTGCGGGTGTGAAATCAGAACAAGCTTCCAAATCCTCCTGATTTTCTCTTCATTGTGAGGTTCCGCTAATCTGTGAGATTATATGAATTCCTAAAACATCAGATACCCATATTTATGCTTCAGAAGAAAAATTAGTCCCATGGCAAATCTCAAAATTTGGGGGAGAGGTGTTACTGCCATTTCCTAGTTGCTGTGTCTCAAATCTTATAGCCTAAAAAAAAAAAAATCAATTTTGACATCTCTATTTAGAAAAGAACTCACATAGAATAAAATAGGCATGGTTATGGAATTTTTGTGCTTTCCTTTTTTCCTTATTATTAAAGTACAATGAACTCACAAAAAATAAAAAAATAATAATTTTTCATAGGCATCTAAATTAACCTAGAAAGTGAACAGTAAAAGGGCTGGGGATATAGCTCAGTTGGTAGAGTGCTTGCCTCGCATGCACAAGGCCCTGAGTTCAATGCCCAGCACCACACACACAAACACACACACACACACACAAGTGAATAGTAAAAAGTTACTAGTAAATATAAATCTAAAATGTTTTACAGTTATCTAAAATATACAAAAGCTGTTATTAAAATAACATATATTAACTACAACTTCATAAGCTCAAATTGCTTCACCTCTATAGAGCTGAAGTGAATAAAACCACTTTCTTCCCAATTATGAAGCTTCCAACTTCAAGACCTTTTTACTTTCAGTAAATATCTTGATCTAATTTAGAAAGCAGATTATGGCCCTACCGAGACCTCTAAATCATCTTCCCCAATAACACTATTTAATGATGAATAAATCAAATTGAATAACATTATATATTTTCAGGGGGGGCTACCTTTATCTTTTAGGTTAGTGATAGAAGGGTTTCTATAATAATATTAATATCCCATAAAAGTATTTGTTATAGTAGTTCCCATTTCCAGTATATGACACTAATATATTTAAGTAGACATAAACTTCAATTCTAAAGCAATTTAAATACATCTGATATACAAAGTTGACTTTTAAAAAGTTTCAAATATTAAAATAGCACTTTAGACACAACAGACAAGGTATAAGACATACTGAAAAATCAGAATACCTCAAATAAAATGAAGAAATTTTGCTTGCATGGTAATTCTGTGAATTTAACATTGACAAGTTTTTAATTTCTTCTTTTAGATAATCTGATGTATTACAATTACTGACCACATTTTTTTCAAATTGGAAACTGCAGCCATTCCAGGGAGTCAAGATGCCCTAAATCTATTAATTATTACTAAACATCCTAAGTTATCCAACCAACACAAAAATTCTGAATCTGATAAATTTAACATGTATACATATTTTCAATCACCACCAAACGATGGCATACAACTTGACACTTCAATTTTTAGAGGAAGACAACTGTTTAACAAAAATGCTAAACAAACTTCTGTGGCATACATCATTACAATATTCCACACACCAGCACAAACTTCACATAAAAGTAATACTCTCAAGGCGTGTATATAGTTTTGGAGATAAGCATAAGCAGTTCAGATCCAAGTTCAAGCCTGGATTATTCTAAGTACTTCTATGTGATGCTAAATAAGATACTTAACTTATGCATTTGTACCCTCTGTAAGAAACAACATTAATATCTGACTTCCCTATTCAATATTACTGCTGCAATCCATAAACTATATAATGCTATAAAAAATAAGACACTACGCAGGATTTTAAAATACTTACACATTTACGGCTACATCCTACCAAGCAATGGGGCCAAATACACAATTGTATTAACTTTTTTTTTTAAATAAAGTAGATTTATGCTTCTAATGAAAACCATCGATAATAAACAAGGTTGAATTATGAAGTATAAACTATTACTCACTCGCCAACTGAGAGCAAGTTCTGTTTCTCATCCTTTTTTATTCGTGGGCGCCCTGGTTTCATCTTCAAAGGTGAGGTTGGAGTCTTCTGAGCAGCAGGCTGAATGAAATGTGCAAACAACTCGGTTTGCTTTAATAAATATTCAAATCTATTTGCACGATCAGTTTGCTGCAAAAAAGTTTAAGACACATTTCATCAAAACTTTGGAAATCAGTTTCAACAAGCCTCCATATTAAGAATTCAGGAATAAAAAGAACAAACTACTGACACATGCAACATGAGTCTTAAAATTTGCACTTTGTCAAGGGAAGACAAAACACAAGTCTACAGTATATGATTCCACTTACAGTGTATGAAATACTAACTACAGACACAAAGCAGATGAAAAGTGGCAAGAGGTTGGGGCAGGAACTGCCTACAGAGGGACAGAAGCTTTTAACAGGATGGAAACTATTCTACATCATGACTGTAGTGTTATTTATGTGACTGCATATACTTGCCAAAACTCAAAATCATTTTATGTAAGTCATACTTTAAAATAGTTGACTAAAAAATATATTTTTAAAGACGTTAAAAGGCATTGTGCATTACAAGTGAATTTATTCAAAAGTTGGAGAAAAGGCACTGGTCATTCATCAGTTAGGCTGGTGTCAAATTTTAAAAAGATATCAGGCTTAAAAACCATGAAATATTCATTAACTTAATGTAGTTCAACACTATTCCTGCCTTTCATTATCTGCTATCTGCTCCTTTGAATGTTTCCTATTACCACACCAAAAGAATGAAAATATGTATAAACCAAAAAAAGGGTAAGTAAGATCCTTGAGAAGTTTTCATTAAAAAAAAAAAATTATAAAATCTCAAGACGTTAGGCAACCAGACTTTAGACAGGATAGTTTGTTTAAACAAAGAGAAACTAGACAAGTTCAACAGATAAACCAGTTACCCAACAATGCTGCCATAAAAATGTTTAAAATGTCAGTTTTAGAGATTTACAAAAAGACCCACCAAAGCAAACACTGAAGGTATCCAAACACCATTTATGTTATAAAAACCACATGCTTTAAAAGGGAAAACGGTTATCTTAAAAATCACACTAGTGTAAAAACTGAAGCTAAATTTGCCATCAGGAAGTGGTAAAAGGGCTTCAGTGGGTCATAGTAACAGTCATAGAAGCAACCTGATATGCACAATTCGAACAGGCTGTCAACATGCTCCTCCCTGGCAACATCCTATAAATGATGTGCCTTAGTTTATGCTTTTCAAGATTACAAACCATTTCAAGTACAGAACTAAGATAAGTAGATATTTATTTTCAGGTTATATATATCAAAATATATAACCTCTGAAAATAAATCCACAGGTTAAATTCTAGACATGCAAGGTAAAAGCTATTGTATAGTATTCAAAATTTATCAAGTCACTATTATTGTTCCGATTATTAGGGGGAAAACTAGGCACCTTGCTGCTTAAGGGAATTAACAGGCTAAAATGAAAATAATTTTAAGATCCTAAAAGGTTAAAAGTGATAAAAAGGAAAAAAAAAAAAAAAAACCCAATTGATCCTAAAATGCAGCAACTATTAACACAGTAAAATTAGGGAATTGAATGAACTCAATGAAGATTATATTGAACAACCATGGACCAGCTTTTTTCTGAGACAGGAAAAAACAAGGCATCAGAGACTATATATATGTTTGAAAATACACAGTAAATAGGATAAGTGTGATTTTGTGTGTGTGTGTGTGTGTAGGAAGCCTGAAAATTAGGGTTAGCAGAAATAAAGTAGAAAGATACATCCAAAAACTTAGGGGGAAAGGAGGGTAGAGCCAAGTCAAGTTTTAGGTACTAAAAGCCCAAGAATAAAAACCATAAATCTGCAGGGCGTGGTGGCGCACACCTGTAATCCCAGTGGCTCAGGAGGCTGAGGCAGGAGGACTGAGTTCAAAGCCAGCCTCAGTAACTTAGTGAGGCCCTAAGCAACTCAGTGAGACCCTGTCTCTAAATAAAATATAAAAAAGGGCTAGGGATATGGCTCAGAGGTTAAGCACCTCTGGGTTCTACCCCCAGTACCTCCTCCGCAAAAACAAAAATAAATTTATTCTGTCTTTGGAAGTAGTGCTCAGAATCCCAGATTCAAGAATGAAGAGTAAATAATGGGGACTTACCCATGCTATGGTTAAGAACTAGCAGATGACATGGGAGTTTGTTTAGAAGAAAACTATTCAAAGGAAGATCATGTCACAAAATGAAATGAAGCTTGGAAACTGAAAAACTTAAGAGGCAAAAAAAAAAAAAAAAAGTGCATGCATGCAAAATAAAAGAATATTGAGCTAGGATGAGAGGGAAAAATAAAAAAGAAAGATTTATGACAGTAAACAAGTAAGAAAACAAAAAGTAGGAGGTATTGTCACAGGCATCTTGGATATATATTGAGAAACTTTCATTCACTGAAATAACATTAAATATGTGTGTAAAGTAAAGATTGTGAATTCAATTCTGCATATTCTCAAATTAGAGGTCCCAATGTGATTTAAAAGTAAATGCCCAACAAGCAATAAGAGGTATCTGGGCTCAAAATAAAAGATTTGAAAGTATTCCATTTAAAGACAGCAAGTGAAATCCAGTAGTAATAATCAATCTGTCCAGGAAGAAATGTTCAGAATGTAACAAAGGACAAAGGCACAATCAAATAGGGTATCAAGGGAGTAAAAGGTGTCTCAAGGTAAGTAAAGATTTTTTGGGGGGTGGTCAACAATGTCAAACATAAGCGAGATCAAGAACAATGAAACTAAAGCCAACAAACTTTAAATTAGATTCACTAATACAATGTTAGTGTCAGAATCTAAATTGTAAAGGGTAAAAGGGGTATTTACTTTAAAAGCACATTATTTGTTTTAAAGTGTACTTATTTTTAAAGGCAGGCTATATGTATATTTTTTCTTTAAGTTGGGCAGCAAAACAGTAGCTATTTGGATATACAAAATGTTATAGAAATCATATAAAATCATATGTAACGCTGCACATAAAAAGTTGTTTCCTAAAACATATGGGATGTGAACTTTGTCTTTAAAAAGTGTGTCATGTTTTCTTTTTGTAAAAATCCCAGCCATGGCCTAGGCAGGTAGTTCAGTGGTAGAGCACTGAGTATGTGCAAGGCTCTGGGTTCCACCTCCAATATAAAAATGGGGATGAATATACACAGAATAACTACTTCTCTGGTCTTCACCTCATTTCTTCTTCTTCTTTTTTTTAAGTTTAATCTTTATTTTATTTATTTGTTTTTATATGGTGCTAGGGATAGAACCCAGTGCCCCACACATACAAGGCAAACACTCTACCACTGAGCTACAATCCTGGCCCCTCACCTCACTTTTGATGCTGAAAATCTCAAGGTGTTAGCATAATTAGACAATTACATCATGTTCACTAATTCACAGAATATCAGATTTGGTTTATGTAGGCAAATAAAAATAGAAATTATAGTACTCCAGGTTACATACTTCATTGAAACATCTGTGCTCTAAATATAAAAGTTAAACATGGATATTTAGTATATTTAATCATCTAACAAAAAGTTTCTTTACATACTCTATACAAAGCCAGAACATACCATTTTTTCTTCATAGGTCGGATCTGGTTCTTGAATTTCTTTTTGCTTTCCAGGAGATGCATCATCGAATACTTCCTAACAGAAAGGAAAAATCATGGAATTGTTCTTCAGAATAGTCAATTCACCATTATACACTGATTTCAGCCCAAAGCACATTTCAAATAATATACTCCTTACCAAACTCCCTACACACTTAAATGGCTGTCATCTAAGCTGAAAGGAAACCTGATAAGGATAAAATAAAATACTATGGGGATAATAATCTGTTTAACCCAATTTTGTAAGCTGTCTGGCTGCTGCCAAGATTGAAACAAAATATTACCATCAACATCATCCTCAAATAAAATTACTTATCAATGCAAGTCATATGCGCAAATCTACACTCCTTTATATTTTAGTTGTAGATGAAAACAATACCTTTATTCATTCATTTTTATGTGATACCGGGGGTTGAACCTTGCTAAGCGCCTCACACATGCTAGGCATGCCCTCTACCACCGAGCCACAATCTCACCTCTTTTTTCTAATAAAACTATGAAACCAAATTAAAATAGTATAAAACATGAAAAGAGTTCCCCTTTTTATCATAAAATTGCATCTATCTAACTGTGCTTTTACACAAATGTACACATGGAAGGGAGCGTTAGTCACTCTAATTTCCATCATCTGGAATATTACAAAAAAGGTATCCTGAAGCCTAATTTGAATACTCTTTAACTACAGTGTGATTACTAACTTAGTATTAAATGTTATCCTTACAAATGATTATCCTAGCATTCAAATGCCACAAAAAAATTAGCACCAATTTTTACACTACAAAATTCCATGCAATTGAGCTGGGGTTGTGGCTCAGTGGTAGAGTGCTTTGCCTAGTGTGTGTGAGGCACTGGGTTGGATTCTCAGCACCATATATCAATAAATAAAATAAAGGTCCATTGACAACTAATATATATATAAACACAAACATATATATATATTTTTTTTTTTTCAAGTTCCACTCAACCATTTAAAAAAATTAGCAGCTGGTAAAAGCATACTTTTTATTAATAATGTCCAAATCTGTGCATGTCAATACATACTATTATAAAGCTATAAATGATCACAAAGTATAGGAGACAAGAGCTGTTGGAATTTAGAAGAGCCAAAATGACCTAAATTCAAGTCTAATTTCATTGCTAAGGCTTTTAAGCATCAGTGTGCCCTTATATCATCATAACTCTCTGGTCTTTGTAGATAAAAGTGACAAACTAACATCTACTTCAATTAACAAAATTCCTGCTAGAATACTACCAAAGGTATACCCAAAGAAAATCAAAGTGCTTTCCACAATTGTCATTCTTTGTTCTACAATAATTTTTAAAAAATTGAATTTCAGCCCTCTTAAGGGCACACAATTATTGGCACATAGCATGTCTATCTATGTCTGGTCAATGAGGTTGAATAAATAAGGTGAACACTATCAAAAACATAACAACTAAAAAAAATGGAACTGTTCCTTGACGTATTACTGGGAAAAAAGCAAGAAGAAAAATTAACTGAATACATGGGAAAGCCAACAATTGTTTTATGGGAAAAAGAGATTTGTCAGAAAAAAAATCACCTTAAATTCTACTTTCAAACAAGAAAAAGGCATTTAGAATATCTTTTTTCCAAATGCATAACTAGACTAAGGTCCTTCAGTCATGAAAAACATTCTGAATCTCAAACGATTCTGAATTTAGCTAAAGCAGCAGCAAAAACTGACTGGTACGTTTATTTTAAAAGACAAAAAAAATCACTATGAAACGTAGAGAGAAAAAAATAAAAAAGATAAAAATTAAAGTTACTGATATTCCTAACATAATGGTAAAAGTAACTAAGTCATTCTTCCATAACTGAAACTGCCAAGCATCTTAAGTACATGACAAAGCAACATGTGTGGGAAAAGACTCACTTTTGGAATCAGACCTGAGTTCTAGCAAAGGTTCTACTGATCAGCAGATTGGATTTCCTCACCTGGCCAATGAAAATACTACTGATTTCAGGCGTTATCACTCAAATTTAAACTTCAATTCAATTTTAACTTTAAAATGTGAACTCAAAAAGTCAAAATATTTATTTAAATTGCTCTCCTTTTTGATATTTAAATAAGGCCTCTGGTAAGACATTTGTTATCCCAAATTTGAACAGAAGTCCCTTTGGAAACCTGAGGATAACTAAGTACATCTCTTTGTAGGGGAACTACATATTTAATCACCCAATTGCTTTCAGTGTCAAAGGTTTCCAAACCCCTTACGCCTTGGGGCTGAAATTCAAGTTAAGCCATCCGATGATAATACAAGAGAACCATTTAAAACTTTAAAGGGAAAATAAAAGAACACTGAACACATTTTACTGTGAAACAAATCTTAATCACTGAAAACTGCAGAGTATTAGCATGTATTCCACTGAAACCTACCCTCATCACTTAAAGTTCTTTCTGTTTCTTTACCCCACCCTAGCTGTCCCCCCCTCAAAAAAAAAAAAAAACTATCACTTCAATGGTAAACTCCATTATCATTTCTTTATTGTGTTAATTTTGACTTAAGGCTCATTTTAAAAGCAGTATTACTTTAATTCTGCCTTAGTATGGAAAACCCCAGAAATCTTTGGGCTGGAGCTACAAAATATCTCCAAATAGGTCCAAGGCCAAGAATAAATATTGGAAACAATCACTTTGTTCCCAGACATCCCAAAGCCTAGAGGCATACCCATGAGACCCGCCTGGCAGGTCCCCCATCTTTCCACATTCGCACACACTCAAAACCATGGTACTGTCACCACCCCCTAGCCAACCCAGGCCCCAAAAGGCTCAACAGCGATTGCTTAAGTTTTTTTCTTAAAGAGGCCAAAACCCCAAAAGCGGAAATGCCCGGTACAGAAAGCCAACCATCTGCCCTGATTCTGTAATACATTCATCCACCCATCCAGACCCCCAAATTAGATGGGGACTCAAGACGGCTGCTGCTGCTGCAGCCAGGCTCGCTTCCCTCCCGGTGCAACAGTGCCTGGGAGGGGCCTCCGCTCCCTTCACAGAAGCAGCTGCGCCCCGCTTATCCCCACTGCGCATTTGGCCATCTAGCTCTCGCCATTGTTTCTGCCCAGAACAGACAGATACCGCCTCCGCAAGGACCGGAACGAAGAAAGGAGGCCCAAGTCCTCGGATGAGCCGCTTTTAGTTGCCGCCCCAACCCACCCGCCTGCGTATCCCACTCCTAAAGGGCATCTCCCCCGCCCTCCCCCGAAGTTTGGTAGAAACTAAAACCTAGATTCGAGGAGAGAGGGAATTATGGAGGTGGAAGGAATAGGTTTCCCCCAGACACAGTAATCAAGAACATCTGCTTAATAAGAGCGTTCGAAGATTTGGCAAGATTCGCAAAAGAAACACAATTTAAACGTAAAGCACCATTTACTCATTTGGATCGGCTGCACTGGGTTAACGCAAGGGCGCAGGAGTCGGAACCCCACTCCGGATCACACGGTGCCCAAAGACTCGCCACGACTCTGCGCGCGATCCCCGGCACCACGGCGAGGGAACCAGCTCTCCTCCCCTCTGCGCCCTCTCCCGCGCCACGAGCCGCCCTCACCTCCATCTCGGCGTCCGCGGGGCCGGCGCCGGCCGCAGAGGGAGCCGCCTGGGCCGCGCCGCCCTCGGGGCCGCCTTTGTTGCTGCTGCTGCTGCTCCCGCTGCTGGCGGCAGAGGTTGCGGACTTGGAAGGCGCGCTCTCGGGAGGCGGGGGTGGCGGAGGCTCGGCCGCGGACGACATGATGTTCTGTCTGCGTCACCCGCTGCTGCCAGAGGCCTGGCCGGCAGGGATGGAGGAGGCGGCCTAGGCGCGGGTGGCTACGTCGCAACGGACTGATGGAGCAGCAAGAGGCCCACCCGGAACCTCGCCCGCGCCGCGACTCCGCGACGGGCCTGAGCCGGGCCCAGCAGCTTCCCTTTCCTAGGCGACCTCTTCCGCGGGGCTCTGGGTTCGACCGGCGCTTACCTCACGGCGGGAATCACGTCGACGAGGGTGGGCGGGGCCAACCAGGTCACTGAGGTCAGAGAGGGCGGGCTGACTTAGAGGAAGGCGGAGGGCTCGGGGAGAGGGAAAGGAAAGCGAAAGAGAGACTGAGGCTGGGAACTCGCTTCACCTCCTCCTCTTCTTCCTCTGATAGATATCATCTACCTCGCTAGCATCCCAGACAACTACCTACGCCACCGACTTTCAACCCTCGCGAGATTGCTAGTTAGCTCATTGGCTGATCCCAAGCGCGCATGCGCATTCTCTTCATATTTGGCCACGCCCCCTTCGGCCCTCTAGCGGGCTCTAGAGCGAAGGGTAGGAGGGGCCTCGAGGGAGCGCTCAGAGACGTAGGTTGTGCGTCGGAACCTTGGCGTGACGCGAGCGTCGTAGTAGGCGCTTTCTTAACGGTTTGCTGTCTGCCGGGGCGGCGTCTTAGGGGCTAGTCTGGGGTACTCGGAACTAGTTGACACCTTTACTAAGTTCTGCCCTTCCTAAATTTAGAGGCTTCTGTTGGCCTTCCCACTTCCGCCGCCTTCACCATAAGGCGTGACGTTTTGGTTATCCCAAGTGACGTCTCGCTTTTTTTGTTGTGTAAGAAAAAAAAAATCCGTTTAAAGAGAGAACGCGTGTGTCTGTTTGTTTTAAGTCTGTGCATGTAAATCTACGGCAAATCATTTCTAAATACCTTCTGCCCCTTAGGTACAAAGTAATATGATGTTTCCAATGAATTTATCTGCTGGAAGTTGAGCAGATAAGCTAATGTGCACACTACCCAGTAAGGGAGAAACATGCATATCAACAGATGAGAAAGACAGGTGATAGGATGTATCTTTTTTTTTCAAGTATCAAACATAAAAGTGCACATTCTTCTCCAGAAAATGTTAGCAATTCAGGTGTAGTGGAACATGCATGTAGTCCCAAGGAATGAAAGGCCAAGGCAGGAGGATGGGAAATGCCAGGCCAGCCTCAGCAATTTAGCCTGTCTCAAAAAGGTCTGGGGATGTAGCTCAATGGTGAAGCTGTCCGTGGGTTCAAGCCCCAGCCACACACACACCACATATTGTGTTGTGTTTGATAACAAATCTGCGTATTACAGTAGACAGTCCGCACACCCTTCTCTACTCATCAGGTCTTTTTGTCTTATCCTCTCCATGTCCAGTATTATATCAATATTTATTGAATAAAAAAGACATTTTCAAAAGTTGAGGGTTGAGCCAACTTAGTTATGTTAAATTTCAAACAGAAGAAATTTCCTTTGAATATATAGACTGCAAAATTTTTAAGTAATTGAATTCTTTGATCAGACTTGAGATTTGGAAGCTGGTGTGGTGACCCTGTTGTCCCAGCTACTGGGAAGGCTGAGGCAGGAACATCACAAATTGAAAGCCAGTCCCAGCAATTTAGCAAGGAACTCCTTCCCAAAGTAAAAAAAAATAAAAAGGACCACAGTTGGAGCTCAGTGGCAGAGTGCCCCTAGGTTAAATCCCTAGTATCACAAGGAAGAAAAGTATGAATAATGAAGATAAGGAGAAATGCACCCCCCACCCCGTTAGAAATGCTGTTTCTGAGATTGTTTACAAATGCCTATGTATAACATATAGAAATAAATAAGTTTATAAATATCTTCATATAATAAATAAATAACCATCTTCATATGTACTTGCAAAAACCTGACAAAAATGCTTGAGATTCCAACATATAATCCTAAAACTATTGCCCAACCATAAAATCAACTATTAACCTCTAACAACCATTAATACAGAAAAAAGTTTATTATGAAGTGTTACCTGAAAAAGAATTTTAGCAATTCGAAAATGTGTAAAAGTTTCCAATTATATTTATATAAAAGTATTGAAAATGAATGTTGTTGGTATGTATATCCTACTTTTGGTCTCCATTTCTTTTTCTGAAATAAATTTTCATATTGTATTGGGAAAACTTTTGAAAATTTTTCCAGCTTTATTGAGATATAATTGACAAAAAATATATAGACTTCAGGGTATAACTCAATGGCAGAGCACTCTTGCCTCACATACAAGAGACCATGAGTAAAATCCCCAGCACTGCAAAAGATAAAATTATATATATTTAAGGTGCATAATATGATGTTTTGATACACGGATATACTGTGAAATGATTACCTCCACCAAGCTAATTAATGTCCCTCACCTCTCATCGGTACCTTTCATGGGGTGGAAGGATGAATATTTAAGATCTACTCCTAGCAAATTTCAAATACACAGTATTTATTATTAACTACACTAACAATACTGTAAGGTACTTGCTTAGCATCTGGACGGCCAACTTAAGTGACCACCTCTATTTTAAGAAAAAGTTTCGCTTACCCGCCCAAGGGCATTTCTGAGAAAGGCTCACCATTCCCTCCTACCAACACAACCTTTCACCACCTGCGTTAGGACCCACCAGGCTCAAGTCCCTGAGCCTGCCCCTCAAAAGTCTAGGAACCCGAGGCTGTATTGCCTTTATGATGGCCTTTATTTGTCAGCTCTGACAAATAAACTCTTGTGCATATCTCTGCCTGGTCTCCATCTTTCATTTCTTGCTCACCTGTCTCCCCAGTTCCTCACTTTCCTTTCAAATACTGTACATAAGATTCTCAGAATTTATTTCATCCTGAATAATTAAAACTTGGTAGCCTTTAAACATCTTCTTGTTTTAAGAAAATTTGTCTTTTATTTAAAAAAAAAAGCTTAACAAAAAAAAAAGTGTGGAAGAGTAAAAGGGTAGTGTCTAGGGTGTCACCTGACATATACACACTCATAAATAACTATTTAAAAAATATTAAATATTTACATTGTTAAGTAGAATATAACATTTAGTATTCAGCGTATTTCCTTACTCTTTACAGTTTTAGAAGAAGTCTTGGACTGATTTGTAAACCCTAAAATTATACATAAGTACATAAATGAAAGGACTTGACTGTGATAACTATTTAAGGAAAGAAATAAATAGCAAGAAAAACAGTGCAAATAAATAAATACTGCCCGCCAAATTGCAGTTACCTTTTAAACATGTTTGTCTGTATGTATTTCTCATATGAAAGGTGTATAAGGAGAATTATTGAGGAAAGAATCATAGAAGCTAAAAGGGTAAAACAATGTTCACATTTTAGCCTAACATAAGGGACAGAAAAAAAGATTTGGAGAAGGGTCTAGAATGAGAGAGGGGTAAGGGGAGCTGCAGAAAAACAAATAAAAACCAGGATGACTTCAAACTGAGTTCTTAGGGACATTAGCTGTGTTAATGAGGTAGATGGCAGTACTTACCTGGTGGAAAAATCAAAAAGGCCTGTTTTGCTTCAAAAGCTAAAAAGCTAAAACTATTTAGCTTTTCTCAAATTGATAGCAGAATGTAAAATTAGTGTAGTTCATAAGCAAATAGACTGGGAATTTAGGCAAGCCTAGATTCATGCAGGCACTAGAAATTAGTTGTGTAAATATGGGTAAGTTTCAATGTCTTTGAAATTGGTTTCATATCTTTTTATTATCACACTGAAATAATATTCTTATAATTAACATTCTTATAGTTATGTAAATATTTTTATTATATAATTATACTGAGATTAATACTTATAATGATGTCATACGAATTAAATGAGATAATAGTGCATGTCAGTTGCTTAATATAATGTTCAATGGGGAGCTCTGGGTTCAAGTGTTACCTATTTTTAATTGAAGAATCACAAGGCTAAGAGTCAGAGTCTAGTTGGAAGAAGGGTCTGGTTTTTTAAGAAGGCAGAAGGTAAGATGAATTGTGACAAGAAAACACCAGAGGGATTAGTGCTTTAACCATGATCCTAGCGACAGAATGCTGCATTTTAAAATCATGTTAGTGTTCTATCTCAAATCCATAGATACACATTGTTAACATCTGAAGTTCCTCTCTAGACTTAGTGTGCAAGAACTGTACCAAAACAGTGGACCGAAGAAACAATGCCAGAGGACAAAAGATGTCAAAGAACCAGGGCTCTCTTATGACACTGAATGGTAACAGATAGGAATTAAGATTTGACAAAGGACAAAAGTAGGAATGCTGCACCTTTCTTCATTGCAAACTCGTTTTATTTTATGAAAACCTAAGAAAATAAGTTAGAGAAACATTAACCACACTCTTAATAAATAAGTAAGATTTAAATACAGTCCCTTCATATTTGGCCATTAATCCACAGCAGTGGGTGACTATATCTGTTAGATGCACGTAACACTGCTTTAAAGTTGTTTTAGTTCTTCTCAAAGTTGTTTTAGTTCTCTCTGCATTTTCTTCTTCTTAATTAGATTAAATATAGGTAAAATACTCCTAAGAACCCAAATATTATGGCCTTAATTTTTTTTTAATTAGTTGCTAATGGATCTTTACTTTATTTGTTTACATGTGGGGCTGAGAATCCAATGCAACATACTAGGCAAATGCTCTACCACTCAGCTACAGCCCCAGCCCATGGCCTTAAATTTTAACTACTATTCTTGAAGCATTTTTTGGAAGAATTAACTATAGTTAAAGCTATAGTAAAGAAATTTGGGTTTCATTTCCTCAAAAGGTTGGAAGTAAAAAAATGTAGAAAGATATACCACAAAAACAATTAAAATAGCACAGGTATGGCTATATCATTATCAGGTAAAATAGACTTTAGAGTGAAGAAAATGGCCAAAGAAGAAAATCGTGTAATGAGAAAATCATCAGTCCGCCAGGAAGATATAGCAATTCTAAATGCATAAACATGATGCAATCAAACTTAAAATCAATATTCAAAAGTTAGAAGGAATATGTCCAGATGAAATGGCATGCTTCTAAATAGTCCACAGGTCAAAGAAGAAGTCTCAAGAGAATTCAGACTAACACATTGAATGGAATGAAAATACAATACATCAAAATTTGTGGAACACAGTTAATATGCTGCTTAAACAGGAAATAGCACCAAATCTTACATTTTAAAAAAGCCTTAAATCTAAGCTTCCACCTCAAAAACCTAGGGGAAAAAAAGAGCAAAAATAAACACAAAGTAAGTAGAAGGAAGGAAAGAATAAATGCAAGAGTAGAAATCAATGAAATTAAAAATAGAGAAAATAAAATGTAACAAAGAACTAGCTATTCGAAATAAAATAAATTGACAAACCTCTAAAAAGACAGAAAAGAAGACATAAATCACCATTATCAGTAATGAAATAGGACCCATCACTATAGATCCTGAGAACATCAAAAGAATAATAAAGGAATGTTGCAAACATAAATTTAGCAACTTAATATACTACTTCCTTGAAAAATACAAGCTACTATAACTCAGACAATATTAGATTATGTGATTAGCATTATAATTACATAATGTAACTTTAAAAACTCCCCAACAGAAATATCCAAGCATAGATAACTCAATGGAGAATTCCAACAAATATTTAAAGAAACATTAATGTCAATTCTACACAATCTCCTACAATATATAGAACAGAAAAGTATATTTCCCAGTTCATTTTATGAAGTTAACATAATTCTGATACCAAATGAAAGACAATACAAAAAAAAAAAGAATGAAATAAAATGGCAGACCAATATCACCAATGATTATAGGTGTAGAAATCCTTAATAAAATATTAGCAGATGAGCAACCTGCTGAATGAAATAATTATAGAAAACCTTCCAGAAATAAAAAAGGAAACGGATATACAAATTGTAGATGCATACAGGACACCGAGCATACAAAATCACAGTAGACCAACGCCAAGACACATTGTTATGAAGATATCCAATATACAGAACAAAGAGAAAATATTAAAAGCTACAAGAGAAAGGAGGCAGATTACATTCAGGGGTAAACCAATAAGGTTAACAACGGATTTTTCATCACAGACGCTGAAAGCGAGAAGATCCTGGAACAACGTATTTCAAACACTGAAAGACCATGAATGCCAACCAAGAATTTTGTATCCAGCAAAATTAAGCTTCAGGTACGACAATGAAATAAAAATCTTTCATGATAAACAAAAGTTAAAAGAATTTGCAGCCAGAAAACCAGCATTGCAAAGCATCTTGAGCAAAACACTACACGAGGAAGAAATGAAAAACAATAACCAAAACCAACAGTAGGAAGTGCCTAAGTAAAGACAGAGGGTGGGGGGAAAGCTAATCATGGAGAAACAAATTAAATTTTAAAAAAAGATAAATAATCAAACATGGCTGGAAGCACAAACCATATATCAATAGTAACTCTAAACGTTAATGGCTTAAAACTCTCCAATAAAGCTACATAGGCTGGTAACATGGATTTAAAAAACAAATCCAACAATATGCTGCCTCCAGGAGACACATCTGATTGGAAAAGACATACACAGGCTGAATGTGAAAGGTTGGGAAAAAATATACCACGCACATGGTCCTCGTAAGCAAACAGGGGTGGCCATCCTCATATCGAATAAAATCGACTTCAAGACTAAGTTAATCAAAAGGGATAAGGAAGGACATTATATACTGTTACAAGGAACCATTCACCAACAAGACATAACAATTATCAATATTTATGCACCAAATAATGGTGCTGCGACGTTCATAAAACAAACTCTCCTCAAGTTCAAAAATCAAATAGACCACAACACAATAATTATGGGTGACTTCAACACACCTCTCTCACCATTGGACAGATCCTCCAAACAAAAGTTGAATAAAGAAACTATAGAACTCAATATCACAATCAATAACCTAGACTTAACTGACATATATAGAATATATCAACCATCATCAAGTGGATATAGCTTTTTCTCAGCAGCACATGGATCCTTCTTAAAAATAGACCATATATTATGCCATAGGGCAACCCTCAGTAAATATACAGGGGTGGAGATAATACCATGCATTTTATCTGATCGTAATGGAATGAAACTGGAAATCAATGATAAAAGAAGGAAGGAAAAATCGTACATCACATGGAAAATGAACAATATGTTACTGAATGATCAATGGGTTACAGAAGACATAAAGGAGGAAATCAAAAAAATCTTAGAGATAAATGAAAATACAGACACAACATATCGGAATCTAGGGGACACAATGAAAGCAGTTTTAAGAGGGAAATTCATCGCCTGGAGGTCATTCCTCAAAAAAAGAAAAAACCAACAAATAAATGAGCTCACACTTCATCTCAAAGCCCTAGAAAAGGAAGAGCAAAACAACAGCAAATGTAGCAGAAGGCAAGAAATAATTAAAATCAGAGCGGAAATCAACGAAATGGAAACAAAAGGAACTATTGAAAAAATTGACAAAACTAAAAGTTGGTTCTTTGAAAAAATAAATAAGATCAACAGACCCTTAGCCATGCTAACGAAGAGAAGAAGAGAGAGAACTCAAATTACAAACATGTGGGATGAAAAAGGCAACATCACAACAGATACTACAGAAATACAGAAGATAATTAGGAATTATTTTGAAAACCTATATTCCAATAAAATAGAAGATAGTGAAGATATCAATAAATTTCTTAAGTCATATGATTTGCCCAGACTGAGTCAGGAGGATACACACAATTTGAACAGACCAATATCAATGGATGAAACAGAAGAAGCAATCAAAAGACTACCAACCAAGAAAAGCCCAGGACCGGATAGGTATACAGCGGAGTTTTACAAAACCTTTAAAGAAGAATTAATACCAATACTTTTCAAGTTATTTCAGGAAATAGAAAAAGAGGGAGCTCTTCCAAATTCATTCTATGAGGCCAACATCACCCTGATTCTGAAACCAGACAAAGACACCTCAAAGAAAGAAAACAACAGACCAATATCTCTAATGAACCTAGATGCAAAAATCCTCAATAAAATTCTAGCGAATCGAATACAAAAACACATCAAAAAAATTGTACACCATGATCAAGTAGGATTCATCCCTGGGATGCAAGGATGGTTCAATATACGGAAATCAATAAATGTTATTCACCACATCAATAGACTTAAAGATAAGAACCATATGATCATCTCGATAGACGCAGAAAAAGCATTCGACAAAGTACAGCATCCCTTTATGTTCAAAACATTAGAAAAACTAGGGATAACAGGAACTTACCTCAACATTGTAAAAGCTATCTATGCTAAGCCTCAGGCTAGCATCATTCTGAATGGAGAAAAACTGAAGGCATTCCCTCTAAAATCTGGAACAAGACAGAGATGCCCTCTATCACCACTTCTATTCAATATAGTTCTCAAAACACTGGCCAGAGCAATTAGACAGACGAAAGAAATTAAAGGCATAAAAATAGGAAAAGAAGAACTTAAATTATCACTATTTTCAGATGACATGATTCTAAACCTAGAAGACCCAAAAGGGTCTACAAAAAAACTACTAGAACTAATAAATGAATTCAGCAAAGTGGCAGGATATAAAATCAACATGCATAAATCAAAGGCGTTTCTGTATATCAGCGACAAAACTTTTGAAATGGAAATGAGGAAAAACACCCCATTCACAATATCCTCAAAAAAAAATAAAATACTTGGGAATCAACCTAACAAAAGAGGTGAAAGATTTATACAATGAAAACTACAGAACCCTAAAGAGAGAAATAGAAGAAGATCTTAGAAGATGGAAAAATATACCCTGTTCATGGATAGGCAGAACTAACATCATCAAAATGGCGATATTACCAAAAGTTCTCTATAGGTTTAATGCAATGCCAATCAAAATCCCAACGGCATTTCTTGTAGAAATAGATAAAGCAAGCATGAAATTCATATGGAAAAATAAAAGACCCAGAATAGCAAAAGCAACTCTAAGTAGGAAGTGTGAATCAGGCGGCATAGCGATACAAGATTTCAAACTATACTACAGAGCAATAGTAACAAAAACAGCATGGTACTGGTACCAAAACAGGTGGGTGGACCAATGGTACAGAATAGAGGACATTTATACATGTGGCATGTGGCATTTATACACAATGGAATACTACGCAGCACTAAAAAATGACAAAATCATGGAATTTGCAGGGAAATGGATAGCATTAGAGCAGATTATGCTAAGTGAAGCTAGCCAATCCCTAAAAAACAAATGCCAAATGTCTTCTTTGATATAATGAGAGCAACTAAGAACAGAGCAGGGAGGAAGAGCAGGAGGAAAAGATTAACATTAAACAGAGACATGAGGTGGGAGGGAAAGGGAGAGAGAAGGGAAATTGCATGGAAATGGAAGGAGACCCTCATTGTTATACAAAATTACATATAAGAGGTTGTGAGGGGAATGGGAAAAAACAAGGAGAGAAATGAATTACAGTAGATGGGGTAGAGAGAGAAGATGGGAGGGGGGATAGTAGAGGATAGGAAAGGTAGCAGAATACAACAGTTACTAATATGGCATTATGTAAAAATGTGGATGTGTAACTGATGTGATTCTGCAATCTGTATTTGGGGTAAAAATGGGAGTTCATAACCCACTTGAATCTAATGTATGAAATATGATATGTCAAGAGCTCTGTAATGTTTTGAACAAGCAGTAAAAAAAAAAAACAAGGAGTATTGTGACAAATTAACAAGGATAAAAAAAATATTAGCAGATACAATTAAGCAATATAAAAATAAACTTAAGCACCCTGGCCAGATAATATTTAATCCATAAATATAAGGCTGGTTTAGTATCTGATAATTGGTCAATATTATTGACCATATTAACAAGTTAGAGAAAAAAGTCATATGATTATATCAATTGATGTATCAAAAAAAAAAGTATTTGACAAAAGCTCTATAACTATTCCTGATAAATATTCTTGGACAAAAAAAAAAAAAAAAACAGAATAGGAACTTACTCTACTTAAAGATCATCTACAAAATACCTACAGCTAGCCAGTCATGATGGTTCATGCCTATAATCCCAGTTACTCAGGAGGCTGAGACAGGTGGATCACAAATTCAAGGCTAGCCTAGATAACTTGATGAGACCCTTTCTCAAAATGAAAAGTCTTGGCATTTAGCTTAGAGGTAGGGTATTTGTCTACATGTGTGAGTCCTTAGGTTCGAACCTCAGTACCACCAAAAAAAAAAAAAAAAAAAGATAAAACTTACATCTAACATGATGTTTAATGAGGTAATATTTTCCCTTTAATAACACAAATTGGTGAGGCTATCTGCTCACATCATACATATTCAGCACAGTCCCTGAAAGAAATAGCAAAACTATCCTTATTTGCATATGATGTAATCATCTCCATAGGAAAATCTCAGTAAATCTACAAAAATTCCCATACCTACAAATAAGATCTGCAAAGTTTTATTATATAAGAAAAATGAACAAAAATCAATTGTATGGACTGTAGATGTAGCTCAGTGGTAAAGCACTGGCCTAGCATGTGTGAGGCCCTAGGTTCAAGGCTCAGTGCGCACGCGCACGCACACACACACACACACACACACTCAATTGTATTTCCATATACTACCAATGAATACATGACCTCAGAAATTAAATTATCATATCAGTCAGAATTGTTTTACAAAATTAAATACTGCTTGGTAAGATGGCACATGCTTAAACTCAGAAGGCTGCATCAGGAAGATCACTTGAGCCCAGAAGTTTGGGGCCAACCTGAACTACATAGTCAGTCTCCAAAAAAAAAAAAAAAAAAAAAATATATATATATATATATATATATATATATATATATATATAACTTGAATGCTGAAAACTACACAATACTAGTGAAAGAAATCAAAGACAATCTAAATAAAAGGAGAGACATACCATGTTCATAGATTGGAAGGTCCAACATAGTAAACAAGTAAATTCTTCCCCAAATTGATATGCAGGTTTAATTCAATTCCAGCAAGATTTCTTAGTTATAGACAAGATTGTTGTAACCTGAAAAGTCAAAGGAACTACAATAGCTTTTAAAATAGGGCAAAATAATAATAATAGAGTAGGAGGAGCTTACCCAATTTCAACACTCATTATATAGCTACAGTAATTAAGAGAGTTCAATATTGGTGAAGTAATACATAGATCACAGATATCCAATGGAACATAATAAAAAAAAACCCAGGTAGACTCATGCAAATATATTCCTTTGATTTTTGACAAATGTGCAAAAGTAATTCAACAGAGAAAGAACCATTTTCAACAAATTGTTAAGGAGAAATGGCATGTCCACAGTCAGGAAAAAGATGAAAATAAAGACAAAGAAGAAGCTTGCTATAAGTCTCAAACCTAGTATAAAAGTAACTCAAAATTAATAATAATCTGGGCATGGTGACACACATCTACTATCCAAGCAACTCGGGATGTTTAGTCAGACAGATTGCAAATTTGAGACCCTGTCTTAAAATAAGAAAACAAAAAGACTGGAAAGTATCTCAGTGGTAGAGAACTCCCTGAGTTTAATCTCCTGTACCATCAAAAAAATTTTAATAATAGACTTCATTAATAAATAGACTTCAGTAAAACTGATAATGGTAAAACTTTTACAAAAAAATAACATGGAAGAAAATTCTCAGGACATAACACTAGACAAAAGGTTCTTTTTTATTTTAACCACCTTACTGAAATGTAACAAATAAAGTTGCATATCTTTCAGCTACCCAATATGATCTTTTGATGTACATATAAATTGTGAAATGATTACCAAAATCAAGCTTGGTAACACATCCATTACCTCACATACTCACCTTTGTGTGTGTATGGTTTGTTTTGGTTTTGGTTTTTTGTTTGTTTGTTTGTTTTTGAGAATATTTAAGATCTACTGTCCTAGCAAATTTCATGTATACAATACTGTATTATCAACTGCAGTAACCATGCTATAGTTTAGATCTCCAGAAATTGATCAATTTGAATAATACAAACTTTCTACCATTTTTCTTTATTTTTTATTTTTAAAAAATTTTTATTTATATATGACAGTCGAATGAATTACAATTCTTATTACACATATACAGCACAATTTTTCATATCTCTGGTTGTATACAAAGTATATTCTCACCAATTCGTGTCTTTATACATGTACTTTGGATAATAATGATCACTTTCTACCTTTTAAACATCTCATTTCTCTCACTCCACAACCTCTGAAACCACAATTCTACACTCAACTTCTATAAATTTGACTTTTTAGGTGTCCATATGTAAGTGGGGTCATAATGTATTGGTCTCTCTGTACTTGGCTCTTTCATTTAGATAATGTCCTCCAGGTTCATCCATTGATGTTGCGAATAATCAATTCTCAACCTTGTGTTTGTGTGAGTATGAGCATGGGCATGAGTACATGTCTGTGTGCATTTATGAGATTTTCTATATCCATTCATCCATTGATGGACACTTAGATTGAGTCTATGTTTTATCTATGAATAATGCTATAATCAACAAGGAAATATAGATCACTCTCCTAGGCCCTGATTTCATTTCTTTTGAATATCAACCCAGAAGTGGAATTTGGGGATCATATGGTAATTTCTAATTTTAATTTAATTTTTTTGAGGAACATCCATACTGTTTCCCATGATTTCTGGTATGGATTGGGTAAGTATCCACCAAAGGCTCATGGGTTAAAGTCTATGCCAGCTTATGGCACCACTGGGAGGTGGTGGAACCTTTTAAGAGATGGGATCTCATGGGAGGACATTATTAGGTCACTGGGGGTTCCCTTTAAGGTTGGAATAATAGTTCTTTCCTCTCCTTTTTTTCACCAGCTGCTGTAAGATAAGCAGTTTCCTCTGCCACATGCTCCCACCATGATGTACTGTCTTGCAGCAGGCAATGGGCCAACTGAACATGAGCTGAAATGTTCAAAAATGTTAGCCAAAATAACCTTTCCTCTTTTAAGTTGATTTATCTTAGACACTTGTTAAAGCAACAGAAACCTAACACAATTGCTGTAGTAATTTACATTCCCCATCAACATTTTACGAGGATTCCCTTAATTGCCTGTTCTTGCCAAAACTTACCTTTTGTCTTTTTGGTAATGGCCTTTCAAATAGGTATAAGATGATATCTCATTGCTATTCTGACTTGCGTTTCTTTAATGACTATTTATGTTGAGTATGTGTTTATATGCCTGATGATACCTGATGATAATTTGTGTGCCTTCTTTGAGAAATGTTTTTTCAAGGTCTTTGCTTATTGCTTTGGATTATTAGTTTTCTTGCTATTCAATTGTTTGAATTCCTTACATATTTTGAATAGTGTGTGTGTGTGTGTGTGTGTGTACTAGTAGTAGTAGTAGTAGTAGTAGTAGTAGTAGTAGTAATAGTAATAGAAACCAAACCCAGGGCCTCACACTCACTTGTCAAGTGCTATACCACTGAGCTATGTACCCAGATCTGAGCTTGTTACATATTTAGGACATCAATCCCTAATCAGATATACAGTTGACAAATATTTTTCTCGTTTCATAGGCTGTCTCATTACTCTGTTAATTGTTTCCTTTGCTGGACAAAACTTTTTAGTCTGATGCGATACTATTTACCTATTGTTTTCTGTGCTTTTCGGACGGGGGGTCTTATAAAATAAAACCATTGTCCAGATAATGTGAGAAGCTTTTCCTCTGTTTTTTTCCTGGTACTTTCATGTTTCAGATTTTTCATTTAGTATTAGTCCACTTTGAGTTGATATTTGTCTGTGGTGTGAGATAAAGTTCTAATTTCATTCTTATGCATGTGAATATCTTATTTTCCCAACATCATTTATTAAAGATCCTCTCCTTTTCTCATCATGAGTTCTTGGTATTTGATTAAAGATCAGTTGACTGGGCATGTGTGGATTCATTTCTGGGTTCTGTATTGTGTTATATTATCTGATATGTCTGTCTTTATACCAGTACCATACTGTATTGATAACGATAGTTTGGAGCATATTTTGAAATCAGGTAATGTGTGAGTCAGCTTTTTGTTGCTATAACAAAGATATCTAATAAGAACAGCTTAGAGAAGGAAAAGTTTATTGTGGTCCACAGTTTCAGCCATCTTAATATGTGCTCATCTGATTCCATTGCCTTGGGCTCTAAATGAGACAGAACATCATGGTGTGGCAAAGGAAAGCTGCTCAGCACATGGCATATGGCCAGGAAGTGTGTATATATATACACACACACATCTATATATATGTACACATATAAACATATATAGAAAGAGCTGGGGTCCAAGCCTTCAACACATAAGGCTTCGGGGGACATTCCAGATCCAGTAACAAACACCTCCTTTGTCCGTGGTTTTGCTTGAGAGAGAGAGAGAGAGGAGAAAAGATAGTTCAAGGGTATGCCCTGAGTGACCTACTTTCTCAAGAAAGAACCCTACCTACAGTTACCACACATTAGTCCATTCCAATTAATCCATCAAGTGGATTAACCCACCAATGATGTCATAGCTCTAATCCTTGCTTAAAAACCCTACCTCTGAAACTTTCTGCTTTGAAAACATGAGGTTTTCAGGGGATATTTCTAGATCCTAATCATAAAAGGTAGTATAACATCTAACTCTTTTCTTCTTGCTTCTTGTTTTGGTTATTTGGTGGGAGGGTATTTGTGTGTGTGTGTGGCTCCACATATATTTTAGGATTTTTTTTCTATTTGTATGAATAATTCCATTGGAATTGTGGCAGAGATTAAACTGAATCTGTATATTGCTTTGGGTTGTGTGGACATTTTTAGCAGTAGCAAGTCTTCTAATCCATGCATGTGAACTATCTTTCTGTTTATTGGTATCTTATTTAATTCTTTCATCAGTGTTTTATAGTTTCCAGTGTACAGATCTTTCATCTCTTTGGTAAAATCCCTCTTTCATTTATACATAAAGCTTTGCCCAGTGTAGTACTCTTGGCTGTCAGCTTTGCTCTTTTAGAGTTTTGAATGTCTTACTCCACTCTCTTTTTCCTTCATGGTCTCTGCTGAGAAGTTATGGAGTTTCCCTTGTATGTGACAAAATGTTTTTTACTTTATGCTTTCGAAATTCTCTTGTCTTTAACTTTTGAGAATTTTATTACAATGTGTTTCAGTGAAAATCTCTTTATATTTAATTTGACATCTTTGGACTTTATCATTTTTTTTTTGTGGGGTGAGGTAACAGGGATTTAAATCCAGGGGCACTTAACCACTGAGCCACATACCCAGCCCTTTTTTATGTTTTATTTTGAGATTGGGTCTCACTGAGTTGACAAGGGCCTCCCTAAGTTGCTAAGGCTCGTTTTGAACTTGTGATCCTCCTGCTGCAGCCTACTGGGATTACAAGTGTGTACCACCATTTCTTTAAATTGACTTTCTATCCCTTTGATATTTGTCCCATGGTTTCAGAGGTTTTAGGCCATAGTTGGGTTGCTTTTAGGCCTGTGGTGGTGCAGAGCATCATGGCGGGGAGTGTGTGGTACAGCACAGTTTCTCAGCTCACAGCAGCCAGAAACAGAAGACAGAGAAAGAGAGAGGGGATAAAGTCCCAATACATCCCAAGGTCATACCCCTAGTGATCTACTTCCTCTAAGTAGGACCACCTCCTAACAGCTGGACAAGCTGGGGTTCAAGCATTCAACACATAAGGCTTCAGGGGACATTCCAGATCCAGTAACAAACACCTCCTTTGTCCGTGGTCTTGCTTTCCACAGCTTTCAGTTTCCTGAATTCAACTTCAGTCCAAAAATATTAAATGGAAAATTCCAGAAATAAACAATTCATAAATTTTAAATTGCTTGCTATTCTGCGTAGCTTGGTAAAATTCTGCACTGCCCCACTCCATCCCAGTTGGGATGTGAATCGTCCTTTTTCCCTTTGTATCCATGTTGTAAATTCTACCCACTTATTATTAGTCACAGTTGTCAGGCTAACTGCTGCTATGCTGCAGTGCTTGAGTTCAATTAACCCTTGTTTTACTCAATGATGGCCCCAAAGCACAAGGGTAGACATGTTGGCAATTTGGATATGGCAAGAAAAACCTGTAAAGTGTTTAAGTGAAAAAATGAACATTGTCGACTTCTTAAGGAAAGAAAACATCATATGTTGAGGTTGCTGAGATGTGTAGTTAAAATAAACCTTCCATCTATCAAATTGTGAAGAAAAAAAAAAGAAATTCATGATAGTTTTGCTGTCATATCTCAAACTGCAAAAGTTATGGCCATAGTGTGAAAAATAGTAATTAAGACAAAAAAGGCATTAAATTTATGGGTGGAAGACATGAGGAGAATTGTGATGCAATTAATAACAACACCTGGTGACCTAGACCCATCCTAGTGCAAATGGCACTAGCAGAACTGAGAAGCCGCTCTCAAATTTCCCCAGGAATGACTCCCGTAAAAACTCAGCTGACTGTTAACAATAGATAGAAACAAAAGTCAGTTTGACTGCTTCATCTTAAATACTTAGCAAAGACAGGTAAAACCAAAACACAGCCATTCCTGGACATTTAAAATAATAATAATAATAATAATAATAATGATAATAATAATAATATTTTAAGGTGTACACTTTATGTTAGCCTCCCAAAATAAGTAAGACTGGAGGCTACAAAAAGGATTCTCAGACAGAAATGCCTGATAACTATCAAAAAGAATGCCAGAGTAGTTTTTAGTTTAAGGCCTACAGCTATTTCTAATCTACACAGGTAGGCTTGGTGTTTGCTAGTATGGTTATCCAGCCCTGAGTAACAAGATTAAAGGTTTCTATATTAGACACAGAGGTCATACTAGAAAAAAGATTTTGCAAGATCAGATGACATTAAATTATTAAACTGTGCCGCGTCCGGCTAACGGAGCCGAGTCCGGCGAGGGACGGCGGGGTTAAAAATACACAGGACACCAAGGTTCTTCATCCAGGAGGGAGCGTGTGCGCGCTTTATTGCCAAATTTGTTCCCCTTATATATCTTTTTAACAGCTGCGGGAAATTACTCAAAAGTGAGGAGGGGAGAGTAATAACTGCGTCCTTGGGTTACCATCACGTCACCGTCCCCTATCAGGAGGCTCGAACAGGTCAAGATGTTCCCGAGAGACACATATGCTCCAGGCAGATAAACAGGGAACTGCAAGCCCGAGTCATGGCCTTGTGAGCTGGCCACATTGACATGCATAACAAAGAACTGGGGGTTGAGTCCCCAGGGGCCAGGGCGGGCCTACTATCAGCAAAACTGTATCTTAAGAAAAAGGACATCTATAACCCTAAAAGTTAAATGTTGTGTTTACATCCCTGACAATTCTGGCTATGTGACAAATATCCTTAAAGATTTACATGCTCAGATAGAAGCCATGTCCTCATCAACTTTGTCATGGGAACAATATCTTAGCTCCTGGTTCTCTGGTACTTCCTGGCAGAAAACATTGTTAGTCTCTTGTCTTTGGCATCATACTCATTGGCATATTCCTGTGCTGTGGCATTTATTGCTGCATCAATCTGGTTCCAGTACTAATGAATTCTTGTTTCTCTTATAGACCACCCATCACTCAAATGGCCCTCCAGCCTGTTACTTCTCAATTGGACTTCTACCATGGACCACTCGATAGACCCGATTTTTTTTTTAAATTTTTTATTGTTGGCTGTTCAAAACATTACATAGTTCTTGATATATCATATTTCACACTTTGATTCAAGTGGGTTATGAGCTACCATTTTTACCCCATGTACAGATTGCAGAATCACATCAGTTACACATCCATTGATTTACATATTGCCATACTAGTGTCTGTTGTGTTCTGCTGCCTTTTCTATCCTCTACTATCCCCCCTCCCCTCCCCTCCCCTCCCCTCTTCTCTCTCTGCCCCCTCTACTGACATTCATTTGTCCCCCTTGTATTATTTTTCCCTTTCCCCTCACTTCCTCTTGTATGTACTTTTGTATAACTCTGAGGGTCTCCTTCCATTTCCATGCAATTTCCCTTCTCTCTCCCTTTCCCTCCCACCTCTCATCCCTGTTTAATGTTAATCTTCTTCTCACGCTCTTCGACCCTACTCTGTTCTTAGTTACTCTCCTTATATCAAAGAAGACATTTGGCATTTGTTTTTTAGGGATTGGCTAGCTTCACTTAGCATAATCTGCTCTAATGCCATCCATTTCCCTGTAAATTCTATGATTTTGTCATTTTTTAATGCAGAGTAATACTCCATTGTGTATAAATGCCACATTTTTTTTATCCATTCATCTATTGAAGGGCATCTAGGTTGGTTCCACAGTCTTGCTATTGTGAATTGTGCTGCTATGAACATGGATGTAGCAGTGTCCCTGTAGCATGCTCTTTTTAGGTCTTTAGGGAATAGACCGAGAAGGGGAATAGCTGGGTCAAATGGTGGCTCCATTCCCAGCTTTCCAAGAAATCTCCATACTGCTTTCCAAATTGGCTGCACCAATTTGCAGTCCCACCAGCAATGTACAAGTGTACCCTTTTCCCCACATCCTCGCCAGCACTTGTTGTTGTTTGACTTCCTAATGGCTGCCAATCTTACTGGAGTGAGATGGTATCTTAGGGTGGTTTTGATTTGCATTTCAAAGGGGACTCCAAACTGCTTGCCCAACATCGTCCCCTTTCAGCCTGAAGAAGCCAGAACAATCTTCACCCCCTTTCCTTACATCAGTAAGGAGTTCCCAAAATTAGAGGGGGGAATGAAGCCAGATTTAAAGTTAAGTAGTCAGTGTAGTTAGGTAAATCGGGTCTAATATCAAGTGAGATCTAAAATGGAGGCCATGAGAATAAATTCCCGAAAAAGTTGAGCAACTCTTGAAATGTTAATGAAGTCCTGAGAAAAGCCCTAGCCCCAAAGTCCATCGCAAAGAAATATTAATGAACAGCCCCAGCAGATTTAAAGATAGCCCATCCCAAAGAAGTGTTAATGAAGTCCTTCCTGTCCAGATTACTTCTTTGGCCCACCTGTGTCCCAACCCTTTGGGCCTTCCCACCTACATTCCATCCCCAAAAACTATAAAATGGAGAGACAACCGCACTTCCATGGATTCCATCTCTTGGGTCCCCTTCTTCCTCCGGGAGAAGTCTTTTCTGCTGTCCTTTAATAAACTTCTAATTTCTACTCTGAAAAAAACAACAACAACACCTGGTGCCAGAAAGCATTGAGCCTGTATGAAGACTTCAGCAGGGATCCCCTGAGATGAGTGACACCAAGCCATTTACTGCAAAGAAGGGACAATTACACGAATTCACGACCAAGCTTTCAATGAGGAACATCTTGAAGCTGGTGTATCTGCTGATGAGGCTGCTGCCACCACATTTTCAAAAGAGTTGAACAAGTCTGACTAAAGAGACAGATCATCAGAGGGTCGATAGCAGAACAACACTGTCACAATGCCCCATCTTTCAGCCCTCTCCACTCAGCATGTGGGTCTCATCATCTCATGATGACAAGAAGGGTGAGTACAACACAGTGAGAGTTCAGGAAAAGAGGGCCCATGTCCACGTATCTTTTATAGTAGTACATTGTCATAATTGCTTTATTTTATTAGTTATTTTTATTAATCTTGTACTGTTCCTAATTTATGAATTCAAGTTTATCATAGGCAAGTATATACAGAACACACTCACACACACATACACAGGGTTTGGTACTATCTGTGATCATCTATCAGGGGTCTTGGAATGTATCCCCCAGGGATAAGGAGGGACCACTGTAAATCCACACTGAAATGGATCTTCCCCACCTAATCTGCTTAGACTCACACACTTATTACTGCTAGAAATATCCTCACAGACAAACCCCAAAATAATGCTTTACCAGATTTCTAGGTATTTTTTTAATCCAATCAAATTAAATCACTATACTTTTATTTTGTCAAAAACTGAAGGGTAGATATTGTGAACTGTATATCATACACTGGCATTTCAGCAGATTAGGAGCTCAGGAATACACATGACAATTTTAGTACAGCCACACACATACAACTGCTCGAAGTAGCAAAATTAAGCACAATCACTCACAGACCCAAAGAAATAGCTTCTTTATAGCATTTAAAATACAAAGCAAAAACATATAAACTGAAAATTGTACTTAGCAACAAATGTGTCCGTTTTGTATCTTACTTATGATGCAGGATTACAATGAATACCTAAAAATTAATTTAGTGTAAGTCCAAGGTTTTAAGTTCCCTAAAGAAATTAGCTTCAAGTTGACTTACATAAAATTAAAATACTGTTGAAAATCAGAATAATGATTCAATTTAACTAAACACAAATTTATAGTTTTTACAATCTTAAACATAAACTGGAAGTAAGGCTAGTTTACATAAATTTTGAAAAAAAAACATTCCCCATCAGAATTAAGGCAAGATCAAATTATACTTAACACTGATAAATCAGAGAAGACACACCTAATTTAATTAAATGAAAAGATATTCAATTAGTTTTCTTTGTCAAAGATATACTTCTGTGAGCTTGGTTTCTTAAAATGTTTCTTGCTAGTTTCAGTAAGAACAATTTTCTTTCCTTTTAGATTCTAGCACGTTTATAGTCTTACAAATTGGGTGTGGTGGCACATGCCTGTAGTCAGGAGGCTGAGGCAAGAGGATCTCAAGTTTGAGGCCAACCTGGACAACATATTAAGGAAGGCCCTAAGCAATTTAGAAAGACCCTGTCTCAAAAACATAAATGAAAAGAACTGGGGATGAGGGTCAATGGTTAAGCACCCAGGTCCAATACCTGGGGAAAAAAAGAAAGGAAGGAAGGAAGAAATAAATAAAGAAAAGTTTTCTGGGAATTTTAGGGTCATTTAATCCACTTAAGGTGTTTTTTTTTTTTTTGTATCAGGGATCGAACCCAGGGGTCTTAACCATGGAGCCACATCTCCAACCCTTTTTATGTTTTATTAGAGATAGGGTCTTGCTGAGTTGCTTAGGGCCTCACTAAATTGCTGAGGCTGGGTTTGAACTTGAGATCCTCCTGCTTCAGCCTCCCAAGTCACTGGGATTACAGGCATATGCTACCACCCCCAGCAAGTTCTTATTTACTTCTATCAATCAATTGGAAAAAGGCCCCTTTAATAATGACTTTATAATCTAATTTATTGAAAATATGCTCAGATGGAAAAATATTACACATTTATGCAATAAAAACAAGTGTCTCTGAATTATAAACATATGTAGACAGAGGGCACTGAGGGTAACTCTAAAATTTCAATCATGGATCCAGAATAAACATAAAAAAAAAAGAACTCTAAGCACAGGGCAAGTTTTCAAGATAAAATTAGCCACATACTATTTACTTTTCTGTTCCCAGACTTTAATTTTTTTTTTCTTCTGTGGTTTTAGAGATGGGGAAGAGAAGGGATTGGAATTAGTGACTCTCCCTGCCCCTTCTTAGTGAAAGATGGAAGGATGTGAAATGACCAGTGGTAAGCACAAACCTCTTTTCCATTTGTTAACTAGGTATCATTACAGATGGGAGCTCAGCTGCCAGGAGCCTGAGGAGGAACAGGCCTGTGGAGCCCACTTGTGCCTCCTCACTGAGGGCTGCAGCTCAAGCGGCTGCGTCTGTCCATGGTCCCAAGCTTAGCACCACACAATTAGAAAGGACATTTAACACAAACTATGTTCCGAGCACAAGAATGAAAAATACAGAGTCAGAAGAGAAATCACTGAAAATTAAGCACATCAACAGGGACATGTCAACTCTGCTCCAAGGCAGAGTAAAGACAAGACTCAGGCATCCTGGCCTCACCCTGGAAGTCAGGCAGCCCCTTATGGAGCCACTATTCAAAGGGCAAGAAACAAGGAGATTCCAGGCCTGCAGTCTCTTTGGCTGAATGGAGCATGTTAATTGAGTATGTACCAAGGAGTCCTCTAGCATTGCTGTCCCTGAATTCTGGGACATCACCTGAGCCAGGTACCACACCAACCCAAGAAAGTTAAAAATATTAATAATCCATTCAGTTCCAAAAGAGAAGTCAAATGCTTAGTGGTTCTAAATTTTGATAAAACTATTCCCCCAAGTTGGGGATATTATTGAATGCTATCTACCTTGGCATAGAAATGAATGTGACTTTGTGTTTCTTCTCTATAATGACCTTGAAATTATCACAGAATTCAAAATTTAGTGTGCTGATTTTAATTACTTACAATAATGCAAATATTTTGGCTAAACATGACCAACTGGTTAACTTCTCATTGTTTGATGGAGAAAAGTAAAAAAAAAATTAAGTATGAAAGTTTGAGGGCATAACTACATGCAGTATAAATATAACATATTTCAGTTGCAATTATAATAAATGTGATTGATATATTGCAAGTTAATCCTTATGAAAACTAAACAATGTTCCAAAAATAGACCTCCCAATTTGTTCTACTTAGTTATTTTACATCAGATTTTTTGTTGTCTTAATACTAATTAATTATATATACTAATTAACTTCATTGGCTTTTAATAATTGAGCTAGTTGAATAATAAGATAATAAATATCTGGATTTAGTAAAGATCCTTTTAAAATTTTGTGACTTAACAAAGTGCCATCTATAATAAAAGACCAATAAACTTACATTGTCCAATAAAAAGAGTTAAATGACAATTCAAGGTCTTGTACTTGCCTTTTTGACTATTCCATTGTTATTTTAGGTTAATTTTATGGTCTTCTATGTAAAGTGTTGCTATGATATGATTGTACCACCGCCGTCCCGATCCCGGTTGAAACTTAATCCCCAGTGCAGTGATGCTGGCAGTGTCATCCGGGAGGTGACCCATTCATGAGGGCAGAGCACTCATGACTTGGAATGTCACGAGTGCTCATGAATGGAATTAATGGTCTTACAAACGCCCTGTTTATAGAGAGATTCTGTCTGCCCCTTCTCTCATTTGAGGACACATAGGAGGTGCCATGAGGAATAAGGCCAGACCCCAGATTTTCTGGCACCTTGATCTTGGAGGTCCCAGCTTCAAGAATTGTGAGCAATAAATTTCTGTTGTTTATAAATTTCCCAGTATTATGGTTTAGATACTAAGTGTCCCCCCAAAGCTCATGTGTGAAATGATGCTAGAAATTTACAGATGAGATGACTGGCTTATGAAAGCTTTAACCTAATCAGTGCATAATTCACCGACAGGGACTAACTGGGTGGTAACTGTAGGCAGAGGGGGAGTGGGTGGAGCAGGTGGGTCCCTGGGGGGCATGACTGTGGCTTATATATTTTGTCCCTAGTGAGAAGAGCTCTCTCTTTCCTGGGCTACTTTTCTCCCCACACCCTTCTGCAATGTTCTGCCTCACCTCAGTCACAGAGCAATGGAGTTGGCCATCTTTGGACTGAAACCTCTGAAACTGTGAGCCCCATGTAAACTTTTCTTCCTCTAAAATTTTTCTTGTTAGGTCTTTTGGTCACAGTAGAGAAAAAGCTAACTAAAACACCAAGTCTGAGGTATTTTGTTACACAGCTTGAACAGACCAAGACAAGTATTTTCTGGTTTTGAATTCTCCAGTGTGTCCTATGGGAAGATAAAAATTTCTTTCCTATTTTAAGGTATAAGATATTGTCTTTAAGTGTGAATAGGAAGCAATACTTAATATGTGCCGGGCATGGTGGTGCACTCCTCTAATCCCAGCAGCTCAGGAGGCTGAGGCAGGAAGATGCGAGTTCAGAGCCAGCCTCAGCAATTTAGCAAGGCCTTAAGCAACTCAGCAAGACACTGTCTCTAAATAAAATATAAAAAAGGGTTGGGATGTGGCTCAGTGGTTAAGCACCTTTGGGTTCAATCCTCAGTACCAAAAAAAAAAAGAAAAAAATAATAATGTAGATGAAATAATTAAAAAAAAAGGTGGTTGAAATAGTGAGACATGCAAAACAGGAAGGCCAAATACATGCTAGCTGTGGGAATGACTGGGAGACTGAGCCATCGATCTTGTTGATAGCATTCTAAATTCTCTTGATTACATTTGCCTGTAAATATTTTTCTCTTTCCATGTCTCCCTAGATACAGAAGCTCCCAGCCAAGTGGTGTTGCTCTAACTGCAAACAACTCTGGGTCTTAAATGTAGTACCACAACCTTTCTTGCTGCAAACAAAGCTAGTCCCTAACAAGTATTATTTTACACATCATGTTTCCAGAGCTGGTTACTACCTGAAATATTGTGCTGTCCTGCCTGTCATTAGAACCCTTATTTTTTCTTATCTTGCTCTGGAGTGGGTGCCCCATTGCCTTACTAGGTGAATATTTCATAAGATAGACAATTCACAGTTCTCTCTGGAAAATAAATACTACTTTGTACTGATGAGGCTTAATTTCACATCACAGATAATTTTGATCAAAATAGGTAAAACTCCAAACAGGAAATACAAAGATATAATTGCAACCGAATTATGACTTCGTGTTAGTTTTCATGTTTTCCCTAACTCTGCTTCAGTTCAAAGGAAATAATAAAACAACTTCAAAATGTTTTTTAAAAAATCCTGATCCAGCCACTGTAACCTCGTAAAACTGAATTAAATTTTGGGATTGTGCCCAGTGCATACCCTATATGGATCAAAACTTGTTTCTTACCAAAATACTAGCCAGGTTTATATCTGGGCCCTAAATTACTGGGTTTTCTAAGAGTTTGGGTTTGCACTAAGCCACCCTTCCCTAAACAGCTTGATATAACTTATCACGGAAGGCTTATTTTATAATTCAAGCCCCTGAAAGATTTTTGTCTCTCAGTTGTTTACATTATAAATGGAATAATAGGGACACCATATGAATATTCAGGTTGTTCTTTACCCAGATGTGATAATGTTAGGATTTAAGCTGCCTGTGGGTGAGGCACCAAGGCCTTCTGCCAACAGCCTTATGAGGGAGCAGCTCTGGAAGCAGATCTCCAGTCCCAGGCAGGCCTCCAGAACACTGAAGTTCACACTAATACTGTGGCTGCCATCTCAGGAGACCTCTAGGATCAGTTAACTGCATTCCCTCCAAATTCCTGATCCATACAAACTGTGGGACAGTGACTGAAGTATACTGTTGCTTCAAGTTGCTAACTTTTCAGAAAATTTGATAGATAGTTAGGTAAATAGCAAGAGATAACTAATACAGATGTTCTTAATTATTTCAGACAAATTGTATAATTGTAGTGATAATTTTCCAACAGATGGTACTAATGTATCTCATCCCACAAAATCAGTATAATTTTCTAGCAGATTAAAGTGAAGGGTTGGGCTGGGGATGTGGCTCAAGCGGTAGCGCGCTCGCCTGGCATGCGTGCGGCCCGGGTTCGATCCTCAGCACCACATACAAACAAAGATGTTGTGCCCGCCGATAACTAAAAAATAAATATTAAAAATTAAAAAAAAAAGAAACAAGAAAAATAAAGTGAAGGGTTGTTTTCTAATTTGACTGATATTTTTCATTCCATTTTGTGAATGAGGTGCAAATTTGATAATGGAAAAATCTCAATGACTTAATATCTAAGATAATCTGTGTTTATAAACAGAGAGCTGTGTCTTCTGGCTGATGTAATGATTATCAAATGTTTTGAAAATTAAAAAAAGAGAAATAAATTTCCTATTGGTACTGGTACTCTTGGCTAAATTTGACATTTTTTTTTAAAGAGAGAGGTGAGAGAGAGAATTTTTAACATTTATTTTTTAGTTTTCGGCGGACACAACATATTTGTTTGGAATGTGGTGCTGAGGATCGAACCCGGGCCGCACGCATGCCAGGCGAGCGCGCTACCGCTTGAGCCACATCCCCAGCCCTAAACTTGATATTTTATATTGGAGTTCAGATCTTCCATTTGTTTGCTGTACCAAAATGTTATTGTTGAGTCAGTGAGTATTAAAATTAAGCCTTAAACCCATAAGTATTTCCATTATAAAATAGGTCATCAGTAATTAATTTTAAAGTACTGTTATAATATAAATTCATAATATAAATTTGAATAACATATAGTGATATATTATCATTTATCATGTGTATATAATACATGCATGTATAAACATGTGTGTAGAATATATTTATTCATAAATATAGACAAATATAAAATATATTATGAAATAGCTTAACATGTTATATGTATTATATGTGTGGTTTATAATAGATGTATGTCATATATGTATATATTTATTTATAAACAATCTGTAAAATATGTTACTTTTTAAAAAAATATAACATTGTAAACAAATGTTAATATTTCTAAATATACAGTATAAATATATATTTACATTATGTAAATATTTTTAACTTATAAATTTATTATACAGATATGTTATACATAAACCCTTACTATACAGTTATAAGTGAGTGATTACTATGTAATTGTAGGAATTTTTTTGTATATATTTAACAGCAGAATGCATTACAATTTTTATTACATATATAGAGCTCAATTATTTCATATCTCTGGTTGTATACATAGTATACTCACACCAATGTGTGTCTTCATACATGTACTTTGGATAATAATGATCATCATATTCAACTCATTAATTACCCCATGCCCCTTCCCTCCCCTCCCACCCCTCTGCCCTATCTAGAGTCCGTCTATTCCTCCTATGCTCCCCCTCCTTATCCCACTATGAATCAGTTTTCCTTATATCAAAGAAAACATTCAGCATTTGGTTTTTTAGGATTGGATAACTTTGCTTATCATTATCTTCTCTAACTCCATCCATTTACCTGCAAGTGCCATAATTTTATTCTCTTTTATTGATGAGTAATATTCCATTATGTATATATGCCACATTTTTTATCCATTCATCTATTGAAGGGCATCTAGGTTGTTTCCACAATTTAGCTATTGTGAATTGTGCTGCAATAAACACTGATGTGGCTGTGTCCCTGTAGTATGCTGTTTTTAAATCCTTTGGGTATAGACCAAGGAGAGGGATAGCTGGGTCAAATGGTGGTTCCATTCCCAATTTTCCAAGAAATCTCCATACTGCTTTCCATATTGGCCGCACCAATTTGCAGTCCCACCAGCAATGTATGAGTGTACCATTTTCCCCACATCCTCGCCAACAATTATTGTTGTTTGTATGCATAATAGTTGTCATTCTGACTGGAGTAAGATGAAATCTTAAAGTGGTTTTGGTTCGCATTTCTCTAATTGCTAGTGATAATGAACATTTTTTCATGTGTTTGTTGATTGACTGTACATCATCTTCTGAGAAGTGTCTCTTCAAGTCCTTGGCCCATTTATAGATTGGATTATTTGTTTTTTTGGTGTCTAGCTTTTTGAGTTCTTTATATATCCTAGTGATTAGTGCTCTATCTGATGTGTGAGGGGTAAAGATTTGCTCCCAAGATGTAGGCTCTATTGTTTGTTTTTACTAGCATATCTTCAGTACAAAATTTAGTTATTATTAAATTTTCACCTGTATATTGCTTAGATATTACATTAAAATATTATAAATTCTAAGTTAAAATGCTTCATTAACCACCAATGATGTTTAAGATAGATAAAATATAATATTGGCATTATTGAATAAGCTTTTGGGAAAAAATGTGAAATACTTTATAAAAAGATTAATCTCAGGCTGGGGCTGTAGCTCAGTGGTACAGCACTTGCGTAGCATGTGTGAGGCACTGGGTTTGATCCTCAGCACCACATACAAATAAATGAATAAAATAAAGGTCCATCAACATCTAAAATTTTTTTTAAAAAAATCACTCTAGACAAAACAAATTTTAAAAAAGATTAATCTCAATGGAATATATCACTGATACCACATCAGTGGGACAAGTTAAGCTTTTATCTTCTACCTATATGTCAACTATAACTGAAAAATAACAAGAAAAACTCCAAATGGGGAAAAATTCAGACTAATCTTTCTAGGTAATGTCCAACTAATTCGAGTGATAAATAATTGTGCACTCTTGTTGAAAATTATCCACCTTGTGTACAGAATTTTAGACTTTCAAAATATAGTTCAGACTGGGATTTTTTCAGAAACTTTCAGAATTGTAGATCAGTTCTCCCTAATGGTGAGGGAACAAAGCAAGGAATAACTTGATCCTTATTAATTTATTTTACTTTTTATCTTTACTGCAATACTTTTTGGGACAGGGGCAAAAATCACGTAAAGAGTAAGAATGGACATAAAGATGAGTAGATTTTATATCACATTCTTATAATCATGAGGTGAAGTGAACATTGCAATCAAAATTGATATAAAATCCAATGTCTTTGCAGCAGTAGAGATCATCCCAGTGTGATATTGTTAAGGGCATAATATGCAGATGCAGTTTTTGCCAAGGCTGTTCAACATTCAAAGGATCAGGTAATAAGCATTTGAGTGAGATAATGAGAGTTTTCTTCACATCACAGAAATTACAACAAAAACTGTGCATGTTAAGGTATATATTACATAGATTACAAACACTGGCATCAAGTAATGTAGCGCAATATAAAGGGAGTTCAATACATAAACAATTTAAATTATAGCAACTGTGATTAATAAATCATTTAAATAAAGTAAACCATTAAATATTATCCAATTATTTTTCAGATTCAACCCTAAGTGTAGATAATTAAAAATTGTTATATATGACAGCAGAATGCATTACAATTCATATTACACAGGTAGAGCACAATTTTTCATCTCTCTGCTCCTAGACAAAGTATATTCACACCATTTGTGTCTTTTCCATAATGTACTTAGGGTAGTAATGTCCATCTCATTTCACCATGTATTTTTTTTTTACCCTCTTGCCCCCTCCCTCCTTCTCCTTGCTCTATCTACAATTTGTCTAATCTTCCCATGCTCCCCCTCCCAACCCCACTATGAATCAGCCTCCTTATATCAGAGAAAATATTTGGCATTTTTTGGGGGGGATTGGCTAACTTCACTTAGCATTATATTCTCCAACTTCATCCATTTACCTGCAAATGCCATGATTTTATTCTCTTTCATTGCTGAGTAATATTCCATTGTGTGTGTGTGTGTGTGTATATATATATATATATATATATATATATATATATATAACATTTTCTTTATCCCTTCATCTACTGAAGGGCATCTAGGTTGGTTCCACAGTATAGCTATTGTGAATTGTGCTGCAATAAACACTGATGTGGCTGTGTCCCTGTAGTATGCTGTTTTTAAATCCTTTGGGTATAGACCAAGGAGTGAAATAGCTGGGACAAAATGTGGTTCTATTCCCAGTTTTCCAGGGAATCTCCAAATTGCTTTTCATTTTTCATTTCAAATTGCTGAACCAATTTACAGTCCCACCAGCAAAGTATGAGTGTGCCTTTCCCCCCACATCCTCAACAACACTTATTGTTTTTTGTTTTCTTAATAGCTGCCATTCTGACTGGAGTGAGATGAAATCTTATAGTAGTTTTGATGTGCATTTCTCTAATTGCTAGACATGTTGAACATTTTTCATATATTTGTTGATTGATTGTATATCACCTTCTGAAAAGTATCTGTTCAGTTCCTTGGCACATTTATTGATTGGGTTATTTGTTATTTTGGAGTTTCACTTTTTGAGTTCTTTATATACCCTAGAGATTAGTGCTGTGTCTGATGTGCAAGTGGTAAAAATTTGCTTTCAACCTGTAGGCTCTCTATTCACCTCACAGATTGTTTCTTTTGCTGAGAAGAAGCTTTGTAGTTTGAATCCATCCCATTTATTAATTCTTGATATTAATTCTTATGCTATAGGAGTCGTGTTAAGGAAGTAGGGGCCTAATCTGATATGATGGAGATTTGGTCCTACTTTGTCTTCTATTGGATGCAGAGTCTCTCGTTTAATTCCTAGATCCACTTTGAGTTGAGTTTTGTGCATGGCGAGAGATAGGGGTTTAATTTTATTTTGTTGCATAATGGATTTCCAGTTTTCTCAGCACCATTTATTGAAGAGGCTATCTTTTCTCCAATGTATGTTTTTGGCACCTTTTTTTTTGTCTAATATAAGATAACTGTAATTATGTGGGTTAGTCTCTGTGTCCTCTATTCTGTACCATTGGTCCTCTATTCAGTCTAATTTGGATAGTTTAAGGTCTGGTATAGATGTCACCTGCTTCACTCTTCTTGTAAGGATTGCTTTGGCTATTCTGGGTCTCTTATTTTTCCAGATGAATTTCATGACTGTTTTTTCTATTTCTATGAGGAATGTCACTGGGATTTTGATTGGAGTTGCATTAAATCTGTATAATGCTTTTGGTAGAATGGTCATTTTGACAATATTAATTCTGCCTATCCAGGAACAAGTGAGATCTTTCCATTTTCTAAGGTCTTCTTTAATTTCTTTATTTAGTGTTCTGTAATTTTCATTGTAGAGGTCTTTCACTTCTTTTGTTAGGTTTATTCCCAAGTATTTTATTTTATTTTTTTTGAGGCTATTATAAATGGGGTAGTTTTTCTCATTTCTCTTTCAGAGGATTTGTCACTGATATACAGAAGTGCCTTTATGGGTGTTGAATTTGTATTTTACTGAATTTGTATTTTACCCACTATTTTACTGAATTCATTTACTATTTCTAGAAGTTTTCTGGTGGAATTTTTTGGGTCTTCTAGATATAGAATCATATCGTCAGCAAATAGTGTTAATTTGAGTTCTTTTTTACCTATCCATATCCCTTTAATTTTTTTCATCTGTCTAATTGCTCTGGCCAGTGTTTCAAGAACTATGTTAAATAGAAGTGGTGAAAGAGAGAATCCCTGTCTTATTCCAATTTTTAGAGGGAATGCTTTCAATTTTTCTCCATTTGGAATGATGTTGGCCTGGGGCTTAGCATAGATAGCTTTTACAATATTGAGATATGTTCCTGTTATCCCTAGTTTTCCTAGTGTTTTGAACATGAAGGGGTGCTGTATTTTGTCAAATGCTTTTTCTGAATCTATTGAGATGATCATATGGTTCTTATCTTTAAGTCTATTAATGTAATGAATTACATTTATTGATTTCCATATGTTGAACCAAACTTGCATCCCTGGAATGAACCCCACTTGATCGTGGTGTACTATCTTTTTGATATGTTTTTTTGTTCAATTTGCCAGAATTTTATTGAGAATCTTTGCATCTATGTTCATTAGAGATATTGGCCTGAAGTTTTCTTTCTTTGATGTGCCTTTTCCTGGTTTTGGAATCAGGGTGGTATTGGCCTCATAGAATGAGTTTGGAAGTGTTCCCTCTTTTTATGTTTCCTGAAATAAATTGAAGAGTATAGTATTAGTTCTTCTTTAAAGGTCTTATAGAACTCAGCTGTGTATCCATTTGGTCCTGGGCTTTTCTTGGTCGGTAGGCTTCTGATGGCATCTTCTATTTCCTTGCTTGAAATTGATCTGTTTAAATTGTGCATATTATCCTGATTCACTTTGGGCAAATCATATGACTCTAGAAATTTTGATGCCTTTAATATTTTCTATCTTATTAGAGTACAAGTTTTCAAAATAGTGTCTAATTATCTTCTGCATATCTGAAGTGTCTGTTGTGATACTTCCTTTTTTATCACATGTTAGTAATTTGAGCTTTCTCTCTCCTTCTCTTCGTCAGCATGGCTAAGGGTCTGTTAATTTTATTTATTTTTTCAAAGAACCAACCTTTGTTTTATCAATTCTTTCAATTGTTTCTTTTGATTCAATTTGGTTGATTTCAGCTTTGATTTTAATTATTTTCTGTCTTCTACTGCTTTTGGTGTTTGTTCTTCTTTTTCTAGGGCTTTGAGATGTAGTGTTGTCATTTATTTGTTGACTTTTTCTTCTTTTAAGGAATGAACTGCATGCAATGAACTTTCCTCTTAGTACTGCCTTCTTAGTGTCCCAGAGGTTTTGATACATTGTATCTGTTCTCATTCACCTGTAAGAAGTTTTTAATCTCCTCCTTGATGTCTTTTGCAACTCACTCTTCATTCAGTAGCATATTATTTAGTCTCCAGGTGTTGGAGTAGCTTTTATTTTTTATTTTATCATTGATTTTTAATTTCATTCCATTATGATCTGATAGAATGCAGGGTAGTATCTCTACTTTTATATTTGCTAAGAGTTGCTTTGTGGAATAATACATGGTCTATTTTAGAGAAGAATTCATGTGCTGCTGAGAAGAAAGTGTATTCATTCATGGAAGGATGAAATATTCTATATATGTCAGTTTAGTCTAATTTATTGATTATATTATTGAGTTCTATAGATTCTTTGTTCAGCTTTTGCTTAGAAGATCTATCCAGTGGTGAAAGAGGTATGTTAAAGTCACCCAGAATTATTGTGTTGTGGTCTATTTGACTCTTGAACTTGAGAAGAGTTTGTTTGATGAATGTAGACACTACATTTTGGGGCACATATAAATTTATTATTGTTATGTCTTGTTGATAAATGGTTCTCTTAAGCAGTATGAAATGTCTTTGTTTATCCCTTTTGATTAACTTTGGCTTGAAGTCTACTTTATTTGATATGAGGATAGAAACCCCTGCTTGCTTCTGCAGTCCATGTGAGTGGTATGATTTTTCCCAACCTTTCACCTTCAGTCTGTGGATGTCTTTTCCTATCAGATGAGTCTCCTGGAGGCAGCATATTGTTGGATCTTTTTTTTAATCCAATCTGCCAGCCTATGTCTTTCTATTGGTGAGTTTAGGCCATGAACGTTCAGAGTTATTATTCAGACATGATTTGCATTCCCAGCCATTTTTGTTTATTTTTGGTATTTAACTTGACTTGGTTTCTCCTTTGATTAGTTTTTCCTTTAGTGTAATACCTCCCTTTGCTGATTTTCATTGTTGTTTTTCAATTCCTCTTCATGGGATATTTTGCTGAGGATGTTCTGTAGTGCAGGCTTTCGAGTTGTAAATTCTTTTAACTTTTGTTTATCATGGAAGGTTTTTATTTCATCAACACATCTAAAGCTTAATTGTGCTGGATATAAGATTCTTGGTTGGCATCCATTTTGTCTCAGAGCTTGATATATGTTGTTCCAGGATCTTCTAGCTTTCAGGGTCTGGGTTGAAAAATCTGCACATAATCGAATTGGTTTCTCTTATATGTAATCTGATTCCTTTCTCTCGTACCTTTTAATATTCTCTCCTTATTCTGTATGTTAGGCATTTTTATTATAATGTGCCTTGGTGTGGATCTGCTGTGATTTTGTACATTTGGCATCCTGTAAGCCTCTTGAATTTGGTTTTCCAATTCATTCTTCATGTTTGGAAATTTTTCTGATATTATTTCATTAAATAGATTGTTCATTCCTTTGTTTGGAACTCTATTCCTTCCTCTATCCCAATAACTCTCAAATTTGGTATTTTTATGTTATTCCATATTTCTTGAATATTCTGCTCATGGTTTCTTACCATTTTCACTGTGTGGTCTACATTCTTTTCAAGATTATATATTTTGTCTGCATAGTCTGAGGTCTAATCTGTTGGTGATGCTTTCAATTGAGCTTTTAATTCAGTTTATTGTTTCTTTTATTTCAAGGATTTCTGTTTGTTGTTGTTGTGTTTTTTTTAAGAACCTCTATCTCCCTGTTGAAGAAATCTTTTGCTTCCTGTATTTGTTTATGTAGCTCTTTGTCAAAATGATCTTTTGCTGCCTGTATTTGCTCTCTTATACATCCTTTAATTCAAAGAACATTTTAATCCTGTATATCCTGAACTCCTTCTCTGTAATTTCTTCTTCTGTGCTGGCCACGGATTCTAATAATGTGGTATCTTGTTATTTGGGGCACTTTCTTTCCTTGTCTTTCTGTATTGCTTGTGTGTCTTCCCTTCTAGCATTTTGGATCTGAGGTGTCACTATTTTTTCCCTATAAGCCTATAGTGCCCCTATAGTGTTCCAATACCTATCCTTTGAGGTGAAGGGAAATGTTATCAGATCCCAATATAAACAATATACACCCTAAAAATCAATGTTTACTATTAAGACATTTACAATTTGGTCAAAATGTACAGAATTCAATTATTATCTACAATACACTCAGTAGGTTTGTAAAGGGTTTACAGTTTCTGATGGTGGACAAAGAACATGGGGTGAGGGCTGGGATTGTGGCTCAGTGGTAGAGAGCTCACCTAGCACAGGTGGGACCCGGGTTCGATTCTCAGCACCACATAAAAAATAAAGGCATAAAAAAAGAAGATGGGGTAAGGAGAAGGATGATATTCTGCGGAGGTAGAAAGTAAAGATATAGAATTGTTATATCTTAGGAAGTGTGCAAAATAAACCTAAAGAGGAAGGTTAGTAACAGGAGAAGGTTGAGGAAGTAATTTGGGGTAGACAACTAAGTGGGAAGACAGTAGAGTACATAAAACATACACACACATATATATTAAGAAAAATTTAAAATGTTAAGATAGTAGAAATTTGTGGGATAAAAGAAAAAAAAAACCATCTCACAGCTGTAATATACTATTCAGATGTCCCAGTCCTCAAAAATCTTAATTCATGCAAAGTACTTGGTTTCACATATGTTGGGGATGAGAGGGCAGAAAAATAGAGAGTGAGGAAAAAATCTTGAAGGAAGAATCAGGATGGTTTTGGTTAGAGATCTGAATCTTTCCTGCTTCCCTCCTCATGCAATTGGTGGGGTCATCTCTTATTAGCTGGTATCTCTTCCCTCAGGGTGGTGAAGTTAACCAGAGTGTCACTGTGCTGGGGTCGTGGCTGCTGGGGAGAGGGAGGAGTTAGAAACTGGGTACCTGGCCAGCTGGATTCCCAAACTGGGTGTTGCCCCCACTGAAGAGGGTGATGAAGGTGACCCAAGATGGAGGTGCCTGCTTTCAGTGGTGGGCTGTTGGGTCCTGTGCTGGAGCTGATCCATGGAGTTGGATGATGAGTTCAGAGAAGAGTCTGTGCAGTGTGTGGCTATCGTCTGACTTCAGAGCCTGTGTGAAGTTCCCAGTGCAGGCAGGACACTGCACACAGTATCTCTCCTGCTGCAGAGTCCCAAGATGGCAGCAGCTAGGGAGCCTCGGGTTGGCAGATGGGGGTCCACACAGGAGTGGTGGCTGGAGTTCCTGCATGTGGGAAGCTGCCAGGTGACTTGTGTGGGAGTGGTGTCGGTGATTTCTGCTCAGGTGGGTGGCTGACAGTTCTGTGCAGGTGTTGATGGTACTCGATCGGGTCCCCTGGTAGTCCTGCGTAATTGGGAGACCTACTCTGATACTGAAGCCTGGAGCCCTGGACAGGCACGGTGGGCCTCACGTGGGAGCAGGAATATCACTTGAAGAGAAGAAGTATTCTCACAACTTGAGCCCCAGGTCATGGAGCGACACAGAAGGCTGCCTCCCTCTGGCCCACCATCTTGGATTCATGACTGGGTATCTTTAGGAAAAAAAAAAGTGTTAAGTGTAATATATTTAAGGAAATACTTTACTGAACACATTTCCAAATATTTTTTGGAGATCTTAAAGGTATTTACTTTTCCAGTATCATTTATTTGCCAATGAGAATGTAGCCTTTTAAAATTAAAAATATTTAAAAACCTTTTAAAGTCTAAAATTTTGTAAGAAAGAGACAGATCTGGAGACTTTTTCTGAAGAAAACAAGATATCAAAGCAATTGGGCTGGGGTTGTGGCTTCATGGTAGAACACTTGCCTAGCATGTGTGAGGCACCTGGTTCGATCCTCAGAACCACATAAAAATGAATAAATAAAATAAAGGGGTTGTGTCCACCTACAACCTAAAAAAAATTTCAAAAAAGATATCAGAGCAATTAAACACAACAATAGTCCTAAAGAATTTTATTTGTTAAAAAAAAAAGGAATTTTGTTTCCTGACTTTTGTGTATGTGTGTGTGTGTGTGTGTGTGTGTGTGTGTGTGTGTGGTATGTGTGTGTGTGGTGTTGAGGATTGAACCCTTTATGACTTTTGACAGCATTAGTTAAAAGATTGAATACTTCACAGTGACTTTGAGTTTTTAAAAAAACGGATTGCTTATGATGACTTTGAATTCCCATTATTTTGATTATAATTTTAAATTTTTATAATTTCATGTTGCCATTTTATATATATATATTGTACATACATACACACATATAATTTACTTGGAAGTTTTTTTATTGACCTTACATTACTCTTTTTTATAATTTTATTGAGAAATAAACAATACATCAATTTTAATTTTACGGGGTCTATGGGCAAGAGCTGTTCTGAGTGTAAGGTGGGGTGAGGGAAGTGGTGAGCAAGTTGGATTTTGGATTTTATGCTGAAGGCTGCAGGAGCCCCTGCGGCATATTAGGCAGTGAGTTGTATGTTTAGATTTGTGATAGATAAAGATCCACCTGGCAGTACTGGGGGCGAACAGAGATGATGGGTCCAGACAGCAGTGGGAGACTGGATGTGGAACTGACAGGAGCCAGGGCGGCCAGGTGGTTCCTGTCTGTGGTCCAGAAGAGCAAAAGCAAACTAGGTAGCAGCAGGAAAAAAAAGAGAATGGATTTCAGCACTGGAGGTGTATTTATTATCTGAGCAGAGAGAGAGAAAAGACAGAGGTCATGCAAATCTATTAATAAGGATTTCTCACTGTCGACGTATATTACAGAACATGCATTCCTACGTACCAATGAGCCTTTAATATAAGAATGGTCCCTGACTTACTGGGGTATGATTTATAGGTTTTTGTTTGTTTTGTTTTGTTTTGTTTTTGACTTTGCAATGGAATGGAAGGTGATATGCATTTAGTAGAGATTATACTTTGAATTTGGATCTTTTCCTGGGCTAACAATATGCATTATGACACTTTCCTGCAATATTGGGCTGCTGCAACTGGCAGTCAGCATTGGCCCCACAAAGGTAAAAAACCCATACTCTTTGCTGGGCATGGTGGTTCATGCCTGTAATCCCAGCGACTCAGAAGGCTGAGGTAGGCATAGCACAGGTTTGAAGCCAGCCTCAGCAACTCAGTGAGGCCCTAAGCAATTTAGCAAGACCCTGTCTCAAAATTTAAAAAACAACAAACAAACAAAAAAAAACATACATACAAAGCCTGAGGGTGTGGCTCAGTGGTTAAATGCCCTTGGGTCCAATCCCTGATACCAAAACAAAAACAAACAGCCAGGTGCACACCTTGGAGGCTGAGGCAGGAGGATCACAAGCTCAAAGCCACCTCAGCAATAGGGAGGCACTAAGCAATTCAGTGAGACCCTGTCACTAAATAAAATACTAAGTAGGGCTCAGTGGTCAAGTGCCCCTGAGTTCAATCCCTGTTACCACCCCCCAAAAGAAAGAAACCAATAATTAAGTGAATTCTCCAATTGTTCACTTGGTGAAGTGGCCTGATTGCACTTGCCCAAGGGGAAACTTGGCCAGTTGAAGGTAGAGGTTGAAGGTGGAGGAAAAGGTCTTGGGAGGTCAAGGAGAGGTGGTTGATATTAAAGCTCCCCAAACCTGAGAGTTGAAAGGAATGTAGGAGGGAGGCCTTGGGCCTGGGGCATGGACGTGAGTGACCTCTGAAGGAGGGGGAGGGAACTGGAGTCTCTAGGGTAGAGCAACAAGAGGGTGGTGTGTCTTAAGCTCCTCTAGTCTGGGTTTGGGGATGGGGGAAGGAAACCCTGTCTGAAGGGGTATTGGAAGAGGAAGGAGGGGACTCACTCCTGCTCTCACAGTCCAGGGTATGAGGGGAAAATAATTCCACCTAAAAGAGCTGGGAAGGGTTATCCTGCCGGGTGAGGGCAGGAGCAGGCAAGGGGGCTCTTCATTCAGTCAAGGCTATTTGCGAATAAATGTGAGATAAAGCTTTCCAGAGAACTAGAGGAAAGGCCTGAGGGAGGGGAAGAGATGGCCAACTGTGGAAGCTGATGGAATGCTGGTTTTAGGAGTGAAGAACTAGAGCTCAGAGATGGCAGGGCCTCGAGTGAATTTGAGATGGAGCCCTCAGGCGGGGCGGGAGCCACTGTGGTGATGGAGTGTTGGGTGATGGTGTTGGTGATGGGCATCATGGAGTCTTCAGGTATTGTGAGCCTTTGATCATTTTAGCTCAGATTTCCATGTTGGCAATTGTAAAGGAGGACACTTGATTGTCCATAGCAGCATTATTCATGATTATCTGGAAGGTGGAAATCAGGCAGATGTCCATCCCATCCTTACAATGGAATAGTATTCAGAAAAAAAAAAAATGGCGGCACCAACGCAGGTCTCAGAATGGATGACCTCCTGCACACCTGCTCAATGAAAGCTGTTACAAAAGCCAGGCCACACATCATGTGATTCTACTTATGTTCATTTTAGAAAAGGAAAAGTGATCGTGCTAGAAAGTAGATTTTTTGGTTGCCTAGGACTGGGGGGTAGGTGGGGGGAAATGGATAGTGACTGCCTGAGTACAGAAATTCTTGCTGGAGTGACAAAAACTAATTTGTGCACAACTCTGCACATATATTGAAGACAAGTTGTTTTTTAATTAATTTGTTTGTTTGTTTATAGGTACTGGGGATTGTACTCTACCACATCTCCAGTCCTTTTTTATTTTTTATTTTGAGACAGGATTTCACTGAGTTGCTTATGGCCTTGCTAAGTCGTTTTGGCTGGCTTTGAACTCTCACAACTGTATGCTGCCGCGCCCAGCTCTGTTATGCATATTAAACGGGTGAATTGCATCCGTTTGAATTATATCTCTATAGAAAATGAACACAATAACTCCAGTTCTAATAAAACCAAATATTATGGATGTGAATGAGAATGATTCAAAGTCCCAAAAGCACCAAACACATAAGCCATTGCTAAGGCAAGTGCAGAGACGTGCTCTTTGAGGGCTTAAAGAAAAGGACTAATAATTTTGAGCTGGTCATAGCTGACTTACTGAAAGCTCTGAGGCAGACCATTTGACTTCAAAAAACTTTTAAAATTTAATTCCATGAAAGAAATAAATGTATAGTCATACATTTATTCCACTGGTCTAACTTTCCATGGAAATTCCATTTTATGCACAAGAGGGCGCTGTCCACCAAGTAACAACCTGTTCATAGCAGCTGGAAATGCACAAATACAATCTCCCGGGGAAACCAAAAACTTGTCCTCAGGTTGTAATATCAAGTACAACCTAATCTCGAAAATCTCCTTAATATATATGAATTTGCTTATTAGTGCAAAAAATATCTTTAGAAGGACACATACATGGGCATGGGAAGACTTTTGCTGTACAATTTTTTTAACCATAGGATTTTATTATTTATTACAAACATGATGTGGAAAAAATACCTTATAAGGAAAATTATTTTGTGATCCTATTTAGACTAATATGTGAAATTTAGAACATGGATGTGGAAAACGTATGCAAAATATAAACTGATTATTAAAATATCTTTTCAATAATGGTTGCCAATTCATATTAGCTTGTTTTTGTTCTATTTTTATGGGCAGTTTGTTTGTTTTGACAGAGGACTGAAACCTGTGGTGCTGAACCACTGAGCTACATACAGCCCCAGTCCTTATTTATTTATTTTTTCTCTTTTTATAATTTTATTATTTATATATGACAGCGGAATGCATTACAATTCTTATTACATATATAGAGCACAATTTTTCTTATCTCTGGTTGTATACAAAGCATATTCACACCAATTAATGCTTTTTATTTTTTATTTTAAGGCAGAGTCTCGATAAATTGCTGAGGTTAGCCTTGAACCTGTGATCCTTCTGTCTCAACTTCCCGAGCCACTGGGATCACAGGTATGTGCCACCGTGCCCAGCTGCACATCCTCTTTTAAATGTATTCCTAAGTGCATGATTTTTTGATTCTATCACAATCTTTTTCAAAATTTCATGTTTAAATTGTGACTGTGTGAAAACACAATTCATTTTTGCATCTTATCTTACTCCCAACAATTTTTTATCTGTAGATTTGTTTAGCTCTTCTGCATGCACATCATGTCATCTGTGAATAACATGAAGTTATTCATGTTTTATTTTGTCTAGTTCCTAATACTTTTCATTAGCCAAGTCCTTCTGTACAACATTGAATAGAAATGGCAAGACTGGGCACATTTGTCCTGTTTCTGGTCTTCAAGATAAAGTTGTCATATTAAGTTTTGCTGATGAAATTTTAAATATATATATTATTTTTTTCCCTTCATTTCATGATACTGTTTTTTTTTTTTTTTTTAAATCATGAACAGATGTTGATGTTTTCTGCATTAATTGAGGTGGGATGGGAGTTTCTGCATCAGGTGGGATAATCATATAATTCTCATTTGTTTTATTGATATGGACCTTATGTTCCTGATATATTCATCAGGATTACTTATTCTCCATATATGTATCCATATTGAATATTATCACTGATTACTTAAGATATTTGAATAACTATCATGCAGAATATGATAATTCAGATGCTTAACACCTAGGAAAATATTTATTATAGCAGTTAATTAAAAAAGCAAACTAAAACTGCACATTCAAGTAAAGATAGGGAAGTAACATAGTTTGCTTCTGATTCATCCAAATTTTCTTTAATTACACAGTTTTACAACATGAGAGCAGGAAGTTTCAAATGCAAAAGGTTTGGTCTGTCTCCATTTTCAACAAAGTTAAGACATATTTATAATTTTAAACATAAAGGCTTTTTTTTTTTTTTGGTACTGGGGATTAAACTCAGGGCCACTTGACCACTGAGCCACATCTCCAGCCCTATTTTGTATTTTATTTAGAGACAGGGTCTCACTGAGTTGCTTATTGCCTCGATTTTGCTGAGGCTGGCTTTGAACTTGCTATCCACCTGTCCCTGCCTACTGAGCTGCTGGGATTATAGGTGTGTGCCACTGCACCTGGCTATAAAGTAATTTAATAAAGACAATAGAGAGTTTACAGTGACTGGCAACTATGAAAGGTCTTAAGGAATGATTGTTAGAACAATGTCACAGGGCTGGAATAATCAGGAGTCTGGATGAGTCAACCACTGGTTGAATCCATGGCACTATCAGGGTGCAGGCTGCCACTGCAGCTGTTGGCTCCAAGCATATGACCACCTCAACCATGGACCAAAGATCAGGAATCCATTGCTTCATCTACTAAATGCAAACTGCTAGATTTGGCAATAGCGATGCCTCACAGAGTTCTGTCTGTCTCTCTCCACTGAACTAATTTTCTGAGTTTAAGTGAATCCAACTGGTAGAAAGTCAATGGCATGCAGAGCCCTTGCTTCAAGTAAGTCCAGAAAATGTAGCTTTTTAAGAGGACATTCTAGAAAGAGGTTGGGCCAGCTGTTAAGCAGGTCAGTCTTCACAGATCCTTTATTTCCTTTTTGATGGCTAATAAGCATTCATTCATTCATTCAATTCAATTGAATTTTTAGTTTGACACAATGATCAATATGATGATTATGAAGAATTTTCTGTTCTCCCTGCCTGATCTGTCCCTTGCTTCTCTGCCTTGTCACATGCTCTGGAGGCTGAGCTCTATGTATGACATCTCCTGGGTTTCCAGGTTCTCTGGCTGCTGGGTGGTTTTAGGCAATGGTAAGTCACAGGAGAAACCTGGTTCCCTCCCTGGTGGTCTCCCATGGTAGTGGTTGTGTCCTCCTACTGAAGATCAAGGTGTTTCTTGGTGGACCTTCTCCCCCCAGATATAGCTCTTACTGGGATTCAATGACAGCTCCTTCCACCAGCTCCCTTAGTTCTAGAAGTGGTAATGCCTCCTTCACGTTACTAGCCACTTCCTATTGTTCAGGGTTTTTTTTACTGCTCCTTGCTGGTTCCCTTGGCTATAATTTTGTAATAGTCCATTTAACTCTCTTCAGTGACTCCTTTGAGTCTGCCACCTTTCCCTGCCAGGAATGTGAGTGAGTGCTATGCTATGGGATAAGGCACAGTTTTAATTTTAAAGTGCATACAATACATCCAGGTAGATGAAATACAAACATAGTCATCCCTGTTCATGTGGAAGTCTTACTGCCAGCATCTCAGAATTGTCTTTGGATGTAGAATTTTAAGATCTAATTAAGGTTAACTGAGTCATATGGGTGGGCCCTCATCTAATATGGTATCTTATAAGAACAGAGATACCAGGGCTGCACACAAAGAGAAAAAGACCAAGTGAAGATACAGTGAGAAGATGCCATCTATAATCAAGACCCAGGCCTCAGAAGAAGACAAACCTGCTGCCCAACACCTTGACCTTGGACCTGTAGCCTCCAGAACTGGGAAAAACCAATACCTGTTATGTAAGTCACCCTGTCTGTGTTACTTTGTGTTGGCAGCCCTAGAGGATGAACACTCCCCCACCAAAGCCAAATATGAAGAGTATGTGGTAAGTTCATGGAATTGAGAGAAATTCTTGTGGATTTTAAAATTGAAGGTTGAATAAAATAACCATACCTACCTTACTCTATTAGGAGGATTAAGAATATATGCAAGAGTCTCAAGAACTGTTGAATACCTTTGTAATTTACAAGGACACACAGCTGGACTCAATCTGGGTGTAGAACTGTCTCTTGACTTCTTGTGGCCTATTCTTTCCATGCTTTGGATTATTTTCTGACATTCTGAAGTTCTTAATGCTCAATCCACTTGAGTTAGAATTGGTTCCCAAGGCCCTCCACCTTTGGCCTCATCTCTTGACTCTTAACTCTGCCTACATGATAGTTAACATGAGATGGCTGGCTCCCAGTGATCCTCACTTCCTGGTATTTATGACCTTGTGAGTTTCCTCCTCCAACCCATTAAAGTATAGCTGAGATGACAGAAGGGAACCTCCAAGGCTAGGTCATTAAAGGTCATTACTGTCTCTGCTTGGTTTCTTAGATCACAAGCTTTGGGCAAAGCTAGTCCCCATGTCAAGGGGATACCGAAGCAGCTCTGTGAAGAAATCCTCACTAAGAGAAAAGGAGACACCTACCAACAGGAAGTACCAACTTGCCAGTCATGAGAGAGAACCACTCTGGAGCTGATCCCTCAACCCTAGATAAAAGTCTTAAGACAGTCTCAGCTGATTTGATTGTAGTTTCATTAGAGACTAAGCCAGAACTTCTGAATTCTGATCACACAAGTTGTGAGAATTGATGATGTTTTTAAAGTCACTACGTTTTGGTGACTTAGAATGCATTAGATAATATTCATAACTCTCCACTAATACACAATGCCAACACACAGTTCTCCATGTTGTCTTTGTCTTTTTACTTTTGTCTTCTCACAAAACAACTAACAACTAGACGAACAGCAAGCTAATAAAGAAATTGTTCACCGTTTCCTCTTGGGATACCCTTCTTTGCGTCTTAAATCATCCAACATTTAGCTCAGTTTCTGTGTCATGAAATGTGTCTTCATTACAACATTTTGACTGTCTTTCCTTTGGTAACTTCAATGTTGGAAACAGAATTGTTTACTTACTATCCTGTATCATCTGTCATTTTACATGTATTAATTTGTAAACACAAATGTGATGTAGATTTCTCGTGTTTTCCATAGCACCTGGCCTGTGCCACACAGGTACCAGTACTTTAGCAAACTGATTGGGATTTTTAATTGCCCACTATCCAGTAGGGAAAAAAAAATGAGACAAAAGTTATTTTCTTATTTGGAATCTAGCAGTTAATCACCAAAAATGACTATGAGTAATAACATCCTCTCTAAAGAAACATAGAAATACATCTCAGAAACTTAATTTTCCATAGTCGAGCATTTATCTTACTCAAAAATTTTATGTAGCTGGGCATGGTGGTGCATACCTGTAATCCCAGCTATTTAGGAGGCTAAGGCAGGAAGATTGCAAGTTTGAGGCCAGCCTGGGCAACGTACCATGATCCTGTCTCAAAATTTTTAAAAAAGAGGAATAGAGATGCAGATCAGTGGTGGAATGATTGCCTAGTATACATGAGGTGCAGGGTTCAATCACCAAAACACCCCCCCACCACAAAAAAAAAAAAAGAAAGAGAGAAGAAAGACAAAATTACTCCTTTGTCTGAGGATTGGAATAAACAACTTTCAGGCTCAATGTTTTTGCAAAGTTGATTAAAAATAGTGTTAGAGGTTTGTAGGGTATTGTTTTATGTACAGAAAGGAAATTTAAGGCAGAGATAACTAAATGCATATGCATTAGGGTTATAGCATGTGACAACTACAATTAACCTTTGTCCTAACTGAATCCTTGATCCTACTCAGCCAGAACCCAATCATCTTTGCGTTCTTATCATTCTGGATTTCCTCATTGGAGATGACAATTTAACAATTCCTAGAAGACAGTAAATTAAGGCCAGAGTGGAAACGTGGCTGTCAGTATATGACTCTGGAAATTAATTCATCGAGTATTATAGAAGAGAAAAACATTTCGGAGCAAGGACTGCCAATATATTTCAAATTAAGCTTTAAAATCATTGCTGGGTATTAAGAAGCACTCAGTTTAATTCATAAATTGTCATATGTAGTTCATTGTTGGAAACAGAATCATGTATTTGCTGTTCTGTATCATTTGTTATTATTTCACATATTAAACAAACATATCTATTATATATGGAGAGAGAGAAAGAGGGAGAGAGAGAGGAAGAGGGAGGGAGGGAAGAAAGGAAAGAAAGATGAAAGAGAAAGGGAGAAGAAGAGACAGGCAGATGAGTTTCATGTTAAGGAAGACTTGAAGATAATTAGGTCTGGCAAGTCTGAAATTTACAGAGTAGGCCGGAGACTAGAAACTGAGGCAAAATTAATGTTGTAGTTTTTTTTTTTTGTTGTTGTTTAGTTTGGTTTGGATCCCAGGGCCTTGCTAGGCAAGGGCTCTACCAATGAGTTAACATCTCCCATTCTAATGTGTGGTCTTAAGGCAGAACTCCTTCTTTGGGAAGCTCCAGATTCTGCTCTGAAAGCCTTCAACTGACTAGACGAGGCCCACCCACGTTAGGCTTTACTTAAAATCAATTGATTATAAACATGAATCACATCTACAAACACCTTCAGAGCAACATCTCAGATTAGTTTTTGACCACACATGGGTGCTATAGCTTAGCTCGTTGGCAGAAAATTAACCACCACTATCCATATTTGATAAAGTAAATTTTGGGGGATATTTGATTTAAAAACTTTCCATATTATATATTTCATATATACATATGACTCTTTAGAGTATTCCAGATGTTCTGGGCACTACATGGATCAAAAAATTAAGAGGAGACACGCTCATCTAAGAGTTAATCACCAAAAATAACTAGGAGTAATAACATCCTGTCTAACGAAGTGTAGAAAAACATCTCAGAAACTTCATTTTCTATAGGCAATTGTTTATTTTCTTAAAAAAAATTTACGTAGCTGGGTGCGGTGGCACACACCCATAATGCCAGCTATTTGGGAGATGGAGGTAGAAGGATCCCAAGTTCTGGGTTAGCCTTAGCAACTTGTCAAGACCCTGTTTCAAAATAAGAAACAGGTACTGAGGATGTAGGTCCATGGTACAGTGCCCGGGGTTCAATCCCCAGTACTGGGGGGAAAAAAATTAATGTAATACTAAAGCAGGGACTGTAACCAATCACAAAATAATCAAATGCCTCCATCTGCTGACCCAGCTTTTAAAAATATTACATCATTTACAGAGTTGCCAAGATATTCTGTACAAAACTGAAATTCAAAAAGCATTTCTCTATCAGAGGATGTTTCATTTACATACAAGATGACAGAAAAACAGATAAAGCAAGGATGACCTCAAAGAAGACAACCTCACCTCCCCAAAAGTGATTTAATGAGAAAGCTGCAAAATGCTGGGCTGAGCAGACCCAAGGGCTGACTTGTCCCAATTCCTGGGATTTTATAAAGGGCTAGGGATGTTTGGAGACTCTCATAGAAATAATAAACATTATCACTGCCCAAATCATATTTTATGTATAAGATGCAGCTTCTCATGGTTAAGGCTGCATACAGGCCCTTATTTATTTGGTCTTATATTCTACAAAATGCTATCGGCACTGGCTGGATGGAGGGATAATGATATATTAATGTGTCTTAGAAGCGTTTCCTATTTAGAGCAGGTCATGATATTTTAGCATGACTTAGTGAAATCTCTGTGCAGAAAATGTGTGACCCTAAAGATGTGGGTAATAAGTTCAATTAATAGCAGAACTGAGGTTCTGATCCAGGCACACTTTATGGAAGGGTTGGAAATAAACATCTATCCATCCTTATTAAAATATTTGCAAATACACATGTATGTGTCCTTAGTTCACAATCTCTATCATCTATTCAAAGGTCCTGAAACCAAACTGTTTGAAAGTTTTTATTTGGGTAGCATAAAATATCTACAATTGGATCTTTACAAAAGAAGATGTGCAAAAGGGGAGAAGTAAATTTATACATAAGATTTTGCTGCTGAAATGTGGGAAGACATCAATAATCAACTTAGGTTCCAGAGCTCATGCAGAACGGTCAGAACTTTGTCTTCCTTAGGTAAAGGAAGTAGAAACTATGTTAATCCCCTGGTGAGTTAGTTTATAGAAACTCAGAGATTATACTGAACCTAAACAAAAATAAATCTATGGGAAGGGAAGACAGACTAAATTATTTCAAATCATAGTAGTACATAAACATATTTAGAAAGACTGAAAACAATTATCTCAATAATATGACATTGTTTTTCAAGTCCATGATGCCATCAATACTCATTTACACTGTGGCATTTCATCTCATGGTTCAGTATTTAAAATCACATAAAAATTTATGCATAACATCAAGTGTGACTGTAAGTAACTGTTATCCTGGGATATATGTCTCTTTCTTGCTCTGAAAACCCAGATGATTTGGCCACGTATACAACCCTGTCACTGACCTGGCTACCCGACAGCAGAGGGCGAGACCTACCAGAATGATCCACAGACAGGGGCACCTCATTGTAAAGCCTCAAAAATTTTGCAGTCATTCACACTTGGAGTGGACCAAAGGAAGGAGGCATTAAGAGTTTTCGAGAACAACAGAGAATTACAATCAGAATCTATGGCACAGTAAATAAGCATATAGTAGTTAACATTTTAACAAAATATTTAAAAAGTATTGTTTTCTCCGTAGGGGGAAAGCAGACAACTCTCCAGTAGTAGAAAAAGAAAAACAACACTGGTATTCAATTTCCAGTTTAAACACACTTGTGAACAGGAAGATTGTGAACCCCATTAATTAAATATAAAAACTCCAGAAGAAATTATGACCTTAATGTACAACAGCATTTCTATATCAAATTAAACTTAGTATCTGATTAAACACACCCATAGTACCTTTATGGAATTCTCTAAAATGCTCACAGTAAAAGTGTATAAACTAGAGTGTAGATTAAAACATCTTGTATAGCGTGAGTGATACCTGCTGTGGGTTAAATAGCTTCAATTTTTAAAGTATGAGTTTTGACTTTTGAAAGCAGAACTGTGTTTTGGCATTCAAACCTATATAAGATCTTACAATTTTGTCTTGGGTATGGTGGCACATACCTATAATCCCAGCAACTTAGAAACTTAGTCTCTGTCTCAAAATAAAAATAAAAATGTCTGGGGATGTGGTCTGGTGGTAAAGCACCTCCAGGTTCAATCCCCAGTATCAATCAATAAATAAAATTTAAAAAACCTTAAAATTTTGTCAAATAAGGAATACAAGATATGAAACATCAAATGTGGGGAAAGATTTCTGATCTCTAACATCACATGGGTAATGAGTGGTTTTCATCCCATGCCTCCCTGAAATCTAGCTTCTTGGAGGTGATTTATGGGTGAGTTAAAAGGATATCATTCAATTTAGTTTAAGTGCATATTTAAAAACTTACTAAAACCACACATCCTAACACATACCTTATTTTACCACACTGGAGACTGCTTATGTGTTAACTTCTACTACCAAGATAATTTATATCTTTATATAGTCTTTGGAAGATAATTTCAGCTATCTCTAATTAAAGACTCCTCCAGAGATGTGTATTTGGACTGTTATTATAAGCACTTATATTCGTGTTTTATTGATAGCACACAAACCGCTAAGATTTCCTCCACCATAACTCCACATTTGTGTTATTCAGAAATCTTGTTTTTCATAGTAATGAACTAACAATTTAACATAAGCAGAAACTTGAAAAATATTTATACAGATAAAATCTACCTTGGGGGCTGTATGTATTGAAATAATACATTAAAAATTTAAAAATATTCTAGTCCTGAAAAATGTTTGAAAAACAAAGTTCTATAAAGAAACCATCTTTTAATTTAATTTGTTAATACAGAGTTTAATGTGATTTAGTTTTTTAAAGCAAACTAACTTTATAATAACATTTCAATTCTCTTACTTTTTTGGTGCTGCAGATTGAACCAGGGCCTCACACATGCTAATAAGTACATGATCTACTATTGAGCTACATCCCCGAGACCCTCCATTCTTCAGCATAATGGTAAGAATTCTAAAAAAACAGAGTGTTGTAGATCTACAAAAATGGTGAGTAACTTGTAAAAAAGTTGAGAAACTACACTGAAAACATTCATAATGGCTTTGGACCCTCCAGATAGGCAGGTTTAAGGAAAGATTTTTATTTCTGAATTTATCACATATTTGTTACTGGGTTTTAAACTTCAAAATACGTTCCTCCTCCAGGTAAAATGTCAATGGTGTACCTTTACACATCAACTGTGTTGTGTGTTTTGACAGTTTAGGCACATTTCAATGATTTTAGATTTTTATTTTGTGGTTTTATTATAAAACAGCTTGCACACCAAAATCAAACAGATCTTTTTTTATTTAAAAATCCACCTCAAAATTCAGTTCTGGGTTTTAGTTTTTGTTTAAAATAAAGCAAACATTTAAAAGCATCACATGTTACTAGTCTACAATTCATCTTGTAATTAGCACATAGTTTGTGGACTGGGGAAGTTAACCCAGCACATGGATCAGGCACAGTACTAGGGCCAAAGGGCCAGAAATCAGGGCACATCTGTGTACTCAGGCAACAGTGAGAGGTCTGAATGGAGTGGGTTGTGCCTCAGTGGTGGGCACCCCATTTCTATGCCCCCCCAAAAGCTGTAAGTCTGAAATCAATACATAAGAGACTGTCCGTGACTTAGGTAATAAAAAAGAACCCCAAACAACTATATCTGCTTTCTAAAGTGTGTTGCAAAGCCAAGAAAGATGAATATAACTGTAGTCTCACTACAGTTTGTGGTCTTGACATCTGTGACACAGGACCATGTTATAGGTGAGATAGAATTACGCCATTCCTCTGGTGGTTTTGGAAATCTGGTTGGAAGGGGTCCGTGGGTAGAAAACTTCACATTACAGCAAGGCTCTGATATTTCACGAACAGGGGCAGTGAAGAAAATCACAGTACAAAATCCTAAATTCTTTTACTGGAAAAACAACAGGTGCTACATGAGAATCACTAATATAACATCTATTTTTTTTTAAATGAAGATATAAAACATTAATTGCATAGGAATTTAAATATAAGGCCAAGAAGAATATTAAGTAAAATAAAATCATAGAAAGGGCACTATGGTGTCAAAAGATAGAATTTCATTCTTAAGAGTAATAAATCTCAATTACTGTCTAATTAAGAATCACAGTATGTTGCTATTACTAACAGTGAATGTCAACTGTTTCCTTAACTCCACACTGGAAACCAATATTTAGGATGAAGAACAACACAACTAAAGCTCATTGTCTAAACCTGATCAGTGTATTAGCACTTCAGTGCCCGGTACGTACCTGATTAGTTATATTATCTACCTTTTGCAAGTAATGCTCAAACATGTTAACAAGCATAAGAGCATGTCATCACTGCACGCTGTCAATGATTTTTCAGGGTTACTTGATAGTGTAATTTATATTCAGTCTTTCAAAGGTGCAAGATCCCACCCGGCAGAATCTTCACTCAATGAACCAAAAACACTGTCATTAACAAAATACAACAAAGTCCCTCCATTAAAAACTAAATGTACATGAACCAGAGAACTAGGTCCTGACACCAATACATACATTATCCTCAGCATACTGAAAGGCAGTGGAGGACTTGGTAGTTCAAGCTAATGGTTACCACCTGTAATGTCAGGTAGAAAGCTAATTTGGGATCCTACTTCTCATTTTCATGTTGTTAGACTGTAGTTTCAACAGCAATTTCCAGATCTAAAAGTAGCTTAGTTAACTTAGTATTTGTTATAGAGAGTAGTGTGAGAAAAAAACAAGAACTCCCAAAGGAATTCCACTAAGGTTCATCGAGAAGACCCAAACCAATGTTTTAAATGAAAAAGTGCATAAATACAGTAATACTACAAATGTGTTAACCACGGGACCAATGTTTCTCTGGGAGCTAAATGAGACTATTTTTCCACATTATTTACATGTTACAAATTGTTCAGATACCACAAAGCACCATTTCCAATCCCAACTGCTTGATTATGTATGACGGGTCCCTTGACTTCAACTCCGCTCACTTGAGGATCTAGTTAGCATAGAAGCGTCACGTCATTTTCAAACAGGATTTCTCTCTACATTCGGTTCTCTTTTGTTCAGAAATGGCAAGGTGATATATTCATTTCACACCCTTGGTTGGTGTTTCTGATTCTGTGGACTGTCTTCCATCCGTCCAGGCCTCCCGGGTACTCTTGAGAGCCAGGGTCTTCTGCTGGTCAACCACGACATAATCCACTCTCTCATCCGCCACACTGCTTCCTGAGCCACTGCTCTTTTGCTAAAATGCAAAGAAAAAACAAAAAAGTAAAAAAATTTTTTACTTAAAAAAGTAAAGTTGGACTGAGTGAAATTCAGTCTTAAAATGGACATACATGCACTATGGATATTCTTGAAATTCTATTGGCTCACAAAGAAATACCATTAACTACCTCAATTTAACAATGCCGTCTCTCTCCTAACTAAACATCATTTTCTCTTTAATTTAAAATTATAGAATTCACACTAACACTCCCACCAGAGATGTTATTCATAGGAAACAGGGACAGAAAATACCTAGTTCATCTTTTTGTTTTTATTTTTTATTTGTTCTCTTTAGTTATACATGGCTGTAGAATGTATTTTGCCGTATCATAGTTCATCTTAACATATGCAGATTGATTCTCCCTTTAACTTGACTTTTTTTTGAAATCCAGTGTTTACTTTCAGAGCTAAGAAATGTGTGGTTTTTTTTTTGTGTTTTGTTTCATTGTTGATTTTTGCAAAGCAATAGTTCAAGAACAATCAATTACATGGGCTGATGCTCTTTGACTCTCCAAATCCAGCCTGATACTAGATAACTTAAATGTGATTATTAATGCATTGCTGGGCTCACTAGAAAGAAAACAGCTAATTATAAGAAAAATGGAGGGAGAGGTTAAGGCATGGAAAGAAACCTTGTCTTCAGGATGGATGTCAATCTAGCAGAGCAACTAGGAGGCTGGGGGAAGGAGGTCATGCTGAACCTAAGGCTATCCTGTTAAGCTGTGGTCCCCGGAGGGAACTAAACTATGGTAGTAGTAGCTCCTGGTTCCTAGCAAAAGGTAATACAAATCTTTTCTGGAGGAAATTTAGGTCCTCAGGATTTGCAATTAGACAATGTACAAACACACAAGCCAAAAAGAATGAGTTAGCAGCTGGGCGCAGTTGCGCATGCCTGTAATCCCAGCAGCTCAGGAGGCTGAGGCAAGAGGATTGAGAGTTCAAAGTCAGCCTCAGCAACTTAACAAGGCCCTAAGCAACTCAGTGGGGCCCTGTCTCTAAATAAAATATAAAAAAGGGCTGGGGATATGGATCAGTGATTAAGTGCCCCTGGGTTTAATCCCTAGTAACAAAAAAAAAAAAAAAAAAAAAAAAAAAGAGCAGAAACAATAAACATAAATTCAAACCTCCAAGGACTTCAGACTATCAAAGTTACTGCATCAACAGCATAAAACATGTACTTATAAAATGTTTAAAGGAACTAAAGCATAAATATAAAAGGAATAAAACAAATAAGAAATCCAAAGTTGTTAAAATCAGCAAACTGTATTTTAGAAATGAAATATAAAATAATTGAAAACTAAACAAATAGGAAGAATAGAGAATTAGTGAACTTGGTGAAAGATGTAAAGAAACTATCCAATTAAGCACAGAGAGATGACAAGCAGAAATTATAAAAGAATGGTAAGAGATCCAGAAAATACAGACATCCTAACATGTCTAATCAGAAATGTCAGAGGAGAGAATAAACAGTAAAATGAATGAATGACATTTTTCCAGAGTTGAGAAAAAATTGCAAACCCAGAAAATGAAATAGCAGCACAAATAAAAAGCAATTCATGTCTAGACACTGTTGGGAAACTGCAAAATGACACAAACAGAGGAAAGAGTTTAAAATCAGCCAGATAGAAAGGATAGGTGACCTGCATAGGAACAGCCACCGGACTACAACATGCTTTCCTCACAAGGGACAGAAGCAAGGTGAGGGGGGAACAGTGTCTTCTACGTGGTGAGAAAGTTACCGTCAGTCAAGAGCTGTCGGCTGAACCCCGTCTTGTTTTCCAAGATAAAGCAAAATCAAGACATCACATAAAACAAACAAACAAACAAAAAGTGGAAAGGATTTACCACCCACAGAGCTCCACTAAAGAAACTTCTAAAGGCTACATTTCAGAAGGAAAAAAATAATTACACGAAGGAGAGTCTAAGATACAAAAAGAGTGATAGACAAAGAAGTTGGTAAGCAGGTAGGAAGATGTAAGTCAATACTGTTTACAAAATGCATTCCTACTAATACTACTAATTGTGGGCTTAACAAAAGAAAAAAATTGAAATTTTGGTCAGAAAGAACATATAATTTGAGATAACTTTCTAAAAAATAATGAAGATATTGTTTACCTTAAGAATCTGTTAAGCAATCATTTCAGTGGTAAGAACAGAAAATATCTAACCGCCATACCATCAGAAAAGAGAAAGTTACTTTATCAGTCTCCATAATTTTTTCTTTCTTTTTTTTTTGAGGTGGGGGCGGAATACTAGGGATTGAACCCAGGGGTGCTCCGCCACTGAGCCACATTTCCCCGCCCCTTTTATTCTTTGAGACAAGGTCTCTCTAAGTTTCTGAGCTAGTCTTGAACTTGTGATCCTCCTGATCCAGCCTCCTGGGTCTCTGGATTACAGGCGTGTGCCACTGTGCCTGACTCAGACTCCACCATTTTGTTGCAGTTTTCAAAAGTGCATTAAGTAATAGACTTCATTAAATTAAACATAATAAAGGTTTCCCCAAGGAGACAATGCTCGTTTAAAGTGCACGCTAACTACATTTGTGGAATGAGGTTTCACTCACCTTCCTCGGTGGTGTGGACTTCCCAGAATCTAAATCTAGATCAAGGTACTCCACCTGCTTGTCTCCCTTGGGCTTGATCATAGGACTGCTTCCTCCATCAAGGCTATTACTGCCAAAAAGATTCTGAAAGTGAACCACAACAACACCAGCCGTCAAACATTCATGAAACACACCATTCATCCTTTTTCATTTGAGTTGGGGGCCTTAAAACTCCTGGGCTCAAGAGATCCTCCTGCCTCAGCCTCCTGAGTAGCTAGGAATACACATGTGAGCCACCACCACTGATATATACCATTCACCTTGTACTTGCTTTTCAAAAGAACAAGGCTAGAAAAAAATGTCTGCTTAGAAAATTAAATAAACTCTTAGGATTTAATGAATAATATTTTAAATGTATTAAAACTGAGAGGAAGCCAAAAGTAGTTTCAGAAGTTAAATTTGGTTAAACTTAGACTGGGGAAATCAAACCACAGCTGGCCATAAAAGTTCAATCTGAACATTATTAAAATTATATTGTACTCAATTACATTTTTATAGCAGAGGCTCCTTATACCCACTGCTTTCAAATTAAATTTAAAAGAAAGCTTCTACGGTTAATTTAAAGGCTTTCATGCAAAAACATTAGTTTTGAGTTAAGTATATTATCTCAAGGTTATAGATAATGATTCCAAAGTCTATTTTATTTAATCATCTGGATTTCTTTTAACTAATTAATTTCCTGTCTTTTCTTAGTTTGATCTCTTCCTTTCTAAAAGGAAGTGTGCAATAGGACTACTCTCTAAAGTAAAATAAAGAAAATAGGAAGATAGAGGATAGCAATAAACAAGAACCAAAAAGCTAGAGGCTTAAGAAAAATAAAAATGGATCAGGTTAGCAGGAACTCGAACCAATGCTAAATAGGAGGAGGGCGAAATGCCCTTATGTCCCTACGTTCTCTCTCTTTTGTATCCTAAGTGTGAGCCAAAGTGATTTGCCACCATGCACAACGCCCATCTAGAAATGCTGCCTCACAAGGAAGACCGCATGCTCATTAGGGACTTGTGCATGAATCTGGTTCCGTTGACTCTTTGAGTTGCTGTTTCACCCCTGTCTCCCACGACCTACAGTTAAAGTAGAGAGTTGTGTTTAAAGGAAAGAACATTTGCTAGAAAAATACTCAGTTTATTCCCTCATGTGGTAGTGGGGCTGCTGATAGGCAGTATAAATCCTTTTATAAATTAGAAAAAGGTGCTCCTTTCTCTGAAGTGACACACTCTGTGCCAGGGCCCACACCTGATGAGGGGCCCCACATGGCCTGGATTTCATGTGGTGGGGTGTAAGAGTGAAGCAAGCAACTGCACAGGTGAATGCAATGACCCTATTTAAAGAAAAAGAATTTTAAATCAAATTTCTCAACAACTGCAAATAAAATATTGAAATTAACATGTAGGGTTGAAAAATATAAGAAAATTTTGCTCAAGCTGAATTGCTAAAGACAGTACCCCCCATTTTACTAATTCATGAAGAAGCTGAAATCAGTGTCATTTTTTCCCCCTGCGTAAGGCCATATTTTACTCTCACAACAAATCAGCTGGGAGGGTAAGCAATATTCCATGTTCAAAGGTGATGGATAACAACCCACATCCCATGTTTTCCTGCCTGGAAACGCCTAGAAGTGTTCACAGTGTTATAAAGATATAAAGAGAATCCATAAATTCATATGACCTGCTCATTTAACCCTAATAAGTTGTCCCCAAAGAGAATTTCTCAGAACTGCTAGTTAAGTTTTATGTCTAGTGACTACTAAAACTGGAAATGTTTAAGTATTGTTAAAATCTGTGTGTTGATGAGGAAGTCTATTTGTTCTTGATCCGGTTTCAACAGGGAACAGCCTCCCTCTGTGTTCTAGCCTTTCACCCACTGTGTTTCCAAAATAGTTTTCTGAGGAACTGTGAAAATTGTGGAAATTATATCGTGTTCTGTAAATTAAATAACAAAACAGTAATGCTAGATTTTTCTAAAATTCTTCAAAAAACATGTAAGATCATTTAGGATATGTATGTTGTTATTATGTAACAATTTATGTCTTTAGTAATAGTGTACCATCACTTAAATTTCAGGTATTAAATTAAGGGTTCAAATGTTTGACATTGATCTTCATACAAATTAGTGGACAGCATCACCAATTCACTGTTTCACTGCCTATGACAGACATAATCTCCTAGGAAATGAGCTGTAAAATGTCAATTTCAAGAATTTGGTCTTCATTGTATGAATAAACCAGATATGGTCTGATCCTGTCTCAACTTAGAACTTTAAGATTAGTTTATTACTGACTTCATCAGCATGCATTAGATCCAGTGAACTTCCATGGTGTTTCATTAGTACACTAAGTTCCCAATATTGTTACAATGATCACATAATTTTCTAAGGAAGAGTTACATGTACTACAAGGAGGCCTTATAGTTGGCACTCATGGCTCAGTTGACTTTTCTACTGAACATGGTAGACAGATATTTCCACCTGGGTCATTTTTGGTCATTTCTAACACTTATGACCAAAGTTCTTCAGCAATCCATCAGTGATTATTTAGACATCCCTCCTGGCAAATAAATGTGGTTTTCTGGTTTAATGTCATAGGTACAAAAATACATATTTTTACTTCCTTTGACTTTTGACTATAATGGTCTTTTTTCTGGTCTTTTACCTTCACCTATGACAAATTCTATTTTCAGGCTTTTACATTGTCTTCCTAAGATTTTTATGGTTACTTACTATTTTGAGCAAAAATATAAAATCTCTTCTAGCTCAGAAAATACTCTCAATTATTATTTTGCAATTAGAAAAAAAATTGGTTCAACTACCTAAAGATGAAAGTTGGTGACAGTATCTACTCTGATGAAGTATTACTGATTCTCTTACTTGAGTCTATTCACTATAGTGAGAAAACAAATTAAATTAATAAAAAAATGATAGAACAACTACTCAACAAGTAAAAAAAAAATTGAATCCAAAAACTAAGAGTCAGTAAAAATTTTTCTGCCTTGAGTAATCTCTAAAATCATTATTGGTCTAATTAGTTACAGTCAAATTCAATGTTGACTTAAATATTATAAATTATTTTTGAATATTTCATAAATTTATTCATTTTTAAAGTTAACCAGTATAGCACCAAATCGAGCTTTCCATATCATTTCATTATGATTGCTGACATACGTGTCTGAGGGACCTATTTTGCTTAAAGTCTATGCAGAATGAAAGACAAATTCATTGATTGAACTGAGCTTACAACAAAGAAAGAAAATAAGACCTCCAAAATGTGACTCAAAAATTTGATATTCAATATTTGCTTATCCTGTTGTTCTCCAACTGCTCTCCCTTCTCCCATGATAGAGCCTTTTTTTTTTTTTTTTGGTACCAGGGATTGAACTCAGGGGCACTCGACCACTGAGCCACATCCCCAGCCCTATTTTGTATTTTATTTAGAGACAGAGTCTCGCTGAGCTGCTTAGCGCCTCATTGTTGCTGAGGCTGGCTTTGAACTCACGATCTTCCTATCTCAGCCTCCCAAGCCGCTGGAATTACAGGTGTGTGCTACCGCGCACAGCTCCATGATGGAACTTTTACGTGAGTCCAATGACCCTTTGAAAAAAGGCTGTTTCCCAGACCCTTTTGTGTCTGAAAATGGCCATAGTTCTGGTTTCTCTGTGGCCATTTTCAGGAACCTTTTTTATGAGCTGCTGGATTGAACCCTTTGCTCCTGTTCCCTTTGTCCCCCATCCTACCCTGCAGTCTGTGTGTCAATCTGTTGGCTGGAACATGACCTTACTCCATGAGCATGTGAGCTACACGCAGAGGACACTACCTTGCAGAGCTAAAGAGGCCGTAATCCCTGACAGCTCTCAACTGACTCTCTGGATTTTTGCATGAGGAAGAAAGAAACTTCTTTCTTAAGTCACTGTTAAACAGGTTAGTAGATACTAAATAGGTCTAGTAGATACTCTATATAATAAGATACAATAAGAGAATAAGCAAAAGAGAATTATTTTTAAAAATTAAAATTGGTTTTTATTCTGAAACATCTGAAGTATTTTTTAGATTTCTGAGAAACAAAACATTTGCTGCTATGATAAAGTTCTCATGCCTTGTGGCAATACAGCCAACCTTAAAAATATTATGTTTATAACAGGTCTTCTTTAATCTTTAAGCCCAAGGGTTTATTCTCGAAAGATTATCAAGAATCTCCTGTATAAGACCTTCTCACCACAAGAATGTCATTACTTGGGCCTGGAGAAAGACGTTATCAAATACTTCCAGTATATTTTTCTGAAGAGTATCAAAAACCGAGCACATCTTAAATGAAGTACTTCTAGAAAACCGCTATAGATGGATCAGGAAATGCACCCCCAAAAGCCCATATGTTAAAGGCTTGGTCCTTATTGTAGTCCTACTGGAATGTGGTGGAACTTTGAAGAGGCAGGGCTTAGAGGGCTTAGTGATGCGTAGAGAAGTACAAGACTTTCATATAAATATTAAAAAATTTAAGAATTCCAATTTTTTTTTAAAAAACCTTCCTCTATGTATACATATAACACAAACACGTGTTCCTAAGTTTGTAAAATGATTCTTATGATTTATTTATATTTAAATAAAACTCAACTAAGTAACCCCCTAAGAAACTACTATATTTCTTGAGGCCTTCATGGGCATGCCTTTGAAGGGATTGAGATCCTGGTCTCCCTTCTTATTCTCTCTTGTTTTCTGGCCATGAGGTGAGTGAGTGGCTCTGCCACTTGCTCTTGCCAAGATATACTACAAAAGGCCAAAGAAACAGAGCCAACTAATCCTGGACTGCAACCTCTAAAACTGTGACCTCAAATGAACTTCTTCTCTTTATAAGTTCATTAGTTTAAAAAGTATTTGTTATAGTAATAGAAAGCTGATTTAACAGAAACTTTTGTTTTTCAATGATTTACAGTTATATTAAATTTTGACTCTTTACTGGTTTTAGATTTTATCCATGTTGTCTTTGGTTGTGTTCCCTTAAGTACTGGAAGAAAGAGACATGAGGGTAAAGTTTATAGACTGAAGGAAAATTAGAGCAAAACACCGCTTAGGAAAGGAGAGGATCAGGCAAAGAGTTTACATACTGGATCTTCGCTGGACAGGTTGGGGTTCATGGGCACATAATTCTCCTCGCTGTCATGTGAGTCACTGCTTGACGTTGTGCTGTGCACTGAATCCGGCCGTGGGGACAAGGGAAACCTAGAGGAGCTAATCACAGAAATTATCATCATATATGTAAACCTTGATGAAAACTTCTGAAATCACTCCCCCAAATAAAAATGAAGGTGTGCATCCCTTCTGAAATATTCATTTACATTGATTGTACACATTAATTACAATAGAATTTATTATACACATTAAAATGCAACTAACACCGATGTATTATAAAAGGAGATTTGGACGTCAAATTATATTGTGTAATACAGACAAAAGATAAGTTATTACTAGTGATGTGTAGAGAAGTAAAAACTTTCATATCAATAAAAAGATTTAAGAATTCCTATTTTTTTAAAAAACTTCCTCTAGGTATACATATAACACAAATGCACGTTCCTAAGTTTGTAAAATTATTCTCATTTCCCCATAGGTATATGTAAATAAATCTCAATTAAGTAATCCCCTAAGAAACTACTATATTTTCCAGATCAGTAGTTCTCAGATATTTTTGGTCCCATGAATCCTTGATACTCTTAAAAATATTAAGAACCTCAACTTAATATGAATTATTCTATTGGTATTTATCATATCAGAAATGAAAATAGAAATATTTTAAAAATACAAGAGTACACAAATGCACATTAATTGTCACAATGATATCATGACATATCATGAGAACTCACATGATCTGGGAAGTTCCACTGCACACAAAGAATGGAAAAGGCAAATGACATCTTGGTATCTTAATGAAAATAGTTTTGACTACACAAGAGTCCTCAAATGGTCTAGATAAATTTCTTAATAATGAAAATTCTAGATAGTATGTTATACAATGTATTTTTTTTAATATATTTTAGTTGTAGATGGGCACAATACCTTTATTTTACTTAGTTGTTTTTAATAAGGTGCTGAGGATTGAATCCAGTGCCTCACACATGCTAGGGCAAGTGCTTTACTACTGAGCCACAACCCCAGCCCTTACACTATGTATTTTTAAATAAAGTACTTACTCTCGAGCAAAACTCCTTGTGATGGGAGATCTAACTGGGGCTTGTAATTCTTCCCATTCTGGCAAAGGTTTTATTTCTAAAGGTGCAGGCTTGGCTGAAAAGAAAGGGAGAAGGGAGGAATTGGTATAGAACTTTGGGAAGCAAACAAGATCCTCTGCCTCTCAATTTTTATATAATAGAATATACCCGAGACCAGCTAGCTTCACACATGAAACAAAGTTCATGGATATTACATGATGTGACACAGCTCAATGCTTAGAAAAAAATGTTTCATGATTGTTTTAAGCTCCATCATGCATGTTGCTTCTTAATTTAATGTTTTGTGAGTGTAATCTAAATGTGAACAAGAAAAAATAATGTGACTCAATTCCTTTATAGTTGCTTGATTCATACTTTTCATTATTTCATTCACTCATTCTTTTACTAATTTCATCCTCAATATAGAAATGTAATAATCTACATAAAAATGTTACTATTTTTTAATACTGAAGCATCAGTTACACAACTAAACAGGTAAAATGATGCATAGGAAGTATTAAAACCAAAAATTTAGTAAAATCCAGAACAAAATTTTGCTAAAACCAAAAGGATTAATTATCAAATCTTTTAAATCAATTTACACACCATCTGGAAACAAAACAGAGTAAATTATATCTTTGGACTCAAATTCTGCTTTAAGGCCATAATTATTTTAAACAATCACTCCAAACTTTTAGCTTAATTTAACCAATGAGTCCTTTACCAAATTAAGTAAAATTAAGTAATGCTTATTTTTAGCTTTATTTATTAGAGGCCTTTACTTATTTACCTCATTACTGCAGTAAACAGTTATTAGAACTAATTTGTACCAGAGTTTTTGGCCCTTTCCTTAAAGTCAAGACTGAAATTTTTTTTCAGAAAGGTACAGAGTCAGCAGAAAAATGAAAATACCATTTTTAAATATTAATTATATTATAGAATACTGCTCAGATGCATTGAATAAATATCTCAATCATGTTTCATCTTGCCACTTGCAAGAAAAACGTTCACTTTGCCATGTTTCCTTAGTCTTTATTGATGTATGTGAAATTTTAATCAATTAGGTTACAGTTACCATCAAACTACAAAATAGGTAGTCATTTCAAAAGACTATATAGAGTCCCTGGGGCCCATAGGTATTTTTGTTAACTCAAATATAATGCAGGTTGATTTACTAAATTTGAGTTAAAACAGTTTTGCTTTTCTACATTAGACATGTACAGAATTATGCTGACTGAATGTATTTTATAATTCTTAGTGTTTTATTCTTTTGACACCCAAAGGCTAATAGTAATTTATCTAAGTAATGGCATAATTAAATACCTGGAAATAAAATGTGTGTGTGTGTGTGTGTGTGTGTGTGTAAGATAACTGGAAATCACAAGCAGTTCACAAGCTTAAAGAAAACAATGTTTCATTGCGTAAAACATTAAAAGAATAATGCCACAAGACAAGACTGAATATCATATATTATCTGATATCTAACATGCTGCTGTTAATGGCTAAGTAGAATCAGTGCATTATGAAAAGCATTCACTTTAGAAATAACATGCTTTGGGAAGCTTTATGTACAACAGCAGTAGTATTTAAGACTCCTCTTTTTTTTTTTTTTTTTTTTTGCTTTTTTAAGAAAAAAAAAAACACAAAAAAAAATCAAAACATGAAATAATAAAATTCCCAGCGCCCCAGAGAGCATGCGGTGCTAAAGTACATACCCTTTCTTCTTGTAGCAAAGTCACCTATGGTTTGTGAATCAGTTCGCTCTAAACCATGGGGTTTGGGTCTTAAAATTTTAGGACTTTGACCTAATTGGTAGAAAGAAGACTCTCTTAATATAATGTTATATTTAAACTGGAAAAAAGGCAGCAGAGCCCTATGCAGAAATGTTGTATCTCCAAGGCATAAATTGTTTGTGGAAAATATTCCAACCTTGCTACACATCATTCATGCTCAGCACAAGGGGAAGGAGGAAGGCACATGCGACAAGGTAAGAAGTCAAGGGTTATAAGGGGTGGCAGTATTTTAGCGGGAGACCAGCCAGGTTGTTATCGCTATTTAAGGGGAGTGAGGAAAAACACATGCCCTGTTAGTTTTTCTTCTAACATGACTTAGAAAACTGGATCCAATAAAACATGACGAAATCCCTCAGTCAGATTTGTGAAGTTTGGTGTTCATGAGAAAGTATTAAGGCCTGCTTCCCTACGATACTACTTTTTTCATTTGGTACAGAAGGTTTAAAACCCAAATCTGACTATTCCTGCACCTCCTGACTAGGACCTTGTACAGAAGCTGGTGGCCACTACAATATTTGCTAACCTAAGACCAACATTGGTCTGTGTCCCTTGGATACAGAGTAACTGCCCAGTGACTTCATCTTCCAAGGAGGAGATGTTTACATTCTGGCACTGGTGATTGTCCAGCTTCAGCACAATGTACTGGAAAGCAGAAATGCACTTGTCATCATTTTCTCTGTCACCTATAAGAATTGCCAAAAAACCTTGTAAAAAGTACCCTGTTCACAGCTGTTGGTTTCACACCTTTCCCCATTAGAAGTCTGGATGCCAGAGTCGCAAAATCATGGGATCAGTAATTTAAGTTACCCTGTTCTCAGTGGTACCAAATTTCATTTATTCTTAGAATTTACAAAGTTGAGGTGACATCTACCAGATGGTAAGTTAGAATTTGCTGGTCAGAGGTTGATATGTAGCACCTCATCTATTGAAATCAAAAAGTTTCTTAAGATATGATTCAGGTGATGGCTGGGAATGTAGCTCAGTGGTAGAGCTCTTGCCTGGCATGCATATAAGGTCCTGGGTTCAATCCCAGTACCTCAAAAGATTCAGGCTAAAATGACAGTTCTTTACCCATTTTCTAAGTTAAATAATTAACATTGAGTTTATTCAGAAATGAGGCAGGTGTAGTTTAAAATGTGAGTAATCATATTTTGGGCAAGATATACTCCCTAACCCTTCATGTTATCCAGGGCCTACAAAATGATAAGACATTTTTTCTAAAAGATGTCCGCTCTTTAAACTCCCACAGCACGCTGCCCTTCAAAAAGAGCAAGAGGCAGAAGGTAAGTTTAGGAAAAAAACGTGATTTCCCTGGAGAACCAAAGAGGTTAAGTGACCTGCTCAGGTCACAGCAGGCTCCTGCCAGCCTGCCACCTCCTAGGGAGGTGTTCTTGTACTGTGACCACAACTGCCTTCACCTCTGTCCCTTTTATTTTTTTTATTTTTTATTGTTGGTTGTTCAAAACATTACATAGTTCTTGATATATCATATTTCACACTTTGATTCAAGTGGGTTATGAGCTCCCATTTTTACCCCATATACAGATTGCAGAATCACATCAGTTACACATCCATTGATTTACATATTGCCATACTAGTGTCTGTTGTGTTCTGCTGCCTTTCCTATCCTCTACTATCCCCCCTCCCCTCCCCTCCCCTCTTCTCTCTCTGCCCCCTCTACTGTCATTCATTTGTCCCCCTTGTATTATTTTTCCCTTTCCCCTCACTTCCTCTTGTATGTACTTCCCTTTTAAAGATACAGATAGTTATCAGAGGTATATGAAAAATAACCAGGAGCTTAGGAGAAGAAAAACAAGAGCGCCTTAGGAAACAGAGTGGAGTTTGAGCACCTGTGAACTCTCCAGTTCAGCCGGAGATCTTCTAGCACCCCAGATTGCAAAGTCACAAGCTAGGCAACTCAACTAGAGAAAAGCAGAAATGTGCTCATCACACACTTGTATGTAAGCTGACGTTACTTGGAATATGTGGATATGGCTCTGGGTGCTACACGTCCTTGAATGTCTCAGTTGACATGGATGATGTGATATTTAATAATTACAAAGTAACTTTAGAATTACTTTTGGTTTGCTTGTGTCTACCCACTAGCTGTCCTCACTCCTCCTCTTCCCAAAAAAAACCATTTTCCTCAGTTTCTCAGCCTCCTCCTGATTTCCTTTGCTGTGGTTATCTCCCAGTGGTCACTGTGCCATTTCTCAACTTAGCACTCTTGGCATCCTATCTGTGTGTGTGGTTAAATAATCAAGGTCGAATGACTGCTGTCTATCTATCTGTGGTTTCCCACATTTTCTTTAGTCCATATATCAGCTGCCTGTCAAGTCACGCCCAACTGTCCTTTCTCCTCCAAACCATGCCACTTTTCACCTCCAACAGCACTAGCACTTTCTTGGATCCTTAGATGTAAAATCTCAGGGCTGCATTTTGAGAGTCCATCTGTATTTGGTCTTAAAATGCTGAAGATCTGCCAATATGTCAAACTTTTATTTTGGAACTGGGGGGTTGAACCCAGGGGTGGTTACTCCCTAAGCCACATCCCCAGCCCTTTTTGTTTGGAGAAAGGGTCTCACTAAGTTGCTGAGGCTGGCTTTGAACTTGCAATCCTCCTGTCTCAGCATCCCAAGCCGCTGGGATTACAGGTGTGCGCCACCATGCTGGGCCAATGTATCAACTTTTAAAATGAGAAGCACAAAATGGTAACTAATAGAGGTCAGTGAGAACGTTACCTAAGCTTGGATGAACGCTGGCCTGATGGCTGTGATTGAGAATTATCAGAGGTCTATGAGAAATCATCCGGAGCCTCTTTTAAAACTTACACTTAGGGGAAGAAAAACAAGGCAGGAACAAGCCTACTATTTGTAAAGGAAGAGAAAGTAATGTTAATAGATTAAAAAAAAAAAGAAGAAGACAATGCCTATCTTGCAATGGTCTTCTCCAACAAGGAGAAAGATCTTCAAACTCAAAAGAACAGAAGAAACCATCAGAGCTACTAATGGCCCTGTCATGTGAGAGGAGTGCATGATGGTACCTAGGTACTTTCGAGTTTTATTTAATGAATTTCATTTCAAGATACCAAGTGAGTTTACAGACGACACAGAATTCACATAAGTAATGTAGGGAAATCATGGAGAATATGGAAGGTGCCATGAGAACAAGCCACAATGTCTTTAATGTCCCATTTGTCCCCTGAATTGTGGGCTGTTCTGGTTAAACGGTTTTCTTCTCTTTTTCTCATGCACGACTTTAAAATTTCAGTCCTTTTCCCTTTCACTGTCAATCTTTACTAATCCATTGTCTTTCGTTTCTATACAAAGATCAAGCTACAATACATCCTCTAAGACTGCCTTGAGAAATATCTCTGTACTTCATCATTAATAACAAGCAATTATCGAGGGTTTCTTATGCACTCGGTATTCTAAAAATTACTGAACCCTCCCAGAGACTTGGTAAGAAAGACAGGAGGAAAACAGATTTTTCATGTTATCACCGAGCAGCTGGCGCCTGCAGAGTCACCCAGACGCTGACTGGCAGTGCCAGGACAGGGATCCTTTGAATCCACATGGAGGGTTTGTGCTCTTATTCCAGTCTGGAACCCATACTTTAGCTATTGTATTCGTACTGTTTGCTGTGTCCAGTGTCTTCTCAACTACATTTTAAGGACTGTACACATTAAATAGAGACATAGTTACATTTCTCTGAAGGCCTTTTTACCTTCATGACTAATATATTCTTATTGGTCACAAGAAAAACACGCGAAATATCAGTGACTGTGAGAACGCATGTTATGAGAAATAAGGACTTTTCAAAGAAGTCATGTGATCTAAGGAGAGACAAATAAGGCAGAAGCAGATGCATGATATCAGGGAGCTTCATCTTTTCTTTCTTTTTTCCCCCGCCACAGTACTAAAAAGACACTCCCTTTCCAGGATATTCTTGTTTTCTTTTCTTTCTGTGTGCGCTTGGTGGGGGTACTAGGGATTAAACCCAGGGTCTTGCACATGCTAGACAAGCACTCTACCACTAAGCTGTAGCCTCGGCTCTCTTAAGTTTTATTTTGAGACAGGGTCTTGCTGTGTTGCCCAGGTGAACCTCAAATCTGTGATCTCATGCCTCATTTACCCATTAAGCGGGGATTACAGATGTGTGCCACCATGCCCAGGGGCTCCTTGGTTGGCTGTTTAGAAAACTATAATATTTTACTTAGGTTTTAAAAGTGCATGCATTTATAAAACTTACAGGTATGTTCTGCTATATAAAAAGCTTAAGACTGATTTTCAGGTCAAAGTCACAACCCAGGAATGTTGCAGGAAACGCCTGTGTCACTTAGGCATTTTGGCAGCTTTAAGTCCTTCCTAACTCAATTCAGCATTTATGTTCCGGACCGAAAAGTCAGGCCCCAACGGCTGCCTGATATGACTTACGAGAAAAGAAAGGAGGCAAAGGAGTCCAAGTGTATAGCATTCTCATCTCTGCCTGTCTCCTCTGTGTGCAAATAATCTGAATGTTTTCTGATTGCTATAGAAAACAGTGAACACAGATAAGAAGAAATAAGAAGACTAAAACAAAACCAAAAATGAGCCACATTGATTCTCACATTCTGAGAGTAAACTGAAGCTTCAACCTTTAAATTCAAGCCAGTTACGACTTGGCTTTCTCCAGACTAGGCCTGAATAAAGAATGCAGCACAATTTGGCAAGCAGCACAGACCATGGTGAGATTCCTATTCGTGCTTTAACCCTTAGAGAGGGTGGCACTCTGGATCATGCGATCTGCTACCCAATTTTGAGTATAACCTGGTAAATCTGACTCTCTGGTCCAGATCTTTTATATATATATATATATATATATATATATATATATATATATATATATATGGAGAGAGAAAGAGAGAGAGAAGTTTGTTTTCATTATCAAGGAAATCTCCTACAGGAAAGCAAATGTATCCCCCCTGCTGCTCCACCACACCAGGAATTGAACTGAGGGGGACTTAACCACTGAGCCACATCCTCAGCCCCTTTTTATATTTTTTTACAGTCAGAGTCTCGCTGAGTTGCTTAGGGCTATCATTAAGTTGCTGAGGCTGGCCTTGAATTCTCCTGCCTCAGCTTCCTGAGCTGCTGGGATTACAGATGTGCACTGTGCCTGGCTAGCAGATGTATCTTTAACCCTAGTATTCTTACTACCTAACACCATGGCTCAAATATATAGACCAGTGCACATTAAACTAGCCTTGTTTGAAATATGAAAACTTAAGAAAAAAAATCCTTCACATTTAAATTACAACTTTAGATAAATATTCTTACTTTATGCAACATTTAAAATGACACAATGCTGGGCACACTGGTACAAGACTGTAACTAATCTCAGCTACTCAGGAGGCTGAGGCAGGGGACTGCAAGTTGGAGGCCAGTCTGGGCAACTTAGTGAGACCTGTCCCAAAATAATAGATAGATAGATAGATAGATAGATAGATAGATAGATAGATAGATAGATTGATCGATCAGGGCTAGGATACAGCTCAGTGGTAAAGTGCCCCTGCTTTTGATTCCCAGTTCTGCAAAACAAATAAATTGATGAATAAATAAATAAGACACAAAAAGTTCTTGCACTTCATTTTGAAGTGGCTAAGAAAAAATTCGAATGTATAACTTAATAAATATAAGCTAAAGCTAGATTTGGTTTTATCAAATTTTCACATTATTCTTAAAATAATAAGGATATTTTACTACTTCAAATTTTTCTTTTGTCTCTTTTCTCTATCACCTGAAGGTATATGGGATTCAAAATAATTTTGTTATTTGATAAATTTTCACTAAATACATCTTATAGTAAAGGGTCAGGAAGCATAAAGAGGAGGTGGTCCCCCTGATTAAGAAGCATAAATAAATGTATACTGTGCTGGCCTGGCCAGCTATAAAACCACACAGCTATCTATATATTCAGCAATAATTTTATCTCTTTTATGAATTTGTGTTCTTTCTTTTTTTTTAATATACTTTCACTTGTAGATGAACGCAATGCCTTTATTTTATTTATTTATTTTCATGTGGTGCTGAGGACTGAACCCAGTGCCTCACACTTGCTAGGCAAGCGCTCTACCACTGAGCCACAATCCCAGACTGAATTTGTTTCTATGTGTCATAGAGTTGCAGGATTTTAAAACTAAGGAGCATTCTGTTTTAGAGATGATTTTATGTTTTTAAAATAAGAAAATTAATGCAAAAATTAATTAAGTAAACTGATGTGTCCCTTTTCATTTAATAGAAGGGAGTGGTTGTTAATGGTAATAAGAGAAAAAAATTCTAGATGTTTGAATTCTTGGTCTTTTTTCCTACTATACTGCTTTTTGACCTCATCAGTGTAACTTATTTTAGGGGCTTACTAAAAAAAAAAAAAAAAATCAAAACATCATACTCTAGAAAGTTTGCTATTTAGATGTAAAAGTCCCCAAGCCTCCCCTTGATTTGCTCTTGACCATTAGTTTGTTTGTTTGTTTGTTTGTTTTCCTGGAGGAGGGAAGACACTTTTAAACTGCCAAAAGTTCCTAGAGCCCATGATGTCAAAACAGTGAGATGATTTTTATTCCAAGGAACTGCCTCCAAGAATGCTGGAACAGCTTGCAAAAATCACAAATAACCTGTACAAACCATCACCCTGAGAGAAGGGACCCTCACTGAAACCCTACCACTCTCTCCCACTATGGGGCGAGCAACACACTGCAGGATGCTTTGGTAGAATGCAAACCACAGGGGGAAAAAAAAAAAAGTCCTGTGTTTGATGTCTGTTTTCCTTTTTTTGGAAAGTACAGTTCACCAACCTGTTTTGTTTCTCTAAAAGTGAGGAACTCACCTCACATGGCTACATGGCCTCCACTACAATCTCAGTGTCCTGAATGCTTCTAAAAAACCACTATAAGTCCTATAAGTTGAGAGTGCCAGAAACAGACTTGGGGTATGCCTTTCCCTTCTGATCCTGTCCCAATTAATGCTTCGAGAAACCTAGTCTTGGAAAACTGGGTAAAGTACTCTGAGGGAGATGATGAAAAGAGGGTGAGGTCTCTAACATGTTACATGAAGGAGTACAATCATTTCTTCTATTGCATTCTTAATTCAGAATGAGCTTTCCAGAGCGCACCAATCCGTTAAGGTGTGCACAGAATAAAGTCCAACCTCATGGGTATAGCACCCATGAGATGAGGCACCTGCAAGGCATTTGGCATTTGTTCCTTCTTTTGGTCCTTGCCTATTTCCCTCTTGGCCTCCCACTCACCCACCACTCTGAGCCAGTCTCATCTCCCCTCTGAGGAAGGATTGGAGGATGCTGCTTATTCTAATCAGCAGCCCCTGTGCTGGCTGCCCTACTCAACCACCTTAATTGCTACTCAGGCTTGCAGGCTTGCAGGCTTTCCTTAGAGAAGCTTCCCTCAGAATGCCAAGTGCTTACCTCAGCGCAGCCCCTTCCCTGGTAATTATGAGAACGTGTTTACTTTTCTGCCTCCTCCACTACATGGTGAGTCTCTGCAGAGAGGCAAGCTTTTCATTCCTTGCATTTGGAGACATAATGCCCAGCAAAGGGGATCCTGTAATGGGTAAGCACTTAAAATCTATAATGAATGAATGTGAAGGAACTGCCTTGTGCTTAGAGCTGGTGGAGTTTCACTGATCCATCTCACATTTTGCTTGTCCTTTAAAAGTGAAAAGGTAACAACTGAATGTATTTCAGAAGTGGGTCATCTCCAATATGGTCAAGGCTGTCATGAGAGTCCACATTTCAATTGAGTAGATGCAATCTTCTCTGAAAAGTGCACACACCAGGTGTCCTTGTAGGTAATGCTCACAGACATTGAACTCAATGTGGACATTTTATTTACCTTCTGTATTATTACAGGTCTGACATAACCTACAGTATTTATTTATCCAAAAGCTTTATAGATGATGCTACTATTTTCAGGGGGCAGCTTCAAAATCAAAAGAAGAGTAATTCACAAGATTATTATCCTCTGCTAATTCTATTTTTAAAAAACATTTTTAGTTGTTGATGGACCTTTATTTTACTTATTTCTATGCAGTGCTGAGAATTGAACCCAGTGCCTCCCACATGCTAGGCAAGCGCTACAACTCCAGCCCCTCCTCTGCGTATTCTAAAAAGTCAAGGCAGAGTTCTGAAAAATGTTTATACTTGTTGTAATGGTCTTGCTGTATAAAGATGAGTATAATGATGTAATGATGGTAATCATACTTGTAGGCCAAGAATACTTAGGAAAAACCCCACATGATAATAAGTATGGAGTAAAAAGGAGCTCCATACTTACTTCCTATAAACTGCAACAAGTTTAACTCAAAGCACAAACTTTAACACCTATTTATCAAGATATTTACTCGTATCATTCATTCACCCTCCAAATATCTGAGCCAGTCTCATCTCCCCTCTGAGGAAAAATTGGAGGATGCTGCTTATTCTAATCAGCAGCCCCTGTGCTGAGTATTGTAAAAATGTAGTCTTATCTTTTTTTATTTTTTTTAAAGCACGTTATGTTTTAATCACAGTTGAAAACTTCTTTAGGTGATCTCTTGGAGAAAAAAAAAAGTCTAAATATATCACTATTCCAAAAACAGACGCATGGAGGGTAGGAGCTCCCTGGGATTAGTCTTCTGGACACTTCCTTTACCAAGGTAAGGTCGCAGACCTGAACATACTTTAACCAAAACAGGTACAAAAATACCATAAGAAATCCTGCACTGCTTTTAAAAATCAATACCATAACTAATGTTCTAAGCTACTACAGAGCAGCACAAATGGACAAAATTGAATAAAATATGAAGACTGCATTTGGTGTTCAGATAGCTGCTGTATCGTGTTAGAGGCAGGATGAGGGTGATGGGGCATGGGTACATTTAGGGATTAAATATGGTACATCTATATAATGACTTCGTTTGAGAAAACATGATAGGTAATCTTACAAAAAATTTCCAAACTTTACAAAATTACTTTTCCAGTAGAAAAATAAAACTTTGAGTTGAAGTAGTCAAAACCATCTGTCCTGTCTTTGTGATGTATCTGCTTTCCCAGCATTTTACACAATATGCTAAACATGTTACTCTTCTATTAATATATGTAATGTTTGGTACACAGTAAATACTATAGTTACAGAAAGAGTCTGATGAAAATGTAGCTACCATGCACTGGATGACAGCCAAGGGTTCCTGATAAGGAACCTGATAAGGGTTCAGATATCAGCCCTCTATGTATTTCTGCAGTTTCAGTTACTCAGAAGTATTTGAAAAACTCATACGTACTCCAAACTACAGCAGCTGATGTCTAAAACTGGGCTAGTAAACAAGACCAGAATGTCACTCATTTGCTGTAGGCCCTTTCTAAGAAGAAAAATCACAAAACTCAGTTATCCTAGGTGTCGAACTAGTATTATGGGGCTCCAAAACTAATTGAGCCATATTTCACAGAAAGGTTTTCTTATGAGTTTCACTTAAAAAGAGATACTGGAAAACAGATTAAGTCATTTATCTGATGTCACAGAATTTGAAATTAAAACACTCATCTGATGCTAAGGAATAATGAGAAGGATTTCACAACCAAGTAAGACAGTTGGTTTTACAGTTTTGATTCAAGGATAAACTTGGCTCTGAGATCTGAACTTGGGTTTCAACAATGTTTTCCTTAATGGTTATAACTTTACAAAGCTTTCCCTGTCACATTAAGTATTTTCTCATGCCTCCTTTCTTGTATTATATTTATTTCAAAGTATAAAGGTATTAAGGAAAAGAAAAAAAAAATTAATAGTATGATTTGAGTTACCTCTTTACTATTTAACTAAAACAGCTCCTGGTTTTGCTAAAAACTATATGGGTGTTTTAATCTGGGCACACTTTATCAGTTCATTTTGTAACTAAGCAAATATATCAAACAAATAATCCGACCAGTGAGTTCAGGGTGGACTCTGAATGGTTCAGATAATTTTAATTAAATTACTAGATCAGTTAATTTTTATGATGCTGGGGATGGAACCCAGGGTCTTGCAGATGCTAGGCAAGCGCTCTAACACTGAGCTACACCAGCAGGCCTTTTTCTCTCCCTGCTAATTTTTTTAAAAAATGAACACAATCTCAACAAGTGACAGAGAACCTTTGATTGGAAGGACTAGGACAACTGAACCCTCATGTACTACAGTGCATGGTACTTTCACTGCATTCACCAGGAGACACAATTGTGAAGCATAAAGTGGACACTTATGAAATAATATGGGAAACACAGGCTAAATCAGACATAGAGCCCTTGTACCCTTCCCCAAACCGAACCACCTCCACATTACATGGGACCTCAAGATAAAAATCTGGGGTTGAACGAAGAGCGCTGCTGCCATCATGAACCAAGGTAAACGCGGAAAGCCCAGGTTAACATTTAAAAAGACATTTCAATATTTCAGAGGTCATGGTGCTTGTATCTCAATCCTTCCAAGATCTACAAATGTACTATAAATTCATCCATGTCTAGAAACGCTTTTTGTATACTGTCTGCAAAGAAGAATCTGACTAAGGTCTACAATAAGAATTAGAGACAACTGAAGACTGAGAGAAACAGAAGCAAATATTACTGAATAAAACCCCCTGACACTCACACCCTAACCTCTTTCTTCACAGCTCAGGGTCCCCAGGTGGACACCTGAGCCATCAGCAGTCAATCTGTGGGCTGACCTTAATCTATCACGTGGCCTAGTGTGAAAAGTCAAATTAGTGGGATCACGACAGTTACCATGGGAATCAGCCTCCATTAATTAGAGTTGGTGCATTTTTCAGAATTTCAGTCTTCCTTCCTAGTTACAGTGCACTCACATGATAAAGTCAGGAATAAGAGGTATTTTAACTTCAAGTCTGGAGGGCTACACATTTATATATAGTCATATTAGAGCAACCCCATCATGTCTAAGCAATCCAAAGGGACTAAATAACAAAGGAGGCAATTGGAAGCTGAAGTGGGTGCTGCAAGTGCTCCTGAGAAGAAGCCAGGGGGCAGAACAGAGGCCACAGGGGGCGCTCCAGGCAAAAGCTTTCTGAAAGCACACCTCTCTTCCGGTGGAGGATCAAGAGTTAAGAGTTAAGAAAGGAAGGGGAGAATGCTAGAGAGAACAAAGCAGAGGCCAAGATTTCCAAGGAGCCCGAGCGCAGGGAGAGCAGGACACGGGATGGTCTCAGTTTCCCCTTAGAGCCTTTTTCCAGCATGGTTACACCCCTACTTTAAAATCAAACCAAAACATTTTTCTTAAGCTAGTTTGATTGCTACTCACTGGTCCCCTCAACTGGAACTTAATTAAAACTAGTACGAATAATCTAGTTAATGAGAAATATACACAAACATTACATATTCTTTAAAAATTGCATTTAGCACAGGAGGCTTTTCAATGTGCTGACAACCCCTGCACTAAGCCAGAAGCTGTATCACTCATCACATGGATGCTAATTTATTTGGCTGTCAAGATTAAGTCACACCAACAGCATGCTGCAACAGAAGCAGGTTGTTTGTGTTTAAATGACTTACACATAAATTTTGAAAACCTGAGTAAAACCCAACTTGGCTAAAAAGTTTCTTTTACTGAGAACTTTTAATGAACTATGCTACAGAATTTAATGTTACTTACGACATCCAGTAAAAAGTAGATTTAGAAGCATTTATTTATTCCCCAGCCAAGGCAAACTAATTTTTAAAAAGTTGTTGCATGGGTAGATAGAAAGCTGTAATTATGTCAAGTGTTGTAAATAATCCTAAATCTGATTTGATTGTGTACTCTCTGAAGAAGAGGTTACACCAAGTAGCAATTAAAGGCCATATATACCTTGTAGAAGTGTTGGGTTTGGTCTGATAATCTCTGTATCATCAAGAGATAATACACACAAAATCCTAGATTTCTGGGTTCTCTTGTTACACCAGGAGATTTGCTGGTATGAGCCCACAGCTTCAGAAGTCAAAAAAGGATTTCAGGCCATCTTGGGACCAGTCTCTAGGCTCCCTCTCATCTGCTCAGATGGCTCACAAGTCTCTGCCATAGCATCTGTCACTTTATCACCTGCAGTTGCCAGGAGATCCACAGGGGGGATGGCAGACACCCTCAAAGCTAGAAAAGATGTTGCCAACTTGACCTGAATCTGAATCAGTTACAGCTTCCCGCCCCAGGATCTACTAATAAATCCAGTTAAAAGCTACTTTAGGAAGCATCACAAGAACATGTAGAGATTTAAAATGTATGATCTAAAAAATAACATTTTATGTATCAGACTATTTATATAACATTTTATTTCCTCCCATTAAATGTATAACATGAAAAAAAAAAAAAAAAGATTGCAGCCAAGTAGGGGTCAAGTCATAACCCCATATAGATGGGGCAGGGCATTCCAGTTTCTCCTAATTCTCCCCTGTTGCCTGGGTATTCCTTTGGGTATTTTAATAAGTTTGTAATCTTGACCTAGGGATAAGAGATTTACAAATCTCACCTGGGCATCAGTGCAAGTTGCTAATCTATAAATAGCAGTACTGCTTTGCTAAACTGATGTCCAAGGTAGAGGAAATATTCCAGGACGCTAACTTCAGCTCTAACTTAGCACACTCCCCAATCCTCTCACTTGGCATGTTCCTCTTACCTTTTCTGTCGGGCTTGAGGTTCCTATCCACTGGGGGTGGCTCACAGTCTGCAACAGGAACTGGCCTTCTGGGAGGGGTCTTTGGGCTGGACCTGAAGCCCATATGAGCAGGAGGAGGCACTTGCATTCCAAATGAAGAAAAATCAAATGTCCCCGGAGTCATTGGCACGTAATTGGCTTCCTGAATGGGTTCTGTGAAACTGCTGGAATGCTGTCGTGGAGGCGAGTTGGGATTCATTGGGACGTAGTTTTCGTTCAGTTCATCATTTGAAACACTTCCCACTGTCAATACATTTTTGATTTTCTAAAACACACATACATTTCTTTTAATAAACAATAACCATTGTCAAACATGAAGATACAACTGTCACATCCATTCAGTGAATCTGAAGGTACTTTCATTTTGTGATCTCAATGAGTCTCGAGGTACTTAGTGGGAAGATTCTGACAATGAAATACACTCAACAATGCTAAGGTCATGTATACTTACGAAGTGGTTATGGAAGCCTTCAAGTGAACTAGATCTATCGCTGGGAAATGTTCGTGGAATATCATAGCAGTCTTGAGAACTAGCATCTAGAATAAAGAACAAACTATATCAGCATTTTCCATCTTTGCCTTGCTCAGGGCAATCAGGAATGATCTATTCTCTTTCTTTCTCTGCACACCCTGATTTAGAGGGATGCTCACAGAATGTTACCTCACACTGGCACACAAAACCACCAGAAAATGCAGACACATACTTATATGACAAACAATACCCACATCTGATTATGAGATTGAACCTTTGGCCTAACTTCTATCTCACTAACTTAAAACTAGGCTACCCAAATGCATGAAGAAGAGATTTAGAAACTAGTATTGAATGAGAAGTAAGTACTGACAAAATATTTCTTAGGATACATTAAATCTCTTTCTTTTTTAAGCTAGCCAGAATAACTCTAATGTGAAATTTTACTACATCGTTTTAAAGAGTATGTGCATTAAAAACTTGGGCTTTCTATATTCCGGACTTGAAGAATCTCAGAGAATAACCCAGACCCATTTCCCCAACAGTTTAAGGGCTCTAATTTCTGACTGCAGGCTCTTTGAGACGGTGTAAGAAAAGTAATAGTCACAAGCAGTAACTGTAGTGACCAGTGATAAGAGGAGAGTGCAGAACTGTGGAATCAGATAGACCTCAAAGAAACAAAATGCACAAGGGCTTGATTTTAACAGAATGATCACCTGCTAGACACGACATGAAAACTGCTTATAGAGGAAGGAAGGAAACAGAGCCCAGATGTGACACAGAAGTGACCATAATGGCACACAAACACAGGAAAGAGTAAGCCTGGAGAGGCTTCGGGGCTGGTCCATTTCCTGCTCCTGTTTTAGCAGACAGCCTATGCACCCAGGAGCAGGGAAAGCGGGAGAGGCATCAAGAGGGCCATCTTCTCCACAAGTGGGCAGCTCCAGCTTGCTCCCATCCAGCAGAGCACACGAGCGCGCGCGCGTGCACACACACACACACACACACACTCTTGCACACGTAGCCTTCCCTGGTCCACTGAGACTCTCAGATCTTGGCTACACCAGCTCTTTCTGCAGAGCTGAAGCAAAAAACAGGCTACCATTGCACACTATACTACACTTAAAAGAACAATTAGTTGGAAAAACAGATTTTCTGTCATTAACCTCTAATAGGGTAAAAACGAACTACAGCTGACCTTTTCGCAATTTGTTCAAATCCACGGTGGAAATGGTATTACTACGTGACGGCGGCACCCCTGTGGTAGGGACACAGTAACTACTGTCGGTGTCTGAGGCCGTGCGTGGGATGTTGCACGTTTCCACAGGAGATCGGTCATGAGCTGGATGTGGTTTCGGTGGCCGAGGTGGAGGGATATCTGGAATATTGTCTAGCTTGGATGTCTGTCCCAAGGTTCCTTCTGGAAATGTCCGTGGAATCTGGTAAGTATTACCAGGTGTTGGAGGAATGTCATAACTAATAGAAACGTGCCTCATTTGAGTCTCTACACTGGACGTCCCCAGTGGGGTGTTAAAAACATAAAGTTCTCCATCTGCTTCAGTACTCGATGGAGACTCCTTTGGCAAAACGTCGTGAGAGTAACTCCTGGGCAGGTTGTAAAGACTGGAGTCCACAGAGACAGACATAGCACGTGACGGTGGAGAATCATACATCATTTGTTGCTGAAAAAAGCCATTCACTCCATGTTTGCTCTGGGAGGAAGTAGGATTTTTATGAGAAGGGACGTTATCATTGCAGTCTGTTTCAGAAGAGGTGGATTTTGCAGAATCGGCGTGGGTTCTACATGAAAAGTGTTAATGACAAAATATAACATGGTCAAGAATAAGAACGCAGTTTTGGTAAACATATTCAGAGCTTAGCAATCAAAACATCTGTTCTTATCCCCCATTAGATTGTTTTTGTGTGATCTGGAGATTTAAAGCACAAATGTTCTTTAGTTTTTGTATGATTACAAGACAACAAAACCACCACCACAAACCACCAGCAGCGTAGTAATTTCTTCCCTATACCTGCCCGCTTCCCCAAGTCTCCCTATGAAATTCACACATAAGAACCACAATCCTGGGCTGGGGCTATAGCTCAGTTGGTAGAGTGCTTGCCTCACATTCATAGGGCCCTGAGTCCAATCCCCAGCACCACAAAAACAAAACGGAACAAAACAAAAAACCACAGTCCCTAAAGCCCTGCATTAGACAGATATTATGAGTGTCTGGGAAAGGAAAATGAAGAAGGCACAGAGACAAGGAGAAGTTTCCTATCAAGAACATGCAGACACCTGGTGCCCGTCCAGTTCATCAAGTTGATCCACGGCTTTGGAACGTGCCTGTGGCAAATCTGTGACTCTGCAGAACTAAACGCCAAATGATTGCCTGGTACTGAGGAAATCCACCGAGACCCATAAGGAGGTGGCAACTTAATGGGTTTCCCATATCTTCCCTTATCCTAATTTCCTTTAATAAACTTATAGTTAACTCTATGAGAGGATCAAAATACATGAGGTAGAGTTCACCAACTCCAGATGATAATTAACCTCGATATTTCTCATTTGAGAGTATTTCTGCTTTGGGTACATTTTCCATCTCTGTATTCTGAGGTATCACAAAACTGGTTTAAGTCATGATGAAGTTGACCATACAAACAAGATACCTGAACTACCCATACATGTTGTCCAAAGTCCTGCAGGAATTTAAACTCTTTCTCTAAATAACTTGAGATTTTTTAAAAAGTGCTTCTCTTCCCTAATTGCTTAGTAACATCGGGCATTGTACAGTATATTTGCCCACTGGAACTCTCACCCCAGGGTATCAGAGAACCCATACTGTGCTAACCCAATGTTTCTTCTCCTTCCCTGATCATTGCCCTCTTTTCAGTGACTAGCCCCGCCCCCTGTGCCTTTCCAGATGGGAATGGCCAACAGAGTCCAGGCCTTTAGTCACCACACATGCTGCTAGAAAAACCCTGTTTTTCATACATTTACTTTCTTCTCTAAATGCTGACAAATCCCATATTCTCCCCAAATCCTGAGTTCCACATTTTCAAACTGACATTTCTACTTGTGTATTCTTGGTAAATTCTGGGTTCATATAGTTCTGGTGACATCTACTGTACTGAACCTTCCTAAGTGGCCTAACCCCTAGTGTCTCCCTCTTCCAACCCATCCATCAGACCACACTGCTATGAGACATATTTTCAAAATAGAGTTTTTATATTATTCAAATCCTCAGTGGAAAACCTATTAGGTTCCTCCAGGCTGTGGGAACTATAAGGCCACAAATGTAACTTGGCTCCATGTTCCACGTCCTCTTCCTCCCCAAATCAACCTCTTCCCAAGCAGGCTCTCCTTTCATCTTCTTTCTACTGTGCTCACATCTCTTTTACCCCAAGAAATTTTTTTTTATGAATTACTAATGATATGCTCCTTTTCTCACACCAACTAGGTACAGGTCAAACCCTACTCTTCTGAAGAGATTTCTTACTGTTTTCTTCATCTTAGAAACACTTAGACCATTCCTTGATGGAATTTTGAATGCACCTATGCATAATCTAAAATTTGCATAATCTAGAATTTTCATGAATGGAGAAGCTAAGAGATGTTAGGGGTATAATTAGTGGTAAGCAAAACTTCCTACTGTCACTTAATGTTTAGTGGAGAAAAATAAAACTACCAAGCTATTTCCAATACTATGATAAAACAGAGATATGGGGAAACCATTTGAGCACAGAAACTCAAGAAAGACATTTAATCTAACCTACAAGTTTGGGGAAAATACTTCCTAGAGGAGCTCTTGTCTGAGCTGGGGGCACTGAACATGAGTTTTTACCTATAAACACTTAATGCTTCTATTCTTGGACTTCTTAATAAGCTTCACTTACAAACTCCAAAGGCGACTGTATCTGAGGGGACTGTGTCTTACTGTCACTTATACAAAATACTGATGGCAAAATATATCTGGGTGATGATTTAAAGCATAATTTGAAGCATAATTTACACTGCAACAGAAACACTCTGAAACCAGGGAAATCAATGAAAGACACTAACATAAGGAAAAAAAAAATGTTCTGAAACCTGTCATTTTGCTGTTGGCTTTAAAAAGTGCTATTGGAAAGTAACAGTGAATTTCCAGAAGTAAAATCTTCGTTAGTAGCACAGGGAACAAAGTTGCAAGTGTGTAATTTTAAATTCTCACAGCAAACAAGCACAATCAGTTAGAATTTGATACTGTTAACTAGTATTGATTTATAAAATTTTCTTGCTCTTACAGGTAAAATCCCATTACAACAAATATACAAAAAACCATCTTTGGAATGCTTGTGAGAGGCTTCTGTTGCCTTGGGAAATAGTTCACAGAAACTATTATGTGGATTTTAACAAACCCTACTTAAATTTTTGTTAATAATTGCTTTTTAAATGAAAGCTTTTTATGTCATAAAAGCAATAAGACTTAATAACTTACAGCTTATTTAATTTTTAAAATTTGTTCTAATTAGTTACACATGACAGTAGAATGCTACAACTGTTTCAAAAACACCTTTCCAGTCTAATATGCAAGTCACCCCACTTTTATACTGCTCATAAATATACCACTTGATGGTGATGTCACTAATGGTCACATGGCTGTTAATGGCAGAGATCCTTTTCTTGCTTCTTTTAAAAGAGTAAAACAACTGCTCTCAAACTCCCTCTGTCACTTTAAGCCTCCAACCACGACATCAAAGGTCAAGGATGATCAAATTAAAATTACCTTACAGCTTGTAAGAGGAGAGAAGAGTGGGAGGAGGGAGGGAGATGGCAGGCTACCCAGGGATTGGGGAAGGACTTATGGCCCCTGTGGTCAAGCACCGCAATCCATATGCTTCTTTCTACTTGGAAATTTGACAGGTCAAGGCTTGGGCTAAGTGCTGCTTCAATGTTTGGTATAAAGATTTGAAAGTTTCATTGCTTTAAGCATTACATGTAATATCATCAAATTTCTCTAAACTCCAATTTTATAATTCCATAGAATCTGCCATATTGGGATTTTACCTGTAAGAATAATTGCTCACACAGACCAAAAGAACTACAACACACTCACTGCAATGGAATCGTTTTGCTTTCAAAATCTTCTAGTAGTAGGTATTCCTCTCCTTCTTCAGAAACAAAAGATGACCCATGGCTGGTTTATAATCACATAAGAAATGGAGCAAGATCACCATTTACAAATCAGTGAACTCTGTTAAGCAAGTAATACTTCAAGTCTCTAAGAAAGACTGAAATAGTAGCCTGTCTTCACAAGAGTCTTGGAAGTACAAGTGTCTGCCACAGACAGCTTATATTATATTTCTTCAATAAAACCTCCTGAATATCAGAAATCATTAATGGAGGGATATAGGCCTGAAATACAATGCTACCAGGTAAGCCTATGGAGATGGCTTCTTTCAAGCCTTCAAGTCAAGGTTGAAACGTTTAAAGGTAAGATTTTTAAATGTACACACACACACACACACACACACGCACGCACGCACACACAGAGGCACAAACGACTTACCTGGTGGGTTCAGGCTTCTTGCTTTGACAGTTGATCAGCAAGAGGTAGTCTTGAGGATCCTCCTGGGTGCCAAGAGTTTCCGGGTGTGGTGGAAGGCTGATTAGCTGATAGGAAGGAGGTAGAGCTGTGGAGGATGGATCCACCTGGGCAGATGGTGGTGCCGTATTTATAGCAAAAGGTGAATCAGCTGGTGCTTGCAGGGAGCTGCCAGGTGGCTTCACGGGATCTGCAATGCCAAAGTTTAACTCTCACTGTCCGTCCCATTTTAAGAACATTTTCTGTTGTTGTTGTTATTAAGCAAAACTACTTTAAGTTTGGAGTGAAATTACTTCAGCACACCAAAACAGAATGATCATGACAAAGGTAAAACAAACACTACCAAATGGAAACATTTAGGAAGAGATTTGTTCACGTCAAGGAGATCGAAAATGTACCAGGGGCTCTAAAAATCTCAACTTAGACAATCTTTAGTTTTATGGCTACTGAATGAAAGTGCTCTACAATCTTAGCAGAAGGACAGATTATTTACTTATTTATTTACTTATTTATTTGTGGTGCCAGGGAACAAACCCAGGGCCTTGTGCATGCGAGGCAAGTTTTTTCCCCCTGATAAAAAACATGTCACTTCCTAAGCTGGAGACCTGTTTGGTGACACGGTGACATGCTGCTGAGTCCCAGGGCTGCTTTTCCTCTTGCATTTATTCTACTGCTCATCTTTTCTTTATACTTCTGGCAGGACTAGGGAGAAATAGTTTTAATTCTGAGACTGATGGATTCTGTTCATGTCCAGGGAAAGGGCTTCTTTAAGGCCTCACCCTGTCTTTTAGCTCATGGCTTTCTCTGCCAGTTAGTGGGCACAAGGAACATTTTCAGGAAAGTGGAGGAGAAGTACTTTATTAAGCCCTATTCTGAAAAGACACATGAAAATAGCTAACTACATTGTGTAGAAGGAGGTAATTTGAAAACAAGTTGAAAATCTAGAAATAAAATCCCTCTGTAATTACTGACATAACCAAGTATAATTTTAAGGGCCCAGAAGGCATATACTCTGTTAGTTTGGTGAGGAATACAAGGCTATAAATAACCCAGAAAAAGGTAAATGTTCCAGATATAAATAAACAAATTTGTTTGTCGCCTGTGTATGTTTGCACAGAAAAGGCTGAGTTAAAATTGACTTTTTTTTTTTCAACAAAACATTATGTGAAAGATGTTAAAAGAGGTAAGGGAATTAATGTTCTATCAAATGGGATCGAGGTCACCTGACCTAGGCATTCACCAGAGAAGGGATCACTGTAAACTGTCTTCTTTAGATACTTGCTTGTGATAATGTCCTTATGTATTTAACTATAATATTCCCATAAACAGCATAGACAAGTCTATTCATTTTACAACTCTTTCAGGTGCTGAAGGTAGGTTTCTAATTGTGAGGTCTAAATATAACTGTATCCCCAGTTGTGACTCAATAGCAAACAGAGGTTCAGAAACAGATGTTGGGGGGGGCGGGGCGGAAATGTTTCAATCTGAGGTAGAAACTCCCTGAGCACCTTCTCTCTGTCAAACCAGAAGAGATTAGAGCAAGAGATTCTTCCAACTCCTCTACCTGCACACACAGTTTAGGATCTGCTTCTCGAGAACTCCGTGAGCCCTTCTGGATGCTCATAAGGGTTGAAAACTTCTTTCAATTAGAGAATATGATCTGAGCAAACAGGTTGAACTAATTTCTGACTTTTTAATCTTTGTGATGCTCCAGGTAAGGTCAAGTCTTCCTACAGGCTTGCCTAACAAACTCTAACACCTTGTGTCAGGAGTTAATGAATTCTTTCTTTTTCAAGAGGATGAGAACAGAAACGGTAAGAGTAAATTTTTGGACACTTACATAATGATGTCATAATTTCAGTGGGTACTCACGAACTCTTGTTGTCCTGTCTAACAACCTAGGCTGATTACAAAGCAATGTATGTAATATACCTTCTGAAATGTATTACTCTTTTGATGCGGTTGTGAATACACAGATTTAATTCAAGGAGATTTAAAATGCTAAAGATTAAATAGTGACTCAGAGTAAATCCCTCTGGATTTAAGAGAGCCATGAAAAATATCTACCTTTTAAAGACAAGCTTAAGAAAAATATATACAACACTAGGAAGGAAGAAAGGAGAAGGCAGTTAAATTATCCTACGGGTTGTATCCACAAGTGTATTTTATATGCTTCTCTTTTCCTCTATAGTAGAGGCACAGTAAAATTCAGTAATCTAGCTCAATTTTTAGTTCTCACCAAAACAAAATAAAACTAAACACTGACAATCCTTCACCCTATAAAAATCATATGAATTCTAGTGACTGTTTTTATAGATACACTTTTCCCTTAATACTTTTTCTAAACTTGATGGCTAAACCCTAAATGAATTAAGTGATTCATCTTAAGTGGGAAAAGAAAATCCACCTGGCCAGGAAACCACAGTCTGACCTTGTTTTATTAACACAAGGGGACCATCTCATTTCTAACCTTCCATATCTCCTACCTATAAATGATCAGAGCATTTTAACCTCTTTAAAGAGGCCTGGGATTTTCCTTTTTCAAAAGTATCTCATTTATATACTGCATGAACATTAAAAGAGGCAAGAGCTAGAGAAAAATTCCCATGTTGTTCACGAGCAAGCTCATGAAAGAAAAGACCTTTAAACATCCATTAACAGCCACCCCCTCCCCTTGCAGACAACACTGGCACACACAGGACTCTTAACAGGGCTGCAGAGACCACTCTGCCACTTGGGCTCAGATAACACAACATCTTCAACATTTTGGTCTCTGGGTTCTTTTCAGTCATGTTAATTTGACTATAGCTCAGCTCTGAAATTTTAATATAAGCAATGCACAGTGTCTAAATATTCTCTGACAATTTCTCTCTATAGTTTAATGACTGGTCTAAGACAAAAAAAACTTCTCTTCATCTTATAAACATGTTGACTTGTACCTATCTCTACACCACAAATAATGGAACAGGGCATTCTGTTCCCCTCCTTGCTCACACTTCTGAATTACTGCTCTAAGGAAGGCTAGTATCAAACTTCTAAGAACCAAACATTGGTTTAGGGTTTGCTTGAGCATGAAAAATAATCTCCTACTTCTTAATTCGGAAGACTTGAAGAGTATAATGAACATTTATTATAGGCCTAATAGGCTACTGGAGTGAAGTCCTAATTGAAATTTACTTAGAAAGCTAATAAACATTGCTAAGGAAAGCCTTTCAGTGTACAAATTTTCAGTGGAGAGAAGTAGATTATGATTTGATGAGATCCAAAACATTAGAAACTGGCTCACGCCACTCTACCCTCTGCTTTAGTTTTATCCTATTTGGAGTCATCATGTCTGCTTTTAGGGTCCCTCAAGAAGTTGGGGAGGCTAGATGATGCTTCTGGATATTCAAAAGAATTACTCATTTAACAAAATGAAATGACACAAGTAGGAAATAATTCTACTCTCTTTATTGGTAAAGCAGAATTTTGCGGAGTTGATGGCATAGGTTAATTTTTTAACCACTGACTTATTGCATCTGAGCATGCAGTCATGAAACTGTGGAGCTGCTCCTCTGTTCTTATCAGGAGACCAGATGAGAGTGTTTCCTCTAAGGGTGGGCTGTGTCTGTTGATACAAAAATTTTTTTTTTCCTATTTTTTTAATTTCTATTGTGAAAGTCTTACTTTTATGATTGCAATTAATGGTAAATAGGTCAAGGTTATTCTGTATCTACTGATTCCTGATTTATCTGGTGTGCTATAAAATTTTTCTTTTAAGAAGAAGCATTTTGGGATGGGGATTGTGGCTCAGTGGTAGAGCACTTGCCTAGTACGTGTGAGGCATTGGGTTCGATCCTCAGCACCAAATTATAAATAAATAAATAAATAAATAAATAAATAAATAAATAAATAAATAAATAAAGGCATTGTGTCCATCTACAACAACAAAAAAATATTTCTTAAAAAAGAATAATTTCGAATAGATCTATGTCTCACTTGGCAAATAAGAGTCTATAAAGAGTATTCATTATCATTAACACTAATATAACCATTTTCTCACTTCTGAATATACCATTTGTTTAAAAAAATACTTATTTTACTTTCAGTTGTAGTTGCACACAATACCTTTATTTATATGTGGTACTGAGGATTGAACCCAGGGCCTCGCAAGTGCTAGGCGAGCACTCTACCACTGATCCACAGTCCCAGCCCCGAATGAATACACCATTTTTATGGAAGAACATTTTATAAAGGTAAATCTGACAAATGGATAGCAACAAGAAGCAGCAGCAGTAGCAACTGTTGGTGAAACCAACTGCAGTTTTTCAGCTTATTTAATCCAACTATTAAAGAATTAAATTATTACACAATATGTTTAATGTGTCAAGTAGAAAAAAGTTCTTATTTGTCGTGACTCTCTTCAATAGACTGCAAAAACATTCTTAGAGACTTCAAATTGTTAGGCAATCCTGACAAATGCCTTGATACTTATCTAGAGTTATGATGGCATCAGAATCATCTGGGGGGTATTTTAGAGATCTAGTTGCCTGGGCCCCAACACAGGACACTCGGTGAACCAAGATCTCAGGGACAGTAGCTTGAAAGTGTGTAATAAAACAGAAAAAAACAAATTCAAGCTTTGATTGAATTAGTCCTCCAGCAAATGTGAATTAAAGCCATGAGATATCATGGCACACCCACTAGAATGACTGAAATTAAAGGCTGACTGTAACAAATGTTGGTAACAATATGCAATAATTGGAATTCTCATACTCTGCAGGTAGGAAAGCAATCTCGATTGTACAATGGCTTTGGAGAATTAAAGCTACTGAATCTGCTAAGGTTAAATCTATAGCTATCCTAGGATGCAGCATTTCTACTCATGCGTATATACCCAAAGAACTTACTAGACATTGATATCTATCAAAAGACATGTAAGACAGGCATGGTGAGGCACACCTGTAATCCCAGTGACTTGAGAGGCTGAGGCAGGAAGATCTCAAGTTCAAGATCAACCTCAGCAACTTAGTAAGGCCCTAAGGTCTTAGTGAAATCTTGTCTCAAAAAAAAAAAATTTTTAAAAAGGGGCTGGAGATATGGCTGTGTGGTTTGGCACCCCTGGGTTCAATTCCAAGTACCCCCCCCAAAAAAAAAAAAAAAAAAAAAAAAACTGAAGACAACCCAAATGTTCTTCAGCATTCAAACAGATCCATAAAGTGTGGTATCCACACAATGGAATGCTGCAAAAGATGAAGAAATGCATATATGCTATAACCTTGATGAGTCTTGTGGTCTTAATACTGGAAAACAGAAGCCTGACTCAATAGTTCCATTACATGAAGTTCAAGAAAATATAAAAAAAAGACGGGGGATGTTGTTCAGTAGTTAAATGACCCTAGTTCAATCCCTAGTATTAAAAAAAAAAAAAAAAGGTAAAACTCAGCCTCAAGTGCACACTTGTAATCCCTGCTCTTGGGAGGCTGAGGCAGGAGGGTTCCAAGTTGAGCAAATCGAGATCCTGTCTCAAAAAATAAGAAAAAGAGTTGGGGATGTAGCTCGGTGGCAGAGAGCATGTGTGAGGCCCTGCCTGGGTGTGATGCCCAGTAACACACACAAAAGAAGAAATAAATAAAGAATAGGCAAAAAAGAATGGACGGCAATCAAAGCAAAAGGAAAATAAAAATACATTTGGGTGGGGGCTCTGCTTGGAAGAGGCAGAAAGGAGAATTTCAGGGGAGTGCAAATGTTCTATTTCTTAATACTGAGCAGCTATACAGACGTCTCTATGTATAGACATAGATATATAAAGCTATTTTGAACAGTACATTTAAGATCTATACTGATTATAGTGGCAATTTAAATCTCAATAAAAAAGTAAAGGAAAAGAAATTTAAAAGTCCTCAGTTGAGAAAGACTGCTTCTAAGAAAGGAAGTGTATATATAATCGTAAATGCTTGTCTATCAGGAAGCATATCAAAACAGAGAATCACACTTTTTATTTTTTTAATTAAGCCACTATAATCTGGGCATTTTAAAAAAATAATAATAAAGAAAAAAAACTCAGAGGCAACTTTCTAATCTTGCATCCTAAAATTAGCCCAGAGGCCTTTAGAGAACTGAGTGAGCTTCCTATGGCCCTTGGGCTGTGCTTCCCAGGACTTGTTTAGCAGATTTAACAGCTTCCACCTTGGTGGTGTGGAAATAAAAATAAATTTGCACATTTCCAAGAAAAACAAAAGAAATTAGTTTCTACCCTCAAATCTACTGAAGAAAAGCATTCATAGGAACCACACACAGTTCAATGAGCTAGAATTTAAAAACAGATACAGCCTGCCAGCACTTTGAGTATTCAATAATAGCAGTGGTCACCTGGGGCAGCGGAAATAACATGGTAACGATATTTTGAGAGGTTCCTGGAATCAAAACACAGGTCGGATTTTTCCCCTTTCCTTTTGTTTTCAGGGAAAAACTAGTTATTCTCACAGGGATTGTGGATAGTTATTTTCTCAGACTGATATCCAAGCACAGTCTACTTTTTCCAACATCTGGTCTGAAACTAGCACAGTGAAGAAAATCATCTCATGTTATTGACCACTTTTTGAGCTCAAAATGGGAGCATATTCAGCCTTCCAAAACGGGAAGAGCACAGGGCACAGGGGACAGATCTAGGTAAAAACAAAAATACTGTTCGTGATGGGCAGAGAGGTCTAGTTGGAAAAAAGGGAATATAAACCAGGCAATAAGGTTAATGGAAGAACAAAGCTATTTTGATTCTTACCTTATATTAAACTATATGAATACAATTACAAAGTATTATAGCAATTTGCTGCTGTTAGCATTTCAGACAAATCTTTAGATGTTATTTTATTCATTTACTGTGTGTGTATGTAGTGTCAGGGATTGAACTCAAAGCTTTCCTCATGCTAGGCTATTTTTTTTTCAAAACGTATTTAGTCTACACTACAAATGCATAAGGAAGTATAGTAGTTAGTTTTATAGCATTTTTGCCACTATACATTAAAAACCTAAACTGTAGAGTACAATGAAGTACACTTCATTATGATACTACATAATGATGAACAGTTCACTTTATACAAGTTTTTCCTATAACCTCAATATATACTTAACTATATTACAAACAGCTCTAATTAGGTTATTTGGGGGCAGATGTCCAGGAAGAAGCTGTAAAAAATCTAAATAATAGAACCTAAAACATAAGTGCCGTTGTATATAAATATAGCTCTGAACTAACTATAGAAAGTATTAGCAAATTAAAAGTCCCTGGGGCTTGTTTTAAGGAGCAGATAAAAATGATATGTGATTAGCACAGCTGCCTTTGGTAACCAAGTCACAAACCATACATATCAAACCTGATTGATACTTCATTGCTCACCCTTTATGTATATTGCTTTGATAAGAGGTTCAAAAGTTAAGAATTTCATTCAACCCAAATATACTTCTAATGTGCTTTGTAAGGACTAGTGAGTTTGCCACCAAAAAGGTCACTGAAGCTTTTAAGTTTTAAAACTTCACTCCTCCTTATACTGGTAGAACATTTTTAAAGTGAAAACAGACATTGTGACTGAGTGATTCTGACTTCTAAAATCAATGAAATGTTTCGCTAAGTACAAAACCAGAGTTCTCAGAACATGATTGGTGACAGTCACAGAGCAGTTTAAAACTACCTCAGCTTCTCTTGACCCTCAGGACTAAATTAGGAGCTGCTGCCATCTATGTTTATCTAAGTGCACGGCACTTATCACTAGGTATTATAATTCTGGATCATCTACTAGATCGTGTAGTATACACACATGAACTTGCACCCATCAACAAATGTAATGCATTATTTTGGACATTTTTTATAAGGAATAATTTCCCACTAGATATTCAGTTCCATGTCAGTGAGGTTTACCATCTGTCTCCCTAACTAGTCACCTAATATGTGTGTGTTGAACGAGCACCTGCAACCTAATGGAGTGTTAGCAAACCCAAATAATTTTGGTGAACTAATGAATCCATTTTCTAAAGTATACCAAGCTTTTGTTCTTCCCAGATCTGATTGCTTGTTCATTTATCTCCTGGATGGTAAGAAATATTTTAAGTTGGTCAAACAAACCAGAGACTCTGTGCCTTAAAACTTGCAAAATTAATCTCATAAACAAACATTTAGAAATTCTTATTTTGGGAGTTCTCAACTTTACCCAATACTGAATAGGCTTCCCAAAACCAGACATTCACCTTCCTTGAAAGAAGAATGCACATCTTCTAATACAGCATCTCATTTCCTTTATTAAAATATTTCAGAGGATTATAAAAAGAACCAAGAAATATGAAAGAACACTTCTACTCAGCCTTGCAGATCAGCTCAATCTATGCAGGCAGCAATGGAGATGGAATTCTGCTCTTAGGTCCCCCAAACAAATTCCAAATTGAAAAGTCAGCAGGGAAATGGAACAACAGTAACCACAAAACGATTATAAGATGACACATGATTTAAACAGAAGATCCATCACAATGATACTTCATGGTATCCTCAGTAGTATCCTGAACAGGTGCTTCAGGCACCTACTAGGGAATCTTGGACCGCATCCCCCAGGGATACAGGGGACAAGTTGAAGACACTAAGGTTGAAGACCTCGGTACACCTTCATTTCTGATTCTTGGCTCTATAAAACTAAATCTATATCGAAGTCCCCTACACAGGTTCTGAGTGCATGTTTGAAAAGGAAGAGAAGCAGACAGGGACTCAGTGGTCAAACAGCTCTGAGAGTACCTGAACAAGACTTCCACCTGAGACCCCCACCCACTCAGCTGAGCTCTTTCCAGGAAAGTCAAGATCTGAAAGCAGCTGTCCCTTTGCCTCTTTTACCCATGGCCCTTCTGCGCAGTATGAACCTATTTCACCTCGGAGTTCTTTCCTTCCCAGGTGCCTAAACCTGGAGGGCTGTTTCCACCCACATGGAAACATTACTTCTTTCCAAGCCTGCAACCCGCAACTCCTCTCCTGGGAAACTGTCCTCTACTCCTGCTTATCCATACCTTGAGCCCCCTCTTCCTTCTCTGTGCTCTTTTTCATTGTGTTTTGTGCTTGATTCTCATTTGCTTTTCCTAGGTATTGATAATCACCTCGGCTACTTCATAACTTTAAAACCTAATGTGGTTTTTAAAATAATGCCTAAAGAACTGGGATGAAGCATAAAATTTTTGACATTTTAATCGGTAAAAACAGTCATATATCAACACTATTAAAATACTAATGTCAAAACTCAATAAATGTACTTAAGAATGTCCTCCTGACCCCTTCTTCCTCAGGACAATTACTTACACACTGCCCTGCAATGGTTGTTAAGTCTCTCTCTCTCTCAAACCTGTGGGAAAAAAAGTTTCTGTCCACACTGATTAAGGAAGAGTCCCATGATTTCCCCAAATGTCAGGTTCCTATTGCAAAACAAAACAGTGTATAACTGAATTTAACAAGGAGTTTTATGGCACCTCTAAATACATAGCAAAAAAAAGAGAACTGAAGTCGGGTAATAAAATCTTGAACTTACCTTCTTCTGTAGGATTAAACCCACAGATATCACAAATACAGCGGACCCACTTATTCATCTCCTCCTCACTGTCTGCTACCAAGTAGAAAATCCGGTCAATGGTGTTGATATCAAAAATGAAGCTGTTTTCAAATTCCTTTTTGTTAAATGTCAATCCAGCATCGACTTGCTGACATAAATTTAAATCGATGATACGGATGGGCTTCTTGGCATGATCATTTTTGTAATACTCCAGGACATCTGGATCTCCAGTCAAACGGCCACTGCGTAACACAAACCACCTCCTCTTCCATGCCTAGGAAAAAAACAAAATCACCACTTAGTATTAATTGCAGAGAAAAATTTCCAGAAGCTACACATTTATCAAGCCAGTATTATAAATGCACCATCTAGAAAAGTCACAATGGTTTTCAGTTATCATAGGATGATCTTCCACTCTGAACACCAAAGCTTATTGATCTCTCATAAGAACTTTTTGATATATATACTTGTATCTTCTATTAACTACCCTATGATACATCAAGTCAACAAACCAATGAAGGTTTAGTTTTTTACTACATATAAAAAAGTAATGCTTTCAATAAATGATGCTGGGAAAAGTGAATATGGACATGATACTCAATGAAATAAGCCATTCACCAAGGGACAACTACAGTACGATTCCACTTATGTGAGGTATTTAGAGTAGTCACATTCACAGCAGGAAGGGAGAATGAGGAGTTTCAGGTGGGAAAGAAGAAGAAATTCTGGAGATGGATAGTGGTCATGGATGTACAATAATGTGAATGTTCTTAATAACCGTATTCTTAAAAAATAGAATGGTAAATTGTATGTTGTATATATTTTACCACATTTTTTTAAAAGCAATGATTTTCCATGCCTTAATATCGTGCTATAAAATACACACATGAAGGTGCTTCATCAAATAATAAAAGCAGAATCCAATGATGGAGTCTTCTTTATCAGTCCTTAACCCTAACATCTGTGCCTAGAAACAAAACCCAGATTGTCTCCTCTCAGGCTCATAAGTCTCAATCACCTACTAATAGACACTCTGTACTCTTATTGACGGAACATTCGAGGTTAGACTGCCCAAAGAGGACATTCCAGGAAGTGCAAGGGCAGAGAACCGTGACATTTTATGAACCCCACTGAAGGCATCCTCACTGTTCCTCCTACTCACCCACAGACTCTGAGCACCAGTTACAATGTCACAATCCTTTAGTCTTGGAAAATTAGGACCAGCAAGAGAAAGTCTCTTTTCCAGTGAAACAACTGGTATGATGACAGCCCTGTGCCTACAGGAATTTTAGAAATTTTACTCATCACGGTACACGAGTTCCATGCTCTACAGTCTAATCAGACCAAGACAGCTCCTGCTGGGGCTGTTAACATAGGCCAATTTCCCCCCAAACAGTATTTCTGTCTTCATTAACATATATATCTATTTATAAGAAAATATTGACCAAGTTTAAAATCATCCAAGGCAATAGAGAAAGCCATGAGTATGACATGATAGAGTGTTTTTTGTTTCATAAAATCTGGCAAATAGAACACAAAGGTATTGTAGTGACAGTTTCAAAAATGGCTTCACTGTATTCTGAAAAAAAATGTGAAAGGGGAAAAAAAGAGGATCGATAACTAAAATCTACACACACTTCTCAGGCAGTTGTTTCGTCTCTGCCTCCATCTTCACTAAATTGTATAATAAACTTCTGATATGAACTGATTTTGAGTTGTGGTTCCCTAATGGAGGGGCTAGGAAGCTCTGGCAAAGATCTGAGGCAGAGACAGAAAATGAGGAGGAAGGGACCCTGAGCAATCCACAAACCAGCCATACAGCCTTCTAGTAATGTGGACAACTGACAACCAAAATAATGTGGGTGATAACTTTAGGCTTAATGTTTTAAGAGATTCTTTAAATTATATCCATTAAAGAAAATCAATGAATTACTCAACAAGTAATTGAATTTTCTGAAGATACTGTATAAGGTACTTGTGGGAAGAGAGACAAGTTTGAAATTCATGATTCCTACCCTCGAGGTGTTTTCTAATTGTGGAGAAAAAAATTTTTAAAAAATAAAAGTAAGCCATAAATAAATACATAAACAAACAAATAAATGCCTTGTGTAAAATAACAAAAAAAATTGTGGAGAAAATATTTAACATAAATGAAAATAAATACTTTGGAACACAGCAACCCTGGCAAAGTAGCTACAGAAATATTGCTTAGTGGATAAGCACTCCTTTACAGAAAAACTTGCAATCCTTTAACAAGAAATTTACTAAAAAAAAAAAAAAATCATCAAGGCCACAGAATGTTAAAACATCGATATTTTAAGTTAAATTCTTATTGCAGTTCAAATGAAAAAGTACAGAATTGGTATCAGAAGGAGAAAGACAATAGAGTTCTATAGATGTTTTAGATGATATTGAAAAGTCACAACATGTTAGATTCACACAAATCTGGTACTGGGTTATAAAAATCCACTCATTTGATATACTCCTATTTATTTAAAAATAAATAGAAACCATCTGTGAGTTGGTTCTCTACAGATACTTCCCTATTGTTACGGTTTAGATCTGGAAGGTCTCCCAAAGGCTCCTGTGTTCGAGGCTGGGTCCGCAGTGCACAATGTTCAGAGGTGGGGCTTTGGGAAAGTGATCGGACCAACGGCTCTCAGCTCATCATGGATTAATCCATTGATGGCTTCATAAATGAATGGACCATTGGGAGGTGGTGGAAACCGCAGGAGGTGGGGTCTAGTTGGAGGGAGTAGGTCACTTGTGGCATGCCCTGGAAGGGTGGGGGTCTCTCTCTCTCTCTCTCTCTCTCTCTCTCTCTCTCTCTCTCTCTCTCTCTCTCTCTCTCTCTCGTTCCCAGCCACCAGGAGGTAAGCTGCTTTGCTCTGCCACACCCTTCCACCACGAAGTATGGCCTCATCACAGGCCCAGAAACAATGGAGCCCGCTGGTCATGGACTGAACCTCTGAAACCGTGAGCCAAAATAGATCTTTCCTCCTTGTTTTTCTCAGATGTGTTGTCACAGTATCAGCTGATTTTTTTTTTTTTGTACCAGGAAGTGAACCCAAAGATGTTTAACCATGGAGCCACATCCTCACCCCTTTTTATTTTAAGACAGGATCTCACTAGGTTGATTCCTCCTGCCTCGGCCTCCTGAGTCGCTGAGATTACATGCACTACCACACCCAGCAGTAAGGGCTGATTAACACACCTCTCAAGCAGTAAGCTTGAGAGATTAATGGACAAATAAAGGGATAAGAAAAAAAAGATTATTTATCCAGGTCCATCAAGGAATCCTATCTTTGGGTTAGTGATTTTTCTAGATAGTGGAGTTTCTGTCTTTAAATACAGAATTGACTTTTTAAAACTTTAATGTCTTGTAAGGAAATCTTTTTAAAATGCCTTACTACATAATTTATTGCCCATAATTCCTCCATTCCCTGATGACTCAGGCTAAGTAGTACAGGCATCAGTTTCTATACTGCATTTTATGTGGATCTCAAAGGCTTCTGGGCCTCTAAGTAATGCCATACAGCTGTGCCTCTATAGTTCATTCATAATCTTTTAAATGCAGTTTTTCTATCTTTTCTCTCTTAATTGCCACTTCTCTTTTTTGATAATGTGGTTTACAGGAGGCCAAACTCCTTTCTGCTCAGGGACTTTTCACATGCTGTTTTCTAAATCCAGTATTTGTTCTCTCCCTTGGTCTTTGGATGATCAATTCCTATCTTCAGCCTTTCCTTCCCCAACCACCCTCAACCCAACCAACCCCAAGGTAAAGCAGGGTATAATTTTGGGGACCCTATTACTTGCCTCTGTTGTGATTTATAAATGCCTGCAATTCAGTTTTTCTTTGTATTTATTTATTTAGCATCTAACCCCCTAGCCAGGTTGAAAGGTTCAAGAAGATAATGTGACCATGTCTGCTTGATACGCCATTACATACCCCACACATGGCCCAGTGCCTGGAACTCAGAAATATTTGTACAATAAACAAGTAGAATTCCCCTAAGAAAATAAAGTTGTAAAACTTTTGAGAATATTAAATTTGGTGTACAGGTCACGATAAAAAGAAAGGACTGCTTTCAAAACCCCTTCCACTGGAGAAAAGAGTTCTAGAGCTTGACATGATACCTAACTGCACCAAAGCACATCCATAATCACCTCAGAGAAACAAAAGAAGGTGTGTGTGTGTTCTTTAGGTTTCTCTTATCTATTCCTTTGCTTTCCTGTTGAAATCCCATTGTTCAAATTCAACAAAGCCTTTAGAAACTAAAAGAGCCAAGAAATGAATAGCCATAAATTGAGGAATAAGAGATATTGGGCTAGCGACTGCAGAGGCTGAGACATAATTCGAGACGTGAACCCTTCCAGCAGGAAATGACTGCACTAAAACACAGAATTTTCACCAAGCAGCACCTGCCACTTATTTATTTATTTTTAACATGGTCCAAATGTGAATGTTTGTCTCGGTCGCAAAATGAGTCATTCTCATTGAATCTGGCACCGATGAAACTGGAAAACAAAAGCAATTACATAAACTACACACTTAAATAAGGCAGATACAAAGGTTCTCTGGATTATGGTACAAAGCACAATTTAGCTACAGAATAAAGCTTGATGCTTGACAAGAGAACTGACATCAGCACCCTTGCTAATCACAGCACAAAAGCTTCTCTATGTTTGGTCAGAGCACGAAGCAGGCCTGCATAAATCAGTCTTTGTTATCTGAAAATATCTGGGATTCTTAAAGTTTGTCCTATTTTTATCCTCGCTGCCTTGGTAGCCCCAGAGAAAGCAGTACACTGGCCTCACCAATCCTGCAGAGCAGTAACGGACAAAAAGCACGAGTTTTCTAGAAGCCTTCAAAACCAAATACTCAGAACAATTTTAAGTAAGATTCATGCAAAAAACCATTTTTACTGTTAGACATCCATATGTGCGGGTGATGAAGGTGATATTGGCAGGAAGTCTGCACAGCAGAGAACGATGTAAAAACTCACTCTGTTGTCATTTCTTGCATGCAACAGTCACTCCGATTTTAAGTTGAATAAGTGATGTGATAACATAACTCTATTGAGAAGTCAGCATTTTGATGTAGCTCACAAGTACCACATTCTGCTCTCAGCTTCCTCTGCTTGGTGACTGTCCTTTGCCTACAGGATCAAGCCTAAACTCTAGGAGGGCACATGGGGCCTTCCAACTAATTCCCACCCTCAACCGAATCTTTCTAGCGTTGCTCCTTGCCCCTCTGCCATCCAACCATACCTTGAAGGCTTGCACCCCCTGATGTTCTTCTGCTGTGTCCTGCCTCTGGCCCTGACACATGCTGGCCCTCAGCATATAATTCCCCCTAGCCTCTTCTGGCTCTGGGCTCCCACTTCATTCTCCTTCCCATCATGTGTCGGACAGTCCTACATTTGCATTTCTTGAGAATGGGAGCTGTGCCTTTCCACCTTTCCTCTTATTTCTCCCACTGCTTGGCCCCAAGGAGGTGCTCTGTCCATGTCTGCTAAACGTGCAATTAAAAACTCTTTGAAGCAAGGATAAAAATATGCATGTTCTCACACCCTCTATGCATTACAGGAATGTTGACATGACTACAATCTGGCCAGTCCTTTCAAGAACTGTCAGGCAAGGATAGAGGTGTCACTGTACAGATATTAGAGGTATTTTTGAACTTCACTTCTAAAAGAACAGTTCTTTTAAGTACGTTTTGCACTTAAGCAAATTGAATACACTAAACTAAAGACAGACCTGTCACACTGAAGCTAAAATAGGCTCCTCACATCACACCACAAGGCTTGAATACGTACATACTGACAAGAAGTACAGATGGAGTCCCCTTATTTAGTGGGAAGGAAAAAAAAAACCACCTGGATTAATCCAAAACCATTAGTTGTTATAATATTATTAACAATTTTGTAAAATATGTCTCTTTGGTCTAAATGGTAAATGGGTTCAGTTTTAAAGAAAAACACGGTCCTTGCTGTGTACTTGTTTTCTGAGTTCTCTGTGGTGGAGAATGATGCAGCCCATGGCTTGCCCAGACCCCCTAATCCCTTCCCTGCACCTTTCCTGGAAGAGCTAATTATTGAGGAAACTGCTAACATATGGCAGGCAAAGAACTGGGATTGGTACCCATTTGTGCTCAACTCAGAAGACTGCATATTAGAAACATCCAGAAAACTTAAGGAGAGAGAGAGAGAGATATGGGGGTTGTAAACCTGGGTACAGTAGCTTTAAACCCTCAGCAGGTGATTCTGATGTGCCTCCAAGATTAAACCCACAGTTCTAACCAAAAGACAGAATCATGTTTCTCCTTAAAACAGAAATCTTTTTTAAATGTAATTCTTTCTCTTTTGACACCTTCTGCTGTGCCAATGCTGTCTGGATCTTCCTATTTTTGCTCACAATATTTACCCTACTGGCAGATATCTCTGAACAGCTTTCAAAGCCAGTCCACTCTTTAAAGATTGCTTCTGAACCCCAGGATCTCCTCCCTAACTCCCGACTACCCATCAATTTCTGTCCTGTAGTGGCTCCTGTGCTGCTGCCGGATGGATGGGATGGGAAGGGCCGTGTGTTTTACGTTTCCAAACGCTTATGCATGATTTTCCCAACTAGACATCAAGCTTGGAAGCTGAGGCCATTCCTTAATCACCCCCTTTTTTAATATCTGAGACAGCATTTCACACATTATAAGTGCACACAGCCTTGATAAGATAGTCTTAAAGTTTTCTGCTCACCATAATGGTTGCAGAGAGCCAGTGAACTTAAAGGAAGACATTTCAGGGGGGTGAGGGGGATATAAATCTAAAGTTGTAATTAAGTCCAAACTCCTTTAATGGGATGGCATACCAGGTGCCCTCCAATCTCAGCTCCACGATGGCCACAGTGAGCACCCAAAGGCTTTACCTTTCATTTTGGTCTCTGAAGCACCTTATCACCCTCCCCCCATGAGCTTCCACTCATCCTTCAAAACTTTCAAGCTTCCCCTGACTTCCCCTGTGCTCCTGCTCTTCTAGGCTTTTAGCAGGCAGCACCCAGTAGCCCGTTCCCAAGCCCCGCCCCCTCACACCTGATAACAAACTCAGGTGACAGCACAAGGGTCCCTCAGTAGCTGATGAAGCCTGACCATGTTTCCCCAGACCCGACAGCTGCACAACAGCACTTTCTACCTTCCTGAGCCAACTGCCCTTCCACTATGAAACCTCACCAATGGCAATTTACTAACCCTGTATTATCCTAAGAAGGTGTGGGAGGAAAATGTGCAGCGAAACTTTCTATTTTGGCATCTTTTTTTTTTTTTTTTTTGGCAGTACCAGGATCAAACCCAAGGCCTTGCACATGCTAAACAAGCACTTGACCACTCAGCTCCAACCCTAGCCCTTTTTATTTTTTATTTTGAGATAACTCTCATTATTAAGTTGTTGAGGCTGGCCATGAACTTGGGATCACCCTGCCTCAGTCTTCCAAGTAGCTGGGATTATATGTGTGTACCACTGAGCCTTGCTACTTAAAATCTCTTGAAAGAAACTTCAACTTCTATCGGAAAAAGTGAGACTTTTAACTATGAGTTATTCGGCAGAATTCAAATTTATGTATAATCTCAAATATCTGTAAAATGTCAAAGGTAGAGATGTGTCTTACAAGATGAAAATATCAGATAAATAGGTAGATATAGACGTAGATATATTTTCAGTGCTGGGAGCTGAACCCAGGGCCTTGCACACACTGGACAGTGAGCTCCGTCCTCAGTCCCCAAATGCTATTTTTCATAATACAGGTTTCAATGTAAATTTCATATGAAGGATAATGAGAAGACTGTGCAATAAATCTACGCAAAACAGCTAAAAGTGAAATGGATCTTTATGTAAAAATGTCCACAAGATAATTGGTAAATGAAAACAGCAAGTTTTAGAACTGTACAGCGGTATAACTCCAGTTGTCTGAAATAATTGTGCATTACACACACAACAAACTATATTTAGAAAACAGGTCTGAAGAGATACATACCAAATTGTTGACTGTGATAACTCTACTTAAAACGGATGGGAGGGCCAGACGAATTTCACATTTTTTATTTTATATACTTAGTCTGATAATTTTTCCAAGAAGCTTCCACTTACTATTTTATAATTTAAAAAAAAATTACATGTTTTAAAAGTCTATGCCTAAAATGGCTCGAAGAAAGAAATTTGAGTAACTTTTTAAAATCTGGCAATGATGTACACAAAAAAACTGAAATGCAAAAGTTTATGTATGCATGGAAGTGTCATCTTGCTATCCTATCCCTCTGCAACTAGCGGATTTAACCTTTCTTTTAAATATAGAATTCCAGGATACATCTGGAATGAGTCTTAGTCAGGAAATGGCTTAGACAAATAAAATATAATGACTTTGTTTTAAAGATGGGACTTGGAGGGTTAAAAACAAACAAATAAGGAAAACTGGGATCACTGAAAACAGGAGAACACATTTCTTCTCCTCCCGTAAGTCCGGTGGTTAGAATATTCACTTTGTTTTACTTTTCTTTAAAAGCCACGTTGGTTCATGGTCACGTATTCAGATATTTCAATATCTAAAACAAGCACCTTGGGAATTACTGTACTTATTAAAAATATTAGAATTCTATAATCATCCCACTAGGGTAAATAAAATAAAGAAAAACAAATTAACCATGAAGCAGAGACAAAAGAGAACCATGTGCTCGGGTTGTTTTCCAGGAAGCACTATCTTTTCTAATGGAGCAAAATAAGGAAAAAACAGGCTGGCTGGAAGTTTCCACTCCACCGACTCTATCATTATGATCATCTGTCCCAAACACACACAAGCCTAAAATTTCCTGTTTTCAAACTATTGTCACCATTTTCTAGCCTTGTGCTATCTGTGCTAACTTTAGCTTAGTAATATAAACAAAAGAATGCACTGAAAATACTGTAGAACAATGCCTAGATCCAGGCCTCCACTACTCCATCAACTTTTTAAATATTAGAGTCAACATACATTGCCTGGGCAAAAACAAATTAGCTGGAAACAAAACAATTTTAAAAGAGCCAGAAAAAAAAAAAAATCCAGAAAAACCAAACCAAATTTAACTGGGATAGTACAGGAGCCAGGTAAGAAATTCAGGGAACTGTAAATGTTCAGTAAGGGTGCATATAATTTACTTGTCATCACTGCTAAATTGATGCCTACCTCAAGGCCTAGGTACAAGTTCTATATACAACAAACAGAAAAAGCAATCACAAAAGCTCCTGAGTATTCCATATATAGAAACGGTTCTTAAATCTTTACTGAGGCGGGAACTGCTCTGAGAATCTGAAAAACAGCTGCAGAAGCTTTTCCTAGAGAAAGGGTCATAGAAACAGTGCACATTTCAGGGGTCCCAAGGACTGCCGCAGCACAGGTTAAGAATGCCTGGCCAGGATTTCACTTCAATTCTCCTTTCTACCAACAACAGTTTGGTGTGAGGCTGGTCTGCCTTGGACCCCCACCAGGGAAACTGAGGTACCAACATTACACAGGAAAGGGATCCCCTGTGGCATTAACTCCCTATATATCGCTGTGGGGTAGGACCCGTGGATTTCTGCTTGTCCTAATATTTTACTTCTCTCGACACAGTCCCCACTTCGGGGCTGTGTCCACATTCTGACTGTGGGGTTTTCCAGGTTTCCTTACCTGGAAAGGTTGAAGAGAAACAAGAGTCTGGCTGAGAGGTGATCCAAGGTAAGCATGCCACCTTCTGTGTGAGCTGGATGAGGCCCGGGATGACAGTAGGAGCTCAGCATGTATTAGGAAGAAAGCCAGCCTACCTTGGGTTCATCAGGCCTCACCCTCCATGTGCACCAAGAGTGGGTGAGCTCCGGTGAAGATATGGGCATTGGAAAGTGGTGTCATGGTATCCACTCCACCTTTGGAAAGGGGCTTCTGACTCTGGCCTAGACATAAGGTAGGTGGAGTTTATATGTCATCTGGCCAGCTGAAATTTGGAAAGAGAGCCACAGCTAGTAAAGAATGAGAATGTACCTGGCTGTGCCTTCTATAATGTGTCTCCCTATGAACCTGTGAAGGCCAAGATGGTGTAGAGGTCCAGAAAGAGTCCTCCCAACCTAGCCTAATACAGCAAAAGTAAAGAGCCACATGTCACCATGAGCTCCAGACATGCCCAAAGTACTGAGCCATTAACTGCATTTCCAGGTACCTCTTCTATGGAATAGCACAAAATAAAGCTAAATATTAGGCACCAAAATATCCCAGAATGTTATCTATTTGTAAATATCTGAAAGAGTCTAAATATGCAACTGAAGACAGGGTAACCAACTATCCCTGTTTTCCTAGGACAGCCCAGGTTTAGAACCCATATCCTAGGGACAACCTCTCCATCCCCCTCCTGGGTGAACCAGGATGGTTGGTGGCAGTAGGAAACAGAGTAAATAAATTATGATACATTCCCACAGAGGAGTCTTGCACAACCATTAACGTGGCATAGCGTTTGAAAGATGTCTTTTCTCTCATGGTTTGCAAAATTTCCACAATACCAAGATATCATACAAGGCATTCATTTTTCCATTTGCAGAAAGTAGAATCTGGTGTGAAGGAACACCTTCCTTTTTGCCTATTCTGGCTCTCCGGTCACCTGGGTCAGGTCAAGCTGACTACACCAGTGTGTCCCCAGCACCTTGTGCATATCACCATCATGTTACTCTCCTCCTGCACATCAGGCAGTCCTCAGATAGCTGCTTTCTTCTCCCAAGACCCTGTCTTATTCCGCATAAAGGATGTGGCAGCGAATGGACATGTGATAAATGTTACCTGAATAAACAAATTCCTGATGCCAGATCTTCCTGTGTAATGGACGATCATTTGGTGAAATGATATAAATGGCCTTCTGATTATTTTAAGAGTTGAGCCACAACCTCCATCAACTCTTTGCCTCCTCCAGGATCCGTAAACAAAAAGTGAAACCAACTTAAGGGACAAATTAATATGAACCCCAGAGCTGGCACCGTGCCAATATGGTAATGTTAGATGCCCACAGCTTCAGACAGTACCTGCAGAATCATGAGAAGACCCACATACTTGGTAAGAACTCAACTTAAATGTTACTGTTTTATGTGATAGAAATTGATACCACATTTCCAATTCAAGGCCTCACATTTTTCTGCACAGATACAAATTCTAGGTGCAGTTTCAGAGCAGTGCTGGTTGCGGTGGGTCGTGCTGACCATCACAGGAGCCACTGGCCACTGGTTAGAGAGACCTGGAGAAGGGACTGGCACAAGTAAGGAACTGGTTTTAATGTATTTGCTTCAGTTCAGCCATATGGTGCTAAGAGCTGTCTAATGGAGATTGCGGTTTTCAGGGACATTTCTTTAACTTAAGGAAGAGGCAACAACAATTGCTGAAGCAGGTGTAGCTCTAAATTAAAAAAAAACAACAACAACAACAAAAAAAAACCCACAAGGAGTCGTTCCACTGTGTAATGCTAGTGTAAGCACTGCGCCTGAGAACCCATTTCCTGATTTTACTGTGTTCCACGAACATCTTCTACCCCACAAATGCACCCCCCTGCATGTCACTATTATCAGTATTTGGAAAAGAACATCGTTGCTTAAATAACTTAGTGTTTTAAAAAAATCACGACACCAGGGGCTGGGGATGTGGCTCAAGCGGTAGCGCGCTCGCCTGGCATGCGTGCGGCCCGGGTTCGATCCTCAGCACCACATACAAACAAAGATGTTGTGTCCGCCGAAAACTAAAAAATAAATATTAAAAAAAAAAATCATGACACCAATAGCCATTTTGATTTTTTAAAATCAGATTTTATCTTCTATAACAAAAAGCAGATTTCTAAGTTCTTTTTCTTGTTCTATCAATCCAAAATAATAATTTCTGAGATAGAACTAGTGTTTTTTCAGTTTCCAGCAAAACCCGAAAACATTCCCATTGTCTAAGTTTCTCACTGAATATTACAGTATTAAGATTTGGATCACGGCTCAAAAACAACACTTTCACATTAGGAAACAGAAGAAAAGCACTGAAGTGTCTCTAAAACAAATTTTAAACTTCTATAATTACATTGCTATGTAATAAACCAGAATAATGCATAGGATCATGCTTTCCTGAATACTAGAACTTGGTCTAAACCTTCTAGGACAAAGTTGTGGCAATGAAAAGTTTCCCTGGGAAGAATTCATCTCCAAAGGGATGAATTATGTATCCCGGAGTGACTGGCTAAAGTACATGGAGTCCGACATGCAAGATGAATAACCTCTTCCAAAGAGGAAGCAAACTAAGTAGAAAGTTGCTCCACAGACAAGTCAAGATCTCTGCTAGGAACGTGGGAGGATCAGCCTTGGTGCCGAGATGATGCCACCTGAAAGTGGAGGTGTCATCTTTCATCAAACATGAATCTTGGGGAAAATGAGTCTTCATTGTACAACATGGCAGATGATGACTGCACCATACAAGGAAAGCTGTTGACCGTTTGTTTACCTCTGTTTTCAAAAGACCATGAGCTTAGCTTACCCATTACACGGTGGGTCGGCCCTAAAATGAGCCCAGTTTTTTTCCTGTCAACATTCCATGTCCCTCCATACCCCACAAGCTTCATAACCTTTGGCCAGCAGGAAGTAGATACAATGGACTGAAAATAACAGTGAGTAAGGATGTGTGGGGTGTGTGTGTGTGTGTGTGTGTGTGTGTTTTTCACAGCTTGAGCACCAGGAGAAAATGTTGGGCAAAGAGAGCAGGGCCAGAAGATTACCAGTGCCATGTGGCACAGGCAACTCACCTTTAACTCAAGGCAAAACTGTTGCCCAGTTTATTTAAAAAAATAATCACTAATATATATTACACCACACACCGCTGACACAAGATGACCTCTGCCCTCCTCGGCTCCGAAGTGTCAGAAACCCTGGGAGACAATCAGGGCCATTCACAAAGTTCTGGCATCTGAGACATAGATGACAACCAACTGTGCTGACTTGCCAACCTGGAAGTTCACTAAAGTCTGTAAAAGCTAAAAATAACCACATAAACATGTTTACAGCATTTTAAAAAGACAGGATCCACACTGTTTTCTAAATATAAACCTAGTTTGGAGGGCCAGGATTGGCTCTGTGTGTTCAGAGGTGTCGTCAGGACCATCCCACATTGCACTGCACAAACTCACATTTCAGTACCTTACTTTATTAAGAACTGCTGGTGTTTGACTAGAGCAGAGGAGGGGTGGGTTTGGGACCAGGAAGGCAAGCAGGAAAGGAAAAAGATGGTATTTCTCCCCCACTTAATTAGAGGCTTCTGAGGACCACCAACCCCAAACTCTGTCACCGGTGGGACCTGCCCTTCATGAAGTTCTGAAGGGGACATCCTGCCTGTAATTTTCCACTCAATACATCCATTTGCTAATCCAGTGTTCCCTTCTCCCTTCCTCATTCCTGAGACGGCAGATACTGTGCAATAGATGAAGGCAGATAGGAAGTCATCTGGAACGCAGACACACCAGCCCCAGTCCCCCATCCCACCTGGTCCATGAGCACAGGCATGCTCTACACAACAGTTCTAATTCTTGTCTTGTTCCTGAAAAGTGAGATGTTCCAAATCAAACACAGGAAAATATTCCAAATAAAAACCATGATGCTGTCGTCAACAGGGATGGCCCAGAGCAGCTGTGTTAAGACCGACCATTAAGGATTCCAAGGAGTACTTTATTAGTGTAGGGGGGGGGGGGGAGACTATTTGGTCTCTATAAATTATACTTTGATATTAACTTTTAGATAGGATTGGTTGAAATTTTATCCTGTCTTTAGTTTTAAGAACTCCTTTTTAAGTTTAGCAGCTGTTTAAAAAAATCAGAGAAGAAAAACCTGTACCAACAAGCTTAGCCCTGTATTTGTATGCAATCAACTTTAAATGTCTGGGCTTCTTCAAGTATTGGGGTAGAATGTGTATTTCTGAAGGTTGTCCAATAGCGAAGAGAAGTATTCTCCAGAGTAAAACTGGATTAGTAGCATAGGTAGTTTATTTTGAATAAACTATTTGCAACAACAAAATCAACTGAAAAGTTAGAGGGAAATTACATATAATTCCATCACTACCAATAGATGTATTTTCCATATTATTATCTAATTTTTATTCACATTCTTTTAAGTAGCTCTTTTTTTTTTTTTAATTTTGGACATAGTATCACTTTTTTTCCCGGGGTTGGCTTCAAACCTATCATCCTCCTGCCTCAACCTCTGAAGTAGCTAGGATTATAGGTTCAGCTATTTATTTATTTATTAGCCATTTTTTAAAAAAATAGATAGACACAATACCTTTATCTTATTTATTTATTTTTATGTGGTGCCGAGGATCAAATGCAGTGTCTCACACTCTACCGCTGAGCCACAATCGCAGCCCCTCCACTAGTTTTTGAAAACAAATGCATCTTTAAATTTGGTTTCAAGAGCCACACTTTTAACTTTCTGAGGCAGGTTTAAGTAGTTTAATTTTTCACTTGTTGCAACTTTTCCCAAGGCCTGACAGGAAAGGGGAAGCCTTCACTTAAGTGCTTTCTGAATCCCAATGAACAAAATGTATTTTATGATTGTAAAAACCCAACCTAGTTATTTCCCATAGTCTTTCTTAGTGGAGCATCCCAGATATACTCTAGCAATTAGGGGTTTAATTATAACTCTCTTTTGAGAGGACATTCTTCATGTCCTGTTAGGCCTTGCCTAATTTAGTATAGCATGCAGTTGATGATCTAGGCAAATAATGACTAAAGCAAATTACATATAATCCTCTAGACTAAAAAGCTGTGACTTTGTTCATTAATAATTGCAATCTCATAATGTTTAGAATGACTTATTAAATCTAATAGATGAATTTAATCCAGAAAAAGATCTCTAAACATTTTTATATTAACATCTATTAATTATTCATATTATTTGGTTCCAGTGTCATATTTCCACACATGCATACAGTGTATACATACAGAATCCAATTTCCCCAGAAAAAAAGATCCTCCTTTTTATACACATACGTGCACACACACACACAAAAACCCCACCTTTAGCTAGCCACCTAGACATGACAGCACAGAGGAAGGGGAAGGGCTTATTTATTCTCTCACAACTGAAGCCCCCAAACCACCTCCACAACGGCATCCTAATACTTATAAGCAGCTTGAAAGGAATAAGCAGAAATAAAAAGTACCCAGCACTGTAGATGTGGAGAATCCCTTGCTTCCTCTCGGGGCCTACTCTTCTCACTGGGTGGCATCCAGAGCCGACCCTGTGAGTACACTTGACCTCCTGGGGTCTTCCCCATCACTGCTCCATTCTGGCACACACAACACCAGACCAAAGGCAGAGACTGGAGAGTGAATGAGCAAATGAATGAATGAATGCAGGTCTTGGTGCACTGTGCAAAATGAACCTGAGAGGGCCGATCCTTATAGCCGTCAGTAAAGAACCACTAAGTGTTCCTTATGGTTTCGTGTCGGGCATACCAGAACAGCAAAAGAAGTACTATGATAAGGAATTGAAGAACTGCCACTGAACTTTTATAAATGTGTGTACATTTTAAAGGCAGAAGAGAAGCAAACTAGAAACCACTTTAGATGCTTTTTATGAAACACAACTAAGTGGTAAAACTTTCCCCCACAGTTTCCAAGAGGAGCAGGAAATGTGGCTTAAAGGCACAGTGAAGGCAGTGGGCTGATGAGGGTTCCCTTTCTTCTCTGTTCTTTTGTCTGCCCCCTGGTGGAGAGTTTACGAGCAGGGAAAGCTTTAAAAAGGAAGCATTGAGAAAATCTGAAAAAAAACAAATGAAAATACAGCAGAAGAAAATAAAACAAAGCACACAGATGTTATTCTCAATTTTTACAAACCAGCCATCCAAGAATAGAAAGGTAACTTGTCAATTCCTATTCAACACCTTCCACCTAAACACAAAACTTTATATTAATGTAGGTAGGTAAACTATTTCCTTATGCACCTTTGGACTTTTGATCGCTGTCTTTTAAGGAAAAGCTGACGGCTCCAGATTTGACATATAAGACAAATAATTCACAAGTTCCTGGTGTAATGTAGTCTGACCCCTTTATTTTTGGTTTTCAGACATCCTAGACATGAATAACTAAAATGATTTACGTAAAGACAGCTCTGAGAATCTAAGGACTCATTTCCATAGGACGTCAAGGAACAGGTAAAGCAAAACACAGACAGTGGTTCGGAGATGACAGGCGTGGCAGTGTGACTCCTCTCGGAAAGCACGCTTATCTCCACGGGGATCTTTCTGTCTAGAGCGGGGTGTGGGCTTTGCTATGATCTCATCATCACATCAGCCAGACTCACCTCTACACTGGGGGCTCATTTTATACTAGAGTTTCCCATCCACCTTCACAGTTCTTGTAAGGCACTACTACTGACTTAGGTAAACAACCCATCAGGGGACTCCGCCCCCTGTGACTAGTGATACATTTGCAAGACTGTCTGTCAGCCAGGTTTATACAAATGGCACACACACCTAATCAAAACATCAGAAAATGGTCCCTGAAGGGGAGACACAAGTACTGAACACAGTTTCTGGCCTTATTGAATTCATTCAGTGGCTCTGCTTCTTAATTCCTAAAGCAACCAGAATGCATAATTACTCAAGATTATAATAAAGAAAATAGTCTCTAGAGGTAATTCTGGGTTTCCGCTCATGTTTAAGAACACATAAAACTCTTGCATTAGTAGGAATTCTGTTTCTTAGAACCGCAGAATTACATGAGACAATCCATACACATAATACCTGGAATGAATAAAGTCACTAAAATTAACTGCCCTTATTTAATTACCATTTTAACACCCCTTGTTGCAGTGCAACAAAATAATAATTTTGGTGAGCTCTAAAAACGATCAGCTTCCAGGAATTTATGACTACACTTTACATGTATGTAGTATGGGCTTAAGAAACCCTCACCTGCTTTTTCACAGAGGAAACAAGAGTTGGCAAAAATCAGGGTTTATTTTAATAAGTAAATGCCCAGGCTATAAGAAGACAAAACCTGAATCCTTCTGAAGACCATTAGGAATTCTATGAAAGGTGGGCAAGAGCAAAGACAGCTGAAACCCATCTTCTGTTGTACATTTACCTTTTCCCTTTGAACAAACCCTTCAGCAAAAGTAAACCTGAAAGAAGACAGAGGAAAACTCCTGTATTTGTAATGCGTTTCTCAAGTCTCCGTCACTGCTCACATCTCTACAAGAAAAGCAAATTTTAACCAAGGACTCCCAAAGGATTTACTCCAGTTACCACGGTTCATGTGTCAGGAGGAAGGAGGTGGGGGAATTTTCCCAGCTCTCTATACTTGGATACAGACCTCTGGGTTAATCTTTATCCCTTGTCTGTTTTACTGCCAAATTATTTATAGAGGATAAAACAGCTCAAATAATTCAATTTCTTCAAACTTACTATATTTAGACAATGATATCACCACTGTTTTAAATATACCAACATTATGATATAATTCTTAAAGCATGCTTATACATTTAATTTAATGTTTTGGAGTCTGTTCAAATTATTCATTAAAATGAGTAACCAAGAACCAAACAATGAAGGGGCAGCTGTTCCATCTGCCTATCTGATTTGCAGTAAGCAGTGTATTCACAGTTAAATACAGCAAACTGTGCGGCTCAAGAAAGAATTGTTCCCACTCCCAAACAACTAATTATACCATAAAAATTAGCAGAATTCAGTTTATACACAGTATTAATTTTTGGTGTATGCTATGAAACTTATAGTGTCAATCACAATCACAACCTATAATCATACTTATTGTGCTTTCTGCTGGTTTCGTTTTAGCATTTTATTTTCCCAAACAGACTACAAGCAACTTGAGGGCAGGGACTCTCAGTACTGTCCATTCAGTTCCCATGTAACACTTTAGATGAAATACTAGGCATTCAATGCAAATATTTACCTTAATCCATTCTATCAAATTCATGCCCTAGAGGAGGTTAAAACATCAGTTCCCAGAAATGCTTATCAGGAAACGCAGTAACCCCCATCCCTGGCATCTCCACCCCAGTTCTACTCTAAGAGAAGCCTGCCCTGGTTTGGGTTTCTTTTGGTGATCACCCACATCCCTGCTGGTCATCCTTGGCTGACCTCCTCCCCATTCCACCTTACCCTACCTGTTCCCAACCCGGCCCTTTGTGTGAGGAGGGTGGTGGACGGATCCCCCTTTACAGCAGTGGCTGCTGCATCTGTGACCACAGCGTCCCCCAGGTGGCCGCTCTTCCATCATTCCCCCACTCAATGGACTTGTGTATAGTTTTTTCAACTGGCAGTTATTATTTCTTTCTGTCACTCAGCTCCATTAGTCGTATTACATTAACCTCTGAGGATAAAGGTAACAAGACTCAGCTACCCCCAGCTCACAGCATCATAGTTCCTTCATTAAAGTCTGTCATCTGGGCTGGATTCAGTCTATCCTAAGTACTCTAGAAAAGGACACCTCCTATTTCCAAATGGTATATTCATCTACGATCTATCACTTTTGGACATTATAAAAGCCCTATCTTGAGAACTTATCCTCTCCCTTTCAATGTAGCAATACCACCAGTTCCAAGAGTCCTCAGCCAAGGGGGTTCTAACCACACACTTAAGCCACTGATTACTGCATGAATCTTAGAGCTCATCTTCTTCCTTCCTTGGAATTTCATCCTCTCCATCTTCCCTCATGCCCTCAGGCTGCCTGAGTTCATCTGCGTATGTACCTATACTTTCACATTGTCAAAGTGGACAACATTTACTTTCTGTCCTGTAACCAGCTCGATTTCCTGTGCTTTTTTTTTTTCCATTTCAAAGGTTGAGGGAAGACTTTAAAATCAATAAACAGCATTTACACTACCATGACCAGGGGTGTGTCTCCCCCTCCAGTCCCAAGTAAGGGCCAGGGTTACAGTGGCTTCTCAACTTTGTCCAGTGTCAGTTCACTCCCTCCATGCCACTCAAAGGAGATCGCTCCATTAAATGGTAAAGTTATAATGGAGGCTTCTTTCTTCAACTTCCCCATTGCCTTTATCAGATCTGCCCCTTCTCCCCAACCTCCCATCACTTCCTATGGTATCAATCCCTTCCTCTCCTGGGTCCAGTCTGCTGGAATCTAGCCCCCATCCCCTTCCACACCCAGGAAAGGGTGCTCACAAGCCTGGAAGGGGCTCTCCTCCTGCCGTTTCCTACCCTGTTCTCCTGGATGGGCCCACCAATCCCAGCACACCATCCCCCCTCATTAGTAGTATTCCTCTCTCATTCTGTAACATCCAAGTCCTAAGAAAGGGTATAAGAAGGCACGCTTTAAAAAAAAAAAAAAAAAGGAGTAGAGCGTAGTGGTAAATAATAGTGTTTTATAATTTGCTTTTATTTGAAAGAACACCGTTTCAGAAATTAGTAGTTATTGTATTAATCTCTTAGAATAAAGGAAGTAATGGTGCTTTGAAAGCGCTCAAACACTTTGCTTTAACTGCCTGGGTTACTTGCATCTAACAATCTCATTGTTCATTAAGGTGACAAAAATATGAATCCAAGAACCATGGGTCTCACATTCAATTTGTCTTTTATGTATATAGAAAGCATTCAAAAAATTTAAAATACTCTTTTAGCATAAACTCACAAAATCACATCCATACATGGATCTGAGGACCATATTCTCTTAGGAATGATGATTAGCTATGTTGAATCTATGCATTCATTCACTCATCCAAAAATATTTATCAAGCTACCATATGTGTGACTCATCATTCTAGCTGCTGGAGGGACAGTAGTTCAAGGAATAAAAATTTGCCTACCTCAGCAAACTGAACCCAATTTGAGGAAGAGGAAAACAGTAAAGAGAGAGCCATTTTGTAATGGCTAGGAAGGAAAATTCAAGCTTATCAGAAAGTCCTGCCTTACCTAAGCAATCGGGTCGTGCAACACCAAGCCACCACTATCCTTCCCACAGTCCCTCTGGGCGATCACAATTAGTGTGCTCTTAGCATCAGATCCTGGGAGCCACACAGGCTTAAAAGCTCTGCAATCTTGTCCTCCCGAATGTCTCCATCAGTAATAAGATGAGGTAATCAATGTGGGGCTTCACTGTGTAATCTCCACGCAAGGCCATTACTTCAGTCCCCTGACATCATCAAATACCCATCCTTGAACACCCATCACTCTGGTCCAATATCCATCAAGAGGATACACAAACAGTGAAAAATAAGGAGAAGAGAATACACCACCCATCATTAATTTATTTTTGTTTTGTTTTTTAAAGCGTTTCCTGATTTTAAAGTCACCAAGTGTGTTTTCTCTCTACTTGAAATGGTACGTGGAGCAAGCAGAAGAATCAGAGAAGATAAAGAAACATTATCTCAAAGCTCATCTAATGTTCGATGATGATGACGACAATGATGGTGATTAAGGCAAGTGTCTAAAGGGAACAGAATTGCTTGTCTTTAGAAATAAATACACAAAATATTATGATTTTATATACACATGTGATAGATATACATATATAATGTATGTTCAGTAAACATACTTGGTGCTAAAAATTTATTTCTGCAATGGAAAGTGATCAAACAGAAGGACTCACACATTCCTGCAAATGGGAGCAATTAAACTGGACACAGAATAACTGAGGTGGAGTCTTGAAGGAAGAGCAGGTATCCACACTGGATACCCGAGAAACCTTCAGCCTTCCTCCCCACCTAACGGCTTCCTTCCTTATCCTTACTCCTGCTTCCTGCTCTAACGCTATCTTCTCTTCTCCATCTCTTATCTCTTCTGTCTACTTCATTTCTTCTTATGCTTGACCTACAAGTACATCAAAGTGTTTTTGTTTGCTTTTTTTTTTTAAAAAAAGTTCCATTTAATGAATGAGCTTTGACTATCCTTTTAAATTAAAAAGTAGCTATGGTAGTATTTCTTTTTATGTTTTCAAGAATTTTGTTTGTTTGTTTTTACATTTTAGCATGGGTCCATCTTAACTTTTTTCCATAAAGCAGGCACCATTAAAAAGAAAATGGCCCTCCATTCTTGATTGCAGAAATGAGAAAATGATCGATGATCATGTGGATATTCACCTTTTGAAAGCAAGAACTAGTTTAGATGCTCTTTCAAGACTTCTTTCCACCATAATAATAACAATTACTAACATTTATTGAGTACTCATTAAGTATACCAGACATTGTTCTAAACACTTTATGTTAACCTAATCCTCACCACAACCCCACAAGGTAGGCTGTAATTATTCCCATTTAGAGATGAGAAAACCAGTCAGAGAGATTGAGTAATTTACCCAAGACATCCTGGAAATGGACAAGCCAGCATCTGGCCCCAAAGCAATGCCCTTAATCATGGTCCTTATCCATGACAGCAGGCAGCAGAATTTTTTGTAAAGGGCTGGATGGTTCATGTTTTAGGCCTTGTAGGCTTACACATGGTCTGCTCATATTTTTCTTCACCTTCTTTTCCTTTACGACCTTTAAAAAAAAAAAAAAAGTGAGGAACCTTCTTAGACAAAATCATCCCTAAAGGCCACAGCTGGCCAATGGTTAGTCTATAATTTGATTATTTTGTTTGAGTTAGTCTACTCCTTTTCATTCAAACAGGCAAAAACAAGTAGCTTACATCCATAGCCCATGAAAACCTAAGGAATATCATTTGTGGTGAGACCCTGAAACAGTGTAGGTCAAACAAAGAATCAGAGTGGTTTGCAGACACAAGGGTACACAGATGACATAAAAGAACCAGGTGAAGTTACCACTGATGAGAAGCAATTTTAAAAAAATCTTCAACAACCTTGTATTTCACAATTTAAAAACTCAGGATACTCATCATCTTTATCTGTTGGACTCAACCACTATTTTTGTACCCTATTCACATGGGTACCAGCATCTGTGAACTGAAGAAATACCTTTCTTTTCAAAATCCTTTCTAAGCATGAATTCATTGTTGCAGTATCAAAATACTCATTATCTTCAATGCCGGAAACGAAAGAAAAGTAGCATATTAACTACTAGTCAAGACACCTGCAGAGTCTAGAGATCATAAGAATACAAATACCATCATCCTGCATTCTTTCTTCTTGGTGATCTGGCACAGACCAAACTAGTGACAGTAACAACGTCACCACCATTTACCACTCTCTAAAGATACCAAATCTTCAGATAACAGATCAATCTACAAATCCCAGTTTCTCAGAAGTTGCTCCTTATAAATAAGCATTTAGATAAAATTTGGTCCAAAGTGTATTCCGTTCATTGTTTTTGGCAGGGGTGGGGGGGGGGCGGTTAAAAATTGAGAAGGTAACTCACTTTTACTTTCTTCCCTATTAACTTGGAACCATCTGTTTAAAATAACTGCAGCTGTTTTCAGCAGTTAGGCCACAGGCTGCTTATAAAATCAAAGGCAGATGCCTTCTCTTAAAGATCACCTTGTTATCAAACACAGGAACATTACTCTGATAAGAAAGCTCCTGTGTATATTACCTGGCAAGCCTAAAATTGCAGATTTAAAAAAAAAAATCCCAGGCAATCAAGCCAAGACATCATCTTAGGCCTTCTAATTGTTTTTAGCAATTGCTAAGTGTCCAAGAAAAAAGCCCGTGAGCATTTATAAGCATTTAATAATATTTGCAGTAACCCTGGCTCTTTACTCACAACTAGGCTTAAGAATTCGTGCACTTCTTCTGCTGAAAAAAAAAAGTTGCTTACTTAATAGTTAATTTTTACCTCAAGTACTTTCTTCTAAATGCAGAAACTGGTGTATCTCACCTGTGTTTTCTCTTGGGCAATAGTGACAAGTCAGAGATAATCTTGACGAGTATATATGTGATTTTTTTTTTTCTTTTCATAGAACAAAGCTGATCTTTCAAAGAGAAAACTGGAGGTGCACGTTTCCCCTTGTGCGATTCTCTTGCCTTCTGCCTTCTCTTTTGTGCTCTAAAAAAACTGCTGCTCCCAGAAAGTTTCTTTAGAAGCCAGTGTACTTTGTCCTTGCCAGGTCTGATAAGGGGTTAAGTTTAATTTACAGCCCAGGTCTCTTTCATTCTTTCTTTTTTTTTAATGCTATATTTACTTTTTATTACTTCTATTGTACATATTTTTCTGAGATACACTGCAGTGCATATATACATATGCATATATAAAAATAATATGTACTGATTAAATCAGGGTGATCAATGGTTCCATCTCCTTGTTATTATTTGGTTCATGGCTGCACTATTTAGAATAGCTAAGAATATGGAATCAACCTAGAGGCCAATCAACACAGGAATAGAGAAAGAAAATGTGGTAGATATACATAATGGAATAGTATTCGGTTATAAAAAAGAATGATGTTCTATCATTTGTAGCCAGATGGATGGAACTGGAAGATATTATACTAAGTGAAATAAGTCAAACACAGGAAGACAAAAACCACATGTTGTCTCTTACAGGAGGATGTTAAAAAAGAGAAAAGTCCATCACCAGAGGCTGGGGAGGGGAGAGTAGGAGGCTACATAATCGGTACCCAAACACAGTGAGAAACAGTAAGTTCTAGAGTTCTGCAGCACAGCAGGATGATCATGGTTCACAATAACCTGTTACGTATTTTATGGATAGTTGGAGAGTGGAGCCAGCAGTGTATGAACACACAGTACAGACCTTTTTATCAGCCAGAGTGGTCAATCAGCCTTCTCTCCTCTCCCACATTCCCACCCTTCCACTCCTTTCTATTTGAACTCTCTTTTCTCCCTTGAAGTTTACCTGGATTTGAGGTTCAATACTTAAAGAACCCCCTGCCAAAAAAAAAAAAAAAAAAACACCAAAAAACCCTGCCACCTTATGGGAAACACAAACTCTGTGCTGTAATAGTTCATTAATTTATCTTGCCCTAGAACAAGGATAGTTAGAGCTTTATTTGAAATATTATTTTTAATATATAAATAATGGTTACATTTATTAAGCACCTTGGCACACAGCATTAACTACTCACTCAAGTCCGTTCTTCCATTCTTCCACAGTGAATGAGCGGTAATCAGCCATCCAGCTAGAAATGCCACGTCTTAGCCTCTGGCAGCTGGAGGTGGCCATGGGACTTAGTTCTCATCAATGGAAAGTGAGTGGCAGGGATGTGTGCCTTTTAGGTGCTGGTCTGAACACACTGGGCATGCGCATGCCTCTGAGCTCTTTCCCCTCCTCTGGGCCAGGACTGGAATGCCCATGGCCTATCTGTGACGGAGATGGGCTCTAAGATGCAGGTAGGTGGAGCAACAACGTGGAAGGAACCCAGGTCCCTGAACCTCTGAAGGGACCGAGACAGTTCTGCAATCCGGGCATGCTCACCTAGTCACAGGAGCACAACACTCAGCAATATTTCCTTTGACTCACTGCATTTTTGTTCCAGCAGCACGGGCTTTATCACATCTGATATCTACACTTACTACATGTATGACTGTTCTGGGTGCTTTACATGAATTATTTCACTACTGAGTCTCAGAGGAAACTAGTTACTACCAGTTTCCAGGTGAAAAATCATCCACTTAGTGGTCTGAGTCATTTTATCCCAAGGACAAACACAAAGGATGGTACATCATTGAATGGCAGGTCTGAATGGTGCAAGTTCAAAAACTAACCACTAAACTACCATGCTTCATAAAAGGAAACCTACTAACCAAACGCATTATCCCACTGTAATTGAGATTTTTCTTATGTGGTATCTTTTATATACCTGGAACAGAAACATGAGCTCGAAATCAAGAAACATAAATTATATTTGGTTTGTGCACAAACATCCTTTAATCTACTGCTAGCTAAAGATCTAAACTTGTACAAAATTCCAAAACTTTGAAGAAATCAGATGGCTGGCCAAGAAGAAACAGCTTTCTGGATGAAACTTTCTACTCTATTTTTCATATTTCACTGTGTCGCCAGCAAGGCCTAGTTCTGCACCTCAATTCAGCACTGTAAAATGTTGGATTATTAATGCAAAATAAACTTGTTCTGGCTGTGTTTAGTATTGTGTTTATTATGAAAGGGCCCTTGAAACACTGTTACACAACACTGGGGTTTTCCTTTCAGAAATAGGAGGCCACACACCTTCACTCCTCCTAAACTTCTACAACCTGGAGATACGCCAGCCAGAGAGGTATGAACTGGAGGGGGTTGGCAGGGCGTAAAGGAGGAGGCCGGCTGGAAGATAAGCGTCTTTTGTCTTTACAGCATAAAGAAATCATTTTGCCAAAGAATCCTTTCATCTTCCAGAAAGTTCTTACAATTATGTGCCAGAATCCTCTTATTTATTCATTCGACAAATATATACAGAACACACACTTTGCTGAGTACTCTGCCTGACACTGAATATAGCAAGTAAAAGAGAAGAAAAGACAAAGCAGACACTCCCATACAACCATAATGGTTTTTCTCCTAACTTAAACTTAGAAAAACTCCAGAATAAATCATTGCTTTCCCTCCTTACCTGATTGACATCTCTCTGTTAGAGGGGACATTCTGGAATGCTTTGTGCATCCTTCTTGAACGCACAGGGGAAGCCCCACCACCTGGCCGAGGTGGCATCTTTCCTACCCACCCCACGAGCAGGTCTCAGTAGATATTTAAAATTTATGCTTATCCATTTGTTCCCCAACACTGTCTTCAACCCCACTAGGTTTAAATACTAGATGAGTGAACAACGTGAGTTCTTAGCCAGCATAAGCAAGCATTTCATTATTTCTATGGGCCTCCTCATTCTATGCTTGGTTAAAAAGACAGGGAAAGAAAAAGGGTTGGCACCCTGTAGGGTAAATTATTTCTATCAAAATAAAAGCTCTTCTAACTCTCGATTGACAACTGTGGAAAGATGAAGCTATGAAAATACTACCCTCTGTGGCTATGATGTAAGTAGACCTTGTGAGGTCAGGTACCTCTCTGGCAGCCTGGGGAGTGGGGTAGAAAATGTTCCAAGCCTGCTCTACTGAATGGACTGGGTGGCTTTGCTGCAGACAGCCCCCCTGGGACACTCAAGCTCCTCCTTATACCTAGCAAAAGCTCAGTCTGATTTCTGGTTCAGCCGTGGCTTTTCAAGGAACTGTCTAAAACTTCTCAGTAAGAATGCATCAAATACTTTGGAAGAGTTTTAAGAATGTAGTTTTCTTCTGTTCAAAACAAGTGAAAGACCACTCATGGTTTTAAAGATCTTAACCAATGCTCATTTTCAAACTATCATTATAGCTCTATTTTCATTTTTCACTTACATTCTTCAGGTGGTAAGGGACATTTTTAGGAAAAAGCACCAATTTGTAGATGGCCCTGGTTGTAGACGGCATCACTATAACACTGACCCATGACAGGCACCAGGCACTTACTAGAAGAAAGTGAAGAACGTGCAGCTCCAGCAGATCTGGACCTGACCTCAGGTCCAGGTTCAGCAAAATTAGAGATGGACAGGGAATCCAACACAGGAAGTAGCAAGGACGTGAGAGGACATCAAGAAAGCATGAAGAACATTCTAGGAGGGAGTGTTCGGCCTTAGCGTGGAAGAAGGGGCACAGCTAGAGAGGGGATGGACCTCCCACATCCTCCTACAAGTGCCAATGTCCTCCTCAGCCCCAGCCAGGAATGTGCCTACCATGTGCCGAAGCCTCTGGGCAGGTGACACAGAGGAGACAACAGGAAGAATATGTGCAGATGGCACAGTGCAGAGTGGGCACAGGGTGCTTCCACGAGGCGGGAGTCCAGAGTGCCTGTGAGATTGTGAGAGGAAACAGGATCGGAAGTGAAGACTAGGGCCAAGGAGCCGGGGGACCTTCAATGACAAACCATGCTTAGCCTCTAATGAGGAGGCAATGGGGACTCACTGGAAAGTCTTTATGAGGGAAAAAACAAAGAGTCACGCTTCCAGAGGGACTTTGGAGGAGGCCGAGACTCCAGGCAGGGAGACCAGTAAGAGCAATGGGTGGGAAGGGTCTGACCTACACGAGTGGCAGTGGGACCCAAGCAAGAATCAAATGCAGGATGGTGCCAAGGGCTGCAGGAAGAGGAGAAAGCCCTTAGGGTATGACCTCTAAAGATGGAAACTAAGGCAAGCTTTTGCACCTTCCCCCTTCAGTTCCACCAGATTACCTCATGTCTGGCTCCTTTTCCAACAACCACCTGCATACCAATTCACCACCCCCCATGGACCACGAGTATTCATAAGTACAAAGTCCTAACTCTGCCATCTCCACAGCAGTGACTCATGCGCATACCATGTAGTAAACTGTGGTACAAACTATGAATTACTCCCCTCATATTCATTTCCCTATTTTCTAAAGCAGACGTCAGCAAACTTCTGCTAAGGGCCAGATAGTAAATACTGTAGGCTTTCCAGGCCATATGGCCTCCGTGGCAACTCAATTCTTCCACTGAGACATGAAGGTAGACATAGACAATTTGTAAACCAACAGGCACGGCGGTGTTCCAATCCCACTTTATTACAAATACAGGTGGCAGGCTGCTCTAGCGTTCAGTACACTGAATGTTTCCTCATTTTCTATTCTACAAGGAAGCTTTAGCAGCAGGATGTCTGGTGTGCTCAAGTGCACATTTCCCAGCCTCCCTTGCAGCAAGCTGGGTCATGTGACAGTTGAAATGATTTTGTGATGAGCCATCTCTGACTGAAGATGGGGCCAGCACTCTCAGGCTGGCAGAGAAACAACAGGAAGGAATTCATCTATTAAGGTACCATCCTAGTTATGGACCAGTATGGGTCAAATGGATGGTCCTGATAGAGAAAGAAAGATGAACAGAACCAAAACCTTTTTATTTGTTTAAGTTATTGTGCTTTGGGAGTTGATATGGTTTGGATCTGAAAGACACCTCCCCACCCAAATGTGCCCCGTATGTTGAAATCCCCAAAGCAGCAAGAGTTGGGGCAAAATTTTAGGCAATGATTGGGCCATGACCTGATCAGTGGACTAATCCATTGGATTAAACTGCAGATAGCTGAGTGGACTAGGGAGGCAGTGGGGAATGGTTGGAGGAAGTAGGCACTGAGGGTGTATCTGGAAGGGTATTTCTTATCCCTGGCCCTTTCTATCTCTAGTTCTACTTCCCGGCTGTCATCAGCCGAGTGCCTTCCTCCATCACACCCTTCTGCCATTATGTTCTGCCTCACTCAGGTCCAAAGGAGTGAAGCTACCTGACCAAGGACTAAATCCTCTGAAACCATGAGCCAAAATAAACCTTCCCTTCTCTAGTTGTTCCTGTCAGGTATTCTGTGTACAGTGATGAAAAGCTGACTAACGCAGGTATCTTTTAATAAAGAGTTGCATTTTCAAGTTTAGTTCAGGGTACAAAGGCTGCAATTAATTCAGAAAGGAAAATAACTTTGTTCCAGGACTAAAGAATCCCAATGATCAATCACAAATCCACACAGTGGGGTCAGATGACTTGGCCTAAATCTATCATTATTACAGTAACTAATATCCAGTAAGAGCTTACTCTGTGCCTCACTCATAAAACACAAGCTCTCACTTGTCTTTAAAGCAACTATTATTGTGGTCACTTTTTTCAGATGAAATTCAGAGAGGTTAAAGTGGTACTGTTCCTAAATATGTTGCACAGATACGTAAATTCAGGATATATGACTCTTAGGAGAATCTTTTTCTCCAGATCAATGCCCTCAAGTCAAGAACAAACCACAGAAACTAGGGTGATATTTAGAGATGGTTCTGTGATTCTAGGTTTCAATTTTCACAACTGAAAACCACTAAGATCCACAAAGATCCAGTGACTTATGGCTTCAGTTTAATTATTACTCCCCTCTAAGAAGCCAAGTGAACCAACGGCACAAGGTTACAGGGCTTACCCAGATTCCTTTGAAAGACTCTGAGAATGCCAAAAGTGGATTTCATCAGACAGCCCCAGTGGCTGCCAACTGGCCCCAGCAAGTGCCATCACCTCCTGCCTCCCTACTCACTGGGAGCTAGCAGCCTGGACACTTACTACACCAGACTGAGCAAGTCTGCAAGAGCAATGGCAAAATCCACCAGCAGAAGGCCAGAGCTCCTCTCTCCAGGAAAGGGTGGACCACTGACATTTGCCATCGCCCCTCGTCTGTCGAATGTGCATCCATCCCTGCTGGGGCCTTGGCACCCTCCATTGGGACCATCTGGCTCCATTACCCTGACTGAAATGGCCTCTCCTGTCCTATACAGCCTGGAGGCTCAAGGAAGTCAAATTCACCCTGAAATTACAGCAGAGCCAATGCTACCAGCTGGCCGTGGTGGATGAACCCAAAATTTAGCTGGAAAAAAAATTTAACCTTATTTCAAATTTTAAGGAAAAAAAGGTGTTTCAAATTAGCTTGATTTTTTTTAACAAGATAAAAATCGACTTTTTGAAAACATCACAAATAACAGCTATGAATAATAACCAATTAAAATTATTGTAATTAATTTTTACTATACTAAGGATTATAAAAAGAAAACACTCATTTGTTACAGAAATATAGCAAAGCATTTTAGTCTATGTTGAGTAAAGCATGAAATTTGCATGTTCTCAATTATCCTTTTAAACAATTACTTTTCAAATTAGGAAGGGAGACTACCTTGAAATGGGCTTTCTAACTTTATGGCATATCTTTAATTTTTTCCCAAGCAAAATCATGATGGATACAAAACTAGGCAGCTATTTAAAAATCACATTTTCAAAGAATATTTTGGAATGTGGAAAATGCGAACACATTATCTTATGTTTAAAAAACAGGTTTCAAAACAGTTTATACTAGTTCTTACAAAATGAATGACAATATATAAATATGCATAGAAAAGTAATCTGGAAGTAAACATCTCAACATTTTAATAGCTGCTTTTTCTCTGAGTGGTAGAATAGCAAGAGATTTTCATTTTCTTCTTTATACTTATAGAATTTAAAATTTTTTCTATAATATATCATAACAGGATAAGTATTTATTTATTTTGTCATACAGAAGATTCAGCCCAGGGCCTTGCACATGCTTGGCAAGCCCTATACCACCACTGACTTTTTTATTTTTTATTTTGAGACAGGGTCTTGATAAGTTGCCCAGACTGGCTTCAAACTTGGGAATCCTCCTGCCTCAGCTTCCTGAGTGGCTGAGATTACCATGCACCACTGTGAACAGTCCCAGTACATATTTTTAAGAGAACAAGGAGTAAAGAATATCATGACACTAAAGGCACAGCCCCCTCCTTTAGATTTGTTTCTTAAGAGGATGCAGAAATAGGACAAGCTATTCTATGTCCAAATCATATATAGAAATCTCAGAGACTCACACATTAAATAGCTTGCCAAGTCTTAATGATTTGATGATGGATGTTTCGAAAAGATCAGAAGGGTACTGTAGCATATGGAAATAAGAGTCTCTGGGGAGAGGGCCCAGCACATTACAACACACAGCTATTATCCACATTTTAACTCCAGTAAACTAACATTTAAATGGAGAGGGAAGAATGTGTAGCACTCAAACATCTGTGGCATGGCATTGCAGAAGAATACTTCTAGGAATTATGATTCACAATTACTGCTCTCAAATTGAGAAAACAGCAGAAAACAACTGGTAAATCAACAAAAAGTACATGCAGGTCCCAATTTTGCAGCAGCTAAATAAAATCCACTAGAATCAGCTATTATTTCACAACGGGAGTTACTTAAAACCACAGAAATTAGGAAAGTCAAGTCAGAATACAGTTTAAATCTGGAGGACGTTATCTTGTCCCCACCCTTACCCGTCCACAAGGCAAAACTGGGTCTGAGGCCACATGTTTATTTGCAGATATTGAAAAAAAAATCTTAACCGTGTGAGCTGACAAATCACTGCCCCACACTTCACACTAACGGTCATATGATCCTCAAGTGCCGTTTCTCAGACTCTATCTTCCCCTGACAAACAATACCTTCTTTCATGGAGCCAGCAGATCATTCAAACAGGGCTCAACTGGCCAAGCTCTGGTGCTTTCTAAATGATGGAACCTGTTCACAGAGCAGCGCAGGACTTTGAAAGAAATATTTCAGGAAAAAGAGAAGGTAGGGAGTTTCAGGGCAACGCCTGATAAAATTCCATTGCTTTTTCCAAAACAACAAAAACATAGTTTCCCACGCCCCAAATACAAAAGCAGAGCAGAAAATAAGAGTATGTTCTTCAATTACACTGCTGGGGTGGGGGTGGGGGGACATGCACTCTAACTTGGTATTTACAGGAGTACTTTCTCCACCATGTGATTTCATTTATGGAGAGAAAAAGAGAAGGGGGAGCAACATAGACAGAAAAATCCCCAGACGCCTCAGTATATTATACAGCACCTACAGAAACCTAGTTCCATTGAGAAATCCCATCAGCCTTAAATAGATATTTTCTTAATAAAGAATAAGATTTTCAACAATGAAACAACAATGGAGAAAAGATGCTCAACAAAAGGAACATTAGTCTGTCTACCAGAGAGTAAGCAGAACAGCAGCTCAGCATGAAGATCACAGAGAAAAAAAAAAAAAAAAACACCACTAAGCTACTGAGCGATCTATTCATATAAGCATGATGAAGAAAACAAACACACCTTTCATGTGGGCTGCTTAAAGGGGCAGCTTCCCCGTACCTCTGACTTCCAGCATCCTGCTCATGACCAGAGTCTAGGAAAGTGATATATGACCTCAGTAACGCTGCCTGGCCTGCACCCAAGTCAGTGACTTCAACCGCTCCACATTAATAACAAAAGCCATCCTGAGTGGACACGCGGGGCCACTGTAGGAGATGAAAGACTCGGAGCGGGCTTCTAAGAGCAGAGCTACCTCCTGTGAAAGCAGAGGGCCAAGAGCCGTTGAGAGCAAGAGTTTCCTCCACTGAAGTACTGGCTGTCATTAGAAAGGCTGCAGTCCATGCAATTTTAAAAAACCAGAGTGCACTGAACTCTAACAACAAGACGATCCCCGCTGCAACAGAATGGAGTGAACACTGGGCTGTGTTAGTGCCAGGGACTGTTCCAAGCACTTTGCACACTTAAAGGTTGCTCAACTGCCAACAACCCAGGGAAGTTCATGCTATTAGCCTCAGTTTACAAATTGGGAAACCGAAGTACTCATAGTAAGAGCCTTTTCAAGATCACAGAGCTGGTTGGCTTGAAAGCAGGGTTCTAGCTCCAGACACTGAGAGCTGAGCCACTGTCCCAGGCTATCCTACACTAGCCGCTCTTAGCATTCACAGCCTGAATACCCCAAGGGGGCAGATACTGCAACTCCAGGGCTATACTTCTGTTGCTGCCCCCTGGATTTGATGATAAGAGGCTACTATTATGGAAACCGTATGTTGTGCAGGGACAGTACATCTGGGAATACTGTACTGAAGTGTTAGCTGTCTTCACAAAGCCTGCAGTCAGTCCATGCAAGGGCATCGTCACCTCTTCTACTCTCCACTGTTACACCTTCAGAAACAACAAACGTTTCACCTGTCGTTTGATATAAGCAATTCCATGATTATTCCCTGTTACAGATGAAAAACCGATTCTGAGGGACTGTGTAACTTGCTTGACACCAGTGAAAGGCAGTGCTGGCATTTGAACCTACATTCATTTGCACAGGGCTTATGTCCCTGCCACTATAGAAAGCATCCTTCCTCCTCGGTCACAGGTTCATCCCCCAAATGGGTGGCTGATCCAACAGCTAGAAATGATCTGCCATATTTCAACTGATCATTTAATAAATGAATGCTGCCTGGACTACAGGGAGGAACACAGGGAGGGAGCAAAGCCAGGTCAGTAAAATTCCAACAGGTGACAAAAAAACTCTCAAACCACAGAAAATCTCTCCAATTAGCTAACAGAAAGTACATTTGTTGTGCACACACGCAGCACTGCCGCAGAGAATTATGGACTATAAATGTACGGAACTGCGTATCTCTGGTTTATATACACCAAACATCTATCTGGAAGTCACATCACATTTTAAACACACTAGAGAAACTCACAATTAAAAAAACAAACAAACAAACAGCAATTCGGCAGCTAAATTCCTTTGTAGAATCAGAGGTTCTTTTATAATAATCATCTTCTAATTTATTTTCTTCGTCCTTGAATTTTCTTTTGCTTTTTTTCTTCCTTTCCTTCTTGGTACCAGGGATTGAACCCAGGGGAGCCCAACCACTGAGCCACATCCCCAGTCCCTTTTATATTTTATTTTGAGATAGGGTCTCACTAAGTTGCTTAGGGCCTTGCAAAATTGCTGAGGCTGGCTTTGAACTTGCAATTCTCCTGCCTTAGCCTCTGAAGCTACTGGGATTATAGGCATGCACTACCATGCCTGACTAGTCTTTGAATTTTCAAAAGCAGTAATATTCCATTTTAGGCAGACCTACTGGGATATATAATAATCCAAGTTATTTTATATAAGCTAAGATGTAGTTTTGCCTTAAAAATGAAAGAAATGTCTCTCTAGTCTATGGGTCTATGAGTTGTTAAGTTGCCTATCACATCAACATATACTCTAATTTGCATTTATAGCTTAGCCAAGGATATCTTGAAATAAAAGGAGTAGTAGGGATCAAAAGCAGGATGATTAAAATTTTAAAAGTATCATGAGACTATGACTCACAGAATGTACAGATAAGAGGAATTCCAGACTCAATCTACTCATTTTATGGAGAAGAAAACTGAGGCACAGGAGTTAGACAATCTTTTCTAAGTCCTAACTAGAATCAGTGGAAGAAATTCATTGGAAGAGACAGAACTACAACTAATACCCAATTCAATGCATGTTCCAAAAGGAGCTCCCTCTGATGATGTCACATAATACTGTACCATCAGCTCCAAAAGAGCAGTAACTATGTCACGTTTCTTATTTCCACTGCTCCTATCAATTGCCCTGTTTAATATATGCTACTAATTCTCCCTGTGGTAGGAGGAAGCAATCAGAGGTGGTACCGTAGGGTATCTCCAACTTCATTTCTCGTTTTTGTAGACTATCAGATTCTAGGGTCTCAGCGCTCAATTGTGCAAAATCAGTGCCAACCTTTTAGACACCAGAGAGTGTGACAAGACACTGATGTCTTCAGGTTATCCTGTGAAAGGATTGAGGACTGGCAGGCAGGAGACAACTGCAAAACAATTAATGCAGCTTAACATTTCTCCACTCCAACATGAAAAAACTGTACCTCCCGACCACAAAGCCCTCTTCCAACATTAGTTATTATTCTATCTGTTCTCTGAACTTTATAATTTTGACACATAAAGTAATTCTGTAAAAAACCTTTTTAATTTGACTCTTTGTTCGGTGGGTTGTAATACAAGTAGTCACACCTTCCTCCCACCTCCTGCCCCAGTGAATAAGGAAAGAATGGAAAAGCTCTGATCTTCGATGGTCAGTGGGGGCTCTTTCTTTTCCTAACACTATTTCTACCCTTAAAGCTTCTCGGGCTTGGGTGATTAGGCCAACAGCATTTGTAGTTTTACTCCAGCATCAGGGCTTAACACTAGGCAAAGGCACATAAAAATGCCCTTTCAGTCAGGCAGCCTATTTGATCTCTCATAAGACCTTGAGCGAAAGAGCTGGTCACCTGCAGGGTCCAGCAGTGTGGAGCTGGTCTGAGGCCAGAGACGTAAGGTCAGAGGGAGGCCAGGGCTTCAAGTTTGAGCCCTAGTGTGCAACTTGAAACTGGAGAAGCTGATTAAGAAAGAGATACTCAGACAAGCAAAGAACAGGAGAGATTAGAGATTAGAAAAATAAGAGGAAAAAAGAAGGAAGAGAGAGATGACTTTGGAAGTTCTAATACACCGTACCCCAAATGCAAATGTTTCTGTCAACCATGTGAGTTGTCAGTAGCATGCATTTCAGTCTTGAATTGAAATGAAAAAGAAAAGTGAGATTCAAGCGATTGTCTTTTTAAAAAAATTTTTTTTAGTTGTAGATGGACACAATACCTTTATTTTATTTATTTATGTTTATGTGGTGCTGAGGATCAAACCAGTGCCTCACTAGGCAAGCACTCTGCTACTGAGCCACACCTCCAGCCCCATTAAGCAATTTCTTAAGTTTGCAGTGGTGATTATTTTTAGATGAGTTCCTGTGTTCCAAACGATCCCCTTAAAGTCAGTTGATTGGAACTGCCTGAGACCCATGAGCTGCATCGGACCTTATGAGTTATTAAGCATAAATAGTTGTGCTACTAATGTAAGGAGTGTCAAGAAAAACAAAAGTCGTAGGATTTGCATGATTGAGAACAGAACCAGAACACAGACAGTACATTTCCACAGGACTTTACAGTTTACAGATCACTTCCTACGTGACCTCTGCTCTGATCCTCACAATAACCCCATGGCATGTGCAGAAACTGTGGCTCAAGACACTGACATACTTGGCCAAGATGCCCAAACTGCTAATTAGCACATCTTCAGAACTGCCTTGTATGGGGGTGGGGGCGGTCTTCTAAGTCTCTTTAAAACTTTTTTTCCTAAAAAGCCACCTTTTAAAAGAAAGAAAATATATTGCTTATTCGTTTTTCAAACTTTTCCATTTTAATTCCTAGCACTGAAAGTGGTTGTAGGTTGAACATGGTTGAACAGTGTTTATATGCTACCTACATCACTGCCCTGTGCTGCAAAGCAGGCAGGCACACAATGGGTTAAATCCTCTTGGAGGGCTGGTCTGGAAACCTCACCACCACATATACTATACCATTGTTTCTACTGGGGGCTCCGTTCCAAGTTCCAATCAACTGACTTAAAGGGGATGGTTTGAAACACAGGAACTCGACTAAAAATAATCACCACTGCAAACTTAAGAAATTGCTTGAATTTCACTTTTCTTTTTCATTTCAGTTCAACACATACAGACACAGACAGAGCCTGTTTTCACAGGGAGGCGCATATAAAGCATGAAAAGCTAAGCATTTCAGTACAACAGAAGAAATGTCACAGAAGTCCTGCATACGATGATGGTGGATTACATAAAGAAGTGGGAAAGTCCCCTCTGCCCCAAGTCAGTGCCAAGACATCTGACATGCTCGTGTCTGCCAGAGCCCTACAGTTATTCAACTCAGAATTCATTTTTTAGAAAAATCAGCATAATATTGCAATGTTCTGAAAAGCTCACAAAGGAAGTCTTGCCAGAATAATTAACTTCCTCAGGTTCTTCAAAATATTTGTTTTGAGAGAAAAATGTCTCTCTGCTGAGGGATTTCAAAGACTAAAAGCAGAGTGACAGGTTTTTTGTTATTAATTTTCAACAAATCACCAACATGCTAATTTTGTCAAGTTTAATATTTAAAAAACAGTTTGCAGAGATAAATCAAAGCACAGTTTTAAGTATTCAACTAATAAATTTTCCTGATGCTTTTCATATTATTTGACTTACTAAAAATGAATTGATCTACGTTTCAAGTAACATTTATGATGTGACTGTATGAAGCTTAAATAAAACCAAATAAGACAAGACAGACTCACCCAACTAAATGTACATATTACACTATTCACCCAAAGTCATGAAAAAACATCGGTCAGATTTTACTCTACCTCAAATAGCAGGTATTGTGTGGACCTGTGGTTCAGAAGCCTGCCATTTTCTCTTGTGCCCTAGGGACAGTCCTTCCAGCAGAATCTTTGAAAAGACAGACTAAGAATGATAGGGATCAAAACAAAAAGAGCTTACATGCATGAGAAGCTCTGAACTGCCTAATTTCAGTCCCCAAGCGTCTCAGTCTGCCGATCCTCTATAATTTTTGATGAAGTACAACATAAACCTGTTTAAAGCTATTTGTAATCAAAAGGTACAAAGTGTGAGAACCAAATTCCCTTGGTTATTGAGATGAGTCTTAAAATAACCACAAGCAGCTAATATTTAATTTGGTGTTCTTACCTTTCTGTGAGAAATCTTGGCAAGATACAAAATGCCCTTATATAAAACATAACAGCCTACCGTAGAAAGAGCCCAGCTCAGATTTCTCTATTATCATTATCTCTGTTTTCTAGAAATAGAAAGCAAGTCATTTTTTGAAACAGGCAGATTACTGTTACTTTAAATACCCTTCTCTGTCATTTTCTTGATACATGTACTTAAAATAGTTCCAACATGAAGTCCATACGGCTCCACAGGCTGTGCCAAGAATCCAGTCACCTTCTGGTGAGTTTGCCTTATTCCTTTAAATCTGAAAAACATTCACAGTACATCCTGAATTCTTTGTCAGTGATGCTGGACATTAGTTCCTCTGGGCACTAATAACTATCCACTCATTTACCTACATCTATGCTTGTTTTCTTATTTTGAGTTAAATGAAATTAGACACAAGTTTGCAATCTGTAAATAAACTTAAAAAAAAAAAAGAAAAAAGAAAAAGAAATCCTACAGTCCCCAAACAGAATCACCTCAGATTCTTATATTTTTTTCTTTTTTATATTCACTAATTCCTCTGGGCCAAAGTTTCTTCAGGTCAAGCCACGGTCCACGTTGGGGTGGGCATGGGGTGAAGAGTGCCACAGGATATAACCCACTAGTTGGATGCTAACTCCCTTCCAAAGCCAAATTTCTACTACTTGTTTCTCTGGTCTGCGTGTATCCCAGATATGAGCACATGTATGCTAGTAGTTCTTGCCTGGGAGTGGCTACTTGCTTCCCCCAGAGACACCTGGCAATGTGTGGTGACACTGTCACAGTGTGGTGGGGGGGGGCTACTGACATCTGGTGGGTACCAACGAAGGATGCTGCCCAGAGCAGCCCTCCACAACAAATAATCACCCAGGACAAAAATGTCAAAGGTGCTGAAGTTGAGAAGTCCCACTACCCAGCATCAAGCCTGAGACAATCTGCCATGTTCAGAAAGCCACAGAAGCCATTTCCTATGATTGCTTTCGCAGAGGGCCAACTAAGGGTCTCCAAAGGCCAAAAGGGAAGCAGAAAGCCACAGGGCTTACTCTCAGCTCCTATTCTTCACTATCTCCTATCACTGGTGATCACTGCTCAGAGGCAAAAGGAACAGCATGGGTTCCTGCCTTCTAGGCACTGCCATCTAGCAAAGGAGACAAGATGGACTTCTGCACCCCACAGTGCCGGCGCTCGGAAAGCCAGAAGCAGTGGAGCTTACTGAAGTCCACAGGTTTGCCTTTTTTAAAAAGGAATCAAAATAGCATTTAATCAGCAGATATTAGTAAGAAGACTTCACTGGCAGGTTTTTAAATTCAGTTGAAAAGTTGGGTCACATTGAAATGTGTTTTCAACCTGCCACAATGACAATGTTCCTCTGCCACAAACATCACCTCCATCCTTCACAAGAGGATATCATCAAACGCCCCTCAGAAGGCTGACGGCATCCTGATAGCACTTGAGCTATTCTGGGTTCTTTTCGTAGGGAAAGGTGGGTATGGATGGTTTAGCAGCCAAAGCAATGACTGCACAGAGAGAGTCGCTTGCTTTCTAGGATACGCTGGGACACATCCAGGAGAGGCATACTATTTTTCCTCCGAACCGAGACATTTCTGAAAGTGAATTCCCCCAGGAGAACTGTAAAACACCAAGACAATCATTCACCAGAGCCATGACGATCGTGCAGTCCTTATGAAGCAACCTCAGTTGGACAATGATGCCCACACAAACCCCGTGACAGCCACAGAGAGTAAACATAAGCATGACAGCTACTACTTGTTTTGTTTTGTTTTCTTGCGGTGCTAGGGCTGGAACCCAGGGACTCGTGCATGCCAGGGAAGCTCTACCACTGAGCTACACCCCAGCCCTAACTGCTACAGTTTTAGTCAACTAAAAATCAGTTATAGTCAAAAGCAAAGAAATAAGGCACTTGGTATGAAATCCACACAAAACATACTTAAGCAAATGGCAGATCTAGAAAGCCCGAACATACTCTGTTTATGAATCGAAAGTCTAAGATTCCCACAATAGTGTACACCAGATGGGATTTAGCCTTTTCTCTGCAGCATACAAAAAGCAAGAGAACAGCTTCTTTTTTAAAAACTTGGCAAATGCAGGGATCCTCCAATCAGCATAAGCATGTGTCTGGTACTCACAGCCAATACACACCCCCGTGACACTGACTTCAGAGGTCTGCCATGATCACCCCTTGCACACATCAGTACAAGGCAAGAGGCTGCTTCCGTAAGTCTGCATGTGAATATCACATTCCCAGCAATGTGGGCTCTTGGGCCTTTGGGCAGAGTTAAGATGTTATATATTTAATCTAGAAAATTCTAAAAAATAATAGGATGCCAACTTTGGAAAACACAAATACTCCCAGACAGAATAAGGTCAACACTCTCTCTGTCTTGATTCTGGCCCATAAATAAGGAGGTGTCTAAAAGAAAACACTACAGTCTTACAGGGAGCTCACAGATCAAACCCCAAACCCAAAACATGTTCTAAAGCTTTGGGCACATCACTAAGCGCAAGAGTTTACTCCCCACGGGAAAGTCGGGAAGGCTAGAGAGAGCCCAGACCTAGCCAAGAGCGGCAGCAGCCACCGTGACACATCCATTCTCCCACTTTCTTTTAAGCTTTTTCAGAAGAAAAATAAAGACTCTTTGGGAAGGTGATCTCACTTTCACAGAAGGCACAAGGCAGAACTATCCACCTTGACCTCTATGGTCCAGATTTGATCAGAACTGGAAACGGAGGCCCATCCTGAAAAGAGGGAATGAAGATCTCTTTAAACTGTAGCCACACTGCAACCTTAGCCACAGTTCTCTACACCAAGGCAGAGGTGCCAGAAAAGATGGAAAGAATAAATACAAAACTGGATAAACCACCGACGGGCAGGCTTGGGAACAAGTCAAACAAAACTCAACCTTGGCTTTTTAAGGAGACAGAAGGTAAAGATTTAGGATTGGGAAGGATGGCAATTGCCTATTGTACTTCAAATGTCACATTATCCTTATATGGTTTTTGATGGAAATGCCACGAACGCAATGCATTTATATTTCTTGATAATATCTGGATCAAATGAAGACATGTGATGTGGAGGACATAGACAGGTGTTCACCCTTCTTTGCAATGCCTCCCTAGGAGGGGCTAGATTATTGAGCTGGTTTTGTCTGAAGGAATGGTCTGGTGTCATTTTTTCTTTTTTAATTAAGCAATTATATTAATTATACAGATGAAGTTCAAGAATGTGCTAATAAATATTGCAGGTGACACAAAGTGAGATGAAGACAACAGCAATAGGACCTTGGTACAGAACGCTGCCCGGGTGGCAGTGACATCACATTTTTAATGGACAGATGTTGGGCGCTATATTTAAGTGTACAAGGAAGTCGTACGAACAGACCTTGCTTTGCAGAACTTGAGCAGTGAGGATCAGAAGCCACACAGCTGTTTGGGTTTTTGTTTTGTTACGAAAATGAAATAACCAGATCAGGGGAAAAAACAGGCAAGCAGGCTTTACCCACATGGAACCACATCTGGAAAAACGACTTAAACTCCGGGAGCAGCATTTTAAGAGGAAATTAATTATCTGGAGAAAGACTGGGATGGTTAAAGAGTATTAAAATCCTGCCATGTGAGCAACTGTTGACAAAACCCAGGAGGGTTTGCTTAGAGAACAGTTCTGTGAGGAGGCGATGGCTTTCTTCAACTACTTAAGTGGCTATCCTGGGGACATCCCCTAAACAAGTTCTGGTTAGTCAATGTCTCTCCAAAACGTACAGGCTACTCCAGGTCTGGCTCAATGGTAAGAAAGCAGGCTGACCTGTGTGAGGTTGGGCAGGCTGTCAGCCAGTGTGAGATGGAATTAGGCTTTTTGGCAACTGCATCCATGGTTGACTCACAATGAATTGAAGCCAAACTTAAACCACAGTTTTCTCTTGTGACCACGGTTAGATGCCATCAGTTTCAGCAGTTATCACCAGCAGACATCACATTACGTATCTGGTTGCTCAATGGCAGTCTTCATCTACCAGGATGTGAATTTCACCAGGGCAGAAGTTTTGTCTTGTTCACAGCTCAGTATCCAGCACTGAGAACAAGTCCCGGTCAGTATGGAAGGGATGGGAACTGCCTTTCGTACTTTAATGTGGGTCACTTCAAGTATTTTTAAGTCTTAACGTGGGTCACTTCAAAAATTTTTAATTCAATGATTCTTCATAGAAATGAGTTCTTCAATAGGAGTGGGGCTGATCAGGATGCCCCATTCCATAGGTCATCTGTGCTGGGCAGTTTCTACTTTCCACTCCAGATCCACTTGGCCCCAACTCCTACCTGCTCTGAGCCCGGGCAGATTGAACTCGAAGGACTGCATCCACCCTGGTTCTCTGGGTTTCAGATGGGCTTGGCCAACAGCAGGAGATCAGGAGAGGAGCCTGCGGTCGGTCAGGGGACTGATTCCTGGCTGCAACCCATCAATGGATGTCCCTGTACCGTGACAGAGACCTCAGCTTCCACAGGCAGCCATTTCTACATGGCCATCTATCACCTGTGGTCTTATAACATGCCTTCTTCCTCCTCCTCCTCTTCAGGCAGAGCTACTGGCCCTTGCCAACCACTCCTACTTGTATTCTCACCATGCCCTCCATTTGTGTGGTCTTTTTATGAAACGTTCCTCACCTTATCTGTTACAGTTTGGATCTGGAATGTTCCTGGGCCATGTGCTAAAGCCTTGGGCACCAGCCTGTGGTGCTATCAAGTGGGGAATCTTTAGGAGACAGGGCCCGGCTGGAGGAAGATCACCAGGGGCATATCTTTGAAGGGTATACTTTCTCATAAGCCCCTTCTTCTCTTTCTGTCTCTGTGCTCCATGACTGCCCTGAAGTGAGCTGCTCTACTCCACCACACCTTCCCTGCCATGATGTTCTGCCCCCCTAAGGGCCCATAGCGAAGGGACCAAACAACCATGGACTGCAACCTCTGAAACTGTGAATCAAAATAAATCTCTCCTTCTTTAAGTTGATTTCCTCAGGCATTTTGTCACAGTGACAAAAAGCTGACCATCACATTAGCTAACCTGAGAGTCCTATCTGCCTCCCACCAGGCCACAGATCAACACCTGAGTTGGTGTTCAACCAGTTGTTTCTGTGGGAACACTTAGGTGGAGAGGGAAGGGGCACACTTGGTTTTGGAAAATTGTTGTACAGCTTTGTCTTGACTTCACTGTCATGACAATGGAGTGACACATGGCACGGTACAGGTCCCAACTTATGAGTTTTGTGCCTCAGCAAAACTGCGTAGGTGGTTGGATTTCCTATGCTCCTGCAGCAGTTCCAGGTAAAGCAGCATGATGGTTTCCCATCCACTCGGTCCTCAGAAACAGGAAGCTGTGGCAGGCTCTGAGCACTAAAGGCCCAAAGGAAATCATGAATGTATATATGTTTCAGGAAATCATGTGTGTACGATGCTCCTCCTTCATAAATGAGCTTGTGCAAGAGCAAACACCACCGAGCTTCTCTTTTTCATCTTTTATTATGAAGGCTGGGCCTTCTGTGGGCATTACTAGAACAACAGGATATTTTCATCCTGCTTTGATTTTTAGCTAATAGTGTACCAACTAGGAAAATATTGTCTTTTACAGTATAGACAAAGTGGCATAAATTGAATGAGAACATTTGGCAAGGGTTTATATTTCTTATATGGCCTCATGTCCCAGCAAGCATCAAGCAGACAAGATCAGAGAAAAGTACACACAAAACTGGATGACTTTAGACAAAGGAAAATAAAATATGTTAAAAGTTATCATAAACAAAGAGGAAAAAAATCTTGAGAACTGCACAAAATACAAAGAAAATTATCCATAGGGATTTACTGACAACTACTTCTGTATAATTAAAGTATCTTAAATTGTATGTTTTTATAGAAATTAAGCATATCACCAGGCACAGTGGTACAGGCCTATAATCCCAGCGACTCGGGAGGCTTGTGAGTTCAAAGCCAGCCTCACCAAAAGGGAGGCAGTAAGCAACTCAGTGAGACCCTGTCTCTAAATAAAATACAAAATAGGGCTGGGGATGTGGCTCAGTGGTTGAGTGCCCCTGAGTTCAATCCCTGGTATCTTTCCCCGCTCCCCAAAAGAAAAGAAAGAAATTAAGCATATCTACAGTAATTCAGAGTGGCGATGTGGAAGATAAAAATGAAAGCTATAATACTTGTTTAATATCTACTATGACATGATTATAAACTGTTCAAAATCTAAGTTTCAGACAATCATAATCAGTATCATTTATTCCCCAAACAGCACGGTCCAAGAAAAGTGACACCTGCTATGAGGAAAATCGTGTGTATATGATGCTTGAGAACCCCAAGAGTCTGGTTGCTCACCTCCTGCAACTGTGGGCTGTGGTCTGCCCAAGGCTCCCTTCCTCTGACCACAGACAGGACTCAGCATTAGAACATGTTCACAAGAATCACATTCACAAGAACCAACATACTTTTTTTTTTTCCTTAAACTCTAGGAACTACCAATAGTATCTTTCTTTCCTTTAAAAAACCCAAATGTGACTTAAAACACCAGTTCAGACTCAAAGTCCTTTCCACACTGTGCCTAAGACTGCTGGGAACTGCTCCATGACAGGAACTTCATTAAAGACCCTCCTCTAGTGCTGGGTGGTAGCTCAGTGGGACAGCACTTGCCCAGCAGGTGTGAAGCACTGGGTTCGACTCTCAGCACTGCATATCAATAAACAAATAAAATAAAGATCCATCAACAACTAATTTAAAAAAAAATTTTAAAGAAGACCTTCCTCCAAATCCGCAACTCCACCTGACTTAAGGCGGGTCCAGATATGGCTTCAGTAAAGAGAGAAGATGAACCTTCAGACCTTGAACTCAGAGAAGAACTTATGAAAGTATGCTTTACTCAGACTTCAGTGGTCATTGGTACTCCTCTGGAGAGAAAAGGAAAAAAAGCAAACATTTGCTGACCATATCCAAATGGTCACATCTAAATATGGCATCTCTATCATGAAAGTAAAAAACAACTGCTCTGAGGCTCTGCATATGTTTTCCTCATTTGACCAACATACGCTCTCACTCTCTTCCTTTTAAACTGGGAACTCTCTCTATATTTTTTTAATCAAAAATTTCCTTTCCAGAGACACTGAAAATTTCCCCAGTCCTGCTACCAAGTACTGGGTCCAGTTCAAACAACAACTATGTGCCACTAAATTCCAACTATGTGCCACGCACTAGATCACTACACTAACAGCAAAAACATTAATTTTCCCCAATTATCTTTCTCAATTCCTAAGATAGATTTTTATGGCATCCCAACTAGAAATAATATCAATTAGTCTACATAACAGCCTTCATCTTGTATAGCCCAGGTGATCTCCAGGATCTCGTTCATTAACATAAAAACTATTGACTGACTGATGGTTATTTGCAAAGCTATTTCTGACAGCAACAAAAATGTTTCTGTCTCGTGGATTAGAATCTGGAAAGAGGGACAAGTATATACAGAACCAAAAGTCCAAAGTGAAACTGTGGCATGTGAGAATCTACAAGGAGATTACTCGTTACTAATGGATCAAGGGCAAAACATCATAAAAAGTAGCATTTGAGAGAGTTCTCGAAAAAGGAAATACCACAGGGAAGACTGAGCCATGCAAGACATGAGACCTGGGTGGGGAGAGGTAAGAGAAATGAGCCTGAGAAAACTACAGAGGATCATGAAGTTTGCAATCCAAAAACCAGTTGAATTCACTTGGGACAGATAAATTGTGATATATTTACACAATGGGATATTAATTAGTAATCACAAGGAATGAAGTTGATACCACACACATGAACTCTAAAAATATTACTTCAAATGAAAGAAGCCAGACACAAAAGGCCACACAATATATAATTCTATCATAGGAAATATCCAGAATAGGAAATCCATAGAAACAGGAAGTAGATTAGTCCTTGCCTCAGGTTGGTGACAGGTGGCTGGGAAGATGGGGCATGTTTGCTAATCACAATGAAGTTTCTTTTGGGGGGTGATGAAAATATTCTGGAAATAGACCAAATTCTAATCTGGTTGCATAATTTCATAAATACATAATTTTTTTTAATTAAAGTAAAAAGTCATCCCCTAGGGCTAAGGCTGTAGCTCAGTGGCAGAGCCTTGCCTTGCACGTGTGAGGCGCTGAGTTCGATCCTCAGCACCACCTTAAACACACACACACAAATAAAATAAAGACATGCTGTCCATCTACAACTACAAAAAAAATTTTTTTTAAAGTCATCCCTTTTCCTCTCTTGGGTCATATTTACATTATTTATTTATTTTGCTGAGGAGGGGAACCAGGATCTCCCACATACCAAACACACACTCTATCACTGAGCTACACTCTCAGACCTTACTATAAACCTCTGATTTTCTGCTTTGGTAGACACAATGAATTTAGGGGAAAAAAACAAACAACCCCCCCCCCCCAAAAAAAAAAACAAAACAACAACAACAAAAAACCCTGCTTAAATATAAGCAAAACTTGACTCATTACAAACATTAAAAATCTAGCTTGATTAAATGTACATCTTGTAACCAATAAAAGCAAATAAAATTGAAAAAGACTGGGCAAACTGTGCATAAAAGAACAAAAAATCTTACCAACTATGTACCATCTGAACATACCTAAGGGACAAACAGAGGAAAGTGGCTCCCAATGTACAAACCTGAGTTTTGTCACATAGTCTTAACTTTCCAAACCTGTTTAGCTTCTTTGCCATAAATTAAATTGTTATTTTTTTATGTAGCTATTATATGTCAGTTATAAAGAAAAGCATTCCTCTCATTTTAAATTTGATTCATTACTTTGCAACAATGTGATTTTTCCCCCTAAATCAGAAATTTTACTTAAATACAATCTCCCAATACACTTGTGAAAGTTTCTCAAAAAAATTTCTGTGATTACAAAATAGTAAGTGCTGGTAAAAAACAAGTTAATAAGCATTCAGTTTGTCTTAATTCAAGATTCTTGCCAACTTTAGATAATGGTCTCTGTTTTTGTAAATAGAAATACCGCTATGTACATCTATGTGAGTTACCATTCTGTATTAGATAAAACAGCAAGGACGGTGGGGTTGTAGCTCAGTGGTTCAGCACTTGCTTAGCACATGTGAGGCACTGAGTTCAATCCTCAGCACCACATACAAGAAAATAAATAAAATAAACATCTACAACTAAAAATAAAAAATAAAAAGAGCAAAGAATATGTAAAAGATCATAGAAGCAAATTACTGAATAATTTCTGGATTGTTCTTTTACTAAAACTAAAGTACTTGTGTGTAAGTTTTCAATTTCCCATAATTTTGGGCACCAGATTCCAGAGAAAGACTGATGTTTACATTAAGAGAAATTGCTAAATCACAAAAACTCACAATGTAATAAAACATGAAATTTATTAGTATTTATTGTAGAGAAGGCAAAGAACACTGTGAAATGTATTTGCAAATTCAAGTTTAAGTACTGATTCAGGGACTACAATGCACATCACTAAAGGAATCCTCCAAACTAGAAATAGTGACTGTTTTCTCCAGGTCCTGCCAGAAATAGTTAATATATTACTTGAATGACAGACATTAATTAAAAATAAAAGAGATCCATCAGTAATAAAGAGGTGTATGGTTCAAAACAGATTTAAAATTAACCACCAGATAACTTGTTCAAGCTTGAAGATTGACAATGACTTCCCTACAACCTAAGTCAATTTAGAAAACTCAGAAATGGCTTATATTTTACTCCAGGGAGTTGTATGTATATTTTATAAGTACCTGCAGAACTTCCTACATAAACACCCAGATTTCCCATATTTGGACTAGGGGTGGCACTTGCCTAGCATGTGAGAGGCCTTGAGTTTAATCCTGGGCACTGCAAAAACAAACAAAAAACAGATTTCCCACATTCCACCTCCCAGAGACTAAGTTTTGTTCATCAGGTACTACATTCAGATACACCGGGGGAGAGGGGGATTATGGGTCAATGATCTTGAGAAAGAAACATATGTTACTGAAATATCTGTACTTATTTGAAAAAACAATGCATGTGTGCATATGTATTATGGAGGTAATGGGATAATAACACATTATCGTTACAAAAAGCTGGGAAATTACAGGCAAGCATTTACAAAAAATAAACCAAAAACGTATGCCCCCAACACCCATACATGTTATCCTTGCAGAATACTTATGACTTCTAAAGCCGAGTCTCTACTGTTCTATTTTTATGTTACAGTTTTGATGTTTGTGGCTCTCTTCTTTTTATGATAAAAAGTTAAGAGTAAAAATAAATTGTTTGCTTCTGTATTTTACATCCTTAATAATGACAAATTTAGAACAACAGAAAAGCTACAAAGGTGTTGGTGCTATTAACTGCTCCTCCTGCATGTCAATGTTCTTTCTCCATTCTCATCTAAAAATAAATTTGATAACAGAACCACATATGACAAAGAAAAGGAGCAAATGAATACAACAATTCAAAAATCACAGAATTGCTGAAGTTCAGAGCTGGAAGTGACCTTGTGGGCTACAAGAGTTCAATTCTTATTTAAAGGGAAGTCTGACCTTACCTCTCCAGGATAAGGTCTCTATTTTATTCACGTGCAAATCTTTCCCTACAAAGCTCAGTGTGTGCACTCTATAAATGTATTTAAAATAAACTACCAGTGTTTGTTGGATGAATTAAGCCCATTTCAATGTAATAATTTATAATCTCAGAAGAAAAGACTGTTGGCTCTGGTCCTTCTATAGAGAAATGGCTCATTGTTCATTTAGATATTAGTAATGAATAACAGCCTGAATAGGACAACAAGTAATGGCAATCCTCAGCTAATGGAAAGGCTGTCTTCCCCAAGTATGTGTGCAAGTGGATTCATCTAAACTCAAGAATGCATTTTCCCCTAGAAGCAATGTTACCCATCACGGGTCACGTCTCTGGTCAGCCCACAAAGCTTCCTTAAGCATGCAGTCCTGGCAGATGCTAACCACCATGTGGAAAAACGCTCCAAGGGAACATGTACTTAGCACCCACTGTGGGAACTGTCTTCTGGCTGCTGCCCAGGAGGGGGGCCCCCCTCAAGATTAGAGATGGAAGGATATGTGGGTGAGAGGTCAGTCCAGGATAAAAGCTGCTACAAAGATAACAGAAATCATGGCTTTCTACCTCCAGCCCCCTTCTCCTCATTCCCCAAGCAAGAATTTTGAGTGTGGGGGGGGGGGGAGACAAAATGGGGTGGTACTGGGGATAAAAGCCAAGACCTCACATATGCTAAACACACAACAATCTCCGCCCAGCAGGCCTACTTGGATTGCCCTATATGTGTGAGGCCCTGTGCTCATCCACTGGGGGACCCCAGTGGATGAACCCTTCATCGACACAGTCTTTGCCCTTCTGGAGCTTAGGATCTAACAGGGAAGGAAAATGCTAATGGTTAGAAAGAAACAGGATGAGGGTGAGTGGGGGGATGGGGATCTGATGAGCAGAAAAGGAAAAGAATATCATGAATGTTAGGTGTCATGTCCCCCTCTTCCTTCTTCCATCTGCACCCATTTCATCTTGGGGGGGGGGGGGGGAGAGAAGGGGATAAGGAACAGAAACAATTAAAAAGTAGACCCAGGGAGAACTTTCATTTTCATCTCCCCTTCTTCTACACCTTTCTAGAGGTCTTGATGTCGACGGGAAAGAAACGATTGGCATTGATGTGGGGGGAGGAAGATGAACCCACACTGGGATTTGGAGACAGTGATGAGAAAGGCCTAGAGGAGGGACATCTTTCTTTATCACCTCAGAACAAAGGAAAAGCAGGGCTGTGATCAGGATGGGAAAACACTGACCTGCCCAGGGCCATTCAAGACAGACTCCGCTCCAGACACCAGCTGTTACACACATTAAAATATGCTCCAACCTAGATCCAGTTTTCTCCATAGTTTTCAATAACCCATTCAGGAATCCTTTCATTCTTGCTTGCAAGTCTTATCATTCCTTAGTATCCTGGGGGATTGGTTCCAAGACCCTCCCTTACTCCCCAAATAGTGGAAGTTCAAGTCCCTTATATGAAATGGCATAGTATTTATATGTAACTTACCCATATCTTCCTGCATAATTTAAATCATCTTTAGTTTATTTAGAATACCTAACAGAATGTAAATGTTTTGCAAATAGCATTGTTTAATGAATAATGACATGAAAAAAAAAAAAAAAAAAAAGTCCATACATGATCAGTGTGTAGGTGCGAATCTGCCCCCCACACTTATTAGCGGAACCCAAGAGGGACAAACTGCCTATCTTTATGCCCAAAGAAGTTTTCTCAAAGGGCGGAATTAGCAAATTGTAAATAGCTACCTTTCTGAAGTTTAATTACAATGACGCTTTAAGGTAACATTAGGCTCCTCTGATTTGCAAAAAAAAAAAAGACAAACAAATAACATAAATGGTTGGAAGATTTCACAAGGCCATGTGCGTAGGAAGGAAAGTGGCAGACTGGCTTCCATGTGGGCAGATATAAAATAACAGATCTGTTATTCTTGAGGGATGGTGGCTTCTAAAGCACAGATGTGACTCTAGAATAGGATACAGGAAACACCCCAATTCATCTAAATGGCTCACGACAGAGGTGTGGCCCAAAGACCAAAACCAAAACACCACAAAAAGGGAATTAAAAGTTACATGAAAAAAGAACTCAAAGTTTAAACACAAAATAGCAGGTGTCCACTGAGTATAGGAACCCAGAATTGTGTGGGATTTCTATCACTGAACCTCTTGGCAGATGTAGAGCAGGAGAAAAGCCAGAGAACACAATTTGGAATTGCACAAGGCTACCCAACTTCCTGCTTGGCCAGTCCCCTCCAATGGCCTGTCAACCACCTTCCCAGAGCACCTGGCTCCCATCCACACCTCCCCTCTTAAACAATGCTTTGCAGCTCTCCTTATCAGGTTTCTATTCTGGTTCTCCTTCTACCAAGTAGTAAAAAACACTCAATATTTTGCTGGTTCCTCCCTTTCTGACTTGAACCCCAAACTAGTAATCTGTAGGTCTTATCATGTCTTGAACCACAAACTCTTCCCAGGCAACCTCACTGATGCCCAAAGCACTGGGTGTCTCTTCCATTCTATAATTCCAAAGTGTACAGTGCTGGCCTCAGGTCAACTTCCTGGGCTTAGCAGGGACTCAAAACTCGTGATAAATGGTAAGCAACGGGTTACTAAGGGACATGACACAGAAGCACTCAGAAAAGTTTCTAGTTTAAATCAGGGAGGTCATCGGTGCTCTTTCATAAGGCTTCTGTGAGGCGGAACCTGGTATGATAGAAAGAACACAGGTTTCTGAAACAGACACACATGGGCTGAATCTCAGTGACACCATATTCTGGTTGTGTCATGTGGGGAAGCTACTCTCAGCCTCAGTTTCTTTATCTATAAAAATCAGGACAATAATATCCAGTTTTCAAGATGGGTATATTTATTAAAACAAAACAATAGCAACAACAAAAATCCAGCAAATAACAGCTGTTTGGTAAACAGAGCATCTGTTCTACTATATCTGTAGATGCTGCTGTTATGAGAACACTGAGAAAGTACTGACTATCTATCATAACATTTTTTTCTCATTGCTATCATGAACATTTTATTTTATATATTGTAAGATGCTCTTTTTCTAATTTTTTTATTCTATCTCTACCTCCAATATGCCACATATAGTGGAATGACATGATTCTTTGAGGTTCAATTCCCTCTTCCTGTGTTTGAAAAATCATTAACCCCAATACTAAAAAAGTTAAAAATCCCAGAGAACTACTTTCTCAGCCACCCTTGCTAGCAGGTGCAGGCACTGTATCAGGTACCACTGGATCTACCAAACAAATCCATCCCAGATTTTTCAATCTCGAGTAGTTAAAAGCAGCAAGATCTTTGCAGAAACCTGGGTCAGAGGTTGGGGCAGAGAATCCAGTTTCCAGAGGCAACTGTCTTCAGTTGGTGTTCAGTGTCCTGTGTCACTGGTGTTGACAAGGTAAGATGTGAGGGCCTATGTTCATGGCCCATAATGCAGTTGTGGTATATTCCCTGGACTGGTCCAGCAACATTGTTCCCAATTGACAAGCTTCCAAGATAGATTCTCACCTTTCCCAGAGAGATGAGGAGCTACCTAGTATACTGAATAAACTCCTTTTCTGATTAAACTAGCCAGTTTCTGTTGCCTACAACCACGAATCCTGACTGATAACGCCAAATCAGTTTATGGCTTTTGGTCAAAGTCCACTGTGAGATTTACAGAGTAAACAAGCACAGTGAAATCTTCTCAGGAAGTCAGAGATTCAGTAAGCCACTGAGCAAGACGTTATTGGTATTTCTGAAATAACTCTTTAAAAAGAATGAGGATGAATACATCGCCACGTTGTTTAAATAGCAAAACTCTAAAATGTACTTTACTTTGGTCTATCAGACAGTGGATGCAGCAGTGCTCCCCTTTAAAAGAATCCAGTTACTTCCTTGGGTATTGGAAGGTTTCTGATTGCACAGAGGTCCCTACCAAAAAAAAAAAAAAAAAAACTTGAATTTTTATCTCTCTGCTTAAAAGAGGGTTGTCATCCATCCCTTTAAGAACATCATCTTGTGATAGTTGGACCAAGAAATCTTAAAAACATATCTATATCCTTGGGGCTGAGATCATTTAGGAATTGAAAAATGTAACTTGTGAAGCTGGAAATAAGCTCTCAGGCTTTACCTTTCATTAGAACTGATATTTCTTCTAGTGTCATCTAACTTCAGTCACCTCAGAAAATGCATTCAGTTTATTCCAGATGTCATATATTATCAGAAGTCATGTTAAATTTTCTTTTTAATTAAGTCCCAACAATCATTATGTACTTTGTCAGAAATCTTTTCAGTTAAGACCCAAATTGCTACATAAGTCACATGAAAAACAAAACTCTGGCCAATGGGGGAAAAAAAAAATCTTATTAACAGTAAGCAGAATTCTGAGAAAAAGCAACTCATAAGAAAACTTTTTTTAGCATGAGGGCAAGGGTTTGGGAAAAGGGAACTTACAGGAAAAAGAGTTTCTTTTGCCAGTTTTTCCTTCACTATTTTTTTTTTTTTTTGGTGTTGTTGTTGTCACTATTTTTAAAATGCCCAAGTAAAATTCCTTATCGTAAGTCTAATTTTTTTTTGCCATTTTGCCCTCTAAAGGTCTCTGTAAAGTATAACAGTTAACCACTGAAAAGATGGTAATTCTACGATTACCCGTACTTTAATCTTTAGTTAAAAAAAAAATAAAACATTACAACAGAAAAAAGTAGTTTTGATATCCAACAATTAAAAACAAACTTAAAACAAAATTCATAATCATAAGAATGTAAACTAAAAACCTTTCCAATTCCTGAATTCTGACTTTTCAAAAAACTGGCATGATCTATACATGATTGTTCTCCCTGGTTATTTCAGAGCAGAACAAAGAGTGTTGAACCGACAAAGGAATCTTCTGTTTTTAAGCCAGGATTTACACAGTTAGATCACTTGCACGAGGCCATATAGATTTAGCCATTTCCTCTTGCGCTCCGTAAAATCATTAGAAACCAAAGATGCTAAAAAGTCAAGCAAGCTGCAACCTGTCTGACCTACAGAAATAAGAGGCTCTTTTTAGTGTATTTCAAACCAAGAGTGACTCATGGGGAAAAAGTAGGCTGCTGTTAACAGGATATGTTCTGAGTTAGGGCTCCTCTGTCTCTGAGCCAGGCAGCCTTGGGACTGGGGCAGACAGGGAGTTCATAGAGCACAAGGCAGGGGAGCTCTTCACCATGACTGGTGTAGCACCGTTGGCATCAGAAACCCCTGCCAACCCGAGAGGCCCAACATGAAGAAGAGAGGTATCCAGGAAAGACTTCCACAGCCACCACTGTCTCTCTGTCTGAACCAATAATAAACAGCTAGGAGAAGGAAATGCCCAAGGCTGATGTCCCTGCAGAGGACAGGACACTCCATAGGAGACAAGGCACCCTCTTCCTCAAGTTTAATAGACGAAGGCATGCTTTTGGAAACCCAATCACCCTACAACTGGGAAACAGTCCCATGCAGTCATGAGCAATGGTCACCAAATATTCCCTTGTCATTACACACTGAGGGAGGAGGACAGCAGGACGTGACCAGCCTTCACTGCTTTCATAGTGGGCCCAGACAGATGAACATGGTTCTACGGGTTTTGAATGTTGGCTGTGCCTATGGACAGAGCCCATTAATGGGCACAGTCATTAACATCTACTTTTAGTATGGGACATTTTCAGTATCAGACGCTGCACGCTGCATTCATCTGCCCAGGTGTTATTACAGTTTTCTACTTATTTCCTGTCACTCAGAGAAAAGGGAAACAGCCCCAAAGGAGGCAGTGCCAGGGCACCTGCCAAGTGGGGCCCTTTGGTACGTCATTCAAGGACTGTTTAACTTCTAATACCATTTAAAATGTTATCACACATTTACTTAGCTCTGCAGTTTATAAGAAACCTACCAAACGGGACAGGCCAGTCTGGATTATACAATATGTAAATAAGCCAGGGAGCCAGGAGAAGCTGGGAGCAGGACGAGCTGGGACGATGGCTCAGAGAGTAACCTCAGCACCACACCTGAAGGCAGCCTCTGCATGCCCTGGTCTCCTTACAGTGCTTCATAATGAAACGCAGATAATACAAAAGCCAACAGAAAAGTTCTGTGTCCCTACAAATACCAACTAGGAAGTCACCGAAAATAATTAAAAGGGACACAAGAGTGTTTAAATTTCATTGAGTATTTTTTTTTAATCTGGTGAACTTATTGAATAACTCATACTTAGGCCTGATAATATGAACAAATGCTAAAGAGATTATCAGTAATTAGTATCTTCTTCTCCCACACATGCTGTCAGCTTAAATATGAGCCCAGAGCCAGGGTTCAAGTTTCACTAGTGTTGCTTTATGACCTGAATAAACTGTTTTAGTTTCGTGAATGTACTTGTTTGAAAAGCAGATTTTCTATCTACCACCTTCATGAATGCTGAAGACACAGTAAATAGTGAAACTGGTACCATTCTCAAGTATTCCTATAATACAACTGACACAAAAGACAAGCTCTACAAATGACATAGGAAACATTTTATTATAAAAAAAGAAAAAATACTGAAATAATAATTGATTCACATTTCCTCCCTAAGATTACAATGGCCTCTAAGTTCTTTTAAATGGTCTGTTATGTATCAACTTTTTAAAAAAGTTAATCAGAGCGGTGTTTATACAATTAGTTAAGACTAGATGCTGATCATGTAAATATATGAATCACACAATATTGACAAAATTAAAAGGAAATCATGGCAGCTCAACAAAAGAGAGCTGACATTTAATAACTTCAACCTAGAAATTTAAAAGCTTATTATACACAAACACCACTGAAATATAAATATATGTGGCTCATTAAAATATCTATTAAAAATGTTGGGCTTGGTTTACTGTGCCAGTCTTTTCCTAGGTTCTAGTTTATAAAAAGTAGTGTTAAAAAATAGTATTGATCAAGTTTGTCATTTTCTGTTATTTGTAACTGAAAAATGTCTTATGAACCGCCTTTGAACAAAGAAAGGAAAAAATAAATGCCCTAAAAGGGTGAGGGGACCCTCTTTTGTCAATTCTATTAAATGCACATTTAATATATTATTTCACAACCTTTGACAGGCAGGTGAGAGTTGGAATTTCAGGCTGTATCTTTTCATCCCAAGGAGTAGACTTGAGGCAGGATTACAAACTGATGCTAACTATGGAAGCTACAACACTATGGTATAGATTCAAATGCCACCCATGATACTATCATCCTACCCACCCTTCACCACAATAAGTAAACAGGAAAAAAAAAATCAATGTGAACAGTTTTTCAAGAAGCTGGTGATTGGCACTCCCCTAACCTGTCTTCCAAAATGAGAACCAAAGGATCAAGCATTTGCTACTTGGCCTTATTACCTTTAAAACCCTGTAGATACAAAATGACTGAGAGCCTTCCTTTCAACTAACTCCTCCCCTATCTAGTTTTAGAACCTAAAGTTGTGGTTTTGGCCAGCTATCTCCAATGGCAAGTCCAAAAATTATCTCTGGACAGATAAAGATCCCAGGCCACAAAACTAGCGATGTTTGTGATCTGAGCCTCCACTAGGAAGAAGTACTGCTGTATCCTGTCTGCACCCTGTCTGTCCTGGTCCATGGACCCAGGTTCCCATGATAGGCCTGCAGAGGAGGTTTCCCAACTGGACTCCCAGAAAGAGCTTGGGGGACTCCTTCCCCAGAAAGGGTGTTTGATTCAAGCAGTATAGATCATCTAGGTATATATTTGTATATTCTATGTAGAGAAATTTCCTTTATATACATTTTAAGTAAATACCTTAAAATATATTTTATATATTTAAAAATATATATACAAAGGAGGCAGAAAGACCCCAAATCTCTGCAAAATTAAAAAAAAAGATTAATTAAAAAAAAAAAAAAACCAAACCAACAAGGTTGTTTTATTGTAAGACTTAAGGGAAATATCCTAACTAGAGTTATAGGAAATATCCTAACTAGCATCTTCTAATACTTCTCCTCCTGAGGTCTCAGCCCTGGATCAGGAGTTCACTGAAGGAGATCCTGACCCTAAGGAAACCTTGAAGCTTTGGGCAGGCTTTCCCAATTGCAGGTCACTCAGCCTAGTGCCAAGATGCATTTCAAAAACCACATGGAGCCATCTGGATCTTTCTGCTATGCTGTAATATTTTCAATAAACCTGGGACAACAATAACAACAACAAAAAAAAATCTCTTCCAAGAAGAAAAGGTATAATAAACATTACAGGCTCAAATCCCTCCACTCCTATCAGAAATTCCCACTGCTTTTTTGGCAGGCTGCCAAAAAGCTGAGCTTAGCTGGCAAACATTCAAATACAGTTATTCAAAATATGTTAATGAGGCTAACGTGGGGACTGGTACCACGGTAACCCCACCCTCCCTTTCTTCGTGTGAACTGAACCTGTGCAGGTTAAAACAGGCGTGCCAAACACTTGCTGAGTGAGATTACTGACTGCTGGCTGAACAACTGCCAATTTAAAATAAGCATTTAGGGAGAATGGCTTTGCTCAAATGTATGTTGCATTTAAAAATGGACACAGGTTTTCATTTTGATGTTCAAATCAATCCCACTCACATATTCCTCTATTGGTGTAAAAACAAGCATTAATGATTTACAGTCTTTGAAAGTGTTCTGAAGATTCCAAGGCCCTTATCAAGTGCTGTGCTCTATTCTAAAATAATTTCCCAGTGAAATATTTTTCATTCCACAAAACTGAAGAGATGGGAAGTAGCAGTTATATACCGCACAGTTAAAGATAACAGAAATCAAAAGCAGAACTCACTTATTTTATCAGTTACTACACAGATTCAACAACTTCTATTTAGCCCAAGTATCAAGTATGTCTTTTGTGGACAAAGGAAATCAGAGTGAGGCGTTGCTCATCTTTGGCTTGTACATATTCCAAAAATCTCAATATATCCCTCACAAAAATCCTACTATCTCAAAATTTTCACTCCCCTCTCCCTGCCTTTCCCAAAAAAGCAGTTGCTCGTTTCTTTTTCCACACAGACATTCCACACATAGTCTGAATGTCAGAACCCGGGCCATGAAGTGTCATTTGCAGCATAACAGAAAGCACTGATTCCAAAAACATCAACACCTCCCAGGCCGTACATTAGTCCCCCAAGCACTAGAGCCTGTGCAAGAAATCAGGATCTAGCATCTTAAATCTAAAAAATTAAAGGGGAGTTGGAAGGAAGGTATAAACGGATTACACACTAACCCACGGTGACTCATTCTCATATGCTCAAGATTAAACAGAGCACTGAATCAAGGACCAGGAAAGAATTTTTCCTCGGGCAGAAAGGGGTGTGGGATTTCCAAATGTACACTCAAGTAAGATCATCTGTGTGGATCAGGTGAGCAAATCCCACATAATTAACTTCCTACTACTGCCAGGGAGCAGACCTGGGTGAGGTGCATGCCTTTCTGACGGGCTGGAGGAAGCCCCTTCCCTTCTGACGGTGCCACTTTCGGGGACTGTACCCAGCAAGAGAGGGCTGCACCACTGTGACCATCCTCAACAGGGCTGAAAAATGGTCAAGATGGTCAATTTCATTTATGCGGTTGCTTTCTTGTTTTTGCTATTAAACCACAATTGAAAAGAAAAATAAAAGAGAAAGGCAAATTGGGAGGAATTTATGATATTGCCACTGCACTGAGGTGCACCTAAAACGCTCCTGCAAATTGGGCAAGGATTTGGCTCAGAATCACAGCAACCCTGTGGGAGATGAGGGGATACCTCTGGCTGGGCACTGGAGCTGCTCCGTCCTTTTGGAACCAACTGGTCTTGGGGACTCGAGGATTCCTTAGGGTTACATTCCCTACAGGCCTCATTTTTTTCATTAAGATTAGAAAATATACTACAATTTTTTCCTCCTATTTTTTTAAAAGAAAATTTTTTTCTTTTTTAAGTTGTAGATGGGCACATTTACTTACGTGGTGCTAAGGATCGAACCCAGTGTCTGAAGCATGTGAGACAAGCGCTCTACCACTGAGCCACAACCCCAGCCCTTTTTTCTCCTATTAATACAGCAAGAAAAACTGGCCTTTAATTTCCTTGAGTCATTTTCTTCTCCCTTAAGAGTTTCAAGAAACATTTCACAGTTAAGAACATTTATTCTGCTTTGGAAATAACAGGGTTTCAAAACACAAGCAATTCAATGTAAAAACAAACAGGAATGTTTGCAAGATCAGAATTTAGTTGAAAGACGAAAAATATTTCAATAACTGTGTTTCAGTTTCCCTTAGTAAAAGCAAGACTTTCTCAACATAGAACTAATTTTCCAAATGACAGCAAAAAACACCTCTGCTAAAAAAAATGTGAAAGAGTACCTATGAGTTGCTTAAAAATCACTGGAATAAATAGATAGATATTAAAGATTTAAGTATATTGGATATATTGAAAATCTGGGCCTGAAACAAAGAAATCAAGGCTCAATACACTATGAAATATAAGTCAATCTATGTACATTTGCTATAGAGGAATAAGTAAATATTAGAATACTATAAGACTAAATATGTATATTACAGTTCAATGATAAACTTAGTATAGAAGCTATACTGAATTACTAAAGAAACACTCCCCTTTAGTAACTTGGAAAGGGTAATAAATCTGCTTACCTAATATTTAATAACCCTTTTTTATATGTTAAACCCAGACAAGAAAACTTCCCCTGACAATTTACAAGCAGTCTTGTTTTAGTGTTGCAGCTGGATGATGATTTAAGAGTCCTTAAACTTGTTTTTAACAAACACCAATATTCACTGGTAATATCAATCACTAAGCTGATTAGACAGATTCCAGGAAAAAAAAATCTGAAAAAAAAAATTAGGAATATCACAAGTCTCATAAGAAAGAGATCTACCAAGCGTAAGTTTAAAATACACAAGAGAGCAAGGGAGAAAGGTCACCTCGTTCTGCGCTCAGTCCTCAATCCCTCGTGCAGGGTCCAAGCCACCGACGCCACCTCTCCTCGGTCACCAGGGTAAATGGCAGAGGCCAGCTGTGGATCTACACCAGCGCACAGCGACAACCCTTCTATTCTCTTCAGGAGCAAAGTGATCTACTAACCAAACTAACCTGGACTGTCAGAGCAATGAGAGGGTGTGGCGGCCACTTCATGTAATGACAATAATGATCCTCAACAATGACAAAGCAGATATGAAGAGTCTAAAAGATCTGTGGGCAGATGGGCAGGGTACCTAAGCGGCCGGAGTGTTCTTGAGCAAATAAATGAGGAAGAAGTAAGGGAGCCTGAAGGGCAGCAAGAGGAAGTGGGGAGGACCAGCAAGCCAGTCAACCTGGCTCCCCAGCGGCAAAGTGTCCTAAGTAGGAGCCAGGCGTCCAGCAGGGGTTTTCAGGAAAAGAGAACATTTCAATGCAGAGATGGTTGGAGTAAGGAGAGATCTATAAATAAGAGAGGCTAACACCACCCATCATTTTGTAATGAACTCCTATTTTTTTTTTTTTTTGGCCAAGATCTCTCTGCAAGGTAACTGAATAGAATAATAAAGTTTCCCTAAAGAAATACTATATCTAAAAAAAAGAGAGAGTGAGAAGCAGGGGTCAGAGAGAGAACACATGTGCGGGAGCACTTTCCAGAAACATAATGAATATAATGAGAAATAAATTCCATTATTTTATTCCTCTGCCAGGACTAAATAACCAGTCCCAACTGGTCTATTTCTTGACTGATTTTTCTAAAATAGAGTCTTGTCCATCTGTTTGTCTGTCTGTCTTGCTCTCTTTCTCTAGCGTGGACTTTAGATTAAATACACATACACAATCACTGAGAGTTGAAAAACAAGAGAACTTAACTTTTTTAGTTAAGGAGAACCACTATGGTATTCCTCTACCAATCAACCACATCTCAAAACTAACCAAAAATCAGAACAAGCCAGGAAGTTACTCTGGGAAAGGATATCTGGATTTTGAACTATTCCAGGAAATCTGGACTCTTAATAACATGTTTTCAGATCCAATAACCAGAATAACCAGAACTTCTGGTGGAGAACTAATCCTCCTTCATCTCTCCTCTTCATCTTTAAGTCAGTCACAAGCTCTTGGTTCAGAACGCACCTTCTTTTTTAAATCGATACCTATTTAATACCTTCTTGGATTTCATCATGTCTTTTGAGTGTCTCAGTGATGCTTGGGCACTTTCTCAAAGTCCAACCTTTCTAAAAACTGTTCCTTTTGTCATCCTCTTTGAGGGACAGTTTGATGTTAATCATTGCCAGGAAAAGCTAATAGCCTGCCAACCTTTCTCAAGCATTATGGTATATTCCCCTCCTCTCACAGAAGAGAGGGCAAAGTTAACTTTCAGAATTTTGATTCTTGCTTTTTCATTCCACTCTTTATAAATATTTACTTCTTCTGAATTTTCTTTTCTCTGTTTTTCCCTGTAAGGGCAATTCAGGATTTCCCCCAGTGTAATCTGAGGACCACCCTCATCAGAATCAGTGAGGGATCCATGCTAGAAAATGCAGGTTCCTGAACCCCTACCTAGACTTGCTAAATCATCAGATGCGGAAGAAAACAAAAGTGAAGAAGCAGCTTCACTTTAAACGTGACCCTGCTGATGTTCTGCACACTCAAGTTAGAGGACCACTTCCCCAAACCCTTGACTTTTCCCAAACCAGAACACAAGGACTCTCCCAAGCTGTAAATAAGTTTTCAGATCATCAGACAGGAGAGGCACAGTGGCGGTTCTCTCTTCACCTTCTTTTGAAATACAGATGGAAGAGGCAAGAAAGCTTGGAGAGTAGAAGATGAACCAAATGTAAGACATCAGCATAAATACAGCCTCGTCAGCCTGGCTCTGTGGCTACTGCCAATTATAGTAGCCAGACTGGCAAGAGGACTTGATTACATGTAATTTATAAAAAGTAAACAAGCTGGGCGGCTTATGAACAATGAATGGTGATATTCCAGCCAAGAGGTAATAAGAAGCATGAATAAATGACTCAGCAGCCCCCCCTCCCCAGCACCAGACAACAATGGCAGTAGATCTTTGGAGAGAGAGCCTATCGAATACCCTCTTCACAACCTCTGGTGTTCAAAAGCTCAGCCATCCCCACGACTTAAAATTCCTAAAGTCAGAAAAATAAGTGTTTGATTCTAGAGCAACAAGACAGTCCTTGATCTGGATCATGGTTTTTAGTGGAAACACTGGAAAATCAACTAATTAGATAACACGAATGCTCTGCCTATGGGTTTCTTGACTGTGATATTTTGGACCCGACAGTTCTTTGCTGTGGGGCTGTCCTGTGCGACACGGGATGTTCAGTAGTATCCTTCATTCAGGATCCCACTGTACCCCAAAGCATTCCTTCCTCCAGCTGGGACAACCAAAAACATCTCCAGACATGACCAAGCATCCCTTAGAAGAGGCAGAAATCACCTCCTGCCCCTACCAAAGACCACTGCTCTGCAGAGAAACATAGGAAGAACTGGATATACTGGTAGCACAGTTCATGGAACATATTTTTGACATCATAAAACTCTCATGATTTTTGGTCATGTATATATAAATCCTTTTTAAGTATATCACTCTATTTCTATGGACTAAACTACAAAATCTTCAAATTACTTGAGTGAGCTATCTAGACCATGGCAGAAGTAACACAGAACAAAATAACGGAGTGGTCTCCTTCCCTTTCCTAGCCCCAGTGGATCAGTTGACGTACACTCATCAACTTCATCTCCAAAGTACTTCTGTCCACTTAGCAGAGCCAATAGCCTCATCAGTCGGAAAAGACACAAAGCCAGGGCCCATGGTACTTGAAGGGAAGCATAAAAATGTGTTTTAATATTAATTTCTCTTAAAATGGTAATTAAAATTAGCATAATAATAAACAATGTAAAACAGGTCCAGCTCAGAATCCACTTATTGTTATACGAGCACAGCTGTAAAATAAAATTTTTAATTTTTCTAATGGAGGAAGAAGGGCCCAAGAAAGCAAAAGTGGGCTGGGGATGTGGCTCAAGCGGTAGTGCACTCGCCTGGCATGCATGCGGCCCGGGTTCGATCCTCAGCACCACATACAAACAAAGATGTTGTGTCCGCCGAAAACTAAAAAATAAATAAATAAATATTAAAATTCTCTGTCTCTCTCTCTCTCCTCTCTCTCTCTAAAAAGAAAAAAAAAAAGAAACAAAGAAAGCAAAAGTACCTGGGAATCACAAAAGTCATAATGAGGTCCCACCAGCTAAGGAGAAATGAGCAAGTAAATAACAAATATAATCAAGTGGCAAGGTGCTCTGCTGCAGAGCATCACAGGAGGAGAGAACAGACTCTCCATTATATTCTGTGATAGTGGTGGTGGAATCCCAGGAAGGTTCCCAGAGGGAAGAGAATAAGCAGATTCTTAGAGGGCCACAGATTCCTAGAACAGACAACAGCATTTGCAAAGGTCTGGCATAATAGATCTTGGGGCCACTTTAGACTGAGAGTTCAGCATTTGCAAAGGCCTGGAGTGACAGATCTTGGGGCCACTCTAGACTGCTGAAGTGCAGTCTGAGCAGAGAAGGTGGTAACTGACACTCCAGGATGGTGCTGATGCTGGTGAAGCCAAGAGAAGAGGCTCAGGCATTCCCAAAAGCAAAGGAATGCAGCAGAAAGGCTTCAAACTGGGAAATGGCATTATCAGATTTATCCTCCTAGCTGCCTCAATGAAATGAGAGTTTGCAGGGTCCCAAGAATGGATGCAGACCCATGGCTATTCCAGCAGTCTGGAAGAAAAGCAATGGTAGTTTAGGCAGTAAATGGGCCAATAGTCAAAAGACACTGGGGATGTAATACGGACAAGAGTTTGGTCAGAAGTGTGCAGTGACAGGAAACCTGCCAACTCAAGTCACCAAAGTATGGTGGTGCTCTTCATTGAGAGGGAACAGCAAGAGGACCTGGTCAGGGGAGCGGATGAAAAGACCTTCTGTGGGCAAGCCGAGTCTCTGTCGGGCATCTAAGCAATTAGATCCATAGATCTGGAATGAGAAATGAGCTGAGAGAATTCAAATTATCAGCATATAATTCAGGGGCATTTCATGGGGCACTAAAATACACAATGAACCTTAAAGGTCAGAATGCATGAAAGGTTATGATAATGTTTCTAAGTTCGCAAGAATTATTATAGAAACTGAGAGCCCTGGGATTTATCAAATTCTCTAAGGAATTCACAATCTCTTAATGGATGAAGGGCCAGATGGGAGAAGACAGGGACTGATCAGCACTAGAACTGGAACCCTTAGAAACTCCAATGCTTAAGGAAACCAAACCAGCTGGTGTAAGGAAGCAAGAGTAAGGCACCAGATTTGCTTAGAGGGGTTGATCATCTCCATCAATGTCCTCAAGAGCGCCATGAAAAATAAGAATCAAACATGTCCACAAGATTTGGCAACAAGGAGATCACTAGGGGAAGTTAATGGGAAATACTCAGATAAAAATGATGGGAAAAGGACCCAGACTGTATTCTATTATGAAATGAGTGGCAGGTGAGGAAAAGGGACAGCCATACTCATAAAAACTAGGAAAGGGAGAAATGGAATTGGGCTACGGATATAGCTCAGTTGGTAGAGTGCTTGCCTTGCATGCACAAGGCCCTGGGTTCAATCCCCAGCACCAAAAAAAAAGAAGAAAAAAAGAAAGAAAAGAAATGGAAATTGGATCTCACTCCAGACCCATCTTTGAAAATGAAATCCATCCTTTAAGGTCCGATGAAATGTCCTTGCGGAATTCTTCTACAGCTTATCATAATACAATTTACAGAATGAGCATATCCCATGTTCCCTGATAGCACAAACACTCTTTAGGATGAGGCAGTGTCCTCCTGGTCCTCTTTTTTTTTTTTTTTTTTTTTTTAATTCTTCCCAGGGCCTTGTTCACAGTGGGCACTCACTCAGTGACTAAAAGGACTTGCCCTGAGAGGTGAGAGATCTGACTCTGACCAAGCAGCTGGTTAAGTCGAATGACCTTCGACAAATCAATTAGTTTCCCTGAGGCTAATTTTCATTCCCTGTAAAAGAAGGAGGCTGGACTCTTCTGGACAAGTAGAGAGAGAGATGTGTGCAACTGGGAAAAGGGGATATTTAATAAAGCTATTGTTTTTCTAATGCAAATCATAGAAAGCAAGACTGGATGAAAAGCCAAAGAGCACTCCAACAACACAGGAGAGGAGGAGAATGGATTAGAAAAGATTGAAGAACACTGGACAAGATGATTTATAACTTTTGGCTCAACATTCTACAATGATTTGGTCATGCTGCTTGAAAGACTGTGTAATGTGCCACACTGTATACTTTAGGCAAAGTACAAATGCCATTTCTGTCCTTTGGAAAGTATATCCTGTTAAGAACACCAAAGAATGACAAATGAAGTCGTAATTTTGGGGTAAACAGTTCGTGTGTTTAGACCTTCTACTGTGTACACTGTGGGTCATTTTGAAAATCATCTAGAAACATATTAGGCTTGCTTTTCCTGTTCGAAACCTTGCACACTGATAAATTTGACTCCCAACTATTTGATTGCTTATGGAAAAAGAAAAGAATAATAGTGTTCAATAGTACCAGTTTAGTTGTGTGCCTTTTCTTTAGAGACAAATGACCTAAATACCTAGTGAAAATGACTTTGAAGACCTTGGTTTTATGTAACAGCATCACTAACGAAACCAATTACCTGACCAAATATTTTACATTCTTACTAGGGCAGTGTTTCCTTCTACCTTTTCTCAACACTTCAAACATTCAAATATGAAACTGTCAGGGAGAATTTGCAAAGTACAAATACTCCTACATAATGCTGGGTCAATTATAACTTTGCCAGAGGGTAGGGGCTTCAAATAATACCTCCCTCACTGAATGAGGCCAGCGTTCCTCACCAAGCTCTACCTAAAACCATTGGAATTCAAAACATGGAAGGTAGCATTTTACCAAGTGTTTCTCTTCAAAAGTCAAAGATTAAAGCACTTCTCTAGAATAATCAAGAGGTCATCCCTTGAGCCAGAAATGCTTTAATTCTGGCCACCACAACTTTGGCCAAGATACTTATGGGAATGTGCTATGGATCAGAGCTGAGAAATCACACCAGGCGTTTAATTCTTTAATCAGGTAGTCATCTCAGGGAGGAGTTCTGCCAGTCAGAAAGTGGCCTAACCACATTTCCCAATACAGTAGTAACTAAAAACTGCATTTCAGGAGAGAAAAACAACCTACATGCTAAGTGGAATATCATCATTCCTAATCTTCATTACCACACAACAGTGACACAAATAAAACCAAGAGGGCAGGGAACAGTGGGACGGAATGCTTTGTTTTTCTCTCATTTGAAAAAAATTAGCAGATACAATTCCATAGCAAACCAATGCATTAAACACAACAATAAAAACTACAACAAAAACAGGCTGGGTTTTCAATGTTCTCTTGATGTTACCGCCTGCACAGAAAAACAGGCCTCCTGACTAAAATTACATTTCCCTGCTTATTTTATGCATAACAGCTAAATATTTCTATGTAATGATGATAAACTAAATCTAACCAGGCATCGTGAAAGTAAATTACAAAAGCTGGCACTGTGTGACATCGATTTGCTCTTTAGACCATGGGAAGACCTTCTCTCACTTTTCTCTTAAAAATGTAAAATGGAATTGCGATAGGTTTTATTCCATGGGTAGTGTTCTTAAAGAAAAGTGTACAAAACTATTTTTAAAAAATTCAAACTACATGAAAAGCAAAATAAAATAAATAAAAAGGGGAAAGGAAAAACAATGAACGGGATAGCTAAAGCAAAGCTTGGTATTTTTCTTCCTTAAAAAAAAATAAAAGACCCAAGATTTTTTTACATTGAAAAGAAATGTTTGGACTTTCAGTATATTGTTTTTAATTCATATAACAATGCAGCCATTTGTTTTTTGGGTTTTTTTTTTTTCTTTTAGGACATTGTTTTTTTTTAAGAACACAACTTAGGAAATTACTTTAGGCCAAGTATGAATTCAAAGAAAAAAGCTGGGAGAAAGAAAAAAAAAAAACAAAAAAAAACATAAAAAAAAAAAAAACTTGGTAAATTTGGCATTATTTCTAGTACATAGAAATGAAAGAAAACTCAGTTTAGAAATATGATGAACATTTCTGAAACATACACAAAGAAGTAAGGAAAGAACAATTAAATGGAAAAAAATAAGAAAACTCACATTTGAAGTTCTGCTCCTTTACAACTTACACCTTCTGCATATGGCAGCTCTGTAAAAACAGCCACATGGAAAATTTTTGCTCCAGATAATACTGCAGGACAGGGCTTGGCAGCTACAACTTGTAATCAGAATGCTTCAAGAGCTAATGTAACAGAGATAACAACAAAATATGCCTTATGGTGCACAGTTTTAATTCCTTTCTATAGAGCAAGCTGTAAGAGGGTCAAAAGCCTATTACGTTATATACGTTCTATGCACTTGGCAATGAGAACTTTTCAAATGGGGAGATTTTTGCTCTGGATAAATTAAAGAATTGTTTAAAACATAAGACTCTTCCAGTGAAGGCACTGTTGTATATTTAAGGTGCTCACACATACAAGTCGGAATGGGCAAAACCTTCCAGTTCCTAAAATGATTTTTGCCAGCAATTCTACAGGCCTAAATTGCCACCTACAATTCAGTAAGCCTCCTGCAGCCATCAGGTTGGCAGTGGAAGAGGCTACTTATTTAATACATGTGGAAATCCACAGTACAATGAGCCACTTTTCCCCAGAGTAATCTAAAGAAGAATGCTAATTTTATTTGTACTGTGGTCCAAGAGGAGAGAATAATGACACTTGTGACTTGATACGTTTTTTCCCGTCCTCAGTCCACAGACGGACTGAGATAAAAGGAGTCCCAGAAATGTTGTGACTTCAATCCAAGTTCAAATGGCAAATTCAGATGGAGCTCTAACTTGGTGGAAATTAGCCACCATGTTAATGTGAGGAATGTGTAATGAGAGAAAGCCCTCCATCAACAGTCAGAAGGGGTTTAATGGGATCCAATGGCATTATTCTCTTCCCTCCAACACAGCCTGGCACTCACACAGCTGGGCTAAGATGGCTTCCAAAGTCCAAAGTAAGACACTAGCCCAAGGCAGCGCAGGCCCTCCTGCTGGAACTCAGAAGCAAATGGATCAAAGGCTCTTTTATTCTTCCTCCCACCAGAACATGCTCCCTCTCTGTTGTGAACTAAATGCTTGCCAGAATGAATTATTTCACTTAAAACAGACATAAAGAAATCTTAAATAACACGTGTCCCTTGGAATCTTAATAAGTCTAGGTGACCAAACAGGTGGCTCTCTTTGTTTCTAGGCTGATGCAGAAAATGCCCTTGTGGGTTAGGGGTCCACCAAGAGCATTAGGTCAGGCAGAAACAAAAGCTTTTAAAGTTGAGTTCCAGCAGACAGTCCAAACTCCATGCATGGAACTGAAGGGTTCAGAGCACTTCTCTTCACTAGGATGCCCTCTTCCTTTAAAACCAGCCTTCCCTCATGATTTTGCTTTTGCTCTAGGTAGCACCTCAGTTCTTCCAAGAACAGAATTTGTGAAGTTTTCTCCTGCCAGCTCTCTTCTCACTCTGAACTCTTAGGCAATTATAATCCCTATGCCTCATTTGGCAATTAATCATATCATATATGGCCCCATAACGCATCTCTTGTAAATGATTTAAATGTTCATGTCTTTACAGCTTGTCTTCACAAATAGATTAGAAACTCCTTAAGGGCAGGGAGTAATCCTGTCCCTTCACTGCATACCACACATGGCACATTACAAAAGCTCCCGAAATACCTGTTTATTTATTCAGTCAACAGATACTTGTTGAACTTCTATTCTGAGCCAATCACCACTCTGGGTGCTAGAGAGACAGAGAGATAGTACCCAGCACAGGAGCAGAGTAGCCAAAGGCCCTGTGTTCTGAGCATTTATATTCTGCTCAAATGCTGGAGACGGTCTGCAAAGAATTCTGCTTCAGCAATTTCTAATACACTCAGCTAAGCTATTTAAGATGAACAAAAACTGAGATTTTTACCCCAAAATACAGCCTATGGAGCACCAACCTGTCTTAGACAAGGAGATGTCTAAAAAGAAGAATGCTCCCCTGGAAAAATTTAGGCTGTTAGATCTATTGCTCTTCCCCAAAATGTACAAGTAAGGAGACTGAGAATGGAACAGTTAATGATCACATAGGTGAGAAGTGGTAAGGTCAAGGAGAATCTAGTTCTGACACATGATGTGAGTTTCCTTCCACAGCAGAAAAATGTGCCCCCTAAAGCATCAGCAGTTGCCTCAAATTACTTTTAAAATTTTTTAATATATTTTTTAGTTGTAGGTGCATACAATACCTTTATTTTATTTTTATATGGTGCTGAGGATCGAACCCAGTGCCTCAAGTATGCTAGGCAAGTGCTCTCCCACTGAGGTATAACCCCAGCCCCTCAAATTACTTTTTAAAACAAAATTCTTCTAAAGGAAAGTAGCAGTCCACCTACTTTAATGTCCCTTCTGTCCACCAGTCTCTATTAAAAAAATCAGGAGTGCTGACACCTAATGAATGTTTTGAATCTACTACCCCTTAAGCTTTCTCAGTTTGTAAGTTATCAAGACCTGATCTACATATTTTTATGTTGCCTTTAAAATATGAAATTTTACTTTGTTCCTTACATACGTCTTAGTATGGCAAAATGCACCAAAATAACCAATTCAGATGACAACCCAGGATAATTCTTGCCACATAATTATATTTTATTAAAAAATAATCTTTAGAAAAAAATAATTTTAAAAAGCCAGCAGAATTCTAAAACTACACTCCAAACTGATATACCTTCCACATGGTAATTTTGAATTCCCAAAAGACAACCACCAAATTTAAGGATTCAGCAAGTTTTAGATTTAGAGTTTTCTACTTTTCATTAAGCCTAGGCACAACAAAAGAATTAACTATCATTAACTATTATAAAGGCTTAATGTAATTGCTAGTTGAAGATCTTTGTTAATGGAAACAATAGTCCTGCCACACTTGAAAAGGTAAAAAGAAAACATTAGGAATTTGAATTGTTTACCAACATGAAGATAGCAAGAAAAAAATTTCCTTCCACACTGTTATGCTCCTTCAATCACTGTAAGCAAAAGCTTCAGAATCTGTTGGTTGCTGCTGGCAATCAAAAATAAATAAATAAATGAGTTTTTTGTTTTGTTTTTAAAAAAACAAGGACAGGGGGAGCTTCCAGACATTTCAGTCCTCTTTGTTGTAGTGACACTGTTGAGTAGGGACCTCATGTTTAGCACAGGTCCTCGGCTGTCCTTGCACCAAGGAGATAGATGCTGAGCTTCCACCTGCCAAACATCCCCTCCTCCATGTCAGATGTCAGGTGCCCACCCAGTGGGAGAGGCTATTTCTGTTTCTAGGCCCATTTCCAGAACCAAGGCTGTGTTCTCGAAGTCCAGACAAGAACTCTCCTATTAACTGACAGCTGCAAAGCAGACAGAGCTCCAGCTGGGTACAGATTACCTACCCAAGAACTGGGTGAGCCCTGGCTCCCAGGGCTGGCTGTCAGCTAACAGGACACCTTGCTGCAGCCTCAGAAGCAGGTTCTCCTGCTGAGACTGCACACCTGCCCAAGGCCGATAGCCAGGCCATGGGCCATAGAGGAGCCCCAGCTTGGTGTCCAGGCTTGAGGCGGGCCACAGGGAAACTCCTCCCACAGAGTCATGGTGGTAGCCAGCTGGCTTGAAGCAATCCTTTGTATACAGCCTTACATTTTATTTCAGCTAAATTTTAGCTCCTGATGAAAATTCAACATTACTTTTTTTCTAACAGCTCTTTAAAAACCTGAATACTTACAACAGTTATTTTTTTTATTTTATAAAGAACCATAAGAGGGGAGTTCAAAGGTTGCCAACAGAAAGAAATGACAAATATTTAAACATATGAAAATGCTATTTATGCTGATTTGATCTGATCGTTATATAATGCATACATGCATCAAATGATCACCCCATAAATAACGTATGGTTATTATGTGTCAGTTACAAAAATTTAAATCAAAATTAAAAACAAAAACTAAGTACTACTGTTGAGTGCAGACTACCAGTTTACTTATCTGTAACCCTACTGTATATAATTCCACTCAGGCCCTGAACCAAGTAAAAAAGCAGCTGTTTAATGTATAACACAGGATGCAGATAGCAACAAGGGAGTAACAAAAGAAAACAGGAAAAAGCATGGAAAATTTCACCTGCATTTTAAGCAAACTTTAAAAACTTCACAGAGAAATACATATAAGAGGTTCTTGGTTGTTTGCAAATACAGAAAAAATACAGAGAAGATGGGGGAGAGGCAGATGTGCTCAAGTCTTTCTTACTTTCTTTTAATCTTATGTCACTTTCACTCTCTTCAGGAAATCCAAGAAAGCTTTCCACATAAGATGAGCAAGCTACTATGTGAAGAAAACAGTGCTCCTGGAGGTGACAGAAAGGGCAGACCAAATGTGGAGTTGCAAATGGAATTCACTGGGGGCCATAATTTGAGATGGCTTTAAAGATAAGCCTAAAACAATTTTTTTTGTTACTCATAAGCTTTAAACGATCATCTTAATCAGTGTTTGGACTACCTTATAAATATTGTAAACAGTGAAACAACTGTCAAAGTCCCACGGGCAACATATTTCCCAGCAGAATCATAATGCTCAAACTCCCTAAAGTCTCATTGAATAATTACAGTACCATGCATCCAAGATAGTGGTTTCTAATGAGCTGATTCACTGTGAAAAGCTATCAATGGCTTTGAGTGTAGAACAACAACAAAGCACTTGTCTAGCATGTGGGTTTGATCACCAGCACCCCAGAAATAAAAGTAAAAAAATTAAAACCATTATCCAGCAACATTTTGCCTATTGGGTAGCCTACAAAGTTTCTTTTTATCCAGAAAATAAAGATTCGACATAAAAAGAAATCAAGCACAGGAAACGCAGGTATATCTGTCTCTATCTTCAATGGTCAATGCTGCTTTAGCAAAAACTACCAGAACTAGATCCCAAAATCAAAACATCAATAATTTGAGAATATCGAACTCTTCTATACAACTAACCTGACAGATAAAATTTAAGGTAAGACTTGTTTAAATTACAATTACACTCCATGTCATCCTCCTAGCCCTTAACTCCTGATAGCCATCTCCCCCACTGTCTTCCTGGACCACCTTCCTGGACACCTATTTCTCTAATGAGTAATGACAACAGAAGTGTCCCACCAAACAAGATATCCCTGGTTATCCCAGCCATTAGGCATATTCCTAGCGTGCTGAAACACAATGTAGGTATCGCGCAAGTATTTCCACAGTTTCAGCTGGGCATGGTGGCACATGCCACCCAATCCCAGTGGTTCAGGAGGCTGAGGCAGGAGGATAATAAGTTCAAAGCCAGCCTCAGCAATTTAGCAATACCCTGAGCAATTTATCGAGACCCTGTCTCGAAATAAAAAATAAAAATGGACTAGGGATGTGATTCAGTGGTCAAGCGCCCCTGGGGTTCAATCCCTGGAACAACAAAAAAAAAAGTATATTTTCACTATTTCAGGCTATACTGAGCTTGTTCCTTGAAACATTGATAAAATTATCCACACTGTTCAACTTGGACACACAGAAAACACTATGCACTCATGGTTAACTTTATCACACATGCTTATCTTGTGGCAAAGACTCTTAAAGCTTCTTGAAGGCAAAGGCTGGGTCACGTATTTCCTTAGCACCCTGCGTTCTCAACTTCTATTCATAGGTTCGTAGCAAGTTATAATCTCAAAGGACCTTTAAGTTGACCTAGTCAGAGCTCCACATTTGAAATGAACTAGATGAGACTCATTAACCTTTTATAACCCAATCAGGCAGATCTGGGTTCAAATCCCACGTCTGGCATGTTTGGGTTATTGAACCTGTTTTCTCTGCTGTAAAACGTATAAGAAGCCTATCTCAGAAAACTGCTGTAATCATCAAATTATATATGTACACACACACCCCCCACATATATATGTATATATTTAGAGACTTTCCTTTTTTTTTTTTTTTGGTTCTCGTTAAGACAATCTTTTTCCTGGTTAATATTACATACATTAAACTGCATGCCCAAGAGGCAGGGTTTTTTATCCTACTGTATTTTGTAAACTTATGGTTGGTGCCTCAAGTGCCTTTTGGAAGAGCCATAAACCATGTGAAAGAATGCATTAAATATCTGTTATCACTATCTAGTTCAGCAAATGTGTTATTTAATTGCCCAAGGATCCAACTGTGCCTTCTCAACAAGTATCTCTATCTCCCTAGCCGCTCCCCTCTCACATATACATTGTCTTTAAAACTAAGAGCTGGACAAACAACTGCTCACTCAAAATTTTAAAGTTAGCATCTTTACCAGGATACTCAGACAAACTGATAGAGAATCTGGAAGTATCCAGTGATTGTCTGGAGAGCTTCATGATGTGCAACATGGAGTTCCTCAATGAAATTACTTGTCTATAACAAATTGTGGCAGAAAATAAACCAGAAACTCACTGCTGAGTTGTCAGTAAAGTTAAATATTGCACTTCACTCTATTTTATGCAAGCAAACAGTGACTAATAAGATTAACCTTAGAGCTCAGTATTGGGTGTAGATATCCTTCAATAGAAACAGGTTCCATTAGTACAGGTAATGAACTTATATTTAAGAGAGTAAAATCTTGCTTCTGGAAGTGCATTTTACTAGAAAAATTTGCTGCAGATGCCAGGGCAAAAGTGTCAGTTTTCTCCTTTTCAAGGAGCAACCACAAAAGAACTGATGGCGAGGGCAAATAAGGTCCCAAGCTCCTGAAGAGGGCTCAGATCCCCATTTACGTGAGGTTGGTTCTTTCAAGGAATATTTTTCCTAACAACTAAAACGGTTTAACACATAATCAACATCTTGTATCAATTACACAAATACCATTTAAGCCATTCTGGTGCCCTGGGAAAGAATCACAACACACAGAAATCCCTGCTGGCTTCAGCTGTCCCCTCCTGGCGGGGCTTAACAAGGCGTCCAAAGCTCCCAAAAACCAGCCACTAGGCTCCCCCCAGCGCCCTCCTCTTGCATCAAACCGGCAGGGCTCACGGGCCAAACTCCAATGTCGCTGAATTCAAAACCGCGAAAATGCAAACGTTAGGACGCCTAATATCTTTTCTTTTTTTCCCTCGTGCGCGCTTTTGAGATGCTGCCTCGACTGTCCATTTTTCAGGGCCATCGCGCGCTTCCCTCCAACCCACCCGGAGGGGCTGGAGTGAGGGAGTGCGAACCTAAGGGAAGACCGGTTAGTTTTAAAATCTCAGCGGCTTACCTAGTGCGGGAAATGTAGTACCCGTCAGTACCATCATAATTAAATGCAGATATAAAGAAAAAGGCTCATCTCCCCATCACACCCTACCCCTGCTAAAAAGAATAACAAAAATATGCAGATATGTGAGCTGGAGATCTGGGCCCTCCCCTGGGGCTATGGGGCTGGAGGAGCAGGCAGTCTGTAATCTGGATAAAGAAAGTTGCCCGGCCAAGTGGACGCCAGGGCGTGAGTGAACAGCAGCGGGTGCAGAGCCTGCCTGGAATGGGGCCATGGGCAAAGAGACCGGGATGCGAAGAAACCCCAGCAGCCAGCGAGCGGGCCGGGGAGGGGAGTGGGCGCCGAGGCCGCGGAGCGTGGCCGGAGCTCTACTTACATAACGCTTTAACTTTTTCTCCGGGGGAGACTTGCGGAGCCACCCGGAGCAGACCACTTCGCCGCCGCTCATGGTGCGCGCTTGTCGGGCTCCGAGCCGGCAGCTGGGGGTCGGTGGGCGCGCTCCCGATACAGCAGGCGCTTGCAGAGCGCGCAGCCAACAGGACCTCGCTCTCTCCTCGACGGGGCGGCTGGGCTCCACGGAGCGCTGGCTCGGTGCGTTCGAGCCTCCCCTCCGCAGGTCCGCCGACGTGAGCAGAAAGCGAGCGGGGCCGAGCTGGGCGGAGGACTGGCCGACCTTCCTTCAGTGCGCCCGCTTTGCCGCCAGGCGCGCCGTCCCGCCCGCAGCCTCGGCAGCGCTGGTGTTCCGCGGGACTCTGCCCCGACACCGAGCGGGAGCCTCGGTCCCCTGCGCTCCGCCCCCTAGGGACAGGACCTCCCCAGAGCGCTTTCCAAAGCAGACACAACGCTACACACACACACACACACACACACACACACACAAAACGCCCTGTGCGGTGCCCACTCCGGTTCGCCCGCTCTCGGTTTCGGTGCGCCGGGCGCGATCCTCGCCTTCCCTCTCCTCCGGGGAGGGTGGGTCGCTTCTCCGCGGCGCCTGGGCAGCCGAGAGGAAAAGAGAAGCCGTGAAGCTCCTCGGGGCAGGGGACGCAGGGCAGGTCCCGGGCTACCGAGGGAGCCGCCGAATGGGCGGCGAAGCGCGAGGCGTCGCGGGGAGCTGCGGAGGTCCCAGGTCTGGCGGGAGGGTGGGTCCGCGCTCACGGCCGCGGAGGAGGGCGGGGAGCGGCGGAGGAACGAGGCGCTGGGCGGCTCTGCTCCTGGGAGGAATCCCACTGTCCCGTCCCCTCGCGCTCCTCCCCGCGCCTCCCCCACCCCGGGGCGCGCGGCTGGTTCTGAACGGCGCGGCCCGGGGTCCCACTCCCGCCACCTCCCGGGCTCCGGGCCCCTCTTCCTCCCTTTCCCCCTCCCTTCCCCACGTTCGTGCCCGGCTCTGGTTTCTGCCCAGACTTTCTCTGAAACTCCGCCGGAGCGCTTCCAGCCAAAACAACAAGGGCCGAGGGAGGAGGGGACGGACGGAGGGAGGGAGGGAGCGGCGAGGGAGGGCGCGGAGTCCCAGAGGCACTCTGGGATCTGTAGTCCGGGACGCGGGAGCAGGGTCCTCGGCCGCCCGCGGCCCCCGGCCGGCCCCGGAGCGCTCCCGGGAAGACTGCCGAGGCCTCGGGAGGACAGCCGGCGGGGCTCGGGAGCCGGGAGAAGCGAGGGACGTTGTCGCGTTCCGTCCGGGTTTGCCATCTTGGCTCTGCCCGGGTGTCAGTTCAGAGTTTGTTCTGGGCACCGGATCGGGAGTTTTGAGCGTTTTCTCCACTTGACAGCCTGAAAGGGGAAACGGCCGAGTGGGACACGGCGATCCCCACCACGCGAGACTGAAAGGCTACGACCAGGAGGACGAGGCATCGCGCCATGGCGACCAGCCTAGAGAGGACAGAGGGGGACACCAGGACGGCCGCGGGCTGGTCCCGGAGCAGTCCTGCCAGAGTGGTGGGAGCGCTTAGTGGGGTCGAAGGACTTGAGTGGGTCTGTGGGACACGTTAAGGTCTCGCACTCCCTTTGTTTGTTGCCTGTTTTTTCCATTTGGCTTTGTATTTGCTTAAAATCTGCCCTGGAGATGTCGGATTGGAAAGGGAAGCTTTGCTAAGTGTCCTAGTTCTATTTGCCTACTCGTGTGTGTTTTATAATCATTATACCCGGTCCTGAATTTAACACAGCCTGTAATAGAAATATACTTACCAATTTAGTTGTAACAAAGACCCAAAACAAATTTTAGAATAATTTTTTTCAGATAAAAATACTAAGAATAAGAATACGAAGAGCTAAAGGAGAATTTCTGAAAAACAACCGTTTCTTATTGACATAACATTCATATTCAGCAGTCTTCTACACTTAAAACCTTGTAGATTGTAGTAAGAGGTTAGATACTGGGTTGGTGACAAGACCTTAAGAAAGCTAATGCTGGGTCGGTGAGGAACCCTAAATGCATCCATGCAGGTGGTGGCATGGGATAGCAAGCAGTGTTGACAGAACTACAGCTTGTCGTCATTAACGTGTTTCCTGAGAAATGGCTCAAGGTGAGAGAATAATGGGTGGGACTAAGGATGAGAGGGCAGTCTCATTCATTACTTCTGTAATAGGTCAAGGAAGCATTTGGCCAGAGTCAGAGTTGAAAAAACAAAGAGAGAGAGAGAATATGAATGAATCAGGTTTCTTTTGTGGACTAATTAAAAGGAATAATTGTAAGCAGCAAAAGGATTAGTCTTAGGGAGCCCAAATGGAGACCCCCAAGTGATCTCCAAATAGGGAAGAAAGAAACTACTGATGGTGCAAGCTCCAGTCCCCAAGCTGAGACATTGACAAGAGGCCCCCATGATACTTCATCATTCAGTCACTCTTCATTGGATTAATATTCTATTAGTGTCATCACAGGGAACACCTCAAAAATATAATTTATTTAAGTAATCTAGTAAGTTATTATCAGAGAATAAGCTAGTATTGTAATGCTGTCTTCAGTTTTTCTACAAAAGCATCTTTAAGCTGGGCACAGTGGTGCATACCTGTGATCCCAGTGGCTCAGGAGGCTGAAGCAGGAGGATCTGGAGTTCAAAGCCAGCCTCTGCAACAGGCGAGGTGCTAAGCAACTCAGTGAGACCCTGTCTCTAAATAAAATACAAAATAGGGCTGGGGATGTGGCTCAGTGAGTGCCCCTGAGTTCAATCCCCCATACCAAAAAATATATATATATTTTATAGACAACACACCTGCAGAGGCCTGGTTCATTGGGGTTTAGAGACCGTCATCATTTGGGAGGTACACAGAGTATTACAGAGGCTGAGTTTCTTCCACATCTGAATTCATTTTCTCAGATCATCAGTTTAGTGGTCAAATTGTACTGTCTCTGAGCTTCGGTTTTCTAGTAGGTGGAATGGAAAATGATTTAATACCAATTTTGCAGAATTTTAACAAAAATTAGAAATGATAGAATTTTAAATACTGGGTACAATGTAGATGATGTTGAAGAACTCTGTGTTGTTGTTGTTGTTTTTTTAAGTTTAAGGCTTTTTAGAACACAAGTGAGTGGAAATTTTGTGGCAGCTAATATACCAAAGAGATTCGTTTTTAAGTATATAAGCACATCATGTGTTACATATAACTCTTACATATTACATATAACTCTTCCAAAAGAAAATAAATCATCAAATTTGCATTCCGTTTCTCCCACAGGCAGTATGTAAATACTATTTAAGTCAAAGTATTAATAATTATCATTATTAAGACTAGTCCATTCTTGAGCAACTAACTCTTGGCTTTAGCAAATTTATTATACCTAGTCCTGAAATTAACATGATCCTGTAATAAAGCTACATTTCACAATATATTTGAAACAAAGCCTCAACACAAATTTTAGAAGATAATAGAAATAATCAGACAAAAGTGCTAAAAATATGAGGCCATAAATGACCGCTTCTGGAAAAAATAACCACAGGCATTTCCTTATTAACAGAACATTCACTCTCAGGGGTTCCTCTGTGGTTGAAAATATTACAGACTATAGCAAGAAATTAGGCTCTGGGATGGTGACAAGACAAAGGTCCTTGACTACATCATGGACCACACCCACTCCCTCCACTCTTATCTAAAGTCCTTTTTAAATGGAAATTTGTAATATATCTTATATTAGTTTGCCTTTAAAATTTCCAGTATATTTTTTTCTTTATTTCAAATAAGGCATTTGGGGGCTGGGAATGTGGCTCAAGCGGTAACGTGCTCGCCTGGCATGCGTGAGTCCCAGGTTCGATCCTCAGCACCACATACAAAGATATTGTGTCCGCCGAGAGGTAAAAAAAATAAATATTAAAAAAAAATTCTCTCTCTCTCTCTTTAAAAAAAAGATTTAAAAAAAAATAAGGCATTTGGTTATCTCATTTCTATCTAAGAATCTTCATAAATAATTTTCCTATCTTCTACTGTATAGTTTTAGACTAGTATTTGTAGAGATCAGCAATGAGGTGAAGTTGAAGATAAGTGTGTCTGGTATGTATAGTATTTTTTGAAAAGAAATACATATTATTTTTTACATTATATGCCAATTTTAGATTATTATTTCACATTTTATATCTTTATGCATTAAATAGCATGCTGGGGAAAACTATTACACATAGAATATTAAATTTTATTCATACAACAAATAATTATGGAGTGTCTTGTATTTGCAAGTCCCTAAGGATCTGAGATACAATAGAGAGGAAAGCCAGACTTGTTCCTGCCCTCATCTGGAGAGGGAAAAAAAAAATCACACCTTTTCATAAATAATTAACCCCATAATGTCTATAATTTAGTTGATAAATGCTGTGGAAGAAAATATGAAGTCTTGTTTGGGCATGTAATAGAGGATCTACCCACTGAATGTAGGGATGGGTGTGATGGGAAAGATTCCCTTGAGGAAAAGACTTTAAAATGAAATCCTCAAGACAAGCAGAAGTTGGTCTGGCTTGGAGAAGCCAGACAAAAAAAGAAACTTCCAGATGTTCAGGTCCTTAGGCTGGATGGAGCTTCTAAAGAACTGATTGAAGATAGCCCCAAAGTGAGAGACTCGGCACTGGGTAAGATTATAGAGGAGGCATAAGGCAGATTGTGCAGATTCTTAGAGATATATTTGAGTTCGGACTTTTCCTTAAAGCAAATGACCATGACTGTATTATCTCCTGTGACCTTAAAAAATTGCCCCATTCATCTCCATTATCCCAGTTTTACCATGCATCTTCCAACTTGATTTTTCTGTTTTTTTCCTGTGCAATTGTTCTTTTTTCTCAACAGCTTATTCTAGTCTATCAACATCTCTGCTCTTCCATGATCTATCAGAACTCTTCTTTCTTCATTCCCACCCTTCCCCCATTTCCAATAACACACTCCCATCTCACAGAGCCCTTCTAGATGAGTCCATCTCTGACTCCTGCACCCAAGCAGCCATGTGGAGCAAATCGCAGCCAGATGAGAGGCACCACTGTAGATTTATGCTCACGGACTTCACATAGATCCTCCACTGTCTGCAGGGGAAGATCTCAGTTTGCTGGGACCTGAAGTTTATACAGTTTGCGGGGGGGGGGTCCTTTTAAAGAAAAGGAATATGCAATTACAAATACAAAAATAAAATGAATAGGCATTTAGAATGAGGAAATAAATCACCAACAAATTCCTGAAGCCTTGGAGGGACAGGCGCCTTTCTTCTAAGATCTATAGGTGATGCCCAGAATCCTTCCATACATAGGCTTCCTGAGTATACCTTGGACTCTCTTGCCAGCGTGGACACTCCACCTTTCCCCTCTGTCTTCTCTACAGTCTTAGAGCCTGTGCAACAAGAAGTCCACCCTGAAGCTTCCACAGCTTCATGCATGTCTCTGCCACTTGGTGTCTCAGTCAGTTCAGGCTGCTATAACAAAATACATTAAACTGGGTAATTTATAGACAAAAGAAATGTACTGTTCACAGTTCTGGAGACTGGGAAATCCAAGATTAAGTCATCAGCAGATAAGTGTCTGTGGAGGGCCTGTTTCTTGTAGGTGGCTTACTGTGTCTTCACATGGCAGAAAGAATGAACAAGCTCCTTCAGGCTACTTTCAGAAGGACACTAATCCCAACATTCTTTCTCTTAATAGCAACATAAGAATGTTAGAGGGACACAGACATTCTGACCTTAGCACCTGGCAATCCCACTTTATATGAAAAATTCACTTGTCTACTCTCTGCAATAACTTATTTTCCTTTTTCCCCCTTTTAACCTACATATATGTCAAATTCATTCTACTGTCTTTCCTATTCCTATCCACCCTCCTTTCCCTTTATTCCTCTTTGTGTAATCTACTAAACTTCTACTCCCCCCCCCCCACCATTGTGGTTTAGCTTCCACACATCAATGAAAACACACACTTTCTTTCTCCTCTCCTCCTTGGTCTATACCAAGAATGCCTCATAGCAGCAGGCGAACCAAGCCATGAATCAGGACCCTGTGCTTCGTGGGGAAACCTCATTTGTTGTTCCCACTAATTCTGACCTTATAACCCTTCCATTCCTCACCTAGAGCATCAGCTGTGAGTTCTGTGGTCATATGTGTCTCATAAAAAGTACCAAGTTTGAGTTTGCTGTCCACCTTGATGAGTTTTCCTGCAGCCAGTGGCTGCAAGGAGACATTCAGCTTCATCTCACTGAAGTTGATCACCTTCGTGGCAACACGAAAAGACCACTTTGTGCCTTTCAATATAGCTACTGTAAACTGGATCTTATGGGAAATTGCTGATATTAGACAATTGCAGATTATTTAATTCTTCCCTAATATAGTGCTGTTCTTCTGAATAAACTATTGGATAATTAAAACGAAAGATGGTTGCATTGAATGTCGTGTAGAAGATAGATCATAGTTCACTTCAGTTTTAATTTAAAACTGAGTTAAATTATCTAACACCTTTTAAACGTAGAAAATTCCTCTTCCAAAACAAAACAATGAGGAAAAACCTCTACATTTCATATTCCTTTTTGGCTATGGTCTTTCATAGCAAGGCTTCTATTAACGTTACAGTCTTGACCTTGACCTCCTTATTTTCTACTCCTTCCTTAACCTGCTTCATTCAGGCCACATCCCTATTGCTCCGATTCTGGTCAGGGTTGCCAGTGACGCCCACGTCAGTCAATCGCACAGGAATGTTTCAGTCTTCATATTTCTCAATCGCTCTGTCAGAAATTTACCAATTTGCTTGCTCTCTGAGACATCACAGCGTTGAACCTTGCCACCTGCTTGCCCTCTCTTAGATTTCTTTGCAAGATCTTCTTTTACTGGCCCTGGAGTCTCCTCTCTTCTCATTCTGTACTTTCTCATTTGTGGTGACATCAGTTACTATTTATATACAGACACTGCACAAGTTTCCGTTCCTAAGCCAGTTCTCTTCTGAACGGCCAACCTGTAAATCCAACTGCTTTCTTTTTATCTCTGCTTAGTCCCCAAAATAAACAAAACCAGAATCAGAACCTCTTTCCCAGGCCTCACCAAATCTAGTGTCCTCCTGCAATGTTTTTCTCTCTCCCTAGCTCTGTGGAATCATCCTTTACATTTTCGTCTGTCGTCATCTATCATTAACCCACAACCAAACACAGGTGATCTTACCTACGAAATGTTTTCCATTCCATCCATTCCTCTGCACTGCTATTTTTTTTCAAGCTAGTTTGTTTTGCGTCTTGTCATGTACTGAGTGTATCTATATCCTTTCCCCCTTAATAAATAAATTCTCCCCTTTTTAGCCAGAGTGATGATTATAAAACACACTTCAATGGCTGTCCATTGGTCATAAGAAAAAGACCAAAATCCTGACCATGAGCTGCCAATATGTGTATACCCCCTGCCCTGACAGATACCCAGCCTCCTCCAGCTCCACTGTCCCATCACCTCCCAAGCTTGGGCCTTCTAACCCTTGCACACAATGTTCTCCCTTCCCGCCAGACCTCTGTTCTTGCTGTTTCTGTGCTTGGAATGTTGCCATCTCTCTTGATTTTATTGAGACTGGTTTATTCCTGCCCATCCTTCTCTCCCACGGGAAAACTCTTCCCCATTCCACGGGTTGAGTCATAATCCCTACTGAACTACTGTCCTATGTGCTTCTTCTTCTGAATATGTACCATGGGCATCTTGCATCTCTTTGTGAGTTTATTTTATTGATACATACTTCTCTCTCTTGATGATGGACTCCAGGGAGAGAGAGGACAGTGTCAATTTTGTGTGTTTTGTTTGTATTCCTAATGCTTAGCAAAGTGCCTGGCATATGATAAGGACTCTACACATATCTTCTGTATAAGAGAATGAATAAATTTAGGGAAGGGGTTTGATCCAGTGATTAGTTGACCCAGCTATAAATTTGATTTCTACCAATATAGTACTAGCTGAGAGGGTGCTGGAGTAGTAAATAGCTCAGAAAAACCAGACTCCAAAATGTGACAAAGTGTGCTTCCTATCATTACCTAAATGTAGGGTTGCTTTTCTTTAAAAATTTTTTTCCACTTGTCTTGTGTTTATTTGATAATCTACCTAAACAAAAGTCATTCGATATCTTTTCATTAACAGATTATTCAAACCTAAACTTTTTAAGTTGAAATTTTCACCCATTTAAACATTTGTAAGGAAGCTGTGCTTACATTTAAAAATGAAATATTCTTGGAATAAGATTTATATGTAATGTGAAAATGATCTTTTGACATGGGACTAAAACACTGCTTGTTTTTAGAATATTTCAATTGCAGTTATCTGGAGGCATGATAAATTCAAACACATTATGGCATCACTGCCTGTGTTACATACATTCATTTCTAACCTAATATGTAGCCAAGAAACTGACCTACATACATATGGTCACTAAATTGATGACAAAGTTGACATTAAAGTACAGTAAGGAAATGACTTGTCAATAAGTGGTGGTGGGTCCAAAGGTTATTCGTATGGAATATGAGTCTTGACAGCTACTTCACAATACACACAAAAACAAACTAAATTCAGAATGATTGTAGATTTAAAAGTAAAAGTGAGCAGGGCGCAGTGGTGCTTGCCTATAATGCTAGCAACTTGGGAGGCTGGGACAGGAGGATTGTGAGCTCAAAGCCAACCTCAGCAACTTGAGGAGATGCTTAGCAACTCATCGAGACCCTGTCTCTAAATAAAATAGAAAAAAGGGCTGGGGATGTGTGGTCCAGTTGTTGAGTGCCCCTGGGTTCAATCCCCGGTTACCCTTCCCCCCAAAAAAAGTCACAGTGAAAGAAAGGTTTGTAAGCAAAAACAGAGAAAAACTGTCTTCTTAAAGTAAACAGATGCAGAAATTATAACCCTAAAATTAAAAAGTGATGTTTTGGGCAACATGAAAATTGAGAGAAACTTTTCAGTAAAAGCCATGTTTAACAGAGTCACAGAATGGTGGGAGATATTTTAATACATATAATTGTCAAAGAGCTTATAATTGGAATATATAAACTCCTCCTAGAAACAATAAGAAGGTGTAGGTAGCTTGCATTCAAGATGGAGCAGAAGAAACTAGTCTTACAGGCCTGATCAAAACAAACTTTTAAAGAAAGAGCCAAATATATGAAACAACTATTTTCATGACATTGGACATCAGGCAATGAAGGGTAGGAATACCAGGAGACAGAAAACAAGCAAGGAAAGCTCCAAGCTCTCCCAACTTACAGCCTGGAGAAGCTTTCTAGGCCATAGTAAGAGCTTGGAGTCTCTCTGAGCTGAGAAAGTGGAATTGGGGGTTTGGGAGGCTAACACCCTCAGAGATGGAAGACTAAATTACAGACAGGAAAGAGCTCCAGAGGGAGGACCCTGGAGGTTCCCACTCAAGTGGTCCCTGCAAGCCTTCAGCTGAATACTGATCAGCAATGCAAGCAAAGAAACTATCTGATGTTGGGGATTGAGGAACACCAGAAAGCATGAGAAGGGTCAAAATCACCAGGGATCACCTAAGTTGGAAATAGCTCCTCTTCTTCCCAGCCAGAGCAGAAAACACCATACTGTAAGGGACATTGCAAAGTTGTCTGAAAGATTTTGTCTCAGTAGTGGTGTAAAGTTATCCCTGTACTAAATGTTGCTGTGGTCTCACCTCGGAAAACTTAATAGCAAGACCTCATTGGTTCAAGCAACTTCCAAGTAACTATGTCCCAGAACACAGCTCAATATATTTAAAGGAAAACAAAAATATCCAACAGCCAACAAGATAAAATTTGTGACATCTAACTTCCAATCACAAATTCCAAAGAAGCAGGTAAATGTGACCGGAAATGAGGATAAAAATGAATCAATTGAAGCCATTCCAGAAATGAAACAGATAATGAAATTATCAGACAACAACATTAGACAGTTGTTAAAACTGTATCCCAAGGCTGTATCCCATACCTAGCATGCACAAGGCCCTAGGTTTGATCTGCAGCACTGCAAAACAAACAAACAGACCAAAACCCACTCTATCCCATATGTTCAGGAAGCCAGAGGAATGATTTCACATGTTAAGGAGGAACATGGACAATAATATAAAAACCTAAGTCAAACTTGTAGAGATGAAAAGTACAATGACTGACATAAAAAATAAAGTTCATGCAATTGGCAGTAGATTAGACAACACAGATTAGTTAATTTGAATTCAGAGCAATACAGAACAGAGAGAAAGATTGGGAAAAATGAACAGCACATTAATGAAAACATAACCACCACCAGCAGCCTAATGTATGTGTGATTGGAGTCTCCAAAGGGGAAGGGTACATTAAAAATATTTTAAGAAATAATGATACAAAAATTATCCAAGGGGCTGGGGATGTGGCTCAAGCGGTAGTGCGCTCGCCTGGCATGCGTGCGGCCCGGGTTCAATCCTCAGCACCACATACAAACCAAGATGTTGTGTCCGCCAAGAACTAAAATAAATAAATATTAAAAAAGATTCTCTCTAAAATAAAAAAATTATCCAAATGTATTGACAACTGTAAGCCCATATATGTAAGAGACAACATTGCTAAGAGAAATTAAAGAAGACCTGAATAAGATACTGAGTATGTGAATTGAAAGACAATATCATTAAGCTGTCAATTTTCTCTCAGATCAATCTATAAATCCAATACTTTCCCAATCAATACCCTAACATCCCAGCCAGAAACCATTTTTTTTCCTTTAAAATTGACAAGTTGATTCTAAAATTCATGTGGAAATGTGTAATAGTCAGCTTTTCATTGCTGTGATGAGCTGTGGCCAAAATACCTGACAAGCACAACTTACAGAAGAAAATTTTATTTTGGTTCACAGTTTCAAAGGTATAGTCAATGGTGAGCCCACTTCATTGTTCTGGGCCCAAGATGAAGAGGAACATGATGGAAGAAGGGCAGGAATGCTTCTCATTTCATGGCAATCAAGCAGGAGAGGAGGGCAGACAGGTTACCCTGGAGACAGAGACTGAGACCGAGAACCGGTAGAGGGGAAATGACCCCCAGGAAGAACTAGCATTCCAGGTCATGCCCCCAGTGACCCAACTCCTCTAGTCACACCCCACTTGTCTACAGTTACCACCCAGTTAGTCCAATAAAACCAGACTGGACTGATTAGGTTACAGCTCTCATGATCTAATTGTTTGACCCCTCAGTATTTCTACATTGACACAGGAGCTTTTAGGGGACACCATATAACTAAATCATAACACCTACCATATGACCTAGACTTTAAAGTCCCAAATATTTACCCAAGGTATGCCCATACAACGTCTTATTCATGGCAGCTTTATTTCAAGTAGACTCAAACTGGAAACAACCTAAATGTCTGTCAATAGGTTAAAAGATAATATGTGGCATAGCCATATAATGGGATGCTGAAGAATGATAAAAAGAAAGAGCTAGTGATCCATGAAATGACATAGAATGAATCTCCAAATTATTTCTGTTTAATGAAAGAAATTGGAGAAAAATAAAGACATTCCTTGTGATTCTGTTCATATAAAATTCTAGAAAATATAAGCTAATCTATGACATGGTTGCACATGTTTGCCTGGGAAGAAGGAATGTATGTGCAATATCTTGATTATGGTGGTTGTGGTTTGGATCTGGAGTGTTCTGCAAAAACTCATATATTGAGAGCATGATCCCTTTTATCCTCGAGTTCAGGATCCCCAAAAGATCACCAGAGACCAAGATTGATATAAGCAGCAAAGAGGCGTTTATTGCGAGCTAGCTTGGTCCTCTGCACACACCAGCAACTGGTGATGCTGAGAGGCCCCGAGCCCAGGGTTTGCAGCAGTTTTATACACTCTTTGGGGAAGGCAGAGACTTCACATACATCATAGCATCTCTTAGCAAATCATCACACACCATGGGAAAATCATAAAACAACTCTTAACATTGATTAGCACATTCACTGGCGGGAACAAGTTGGGTAAGGGTGATTGGTTAGTACAAGAGGGGCATTCTTTGAACTGATTGGTTTAAGCCACAAGGGGAGTACTTGCCTGGTTTCCCAACATGTTATCAACCACCATAAACTACTGGGAGGGTCATCTGGCATCCCAGGTATTTCCCTGTCTCATGTTGATTGGTGGTTGCTAGGGGATTGCTATGGGTCCTCACCTAGCCTGACCTGGTGCAGCAGATCTCTCCTGTTATTTGTAGATAAACAACTCAGCAGGGTGGTTATGTGCTTAGGAATGCTCTGTGGGTCTTTCGGAGGACAAGGGTCACGCCCCCTTCCTTGGACAGGCTTTGCTCTGAAGTAGAGGCTGGTTTCTCAATTCCCAGTGCAGCAAGCTTCAGAAGTGGGCTTTTTAGGGAATGATTGGATCATGAGGGGTCTGACTTTTTGGTGGATTGATCCATTTGAACAATGAGTTAATCCATTCATAGCCACATGGACTACAAGGAGGTGAGACCTAGTTGGAGGAAGTAGGTCACTGGGGTTTGTCCTGTTTCAGTAAACCCAGTGGATTCCTCTCTCCCTCTGCTTCCTGGCTATTAGGAGTGGGCAGCTTTCCTCGGCCACACCCTTTCACCATGATGTTTCTGCTTTGGAGCCCGCTGACATGGTCTGAACCTCCAAAACCGGGAGCCAAAATAAACCTTTCCTTTCTGAATCGTTCCTGTCAAGCATTTTGGTCACAGTAATGAAAATCTGACTAACACAGTGGTAATAATTTCATGGTGCCTATATTTACCAAGTCATACACTTTAAATTTATGTACTTTGTTGTATGTCAATTAGACCTCAATTAAGTTGTTTTTTAAAAAATTAAAAGACAGTCAAGCCAGTAGGGAAAAAAGGGCAAAAGACTTAAATGTAACTGTTAGGCAAAGCTGATCTATGGAAGTCAGGATACAGGTTACCCTGGGAGTGTGTGGGTATGGGGGTAGGGAGGGAGAGGGCGCAGCATCTAGTCGTGATGATGTTGATAACTTGATCTGGATGCTGGTTACATGGCTGTGTTTACTTTTGGAAATTCGACCAGCTGAACACTCGTTGTTTGTACACATTTCTGTATAAATGTGAAACTTTAATTTTAAGACTTATTTATAATAAGAAATCAATCATGTCTACATCTGCAATCATGGTATAGAATCCTGCAACATGTTGTCGGCACTGTTTCAGCCTAAAGTCTCTGCCATTCCTATTCTGGAAGATGAATCCTCTTACTGTGCTTTTCCAGGTGGTACAAAAATTTTCTCAGAAGTTTCTCAGAAAGCTGTTTATTATTTTTATAAGTGAGGGATGTGCCTTTTTTAGCTTCAAAGAAATCAGCAACCTCTTCCAGACAGGAAATTGCTTGGGAAATGCAATTAGATTGTTCAGAATGTTAATGCAGTAAGATTCCAGTGGGGCGGTGCCTTGGCAAGCTAGCCAATTTGCTGGCTCCGTCCATGTGAGTCTGCCTCCCTTCCCAAGCCCACCAGAATCTTTGGTCGTGGTTTCACTCTCTAACACTATTGCCTCGGGTGGCAGCTGATGGTACCATTTGAACTATGGAAAAGAATTGATCAACTGGGCCAAACCCATCAGATTTGTTCTTGAAGAATTTGGAATCAGAACAGACACTCTAACTGGTGAGGGGCCCTGGAGCTGGGAGGAGTTGTGGATCTTCAGTAAGTAGCAATGAAGGAAAGTGAGGAAATCCCATGTCTCAAAGGACCACATGGAAATTCATGGCCTTAAAGCCCATGAGGTTTCACATGTTAAACAAAACCACCCCTTTTTGGTTCAATGTAACTGGAGAGTGGTTGCTATTCTTTGTACCCCAATTTTCCTGTCTACCTCATTTGGCAAGGAATAAATCAGAGTAGAACTGAGTACAGAGGCTCATTCAAGCCTGTAGTGCCTGCTGCTTGGGAGACTGAGGTGGGAGCATCCCTTGAGCTCAGGAGTTCAAGGTCAGCCTGGGCAACATGAGACCTCATCTCAAAATAAATGGAAATAAGTAAAAAATCTGGGTTATGGTAGCAGAAGGAAAGAGTCCTGACATTGTAGGGTCTTAAGTTTGTAATGTAACTTTGAAGATAGCCAATCCAAAGCTCTCCCTCATTTCAGGAATTTCTTGGCTGTGAAAGCACTTTCTTCTCTGCAGGACCATTTCAAGTCTTCTTTTCCACCCTCCTTCCTTCCCTTTATTCCTCCTTGTCACTCTGCCTGTCTCCTTCTCTCCATCCAATGTCCATTGATTATTTATCATTAGCCAGGCACTATTCTGAGTGCTTGGCACTAAGCAAATCAGACAAAATTAGGAAGACAAATCCTCTGCCTTCAAGGAGCTTCCTTCCCAAGGAGGAGAAACATAGTAAACAAGAACATAAGAAAGTTATTTACATCAGTAAGTTAGGAGGTGAGAAATCCTATGGGAAAAAGAAAGCCTTGGCGTTCAGAGCAGAGAGTAACAGTGGTGATGGGAAAGGGGATTTCAATTCAGAACAGGGTGGGCCTCAGTGACAGAGAGCCACGGGAGGTGATGGAATATAAGGAATGTAAGGAACCAGAATGAGCTGGGAGGAGAGTTATGGGAGATGAGGTTGGAGGTCTAATAGGAACCAGGTCATGGAGCCTTTTAGGCAGATGCAAGGGCTTTGGCTATTTCTGTAAGTGACCTGAGGAGCTTTTGCAAGGTTCTGAGCAGAGAAGCACACTCTGACTTGAGGACAGAGACGCAGGGACCACGTGCTCATTCTGAAGGCAGCCAGTACCATGGAGTCAAAAATCTTGTTAGTGTTCTGAACTCTGAAGCACTTGAACATTTAATTGCTTTTAAAAATATGTTTTATCTGATTATAAAAGTGACAATATATGTTCCTCGTAGGATAATTACAAAACACACACACAAAAAGGAAGAGTCATTGGATATGCTACCTCCAGAGAGTGAGAAACCAGCCTCTACCTCAGAGCAAAGCCTGTCCAAGGAAGCCGGTGTGACCCTTGTCCTTGGAAAGACCCGCAGAGTACTCCTAGGCACATTCCCACCCTGCTGAGTTGTTTATCTACAAATAACAGGAGAGATCTGCTGCACCAGGTCAGGCTAGGTGAGGACCCATAGCAACCCCCTAGCAACCACCAATCAGCATGAGACAGGGAAATACCTGGGATGCCAGATGACCCTCCCAGTAGTTTATGGTGGTTGATAACATGTTGGGAAACCAGGTAGTTCAGCACTACTCCCCTTGTGGCTTAAACCATTCAGTTCAAATGAATCCTCCTCTTGTACTAACCAATCACCCTTACCCAACTTGTTCCTGCCAATGACTGTGCTAATTATGTTTTTATGATTTTCCCACGATGTGTGATGATTTGCTAAGAGATGCTATGATGTATGTGAAGTCCCTGCCTTCCCCAAAGAGTGTATAAAACTGCTGCAAACCCTGGGCTCAGGGCCCCTCAGCATCACCAGTTGTTGTGTGCGCGCAGAGGACCAAGCTAGCTCACAATAAACGCCTCTTTGCTGCTTACATCAATCTTGGTCTATGGTGGTCTTTTGGGGGTCCCAAATTCAAGCATAACAAGAGAACTATATTTTCATTTTTATATAAAATTCTAATCTTCATACTATGCATGCATTTCCAATTTTGAATCCCTTTCCTCAATAATTCTTCAACTATTTGATGGCAGATGATTGTATTTTCTCCTGTAAGCATGTCATCAAGGTTTCTTATCTTGGGGTCCATGGGTACATTCTAAGGTTCCAGGAACCTCTTGAAAGTATAAACAAAATTGCATGTGTGTTTGTGTATAGGAAAACAAAAGTTTCTTCAACTTTCCAAAGGGGTCTTTTTAATTCAAGAAGATTAAAAAACTAGTATAAGAAGATTTGGGCTATTTGCCTGTCACTGAATGATCTCATTAATCATGAGGTGAATTCAAGGAGCCATGTTTGTCTAGGATACTCCAGCCACTTGGCCACAGTTGATGGACATAGTGTAGTCACTCCACCCATGCTACACCAAGCAGAATCCAGAATTCTGAATTCCTATTTGGAATTCAGAGCTGGGACAGAGGGAAATCCAGCTTCTGTCAAGTGGACTAGAGTCTAAAGAAAGCTGTCTCACACAATAAGAATGAAGCAGAGAGGCAGTGCTGCCAGTTTTCCCAGTGACATTCCATTTCCTGGCTCTAGCCTTACTCTGCTCACTAAGCTGTATTCCTAACCTTGGATTCTACCAATGTTCCTGTTTCCAGGGGTGATATTCAAAATATTTAAAGCCAGCACTCTATGGGAACCAAGGAATCAGAGTAGATGCCAGAGATAAACAACTAGTTCAATCATACCTATGCATCTCATCTCACTGTCCTCCCTGTCTTTACCATTAGGATTCACACCTCACTTCTGATTGCCTACCCCAAGTTATCTGTTGAACCCAGAGTGGTTTAATTGATATTTTGAGTCACTGTTCTAGTTAAACAGCTGTCCCAGCAATTCCTTGTGCCATGGAGAACCCAGAGCCTCTCCATCTTGTGTTTCCCTTGAGTGGTCTGTGGCTCTTAATGACCAATTTATAGGATGGAGGTTAACACCTGGTCATCAGCTGCTGCCTGACCAGTTGAGAGTTCCTATGCAGGCCGGGACTATTGCCTTGTGTGATTTTGACACAGTCCTATAAATGTGGCCTACAAGAGGATTAGCTTTTAGAGCAACTAGGTCACATCATCCTGACCTTATGATCAACAAAAACACCCAGGTCTTTTCACATAAAGTAGTTGAGCCATTTTTTCCATTATCTGTATTTATGAGATGATGTTTGGAACCCAAACTCAGGGCTTGTTAAATTTCATTCTGTTGTTCTTGAATCAGCCTTCCACGCTCTCAGAAACTATCAGAGTCTCCATCCTATTAGCCATCTCTTCTAGTTTTGATTCATCCACATCTTTGAAACTTTCCTCTAATGCACCCTGGCAAGAGTAGGCTTGTTTGAAACCCAGTCTAGGGTTATGCTTAGTCAGTTACTAGAGTTCCAGTTGGGTAGCAGATCTTGCCCAATATCTGGAAAGTTCAGTTGTGGTCAGACAGCTGAGTTGCCAACAGGTATTCTTGTGAGAGGCACAGAGAGGAGTTCTAGGAGGTGTCAAAAATCTGTAGACAGGAGCAAAGATAAATTGTAAAACAAATGGAATAACTCCAGTGGTAAGGATAGGGAATCCCTTCATACTGACAGAAGACTCAGTCTAGAGCTGCTCTTCTACTTGACCTAATTGACCTGATCTCTACAGGGAAAACCCTTTCCCAAAGCATGAGTTCACCCTCCTGTTGGCCTTTCTCCAAATGGTTTTGTGTAAAGACAGATCATGACCACACCAAAGACAAAACCACCCACATCTTGGACCTGGATATTGTTAGACCTCTAGTCAACAAAGAGACAAGGTCAGGAGGTGTGAGAGAAGGTGGGACACCAAATCTACATAGTAATGAGGATCCAAGGTGTGGAAGGAGAATGCATAAGTGCCTGAAAAGGATCCTGACAGTGTTTTCCTGCAGTGGGGACCACCTGTGTGCTAGTTCTTTCATCCTGACTTCCAAACCCTCTGGTTTAAAAGTGTAGTTTCCTGAACCCAATATCTATGTTCATTATAAAAGTTATTTTGCACAAAATATAGATAAGTTGTTTAGTCACATGTTTTACTGTAGGTTTCTCCCTCCCTCCCTCCCTTTCTTCCTCCTTTATTTCTTTTTCTTTCTTTCTTTTAATGTAATGTTAAGATCAGGGATTTTCTCAAGGAAAAATCTTGATGTATTTATCTAGAAATAATTTTACATCTTTGAGTTCCTGAATAAGTAATGAATAATTTTCAGATTGCTGATTGCATGACAAAACATTGAAGCTGGCAATGAGCAGAGAATAAAACAAAAACCATAGTTATTATCTTATAATTGTGAGCTACTTTGGGGTCAGTAAAAAGGAAGTTTACATACTTAAAATTTGTATACTAATGTGATTTCCAAAAATGGTACTACTTTTTAGTCAAGGTTTTACTATCCTATTATTTCATACCTTAAGTTGTAAGGGTAAAAGAAATTGAAGTTAAAGCGTAAAAGTTAAAGGGTAAAAGACCGGGTGTTGTAAAGTTTCTAAGCTGCAAGGTCTGAGTTAAAATGTAAAGGATTAGGTATTGTTAGGTTTCTATGCTACCTGCAAAACCTGAAATTTCTGTAGCTGTTAAGACAATGCTTGGAACTGCCCAGTAAATATTTCCCCTGACTATTTGGTTGTTTAATAAGGGCTCTGTGTGGTCGCACGTAGGCATTGCAGGGCCTGGACCAATCAGTTTAAATGTAACCCCCTCCTTAGGAATGACCTATCACTCCAGCCTGACCTGTTCCCGCCAATGAATGAACCAATCATGTTTAGGAGTTGTTGTTCAATTTTCCCGCGCCTCATGATGATTTGTTCTGATGTATACAAAGCCCTCCGCCCTCCCCAAGAAGTGTACTTAAGCAGTGCTCAGCCCCTGCTCGGGGCTCTGGGCTGCTTTCCCTTCTTGAGTGGGCACGGAGCCCCAGCATGCTGGTTCAATAAATCCCCCTTCTGCCAGTTGCATGAGTGGTCACTTGGTGGTCTCTTTCTCTGACGTTTCGCGGGACCCTTACAAAGTTTTTTTATGCAATAATTGCAAATATTTGCTGTTTGGTAGTGGAGTGTAAAACTGTCATAAGCTGTCTATAGTTTCTTGGGATTTCTTTAAAATTATGCTAAGGTCATTTAAACAAGCACTAATTTCTAACTAAGTTATTTCTTTTTCTTTTAGTTTTTCTTTTAACCCCACGCTTAGACACTTACATAAAAAATGTTCAGTAATTTGTTGGACCCTCACACAATACTAACAGCATAGAGAGAGAAAATTCAGGAAAAGGACTTGGTTCACTTCTTTTGGTCTCTGCAAGAAAAATAGGAATTCTGAATCCTGCTTGGGATGCCTTGCATCTACAAAGAGCTGCTGTCCATGAAGAAGACACATTTATGATGATGTGAGGTGTGGCACCAGACACCCATTCACCATTTCTGTCTCACAGAGAAACAAGGGGCTTTCTCAGTGTTCACACTTCCTTTTTACTCTACGATGAGATGAAATCATTTTCCCCTGAGTTCCTAGATTCAGTGAGCAGTAACTTAGACTTCGGGAGGTGATTGGGTTGACTCAGAGGAATACATTTCTCTTAGAGACTTCAGTTTAAAATCTAGAATTTCTTTCTAGGAAACATGATTTAGTCAGTTATTCATTTACCTTTCTTATAAAAGACACCATTCTAGGAACCTTGTAAGATACCAAGGGGGAATTTCATAGAATCTCAGTCTAGTAGGATAAACCTCCTAAGATTGTCTAAGTTCTAGGGAATATAAATAGCATCCATAGGTTGGAAAAGGGCCCATCTGTTGCTTGAATGCTTTGTTCCGGTTGTTGCATATAGATTGCTACCCAAATGTCCTTCCTTCCTAAAATGTCTTCGGGGCCCCTACAAATCTCTTGGACACTCCCATATTATGCCTGGAAATCCCAGGAATTATTCTGCTGTTTTCTGGCCAAGCTCAGGTTTAGAACGTTTGTGTTGTTCAAGTCCTTATTTGCTCAGATACACCCTGTAGACAAGATCTCGGGACCTGAATGTCTCCCAGGAGCTCTGTATGCAGCTGCTTGCTCCTTTCCATCCCCACATCCCCCAAAACTCTACACTGAAAAAGGTGGAGAAACACTCTGGGCTCCACCGATGTCTCCTGGCTGAGCTCCTCTTCTTTATTCCTCTCTCCATTTAGTCTCGGAGAATTTTTTGTTAGTTTCTTTCTCTCTCTGATCTAATTTTTTTAAATCTAGAAATTCAGGTTTCTAAAACACAAGCATAGAATTTTTTTTTTCCTACTTCCTTCTCTGGGCCAGAGCTCAGGTCTGACTCTATGCTTAAATGAGACAGGGAAAGGAAAGAAGCATGGAAGCCCAGGGAGAAAATGGTGCCTAATATTTGACAAATAAAATTTTCTACAACTGTAGCATAAGAAGACCATGAACACTAAATTCAATATTGCTGGTACAGCTTTTAGAGGTTTGCAAAGTATTCAGAAAAGAGAAATTAATTTTGCTGTAGAGACACAGTAGGTTCCATGGAGAAGGTTGAATCTGACCTGGATTTTGATGGGTGGTTATGTTTGGGTCAGATAAGAAGGCAGAATTTTATGTTCTCTCTCTCTCTCTCTCTATATATATATATATATATAGAGAGAGAGAGAGAATAATATCCTCAAGGCTAAGGTATAGAAAGGTAAAACTAGAGACCATTGACAAGGAAGGCCAGAAAGATTTTGGAGAGCCTTGAATTCCAGATAAGGAGATTGGTCATTAACAGGTAGAATAATATTTTCTAACACAGGTTGCATTAATATAAAGAGATATATACATACATACTCCCATGGTCAAATTAATTTTAAAAATTTATGAATTCTTACCAGTGTTTTTTAAGAGATAGGTTATCCAGAACTTTTTTTTGGACATGAGGACTTCAGCAGTGAGAGCTGCAGCTATTATTCTTGGACAAGAGATCAACCCAAACCAATGGGCTTCCTGTAGATTCTGTTTTTTTCTAAACACGGCATTTCCAGTCGTGAATGCTATGAGAGAAGTTCAAGGGGATGTGTGGAAGTCTGTACTCAGGGGACACAATCTGGTCTTCACTTAAGTTTAGGGGAAAGGGGATTTTCAACTGAGACCTGAAGGATATGTTGGACTTGGCCAGGTAAAGAGGTGGAAGAAGACAGTGCCAAGCAGGGTGAATGGCATATGCTGTCAAACGACGAAATTACAACAAAATAAGTTTAAAAATCTTAATTAGTTTTTATTTGCAATTTTAGAGTCAGACAACACCACAGTTCATAAAACAGAAAGAAAGTTCCAGTGAGCCAAGCAGAGGAGGTTGGTTTTATAGAAAGAAAAGGATTGAGGAAGAAAGGAACACAGAATAAAAAGTAGATTGGATGTTTCAAAGTTATTTTGGTTTCTTGTAAAGGTTAAAGCAGAGGGTAATTCCTGATCATGCCAGCTAAAACTGGCCTGTTGGATGATTTGGCTATGTGTTAGGTTTTTGTTGTTGTGACCAAAATACTGGACAAGAACAGCTTAGAGGAGGAAAGATTTATTTTGGCTCAGGGTTCCAGCGTCTTCAGTCCCTGGTTAGCTGACTCCAAGGCAGAGAAATCATAGCAGAAGGGCCTGGTGGAGGAAAGCCACTCAGCTGAAGTCCACCAGGAGGCAAAGAGGGCAGAGAGGAAGAGGCCAGGGACAAGATACCGTACCCAAGGGTGTTCCCCCAGTGACTTACTTTCTACAGTCATGCCCCACCTGCCTACAGTTTCCACTCCACCCTCACCCCCCAGTAGCCCATTCAGTTATCAATGGATTAATGTGCTGATGAGATCAGAGCCTTCATGATACCATCATTTCCCAAAAATCCCACTTCTGAACATGGCTACACTGGGGACAAAGCCTTCAACACATGAGTTTTGGGGGAACATTCCAGATAACAAACCATAACACCTATTATCTCTTTCTCCTAGTTTTGACTCGGTAATGTGGAACTTCAGCATGACTGGCTTCATTTTGATTTGGTCTGTGGGGGCCTAGTGCAGGAACTTACTCCAAACCAATGGCCTCCTATAAATTTTATCTAACAATAAAAAGGCAAGGAGAGATGGTGCAGAATATGTGAAGAAATTGAAGAGTTTTTGTGTGACTGAAGTGTATCATCAAGAATTTTAGACTAGAGGAACAATCTAGGTCTTAGCCAAATTTGTTGACCTTCTTGGACCCTCAGTTCCTTCCTCTCCCAGTGGCTCAGACTCATGTTTTCTTCAGACCCCCCAGCAGAAGGGAAGGGAGCTGGTCAATGGCAGGTTAGCAAGTCACTTCTCTGATCCTCAGTTTACTCATCTATATGCTAAAGGTTAAGAATATCTTACTTTTGTTAGGATAGAGTGATATAAAGAATAAAAAAAGTCAAAGCAGGGCATGGCAGTGATACAGACGTGTTCAAATACTGTCTCTAAAACGAAAACTTAGTGCAGAACAAATTGGTTAATCAACAGCCCTGGCTCCTTGGTGCTGCAAGGTCTGACAAGATAACTATTCCATGACCTTCACCTGATCTCAGCCCTATAAACTATTTCTTTTTCAACAGGAGGAAGAGAGATGAACTCAGAGGGTAAAGACCAGGGGGCAAGGGTATGTTTGTTCAAAAGGGCCTAACTGCTAAGACATCTTAAGCAAAACCCTGCACAAATAATGCTGACCAGACTATGACCTAAGATAAGGATAAGAAACAGAACTTGGAATTGTCACACAAGACCCTGAGTCCCTGGAAAAACAAGATCCAGGGCTTTGCTTAGGTGGTTTTTGGGGAGGAACATGTGCAGATGGGAAAATGAATTGTGTAAGGTAAACAACAACTGTCAATCAAATGAAGCAGGTGGGTCTGGGAGGTAGAGACTGTGGAATGTTCCACTTACTCCCAAATAAAGCTGAGCTCACAAAGAGAGTAGGAGATCCTCTCTAACATGACCCCCTTCTCCAATCTGAGACTGTACTTTCTCTTTTCTAATTAAAGTTTAGTTTCATGCTACTTAAATTCATGTGATTCCTTCTGGATTCTTCTCAGTGAAGACATAAGAACCCAGGATAGGATGGCTTCCCCCAGGAATACCCTTTGGTTATGCAGTTACTGCTCTTGGTAGCCCTGAGTAGTAAAGTCAGGGGAAACTGGTGTTATGATTTGGAACTCAAATGTCCCCCAAAGGCATAAATGCTAAAGTCTTGGTCACCAGCTCATGGCAATATTGGGAGGTTGTGGAACTTTGAGGAGGTGGGACTTAGTGGGAGGAGGTTAGGTCACTGGGGATGTGCTCCTTGAGGAGATATTGGAATCTGGCTCCTTCCCCTCTTTCTTTTTGCTTCCTGGCTGCCATGAGGCGGGCAGCTTTGCTCCACCACATGCTCCCACCATGATGTACTGCTTTGCCACAGGCCCCAAGCAATGGTGCTAAATGACCATGAACTAAAATCTCTGAGACTGTGAGCCAAAATAAGTCTTTTCTCCTTCTTCTTTTATTTTTTAAGTTGATTATCTCAAGTATTTTATACCACCATCAAAAAGCTGACTAATATACCGGCATGAGCAGATTTGTTGGTGCCCTATAAACAAGGGGCATGGCTGTGAGTCCAGGATGGGACAGCGTATGTATTAGTTTCCTAGGGCTGCTATAAAAGTACCAGAAACCAGGTGGCTTAGAATAGTGGAAACATCTTGTACCACAGTTTTGGGGGCTAAAAGTCTGAGGTGTCCCGGTATTAGCAGAGCCATTCTCTCTCTGAAGACTCTGGGGGAAGGGTCTCTCTTTGCTGGTGGCCTCAGGCATCCTTTTCTTTATAGATGGTCATTTCTCCTCATGTATCTTCACTTTATCTTCCCTCCATGTGTCTGTCTCTGTCTAAATTTCCCTTTTTATGAGGACATCAGTCATGTTGGATTAGGGCCCAACCTAATGACTTCATCTTACCTTGATGGCATCCTATCTTGACTACCTCCAAATAAGGCCACATTCTGAGGTGTTGAAGGTTAGAATTTCAACACATCTTTCTTGAGGGGAACAATTAAATCCTCAAGATAGAAATCCAGATTGCAGACACAGATGTAAGAGACCATACTGAGGAAACATGAAGTTAAAAGGAAACATGTTAAGGGGCAGGCACACAAGCCACTCTGGGAATTCAAACCAAGTTTCCCTAATTCTCCAAAGGTTAGGACGGAAGCTTTCATGTGAGATCTGGGCTGCAGAAGAACAGGAAGAGGCAAGGACACTGCCTCCTGGAAGGGAATACCCTCTTTGATGGAGCTTCAGAATCTCCACCCTGTGGGGTGAACTCAGGGTCCACAGGAAGCCTATCTCACAGAAGAGTTTCAGAGTAATTGTGATATTGATATTAAGGGACCTTCCCAGCTGCCACCAGGAAACATTAACCTTAAATATAATCTTACATCATATTACAGTGACATCATTGAACTATGGAATAGGGAAGGGGACAGAGCTGATATCTTGAAGACAGAGAGTCGGAATATAATTAGGTTTTCTTCAATATTATCAAAGGTAGGGGGTGGTGATTCTAGATCTAGATCTAGTGTGGTTTATTCAGTACCTTTGTCAAGGTGTTCATTCCTTACCTCTGCTGAACCTGTGACTCTGGATGAACTGCTGATCTCTCCCTACGAGGCTCAGTTCTGGTCACCTGCCAAAGCAATTCTACCTTGAAGCAGGAATCTCTTCAACAGCTCCAGGCTCCCCTCAAACCAGTGAAGCATTATTATTTAACTTTATTTAATATAATATTAGCTATATTATATTTATCCTCCATATAATATCCAAACTCTGACTCTTTGCTACAAATCTGAGTTTTCCATTGGTAGTTTGCTCATCTGAGGTACTTTTACCCTAATTATTGGGTCTTGTCTTCAATTTTTGAATTTATGTTCATGCACACTCACTGTTCATTCCTCTGGGAACTTCCCTTGACTTGAGAATGAAGATTGTCATCTTCTCATATTTGCTTGGTGGGTTGGCCCAGCTTAGGGATCAGCAGAGATTTTCCATGAAGGGCTAGATGGGCAATGTGTAAAACAACAAGCATCACTGTGTACCAATAAATCTCTATTTATAAAAATAGGCAACATGTTAGATTTGGTCCCAGGGCAATAATTTGCTGAAGCCCCAGTATAAATCACAACTTGTCTCTTTACCACCTCATTTTCCACTCTTACACTTCCACTTCCTTCATGTCCATCCCTTTTCTCTTATATTGCTAAAAGTAAAGCACCATGCCATAAAAGAAAACCCCAAGATGGAACACTAATCACCACTAGATATGCCAATAAAAATTAGTCTGTATGTTTGAGTAGCAACTCCAAGTTCAAATGTCCATGGGGGCTTCTTGGAAGAAAATTAGGGAGATTAAAATCCCAGATGGTTCATATTTTATTGGGTGTTATTTAGGTAGTTTCTGCTATTTCTTTTTTTAAGATATAGGACCTTCCTTGACACTCTGATACAATGTGGGTCTCAGTCATTATTAGTTGTTTTATCCAACGCTATTCCTTTCTTATTCCTTGCTTCTGGTCCCTAGTTTTTTTCGGCTATGGCAGCAGGTTACACAGAGAAGATCCACTCCACTGCGCGACCAGCACGCTGGTTTCATTCAAGAGGTTCGTAGCATAGAAGTTAACTAGTGAGATCGAAATAAACACACAAGACTCAATTACCTTTTTCTTTGACCAGGTCTGAGATGGCCCTCCCTCTGGCTCTCACATCGAACCACCCAACCACCCGGTGGGGCAGCAAGGCTTACTCAGGGCTAGCAGGAGAGAGAGAGGGAGCACGCCAGGGAGTGGCCTTTTATTGGAGAACAAGAAATTCAGGGAAAAATTCCATCCAATGAAGGTCGAGGGGGGCAGCATTCCATGGTCAGGGTCAGTGATTGGTCTCAGGGTCAGTGGTCAGTCACACCCCCCACGACAGGCTCTCGCACCTGGAGAGGGTGGGGATTAGCTCCGACACAGTTTGGCCAGAACGCCTCACACCCAATCAGGGAGGTGCCCAATCACGTGGGAGAATGGCTTCCCACAATCCACCCCTCCTGAGTGTAGGGAATGAAATTTGCCTGGAATTCATATTGAATTATATCTGGGGCCTAGTTCTGGGAAACAGCTTCTGGGGGAAATCTCCTTGGAGCTTTTAGGAGAGAGCTTTTCTCCACCATAAAAAAGAGACTTGAGGAGAAACCAGCCCCTCTCTCCTTGCTATTGATTGTCACTATATGAGAACAATTTTCACAAGCTTCTGTACTCATTCCCATCTTGGAACCCTGAGGGGAGATGTGATCAGCACTTTAATAGAAGGAGAGAATGGAAAAAGTGTTTGATTTGGGGATGCTGCCCCACCCTCTCATAGGTATATGCCCCATATTAACATAAAAATTGGAAAAACACTGAACTCTGAAACACACCTGGCTTCAAGCATAGTGGATAATGGATCCTGTACTGTATCATAATTCTTATCCTGCACTGGATGATAAAATCTCATTTCTTGTGTGAATATAGGCCTCTCATGCTCCAGGAAAACAAATGTTCCAGATACTAAAAAGGAGTCTTCCTCTGTCCAGTTCCTCCACAGAGTCTCTGCCTCACCAAGTTCAAGTCCACAAGTAAGAAGCAAAGGCTGGCTCCCAGAATTCAGAGGAAGCTTCTCCTCTGGTTACACATGATTTTGTGAAGAACACCCATGCAGGGGTACAACTATCCTGAAGCTTCTTTCCTTCTTCAAGATACTGGGGATGTAGCCCATTGGCAGAACATTTGCATAACTTGCATGAAACCACAAGTTCCATCCCCAACACACACACACACACACACAATACTGTGGTGGAATGTGGTGAAATAATGTGAGGACAGAGATCAATTCCCTTCTGTCTTGACCCCGTGTGCAATTGAAATATGCAGCAATAATGGCGATTTATCATTTCTTACGGGCACTTCTCATTTCATCCATTTGCCACATTTTGTAATAAAAAAAAAAGATCAGTACATTTGCTTGGCTGATAAAATCTGTTTTAATAAGGCATATGTGCTTTGGGTGGCTTACAAGGAACCTCTAAGGGCAGTAAATTGCATCTTGGAAATGCAGGCTTTTTGGAAATGTGTCTGCCTCAGGACTCTAGGGGATTTAAATGCAGAGGGATTTGCAAGGTTTGCATTTTTCATTCATTAAGGCAGTGTTGCTGCCAAACTTCTCTTCCTGTTAGTCATACAGGGAGGAGAACTCAACACAACGGCCACTCGTAAATTACCATGTGGCTCAGAGCAGCCCAAGTGTAATACCAAGGGAAACGTGGATCTTGGCACAAGCCTTGTGAACAACTTGTGAGAACCCCAAATGTTTTGAAAACTCACGTTTACAGAGGAATGAAAGATTGAGCTTGTCTTTAAATTCGGCAGGCCAAGAATGATGCTTTTTCTTTATCTAAACCAGTGTGAGAAACCCAGAGTTAGCTAACTGTAAATATTCTATTTTTATAGCATTTCTTTACTATAAACTAAAGGGTGCTTTATTCTTGATTTGTGAGTCTTAGTTGTTTTTTTTTTTTAAATCCTTTTGAAGATTGGAAGAAAACTCTGTACTTTCTGACAGAAATTGACCACAAATACAAACACAATCATGTGTACAATTTCTGGAGGTTTGTGGGTTCTCCAAGGTGTATCCATAATTCTAAGGTAAGAATCCCAGCTTTTAATACTAAAAGCTCCTTGGTGGTAAAGATTATGTCTAATTGTTAGCTCTAATCATGTCTAATCTGCATGGCAGCCTCCGTTCTTGCTGCACACTCCACCACCTAGTCAGAAATTCTAGTTAGTATTTCTTGACACAATCTTTTGGTAATAAACTTACAGTATCTCCACTTCTTCTTCTCCCCCACTTTTTTTTTTTTGTACCAGGAATTTAACCCAGGGGCACTTAACCACTGAGCCACATCTCCAGCCCTTTTTATGTTTTATTTTGAGACAGGGTCTCCCTAAGTTGCTTAAGGCCTTGCTAAATTGCTGAGGTTGGCTTTGAACTTGGGATCCTCCACTGGGATCACAGGTGTGTGCCACCATGCCTAGCTTGTCCTTCCTTCTTTCCTTCCTTCCTTCCTTCCTTCCTTCCGCTTGCTGTTCTGGCTTTTATAGCCAGATGACAAAGGGAGACAAATACTTAGACTGGGAAATTTAGATGGGCACATGTGCTTGGTGGTGTTGGGGTATGCTGAAGAGGTGTCCAGCACAAACTAGCTAAAAAGAGACCTCTTTGTCTTTTCTGGGATCCAGTTCATCCAGCAGGTGCCACTGGGAACTCCAGTTTAGAGAATTCATTCTCTTAGGCTGAGAGCACCAACCAGGACAGCTAAGGCCTCTGGACGCTGATCCCTGATGCTCTTTTTCTTTTTGGTGCTGATGATTGAATCCAGGGCCCTGTATATGCTAAGTACACACTTCACCTCTGAACTATCCCCAGCCTCTCCTCGAGTTTCCAACTGGCCTTTCCCTGGGAAAACCAACAGGTCATAGGCAATGAGAGAACCCAGATTATTTAGTGAAAAACAACCGAAGAAGGTTCTCTTCAGTGTTATACTTCCTAACTAGATCTTCAATAATAAAAATGGATTACTGAGATCACCCTGGAGTTTATGCCCTAACAAAGGGGACTACAAGAGAGTTACCTGGAGACATGGCTGGAGACATGGTTGGTAGGGTTCACCGGATGGTGGGAAAGGAAGAAGGAGGCTCTGTGGGAACATACTGTCTGGCAGTGTCCAGGACAAAAACTCAGGAGCCAAGGACAAGCTTTCCCTCAACACCACATCACCCTGGAGGAGGAGCCAATGTCTCCTGGAAACGGCCCAGATGGATTTCTTGTCAGCAGTTCTGGGCACCCAAGAGTACTACTGTCCTGTGCACAGAAGGCTGAGTCGCTGACCTTTCCATGTGATGTGGAAGGAAACCCTCAGCAGCTGTACTTGGACAAGGCTGGGTAATGGGGAAATACCCGGATATTTAGTGCAAACTACTAAGTAACTTGGTAAAATTAAGATACCAAGGGTAATTGAGGAACATTTAAAAACAGTATAGAGAATTTTTCCTAAACCCACATTTTGACTGAGGTTTAAAAAAAAAAAAAAGCTATTCTATACCTTAACCAGGACATTAGATCCTGTTGTTGGAAGTCTCCAGATGTGAAGAGTAAAAAACTAATAATTTTTTGAGACTCGATATAAAGCCTTAATATAGAGATTGATCTACATGGCCCCCAAACAAGTCAGTATGGGAGTCAAATAACAAGTCCCGATTGTCCAAATTCTCGTCTCCTATTACTACTTTTTCTGCATGGTGCATGGTGAGCAATAGTCCATGCCCACTCTCATCCCTCTGGTTGGTTTTGCCATCTCTGGGCAGGATCACAATTCACTGAAGGGAAAGCACAAGAACCCAAGTCTGAAGATTATATTCAAAGTAGAACAGGAAGAATTTTGAAGAAGGTGAGACTTCAAAAATTACTCATTGTTCCCTTTTCCAAGGGAGAGAAAGGGGAATATTCTGGAATTAATAATCTCTTCTCTACCCTTCTACAATTTTCTTCTCACTTTCAATGAAAAACCTACCTAGTGAACATCTTGCTTAAATGCTGTGCGGGACCTCACTACAATTACAAGCACGGCCAAGCCATGGCTAGTCACGGGTCAGCCAGCCATGAGCCGTGTGTGTGTGTGTGTGTGTGTGTGTGTGTGCCATGAGCCATGAGCATGTGAGTGAACGGAACTGACGTTGCCTCTCTGGGCTGGAGACATATGTGTTCTTTTCGCTCTCTCAAAGCTAGACTCGACCCCCTGAGACCTGATCCCCCTCACTGGGGTGGAACTTTCTCAAGTTCCTCAATAAAAAAGGGCTTCAGAACGTCCTCTCTCTCTTTTTTCTGCCTTCCTTGTGGGAGCTGGAGCAGAGGAGCCATTGCTGAAGAATCCCCAGAAAAAAGTATTTTCTCCATCTTGCTGTGGTGATTTTGTGCCAACCCCAAATCACTTGGAGTGACCCTGGATGACTTAGTCACGTGTCGCGGCAATGACTCCTTTTCTGGTAGTAGTTCTAATGGGCAAAGATGACAAGCACAAAGCACACATCACCACAGCTCTAGGCGCATTAGAGGTAGCACTAGTACTGACTTGAGTGGCTCAAACAGGCAGAAATGTGACCTTGTTGGGAAGGACCAAGAAAGACACCTTGACACAATGGGGTGGGAGGAGGGAAGAAGAGAAGTATTTTGGATTAGACAGAAGGGAATGAAGTGAAGGGACAGGGGCTGGGAACAGGAGCGACAGTAGAATGAATCTGACATCACTGTTCCAAGTTCATATGTGAATACACCACCAGCGAAACTCCACATCACGTACAACCACCAGATTGGGAAGTTAACCTCCATGTATGTAGGTATGCCAAAATATGTTCTACTGTCATGTAGGATGAAAGAGAAAAAAATTAAATTTTTTTAAAAAAGATACCTTGAAGAAAATAATGTTTGAAATGGGCCTTAAGAAATGAATAACATGTAATTAGTGGGAGGGAGGTTGAGGGCCGGGTGAGCCCACGCCTGGAGGAGGAAGCAGCTTGAGTAGAGGCTCAGGGACAGAAGGGCCACTAGTGTGGTGCAGACACAGATAGGAGGCTAGTAGGACTGAAGTGACTGTAGGACATCTGGAGCAATAGTCTGCAATAGTCATCTCTTCTGACACCACTGGCATAGCCTGTCCCCCTATAGCAGATGCCCCTCAGGACAGTGAGTGGGCAGAATACAGATTAAATGATAAAGAGCAGAGGGAGAGTTTTAAAAGCCCTCCTAATTTCCCCCTCTTCTTGATATTCCCCCTTCCTTTTATTTCTAACTGTTGTAGGAAGCATGCTTGGGACTTCACCCTAATAAGGGAATCTATCCATTTTGCTTTGGGAAACATAGCCTTGGGTTTTTAAAGACACATTTTTTTCCTTTAATAATAAATAAAGATCACTTTAATGTTTGCTTTGAAAATAAATATCAAGTTTAATGTTTCAGTTTCTCAAAATTGCACTGGTATACCTAGCTATGTGTATCCCAGTGCTAAAAAAGACAGGATCTATCAGCTGTTCAACAATCCTATGCAATGTGTCATGTCTAAACAAAGAATGTTTAACTACGTTTAAAAAATTAAAAGAACTTTATGATATATACTATTTGACGACATATTTTGAGGGAAACTAGAAACTACACCATTCAATCCTTCTAGAATTTGGGGAAGTTGCATGGCTCCTTGAACTCTGTGGGTTTTCTTGGCATTATTCCACTTCTAGGCAGAAGATTACTCATGGCAATATTAAATCTCTTTCATTCAGAAGAAATCACAGTAGCAAGCCTCACCAACTCAAAACCTGGCAACGTTATTCAGACGTTGGTAAATTTTCATATTGGAGACATCAAGTCCCTGAGTGCCCTGTGACCAACTGGGGAATGAGGCTGAAAGACGATTGATAGAGTCTGGAAGGAATAAAAGTAGACAAACCTCCTAGCTCATAAAATCTTCCACACAGTGTTTGAAATTCATTATAAGCTCTTTGAAAACACAGACACCTCTCAGAAAGTCTGAGACAGGGTGATTGCTAGTTCGAGGTCAGCCTTGGGAATTTCGTGAGGCCCTAAGCAATTTAGTGAAACCCTGTCTGAAACTAAAAAATAAAAAAAGGATGGGGACATGTCTCAGTGGTTAAGAATCCCGGGATTCAATCCTCAGTACCCACCCCCCCAACGACATCTCTTTGAATAGTTAAACCCACTTTTCATTAAATGGTACAAATTACGAAGATAACATTTTACTCTTTTCTCACAAATTGAGCCCAGGTAAATGGAAGCCCTGGAAGTTTTGCTAAAGGACTGGTGGCAAGAAGGGAAGGGTTAATTTTCAAGTAAGGGGTGTTTGCCTCCAATCCTGTAGTAACATGGACTTCTTGTACAGAGGAGAGGACACTTCCTCTCACAGTGCGAGGAACCATGTATGGTTTTTGTGACATTGGATGGGAGACCACATCAAGATTCCGAAAAACTCAGGAGTGGGAGGGAGGCTCTGAGAGAGGACTAGTGTAGGACCTGAGTAGAAAAAGAGGTATTGGAGACGAAGCTGGGGGCTGCAAGCCAGTGTCACCTGCTTCACAACGTTGCTCAAGGACCTGGTGCCTGGAATCACCCTTTGACATGGAGGAAAACCTGTGAACTACCTTTTCCCCACTCAATAAATAAATAAAATAAATCAGCAAGTGTAGAGTTGGTTTGAGTTTCCCTCTTCCTGTATTAGAGAGATCTGGTGGAGAAGGTGGTTGGTTGCTTTGGAGTGAAACAGGCTCCTTGTTCTGTCACTAACGTGCTAGGCGATGTTGGACACATGAATTAGCTTCCCTAACAACCCTTCATCCTCAGGCAGGGTTAGTGCAAAAACTAAATAAAACACTGTAGTTTTAATGAGCTCAGCAGAATACTTTCGATATGTACTTTACTTCTTTCCCAGAATGTCTCATTCCATTTTGGAGTTCTGGAAGGACAGTGCAGAGCAAGGCATTGGGGCCATTCTTGATGGAGTCCTCCAGGTCTCCTCGGCTGTGGCCCACACCTTCAGGACTCTACAGCTGACTCATTTGCTCAGGGGAACTGGGAGCAGAAGGAGAAATGGACTTTGATTTACTGCCAAGTAGAGCGGAGACTTTCCAGAGCTCTCCCAAACCCAAGGCGTTCCCCTGGAACTGGACCAGCCATGAATGGAAGAGGCTTGGCTTCTCTGGGTCTGGCTGGCCTCGGACTTTCCAAAGAACCCTGCCAGGGTCCTGACAGACGTGAGATACTGTTCTCTTTTCCCTCAAAACCATTTGTGTTCATCAGTCAAGGCATTTCAGAACAGGAATTCTTCACATAAGGGACATTTCCCACAAACATTCCAGCCTGTAACACATCTTCGAAGTGAAAAATATTTTGTATTCCAAGCCGTAAAACATTCTAAATTCAAACTGTAAGCAGGGATGGTTTGTATGTGTTCCCTTAATTGAATGTCATTTGAGGATAAAAAAAAAAAATCAATAGCTATCTCAGTAACCATCTAACATATTATGAAATTAACTCCAGCCTCTCTAATTTGCATGGTTAAAATCACTTTCAGAAATCACAGTCTAAAGAAAAAAGATAATTGGGAATCACTGGTATCAATGTGTTGATTGGTTTTTTTGCATGATTATCCAGGGTGGTCAAATATTACCTTTATGATATTTTTAAATTGATATATTCAATTCCTTTATGTAATGATAACTATTTTTTGTAAAGTGCACTTCATCTGGCAAAACATGAGACTAAATCCCAGGTATGGCACATCTGAGCTTAATCCTACTCCTCCACAACAAGGAAGATCAATAACTGGGTCATCAAGATAGAAATGAGAGTATCTGGGGAAAGAGCATGGAGGTCAACATTTATTTCTACTGCTTGGAATATGCTTTGAAGGGGATTGCAACTTGTTTTTCTCTTTGGAATATTCTTTCCATTTTTTCTTTTCCTTCCCCATATGGCTGGTACAATTAGAAAGGCTCAAGTTATCCTGTCAATTGGAAGAGGCCCCTGGATCTTTGCAAGCCCTAAGAAAGACTCTGGCAAAAGGAGGTATTGGCTAGTTGTGCTTGTCCTGTGTAGAAGCCCTCTTTCTTGGAACCTGTCTCCTCCTTCTGGAGAGGGAGGACCATGGGGATGAGTTTTGGAAATAACAGGAATTTTCAAAGTGCAGTCCAAAGACCAGGAGCACCAGAGAATTTGTAAGAATGCAAATTCTCAGGCTCCACTGTAGAAGGACTGAATCCAGTGCTCTGTGATTGGAGCCCAGCAGTCCAAGTTTTAACCCAACTGCAGGCTGAAGTTGGAGTGCCTAGGTACTACAATTGGGCTAATCTTTGAGGCTGAGGTCATTTTCTGTTTCTCCTGGGTATCCAATGCCTTCCTGTTGCTATTGCAATACTGAGAACTATTTTGAGTGTCTCTCAGAACTTTTTCCTCCAAGTTAAGTGGTCATTGTGCTATTTGTCCTAGCTTTTAAATAGTTCTGGTAAGCTGAGTAGAAGAGTGAAAGCTTTGAATGCTAAATGCAGTAGTGAAGTTTTCTGAGCACTGGATGTTCAGATTTCTCAGTGTTGTTACTCCAACATCTATTACCTATGAGGGGCTAAGGAGTATCAGATGAACTTATGAACAGTTCTTGGTTATGGATGTTGCTGCAGGAGGAAGATTTCAGGCTTGTAGGTGAGACAGACCTGGGCTCGAATCCAGGTTCTGGCACTTACTAGGCCAGTGGCCTTGAACAAGTTGACTAGCTTTAATCTTCTTAACTTGATAAAAGAATAATAATTTCTACTTTCTAAATTAAAGCTAATGAAATCAATGCTTAATGGTAACCTTTATTTATTTTTTTTGTTTTGTAAATTTATTTAAAAATTTTTTTAGTACATTATAGTTGTACTTATTAGTGAGGTTCCTTTTGACATATTTTTAAATGCATTTAACACAGTTTTCTCCCTTTGTAACTTTTATCATTGATATTAATAAAGACATAGAGCCAAAGAGCCAAACCTGGATCTGAAGTGCAATGTCTTTTCTGTTTGATTTGAATGAATCATAAACCTTTTTGTGGGGGTGTACTGGGGATTGAACCCAGGGATACTGGATCATTGAGACACATCCCCAGCCCTATTTTGAATTTTATTTAGAGACAGGGTCTCACTGAATTGCTTAGTGCTTCACTTTTGCTGAAGCTGGCTTTGAACTCACAATCCTCCTGTCTCAGCCTCCCGAGCCGCTGGGATTACAGGCATGCACCACCACACCCAGCTTGAATCATAAATCTTGATGTTGTTTCCCCACTATGATTTTGGCTCTGCAACATCATTTTGCCTGAGCTAATATTCTTATTGTTCTTTGGTCAACGGACACATGCATTAACAGAGGCTTGAAAGATGCTGGATGTGAAGAAAAAAATGAAGTATAACAGTCTCCATAGGTAGCTGACGCTGTGTAAGTCTGGATGATTGAATCAATTGTTTTAAATCATGCTTTTCAAGGGGAGAGTTTCTCCTTCCTTTCGATCTGCTGTTTGTTTTACTGGGAAGGGAGTGTCTTTCCAAAGGTGAGTGAGGTTGAAGTTTTGGCACCTACTGGCTGTATGGCCTAGAGCAAGTTGCCTAACCTCTGAGGCTCATTTTCATCATCTATAAAAATCAGCTAATGCCCAGCTTTCGGCTGAGTTGTAAGGTTAGAGATTCAAGTAACCTCAGTTAACTACCTTAACGGAGGAGCAATAGATAAATAGATAATCTAAAGAACATGAATTTCTCTTTGGCTTTGGAGGCTATGATGATATTCTCTTCTCTCTCTCTCTCTCTCTCTCTCTCTCTCTCTCTCTCTCTTTACCCCCTACAGTTTTGACTTTCTAATTCTTGGCTTAGGCCAAGACAAAAATTCCCCTGTGTTGCAGGAATTATTCCCCTAGATGAGGGGGACACACCTCTGGGGCAGGGATTTTGCCAAGGAGATAGATGTGTAAGCCTTTCTCATATAATTGACGATTGACTGAAATGTTAGTCAATGCCCAGGTACATGATGGGCAGAAAGTGCAGAGCAGACTGGGTGGGAAGTGAGTTGTGCTCAGGGAACAAGGTTGGCTGGGAGGGGACAGAGAGGACAGCCTCCCATGTTGAAGTGGCCAGCCCTCACAAAGGCACACAAATGACCACTCCAGAGACAACTTGGGTGGGGGAATGAAAAGGTCCACTGTAGCACCAACATTTTCTCATCTGCAAAACAGTGATAATAGCATATACTTCATATTACTGTCCTAAGAATCAAATAAGATAGCTGAATACAACCAGCTTAGAATAGCATACTTGATGAAGGGGTTCCTTGAAATCTTTTTTTTTTTTTAGTTACAGATGACAGTACAATGATCTTGACATATCATACATTTGAATCAAATGGGGTATAATTTCTCATTTTTCTGAGTGTACAGGTTGCAGAATCACATTGATTATACAGTCATGTATATACATACAGCAATAATAATATCTATTTTATTCTGCTGCCCTTCCTATCCCTCCTCCCCTCCCATCACTTCTCTCTACCCAATCTAATGTGACACATTTCTTTTTTTTCCCTCACATCGTCATGCATGTATTCTGTATAACGATGAGGGTCTCCTTCCATCTTCCGTGCAATTCCCCTTCTCCCTCCCTTTCCCTCCCACCTCTCTTCCCTATGTAGTGGCAATCTTCTTCTCATGCTCTTCCTTCCCTACCCCATTTTGAGAGCTTGTTTGGAGGTTCTAACAGGGGAGCGCAGCTACTCATATACCCTTGACCGAAGAACGGTCCTCCTCTATCGGGGAAGGTCGTCCTCTTCAACCGAGCGCGCAGCTTCGGGAGGGACGCACATGGAGCGGTGAGGGAGGAAGGGGACACCCGCCTAGCCAGCCAGATCAGCCGAATCAACCCTGGCGATCAATGGGGTGACAGATGTCGCAGCCAGATCGCCCTCACATCCCCCTACCCCATTTTGAGTCACCCCCCTTATATCAGACAAGAAATTCGGCATTTAATTGAACTTGAATGCTTTTCATGACTCCCTGTCTCCATCTTCTTTCGCAGAAAAGCAACATTTTCAATCTGTAAAGTATAAATATCAATTATTTCCATCTGATATATTGTTATCACCTGCCATAAAGAAAATGTCTTCGTTTCTTGAGAAGAGCTAGCTAATTCTTTCTCTTCATACATGGAGGGTTGTTGTGGCCTGATCATTTCTTTCTTTTTTCATGAGAGAATTACAACTTGGTTCTGAGCTCAAACATGAACTCAGAGAGGCTCCTAAGGTTTTTCAGGGCAAAGAAAGGGTAGGATCTCTGTAAGCAGCATCAGAATGATTTTTTTTTTTTTTGTCTCAAATTCTAAGTCAATTGCCTCATTTTCTTAAGAGTCTTGTTGAGTATAACATAATTTTTTTTCTTCCAGTACTGGGGTGCTTTGCCACTGAGCTATATCCCCACCCTTTTTTAATTTTTATTTTGAGACAGGGTCTCAATAAGTTGCCCAGGCTTGCTTTTGACTTGCAATCTCCTGTCTAGGCCTCTCAATTTGCTGGGATTACAGGTGTGCACCAATATGCCTGGCCAAAGAGTAACTTGAATTTGTTCTAGTTTTTATTTCCTTGATTTTTAAAATCAATTCCAATATTTCAACAGGTACCAAGTTACCTTTTTAAATCCTTTTATGTAATATAGGAATTTGGTGAAATGGTGGCATGGTGATGTGGAAATTATATATGCTTTTGAGTTCCATAGACTCAATAGAGTCTGTTGAATGCTAGCTGTGCAAGTTCAGACAAATTATTTAACTTCTCTGGGCTTTAATTTCCTTGTCTAAAAGAGGAGGCTAAGGATGTTTATTTTATAAGATTATTGTGTAGGTTAAGGGTAGTGTATTAAATGACTTTGTACAAAGGGAGAGTATTTAACAAATATAGCGATAATTGACTCACAACACTAGAAACTATAACATTTTGTCTGAAGGTTTAATAAAGGTTATGATCTTCATAATTCTTTGAAGCGCCGTTGCTGTCTTTCTGTGGACAAGGAAAGGAGGCTCAGAGAAGATGGATAACATGCTGAAAGATATACAACTGAAAAATGGAAGAACCAGATTTCAGTCTTGGTCTTAAATTTAAGGCTTCTATTATGTCCCACCTGCCTCCTCATGATGAAAACCTAATTTGTAGTATTGTGGAGCCACAGTTGAAAATTTAAAAAAAAATGGTTTGCCTTTTCCTTACTGATCATCTTTTGTGTCATGGCATAAGTATTTATGCACATGTATTAGTTTTTCTGTTAGCCTATGCAAAAAAAAAAAAAAATTTTTTTTTTTTACACCTGTCTCTATTCCCAAAATGCTTGAGGCAGTTCCCTGCTCCAGTTAATCTGTACGTGCCTTCAGTGACTCATTTGGAGGGATCAACCAGTTCACATGCTGATGTGACTTAAAAAGAAGGAGGGGCCAGGCATTTTATAATTTATCAAGAGACAAGCACTGACATATCAGAAAAATTGTATGCAAACAAAATGTCCTGTTTAAATAAATCAATTAATAAAATGTGCATGTTGCAACCATTTCCAAGAAATGCTCTGCAAAATAATTAATGTGGTCCAAGAACCATAAAAAAAAAATTCTGCAAGGGTTCATCTGTTTGGTTTTCCATTTCACACCACATTGCTTCCCACCAAGCACCTCTGCACTTAATAAAGGCTTTAGGCTGAGCTGGATGCTGTGGTGCACACCTGTAATCCCAGGCACTCAGGAAGCTGAGGCAGGAGAATCACAAATTCTATGCCATCTTGGACAACTTGTTGAGACCCTGTCTCAAAATATAATAAAAAGAACTGGGTATGTAGCTCAGTGGCGTAGTGCTTATTTACCATGCAAGAGGCCTGGCTTTAATACCTAGTCCCTCAAAAAAAAAAAAAATCTGAAAAGGCTTTAAGTTATAAATGATTCAGCATAAACAATTATAGAGAGGCTTCTGATCCATTTTGTACTATACAGACTTGCCCACTTTAAGAGACAAGGTAGGCTCAGGACTTAATTAGTGGTGAATAACATGAATCAGATAGACTCAACACAGCCAACAATTCCATGCCAGTGTGTGGGAAATTTAGACTGACAACTAAGTCCTAGTGGATGTACTTTTAGAGCTAACCAACCTCTGGAATAATTTAGGGACCCAAGGGTGGTCTGAGAGATAAGTTTCCACCAAGGTAGGAAGCAGTGGTGACATGGGTCTCCTGCTTGGGACTCAGGAGGTTATCATTTTCTTCTTGCAGTATTGCAACTGCTTTTAGGCTGGGTGCTATTGTGTAAGTCTATTAACTGTTTGTGCCCAGCTGTGTTCATGTAGAGCAATGTTTCTCAACTGGGGCTATTTTATAGTATTTCTCTAGAGGGAGGTATTTTTGCCCCTCAAAGGGTATTTGGAAACATTTTTGTTTTGTTTTGTTAAGGTGCCCAGTTTATTTAGCTTTTAAAGCAATTATTAAGTACAGAGCTTCTTGGTGAGCAGGATGCAGTAGGACATGGAGCCTACAGGAAGACAACCAAACAGATGGACACTTTCAGATTTTGTTCTCGGGTGAGCCCTTGGACTACATTAATTTTTTGCAGAGCATTTCTTGGAAATAGTTGCAACACGTACATTTTGTTCATTGATTTATTTAAACAGAACATTTCATTTGTATGCTATTTTTCTTGATATGACAGTGCTTGTTTCTTGATAAATTATAAAATAATGCCTGTCCCTCTCTCTTCTTTTTTGTCTATGCGGGTAGAAAACAGGGATATTGCTAAACATCCTACATTACACAGGATGGTCCTTATGACAAAAAAATTATCCGGTTCTGCTGGAAACGGTGGCACACACCTATAATCCCAGCAGCTCGGAAACTGAGGAAGAAGGATCACAAGTTTGAGGACAACTTGGACAACTTAGCAACACCTTGTCTCAAAATAAAGGAAATTTTAAAAATAAAATAAAAAAGACTGGAGATGTAGCACAGTGGTAGATCACTCTGAAGTCAATCCCCAGTTAAAAAAAAAAAGAAAATTATCCAGTTCAAAATATCAATGCTGCTGAGGTTGAGAAACCCTGATTGAAAGAGAATGGAATGAACCAACCCCCTCAAATGGAATGTTAGACAATATTAGTTTTGCAAAATACTTTGAGATACTTGGATAAAAGTTGCTGTGTAACTTTTTGAAAAAAGAATAAAAATCGTGTTGCTACAAGTCCCCACGTCTCAGTGAAGTTGGATGTGTCTGACTCAGCTTCTTCCCATATTTTAAAAGGTTATCTTTGCTCTCATTGGGGTTTGTCTTATTTTAAATCTTGCTTTTCCTCCTAAAGTTGTTGGAATTTTAAAGGTGTGCTCCTGTACCACTTAGTTATCTAAGTCAATTCTGGAATATTATTAAGAACCTTAGATGTTTTTAAACTGGTCTTGGTTCTGGACTAAAGGGTACTTATTTTCTTCTTGAGGTTAGGGAACCAGGGAAGGCTTTTAACGGCAAACCCACTGATGGCTGATCTGACAGCTCACTCCCATGTGAAAAAGGGTTAAGTTATTAAGAGTGACCAGGGTTTTTCTCTGACCCTTCTCTTCCTTTTGCTCCTGGATAATTCTCTTCAGTAGCCCCTTGGAATCACACAGAGAATGACAAAGAAGGGAAAAGATAATTTCCAAAGTAGACACTCTCAAGAATCATATTTATTTTTTCTGGAACCATCTAGGAAAAAAAACAAAAAAACCAACCACACAGACTAGACGGTTTTAAACCAAGCCTGCTTCTGATTTAAGTCATTTCCTTTCAATTAGGCTGTCAAAATTCAACTGCATTGTATCTAGTGGGTCTGAAAACCAGATTGGTGCAAGATGTAGTTTAGGAATTCCTTTGACCTTGGCAGATGCTAGAAAATATTAAATGTGTTGGAAATCTGAGAGGTCAGGAAAATGAAGAAAGAGAGTTTATTTTCATGGACCATGAGTTGTGTACTTAGGTTTCTGGGAATATTTTCCCTATGAAAAGATGATTTGACTAAGACTGAAGATTGGGAAAGAAAAACTAAACCATTGAAGATCAGGTATAGACATAGAATTTCTACCTATGAAAATTTATTTTGGACAGACACCTCTATCTCATTATCTATGGAAGAGCATTCTTCTAGTCGGCTAATGATGCTTTACATTAGTTCAACGGACTCCTTAGTGAGTGGTAAAAATCATAAAAGCATGGCATGCTAGAAGGCGCAACTGGAAGGATCTCCAAGGAGCTGCTCTGAGTGTTAGAAGCAGAAGCTAGAGAAACAGGTTACCCACAGGCACTGTGCTCAGTCTTAACTTTGATGTTTCTGGGACAGACATTTCTCTAGAGTTTTCTTCCTTCCACTGTTTGAAAGGGATTATGGGAAGGCAGTTGGCTCATGGTGACGACATTAGTATTATGAATAATGCTTGGGGGCTAGGCCTAGGATGCTGGGAACTGACTGTTGGATTCCCAGAACATTTTACATAATGATGGCTGGGTTGCCAGGTCAGCAGAGTGACTGTCAAGAGAAAACGCAGGAAGCAGAAATCCATTGGAAGTAGATGCTAGAAACTAGATATTTAAACAGCATTTTGCAATAGTGTGTTTATTTTGTTTGCAGTGTGGTGTGGTCCTGTTTACTTTACCATAATTTGTTTATTCTTTATTCACAGAAGCATATAGCTCGAAAAATATTCATTTGCTGCTTCTTAAGTGCTACTATCTCTGGGCTTCTTGTGGTTGCTATAATCAGTCATGGCAGAAATCCATGACATACCAACAAACCAGCAATCACATCTATATTTTTATTTAGATTTTTCTTTTCCATGATGTTAAGTGGAGGGGTGGAACTAAGTTAAAGAAAAATATAACATGGCCTGAGTGCTAGAAAAGTAAGATGGCAAAGAGATTTCTCATGCAGACTTGAGGGAGATTTCCCATGCAGAAAGCAGGGAGGTTTTTTTTAGGAGAACAAAGAGATCTTCTGGAGTATCAATTGTACCTAGAGTGGGGGAAAAAGGCCTGTTAAACCTGGGATGATTTTTTTTAATGATATTTTAAAAATCACCACCATCAAATTAGGAAGCAAGGTGGTAAAGAGCAGAAGTTGGCAAACTTTAAAGGATCAAATAGTGTTCTAGGTTTGCAGACCATTTGGTCTTTGTAGCAACTACTCAATTCTCATGTAGTATGAAAGCAGCCAGAGATTGCACCAATGGGTTGTGTTCCAATGAAACTTTATTTATGGACATTGCAATTTGAATGCCTTGGAAGTTTCACATTCACAAAATAGAATTCTTCTTTTTATTGACTATTTAAATAAAGTAAAAACCATTCTTAGCTTACAGATCATGAGGTGTAATGGTAGATTTGGCATGCAAACTACAGTTTGCTGGCCCCTGGTATAGACGAAATCACCATGATTTTGGAATCATGACAGACTTGTGTTCAAAATCCGGCCCCACCCAGATTTTGGCTGGGGGCAAATTTCTTTGCCAAGCTTCACTTCACATGTATGGAAAATGAGGATTCTAAAATCTCCCATTCGTGGTTATTATGGGGATTAAACAAGATACTGTCAATGAAGTGACTAGTTCAATGTCGATTCTCCCTTAAAAAAAATGGTAACAAGATATTGAAAACTATTTTATTAACTACATGTACTAAATTTCAGTGTTACTCACATTCACCGTGGGAACATGCTATCATTCATTTTGTTGAAGGTAACATAAAATCACATTTTCTTAGGTCTACCACTAGTTTTATTCCATGAGGATTTGCTCATTCAAATGCATTTCTATAATCTCTTGCTAGAGTCCATAGATCCAGACTTAAAATGATCCTTTCCCATGTGAACAGATCAATTAACACTCAAAACATGTTTTTCCTGAACCTTCTTACATTGCTCCAGGGAGAAGCTTGTCAGGTTCAAATTGCAATTTATACCTGGGAGTTGCTGTGTTCCTGGTTGGCCCTTCTCATCAGAGCTGGCAGGACAAGAAAGAATCTTTGGTTTCATTTCAGGGCTTTATATCTGGGACAGAGCAAGAGACCATCATAAGAACTGTGTCTCGTGGCTTTGGCTAGATAATGGAAATGAGCACCCAGAAGAAAACTTTGTTCTGAAAAAGTGTCCACATCTAACCCTTCAAGGTATCAGCATTTCTCTAAGCCTATAATTTATGAGCATAGTCTTCCAGGGGTGTGTCCAGCCTCAAAATCTTGCTCACTTGAACCCAGATGTTTAGTTGAACTTCCCCTTTAAAAGAAATACCTCTGTTTCTCTATCACTTATTTTGATCGTGCCAAAATTAATATTTATGTGTGCTGAGGACTTAACCCAGGGGTGCTTTACTACTGAGCTACATCCCCAGCTTTGTCATTTTTTATTTTGATACAGGGTCTCACTAAGTTGCTTAGAATCTTGGTAAGTTGCTGAGGCTGGCCTTGAATTTTGCAATCCTCCTGTCTCAGCCTCCTGGGTTGTTGAGATTACAGGCATGTACCACTGTATGTGGCACCAAATTAACGTTTGAAGGTAAGTTTGACCCATGGACCAGGACTAGGGTAAGGTCAGTGAGGCATTTACTTTGGATGCAAAATTTAAGAGATGACAAGCAAATGAACAACTCAGTCATCAAAATAAATGGTATGGTAATTAAATATCTTAAAATCAAAGTCAATGCAAGAAAATACAAAATGACCAGAATTTCAAAGTTTTAAGTCAAGACAGGATCAATAACAGTTCTGGCCAAGCCACACCAGATCCAAGACAATAGAAAATTTAGCAATACTGATCCAATAGATCTTATTTAGACTTCTTCATAATTATTTCTCCCTTGGAAGCCACACCTAAAATTATTGCTGTAATCAAAAACATGGACTTAGTCAGCAACTTAGTGAGATCCTGTCTCAAAATAAAACATTTTTATAAAAGGGATGGGGATGAGGCTCAGCAGTAAAGCACCCCTGGGTTTAATCCCTAGTACAAACAAACATGAAAACAAGCCAACAGGGCTGGAGTTGTGGCTCAGTGGTAAAGTGCTTGCGTAGCACGTGCGAGGCCTTGGGTTAGATCCTCAGCACCACATAAAAATAAATAAATAAAATAAAGGTATTGTGTCCAAGTAACTTAAAAAAAATTTAACAAACGAAAAATCATTGACTTATAAATCAAGTTGGTTCTTTCTCTCTCTTCATTTACTTTCTCTCCACATACTCTTCTTTGACTGTTCTGTTCTCTCCTCTTTCTCCTGATATTTGCTCACATTTCTTTCTGCAACTGACAGCTTTGACCCATTTACTCTTCCTCAGATTTTGCAAGGAAAATGATCAAAGAGCTCTTTTATTTACAGTAACTGAGTGGTTTCCTATAAGTCAATGCAAACTCTGAGGTTTCTCCCTGGCGGTGGTTTATGTCCTCTTGGCTTGAAGCCCGAGTGGTGACCTCTAACGATTCTCATGATCTCCTGACTGTGGACGTCTCCAATCTTCTCTATATGAAAGCTGATAAGCCACAATAAGGTCACGTTACTTCCCTTTAGTCTCTCAGTGGTAATCTTAAGAGTAGGTGCTGGTGAACGCAGCGGGCCACTCCTCTGTGACTCCTGACGGTTACCAGCACATAATCTTTGGAGGGGAGGGTTTGAAGACCAAATGTTTGAAGTAAGCACCCTGGGATCTGCAGGACTATTAATGTGGCAGCATCTGGCATTTATAATCTGAACAAAAGCTCCCTTCCTTTTTCTTAATCTTTATCCCAGATGGGAGCATGGCTCAGTACCAAGAAAGTTTTTAGTTTTTCTTCCCAGGGAAAGCTAAGCCAGAAGCACAGAATGCCACAGGGAAGTGACCATGGGAATAGGGGTCAGAGCTTTCATGTAGTTCATGCAGTATCTCAAGAACCATGGGGACATAACCTCTGATGAATAATTTTTAAAGGCAAGCAATTATATTAACATTGATTCAATGAAACTCTTGTGATTCCATAGCAGATAATCAGGAAGCATCATGGTGTGGGAGAACTTTTATTACTTTTCAAGTGTTTAAAATTGTGTTTGGCTTCTTGGTTGTCAGACTGTATATGTGTTATAGTTCCTTTAGTGCAGAACTGAAGCTCTAAAACAGTAAAATAAACATGTCACATGTTTATTCACATATTGTCCAAACACACATCAAGTGTTTTTGTGGTTGGTTTGAAGCTTTGATTTTGGTTTTCTGTATTTGTTTTTCTTTTAAGAAACAATGTGAATATCCTGTGCTGGGATAGGATGGGAGTTGGGGGAGGTAGCTTTTTCCAGATGATGGGAGAAACCCAAGTTAGTTCTTTCAGTCTTGGAAAACTTCCTGCATTAAATGGAATTAGAGATGCATTTGAACAAGACCAAAAAAAAAAAAAAAAGATGCTCTCTGAGAAGATGAGGAGGGAGTCTTTTTCAGACAGATGAAAACTACCAGCTTGCTAAGGCAGATTGACCATCAGTCTAGATCAGTGGTTCTCAAGGTCAAGTGTGCCTGGGAATCACTTTCAGAGCTTGTCAGATACACTGGGCCCCACCCCAGGGCTTCTGATTTGGTAGATCAAGATAAAACTTGAACATTTACATTTTTAACAAAATCCTTGGAGATGCTGCTGCTGATCCAGAGAACCACCGATTTTTTTTTTTTTTTAATTGGGATAGGGAGCGGGAGCATAGGAGGAACTCTAGATAGGGCAGAGGGGTGGGAGGGAAAGGAGGGGGCATGGGGTTATTAATGATGGTGGAATGTGAGTATACTATGTATACAACCAGAGATATGAAAAACTGGGCTCTATATGTGTAATAAGAATTGTAATGCATTCTGCTATCATCTATAAATAAAAAAATTTCCAACATTTACTGAAAAATTTTAAACATATAGAAAAGTAGTAAGATTTTATAATGAGCATTTGTTTAAAACTACCAGCTAGATTCTAGTTCGTTTTTCCATTATAGTAATGACTTCCCTCAAGTGGTACCCTTCAACACATTTTAAGGGTACAGTATAGTATTGTTAACTGGAGACGTGATGTTGTCCAGTGGATCTCTAGAATATTCATCTTGCGTAACTGAAACTTTCTGTAACTCCCCATTCCTCAGGCCCCACACCCTTGGTTGTCACCAATCTACTTCCTGATGCTGAGGTGACTATTTTAGGTATCCCATGTAAGTGGAATCCTGCTGTATTTGTCTGTCTGTGATTGGCTTATGTCACTTAGCACAGTGTTCTCAAGGTTCATTCCTGTCGTTGAACATTGCAGATTTCCTTCTTTTTTAAAAGGCCAAGTATTATTTCATGGTACAGACCTCTCGCATTTTCTTTATCCATTCATCTGTTGATGGACATGTAGTTTGTTTCTGCATCTTGTCTATGATGAATAAGAATGACACAAATGTGGCAGTATGAATATCGTTTCAAGATGCTGATTTTAATTCTTTGGGAGATTATACTCAGAAGTGGGGTGACTGGAACACAGGATAATTCTCTATTTAAATTTTTTAAGGTGCCTCTCTATATTGTTTTCCACTGTGGTTGCCCCATTTAACATCCTGCCAGCTGTGTGCAAGGGTTCCAATTTATGCATATTCTCACCCACACTTCTTATCTTTTGTTTTTTGATAATGGCCATCCCATTTGGGGGTGGGTTGATGGCCCTTGGTGGTTTTGATTTGCATTTCCCGATAATGTTGAGCATCTTTGTTGGCTATTTGTATGTCTCCTTTGGGGACATGCCTATTCCAGATTTTGCCAATTTTTTAATAAGTTTTTTTTTGTTTGTTTGTTTTTATACTATTGAGTTATAGGATTTCCTCATGTATTTAGGACACTAAGCCCTTATCAGGTATATGGTTTGCAAATGTTTTTTCCAAAACTTGTATTTTCGTTCAGTTAATCATTTCCTTTGCTGTGTAGAAGTGGTTTAGTCTGATCAAATCTCATTTGCCTAGTTTTTGCTTTTGCAGTCTGTTGGAGCTATATTGAAGAAATCATCGCCCAGGCCAATGTCATGGAGCTTTCTCCCTGTTTTTTTCTTAGAGTTTTATAATTTTAGGTCATGTGTTTGTGTCATTAATCCATTTGGGGGTGATTTTTGTGTGTGGTGTAGGAAAAGGCTCCCAATTCATTCTTCTGCCCCTAGTCAACCTCGTGTTCCCGACAGTATTTGTTTAAGAAACCATCTTTTCCCATTTCTGTGTTCTTGCTCACAGGTCAATTGATTATATATCTCCGAGTTTATTTCTGGGTCTTCTATTCTGCCCTATTGTTCTATATGTTTTTCTGTATGCCAGTACCCTAATGTTTTAATTACTGTACCTTTGTATGTAATATACTTTGAAATCAGAGAGTGTTAGATCTCCAGCTTTGTTTTTCTTTTTCAAGATTGTTTTAGTTTTGGGGGGTCTTTTGTAACTTATGAATTCTAGGATTTGTTTTTTTCTATTTCTGTGAAAAAATGCCATTGGGATATTGATAGAGATTCTGTTGAATCTGTAGGGTGCTTTGAATAGTGTGGGCATTTTTTTAAGTCTTCTAGCTTGTGTACATGGAAGGTCCACTTGTTTTTGTCTTTAATTTCTTTTATTAATGTCTTATAGTTTTCAGTGTATAAATCTTTTACCTCCTTTGTTAAATTTAGTTGTAAATATTTTATTCCTTCTGAGGTGATTATAAATGGGATTCTTTTTTAAATTTTCTTTCTTGAATAGGGTATTATTATGTATAGCAACACAGCTGATTCTTGTGTGTTGATTTTGTGCCCTGCAATTTTATCAAATTTGGTTATTAGTTCTAACATCTTCTAGAGAACCTTTGGGGTTTTTAAGTTTTTGTGGGTTTTGGGGTATAGGGAGTCGACCCTAGGGCACTTTAATGAGGCCTAGCCTCATTAAGTTGCTGAGGCTAGCCTCGAACTTGTGATCCTCCTGTCTCAGCCTCCTGAGTCACTGGGATTACTGGAATGTGTCACAGTTCTTGGCATCTTTAGGGTTTTATACATGTAAGTTGTTATGTGATGCACACTTCAGGTATAATTTATTAGGAATTATTATTATTATTTGGGTATTTATTAAGACACTTAAATTCTACCAATATTCTTTTTTTATTTACATCCTCATTCCACTTTTATTGTTTTCCTCCACATTTTTTATGTGCACAAAATATAGCAATATAATTTGGCCAGTATCACTCCCCAGAACTTCTTTCCTCTGTCCCCTCCTCCCACTCCGGGTCCCTTTCCTCTACTGATCTCCCTTGCTTTCAATGACCCCCCCCCCCCGCCCGGTTTATTTTCATTTTTCCTTTCTAGCTTCCACATATTAACGAAAACATATGACCTTTCACCTTCTTGAGTTTTCTACCAACATTCTTGAAGATAGAAAATGTTTTGTTGAAAAAAAAATCATTTAAAAAATCCAAATATTTCAAACTCCGTATGATGTTTTTACCAAGTTTGTTTTGGTATACAAAGGTACTCAGATAACGGTCGAATAAAGTAAAATCATACTCTTCTCTGAAGAAAGTTGAATGAGAAGATGAAAGACAGCTGCAACATTTAGAAGATGTACTAAAGGCACAGATTGAAGTGTTGGGTGGAAGTTTCAAGCCATTGTTTGAGGAAGGAAACAGATCTCCAGCAAGTGTCTTAAGAAAGAAAAGCAAATCCTCTGGATTCTGTCAATCACAGGCAGTGCTGTAAGGAGAAAGAGCTCAGTGATCTGCGAGACACTTGCCGTTTGCTCAGATGATTAATTCTGAATCCAGGTATTGGCACTCACCAGTGGTGTAATCCTGGAAAAACTGTCACTGACTGGGGCCCCATCTTCCTTTTCTGTAAAATGAAGATATTATCTATCTTTCAGGTAATTGTGGAGGCAAGACGCATGTGTTAGCTTGCCTGGCATGTAGGAGTCACTCAATAAATAGCATCATGTGGCATAGCTTTCCCTTGGCCCGGCACGTTCTCTCTGATTTTTCTGATAGTTCTTTCCTCATATGTGGGTGACCTCTTCTTGCATGTGCTCCTCAGAACTCTGATGTATCTCGAAGGGGACTCTGCACATCCCTGGAGTCCTCTCACCACGAGCTGGTCTCTGATACTCTGTCCTGGGAATTCTAGTTGCATTGTTCCCCCGGAACATTTTTTATGTCTCAGGGATCACTATTCTTCATTGTCTGTTGTTTAATGTTTGGAAACTATTATTTCACATATTTTGTCATTTTTTCCTCTTTTGTTTCAGGTAGTAGAATAAATATGATCTCTGCTATTCTACCCTGGCTGGAAATAAAGATGAATTACTTTTAACTTGTTTTTGCTTTTATGTAGTGAAATATCTCATCCATACATAGGAGCATTTTAAATATATATGTACATTTTTTTTTTTTTTGGTACCAGGGATTGAACCCAGGGGTGCTTAACCACTGAGCTGCATCCTCAAACCTTTTTTATATTTTATTTATTTATTTAGAGACAGGGCCTTGCTGAGTTGCTTACACCTCACTTTTGCTGAGGCTAGCTTTGAACTTGCGATCCTCCTGCCTCAGCCTCCTGAGCCGCTGGGATTATGAGCACGAGCCACCTTGCCTGACTTATATGTACATTTTTAATGAAAAAATGAACACACTTCTGTACCTCCCTCTGTGACTCTCCCCAATTCCATTCTCTTTCTTTCTCCCTAGAGAAAGCAATTCTGAAATTCATGTTCATCACGATTTTTTTCTTTATTGCTTTACCACCAATGTGTGCCTGCTTAAATAACATTTTCTAGTCTTGCCTGTTTCTGCACTTTTCACGAGTGAAGCCCTAGTTTATGTATCTTTTTACAAATTGCTTTGTTCCACATTATTTTTTGTGTTATTCAGCCACATAGATGTTGCCAAATTTATCAACTTTTCCTTTAAAATTGTCAATTAAGAAAACTCCTTCAAAAAATTCTTCATCACCCTTAAGATTGTGGAGATTTTCTCCTTTGTATATTCTCGAGGCTTTATTATTATTATTACTATTGTTGCTGTTGTTATTATTAATTTTTTTTGCCTCTCTTTTGGATCTTTACTCACTTAGAAGTGGTTCCATGGGCCAGTAAACTGGTGATTATGTAGTGCAATTACGTTGTAGTGAAGTGCAATACCAACTCTACCATCTATCAATTGGATGTATGTGTACAGATTCCCATTCTCTTCCATAGCTCATGTGTTTATTCCTGTGCTAATACCACAATTGTTAATTACAATAACCTTACAATACATTGGATAACTGGTAGGGCAAGTTTCTACCTTCTTTCCCAAGAGTATCTTGATTCTTTTTGACCCATTGAACTTTTGTTTACATCTTAGAAATGGATTGTCAAATTCCATCAAAATATTTTGAAATTTTTATTTGCATTTTACTAAATTTATAGATCCTTTTGAGGAGGAATTATACTTTTACAATAAAATATCCTCTAATCCAGAAGCATGCTATTGATGTCCATTTATTTAGGCCTTCTTTAATATATTTCAAAATGCTTTGATTTTCTTTTTGTGGTACTAGGGTTTAAACCCAGAGACTTGTGCATGCAAGGCAAGCACTGTATCAATTGAGCTATATCCCCAGCTTGATTTTCTTCATAAAAAAATTTTACATCTTTTGTTAGATTTATTTTAGATATATATTTATGTTACTGGAATTTTTTTTTTTTTTGTACTGGAGATTGAACCCAGGGGCACTCAGTCACTTAGTTACAACCCCAGCCCTTTTTTATTTTATTTTTTAAAAATATTTTTATTTTTTAGTTGTAGTTGGGCACAATACCTTTATTTTATTTATTTATTTTATGTGGTGCTGAGGATCGAACCCAGGGCCTTGCACATGCTAAGTGAGAGCTCTACTGCTGAGCCACAACCCTAGCCCTTTTTGTATTTTATTTAGAGACAGGGTCTCACTGAGTTGCTTAGGGTCTTGCTAAATTGCTGAGACTGGCTTTGAACTCACAATCACCCTGCCTCAGCCTTCTGAGCAGCTGGGATTATAGGTGTATACCACTGCAACTGACAGAAATGGAATTTTTTAAAGTTCATTTTACCTGTCTGTTGCTGGTCTACAAAAATACAGCTCATTTTTACAAGATAACTTTATGTCCAGCTATACTGCTAAACTTATATTAATTTTAGTAATTCATCCATAGATATTTTTGTAATTTCTGTATATACAATCATGCCATCTGTAATACTGATAGTTTTCTTTCTTTCTTTTGAATTCCTATATTTTATTTTACTTCTTGCTTTACAGAACTGACTAGAATTGTCAGTATAATATTGAATCTAAGTGAGTATAATGGGTATCCTCGATCTTAATCTCAAAGGAGGTATTTTTATTTTTATTTATAGATGACAGCAGAATGCATTACAATTCTTATTACACATACAGAGCACAATTTTTCATATCTGTGGTTGTATACACAGTATATTCACACCAATTCGTGTTTTCATACCTGAACTTTGGATAATAATGACCATCACATTCCACCATCATTAATAACCTCATGCCCCCTCCTTCCCCTCCCACCCCTCTGCCCTATCTAGAGTTCATCTATTCCTTCATGCTCCCCATCCCTACCCCACTATGAATCAGCCTCTTTATATCAGAGAAAACATTTGGCATTTGGTTTTCAAAGGAGGTATTTTTAACATTTCACTGTGAAATATTTTAACAATTTCCCACTTTTCTGTTGAAATTCTCCATAATGCATGCATGTAATCTACTTTCTCCCAATACCCTTTAACAATTCTAGTTACTTTGAGGTCCTAACAGATAGCTCTAACATCTAGATCATCTCTGAGTTTACTTCTATTGATTCCTTTATCTCTTGACAGTTTCATTTTTGTCTTTTCTTTTCCATTTTCTGTCACTCAAATATCACATGGAGTGTCAGTTGTGTGTTGAAGAACAGTAGATACTGAGGCGAAAAGTATTTAAGCCTGGGAGTGGGCATGCCTCTTCTATTAGGACAGTTTGTGTCATGTAGAGTCAATCCCATCATAGAGATGGAACTAGATTATAGTTTTGTTATTGTCACCTTTGTTATTATTGCAACACAAGATTGAAATTCCCTGGGCAGTGGGATGTACATACCTTGTGCTTAGTGTGTGACTTGGTTTTATTCCTGCCGTATCTCTAGCTTGCAGCAATTCCTTCACATTGCACCAAAAAAGGAGTGATTTCCTTCTAGTAGTACACTGCTGTCACTCATTACTAATGGTAGACTCCAGGTAGGCGGGCAGAAATGGTTGTTAGTTATCCTGGTCCAGTCTTGGTCTTAGGCAAGTGTGTCGACATGGAAGTCAGGGAGTGGGAATTTGGGGTATTTCTGCTGACATCCATCCATGTTATCCATAGTCTCCATGGGATTGATAGTGGCTTACCATTCCTCCAGTGTCAGCAGACCCCTGATTTATATATAGTTGTAGGAGTCTGAGCCCAAGAGGCATCCTGTGCTTTCCCCCAGAGCAAAGACTTTTTGTTTCTATCCTTCCTTCAGGAATCGGGTCTTTGCACAGGGAAGCAGGCAGTGTTTCTTGCCTTTCCCCTGCAGCAGTCAGTGATCATCTGCACACCTGTTCCACCAACAGGGACTTTCTTGAGTGTGCTTCCCTATACTTGGTTCTTTCTGTGAACACCTAGGAGAAGCATGCAGAAAAGAACTTGCAAGTGAGTGTCAGTTCTCTTTCTGTCTGGGGATCCCAGTTATTCCAAGCTGATACACGAGCCTGTACTCAGGCTTTAAGAAGATAGTGAGTAATCTTAGCTGATTTCTTCATAGTCCCCTTTAAGGCAGCCATCTCTTCTGTTTCTGTTCTCTCTATGGAATTCACTTTAGAATTCAGTTTACTGGGTTGTCTTGTTACTCTAGCTCTCTGATGAGTTCAATAAAAGATACAATTTCATTGATTATCCATGTTTTTCTTGTTGGTAGATTGGAAGCAACCTTCTCTAGCAGCTTTTTACATCCTAAGCACAAGTGGAACACTCTTGTGAGTCTTTAAACAGGGTCATTTTATAATCTGGGTCAGCTAGGTTTCAGACCACAAACCTAAGTCCCCTACTAGGAAGCATAAACACACACACAAAATTCACACACAGGTTTATTACAGGGAGTTGGCTTATGCAATTTGGGGACTGGTTAAGCAGTAGGGCTGTTGTCTTTGTTTCTGAGTCTGCAGTTTGAAGTCTACAGAGAGGAAAGAACAGAAGATCATAAGCAGGTTGGAACACACTAGCATGAGCTGGAATTCTGTGAAGGCAGACTGAATCCTGGATCCAGTATTGTTGCCTCTGAGGATGGTGATGGGGATATTCTGCAGGACCTGGACCCCTTGTTACAAAACTCTCCACACCACCTCACCTAGGAATCAGAAAAGGGAGAAGGGGAAGGGAGAACCATTGCAGGCCCAGTGAGGTGGCTCAGTGAAGCAAAAACGTCTACTACATTTTAAAGTCAGTAAAGTATTTTGTCTACTACAAAATGGCTGTTGCTTCTTTCCTTCCTTCCAACTCACTAGATTGCTGGTTTAGCCAACCCTAACAGGAAAAGCCCTTCAGCTTAGCCAAGTTGACACACTACAAAGTCACCAAAGATAACTCCACAGTCATGGGCCCTATTCTTCCACTAGTTCTCATCCATTATGACTGTTTGCTCATGTGTTTTGTTATTTTTAATTGTGAACTCTTCATTTTTCTTAGAAATTAATTTATGGGAATTCTTATAGGCTTGGTTTGGAGTTGGATTTTTACAGAATATAGTTTTTATTAGCTTCTCAAGGAAACTGGGATACTACTAGTAAGTGACCATACCAAATTCTTGGCTTGATATTTTTGGGCTATACAAGTTATATAATTTTGGGAGCAAATCCCCAGTGACAAAAGAACTGTGGATCCAAATTCTTAGCATCATTTTTTTTTCTCCCTTTTTTTCCGTGCCATTTTAAAGTTTTTCTTTGTTTGTTTGTTGTTATTTTGGGGGTATGTGTGTGTGTGTGTGTGTTTGTAATGCCTTGGAGATTGGGAGCAGATTTACTTCTCATTCACCTTTACACTAAGAGTACAGCCCCTTAGGGCCTGAAGTCATGTAGGGGATGGGAGAAAATACATTTTGCTAGATCCCTACATTAGCATGTTCCTGGGTTTATTTTAGGTTTCAATTATGGAAGAAAAAAATTTGAAGGAAATGTCTTTAAAAGCATCATTGAAAAAAATATACACTATACCATAGCTATACAGTTCTCAGAGAATGAACAATTTGATAAAAATCTTTACTCTGAATATTTAAGGTTAACTTAGAATTTAAACTTAAATTTTGAGCTATTTTAAAATAAAATGTTTTTTATAATAGTTCCCTGTCATCTTTAGTAAAAAAATACCAATCATAATTTAAATTTTCTTTTTCCTTACTCAGAATAATCACTCTGTGTATTCTTAAACATCTGGTCATACAATAATCTTACAAGGCAGAGATTATTTAAAATATCCATTTAAAAACCCACAGAACACTAAAGCAAAGTTCTTCAAGCATGGGGATTAAAAAATAATTAATGTACTACTGGATGCTAATCATGGTGAGATCCACCATGATTACATTTTAGAAGAGCTGTCCTTTTCTTGGTGTCTTCTGAAGATGTGCAACCTTGGCTTTAGTGACACTGATGGAAATACCAACAACTTGTTTTTGTTTTTCCTTGCTGCAGATGGGACCCTGGGACTCCTACATGCTGGACAAGCACTCTACCTCTAAGCTACACCCTCAGCCCCTAGTAGCTTACATTTATTGATCGCTTACTGTTTGCCAGCATCAAACCTTATATGGTTGGTGCTATTATTATTCCCACTTTATATTTATATTTATATTTGGGGAATGGAAGTGCAGGAAAGTTAAGTAACTCATTCAAGGTCACAGCTAATGTGTAAAAACTTGAAATATGAACACAGGAGGTTTGGCTCCAAGGTCAATGGTTTAGTATTCAATTGTTCTGTCTTTCCAGCATTATTCTGCCCGAGGAGACAGGCAGAGCCACTCTGCACTTCTGAGGCAAGACACTTACATTTTACCACCTTCCCATTTGGAAAGATCTCACACCTACAGAAAATTTGCAAGATGAAGACACTGAGCACTCTTTGTGTAGACTTTTAAATCTTTTCTTCTCTGTTTCTCTTTTTGAATCCTTTGCAAACATCACTATCATTCAAGCTTAAATATATAGCCTTATATCTCTAAGAAAGAGGGTATTCACTTATCTTATTGTGGCCCATTATTAAATTTCTGTTATTATTTGATTATCCTTTCTGTTTTTTTTAAGTCCAAGATCTAATAAAGAGTGACTCATTACATTTAGTTGTTGGACATCTTTTGTCTCAGTCTAGAGAAGCTTCGTATCCTCCATCCCCCACTTTTTTTTTTAATGACATTGCCTTTGAAAAAAAGTCCAGCCCAGCTATTTTTGCCAAATGTCCCTCCATCTTTATTTGAATGACTGCATCCTCAGGATTAGATCTGGACAGGAGCACCCAGAGGTTTTGTGGGTCCTTACAGGCATGTGCCACCACACCCAGCGATATATTGCTTTTAAAACTAAAAATCTAGCAAAGACTTTAAACTTTGGTCATATCAAAATAAGATACATGTTATATCGAAAGTATTCCCAGAGAAGTTAAAGGGATAAATTTAAAAGTCTAATCTTTGAAAGAAAACATAAATGAATTATTTGTCAATTAAAATTAAAGGGAAGACTTTTAAGAATTTTATACTTCCAATATGTAAACCATAGGCACCCTAATTTAAAAAGACAAACAAACAAATAACTGCTTATTTAGCCGAGTGAGGTGGTATATATTCTTAATCCGAGAGATTCAGGAGGCTGAGGCAGGATAATCACAGTGCAAGGCCAGCCTCATCAATTGAGCCAGATCCTATCAAAATAAAAAATAAAAAGGGATGGGGATGTAGGTCAGTGGTAAAGGTCCCTGGATTCACTCTCCAGTACCTCCCCCGCCCAAACAAACAAATGAACCAATCCTGCATTTATTTAAATACAGATTTTAGGTTAGGAAGTTTTGCTATAAGGACACTAAATCAATAATTAGCTTTCAAAAGTTTCAGAAACTAGTTGAAAAGGTGCTTGTGGCCTGCTGCACCATAACAACATCTTTGCTTATGTTTTCCAAAGTCAGGAAGAAGGGAAGGGGCTCTTGGTGAACTGTTCTCCAACTAGGACCCAGCAAAACAGGAAAGGGTTAGAGAGGCAGCTGTCAGGGAGATGAGAGAGTGTCAGGAAGAAGCAGAGGAAAACGTCTGCGACATCTGTTACTGTGCTGCTAAGAGATGCTTCCTTTTTCTAACTGGCCTCAGGCGACAGCCCCAGAGAAGACAGGACAGAGCAGTGGTTGGGAGAGGGGTCCTGGGCAGCCTGCCCCTCAGGAAGGAGGCTGTGGCAATATTGCCAGCCTTTGGTGTGGGATCCAAGGATGAAGAAATGAATGCTGGACCCAGAAAGAACGAGGCACAGGCAAGGCTTTAAGTTTGAAGGGATTTCTGCTCCAGCCCGAGCGAGACAGTACCTGGGGAAAGAGATCCCAGGCTGTCTCAAGAGAAGAGCAAACGGAAGTAGCTTTTAGGGCATCTCTGGGGTAGGTGAGGGCTGTCTCTTGATGTCATCACACGCAGACGTGGCACTTCTTCATTGCCGTCCCGCTCCCAGAGCTTGAGACTGATGCTCTTATCTCCCAATTATCTAGAATGGTTGCAAACACCCCAAGACAGAGAGCTGGCTTGGATGTCTTATTTCCTTCAAAGACGTTCATTCCTTAGTCCTAAGGGGTCCTGTTTTTCATGGGGGTCCCTACTGTGTCAGAGAGGGGGGAAGCACTCTGGCTTTTGACACCAACCTGTCGTGAAAAACCTGGGGAGGACTTAACACAGAAGGAAGACTCAACACTGGCTGGGCACAAGCCAAGCCTGGAGAAATCAACCAGATGTCAACCAAGCAGTCATTATTATTGTTTTTATTATTATTATTATTATTATTATTATTATTAGTTCTAATTAGTTCTATATGACAGTAGAATGCATTTTGACTCATCATACATAAATGGAGTAAAACTTCTCATTGTTCTGGTTGTATGTGATGTAGAGTTACACAGGTCATGTAATTCTATGTGACATAGGGTCATAATGTCTAATTCCTTCTACTATCCTTCCTGCTCCCATCTCCCCTCCTTTTCCTTCACTCCCCTCTGCCTAATCTAAAGTACCTCTATTCTTCCCTATCCACCCCTCCATTGTGAATTACATCCACATAGCAGAGAAAACATTTGGCCTTTGGTTCTTTGGGATTAGTTTATTTCATTTAGCATGATATTCTCCAGTTCTATCCATTTGCTGGCAAATGCCATAATTTCATTTTTCTTTAAGGCTGAGTAATATTCCATTGTGCATATATATACCACACTTTCTTTATCCATTTACCTATTGAAGGGCACCTAGGTTTGCTCCATAATTTAGCTATTTTGAGTTGAGCTGCTATAAACGTTGATATGGCTGCCTTACTGTAGTATACTGATTGTAAGTCCTTTGGGTATGAATCAAGAAGTGGGATAGCTGGGTCAAATGGTGGTTCTATTTTGAGTTTTCTCCATACTCCAGGCAATCATTATTAACATATTTTCTTAGCTGTTATGCTCATTTTAATTCCAATTTAAAACTGTATTTGGAATTACCAGTTAATTTTTTGCTTAGATTTTGTTCCCTTCCTAAGTGAAGACCTCTATTTTGTCATGGGACAGTTTTTAGAAGCAAATTTGAATGGAATGAGGCCCAAACATCTTCATCCTATAAACCACTCCTGTGAGTGGCCTCATCTTGAAAGGTCACGACATAACCATAACTCCTATTACAGATGGCCTGGCTCAGGTGTGTCAAGGACACTCCCCTTGACTTCTCATTTTCTCTTCCAACTGGATGAGGCTGCTCAAACTAACCAGTCAACACCCACACCACTCTGACCACACCTGTGATGGGGGCATATGTGTAAAGAAGTGTGGATTTCCCTTCCTCCTATTTCTCCCAGTTCTCTTGGGTTCTATGTAGGGTACAGACATAATCAGGACTCTCGCCCGGGGCCTGGGCAGGTGACAGAACCTGTTTGGAGTGGGCTGGCTCAGAAATACGGCAAAAAATCACACGACACAGAAAATAGTTTTAAAGGTGGGGGGGGCAGGACGGCTGTTTGACCTGGAGGGTCAAGTTCCATGAGAGCCTGCCTTTGCTTTATTTATATGGGGGAACTTCAAAGGGTTTCTATGGAATGTTCTTAGCCAATTAAGGTAGGAGGTGGGCTGTCCAGTTCCCCATGGGTCACTCCCAACTCTGGAGCTGTAAGATCAGTCTTCCTAGGCCACGGAAGACAGAGGTCACATGCATTGCGCAATCCTTTAAGTGGGAGGAGTCACAAAACAGCTTGCAATGCCAAACCAAAATCTCCCAGGTTCCAAGGCTCAAATAGCTCAGGGGTGGCTCCCCACACAGGACTCTCCTGCGATGAAGTAGCCCAAGATGGACCGGTTGGGAGCTGCTCTGAACCAATTCTGACCACAGCTGGGTCCAGTCTGGTTGCTATTTATAGGAAGGATAAGGAGCAAAGTTAATTGTAGGCATTGCCCTAAACAGGCAGGGTTGCCAGACACAGAGCCTGGTATGTCAAAGTCAGCCTGCAACTTGCCCAGCTACACTACTGTGAATTAATTATTTGTGTGTCTGGGTGTGCACACATGACTTTTACCGTGAGACTCAGGAAATCGCGCTGTTGATTTACAGACAGCGATTATATAGCATGGACTCCATTTTTCAGTGCTGCTGTCCCTTTGTGAAGTCTGGGTCAGTCTTCCTCAGATCTGTCTTCTGCAGGCTTGTTGCAGTTTCTCAAAGGTCGGCTGCTGTTTAGCAGCATGTCCATTGTGAAGTGTAGAAATCTCCCATTCTACCTGGGACCTTTGACCTAGGTGCATATTGAGTACCCTCAGTACTGTGCTAACTCTTAGGCTGTGATGGACACTAACAGCTTCAAAATTCATATGCTGGATTCTGGCACCCTCCTCCCCACCCCCCTTTTTTCCCCCTCCTTTTTGGGTCTCTTTTTGTTTCAAGGTATTTCCTGTACACTTGGAGCAGCCTTTTGTACTCACAGTGCAGCTTGGTCAAGGAAAGGTGGAGTTCCTTGACTTTATTCTCTCCTCCTCTGGCTGACAAGACCAGGAGAAAATTAATGGTTGCTTCCTGTTGTCAGCTAGCTCCCCCCCCATCCCCCCACCCCCACAGCTGGGGCTACTAGGCAGCAGGTTAGCAATTCTCTATGTTCACCTAACCTGTTTCTCCACATCTTTGCCAACATCTGGTATTGTTGCTATCTTCTCTTTTAGCTGTTCTGATCGGTATGTAACAGTATCTCAGAATAGTTTTAATTTGCATTTCTGAAATAAGTGAAGATGCTGAACATCATTTTTTGGGTGCTTATTTTGCCGCCTCTATCTCCTGTTTTAAGAACTATCTGTTCATATCTTTTGCCCATTTTCTAGTTGGATTTTTCTTTCTCCTGTTGAGTTTTAAGAATTTTTTAGACACCTAGATGCCAGCCCTGGTTGGATATGTGGTTTGCAAATATTTACTCTGCTCAGGGGCTTGTCTTTTCCTCCTCTTTACATGGGCTTTCACAGGGAACGTTTGCAGATTTTCACAGATTTTATGAGGTTCCATTAATCGATTCTTCCTTTGGCATCACATCTAAGAACTCTTGACCCACCCTATGATCTTCTTTGTGTGGATTTGTATCTTTTCCCAGATTTGGGGAATTTTCAGCTATTATTTCTTCAGATACTCTTTCAGCCAATCCTTATGCCTCTGTGGTGATACAAATATTGGACCTTTCATTATTGTTCCACGTCCAAGTTCACAGCCTCAGGTTCAAAGCTTCTCTCTGATATCTCTACTGAACCTGTCCCAGGGAGAGGTCTTTGGTTTTTTATTTTTATTTTTCCATTTCTCTTATGGTATTTCCTGGTTTTATAATTTGTTCTGTTTTATTGCTGAGATTTTCTATTTTTTTTTCCATTTGTTTCAAGACAATGGGTTCATAAACATTGGAGCTGGAGCTTTTTGGGGGTGGGGGAGTACCTGAGTTTGAACCTAGGGATACTGGATCACTGAGCCACATCTCTAGCCCTATTTTGAATTTTATTTAGAGATAGAGTCTCACTGAGTTGATTAGTAGTACCTTGCTTCTGCTGAGGCTGGCTTTGATCTCAAGATCCTCCTGCCTCAGCCTCCTCAGCTGCTGGGATTACAGGCATGCACCATGGTGCCCGGATGATGCATGGTTTAAAATCCCTGTCAGATAAACCTCACCTTGGATTTTTCTCGGTGTCGCCATCGATTCATTGTCTTTTCTTATTCATGTTGTGATTGTCTTGGTTCTTGGTCTGACTGTGATTCTCAATCATATCCTGAACATTTTTTTCAATTATTTTGGGAAGACCCTGGATCCCATCAAAGAGTTTTATTTGGGCAGTTTTCTCCCTGTTCAGAAACAGCACAGAGACAGGTCCTGGCCTCATTTTGCATGCTGTGGTTCCAATGGCAGCTGAATTTCTAGAGCCTCTGTGTTCTTATTTTCTTCTGCTAGGTTCATCAGGTGGCCCTGGATTCCATGTGCTCCCTGCTGCTCTTGCTAAGCCAGTGGAAGGGAGGTTCCAGACCTGGATGCTGGGTGACTTGATGAGGAGCAGTTTGGTGGCTTGCCCTTGGTGGCTCCCCCAGTCTGCATCAGTGTCTCTGGGCACTGGATAGCCTCAGACCTTTGGGACTAAGAGGCCTCTTGATGGGGCAAGTTGTGGCTTCTGCCAGTTGTGCCACCTGCCTCACTATTTCTTGGCAGAGCAAGGGAATGTCAGGCCCATAGGGAGGGACAGTTCCTCCCCTTGCCACAAAGCTCCCAACCGATAGCCCTTGCCTGCAGTGTCCAGCTCACCTGGTGTTGTCAGCGGACTCCTGATCCTCCAGGGGAGGATTGAGCTCACTGTGGACTCCCAGTGGACTTCTGTTGGGTGGGCAGGTGCCAGATGCCCTCCCACCGTGCTATCCTTTCATCCCCGGGTTGCAGGCCAGCTCACCTTCCTCTAACCACCTCCAGTGACCTCCTTTGGTTGTCTCATGCTTTTTCTAAAGTTTACAGTTGAGTAGGAAGCCAGGACTCTGAGCCAGCTTCTCCAGACTGGACATCTGTGTGCTCCTGCTAATGCCTTCTGCAGACACTTTTTGGGAAGTTGGCGGGGACACGGGGACAGACAGCTGTTTGATGAAGCAGGCCCACATTAGGTAAAATAACAGAAGTGGCTTCTCATTGGTTTAGAACTTGATAACTTATTTTAAAGTTTATTTCTTGAAGATTGCCTCCAAACATTTCCCCCAACAACCTCTTTCACCCTTGCACAGACTGCGACAACTGGGATTTTACAGTGGGGCTCACCATACCCCAGAACACCACGGGATGTGCTGAATAAAAAGAATTGTCCTTCTAGCTCATCCTGCTTCACCTTCCCCTACAACTTATCCCCTCTGCAGTCAAAGTTTCTAGAAAGCAACAGTAAACGCAGATTTAGTCATACCCAAACCATAAAGTAACTGCAGATTTAATAGTCGTAAAGTCGCATATTGGAATAAGTCATTGATAATTATCAGTTGAATGAGTGGCTCATTTGCCATTTCTAAGAAGTTTTCTTTGAGTCTCTGAATCTCTCCTTCCCTAAATTTAAATAATTGAATTACCATGTATTTGCATGTGTGCCGGGACTAGGGTGTAAGCTCTGGCTGTGCATTTCTGTAGTTTTCTGTCCTGCCCTTCATGCCAGGGACATCTGCAGGTCCAGTTTGTTGAACTCTTCTCGACTGGTGAAGTTCACACGAATGCTAGAAAATGCTAAAGATGGGCTTTAGGAGTATGTCACTGGGTTGTCATTAAAAGCAGCAGTCAATGATGCTGGTTCGAGTTCCTCCTCCCTACCCGACATCCTCAGGTTGCCTTCAGGGATCCTTCTTGGTTTAGTTCAGACCCAATCTGGGGGCGATGCTCACACAGTGCCATCATAGATGCAAAGACCAGTAACTGACACTTGAATTCAGCTTCCCAGGAAGTCATATTCAGCCTTAAACAGAATGCCACCAGACAGGAACTTCTCGCTTCACATTAGCCGTGGAGTACTGCCCTTGCCCCAGATGCAGACAGGCCATCAAAACAAACCTTCACTGGACACATGGGCTCCCATTACAGGATACAGGCTTGTGGCTTAATTGCTTATTTAACTACATCTTTTACCCATTCGTGGCTATAAACAATGGGCAAGGAGAACTGAGCTAATTTTCCTGTCCACTTTCTCTCCAGCCCCTAACACAGTGCCTGACACACAGTGGAAGTTATTATTTAACAGTTAACCATTTCAGACACTGGTCGGAGGAGAGGTAGAGTCTAAAATAGGAAATAACTGGTTGTTTCCTGTAAGAGCTTACAGCTTTGGTGAGGAAGATGAACGGGCAAATAGCTAACAATAATGTAAGTTGCTAAAATAAATACTGGGAAGAAATTTAAAGGATCAGCCCTGATGGACTCCATCACAGGGAAGTTAATTGCTAATTTGTGGGATTAAGGGAGACTTTTTAGAAGAAGTGGCTTTCAGCTGAATGTGGAAATACTGCCACCTAATATGTGGGAAATTCCTTTCCTCGAGTGCACCTTCCTTTTCCTGACTTCTATTCTTTTTCCTGAAAGGAGAATTTTTTTTTTCCTTTTTAACAAAGTCTTCCTGTTCCTAAGGACCTGCATCCTGTGGAAAGTCCTGAATAGCAGTCAGTGATTAAAAAGCAAGAATCTCTCTGTGTGATAATAATGGATCCAGGTCTGGGTGCTTAAGTTGGGAAGGAAAACATGAACCAAATTTTCAGCCCAGATACTATTCCAGGATCTTTGAGAATCTCTCTGTTTTGGTTTCAGCCATTTGTTTTTGGCTCACAAATTATCTCAGATGGTAGCAGCATTTCTAATTAGATCTTAGTCCTGCTGACTGTAATTTATTTAAGGGTGTGAACAGTTTTTTCTTAATTAGATTCATAATGATATTGAATTCTCCGATGACCAAGATAAATTATATAAACTTCACTGATTGGATTTTCCAACTGAAAGGCTATTGACTCTCTCAAGAAGACAGAACTTACCACAAATCCATTTGAGCTCTGGTATTATTATAGGACTCATATTTTCATGAAATATTCTTGTGAAAATACTACCAAAGTCTTTGGGGGGACCATATGACTAATCTTCACTAGAACCTGGTTTCAAAGACTGAAAAGAATCTAATTATATTATTTTTCCTTAGGTAATGTCTTCAGCATAGAATGGTTAAGTAATTTGCTGCTCATCACACAGCAGACTAATCGCAGAATCGTTATTGTATCCTATATTATATGCTTGCTTTGGGGCTATAGAGATTTGAAAAAACTGTGCTCTTAATAATAGAATTTTCACTGACCACTCTGAAAATGAGGGCATTCTGGGGTTGAGGGTGAAGGAGTTCAAAATATCCTGAAATCTGTCATTTTTCAGCTGTTTGTTTCAGCCAATGTCCTAAAAAATGTCAAGAGAAGGTGGGGAGATGAAAGCTGCCTGAGGGAAGCAGGATTTCTTGAGGTCACTATGAAGGTCATACCATTGACCTACACCACTAAAATGGCCCATGCTAGAAGAGGCTGTGACACTGGGGCTTGGGGGTATGGAGAAAGAGCTTTGGCGGAGGTGACTGACTTCATAAAGATTGATGGAGTGAACGAACCATTTTCAGGCCCTTCCTCGTCTGAAATAGCTTATGTCTCCTTAGCTTCAGCAAAGCTTGCCAGGGTCAAAGCATTGACTGTCTGCACCTTCAGTTAGCTCTCCTCTATTCCGTGTAGTGTCTTGGTGCCAGGCGTCTCCTTAAATAGACAAATAGACTGTGGTCTGTTCAGGGTTAAGGACCAAGGCTGATGTTCCCCTACTTCCCACCTCTGAATCACCAGAGGCAGCACCAGAAGACAGGTTTCCACTTTGTGATTCTCCCTGGGAGGCCCAACGGAGCCCTTCTCTTAGACAGTTGGAGTGTTGACCTAAGGGTGGAGTCGGGGGAGATTTGAATTTCTCACCCATGAAAACCCATTAAAGGGAGAATGAAAGGTTGTAAGGATGGCTTAACCTGAGAAGGGCCTTAGCCTAAGTAACACCATTTTAAAACAAAACTGCAGTCCCTACTAGGCAAGCCTATGGAGCCCTCCGATACGGTCATCAGGCATAGCCTGGTAAAATAAGTCACTTTCCCAACCTTGATAAAGCTCAGAGTGAAGTCACTGTAATTTGCCTTCGCCCTGATAAAGTCAGAGGCAAGAGGTCAGGGCGGAAAGCACCCGACTAGATGCCCTGACCCTAGAATGGAAGACGTCACTGAGAAACCCAGTAACAGACGATAGGGACTGAAAGGGTGAGCAGAAGCCCCCCAGACTTAGCATAAATGATGGAACAAATGAAGAGACATTCAGACACTGACGCCCACGTGCCAAAGAGCCTGATGAGGACCTGGACTGACATCCCAACTCTTCCCATCATCTGCTTGATCCTCTGCATCGTCCTCACTGCTCTCAAACTCTACAGCCACATCTTGACCCTGGTGAGAACGGTGGTGACTTCTCCCTATGACCCTCTCTCTTCAGCTCCACCCAGGAGAAGCCTCCATCAGTGCCTGACCTGATCACTGAGTTCCGGTTGACTGTGCATCTGTTGGATGCCTAAGACTCGAGACTTTAGATCTGGCACTTGAGCTTAGCACGCAGAGGGAATGTCTGTAAGGAGTCTATCATGATTAAGTGTGTTTGCAGTGCTCAGAATTAACCTGGAATTGTTTGCTTTGAATTGATCCTGTCTAGTGCAGTGCCCAGCATTAGAGATTGTCATTTTCTTAATTAAGAACCTGTAGAATGAAATTGTATTGAATGATTTGAGTGAATAAAGCATTGAAAATGGAAGAAGTATGTGGACATTCTTTATTTCTCTCCCTCAACTACATAAGTCGCACCGTTGCCCATCGCAACAAAGATCTTTGAACTCTATGGTTCCCTTATGTGGTCCACACTATGGTTGCTGACCAAGAGGCATGGCTTCTGTCCTTATTTACTGTCTGACTCCACAATTCCCTCTCTGGTACCAGCAGAAGAGTCTTCCATCTCCTGGGAAATAGGCTCGGCTTCCAGTCTAGGCATAGTCACAAAGCCATAACCCAGTTCTAGCCAATGATAACCATCAACTTTTTGATGATGATCATAAAATTAGTTCTGTCTAAAGAGACATGACAGAAAGTCTGCTGAAGCTCTTCTGAGAAAATTTATTGCTCCTTGAAAAAAAGAGGAATAATGAAAAGTTTTCCTCTGTCCTGGCCACCACCCTCTACATCCCCCTGCTTCCTGTGCTTGAATGGATTGTCTGGTGTTAAGGCAGCCATCTTGTGGCCATGAGGCGACCAAGCAATGAATGACCACATACCAAAGCTGGTTAAAAGAAGGGACTGGAAGAGTTTAGTTCTCTGATGACATTGAGCAGGGGCAGATAGAGTCTTGGAATATTTAGAGTGCTGTTTTGCTAGATAATTAAATATTTTTATTTCTAAAGTCACTCTTAGATTTTTGGTTCTTGGGGGGAAAAAAAAAGTGTCCTAAATGATGGGACAAATGATCCAGACCTTTTACTTAATATGTGAGTAGATTCAACAATATACTTTCTACAAATTCTTTTTCAGTAACTAGAGTAAACTTCCATTTTGTGCAGCAAAAAACACCATTAATGAGTGGATAGGTTTTTTAAAAACAAAAATTTGAGATTGTGTTTTTCTTTCCAACCCAGGAGGAAGTCTAGAAATTGTTCATCCAAATACAGAGACTAAATAATCCGTTCTTTGTCTTCATTGAGTATTTTTCTCTTGATTTGACTCAACTCTGGGTCAAGGTAACGATAAACTCACAAACTGCGGCCACACTCTGGGTTTTGCAAAAGGGAACTGGGAATGAGAACATGGCTTCATCAAAGAAAGGGTGCGCTTGATAGTAACTGAGGAAACGTAATCCAGGGGGACCACTTGATGTCACCTGAGAGGAGGGGAAGGTTTGAGTACAAATATGCAGCAAGGAGCCTTTCCAACTTGCATGTCCCCTTTTTAAAGGGATAAGATAATATTTAGTAAAAGCTACAGAGACATTCAATCCTTTAACTAAGTAATACTACCCAGAGCATTTTTCCTAAGGAAATATTTTGACAGATGTAAGACAGATGTTTCTATTTGTTAAGAGGAAGAAAAAAATTAAATACTCAAAAACAGAACAATTTAGTAGATGACAATGTATCAAAAAGAAGGCTGATTAAACAACAATTAAATACGATAATCATGAAAGCAAAGTAAGAATATAAAAATGTGATATGGTTGTTTTAAAAGCAAAACACATAATATGCATATTGTGACTTCAATCATAGATTATTAGATCTGGAAGATCCATGAAAAATAGTTCTTGGAGCCGAGTGAAATTTGTTTCCTTTTTCTTTCCTTTTCTTATTCTGGGTTCATCCTACTGTGCTTTATTGTTCATGAAAAACATCGTATCATGCCAAGATTAGAGCCTGTGCATAGAAAAGTTTAGCCTCTCTCTAAATACCATGTGGAATTAAGAATCTGTTTATCTTTTCATGCTGAATAATCTGAGCCATAGAAAACTTTTGAAGACTAACAGCTGAGAACGGACATCTCCATCATCACAGGAACACAAACGATACATAGCTCAGAGGGGACTTAGAAAAATGAAGTCGTGGCCTAAGTAGCATCAGGGTGGCTTATGTTCTTCCTGGATGGTTTGAATGTGCTCTCTGAAGTTCGCATGTTGGAAACCCGATCCCCCAGGCCGCATGGCTGAGAGTGGGATCTTCAAGAGGGGATTGCATCATAAGGCCTCCGACTGAGTGAGTGGGTTACTGTCATTATCCTGCAGGGGGTCCCTGGTAAAAGGATGAGTTCAGGCTTCAGCTCCCCTCCTCCCTCCAGCCCCTCCTCTGTCCTCCCCCATCTCTCACTTCCTCATGTGCATGAACACTTTTGTCCTTCCAATAAGACCAATCACAAAGCCTCTCACCAGGTGGGCCCCTTGACCTTGGACTTCCTGACCTCCCAAACCATCAAAAAAAAAAAAAAAAAAAACCCAAAAAACAAACAAACAAAAAATACTTCTTTTCTTTATAAATCATCCAGTCTTAGGAATTTTGTTGTAGCAGTACAAAACAAACCAAGACGTTTCCTAATCCATACTTTTCCCTGTTGTCTACCAGATGACTCCTTACGTTTTCTTAGAAAGGTTTCTGAGCCTAAGAAGTCGTCTCCTGGGCATTCTGAAGTTGAACCTAGAGAGGAAAAGATCTCAAGGAATAAAAGTAGTTCCTCTCACTATAATTGACAGTGCTCTTCTTGAAGGGAACATAATGGACACAAGAGCAACATCTGGAATATATTTTCATTTTTATTTCAGATGAGAAAGTGCTGGAACCTGTATAGGCTGGGCTGAGGCAAGCTGGGACTAAATTCCTAGGTGAAGCAAACACCATAAATTCCACCTCTATGTTCGTTTGTCTTTAGATAAAATAAGCAAACACTAAGTAATTATACACCTTAAACTTATGTGCTAAAACCCCACTGAATAGCAACGGTCTTTTTTTTTTTTTTTTTTTGGTACCTGGGATGTAACTCAGGATGCTTTATCATTGAGCTATATCTTCAGCCCTTTTCATTTTTTATTTTGAATCAGGATCTTGCTAAGTTGCTTAGGGCCTCACTAAATTGCTGGTCTCCAACTTTCGATCCTCCTATCTCAGTCTCTGGAGCTGCTGGGATAACAGATGCGCACCACCATACCCAGCTAGCCATGGTCATGTTTAATGGTAAGAATGAATCTATGTTCAGAAAGAACAGAGATCCGAAGAGAGACGAATATACTCCTGGAGCAAATCTTCATCTAGTGTCCCAGTCACAAGAAGTAAAAATTGCCTTTTGGGGGTTGGGGGAGGGCAGTTGGTCTTAACCCCATGGATAGCAGCCCAGGTAGGCCTTTGGAAATATGATCGAGAAAGGTTTCTCAATGTAGTGATCAAGGGCCAGGAATAGTGAGTTCTCACAAAGCTAGAGACTATCCTGAATAATGAAGAATCATTTCCCACAAAATTCCAACCAAGTCCCTGTAGGAAAAAGCTATTTTGAAAATCAAAGCCAGGGATAATCTTGAAATATTGTCAAAATGGAAGGAATAGGGGACTGGAGGACAAAAACACATTTCTGAGGGTTGAATTTTTTTAGTGGTAATGATTGAACACATCAGGCCTGTGCATGAGGAAAGGCTTTATCTCAGAGCCTTATATAGCATTGTTCTGGAACATTCTCAGGAATACTCAGCTGTTTTGGAATTTTTTCCTCCAGTTAGAAGCATTCTGAAAGTGGCGACATTGTGAGAATTATTTTAAAGACTAGCTTAAAAAATTAGGTTTCAAAAATATTATCTGCCAGAATTTTTATTAGTCATTGTGATTTTTCCAAGTTTTGTAATTTCATGTACTGGGATAGTAAAGCTGATGGCAGAGAGTATCCAGCCAATTAAAGGGTCTAAAAATGATACTTTTCACTTTGAGTCTAATTTTTTTAAAAAAATTTTTAGTTGTAGATGAACATAATACCTTTACTTTATTTATTTATTTGTATGCTGTGCTGAGGATCAAACCCAGTGCCTCACACGTGATCAGCAAATGCTCTACCCCTGAGCTACAAACCCAACCCCTTGACTCTGATCCTTACTCAAAACAACTCCAAAGTCTTTAGGACTTATAATTTTACTTTTTTTTTTTCAAATTGGTAATAGTTGGGTTTGTGCTAATGTAGCCGTGCAGCATGATAGACTTTTAATTAAAACTTGTGGCATGAAGAACTGAAAAAGCATGAAGAAACTCTAACACATATTCTTCATTGGGTAACTTCATGGAAGATTATTCTTACAATCCCATTAGCTGTGGTTATGTTTGCTCAACCTATAGTTTTTAGCCTTTTAATTTTAATCCCCTTTTGCCTGTGACTGATTGTTCATTATTGCAGAGGATTAATATAAGGGAAGAATTGGATTCTTCCTTAATTACAGTCTACATTATATAAAGGGGGAAAAAAAAAAAAAGCCCACACAAACTGAAACGCGTCCTTGCCCAGGCTGAGGGAAATGAACACGTTGAGAGAGAGAAATATCATCAGCTCACTTCCCTTCTATATGTTGCTAATGTATTTTAAAGTATATGCGACTCTGGATCCAGACTATATTAGGGATTAAATTTCCTTTTAAAACTGAAGTTTTCTCTCTCCGTGGGTCTGTTTTTTCTCTCCTATTTTCCTGTCTTATCAAAGGATCCCAGGACCTTGGCTCGTCCTCATTGTATTCTTGTTGTCTAGAGCTTATCTTTATGAGCGTGCCTTGGGTAAGGAAAGCCAGCACAGAACTGACTTGAAGGTCTAATGAACCTTTTCACCCTTCACTTTTCTCCGTGCACAACCTCTGCTGTGTTGCTTTTGGCCGAGTCCCCTGGTGCAGGTGCGGGAGGCATGCTGGCTGGAAGCTGGTGCAGATTCCTGGGCTGGCCCTGGGTCCTCCTAGGAGGCTCTTTGGAGCCTAAATTTCCATGCACTTACAGAAGAAAAGCCCTCGGAGGCCTGGACAGAAAAGATAAAAGGATATTTTTCTTTGAGTACAGACCAACCTAAGAAACTGATCCTTGTTTTTCATTTCAGGACTCTCTACACTGAGGAAAACAGAAAGGGAAGGGTAGCCTGCCTCCCTCCACTTAGGTGGCCACAGCCGGGTCCCCAGAGGCATTCCCTCCCAAGTAGAGCAGTGCACACAGCCTGGGTGGCCAGGCAAGTTCCTCCTAGAAAGATGAACGGGGAAGGGGATAGGCAGAGCCTGGGGAAGGTGAGGCCTGACCTTCATTCTTCCTAATACTACCCAGGAGGCCTCGGTTAGGAGCCTCAAGGTGGGAGGGCTGATGGAAACTGTTTTTTTTTGTTTTTTGTTCTGTGCTGTTTTAAATGAGAAGACCAAGACTATATTATTTTGCCTCCCATGTTTCTATTGAGCCCTGCTTCTAAAGTAGGCCATTTTCTCCCAGCAGATATCACTTACCTAAAAAAGGGTCTGTAATGAAGGTCTGTTGAGTGGATACAAGACCACACATAAAGACGTGTGGAGGGATGCATTTCCCCTCCTGTGAAGTCCTAGTAAGGACACATGCTGTGCCCATGACCTCGTTGCCCTCTTGTCTGTTCAGAGGACCTACTGATCTTTCAACCTCCCCAGCAAAAGCTGCCCTGAGATATCCACCCTCTCGGCCCCAGGTGGTTCCGCCTTCTCCGAGTGCCCAGGAACGGCTCTGGTGAGAACACAACTGTGTTAAAACTTCCACAGGAAAACTGCTTTCTCAGTCTTGTCCATTTGCAGATTTCGGACAATAAGACAGTAGTGAGGAGGGTCCATCCTCTCTTTCCACAGGAGAATTTTTAGAAAGAGAACAACAAAACCACTAAAGTACAGTGACTGGGTTCATGTGGTGAGTGGAAACTGTTTACGTCTGACTACAGACTTCACCTATAGCTCTGTGCTGGATCTCTTGGAATATTAGCAACAGCCTCATCTGTTTTCCCCCTTATAGTAGAATCTGGAAGCTTGGAAACTACAGTTTCCAACCTGCTTTGTCATCGGGATTCTAGCTTAGGGACTGTCTTAATCATCTTTCTGTCACTACAATGAAATACCGGTGGCAATGAACTCATAAAGAATAAAGGTTTATTTCAGTTCATGTTTGGAGGTTCCAGACCAAGATGGGGGCCTGGGGCATTGCTCTAGGCAACACCTTGTGGCAGGAGCATGTGGTGGAGCGTGCTCACATAACAAGCCAGGAAGCAAAGCCAGAGAGGAAGAGGACAAGACCAGGGTCCCACAGCCCCTCTTCCAGGGCACTCCTTCAATGACACAAAGATCTTCCCCGGGGGGGCACCTCCAGAGGGTTCCTCTACCTCCCAGTAGCCCCACCTTGGAGACACATGGGCCTTTGAGGACATTCAAGGTCTGAACTACAGCCTGTCCATGAACATGGGCCCTCCTTGAGACTGACTAGGACCTAAGGCAAAGACACCATCGCTGAGGCAGCAGCTGTGAGCAAGCAGGTAATCTTGGGCCATGAGCAGACAAGGGACTTGGCTGGAAGCTTCCAGGTATTCCGCCATTTACCTACTTTGGCGCTGCACAAAATGGAGATTATTGGTGGAGGTTTCTTCTGCGCTCTGAACTTCCCGATTTCCTGAAAGCTACAAGGGGCTTCTTGGATCCTTACTCTCTTAGCCTTTGTAGAGGTTTTGTGTAAGGGCTCAAATTCCCTGTATTAAATCCTTTTCCACTTAAAATACCTAGAGAGGGTTCTGCTTTCTTGTCCAAACTCTGAGCAATGCAATGTATATAACCAAGAAGAGATATTAAGAGCTACAGGGTGAATTTTTTATATAACTCTCTAGTAAGTACTCATAGGGACCCAGATAATTAACGAGGGTCATTTTTTTTTTTAATTTCTTCATATTATCCAAACTCCCCCCCACCCTCTTCATGTGTTTCACTCCTGTTTTTTATCTCATACCTGTGATTTGTTTTCCCTATCAGGGCTCTTGGCTTGTACGTGGTAGACTAATAATACTCACTAATTTAAAAACATGAACTGTGCTTACACCCTTGATTTAAATACATTTCAACCATCAAATTTGTATCTAACTAGCAAAGGTTACTACACTTTCAAAATAATTCACAAAAAATCTGATATTCACTTGTACCAGGGAATAGTTAGTTCCTCCCCCAGTGTGAATAATGTGGAGTCATTGCCTATTCATTCTTGCATGTAATCATTTGCCCAGGAAATGTTTATTGATCATCTACTTTGTTCAGGCAATACTATAACCACTTAGGATGGAGTGAACAAAACCGGCAGAGATCCCTGCCCTATTCCTCTCCCTGCTTTGATTTGATCATACAACTTGAGACTGGGTGCCATTGCCTTGGTTCCTTTGTGTTATGTGCCTCACTGACTAAGGAATTACTCTTAGGGGGATCTTGAGGGTCCTGAGTGTAGATCCAAATGTGTAACTGATTCTTCCTATCAGGAAGAAGCATAGAGTGCAAGCCCCTGTGAACCTCACTGTCCCAGGATGCTTAACATAGATATGACACTCTGTTTAGCTCACTACCTGATGTCACCTAGGTCACACAGGTATAGAGACAACCTTCTTTCCTGCAAGAAAACCCACTCTTTCCTCTTTAGTAGACACAGCAGGAGTTAGGCACAGTGTCTCCCTGGGCCTTGGCAAATTGTATTCTACTGGGATGGATAACATTTCCTAGGGCTCTCATTTAGTTCCTTCTTGCCTATGGCTTATAGTATTGCTCTCTTTGTTTATTTTACACATAAAATAGTCTGGGAGACCCTCATAGAGTGATTGCCTGGCACCCATAAGGCCTTGAGTTCAATCCCCAGAACTACACACACACACAAAGTCTGGATTGGTTGCTTATTTTCATATACTGTTTTTGGCATACATCCATAAAGAAGTCCTGATTGTCTTTGCTCTTACGGTACCTGTAAGTGACTTCTGGGATGAGGATGACTCATTGCTATGACTAATTTTGGTACATTTCCTTTGCAAAGGAGAACCCTATAGTTAACCCTAGTACATTATAAATATCCTGAAAAATTAAATAGTAAGCTATGAGCAAATGACAGAAATGCATTGCCCTCATGCATATATTTTGTACTTCTTTGGAAACTGAAGCATCCACTCCAACATTGGTTAGGATAATTTTGCTTCTCTTCATGAATAAGGGAGGCTGAAGCAGTCACTCTACACCTGCTGGTCCTGTAGCAGGCTAGAGGGAAACCAGAGTCATAAGTGGTTGTGGTTGCTGTGGAGTCTTAGGCTGCTGAGGTTGGGCCTTGGCCTTTCTCTCCTGCTTTACGCTCAAGGGATGATGCTCTGAGCAGGGCTGAGTAGGACAGGGCTGGGAGTGGATGTGGTGAGACCTGATGATCTGGGCCAGCAGAGCAACAAGAAACCCAGGAATTTCACTGCCCATGAGCAGTCCAAGAGATGTTCAGGCAGCTGAGACTTGACTGTATTCAAAAGAACCTGTGATAGAAAATAACACAGGTCACTTGAATTCATTCTAAAAATGTAAGTCAACTAGTATAGCATAGACCAAAGGTGGAAAATCTATGCTTCTAGGTTCTCATTCTCTGTGTGCACATGTCACAGGAGAAGACAAATCTCTGAAGAAAGGTCTGGGGAGTTCCTAGACAGAAGAGGAAACTTGACTCAGGGCCAGGGGGGGTCTTGGCACAGTGAAGGAAAACAATTTCTTCACAGTCCAAAAGCACAGAGAGAGGTTTATTTAGGAAAGGAGATGCAAGTTCAAGGGAGAATGGGGACAATCTCAAGAGAGATGCCTTTGAAGTAAAGCAAGAAAGATGCATTCTGTGGGGCTATCTGCAGCATCCTGTTGGTGTGGGGTGTTAATATTTAGAGAGGGACGGTTGCTAGGGTCTGAACTGGAGGTGGAGTCAGGGTAGGGCTACATAATTTTGCACCAGTTTTCCTTGCACTTGCTCGTTGGTTACAAGGGCTCAGGCCAAGAGCGTGATGCTTGGGAATTGTGATTGTTCCTGGACATTTCATTGGTTTATGGCCACTTCCTTTGAGACTCAGTATCTCTCTCCCTTTATCCCCAAATTCCTATTTCACAAACATGTAAGTAGAAATCAGTAAGTAGAAATCAGGTCAAATATATTTTACTGTTTGTATCTTGTTGACTGTCTTCCTACAGAAGCAGCCTAAGCTAGGTAGAGGAAAGAGTCAACAACCGTGAAGGGAATGGGAGAGGAAAAGGGAGCAGGGTAGTCGGGAGAACTTTTAATTATTTTATCATTTAAAGTGATGTCACTGTTAACATTTTTATTTTAACTTAAAATGTATAGATCTATATTTATTCACCAATCTTTTAATATATATTTATTTTTTAAAATTATTATTTTAATTTTACCAATTGATGGGTACTGTGTGACAATGCTACCCATGTAGGTATGTATAGTGATCAGATCAGAAAGCTGGGGACATAGCTCAGAGGCAGAATGCATGTGGGAGGCACCGGGCTTTGCTCCTGAGCATTGGGCGGGGAGAAGAAGAAAGAAAGAATAAACAATCAAATCAGGTTACTTAACACTTCTGTCTCTTTAAACTTAAAAACCTTTGACTCGCACGAAGTAATACATACTTGTGGGACACAGTGACATATTTCAATAAATGTATATAATATGTACTGATCAAATCAGGGTGATTTAACTTTCCACCTCCTTATCATTACTTTGTATTTGGAGCTTTCAAGCTCCTCTCTTCCAGTTATTTATAAAACATAATAGGTTGTTTTAACTACAGTCTCCTCACGGGGCCGTAGAACTCTAGGACGTTTACTTCCTTGTAACCGTGTTCGGGTACCCCCAGCCTCCCACTATCTGCTGTCAGCAACCCTTTCTAGCTTCTGGTAGTAGCATTATACATTCCAATCAACTCTTTAAAACATTCATATAGGAGAGATTACATGCAGAATTTACCTTTCTGTGTCTGACTTGTTTCCCTTACATAATGTCCTCCAGTTCCATTCATTTTTCTGCAAACGATAGGATGTCATTCTCACTGTGGTCAGCCAGTGTTCCATTGTGGATGTCTACCACATTTTCCTCAACACATTCATCCACTGATGGGTACCTAGCCTGGCTCTGTATCTTAACTGTTATGAATAGTGCAGCAACACACATGGGAATCCACGTGTCTCTGACATGCAGGTCTCATTTCCTTTGGATGTATACCTGGAAGTGGGACAGACAGCTGGATCAGATGGTAGATCTATTTTTAGTTTCTTGAAGAATCTCCATGCCATTTTGGGGAGGAATTTTAAATCAGTTATCCAAAAAATACAAGGAGAGGAAATACCAGGAGCCTAGTATTCAGTAATAAATTGTCTTATATCAGAAAAAAAAAGAAGAACCTTAGGAAATTAGGAGCTAATTTTAATACCTTTTCCACCTAATTCTATTTGAAGTGTTGATGAAGTTCAGGAAATACTACCCCCAAATATGATACTTTGATATACTGATTCCTTTGAATAGAGGGTGCTTGGAGATGGTAGATGCAGGCAGTGACTTTCTATGAGACAGATCCTAAAGGAACCAGCTGCCTAGAGACAGATCCTAAAGGAACCCAGTGGTCATGAATCCCCTCCCTGGGAATCTTAACCAGGGAAGATTGGGATCACAGGCAAGGACAGCAGAGGTTGACACTATTCCACACGATCTGTCAGCTATTCTGAGGGCTGCTTCAGGTACTGCTACTACCTGAGAGGCTCTACCTGCACAAGACCACCTTTAGTCACCAAGAGCTCCCTCCCCTCGCCTCCTCCTCACCTCCCCCTCACCTCACTTGTCTCCACCACCTCCCAGAAACTCCAAGCCCTATTTTTTATTCTATAGCTCAGGATGCTATAGAAGCTTCAGTCTGCCACTTCTGCACTCATATTTTGTTGGTTTTTCTCCTGTGAATCTGGTTTTACGTCAATTTAATTTGTAGCCCAGCCAAGGAACCTAGAAAGGTAGACAGAAGCCATCTTTGGCTCTCTCCAAGCCTGAGGTACTGCTGACACTGAAAAGCCAGTCTTTCTGGTTGACCCCTACCCCTTTGTAGTCAATTTCTACTTTAATCCAGCCTATCTATTGGTATTCTGCATGGTATTTATTAAATAAAGGAAGGTAATAAACATTAAATATAGGAAGGCATAGCTGGAGATGTTCCAGGTTTGAAAACGGGGTAGTAAACGGGCAGCAGAACACTCCTGGGCAGCACATTCCAATTTTGTTGGCTAACCAAGGGGTGGTACTGAAAAAAAAAAACTTAAGCAAATATTTTTTCAGTTAATGGGCACAATTACTGAAATTTCACATAACACTTTAATCTTGTACTGCTGTTCAATTTCCCCTCCACTTTCAATATCCAACCTTTTAAAATACACATTTGCAGAGTTCAATTTGCTTTAGCAAGTTTTGAAGAGTCCTACCAAGTGGGTGGAAACATGCTTTGGCTTGGTTCAAGCTATGAATTTCTTCTCTTTTCCATTTATTTGTCTCCCCCAGATTTTCTTGTCCTGGTTTAGGGAATGTGTTGAGGGCAGGGAGGTTGCTGGGGTCTGGAGGCAGGAAAAGGGGGATTTATATAAGTTTATATATACTATTGGAGCATCTTTTTTAGGACAAAATCTCTCCAGGGAACAATTTTAGCTTTTTACATGCCAGTCATATAGTGACTTTAATATCTTTATTTAATTATCACTTTTACTACTATCACGATTATTTCTACCCAATTTCTTCCTACCAGGAAAGATTTGAGGAGACTGTAATCACAATCATAGTTAATTAATGGAATAGTAAAATTAGGAGGTAAATTTAAAAGCCATTATAGTGCAGGCAAAGGACGTATAACAGATCATCAATTATATTCAGATGTTTATTGTAATGAAAACAAGGAAAAGAGCAGATATAAAGCTGTATTTATTGAGAGCAATAATCTTGCAATTGTTTCCCATCATGCATCAGAACACAGAAAAGCACTTATAATAATGCCCAATAATATCCAATTATCGAATCTTTGGTATTTTCATTCTGGAGAAAATTTGGTGATAGATTTATTCTCACTGTAGTTTACTGTGATATTCCAAACATGCATTAAGCAAAGGTCATGGCTAGGGAGTTCAGAGTGTTTGTAAACCTGTCTAGGGATATGAAAAGGTGCTGTTACCAGGGGTAACTGAAGAATTTGGCTCCAGGCCAAAATTGTATGTGCGATTTATTTGGGGGGATGGTGGGAGCTGGCCACAGGCAATGATTGGAGTTAGAACCTCTCATGGGGAAGGCCTCCCTTCCCACATGGCGCTGGGTGCACAGTCTGGACAGAGCCGCCTTCAAGGACTCCACCACACAGACTAGCCACACTCCCACGAGTAACTGCGTTCCTAGTCCAGTGCCTCCTGGCGCAGGCCTCCTTATCAAGTCTCTTTTCTCCACTTTCAGTACTTCTACTCCTTGTTCCCTCTTGCTGTCCCCATGGGCTATGAGACAATCTGCCCTGTTGTGTCTGGCTCACCTGGAGCTGTTCTGGGGGCAAAGTGAGCACACAGACGGGATCTGACACCTCTTCCTGGTTGGCCTCTTGCTTCTAGTGTACTGCAGTCAGAGAATAAAAAGTTTCTTTTCATTCAATTTGGCCTGTCTTCCTTCACCACCTCAGGACCTGTCTGCTCAGCTCTCTCCAGCTCACCTCTTGGCAGCCATTAGATATCAAAGTTTGGAATAAAGACAATTTTTATTTCTTATCAAGGGCGAATGGACCTTTATTCAACAACCATCGGGCAGCCATTCTTGGATGCCCCTCAGAGTATTTATCATTAGACTTCACTGTCAGAGTGATGGGAAGAGGTTGTGGTTTGAATGTGCACCCCGACTCTTCATCATGGTGGTGTTAAGAGCTAGGGCCTTTGGGGGAAGGATGTCATGTGGGGGAGGAGGGGTCCTCCTCAAGAAAAAACTAGTGCCTCACAAAAGGGCTGGAGGAAACTAGCAGGTGTCTCCTTTTGCCGTTTCATCTTCTGCCATGTCAAATGCAGCCAGCGCGGCACCAACTTGGAAGCAGAGCAGCCCTCGTGGATGTCAAACCTGCCAGCACCTTGACCTTGGAGTTCCAGCCTCCAAAATGATAACAGACTAATTTCTATTCTTTATAAATTACCCAGTGTTGTGTAATTTGTTATAGCAACACAAATGGACAGAAAGGGACACATAGTATAGTCCTCAGTGCCTTCAGGAGTATCCATCGGCCCAACACTGGTTCATCTGGGTAGTACTGCTGGGCCCCAGATGAGAATTAGAGTTTTTGTCTTATGTGAGGCCAAGAGTCATTTGCCTTGGAATTTATAAGACTTTATTATATTTCCCAGAGCAGAGAAATCCATGGTTTACTTTTAGGATATTCCCAGGTTAGTTTCCAGATTCTTGGCAAATGAATACTTTTCACATATGTGGACATAGGGGAATACCTATTCTATTATTTACTATTTACTAAATTTGTAGATTTTGAACAAACAGAGGTGTTATAATTTGAAATGTATCCCCTTTTCTTTCAAATTCATAGGTTGGTGCCCTAATCTCCAAGGTGACTATATTTGAAGATGGGGGTTTTAAGAGGTAATTAGGTTAAATGAGGTCCTAAGAGTGAAGTCCTAATCCCAGTGGGATATAAGAAGAAGACACACCAGAGATCTCTGTCCATATGCATGTGCAGAGACTAGTCCATGTGAGGACACAGAGGAGACAACTATCTACACCCCAGGAAGGAGGCCTTCCCAGAAACCAACCCTGCTGGCACCTTGATCTTGAACTTCCAGCCTCCAGAATTGTGAAAAAATAAATTTCTATTGTTTAAGCCATATCAAAGTTTGGAATAAAGACAATTTATTCTGTTAGGGAAGTCTGAGCATATTAATACAATGAGGAGAACAATAATATGTATAAAATTTATTGTCTAAACATAAAGCAAACAAAAAAATCTGGCAGAGCATTGGGCAATTGATAGAATGTAAGACTATCCATTTGACCTTGATAAGGTTCCTTCAAGTAGCCCAGGTTTATTGACATAGGATTATGTTTCTCTCTTTGTGGGTCTGACCGTACCATTTTTGTTCTGCTGAGAACAGCATTTCCTGAAACTTGTATTTTAAATATTAGTAACTGATTTTCAGTTTTTATAATTTGGCCTTTCAACAAAGATTTGGACATTTAAATATAACAAATGCATGTACTTACATGTCTATAAATCAACATAAAATACAAATATTATAAAATTTAAGAGTGTAAAAATTAAATCTAGAGTTGATAGGCTGGAAGATGGTGAGGAAGAGAGTTGGAGCAGGATGTGGGGAACTAATTCCTCATTTTAGACATCATAGAGTTGAGAAATACTATCTAAAGTAGGTTAGGAAATAGAAGATATAGTTTACTAAAATTATAAAGATTAGCAGGAGATGCTAGCAAGTTAGCACTGTTAGTATTGGAGGAGAAGTAGCTGCTGAGTGAGCAAGATCCTTTGTTATTTATGATGTGAGATCAACAGGTACTACGAAAATGGACACACCAAGAAATAGAAATGTAAGGATATTGTTTTGAACTAAAATCCCCCAAAGCCATCAGCAGATGGTCTTGGAGCCTCTGCAGAGAGCTGATCAGCAAAGCTCCTCTTCCCCATGCAGTTTCTGAACAGATGGAGGAATAAGGCAAGGAATAAGGCTGTTGGGAGATTCTAATGCTACTATATTATTAATAAGGCAAAGCTGAAGTACGTGGCTTGGGAGAGCTAAAAGCCAGGCTTAATGCACTTCGGGAGGAACCTCACCCATAGTCATAAAAGTACTGGGCCAGGGCAGCCTTTCTCACATTTTGGGAAGGGCCTATTCCTGGAAAAGTAGCAAATGCCCTTCCCAAGAGAAAGGGGAAAAGGAGCAAAGCCAGGCACCCACAGTTTATTTTTCTCAAATTTACCCTCAGGTTAAGCCATTTTTTAAAGTGAATTCCATGGTGGGACAGAGAGAGATCAGGTAAGTCACATCTCCATACGGAGGGAGACACCAAGACTAAGGAGTTTTTTCTTCTTCACAATTGCCTCTAGGGAGTCAAAATTGCATTTGATGTGGGGTGGATGGGAGAAGAATTTTAATTTTAAACCCCTTTGTCTTTTATACCTGTATAACTTTTGAGTCCTTCCGAATTTGGGCAGAATGTCAATAAAAAGGAAGAGGCGAAGAGGTTTTGTTCTGGGCCTAACCACACATTGACCTATTTTTGTTCTTATTTTATCCTTCAACCCAAACTGGAGATTTAGGTTGGGTCGAAAGAGATGAGGAGGCAATGGAAAGATTAAAGTAAGAACAAAGAAATAAATGTCAGCTCAATACTGTTCCGTTCTCCTGAATGTTTATCTCAATTCACTTCTGAATATTTATCTTCAGGTACATTTTCTCTGACCAGGAAGCTAGGCCTCAACCCACTTCCATATGGTTACTTTCATTTGACCCACTAAGATAGCCACCCTCTCCTGTTCTTTTGGATTCTCAATAGTCTTGTTTTCTCTTCTATGTGAATAAATTCTAACAAGGCCAGAGTTCAGAGAGGCCCCTTCGAACAGGCCAATGGCCACTCCAACAACCCTCAATCACCCCTTGCCCATCACTCTTCATTCCATTAACCCCTTCATTCCATTCACACCATTGCATTCACCAAACATCCCTCTGGTGTTTAGAACTAAGCATCACTTCTTCCTGGTGTCCAGGTGGTCAAGAACTGGGCAGTCCTGGATCTTCATCTGGGTGTAGTTACACAAGTATACACTTGTGAAAATTTATTGAGTTGCTTGCTATAGACTGATGAGCTTTATTTAATTTACTATATCAATTTAAAATACCAAACCAATTTAAAAACCCTCACCTTCAATTTCTTGGCAGCCTGTATCCCTGCCCAAGACCAAAGCAAGGACAGGAGGACTTGTATTCTGAAAACACCTTTACGGTGGGGCTTTCAAACACTCCACAACTGGCCAGTGTCTCTCTGCCTTTTAAATATTTCTTTCCTCAACACTTACTAAATATTTTCAATGCACATTAAATTTCTTCTCATCAAACCTTCCTAAAGTGTGACACAGAAACAAGAATCCACAAAAAACTGTTATATTTGGCTGTATTAAAAACCCCTTCTTCCTGGCAAACACACCATGAGCAAAATCAAAACATGGATGAAAAGATCAATAAAAGTGGGAAAACATATCCACAACTTCAACAGCAAGCAAAGTGCTATGTCCCTAAGAGAGAGTTATGACAGTTTATAAAGGACTAACAACCCAATAAAAAACTGGGCAAAGGATATGAATACTTCCATAACATGTAAAGCCCCAAACAAACAGATGCTTCACCTCCTTCACAAGAAAAGTGGAAAATAAAATTTAGAAGTAAAAATGAAAATAAAAATTACACTAAGATACCATTTTTTAAGCTGTTGGGCCGGATAAAATTCAAAGGTTAGATATGACATGCTGTTAGCAAGGCTGGGGACACAGCTCTGCCTTTCGTTGCTTAGGAGAACAACTTTTCTAGTTTTTGTAGAGGGCAGTTTAACAGTGACTGTCACTTACAAATGCAAATGTCCTTTGAGCTAGCAGCTCTATTAGAAATTGAAATGACAGGCTATATTTTGACAGGCAAAATGATACCTATTCAAGGCAACACCATTGTCTGTAATAGTGAAATAGTGTAAATGACCATAATATATATGAATTGAAGTCTGGTTAAATAAATTATGATATATGCTTACAATAAAATAGTAGGCAGCTATAAAAACCAAGAAAGTCCCCTTTTTTTGGTACTGGGGATTGAACCCAGGGGCGCTTAACTGCTGAGCCACATCCCCAGCCCTTAAATTTTTTTATTTTGAGATAAGGTCTTACTAAATTGCTCAGGGTCTTGCTCAATTTCTGAGACTGGTTTTGAACTTGAGATCCTCCTGCCTCAGCTTCCCTAGCTGCTGGGATTACAGGCGTGTGCCACTGCACCTGGCAGGTTTTTTTTTCCCCTGAGTATAGGTTACAAATAATCTTTTGTATCATTTTCCCAGTTTAACACCACAGTCACTGGGTTTTATCTTAGCTGCATTCTTATCATTTAGAGTAGGATACACTTATTAACCCACTTATACTCCAGTAGTCTTATCAATGAAAAACATTAGAGAACTAAGGACAAATAATGGAGTCACTATTTCACTGATCCACATCTAATTTCAGGAAAATCACCACCATGCCCAGCCCTCTTGGTTTAATACGAAAAAAAATCTAGATTATTGTTAAGTAAAAAAAATATTATAGATAGAATGAAGTGCAGTATGTGTTAATATTTGTGTAAAAAAGGAAGGGAAAACATGTGTATCTATATCAGCTAATAAATGTATAAAAACACTCTAGAAGAATAAGCAAGAAATGAAATAAAAATATTGCTTATGGGAGACATTTTACTTAAATTTTTGTTTGTTTTAATGTTTGAAACTTAATGCCAGTTCAAAACAAAACAGCAACAACAACAAAACAGTAGCAGGTTCACCTGTCCCCTCTTGGTGGCCCATAATGGCTGAATGTGCCCCTTCGGTTCATCACGGAAAGGAGAAAAATCTTCCTTACAGTCAGTTGTAAACGTGGAAGGATGGAAAATATTGATTGATATTTTAGACATTTATTTTCTTTCCTCATATATTGCTTTGCAATTGGAGCTGATATCCCCACTTGTGAGGCTATAGAAGTTCTCCCTCCCGTTTCTTCTTTGTGATTATGTCCCTTGGCTTCTGTGCTCATTGCCCATCTGATGCTGGAGACCTGTGGCTCTAGATCCCCACTTTTTTTTTTTTTTTTAGTATCAGTGATTGAATCCAGGAGGACTTAACCTCGGAGCCACATCTCCAGCCCTTTTTAAAATATATATTTTTTATCCCCACTCTTAATGGGAAAAACCTCCAAATAAAGAGATTTCCTCTTGTTAATATGAATGACTCCTCCCAGAGCGACTTCAATGAGAATGGGAAGGGATAATGAGGTGTCTTGTTATAGAGACTAAAACTTAACACATCCATAATAATCTTTTTTTTTTTTTTTTTCTTCAGTGCTGGGGATGGAACCCAGGGCTTCATGTCTGAGAGGCAAGTGCTGTACCACTGAACTTCACCTCTCTAACCCCCAGAATAATCTGCTGCCCTCACTTTTCTATATTTGGGCCACTCACTCCCATAGCTCCCTACTCCATTGCTCACATAATCCATTTAGACAAACCAGAAATCTAGACCTCATCCATGGAAACTGAACTCCATATCCTGAGACGTAATCTATCAATAGGTCTATGAATTTTATTTCCTAAGTATCTCTTGACTTTCTTCACCTCTTTCCATCTCACTGAGATCACGTTAGCCCAGATAATCATGATCTGGGTGTAGATTACTGCAGTATCTGCATTCCTCTCTTTTTCTTCCATTCCTTCCTAATCTTCTTCCACTTTCTCCATCTTTTTTTGTGAAATATAATATTCATTCAGAAAGTCATGTAGTGGATGATTTTGGTGACTTCCCAGGTTACCTATAGTAGCAGGTACACCTGCTGTGAATGTTGGCTGACAACTTATAGTTGTCTGGAGTTTCACTCTGCCACATCCAGCTGCTGTACCTGCCTGGTCAGTCTTGCTGGCACTTTCTGCCCACACAAATGGAAGCCAATCACAGGAAAGATGGCTCTTCTGCCTCCAGTGGGGTTGACTGTGGGTTTTGAGTTCCAGAATTCCCTGTAGGGTCAGATCCTGGCCTCTGGACAGCACATCCTTACTTAACTTTCCTCCTGCTCCACCATGCTTCTCTCATTCCCTCTACTCTCCTTCCCTGGAGACAGGGAGAAAGCACTTCCCCAATAATCCACTTGAATAAGAATCCTCATCTCAGGCTCTGCTTCTGTGAAACCCAACCTCCCCAACCTCACACAGTGCATAAACTGGAATCCTTTAACTTGTCGAATTAGTGTAAATACCAAAGGAAAACTACCCAGGACTTAACAACAAGCCAAAGGAAAGGCAACATGTTCTTTCAATGCCACATTTTAATTTGCCTAATGATTATTTGATCATCAAGGAAGCATCCTCAAACTTTAGTGTTCATCATGATGGTGGTTATGAGCTGAATTGTGTCCTTCCCAAAATTTGCATGATTTAAGAAAAAAAACACCAGAAGGGTAAACTATGAAATTAAACAAAAATGGCTACAGTACCAGTGGGGAAGGAAATAGAGTAGGGAATAAAAAAGGGATAGAAATTTGTGTTCTTGAAGTACACTTTTTGTAGTTTTCAAAATTTTTATTTTAGAACCATGTACATTGTTTTCCAATTGAAACATGATTTTACAATTTTAAAATTAAATTTTTTTGACTATAACATAAAAATTTAAAATTAATACATATTAGTTAATGGAGAACCATGTAGCATTTTTCAAAAAAATTTTTAAACCTTTATTTTATTTATTTATTTTTCATGTGGTGCTGAGGATCGAACCCAGGACCTTGCACGTTCTAAGTGAGTGCTGTACTGCTGAGGCATAATACCAGCCCCCATGTAGCATTTTGACACGTGTATTTTGTATAAGGTCTACATCAGTTTGAACATCTATCTCCTAAAACATTTATTATTTTTATGGCAAACTTCCCAAATCATTTTTCTACCTTTTTGAAGTGTACAGTGTATTATTGTTATCTACAGTCTACAGCAATTGCATACCAGAAATTTTTGCTCCTGCTAACTGTAACTTAGTGCTCATTGACAATCTTTCCTCATCCCTCCCTCCCTGCTATTTTTCCTGGTCCTTGGTAACCACCATTCTGCTCTCAAAATTTCAAGAACTCTTTGTAAATGGCACCTCTCTCAATTCTCATCATCTTGTGCTTCTCCTCTGCTGTCAGCCAGTGAGCCTCTGCTGGCATGGCTGCCAGACTCAGCTCTGACCTGCAGTGACTACCAACAAGTGCCCTGTGGCCCCCATGCCCTGTGTGCTGCCTCTGATTTTTTTAGTTGTGAAAATTTTTTATATAAAAAATAATTCTTAGATGAAACTGGATTCCCTCTTTCTTACCCTGCACAAAAGTCAACTCAAAATGCATCAAAGACCTAGAAATTCAAAGAGACACTTTGCAACTCCTAGAAGGAAACCTAGGGTTAAAACTCCAACAGATAGGTGCAAGCAAAGACTTCCTAAATAGGACCCCTAAAGCTCAGGAAATAATTAATAAATAACTAAATAATAATAAATGGGGATGGTATCAAATGAAAAAGCTTCTTCACAGCAAAGGAAACAATTAAGAGCATGAAGAGAGAGCCTATAGAATGAGAGAAAAACTTTGCGAGCTACTATTCTGAGAGAGAATTCATATTCAGAATATATAAAGGACTCAAAAAAAATTAGTATCAAATGAACCAAAAAATCCAATAATAAATGACTCAATGAACTAAACAGATACTTCTTAAAATAAGAAATACAAGTAGCTAACAAAGATACAAAAAATGTTCAACATCTTTAACAATTGGAAATATAAATCAAAACTACAGTGAAATTTCATCTCACTCCTCTTAAAATGGCAGCCATCAGAAATACAAATGATAATAAATGCTAGAGATGATGTGGAGAAAAAGAAATACTTTTACACTCTTTGAGGGATTGTTGATTAGTACAACCATTATGGAAGTCAGTATGGAGTCTAATCAAAAGACTAGAAACAGGACCACCACATGACCTAGCTATACCACTTCTTGGTATTTATCCTAATAATTAAAGCCAGCATACTCTAGTGACTCATGCATCCCCATGCTGGTAGCAGCACAAGTCACCATAGCAAAATTATGAAACCAGCCTATGTGTCCACCAGTGGATAAATGGATAAAAAAAATGTAGTATATGTACACAATGAAGTTTTATTCAGCTATAAAGCAGAATGAAATTATGTCATTTGCAGGAAAATGGATGAAAGTGAAAATATTATGTTAAGCAAAATAAACCAAACTAATGTGGTCAAGGATTATATGTTTCTCTCATATGCATAAGCTGGAGAGAAAAATGTAAAAAAAAATGTGGTGGTGGTGGTGGGGAATCTATGATTACTGAAGGGGATCAGTGGAACTGAGGAAGAGGACAGGGGAGACAGGAGGGGAGGGTAAAGGGAAGTTCTGGGGAATGAAACTGACCAAATTATATTGTTATATTTTGTGCATGTTCAAATATGTAATAGGGAATATCACTACTTTTTATAATTATAATTCACCACTACTGACAAAAATGAATTTTTAGAATTTAGTGATAAAAGTGGAAATATTTAAAGACTACAGAGTCTGGGATTGCTTTGAATTAATTCCAAAGGGAAGCAGGTGAGATGGGTACATTGGGATTCATTACAAGTTTGATGAATCTGGATTCCCTCTTTCTTTTTGTATAAGGTCTACATCAGTTTGAACATCTATCTCCTAAAACATTTATTATTTTTTATGGCAAACTTCCCAAATCATTTTTCTACCTTTTTGAAGTGTACAGTGTATTATTGTTATCTACAGTCTACAGCAATTGCATACCAGAAATTTTTGCTCCTGCTAACTGTAACTTAGTGCTCATTGACAATCTTTCCTCATCCCTCATCCCATTTTTCTCTCTCTGATATTTTCCAGTTTGAAAAATAAGTTATACATATAGCACCAGGACAGCTAACATTCTCCTTGAATGGGTACATTAGCAAGTTTTTAAACTCCTAGATATATTGTAGGCCTGAAAGAATAATGAAGTTCTTGTTCTCCTATCAGAATTCAGAGGTGTAGCAGGCCAGTGGATTTTAAAACAGGTCCTAAAGCTGTTTTCCTTCAGTCCATCTCTTTTTCCCTCCTGCTGCTAACAGACAAATCCCATCCTGTTCCAATCTGTCCCTAGGCTATTCTAGCAACTTCCTTTTTATTTCTTCCCATAGCCCAAGAACAGAACAGAATAGAATAGAATGAAGCATACCAAGGCCTCCCTAAACACAGATGTTTAAAACAAAAATCAAACTAAAAAGTCATAGGATGTACAGGTACTATTTTTTTTTTCCTTTGAATCCAGAGCCTCACACATGGTAGGTGAGAATTGGATCACTGAGCTACACCCCAGTGCTTTGAATAGGCACTATTGATTAAAAATACTTTCAAAGCAACAATGAGAATTTAGGCTCACTGTCTCATTAAGTAAAGGTGATTTTAAAAAAATAAAATAAAAAATAAAACAAGTACAAACACATGTGCATAATAAAAAATTCAAAAAGTACAAAAATATATTGCAAAAAACAGGTCTTCAAAAGCATTAATACTAGCAATTTATTGTGTATTCTTCCAAAGATACTTTAAATATATTTGTAGAAAATATAATTTACATAACACACATTGTAGTATATTAAATATAGTTAATAAATAATCTTTAACTTTCCCCAATGCTGTGATTTTTTTTTTAGGACTCCTTTTTACTTTTAGACTATCATTTATACAGTCAGCACGAAAAAAAAATTCTGAAATAACATTTGCCTCACATTTATTTTTTTCCTTTGGTTTTGACAACTCAAGCAATTTCATTTTTCCAGATGAATACTTACAGGACTGCATAAATAAAAATTTAAATTAGCATGTGCATAAATTCACTACTGGATTTCAGCAAACATTTTTCACTGGGTCATAAAATTTTCAGTGTCATAAAATTTAACATTTGAAAAAATAAAACTAGATCATCCTGACTTTGCCTCCTATTTTCCTAGTTTCAAAATTGTGGGTTTTACAAAGACCCAAACCATGGGGGTTTTTAATTAGAAGCTACCATGAATAGTGACTGTGTATTAAATCAACCACTGCAGGGTAGGGAAGAAGCCCAGAGCCTCTCTCCCCCCTCCAGCATGGGGGGAAGGCAGAGACTGGGGGGTGGGAAGGAAAGAGACTAGGGAAGTCCTTGCTTCTTTGCAAGTTCTACCCTTCAGGATCCTGTATCCTACTTTCTCTTCTTAGTGCCTCTCATTGGAGAAGGGCCCATATGGCCTGATGTCCATGCTCACTTTTCTTTTTTTCCCTTCAGGGACTGGGGATTCAATCAAAGGGCACTCTATCACTGAGGTATATCTCTAGACCTTTTAAATTTTGAGACAGGGTCTCACTAAGTTGCATGGTCTAGTGTTGAATTTGCAATCTTCCTGCCTCAGCCTCCTAGATAGCTGGGACACAACCCCTCCCCCCACTCCCCTCCAATACTGGGGATTGAATCCAGGGGGACTACTGCTAAGCCACATTACCAGCCCTTTTAAATTTTGAGATAAGGTCTCATTAAATTGTGGAGGCTGGCCTCTAACTTGCAATTCTCCTGCTTCAGCCTCCCAATTCCCATTTCTTTTTTTTTTTTTTTTTTAAGCAGCAAAGAGGCATTTATTGCTAGCTAGCTCGGTCCTCTGCACACACACAGCAACTGGTGACACTGAGAGGCCCCGAGCCCAGGGTTTGCAGCAGTTTTATTCACTCTTTGGGGAAGGCAGGGACTTCACATACATCATAGCATCTCTTAGCAAATCATCACACACCTCGGGAAAATCATAAAACATCTCTAAAACATGATTAGCACATTCACTGGCGGGAACAAGTTGGGTAGGGGTGATTGGTTAGTACGAGAGGGGGGATTCATTTGAACTGATTGGTTTAAGCCACGAGGGGAGTATTGCTGAACTACATGGTTTCCCACATGTTATCTACCACCATAAACTACTGGGGGCCATCTGGCATCCCAGGTATTTTCCCTGTCTCATGCTAATTGGTGGTTGCTAGGGGGCTGCTATGGGTCCTCACCTAGCCTGAGTCAGGGACACCTGGCAGCAGATCTCTCCTGTTATTTGTAGATAAACAATTCAGCAGGGTGGGAATGTGCCTAGGAGTGCTCGGTGAGTCTTTCCAAGGACAAAGGTCATGCCCCTTCCTTGGACAGGCTTTGCTCTGAGGTACAGGCTGGTTTTTCAATTCCACATTGGGAACGGATAGCTGGGTTTATTCTAGAAACTTCTAAAGGAAGATCCAAGGTGATTGTACCTGGAATAAGAAATGGAAAGAGCCAAAGGCATCCACGGTGTCAGGCCAGGCCAGTTATCTCTAGGAGAGAATTACACTCAGGCAGAGAAACCGAAGTCTCAAAGGGAAGCTACATTGTTCAAGAAAGGTAATGAACTCCCTTTTCATTGGTTGAGTCTGGACAAAGGGGAGCTGTTCAAGCAGACGTGACCAATGTCTGATAGAACACTCTGGCAGGATTCAGTAGAGAGGTAAAATCACACATGGCACCAGGCCCGATCCAATCCTGGAACTCGAAGATTCAGGGTGGAGCAGTTTCAGACAACTTGATCAAAATCACTCCTGAAAACTCAATTTTCTTAGAAAATGTCATCAGGTTTCCAAAGAAGTCACCATGAGTTTCTGCATCATTTTCATCTATTCTGAAACACATCTCTTTTTATTCATACCTTTTCCTTTGGGGTCGCTGTGACGGCTCCTCTGACCGTAAGGGTCCGCAGAAAGAGAGCCCCAATTCCCATTTCTAAACTACACCTTTAAGTATGAAATAAAATTGTAAAATCCCAGCAACTGTCCTCAAGCCTGCTATCTCTCTCTCGGTGACCTTCTTTCCCCCGCCCCTCTTTATCCCCCTTCCCTTTAACATCTCCATTGTCTTTATTTTCAATAGTTCAATTAGTTCCTAAGAAACCCTGATTACTCTGTCCTCAAGGACAAGTCAAATCCAAGCTGGTCTTAGACCCTACCTTGTCTCTGTCACCTCTTTCCATGACAAAAACCTGGTGGGTTTCTTACCAGGTTATACCTACAGTAGATGAACCTACTCTGAAAATTCATGAGCCCATCAGCCAACCAAATTAAAGAGAGATTATACAAACATATTCTAAAGATCAAGAATCCACAAATTAAACAAATGCCAGAGAGAATCCACAGGAAGTGCAATATAACTAAAATCTATAAAGAAAATATTTTTTCCCTATGTTCCCCCCCACCCCCAACCCCCACTGGGGATTGAACCCAGGGAAGCTTAACCACCAAGACACATCCCAAGCCCTTTTGTGTTTTATTTTGAGACAGGGATCTCACTAAGTTGCTTAGGGCCTTGCAAAGTTGCTGAGACTGGCTTTGAACTTGTGATCCTCTTGCCTCAGCCTCCCAAGGCACTGGGATTTCAAGTGTTTGCCACCACACCCTGCTTGCTATGGTTTCTGACTCTGCTTTTTAGTTAAATACATTAAGGCACAAATGAACCAAATAGTTTCCCTCAAAAACCTTCCACCTCTCCAAAAATTGAAATTTTCATACTTTGTCTTATTCTGCCAGTTAAGGGACATATAGCCTCGCAAATTCTAACAGACATTTCTTCAGTTATCTGCAACTCACTTTGGGAATCACAAACTATTATTAGATCAGATACAGATCCCATTATTAGATCAGATACAGATCCCATTCAAGGGTTTTCTTTTCAAAATTTAAAATAATACTGAATGAATTTTTAAAAATCACAAGGTTATCATCAGCTTCTGGGAAAACTTCCTGCTAAGAGCACAATCTGGGCTCAAAACATTTTTTGGAAGCACTCTAATATTTTGCTTCATGATTCTGATTTGCCTAAGTGCATTATCTTGCTAAGGACACCTCTCTCCTGTGCATACTGCCTAGTGGAAGGGTGTTATGGTTCTTCAGAGGAAAAGAACAGTGGAATGTATACATAATTATAAGAGGGGCTGTACTAAATTCACTAGCATGAGTAGAGGCCTGATGATCCCACAGTGGCCATCAATCAGCTGCAGAGCCAGGGGAAACTAGAAATGGCTTAGTTCAAGAAATCTGGAAGCCTCAAGCAGTTCCAGTCTGAGACCTGGAAGCCCCCCAGAGAGTAGTTAGTGGAAGTCTGCTTTCAAAGGCTGAAGAATCTGCAGTCTGATATCCAAGGATTAAGACAGCAGCAGCAACAACAAAGCCCCACCCACGTGAAAAGTCTACCTTGCACATAAGGCCAGCTTCCCCTTAATTTTGTTTTTTGTTCCGTTTGGGTCCCTAGCTTATGGGATGGTGCCATTTCTATTCAGGTCAGGTCTTCCACTCTTCTCTCATTCACGTGCCAGTTGTCTCTGGAAACACTCTCACAGACACACCCAGAAGTATGCCCATTTTCAAGAAATCTCTTGATCTAATCAAGTTGATAAGCAAGATGAAGCATCCAGGTGCTATTAAGAAGTCCTAATAAGAAGTCTGTTGTTTTTCCGTTGTGTGCAGCTGTCTTGCCATAATGGCATCCCCTGCAGCTGACTCTGGAGTCTCTAGTGCATGTGGTTTCATAGATGGTTGATCTTGGACGTGTGCTTTCAACGATTGTATTCAGCAGGAGAGTCATCATTAGAAATATATAAGCGGACAGAATCCACACTTGGTGTTTTTGTTAAGCTAAATTTCTATAATGGCTATAATGCTGCCTCAGGAGAAAAGGATGATGCAAAAAAGAAGAGGAGAAGACACAGAAGAGAGGTCATCTGAGGAGTTAGCCATGTGTCTGTGCAAAAGATATTGGTAGTTCTACATTTTTTTTTTTTTTAACTTGGAGGTGTATAAGGACTAGGCGAGGCAAGTGTGGCAGACTGGTTTTCTCGCAGATCCCATGTATTTGTATGATCCTCAAGATTTTTTATTATTATTTTTTTTCGTTGCCAGCTCTCAGAGTAACTGTTTAGCTTTGACCAGCTTACTTATTTCTCCCAGCTCAATTATGCTGTGTGCATTGGGAATGGCGACTCCCCTTAGAGTGACTTTGAGTATTATAGTAAATGGGGCTGGGGTGTAGCTCAGTGGTAGAGCGCTTGCCTAGCATACATGAGGCCCTGGGTTCCATCCCCAGCAACACACCAACCACACACACACACACACACATATACACACACCACACATAAATGATCTCTTAAAGGTGATTGATTAGGATCAGAAAGTGAAAGAGTAACACACATGGCTCTTTGTTTAACAGCTCCGTTGAATTTCTGCAGAGAGTAGTAAGTCATTAACTAACGGAGCCTTGGGAGGTCGTCACCAAACTCTTGCCAACTGTGTTCATACATGTTGTTAATGAAGATGCTTTTTATAAAAAACACGATGACTTGCTCATTGTTCTTTATTCAAAACCAGTACTCCAGTGGTTAACTGATACTGATCCTCCTGGAAAAGGAAGATAGGGAGTATTTAAAGCCTTTACTGTCAATCAGTAGTAGATCTGGGAAGATAATTTATTTGCCAGATAGCAGCCAGCCTATTATTTTGTCTCTAATACCTAACCATGGTGCCCTACTTCTTTATGTTCTGATAAGGAATTGTGGAATATTCAATAACTGTTCCAGACAATTGCTGACCTGTTTATTGGCAGCCAGTATCCTCACTGAAGACAAAATAGAATATTTGGGGTTGTCACTTCCCAAGACAAGATTCTTAACTTTGCTGGAATGTTTTCTGTTACTATTTTGCTGGATTTAGGGGAAGCCAGTGAAGACTGAGAGGCAAGTTAGTGTTATTGTTGTAGTTATTTTGTGTTCATTTTACCCATGGGTGAGTAAAGTTATAAACTTTTGTCAAAATATTGGCAAATAATGTTTATGCCACATTACTTCTGCTATTACTAAAAGCCAAAAGGATATAAATTATCCAGGGAAAGAAATTATTCAGCAGAGACCTACAGAGGTATACCATCAATTTCAGCAACAAACTAGTTTTCCAAATTCTGAGCCTAGATTTCAATATTTTTCTCATGAACTCTGGACCATGGTTTGAGTCAGAACCAAATTAAGGCCAAGCTTGTCTTTCACACCTGAGGATGAAGTTCTCTGGAAATATAACTGTCAAAAACATAGCATGGATAGTCCAACATCTGTCTTGGACTTAGCCAAATATAGACCATCTTGGAGAAATGACATAGCAGCAGGTCTGGTGTTCTGTTCTGGAATGTTGTGATTTTGATATAGAGACCATACAAACCACAAGACAGACATCCTGAAAAATATTCACCTTTGTTATTGTTTGCTTCAAGAAACGAGGCTCAGTGGTCGGAAGTGGAGGACAGAGTATAACCCAAGACGAAGAAGTAAAAATAAACTTAAAAAGAAGTCAAGATGTTCTAATACGCTTGAGCAGATGTTATGAATTATTTCCTTTATTATATGGTAGACAGATTGGCTAATAAGTTGTCAACAGCAGCAGTATTAAAAAGTAATTTTATTGGTCTGTTGCCTTAGTAATGGGGAAGTCATCAATATTATTATAAGTTCCTCTTTCAGAATTCATATATGGTTCATTTGTTTTCACAGCTGTTCAGAAATTTAATATATGAATACTCACAGTTTATCTAACTAGTCTTCATGGACATTTTGATTATTTCAAGCCTTAGGCCATTATGAATACTATATTTAAAAATGTATTTTGTGCATGTTTTGTTGGATCTATCTCTAGTCGTGGGGTGGCTGGATAACAGAATATATATATATATCTCACTTTAGAAGATACTGCTGGTTTTCCAAAGTAATCATATAAATTTTTACTCCCATATGTAGGTATCTATTAGAGTTTACATTTTCCATTTTCATCAACATTTGTCTAAATTTTTTTATTCTATTAGCATTTAATGGCTTATCATTGTGGTTTTGTGTCTTGATTAATTAAGTTCAGCACTTTTTTGATGTTTATTAGAAATTTGTTTTTGAAGTGCCTTCTCAACTCTTTTACCCATTTTACAACAAATTATCTTTTAAAATTTGATTTATGGGGGGGGCTAGTGTTGTGGCTCATAGGTAGAGTACTCACTTAGTATGTGTGAGGCCCTGAGTTTGATCCTCAGCACCACATAAAAATATTGTGTCTACCTATAACTAAAAAATAAATATTTTTTAAAATTTTGATTTATAGCTGTTATATATATTCATATAATCTACAATTATGTTCCATTCATGGCTTTTTTCATCCTTAATGGTGTCTTTGATGAACAGAAATTTCCATTTTAATGTAATCCTTTTTATCATTGTTTTCTTTCATGATTAAGCCTTTATTTTAAATTTCTGACACTAGGGATTGAACCCAGGGGTGCTTTACCACCACACTACATCCCCAGACCTTTTTGAGACAGGGTCTCCCTAAATTGCTGAGGCTGGCCTCAAATTTGCAATCCTTCTGCCTCAGCCTTCCACATTACTGGGATTACAGGCATGTATTACTGCACTCAGAATGACCAAGGCTTTTTGGGTCTTATTTAACAATAAACCTTTCCATTCGCCTAGATTTTGAAGATATTCTAATAAGTGATATTTTAGAAATGCATAGATTTACAATCCACAAGAATATATTTTGTATAATGCGTGAAGGGATAATTTTCTTTTCTTTTACATGATTATTTAATTGCCTCATTAATATTTAACAGAAAAATTATCATTTTTACAGTGCTCTAATGTTTGTACAGTGTTTGATGTCTAGGGTGACCAACTTATTGCAATTTGCCTAGGATTTTTGTTTTTAGCTCTGAAAGTTCTGTGTCTTATGAACAGCCTGTCTCTAATGAACTAGGATGGATGGTCACCTAATTTTTGTTATAAATCACGAATGCATATAAGTATAGGTTTACTTCTGGATTATCTTTTTAAAATAGAATAAGAAGCCCACTCTCTCTTTACTATCTTAGCTGTGTAATAGCACTTACCGTCCTGTTTTAAAAAAAGTCATCCTACTTTTCTTTCCAAGAGTCTTATTTTTTTTTTTTTGTAATTTTTCATTTTAGAATCAGCTGAATTAACACAAACAAGAATTCCAAGATTGAGATTGCATTGATTATGTAGATCAGTTTGAGGAAAAATTAGCATTTATAATATGAAAACTTCCAAGTCTTCTTTAATTTTCTAAATAAATATTTTGTGTGTGGAGGTCTTGTGCATGATTTTTCCCTAAAACATCGAACGTCTAGATTTATACAAAACAGATTTTTGTGTTGTTTTTAAATTTTGTATTTTAATACTTGCCGTTGGTGTACAGAGTTACCCTTTAATTTTGCATATTGACTTTGTGTTAGGGAAGTTACTGAATTGATTAATTCTACAGAGTTTATGTATAAGTTAAATATTTTTATATTATTTTGGATTTTAAAAATAGAAGTAGGTGACTGGCTCACAGTCTGTAATTTGCCAACTCTTTTATCCATGTTTATACTTCTTTTCTTGGAGTCTCATGTCTGTCAGCCTGTATGGTAGATGCGGCGGGAGATGGAAATCGTTGCTGGTGGACACAGTGTGCGCTTCTAGCTTTTCAGTTATCCTCTCTTTCCTGGACGTTCTGTAAATTGAGTCCATTATGTCAAGTCTATTTTCTAGCCTTCTTTTTTCCTTTGTGTAGAATCAAGTTTCCATCTGGTAACACTTTCCCTCAGCCTGAAGAATTTTTTTCTTTAACAAACCTCATAGTGCAAATATTCAAGAAAAATAATTCTCTCAGCTTTTGTCTAACAAAATGTATTTCATTTTCACTTTGAATGAAGTTTTTACTGGATCTAGTGAACATTCACTAGTTTTTTTTCTTTTCTTTCTTAAGTTTTTAGATGTTTTTAGATGTCATTCCACTGTCTTCCAGCTTGCATACTTTCTGATTACTGTCTTTCGTTTCTCTATATAGAGGGTCATGAACTTTTTCTGTCCATTTCAATTATTCAGTTCTGCCACTAGTGTGAAAACAGTCACGGACAATATGTAAGCCAACAGGTAAAGCTGTTACAATAAAACTTGAGATAGGCTAGATTGGTCTGAGCTTTATAATTTGTTGACCTCAGTTCTATGCTTATTCTTTTTGTCTAGTTGTTTTTAAGAGTTTCTCTCTTTATGACCATTTTAAAGTGATTAAAAAGTGGAGTGCCTTGGTGTGGTTTTGTTTATTCCACTGGAGGTTGGCTGAACTCTTGGATCTGCCATTTCTCTCTCTCTATTGTATTGATGTTTTTTTTTTGACATTCCTTTTAAGCTCCTAGTTTGCAAATTCCATTCCCCTTTTCCCATAATTTCTGCAGCTGTTTCTATTAATTGGTTTATCTCCTTGGTATGAATTACCTTTTCTTCCTCCTTTGAAGGTCTGGTAAATTTTGTTCAGGTGCTGGGTATTGTGAATTTTACTTTTGTATATAATGGGTTTATTCCTTTAAAAACCATTAAACTTTGTTCTCTATGCAGTCACATTACTTACACAATTTAACCAGAATTCCATCCTTGCAAGGCCTGCTTTTAATCTATGTTGGGTGTTAAAGATTAGTCTTTGTGGGCAAATTTAGCTTTATTAAGTATGGACTTTTTGGGACTGGGTTGTAGCTCAGTGGTAGAGCACTTACCTAGCATGTGTGAGGCTCTGGGTTCGATCCTCAGCACTGCATAAAGATAAATAAACAAAATAAAAACATTGTATCTATCTGCAACTACAAAAAATATTTTTTAAAAAGTATGGACTTTTCAAAGAGAAATATTAGATACAACCTAGGATGAAAGGGGGACTAATTTTAGGGAGTTAGAATAAGACTTGAATATATTAAACAGTGAGCTGGAATTAGAGAAAGTAGGATAAGGAGAACGGTATGCTCTACTGAGATGGACATATGCAAAGGCCTAAACATGGCAATTACATGATGTTGTCTGAGTCAAATGATGCACAGGTCCAAAATGATTGAGGGGGAACAGAAAGGATGGAAGAGATTAGGCTAGTTAAGTAAGCAGATAATAGACAGGTGCAGAAATGAGCTGCTAAAACATGCTTCCCAACCCTTTGGATTACCATACCAAGGTTTTAACAAAGCAGATTATAATTTTTTTAAAGGAATCATGTTAGAGGTGCAAGATGTGGTGAGACAGATTGGAAGAATTTTATTTCACAATATTTATCTTAAGCCTTTATTATATAATTTGCTTAAAGCCTTTGCTCACATTTTTCTCTTTGTAACTGTTCCTCCAAACTAAAGCACTGACTTAGAAACCCTAAAGACTTGGATTAAGATCTTAGTTCTGATTTTTCACTAGTTGAATGATGTTGAGCAAATTCCCTAATCTGAGTCTTTATTTTCTTTATCCATAAAGGGGTGAGGAAAGGTGTGGAATGAGCTTACAGGGCTAGTATAAATTAAAAAGACATAAATACCTGCCAGTGTACAGCACATGGTAGAAAATTAACATATACTATTAGTCCCCTAAGATAAAAATCCTAGGAAAAGAATTTCTTTTCGAGCAGAAATTTTTAAGCCAGATTTCAAATTTAAATTGCAAGAGGAACTTTAAAAATGAGGATGCCTGGTCCCCACATAATTTAACTGGTCTGGGATGAGGCCTGAACATAGTATTATTTTTTCCAAGTTCTCCAAGTAATTTTCACATGAATGCAAGGTTTAAAATTGCTATTTAATCTGGGAAGGTTAATTTTTTCATTCTTCTGAAATTAAGGTAAGTGTGTGTGTGTGTGTGTATGTGTGTGTGTGTCTGTCTGTCTAGCACAGAAAGCAAAACATCAAAACATATCTGTTAAGAGAAAAACAACTGCAGGCCATAACAGACACTGAGAGAGCTGGCAATACACTTGGCTGACTTCTTAGATTCTATTTTTAATGTTAAATCCACATGAGTTATGTAAAATCGGGGCCAAAGGTTTTATATAACAAATCTTTTTGAATTTCTGAAACTCAGATTGTTGATCTTATAAAATTTTTGATTCTCCTTTCTTGGAAAATTATTTCTATAGAATCCTTTTCATATGGAAAAGCTGCAGTTTTTTCTTTCCAAGTACTTTTTTTTTTTTTAAATCCCTCATTCATTGTGAGGTTCATTTTCAAAAAAAGGACTCTGTACAAAAATTAACTTAGTTAAAAAAAAAATAAGGCCAACACTGAAGACATATGACAGTTTGGTAAATACTTAAGAATATTTGGAACACCTTGTAGATTAGAAATATTTCAAAAACTTTCTTGAGATACTTTACTCCACTGATTTTTCATTTAAGCTTTTTAGTTACTGGATTATATTATCCAAGATTTAGCCTTACTCCTCCAAATGATATCACTGAGATATTAATAATAAAGAGTTCACATTTCCTAATAAGTTTATAAAATGTAAATAAATTACTCCATCTCAGGAATATTTAGTTTTAGAAACCTAAACTCTATACGAAAAAAACACAGATTGTGAAAGGATATATAAGGTATAGCATTCTTATAAGATAATATATAAATACACAGTAGTGTTTCCTCTGAAATATTCATTGAAAAACCATTCTTTATAGAGTATATTATATAATGTACAAATTTGGAAACAAAGTCTAAAACATCAAAATGATGATTTTCACTAACTGGACAGACTATGCAAATTTTTTTCCTTAAACTATGCTAGGCATAGAATAAACATCCAATTTCACTTATAACAGCACGGCACTGAAGAGGTAAAAACAAAGAAAGATGACAACTTTTGTAGAAGGCATTATCATAAAAAGAAGAGATTTAGTTTTGCAATATTTTTCTTCTCCCCAGATGTGAGTTAATAGGCTGTTTGAACCTGTCACAAGGATACTCTAGACATCATGAGGGATTTATATTTCTACATCCTACTGGTATCTTAAAGTACAGAGAAAAAAGTCATGGCTCTGTAGTCCTTTAGCTTCCCTGACTATTCAGCTGACATAGAGGGATAATGCTTGAATGGGGGATGAGCTAGAATCCTCCAACATGATCTGTAAATGTCCTAAGTCAGAGCTGCAGGAGCACCTGCTAGCGGACAGGTTATGAGGGCCTATGAGACAACATCAGAAGTATTTCCTTCTTAGAATATCTCTCTGGAAAAAAAATAATACTTTTCTCAATGTGTCAACAAACATCTTTGAGGATAAGAAACTCAAATTTCCAGCCTTTTATTTTTGTTTGTAGTGTAATATGTTCTTTCTTACTTTTTTGGGTACTGGGGATTGAACTCAGGGGCACTTGACCACTGAGCCATATCCCCAGCCCTATTTTGTATTTTATTAGAGACAAAGCCTCACTGAGTTGCTTCGTGCCTCGCTATTGCTAAAGCTGGCTTTGAAATTGTGATCCTCTTGCCTCAGCCTCTGAAGTCAATGGGATTATAGGTGTGTACCTTTGTGTCCAGAGTATTACTGTATTTTTACTCTTTGAAATCAACTCAGGGAAGGAAGATGGCGGCGAGGGGAGTGTATTGCCCCCGTGTGCTGCTTCACTGTGTGGGAGTATGACAAGTCAGGACGGCTAAAGGATATCTTGTTAGGAATTTCCAGCAATAGTGGGGTGCTCCGGAACCTGGAGGAAGGATTTCCATCGCACGAGGATTGGCTACGGGGACTCAAACGCGAGAGGTTTGTCGCACGGAGGGTAACACTGCTTATTCAGCAAACTGCCCCGCGGCTAGAGTCTGCAGTGCGCGCTGGGAAATGAGGAGATAGAGATGCAGGGATACAGCGCTACAGTTTCTGCCAGCCGTGCAAGCACCGTACTCAGGGCTGAATTCTGGGTTCGAGACGGGGGAAGGAAGCGGTCCTTCTCGGTTCTCCACACCGGTCAGACCACAGAGGAGGCCAGCAGCCACCATGTTGGAAAGCTGACGTCACCATCCCTGTTTTCGACTGACTGCAGCTCATTCAGCCATAGAACAGGTAATTTCAGGCTGTAATTCGCCTGCGGCTTGCAGACAGATTGCTAGGGTTCAGCGCCTGGGTGCTTCTTAGAACCTGATCTTATCGGAGTGAACACCGAGCGCGGGGCGGCCGAGTTCCGGCTCCCGGAACCGTCCCGGAACCGCCCTGGCCCAGGGCTGCGGAGCCTGCGGAGGCTGCTTCTTGGACCCTGCTCCTACCCTGCTCCTGTAGAGCATACACCAAGCACTAAGCGGCCGAATTCCGGCTCCCGGAACTGAGCCCGCGGGGACTGCTTCTTGGAGCCTACACTTATAGGAGCTTACACTGAGCACGGAGCGGCCGAGTTCCGGCTCCCGGAACTTCCCTGGCCCGGGGCTAGGAGCCCGCGGAAACTGCTTCTCGGTCCGGGTCCTGCTGAGGGCCGGTCAGGACTCACCCGTTGCTTTGGTTGCCCGGCAAGGGGAACGAAATGCTGCCATTCGCATAGGATACTAACATGGCAAAGATCTGATGTCATCAGAAAGCGGCGGAGGAGAGAACTTCATCAATACCAGCGGCGACATAAACAGTTGGTCTCCTGGTAGGGGGGGTGAGGCACAGACACCCGAGTCTCCTCAATTTGTCGACGAGCCAGAGGGGAGGAGCCGGGCCGCCGCCAGCGCCCGGAGCAGGCCCAGCGGCTCGCCAGCGTGGTGACCGCGTGACCCCAATTGGAGAGGGGGCGGAGCGGAGCCGCCACCCGCACCCCCAAGGTGGGCAGACCCGCGACCCAGTGGTACATGGGCGTGGTAGGAGGGGCAGGGCAGAGCCGCCGTTCGCGCTTGCAAGGTAAACAGACCTGTGACAGCCTGGTGGGTCAGGCCCAGTGGCCTGCCAGTGCGGTACACACGTCACCCCAACTGGAGTAGGGGCAAAGCAGATCCTTCTCCCACGCCCGGATCAGGCCCTGCCGGTGTGGTGGTCACGTGACCCCAGTTGGAGTGGGGGCGGAGCGGAACCGCCACCCGTGCCCGCAGGGTGAGCAGACCTGTGACCAACCTGCAGATCAGGCCCAGGGGTCCGCAGGCGTGGTAGGAGGGGCAGGGCAGATCCGCTGCCCGCGCCTCCAAGGTAGGCAGACCTGCAACAGACCGGAGGATCAGGCCCAGGAGCCTGCCGGCGTGGTACACACACCACCCTAATTGGAGTAGGGGCAGAGCAGAGTCGCCGCCCGTGCCAGGAACAGGCCCAGCATCCTGCAGGCGGGGTAGTCACGACACCCCAATTGGATTAGGGGCAGAGCAGAGCCTCCACCCGTGCCCGAAAGGTGGGCAGATCTGCGACCGACCAGCAGGACAGGCCCAGTGGCCTGCCGGTACGACAGACACGTCACCCCATTTGGAGTAGGGGCAGAGTAGAGCCGCCGCCCGCGCCTGCAGGGTAGGCAAACCTGCAACCGACCGGCGGATCAGGCCCGGTGGCCTGCCGGCGTGGTACACTCGTCATCCCAATTGGAGTAGGGGCAGAACAGAGCCGCCGCCAGCGCCCAGAACAGGCCCAGTGACCTGCCGGCGTGGTAGCCACGACACCCCAATTGGAATAAGGAGAGAGCAGAGCCGCCGCCCGCGCCTGCAGGAAAGATACGCAAGCAGTATGAAAAGACAAGGAAAGAAAGGACCACAAGCAATGCAGGTCAACGCAACTTTAGAAGAGGTAACAGCTGCAGCAGATGGAATGTCAGATAAAGAATTCAGGATATACATGCTTCAGATGATCTGGAGTATCAAGGAAGACATTAAACAGCAAAATCAGACAATGAAAGATCACTTCGACAATGAATTACGCAAACAAATCCAGGAAGCAAAGGATCAACTATACAGGGAGATAGAGGTTATAAAAAACAAACAAACAGAAATCCTAGAAATGCAGGAAGCAATAAACCAACTTAAAAACTCAATTGAGAATACTACCAGCAGAGTAGAACACTTAGAAGATACAACATCAGACAATGAAGACAAAGTATTTCAACTGGAAAAGAACATAGACAGCTCAGCAAGACTGTTAAGAAACCATGAGCAGAACATCCAAGAAATATGGGATAACATTAAGAGACCAAACTTAAGAGTCATTAGGATACAGGAAGGTACAGAGCTCCAAACCAAAGGAATGAGCAGTCTATTCAATGAAATAATACGAGAAAACTTCCCAGACTTGAAGAATGAGACAGAATCCCAAATCCTAGAAGGCTACAGGACGCCGAATGTGCAAAATCATAAGAGATCCACACCTAGACACATTATAATGAAGATGCCCAACATACAGAATAAGGAGAGAATTTTAAAAGCTACAAGAGAAAGGAAGCAGATTACATTTAGGGGTAAGCCAATCAGGATAACAGCTGATCTTTCAACACAGACTCTGAAAGCTAGAAGATCCTGGAATAACATATTTCAAACACTGAAAGAAAATGGGTTCCAACCAAGAATTGTGTATCCAGCGAAATTAAGCTTCAGGATGGAAGATGAAATTAAAACCTTCCACGATAAACAAAAGTTTAAAGAATTCGCAGCTAGAAAACCATCTCTTCAAAACATCCTCGCCAAAGCATTACAGGAAGAGGAAATGGAAAATAACAATGAAAACCAACAGTGGGAGGTAGGACAGTAAAGGGGGGGAAAATAATCAAAGAGGAAAACAAACCATGTTTAGTAACAGAAATAAACAAATATGGCTGGAAGAACAACCCATATCTCAATAATAACCCTAAATGTTAATGGCTTAAACTCACCAATTAAGAGACACAGGCTAGTAGAATGGATCACAAAACAAGACCCAACAATATGCTGCCTACAGGAGATGCATTTGATAGGAAAAGACATACATAGGCTGAAGGTGAAAGGTTGGGAAAAATCATATCACTCATATGGACTTCGGAAACAAGCAGGAGTGTCCATACTCATATCAAATAAAATAGATTTCAAGCCAAAGTTAATCAAAAGGGATAAAGACGGACACTACATACTGCTTAAGGGAACCATACACCAACAAGACATAACAATCATAAATATTTATGCCCCAAACAATGGTGCAGCTATGTTCGTCAAACAAACTCTTCTCAAGTTCAAGAGTCTAATAGACCACCATACCATAATCATGGGAGACTTCAACACACCTCTCTCGCCACTGGACAGATCTTCCAAACAAAAGTTGAATAAGGAAACTATAGAACTCAATAACACTATTAATAACCTAGACCTAATTGACATATATAGAGTATACCACCCAACATCAAGCAGTTACACTTTTTTCTCAGCAGCACATGGATCCTTCTCAAAAATAGATCATATATTATGTCACAGGGCAACTCTTAGACAATATAAAGGAGTAGAGATAATACCATGCATCTTATCTGATCATAATGGAATGAAACTGAAAATCCACGATAAAAGAAGGAAGGAAAAAGCATACATCACTTGGAGAATGAACAATAGGTTACTGAATGATCAATGGGTTATAGAAGACATCAAGGAGGAAATTAAAAAATTCTTAGAGATAAATGAAAACACAGACACAACATATCGGAATCTATGGGACACATTGAAAGCAGTTCTAAGAGGAAAATTCATTGCCTGGAGTTCATTCCTTAAAAAAAGAAAAAACCAACAAATAAATGATCTCATACTTCATCTCAAAATCCTTGAAAAAGAAGAGCAAAACAACAGCAAAAAAAGTAGAAGGCAAGAAATAATTAAAATCAGAGCTGAAATTAATGAAATCGAAACAAAAGAAACAATTGAAAAAATTGACAAAACTAAAAGTTGGTTCTTTGAAAAAATAAACAAAATCGACAGACCCTTAGCCATGCTATCGAAGAGAAGAAGAGAGAGAACTCAAATTACTAGCATAAGGGATGAAAAAGGCAATATCACAACAGACACTTCAGAAATACAGAAGATAATCAAAAATTATTTTGAATCCTTATACTCCAATAAATTAGAAGATAGTGAAGGCATAGATGAATTTCTTAAGTCATATGATCTGCCCAGATTGAGTCAGGAGGATATAGACAACCTAAACAGACCAATATCAATTGAGGAAATAGAAGAAACCATCAAAAGACTACCAACTAAGAAAAGCCCAGGTCCGGATGGGTATACAGCAGAGTTTTACAAAACCTTTAAAGAGGAACTAATACCAATACTTTAAAAGCTACTTCGGGAAATAGAAAAAGAGGGAGAACTTACAAATTCATTCTATGAGGCCAACATCACCCTGATACCTAAACCAGACAAAGACACTTCAAAGAAAGAAAACTTCAGACCAATATCTCTAATGAACCTAGATGCAAAAATCCTCAATAAAATTCTGGCGAATCGGATACAAAAACATATCAAAAAAATTGTGCACCATGATCAAGTAGGATTCATCCCTGGGATGCAAGGTTGGTTCAATATACGGAAATCAATAAATGTTATTACCACATCAATAGACTTAAAAATAAGAACCATATGATCATCTCGATAGATGCGGAAAAAGCATTCGACAAAGTACAGCATCCCTTTATGTTCAAAACTCTAGAAAAACTAGGGATAACAGGAACATACCTCAATATTGTAAAAGCAATCTATGCTAAGCCTCAGGCTAGCATCATTCTGAATGGAGAAAAACTGAAGGCATTCCCTCTAAAATCTGGAACAAGACAGGGATGCCCTCTCTCTCCACTTCTCTTCAACATAGTTCTCGAAACACTGGCCAGAGCAATTAGACAGACGAAAGAAATTAAAGGCATCAAAATAGGAAAAGAAGAACTTAAATTATCACTATTTGCAGATGATATGATTCTATACCTAGCAGACCCAAAAGGCTGTACAAAGAAACTATTAGAGCTAATAAATGAATTCAGCAAAGTGGCAGGATATAAAATCAACACGCATAAATCAAAGGCATTCCTGTATATCAGCGACAAATCCTCTGAAATGGAAATGAGGACAACCACTCCATTCAAAATATCTTCAAAAAAAATAAAATACTTGGGAATCAACCTAACAAAAGAGGTGAAAGACTTATACAATGAAAACTACAGAACCCTAAAGAGAGAAATAGAAGAAGATCTTAGAAGATGGAAAAATATACCCTGTTCATGGATAGGCAGAACTAACATCATCAAAATGGCGATATTACCAAAAGTTCTCTATAGGTTTAATGCAATGCCAATCAAAATCCCAACGGCATTTCTTGTAGAAATAGAGAAAGCAATCATGAAATTCATATGGAAAAATAAAAGACCCAGAATAGAAAAAACAATGCTAAGCAAGAAGTGTGAATCAGGCGGTATAGCGATACCAGACTTCAAACTATACTACAGAGCAATAGTAACAAAAACAGCATGGTACTGGTACCAAAACAGGCGGGTGGACCAATGGTACAGAATAGAGGACACAGAAACCAATCCACAAAACTACAACTATCTTATATTTGATAAAGGGGCTAAAAGCATGCAATGGAGGAAGGATAGCATCTTCAACAAATGGTGCTGGGAAAACTGGAAATCCATATGCAACAAAATGAAACTGAATCCCTTTCTCTCGCCATGCACAAAAGTGAATTCAAAATGGATCAAGGAGCTTGATATCAAATCAGAGACGCGCCGCCTGATAGAAGAAAAAGTTGGCTACGATCTACATACGGTGGGGTCGGGCTCCAAATTCCTCAATAGGACACCCATAGCACAAAAGTTAATAACTAGAATCAACAAATGGGACTTACTCAAACTAAAAAGTTTTTTCTCAGCAAAAGAAACAATAAGAGAGGTAAATAGGGAGCCTACACCCTGGGAACAAATCTTTACTCCTCACACTTCAGATAGAGCCCTAATATCCAGAGTATACAAAGAACTCAAAAAATTAGACAATAAGAGAACAAACAACCCAATCAACAAATAGGCCAAGGACCTGAACAGACACTTCTCAGAGGAGGACATACAATCAATCAACAAGTACATGAAAAAATGCTCAACATCTCTAGCTGTCAGAGAAATGCAAATCAAAACCACCCTAAGATACCATCTCACTCCAGTAAGATTGGCAGCCATTAGGAAGTCAAACAACAACAAGTGCTGGCGAGGATGTGGGGAAAAGGGTACACTTGTACATTGCTGGTGGGACTGCAGATTGGTGCAGCCAATTTGGAAAGCAGTATGGAGATTTCTTGGAAAGCTGGGAATGGAGCCACCTTTTGACCCAGCTATTCCCCTTCTTGGTCTATTCCCTAAAGACCTAAAAAGAGCATGCTACAGGGACACTGCTACATCGATGTTCATAGCAGCACAGTTCACAATAGCAAGACTGTGGAACCAACCTAGATGGCCTTCAATAGATGAATGGATAAAAAAACATGTGGCATTTATACACAATGGAGTATTACTCTGCATTAAAAAATGACAAAATCATAGAATTTGCAGGGAAATGGATGGCATTAGAGCAGATTATGCTAAGTGAAGCTAGCCAATCCGTAAAAAACAAATGCCAAATGTCTTCTTTGATATAAGGAGAGTAACTAAGATCAGAGTAGGGACGAAGAGCAGGAGAAGATGATTAACATTTAACAGGGATGAGAGGTGGGAGGGAAAGGGAGAGAGAAGGGAAATTGCATGGTAATGGAAGGAGACCCTCAGGGTTATACAGTGGAGGGGGTAGAGAGAGAGGAGGGGAGGGGAGGGGAGAGGTGGGGAGGGGGGAGGGTGGAGGATGGGAAAGGCAGCGGAGCACAACAGACACTAGTATGGCAATATGTAAATCAATGGATGTGTAACTGATGTGATTCTGCAATCTGTGTATGGGGTGAAGGTGGGAGTTCATAACCCACTTGAATCAAAGTGTGGAATATGATATGTCAAGAAATTTGTAATGTTTTGAACAACCCACAATAAAAAATTAAAAAAAAAAAAAAAAGAAATCAACTCAGTATTACTATATTGCTAGAATTTAATCTTTATCATTTTGAAAATTCAATACATATTATCTTAATACATAAAAATCATTGAGCTAGGCACAGTGGTACACACCTGTAATCCCAGCTACCTAGGAGGCTGAGGCAGGAGGCTCACCAATTTGAGGATAGCCTCATAACTTAGTGAGACTCTATCTCAAAAGAAAAAATAAAAGGTTTGGGGATATAGCTCATAGTAGAGAGCCCCTGGATTCAGTATCTAGCACTATAAAAAAGAAAAAAAAAATCCTGGAAATTCTTGATACTCAAGGATAAAACTGTGTCTTATTGACTATAAACAATTTTCTAGAAGCATTTTAACCCAATATTAATTCAAGCATTAAATGACTTCATTAATTTCAATAAATGCTAAAACTGCTATAATCTGATTATAAATTATTTTGCAGCCAGTGGATAACTGAACACACAGGGTAACTCAGACACTCAGGGTAACTAAAAAATCACTATTAGGTCAAAGGAAGCCACAGGAAAGTATGATAAAAATCTTTCCGGTTCGTTCATTTACAGAGAAGACAAATGTTGATTAATTCTGTAAAGCATTGCCAGTTTTAATCAATTTTCTTAATCTTCTGGGTGATTAGACACAGGTTAGGAGTGGGGAAGTAGTGGAATGAAGAGGAGGTGGTTGTTTTTAACTGCTGCCACAAGAGCTTGGGAAAAAAGATAAACCCCGAATCACCAAAGAACCTTATTTCCTTAAAATGTTTTCAAAATAAATATGCGACCAATCTTTAGAACAATGCACAACCATGGATAAGTTAAAACCTTCAGGAAGGAGGATATTTGGGATAACTCTTGAATACTATATAATCAAAACCCAGGAGAACTGACATGCTTCCAGTTTCCTGGCCAAACATAATGTGCGATGGTAGGGACTGGCATTTTCACATTGTATCTGAAACTAAGAAATAGAAACAATTGTGGAAAACATAACTCAAAAAAACCCCAAAAATTCCAAATATACAACTCCAAAGATATGTTAACAATGTTTAATGTTTTGAGGATTAAGTAACAAATCAAAAAAGATTTTTTACTTAACTAAGTTCACTTCCTTTGAATTTTTCTAAGAGTTAAAAATTGACTATTATACTTACTGATTTAGAACCATCAGATTTTGCTTCTGGAAAAATCTAATACCGTTCAAAAAATTACAATTGTAATGTTAGCACAAAAATTACTTCCTAAGATTTCATTTTTTAAAAAACTTTTCTGCAGCCAAAGATTCCTATTTTTGAATTACAGTACTGCAAGGCACATACAGAACTCACCTCCTTCAAAATACACAGATGATACTCCCTGAAATATAAGTTTAAAATTCTTGAACAATTAGAAATACTACAAAGTTAGCAATTTTTAGGTAAAAACATTGCTTCTACAGGATCATGCACCTTTCTTAAAATCAATTCAGTAATATGTATAAATAATCCTTTTTTTAAAACATCTGTACTTGAAATGCAGATACAGTGATACTGAAGATAGCACTAAACAGAAACCTGAAAAGTACTATAGTTTGATAAATTTTGTTATTGCCTTCATTAGAGACTGGATCATCTCTAGTATTTTCAAAGACTTGAATTTAATAACTGGGCAACTACCCAAGAAATAAAGGAATTTCTTTAAAACAACATTTCTTACTTCTGGCATTGATTTTTGTATAAAGAATGCTAAGTGAATTATGTATTTTTTTGTTCAGTAGAACCCAAGATAGACCACTTAAATGCTTCTACCAAATTTAGTGCAGCTTAATCAGGGACCAGGTACATTGTTTCCTCTGAACATTTTTGGTCAAGCATGACTAACCACAATGCAAATGGAATCTTAAGAGGTAGATTTTTTTCCCATGATGCATTTTGTTAATAAATGAATTGTCAATAAAATAAAAACAAGCACTGTATGTGTGTTCTTAAAGTACAAGGGTCTAATGAAAAGAAAAATAAAAGATAGGTATGATATTTGTTACAGTCTGACATTTTAACAGTCGGAGTATTAGATATTTTGTGACCAAGTGCATTTTGGACACTCTCGGGATCAAAATACGAGTCTGCCAACTGTATTAAATCCTCCCCCACCCCCTCCACCAGTTGGTCCACAGCTTCCTGGTGGGTCATTGTCATCAAATCCATTGGGCCGAAATGAACAGGAAGCAGATGCAGCTTGTAGGGCCCGGGTTCGAGCATTCAACTCTTGTTCCTAAAATTAAAAATAGTTCTTATAAAGATAAAATGCTAAGTACATGGATAGGTATATTGCCAAACAAATATTCTAAAGCTGCCTTAATCTTTAATAAGCATCTTTCAAATCTCAATTACTTTAAAAATATTGACATTAATCCTTACCAAATCCTACTGAAGTACATAATCGCCTTTGGAACAAATAAGGCAGAGAGCAAAATCCTCATGTAACTCCACAGAATGACATATCTCAAAACATAGAACGTTTCAAGATCTCACTTTATAATAAACTGTAGCCCCTAAGACATACAACTTCTTTATAGAAAATATTACAGCCCCTGCAACACTCTTTTATAGGAAGAATTTCTTCTTCTACATAAAACAGAATTCAAAGATTCTAACCGTGGGTTTTCTATACTTTATCACCTGGAGCTATTTTGGAAGTGAGAGATTACAGTAAAAGTTAAAAAGAAACACCTTGCATTTTTTCTCACCCTTCCCTTAGGCTACTTCTTAACACTAAGACAGATTTCAAAAACAACTGAGAAGTAAAATGAAGTCTATCTCTTTATAATAGTAGTACTTATTACTTTTCCCTACCAGATTATTAGAACTTTTATCAGGAATCAGTCTTATTTATTTATGACACATATTAGGTGTTCAATAATATCAATAATTTCATATTAGAATGCTAGTTGGTGCATGGATTCAAAAGGAATAATGTGAGTAAATAATGTCATATTCATTTGGCAAGGTGTGAAACTGGATTTTAAAATTAGGGAACCACAAACTCCTTTAAATAGTACACAGAATATACTGATATGTGCCCATTTTCTGGAAGAAGGTCTATTGACTTCAAATGGAGTTGATCCAATAAGGTCTAAAAGCCACTGCTAACAAGCATAGCCCTTTGCTTGTCAGCAGAACTACCCTGAAGAATTCTGAAAACCAGCTGACATTAGCCACAACTGTATGATATCCCATGTTTCAACTTAAAGCCCCGAGACTCTGCCATCTGGAAAGGCAATCTTATTTTATAATTTCTAGCTAAAATTTTTATGAATCCCTCTTTATGAATCACATATTTTTATAGCTAAAAGGAACTTTGAATAAGAAGTCCTTAATGGCCTAATTAACCTGAAAGGGCTTCTAAAACTTAATTTGTAGAATATTTTTGAAAACATTGTTTTCATCTACTGTGTCATTTACTGTATTCATAATTGTTAGCTCCCACATAGTCATTTTTCAGATGATATAGTAGATATTCAATGTATATTATTAAAAAATGTATTTTTTTGACAGAAAAGCATACCTCAGAAAAAGGCTAAAATAAAAACAACAAAATCCTCAGTGCTCTATCTTTATATTAAGCTGTTCAAATCAGCAATGAAACCATAACTCTATATCTAAGGAACTATAGTTTCATATATAGATGTATTCCCTAAGGAGCTTGAATATGCAAGGTAGTGTCCCAGAAGTTCTGCTTCCAAAAGATATAATAGTTTTTAACCTAGACTTTGTTTTAAGCTAATAACCCCACTGCTTCTAACACCTACAAAATTCATATTTCAAGACATAAAAGCATCCCCAGAATGTTTCTTTTTTGTATAGTTTTCTGTTTTCAGAAGATGAGTTTATGAATCAAAGCAGAAAATATACCTTTCATTTTATTTCTTTTAATAAAGAAGAGACATTGTGTACAATGTTAAAATCAATTCTCATAGCATATATAATTTATATCACAAATTTATAGCAAGTATTCAAATTAATTCTAATTTCAGTAGCAGACCAAAATTGAAGCTATAGAAAGGAGTTACTGTTGCTTTGGGACAGATTATAGTATATTTAGATCTATCCATCAAGTAAAACTGTTGACATTAAATTCCTCCCTTTTATTTTTCTTTAAACCATATATATTATATATACTTTTCTTTATGTATGATAAAAAAATTAAGAAATTAAACTACCACCTCCTTCAAAGAAACAGAGAAAACAAGCAAAAGCTAGAAAACTCTGCCTGTGGTCAATGTGGGCCTGATGGCTGGTGATTTCCACTCTGCAATGCTGGTGGTATTTACGTAGTCTTTATCTTACTGCATCCTAATCAAAGGCTTAGTTTTTGTAATTGGGACAATAAAACAGCAGAGTATCTACTACTAGTGGAAGTTGGATTGAACGGAAAGAAATATATGAAGAGGAAGATCCTTTTACTATTTGAGTTTCAACAACTTTTTATAAATCGGTACATTGCTATTTCTTACATCCTATATTCTAGACACAGTTATCTATTACAAAGCACAAAATGCTTTGTAATATGAAGTACGTGCTAGGAAATAAGCACAAATTTAAATTATACCTCAAAGCTAAGTGCAAAACTCAAAATACACATACATACTCTATGTGTTCAAAACTGAAAACCTGACACCTAAAAAACTGCTGTACGTAAGATCTCAACCACAGACATTCCCATTACTGGCAATTACTAGATATGTTCATCAGCATAACAGAATAAACAAGATAGCCTCTTACCACAAACTTAAAATACCAGAATGATTTGGTTAGATGGTATGAGAAACTTTACAATTAAAGTCTTCATCAATTACACCACTGTATTTGAAAGTAAATAATTACAATCTACATTATATTTAAGTTCTTATTTAAAAGTTTACTGTTTATCATTATAATTTGCTTTAAAAAGGCATTTTGATAGTAAAGTTTTAATAGCCAGTCTAAATATTCTTAAATAAATACCTTACTGTAAAATTTGGCAATACGTTTTCTGCTTTAAACAACTAACCAATCTGAGACTTAAGATGGGGTTTAGGACAATTGTACAACACTGAAAAACTATTCACAAACTACATGATGCCTTTTCTTTATTTAATATAAGAGTCTTAAAAAATAATGGGTGGCTGGTGTTGTAGCTCAGTGGTAGAACCCTTGCCTAGCATGTGCGAGGCACTGGGTTCAATCCTCAGTACCATATATAAAAAAATAAATAAAGGCCTATCAATAAGTAAAAAACAATATTAAAAAAAAAAAATAAAAAGAATGGCCTGTTTGAATCTTGGGGCTGGGGATGTGGCTCAAGAGGTAGCGTGCTTGCCTGGCATGCGTGCGGCCCGGGGTCGATCCTCAGCACCACATACAAACAAAGATGTTGTGTTAGCTGAAAACTAAAAATAAATATTAAAAAATTCTTTCTTTCCCTCTCTCTCTCTCTTAAAAAAAAAAAGAATGGCTGCTCATGCTCAAACACTATAATCAGGATGTAATGGGGAAGATAGCAAGATGGTTAAACTGGAAAATCTAGGTGGCAATGCAATAGTCATTATGGCTGTAATAGTCTTTGACACTCTAATTACAGAAATTAGAGTAGTTCCTTGTCTTTCCAAATATTTGATAAATATAATATTCTGCCCAATCACTGGTATGTAAATAACCTTCTGCATATTTCTAAACGTCAGGATGGCCCTGGGCCTTATTTGTCTACACTTGGTAGAAATTTTCTATTTCAACTTAATTCTCTGCTCTACTTCTCTAATCTTTAAGAATCAAGATAATTAATAACTAGTGCTTACATATAACAAGAAGAATATGAGTGAATACATTCTATTTCTATTATCTAGATAATAAACCACTTAACTGGTGTTAGTCTTTGGTAGTGAATCAATTCTAACAAACATTCTGAATTCCTATTTTTTTTCTGTAAAGTTAATTATTTACGTGTCACTTCAGAACATTGCTGTCATCCTTTAAAAATGTGTCATTATTTGGGTATTTTATAATGCAGGAAATTTGAAAGCTCTTGAGAAAATTTACCTCTAAAAATCAGTACTATAATGCCCATTTCTTCTTTTATTCTGCTTGTATCTTTTAGTTTTGTGACTTTCAAACACAAAAGTTTTAGAAATTTACTAATTTAAACTCATAAAATAATTTGAACTACCCAGTTACTACACCTATAATCTCCTTTTCTACAATTCCACCTATAATTTGCTACTGGTCTTTTTTTTTTTTTTTTTTTTTTAAACCGAAAGTTGGAAGGTTTCAAAGAAAAACACTTGTAACATGACCATTACTAACTTTAAAGTAAATAAAATACTCCTTGAAAAAAATATATTAAAATAAGCAAATTTATCTCATTTGAAGCATTTATGCCATGGCTTTTATTTACTAACTGTGCTATTATCTCATTGATTTTATTGCCCAGATGCTCAAAAATACAAACACCCTTTCTTTATATATTTTCTCCTTTTTAATATCCTTTATTTTGTCCATCTGAATGTCAACACACAGACCTTAAAATATTTACACAAAGAACTTGCAGGAATGAACACCAAATTTACCAGTCATTTCCCGAGGGGGGATGAAGGGAAAGGGTTTCTGTATGGCATGATTTTACATCATCTTTTCTAACTAAAAATAGAGCTTTCATAAATAAAAACAAAATAGGTCTTCTATGTTGAATCTAATTGCCACTTTTCACAACTACTTCCCAATAATTAGAAAGTATAATAATTGAATTATATAGGTTGAGCTCATTTTATATAAATCCAGAATCAAGTTTCAGAATTCCTTGAAAATGTGTAAGTCAAGTTGGATTTCAAAATCTGGCCACTCAATTAACCACCTATCAATTGTGTAATATTTTCCACAAATAATAAAGATATTTTCAACTTACCTGTAAATATAGTTTATTGTCCTTTGTTATAGCATCCATAAGTTCCTTCTGAAGAGGTGGGTCTCCATTTACCCAGAGTCCACTGGTTGGATTGTTACCACTTAAACCATGAGTGGTGTTCTGTTTTTTATACAGAAGCACATATGCAGTATCTTTTGGAAACCTGCTTGTAATTTTCTGGACTGACTGAAATGAAGTGAATGTCACTCTGCTGTCATTAAATAAAAACCATTCTTTTGACATTTCCTTACTTTCCAAATCCTGTTCAATAATTGCACTGGGACTATCTCTGCTTAGTATATGACTCTGGGAGGGTGCTAATGTGAGATTTTCAGGCTGGTGGCACATCTGGTATGAAGACTCTGCACCTGTGATGTTTCTGGCATAAGAATAGTAATGCCCACTTTCAGAGGATATACCAGAGTGAACCACAACAGAACTTAATAGGTAGGGGACCAACTTTGGACAGAAAGCTTCTTCAGTTCCAGAAGGCTTTAATTTTTTAGCTAGGTTCTCACCAATATCAGTGAAATCAACATCTACAGACCAACTTTCTGACAATGAAGAGAAAGAAGTAGTTCTTTTAACTGGCAACTCCAAAACCAGTGGCAGTGACACATTGTCTAAAATTTTTCTTCTCACATGATACTTCTGATCATAGGAAAATCTCAGGAGAGTAAGAATAAGGTATTCGGGTTCCTCCGTGATTTGCATAGTTTTCTCAGCATTCTGCAGAGAGGCACAGTTTTCACAATAATATTGGTTGTCACCAGTAAGAATCTCTGGAGCCAAAAAATAATTTAGTAAGTCAGTTACTGAAGGTGTGGTCTCACCTCCTGGTTTCTGAGGTACATCTTTATTGATAAGAATCTTGGGAGATTCATTAGGGACAGAACTGTTTTCAGTATAGTGAAACCCATCAGGAGGACCACCTATTGTTCTTTCATTCATAACTGAATCACAGACAAAGGCAGCTGTTGCTGGATTATAAACTACTGGTTCTTCTGAAGGACCAGATACACTGGCTTGCATTAAGCTGCCATCTTGTGTATTGGATAATGATGCTGGATCTTGGAAAGACAAGTCTTCCATAGCAGGGGAAGGACAAAAGGCCAGTGAAAGATCCGTGAAGGCTTCCACTTTTTGTGAGGTACTCCTGCAGTTCAAGCAACATATGTGAGTCTGTAATTTTCCTCCAAACATTTTTTCTATTAAAGTCTTCTCACTGTCGCTTGTGCAAGGGGTCTCTGTCAGTACAGCTGCCTTACTGGCTACTTCCTGTAAAGAAGTTTCACTGTACCCCAGACTTTCAGAAGACTTGTATGAGGACTGAACTTTCAAGATCTTCTCTTCTTCATGGAGCCTGAGGGAGAATATATCAGTATATCACTACTTTACTTACGTTAAAATATCATTTCTATTTAACAATATTGGTGGCTTAAAATATAAATTATTTTTAATCAATATAAAAACCAAGTTTCTCTTCTTCTAATCAAGAAGAATACTGAATAGTTACAGAATCTAGAAGAAAAGTTAAGGGGTAATTATTACTCTATATTCTCATTATACTTTCTTCATAAGGCTATTTTATAGCATGTATTATATTACAATTAGGTATATATGTCCCTTATTGTCTCATATATTTTTGTCTGCTTGAGATCTCAGAGATGTTTGGCACAAAGAAACCACTAATATATCCTTAGCTGAAAGAAAGGGAGGTTGCACAGGTTAAGACCAACTAACTTTGTCATTCATACGACAGAAGGGAGCAAAGACAAGGAGACACAAGAAGACTGTAAGTTTTGTTCATTCAGTGGTAAGGATACAGTAAAATGTACCCTATGCTTACAATTATAAATGGTCTAAAGGAATGGTTCTTAAACTTTGAGGTCCTAGCACCCCTTTGTATTCTTAAAAATAACTAAGCAACCCATTTATATTATTTTGATAGTAACTCATATTACATTTTGATAACAGCTGATCTGAAGTACAAAAATCCGGGGGGTGGGGGGTGGGAAACAAAACCAAATTAAAAACAAAAGTAAACTTAAAAAGTACACAATAAATGCTAGATAAGTACCTGAAATGTTTTCAAAAGTAAAAACAATATTAAATAGAAAGAAACTGTTATGAGAAGACACATTCAAGTTATATTTTAAAAATACTTTTTACCTGTCAAGCAGAAACCTGAGGTATTCAGAACAGTCTTGTTGTGATCTGGGAGTAAACCATGGAGGTCTGGAAGCCTCAAAGAATATCCGAGGTGCATATGCTTCCCTCTTTAGATAGCAGCACAGAAAATACAAGGAAGTATTATAGCATGAACCAAAAGTAACTGAAATCTTAATATCTAATGTTTAATAAAGATTATTTAAAATTACATTGCACTCAGCCTTTTCTAAAAAAGCCAGAGACATGGAGCAACCTGAAAGCATATAAAACTAGTTAGAAATAAATATAGGCAATCTTTAGTCCCACCTTCTCACTCTGTAAAGAATAGAAACTTCAGAAACTATGGGGCTTGTCCAAGGTCATACAACTAAGTGAGTAGAGGGATTACATTAGAACCCAGGTTTCTCTAACTCTTGAAATACTATTACCTCTCTATGATAACTGTGTTTGAGTCCCTAATTTTTTTTAAATGAAAGCGTAATGAATATATATTGTGGACAATATAATATGGTGAATGGTCTACAGAGCCAGGCAACTACCTGCTTTAGTTGAAAATTTCCTTGCTTGGGTACATGTCTTAAATGTACAGAATGTGAACACACTGGTTAGGGACCTTGCTAGTTTTGTTTTTTCTTTTAATACCAGAGATCCAACCCAGGGAAACTTACCACTAAGCCACATCCCTAGCACCTTTTTTAGAAACAGGGTCTCGCTGAGTTGCTAAGTGCCTCACTAAGTTGCTGAGGCTGGCTTTGAACTCAAGATTGTCCTGTCTCGGCCTTCAGAGCCTCTGGGATTACAGGAAAGTCCCTGGCTTTTGTTTTCTTTTTAAAAGCGCAGATAGGCAGTTCAATCTAGTAGTTGATCTTAGACTCTGGATTAAATTAATCTAGGTTCAAATACTGGATTTTTCCACATACACACACAAAAAAGCTGAGTAGGTATATGAAAAATATAATTATAACTTGAAAAATCTGAAATTCTCTTGATATTCTGAATATATTTGGTATATAATAATGGAATCCTCCTCAGTTAAAGAAAATTTTATTCAAATTAGGGGTGTTTATAGCATTTTGCAAGAAGGGAGTTTGGCATACTGATTCAGCATAAGTTTCAGAGCTATTTAATTCATATCCTAATCCTGCTACTTGTTTGCATGACCCTGAGCAGATAACTTAAACTTTTTTTTTTTTCCAGCAAACTGGGGATATACTGATAGACTGGTTTTGAGGATTAAGAGATAAATGACTTACCACAGGGCTAGAAAATTTAAATGCTCAGTAAATGTTAGCTTTATTATTTATAAGAAAAAAACTTTAATTATTTAGGGAAATCTACCTACCTAAAATAATCCTTGCCAGTCTGCTACCCAATCAAGAAGGCCTCAACTGTGACAGAACTTTAATTAGGATCTCTCGTTAGTTTCTTTCTTCTTTTCTTGGGAATGGGGAACCTCCTAGAGTTTTTTCTTAGTAGCTCTGATTTAGTAAGTTAATATAGTATACATATATCTATATAAATATACATATGTACACATATACATATATATCTATAATATAGTAAATGTAGAGTAACGATAAATCAAGTACAGAAAAAAAATCACTAGGAAAACAAAGAGGAGAGAAGAAAGAGTTTTCATTTCTCTTGGTCCTGATATGTTAAATTTAATTTGTTGGCATATTTCTCTCAGATGAAGACTAATAAAATGATCTCTCTGAGAACATCAGTACTCATAGGCCATCATTATTCTGTCAATCCTATTTCAATCATTTTCATGTAAGAAGTTAGACTTGAGACATTTCTCAGTTTGTAGATGGGAAACAACTTAATCTCATCAATTGTGAATCTTTTTTTTCTTCTGGCTCTAATTACCAACTACTCTTTAAGATTTCTGTGAGTCAATAGCAATCAGAGGAAAACCAGAAAATAATACATTAAAGTAATATATATCATTTGTCTGTGTATGTTCAAAACCTAAGCAATAAGTTCACTGAACATAGGATTCCCTTTGCTTATCATAGACTATGTATTGTATCTCTCCAAAAATATTCTGTTGAATATTTACTATATATGACCTTTTTCTATTAGCATAAATTCATTTCCTTGAATTAATCTATATACATAAAATATCTTGATAAATTTTAAGCTTTAGAACTCAACACATAAACAGTTCTACAAAAATCTTTAGTCATAATGAAGGATATATATAAGGGAGGGGTAAAAAAGTCTGGCACCACACAATTACTTTAGTTGCTCATTTCTATGCAAATCCATTAATTTAGTATCTGTAAACTATTAAAAATGCATTTAAAATGATTTCTTCATGATAGATTCTTTATTTGATAGGAAATTGGATTTTACATATAACAGTTCTTAGAACAGTAGGTCTCTATAATATTTATCAATAAGAATGGGAAGTGGAGGGAATGGGGATAAAAACTTGGCATATTCTGATATATTAGGCAGTACTACTTCAGTTAAAAAGGTTTGGCATATGTGAAGTTCAAAGAATATTATCATCACAGTTAGCATATACTACTATACACACATACACTCACCTGTGTATGAGCCAAAAAGGCAAAAAGATGCTGTAATTTTTTCATTAATGAATTGCACCCGTTTAGATTTAAAGATAATACTTGTCTCCTGAAACTGAAGGAGAATAAAATATAATGCAATATATCTCTATAAATATATACACAAGCATTTTTTTTTTTTTTTTTTACAAAAGTATCTTTAAAAAAGCTAAAAAGAATAGGGCAGAGGGGTTGGAGGGGAAGGGATGGGGCATGGGGTAATTAATGATGGTGGAATGTGATGATCATTACTATCCAAAGTACATGTATGAAGACACGAATTGGTGTGAATATACTATGTATACAACCAGAGATATGAAAAGTTGTGCTCTATATATGTAATAAGAATTATAATGCATTCTACTGTCATATATAAATAAAAATTTACATAATAAAATTTTTAAAAAAGCTAAAAAGAAGCTATTAGCATAAATTCATTTTCTTAAATTAAAACTTATGCTTAACTGGATGCAGTGGTACATGCCTGTAATCTCAGTGGCTTAGGAGGCTGAGGCAAGAGGATGCAAAGTTCAAAGCCAGCCTCAGCAACTTGGTAAGGTACTAAGCAATTCAGTGAGATCCTGTCTCTAAATAAAACTTCAACAACAAAAAATAGGGCTAGGGATGTGGCTTAATGGTTAAGCACTCCTGGATTGACTCACCGATACTAACCCCACCTCCCCCCGCCAAACCAAAACCCAAAAAACAAAACAAACAAAACAACTTATGCTTAGAGTAAAACGTTATTTATGTGACAGTTTTTTTTTTTTTTGCCTAACAAAGTTACCTAACTGTATGTAACACAGTGAAGAGGGAAGAAGGGAATGATAATAAACGAACACTTAACTACATGGCCTGGCAATGACCTATGTGCTCTCCCATATTATTCCTATTGCCTGGATTAGTATATATAACTAGGCTACTCATTTATATCTTAGATAAGAAACTTTTAAATATGCATGAAATAAAAATATGCTGTCATCAAAACACAATAAAATTGGAGTGATTTTAAAGAGTGTGGTATAGCATAGCTTGGGAAAAGAATATTAAAAAATAGTATAGGAACAATTGGTTACCCATGTGGAAAAAATAGAAGTAGGCAAGATTTTGTAACATCACCAATGCCATGTTGGATAAAGAAATTAAAGCAAATACAAAACTAATAAAGTACTTAAAAACAAAAGGGGAAATTTTAGAGGGTAAGGGCTTTCTAAACCCCAGGTGCTATAAACAAAAACTGGCAGATTTGACTACATTAAAAAAAAATCTATATAAATAGCTGGGTGTAGTGGCGCACACTTGTAATCCCAGTGGCTCGGGAGGCTGAGGCAGGAGGATCCCAAGTTCAAAGCTAGCTTCAGCAAAAGCAAAGTGTTAGCAACTCAGTGAGACCCTGTCTTTAATATAAATACAAAACAGGGCTAGGGATGTGGCTCAGTGGTGGAGTGCTCCTGAGTTCAATTTCTGGTACAAAAAATAAACAAACAAATAAGACTATAAAAAATTGATTCATGTAATTAGAAGAAAGCATGTAATAAGCATTATCATGCAGAGTATAAATGAATCAACACAAAAAAGAAGAAAACCCAGCAGAAAGATGCAAAAGAACAGGTTATTAAGAAAGAAAAGCAAATGAACAAAGAAAAATAGAAAAGAAAAAAACCATAATGGTCAATAATATGCAAATTAAAACAAAAAGAAGAGGAAAGTGCAGTGGCATGTTCCTTTTAGTCCCAGCTACTACATAGGAGGCTGAGTTCCAGGTCAACCTGGGGAAAATAGTAAGACTCTATTTTTTTGTATGTATATATATATTTTTTGTGTGTGTATGTGTGTGTGTATATTTATATTTTAAATATCTTTATTTTGTTTATTTATGTGGTGCTGAGGATCGAATTCAGTGCCTCACACATGTTAGGCAAGCGCTCTACCACTAAGCCACAGCCCGACCCTATTTTTTATAAAACATAAAAACAAAAGAAATTACTCAGATTGGGAAAAAAGTAAGACTGATTATATAAAGTACTTCCAGAGGTACAGACAGTCATAGGTACAACCAGATTTTAGTATGTAAGTTCAAAATGCTACAACCTTTTGCGGAGCAATCTGGCATACCCTGTTCAAAGAAAATCCTGCCTATCTGCATATGAGAAATGCTCATAATGACCAAAAACGGATTTAAAAGTAATTTAACAATTTGGTCAACAGGAATATGGTTAAATAAATCATGATAATGATTTAATTCAGAGTGACATAGATATGTACTGCCCCACAATGGGAACATTTCTAACACAAATTATTAAATGACAAAACAAGTGGACTAAAAAAGAATTTATAAATAGGATTCTCTGCAAAATTTTTTAAAAAAACAATGACACTGTTTTTGTATTAGATATAGGCTAATGACTATACCAAAAAAATCTGGAATGAATAATGCACACAAAACTGTGCCTTTGGGAATGGGTGTGTGTGATGTTTATTTTATATATTTGTACATTTAGTAATTTTTTTAAAGCCATGAAAAAGAATTCATTTAGTATCTAAGAAATAAAATACGCTGTCTTCCTATTCTGAGATTATTGGCCACTGCACAGCAAAATGTACTCTCTCAATTTTTCTTGCCAGTTATAATTGCTTTGGTCTCTGCTTTCTGTCATCTGTAAAATGAGATGGCTCAGTGGATGACCTCTGGTGGTCAGATATAGATTCTTCAATCTTATGCTTAGGGTTAGTTGAGCCTGAGTACATCTTTTCTTAAACATACACACACATACACAGACACACACACACACACACACACAAAGAAGAAGAAAAAAAATAAACAAAACACTAACCCATATGTAAAACACCTTAGTGCTCACGCTATAATCTGGGGCTAAGCAATAACTGAAAACGAACTCTATATCTAATAGTTTTTGTCTCTTCTAGGCAGCCATAACAACTTATAAAAGCTTGGAACTCAATTTATAAACATCTTTGGGAAAGCTCCATGAAATCTTTATTGGTACTAAAGAGAAAATATTAACCATATTTTGCCTTTAGGAAAAGTTGGTCATTATTTTGTACCATCATGGACAGCATTCCTCTAACTAGCAATTTTTATTTCCTGTTCACTTAGCTGCAAAAGAAAATGGATTTAAAAGTAAATTCATAAGTAGGCAAAGGAATATGTCTATTTATGCATTTGTTCAGTAACTACCATATTGGAGTGGGAAGCAGAGCTTGTTTTCTAAACAACAAAGAAGTTGTTCTGATAAACAGTGAAATAACTATAAGCATATAAAACTAAATTTGATACCCTCAAAACATATATGGTTTAAACGGAGCATAGTGGTGCTAATCCCAGTGGCTCAGGAGGCTGAGGCAGGAGGATCACAAGTTCAAAACCAGCCTCAGCAACTTAGTGAGACCCTGTCTCAAAATGAAAAATAAAAAGGACTTGGGATGGGATGTGGCTTAGTTGTGAAATGCCCCTAGTTTTTAAAAAAAAAAAAAAGATATATGGGTTAAAAACATATAGTGGGCTTATAGATAGAAACAAAGATAAGAGGGAAAGGAAAGGAGAAGGGGAATAGCATGGATGGTGAAAGGAGACCCTCATCATTACACAAAATACATGCATGAAGATGTGAATTTGGTGTCAACATACCCTATATATAATCAGAGATATGATAAATTATTGTATAATGGTGTATTAAGAATCGTAATGCAAAATAAATAAATAAATAAATAGAAAGGGGGAAAAAAGAAACAAAGATAAGAAATAATAATAGCAAATGAGATCTCTAGGACACTTAACAGACTAAATCTATCCCTCTGTTATTAAATGTCAAGTCATAGAAATTAAAAAGATAGTAGCATTATAAATAAATGGAATGCACACTAGATATAATCAAGCAAACTTTATATAAGTATTATTTTCAATAGTTCTTGAGCATTAAAAGCAATTTCACTTCTGAATAAGCCTAGTATATGGAAATACTAACATTTATGCCATTTATAAGAAATAATGTATAGAAAATCCCCACCTTACATTTTGTTAGCATCCATCAAATTGTATAGTTGAAGTGAAAATGTTCAAATTTAAACTTACTCTGTAGCCATAAACAACGCTTGTATAACACTGTTCATATAACATGTATTTCCTAGGTTAATAAGGCCAGTTTTTCCAGTTTCAGATTTTCCAGAAAGTCTAGACAAGCAAGATGCCAAAGAATTGGATTGAGACGTCCAGGCACTTTGACTGAGAATCAGCTTAATTTTCTCCTCACCAGGCTTAGGAAAATCCTACACATCATAAATAGGAAAAATACTTTAAAGTAAAGTAAAAACTATTTTTGTTATTAAATTAATTAACACCACAAAGAAGATTTTTCCACTGACATTATTTTACTTCTTAGTTTTAAAATACTGACAGCAGTAATTAGCTAGTCACTAAAAATTCAAATTACAGTGCATGGCAAAAATAAATGCCTCCTGAACACAGTTGCTTAAGTTGAACAATACTTACGAATTGTCACATTTGAACTACTTATGCTAGCAAAATAGTTACAACATAAAACTTTGAGATCAGAGAGTATTCTGTGCTATTTAAAGGCAGTAGGAATGAGGACTTGAAGTGGCCCATAACTGAATAAGTTAAACAACAAATAATCTGCTTTTCAAATTTGGGGATAAAAATCATATTTTCTTTTAATTCATTACTAATATTTACTTAGTATTAATCCTTAGAAACAAAAGTCCAAAGTAATTAGGGGATTAAAAAAAAAAGTACACATTGGCATAATGACCTCTGACTCCGAAAAACTAATCACGTTTTACCATCTAGAAAATTATTACAACATACAGATTTTTCTTACTTGCTTAGTAAAGTATGTGATAATGAGAAAAGATTTTAAGTGTAAATGATTTCAAGCTTGAGTAGAGCATTGGCAAATAAGGAAAGTTGGTCAAATAATTTACAATTATCTTTTATTGACTGTTATTTCTGGTACTTAGACCTTAGAAAACAAACATTTTTAAAGTAATTCTGCTTTTTTTGTTTTGATGATAGCTAAGAGAAAGTGTTTCCTTGGGCTAAGAGTAATTCCCTTCCTTCTTCTGAGACTATATGAGTTATCAGAATTTTCAATATGAAAGCACTGAAGAACAGTCATCAATAGACACAGCAATAGAGAGTATCATTACTATTAAATCCATGACAAATGCTCCTTCATATAATTTACTTTAGAAAGGTCAAGTGTCATACCAGTGTTATACATCACACACATTAACTGTTTAACAGTCTTGTCTTCTGGACCCCAAAATTACTTTGATAAAGCTAACTAGACAGTAAAAATCATATGATTTGAGTCCATTTCAGATATGAAGTAGTATAACGTCTGAGTTAAACCCTCTTATTTTGCTCTACCTTGACTTTGCAGTAAATTTACTGAGAAAAGTGTGCTTGCTGTGATCTATTTTTCACAAACAGAAACGATGCACTATCTATACAAAGTTGAAAAACAGAGTGACCACAAATAATTCAAGTAAAGATTCTATGAAATACAGACATTCATGAATAGTATATAGTAAAAGCAGAATTAAAAATAGGGACAAAATCAGTCAAATACTTTATTATCTGCATTTCCATGACTCTAATATGTACTTTACATATTTGAACACATGGGATGCAAATCTGATATATGGATTCATTTAATATAGCATATTTTTAAAACAAGTTTCCCCAAAAGTGGTTATAAATTCTAAGATATGCCTTATTTGATGGTACCAGAGAATTGAAGAAATATGGTTATTAATCTGCAACTCCATAAATACTGGTATAACAATTCTCATACCTTTATTGCCTCCAGAAGAGGTTCATAGAGATCTGGAAATCCAGAATAATGATACATCATACAGTGTATTAATTCTGTTAACTGCACTAAGAAGGTTCTGCTGGAAGGCAGGCCATCATTTTTGAAAGAGTGAACCAAATTAACTACATGAGGAACAATCTGAAGAGAAAAAAAGATAAACATTTCTTAAAATGTTTACAAACTGGCAATACATTCTCTAGCCTACAAATAGAGTACAATGGTATATGATCAGCAAATTCTTTCCCATGTGTTGTCATAGCCTTTTCTAAAAAAGTTATAAAGTTAAAATCTTCTAGAATATCAAGAATATCAAGGCAAATCTTGTTTTCAGTCATATACAAGTGTAATTCCATTTACTATTCCTCTCCTCATTCTTACACTATTATATGTCTGACATAGGTACAAATAGGAATCTTAGTCATTGCAACAATTCTAAAGAAATGCCTTCAGTTGAACAAATTAAAAACAAATAAACAAGCAAACCTAGAATTAGCTAAAGAGCTCCATCTAGTGAGAACTTAAAAATTTTCAGCTTGAAAGAATTACACGTATTGTGCAGTTAAGTCTACCTTAAGTCTTTGAAATAACTTACAAATGTAACTAAAATTATAGCTCAAATAATATACTTTTCATTTAGATAAGAAGAGGGACAATGTCTAATGTTGGATTGGATATTCTTATTAACAAACCCTTTCCTCAACCCAAATAAAGATGGTTCTAAAAATAAAAGGAATCAGAATCTTCTATTATATTTAAGAAACTGGGGCTAAAAATAAAAAGGAAATTGAAAATGTACATTGCTTGTAAACATGTAGACAATTGTTAATATTGATGATCATCACAAAAAATGTTTTCATTGTAAAATTAGTTGGAAAAAACCCAACAAATATAGACATAATAACATATTTAAGAAGTTATTACCCAAATGAAACAAATTCTATTTTTCAGCAATGGTTCATTCTATTTGAATAATGCTGTACTTTTTCCAAATAGTTATAATATGAAACTACATGTTTACACTTCTCATGCTAAAAGACATCTTATTATGTTCTATTTGTGGAATATTTTTGGTCGCTATCTCATGAAAAAAGTGAAGCTATAGTTATATTAGGGCTATGCCATGAGGCAAATAATGACAGTTATAGTAATGCCCCAATCAACTTCTTTTCCTTTCACCTAAAAAGAATCATCATATTCTTAAATTAACAGTGCTACTTCTGTTTTCTGTCTAGCTTTATCCTTGAGCCTGAGGTCTTAAATCACATTTTAGGTTTACACTACTTTTAATCTTACCTCCATCAAAGGTATGGATATCACTATAAAATTAGCAGCTCCTAATGAGTTCATACTATTGCTATCATCTCTACATATTTAAGCAAATCTGAATGCAACCCTGCCCCATTAAAGCCACATCTCTCAGACATTCTTTTGATAAAATAATTAAAAATTTAAAATTATTTTGTTTTCTCAGACATGAAGGGAAAGAAATAAAAAGAGGAAATAATTTAAAAATGATTCATAATTCCAAATTGTCCAAAAGCTCTTCTAGTGTACATTTGATCTTTGCAATCAGGTTATATGGTTTTCTATTACTATGCCCCAAATGATCAATATTATCATTGACACAGAAATAAGACTTTTTCTTAGAGATATACTTCCAAGCAAGCTATATTGACTCCTCAATGCTTGAAAGTTGAGTTTTTGAATGAGGAAACTAAATGTTTCTAGACATTACTGTAACACTAAACATAAGTTACTATTTGAGGAAATGCATAAAACTTAAATAGTTTTTTTTTTTTCTTACCCATATGACTATCTGCCACAGTGTCTATTTAAATTTTTTCCACTTATAAAAAACATGAGGGGCTGGGGTTGTGGCTCAGTGGTAGAGCACTTGACTAGCATGTGTGAGGCATTGGGTTCAATCCTCAGCACATAATAAATAAATAAATAAATAACATAGAGCTATTGTGTCCATCTACAACTAAAAAATTTTTTAAAAAAAATATAAAAAGCAATCTGTCTCATTACAATACATATTATAACATCAATCCTGGTTTGCCCTAAACTATTCTAAACATAAAATATGATGAATAATGATGTTGATGATTCCAAATTGTTGCTCATAGTTAGCCACCCTTAAATCTCAGTCCTTCACTGAATTGTTTGGAATTATATGTGATTTAATTACCATTTAAATCACTTCTAAATGTCCAAGTTATTCTTAGTTAAGTGGAGGGTCAAACTCTACACAGTACTTAGACAAGAATTTGGTCTTTGTTTTTAGGCTTTACTAAGCCAGATCAAAATTTTCAGTTTCAGATCTAACTTAAATAAATGATCCCTCAAATAAATGATTTAATACCCACTTAATTAATAATCAAACATTTCAAAGTCAAATATTTGTTATTTTAACTATTTTTCTCAGGGGGAAAAAAGTAGTTAAAGTAGTTTAGGTACTACTAAAGTAGGAAAGGTAAGGAGATAACTTATTTTAAAACATTCTGAGCAATAAAATAGGTTTAGAGTATAGAGTAAGCGACTAATCCCAGAGATTAAGAAATGTCCTTGGTATAATAAAGTAATAAACAATAAAATAAATGATTAAGTTATGTTAGAGAGTCTCCTTCCTAGAAATTTGAAAACAAGCCTTTTTTTTGAAGGGCCTACACACAATCATGCTTGGAAGAAAAAAAATAAAGTCACCTAAAAATTAACAACTAGGATTCTATACATCTTCATCAGTCTCCTCTGAATTTTGTCATGGTGATCAGTATCCTTAAGATTTCAACATTGTAGGTATACTGATAATGAGTTAATTGTCCTGTAAAACTGCGGATCAGATCTTGGAGGAAGCAGGCATTCACACAAAGCTACTGCTTTCCTCTGATGCCATAAAAATGTCAATGGACAGGTCCCTAAAGTAACACCTGCAAATTGATAATCAAATCAAAACCAGTGATGTAATTGTTTAAAGTGGTAGCATTCTAGATATGTTTTAAGATGGAGTCAACAGGATATGGGCTGAGAGTGAATAAAAAGACTTAATTTTAAGACAACAAATCAAACTGATGTTTTCAAGGTTCTGAAATTTTAAAGCCATCAGTGATTTTCAACTATTTTAATCCTTTTGCACTGTTCATATGTACAGCAGACATCCATCAGTGACATATCTCACATAGAGCAGTAACAAGTCGGGTAGTTTTGGTGAGACACAAAACATTCTGAAAATACATTCCTTGGAGAGAAATTAAACAGCTTCAATTTTCTAAGAAAAGGTAAAGCTATGTGAAAATAGATTCAGAACTAACCTACAGCCTTTTCACTACATACAAATGTGACTCAATAGGAAACTAAATTTTGAAATGTTTTTTTTTTTAATTATAGGAAGCTTCTGGTATAACTTACCAAATGGAACGCCTCTGGAGAATGCTGAAAACTAAGCAGCATGTGAGAAAGAACTGCAAGAGCACCAGGTCTCACAAGAGGAAACCAAAGTCGATTAAAAACCTTCAAAATAAGATAAGACACCCATCTTAAGAATTTGGAGGAAAATCAGAAACTCAATCAGTAGTTATTTCCCTAGAGCAAAAATTATTTATATGAATGCCCCCATTCCTGAAAAGTTCTATCATAACATGTTATTAAACTTTGGGGGAAGGACAAAGTTTTGAGATAACAACATGACTGAGATCAAGGGGAATGTAATGGCCTACCCAATTCTTAAAATACCCTGATAAATGGAAATCTGTTAAACTATGTTTATATGATGATGTTTCTTGGGCCACTCTTCATTTAATTCACTCAATAAATATTTATTAAGCACTTACTATTGCTCAGCACTGTTCTAGGCAACGGAAAACAGTAGATCTGAAAAATAATTTCTAAAAGGACTTTCAGTATAAAGGATGTGAAGAGATAATAAAAAGGAACATATAATGATAAGTGCTATCAAAATACAAAGCAGGGCATGAATAGGAAATACTGGGTGGCAGAGGGGTTTGCTATTTTTACAAAGGATGTGCAAAAAAAAATGCCTCATGTAAAAGGTGATATCTGACTATAAAGCGGAAAGGAGAGAGATAAGCTTGGTAGATCTTGAGAAAACAGCAATTTAAACAGGACAAAAAGCAGTGCAAAGGTCCCAAGTCCTCTAGGCTGGTGTGATATGAATATAGTAAGGAGGACAGTGTAAGTGAAGCAAGAGACTAAGGCAAGTGGGAGATGGAATTAGAGAAGTAGCAGTGGGCCAGATCACATGGCATCTTGTGAGACACCTACAGGGAACAAAAAGCAGGGAGGCTATGGTAATCAATTCAACAAGAGATGGTGACAACTTTGGATTGAGGTAGTAGTGACGTAACTGATTAAAAGTGGTAGGATTCTGGATATATTTTAAAGGTGGAGTCAGCAGGATATATAGGATATGGGTTGAGAGAGAATGTTAGAGATAAGGATAGCTTCAAGTTTTTGGCCTAAGTGAATGAAAGGATGGAGTAGCCCTTTATTAAGATGGGAAAGATCACCTGTGGGAGAAAAAAAATTAGGAGTTTCATATCTGAGTATAGGCAGTTGAATATATGAATATGGAATTCAAGGGAGAACAATGAACTAGAAATATACATTTGTCAGTCATAAAGCCTTGGGACACCTATGCTGTGAATATGCACTGAAAAGAAAGAGGACCAAAGACTGAACTCTAAGGCAATCTAAAAACTGGAAAGAGCAAGAACTGGAGACTGATATGCCAGTGAAGCAGGACAAAACCCAAGGAAATAAAATGTCCTGGAAATTGAGTAAGAAGAGTGTTTTAAGAGGGAGTGTTCAGTTGTGTCAAATGCTGCTGACAGGTTGAAGAGGAGAGCCCTGAGAAATGATCCCTGGTGTAGCAACATTGGGAAGCACTGGTATCAAAGGTAATTTTGGTAAGGTAATGGTAAAAGTCTAATTAGATGGATTCAAGAAATAATGGGAGAAATGTTTTCATAGTCAGTATCTGAAAATAGCAAAAAACTATTTTAATTACACTTACATGGCATTTTTTAAATTACTAAGGCCTATTCAAAACAAAACCAAAAACTGGTTCATTTAAAATTAAGCATTCAAATGCTTTTAAAGAGACAATATTGATTATAAAAATATTGATTATAAGATTTCATGCATTCTAATACATTCATATACTCCCACTTACCAGTTCTATTTTCAGCAAAGTAACATCTATCAAAATAGTAAACTTCTGAACAGCTGCTAGTCCTTTCAGCAGTGCAATTACCCAAGTATCTACATGCTGAGCCAATGGCCAGGAGAGCCAGTCAATCATTCTGAAAATTGAAGAAAAATAAAACTACCAGTATTGGAAATATTTTCAACATTACTCAAGAGTAGACTACTCTTGTTACAGTAAATAATCACTCACTTCATAACTCATTATTTACAACTTGCTAGTAAAAAGCACTGACCAAGATGTAGAAATGAAATACAATGGATGCTTACCCTCAAGAAGTTTTCAATTTTGTACAGTGACAATTTCTTATATTTAATGCATTTCCATTAAAAAAATTTCTAATTTTAACAAATGCAAGAATAAAAAAAATTTATATATAGTGGTATCAAGAATTTATTATCAAACTTACTCTAAGAACAGCTGAAATATAGACATCCAAATGAAAACATATGGGTATCAACCAAGATTTCTCCTTCCTGATGAGTGCAGTCTAATGTAATACACCATTAAAAGAGGATATATTTTCAATTATGGAACAGGTATCATCATCTCTTTCAAAACTCTACTATGTAAAGACAACAAAAGAAAACTTCAAATATATAAAAGGGTACAAATTGTGTAAATATGCTAATGGCCTAATTTCATTAATGAATGCCTTTCTTCTTGAATATCAACCCAGTTCAAGGGAAAAAAGATAAAGTAAAACAAGGTTTGAAAGAGACTCCCTAAGTTAGATATTTACCACAATGAAGGCAGGTACAACTCTTTTGGAAAGCAATTAGACCAAATGTTCATACAATTCAACCTAACAGACTGATTTTAAGGATTATCTAATAAGAAAATAGTAGGGGAAAAAACTCACCTTTTGAAGTCAGAGCAAGTGGTTTAAAGATCTCAATTTATAATTTATTAGCCAGAAAACTATATATTATATGATATATATTATAAGTACTTATAATCTCTGTGCCTCAAATTCCTTATCTCTAGATTGTGGGTAAGCGTGCTCATTTTCAGGGATGTTGTGAAGAGAAAATGGGTTAACATATAACACTGGAAATATTCATTGTGAATTCCTCTTTTAACATATGCAACAATAAACATCTTCATCCTCCAAACTGTCAAACTACCAATGCCGAGGTCATAAATCTGCCCCAAAAAAGCAACTACCATGTTAAAAGGACTGACATCTAAATCAATTTGGGCATCTTCACCAAAGCTATTATATAACTATCTATAATAATAATGGAGTGTTGTCTTTATTAAGTTTTTTCCTTTTAAGATTAAAATGCCCCTAAAGTCCCAATACACACTGACTACAAGTTATCTGTATGTTCCTTCCATTCCCTATACTCAATTTACTTTTTGTTTTCCTGGCTTCTTCCAACAATGACAGTTACAAGTCATTGAAGTAGCCCCTGATAGCTATTCTACATCTTCCAACTATTTCAAGGTTGATTCTCAAAAGTTTTGTGACTATTCTACATAAAAGAAGAGACATACTTGCTTTTGTGAATTAAGAATATATGCTGGGCACAGTGGTGCATGCCTGTAATCCTAGAGACTAGGGAGGATAAGGTAATAGGATTGAAAGTCTGAGGCCAGGCTTAGCAACTTAGTGAGGCCGAAGCAACTTGGGCCTTGGTAAGTAGTAACTTGGTGAGAACCTGCCTCAAAATAAAAAATAAAAAGGATTGGGGATGTAATTCAGTGGTTAAGTACCCCTGGGCTCAATTCCAAAACCAAAAGAAAATACACACACACAAATACACACACACACTCACTCACTCTCAATGTAGCACTGTTTTTGATACAGAAAAACTGCAGAAAAACCTAAATGACCACCAATAAGGAAAAGACCAAATACACTGCAGCAGTGACACTGCAGAACACTAAGCAGAATTTGAAGAAATGAGGTAGATGAATCTATCCATGGTTATCTAATATGAAAAGATATGAAATGTTGTTAAAATAAGTTTAAAAAATCTTTCATTTTTGTTTAAAAGAAAACAATGTGAGTATACACATGGAAATATACACAAAAAAACCTAATGTGGCCTAGAGGGGCATGTGTGAGCATTTCTATTTGGCACTGTGGCTCTAAGGGGAGTGGCACTGTCACAGAAGAACCGGAGAGAGCTCAAGACCAGAATCCTCTTTAATTCAGTCTAAGGAGAGTACAATACAGGGTGAGTGGGCAGAGAACAGAAAACCCACTTGGGGGGCTGGGGTTGTAGCTCATTGGTAGAGCGCTTGCCTTGCACGCATGAGGCCCTGGGTTCAATCCTCAGCACCAAATAAAAATAAATAAATAAAAATAAAGATACTTGTCCATATCAACTAAAAAAATATTAAAAAAAAAAAAGAAAATCCCACTTGGCAATGGCTCTTTATTATTCCCAATTACTTATATTTTTTTCCTCTAGCCTCCTTATTTTCTTCCCATCTCATAAATCTTACTCTTTATCCTATGTGTACCAATCCAATCTCCAGAACAATCTTAAAACAAACTTCACATCAGTAGTTACACATTTTAGAAGCTGCTATGGTGTGAAGGTTTGCGTCCCTCTAAAATTCACATGTTGAAATTGAATTCCCAATACATTGGTATTAAGAGATGAGACCTTTAAGAGGTGCTAGATCATAATGGTGGAGCCATCACGGGTGGGATTAGTGCCCTTATAAAAGATACTTCCACCCACGCACAGAAGGTGCCATCTATGAGAAACAGGCTCTCACCAGTCACTGAATTTGCTAGTGTCTTATTCTCAAACTTCTCATCCTTCAGAACTGTGAAAAATAAATTTCTGTTGTTCATAAATTACTCAGTTTAAAGTATTTTGTTATAGCAGACTAAACAGAAGTTGTTCATGAAGCAAATATTTGAGTGTGTATTATATAGGGAGTACTATGTTAGCTGCTAAGAACATAGTAGTAAGATGTTTTGTATCCTCAGATTGGAAAAGAGAAAGTTAAAAATTATCAATCATCACAAAATTATCAAGCAGTGGTATTGGTATCTGTATTAAACTTGTCAGTGCAATTGCTTTTCCCTCTGCATTTTCTTCTTCATTTTGATTAAACTGGTATATGCCAAAATCCCCTCAGGCACAGAAATCGTAGGATGAGTTATTTTTATGGTTAACTATAGTGATCATTTCTATCACATATTGGTTACTATAAGTTTGAATTCTAAGGACATTTTTCTTAAATTTTTATTTAATTGCTTACAACTAAAGAACATTTTAACTGCAGTTGTTGTTTATGTACTCCAACATCTTATCGCCTCTATTAGACTATAAACTCCAGAGCAGATCTTGTTCTTATTTTAATCTTACATATCTTTGGATCCCCTTACTCAGCAGAGTGCCTGGCACAGAGTAGGAGCTCATTTGCTGAATAAATAAAACCATTTCTTCTATAGCTAAAAAAATACATATATGCAACTTTAAAATTAACAATAAAGCAGGAGACATGAAAGGCAACAAAATAGATTTAATCATAATTTATGGAGAGTAAAATCAATTTTCACTTTTACATGGCAGTTTGAGGTCTACATTCAGCCTTCAGTCTTATTTGTCCCAATGTTTTAAAAATTGGGAAGTTTCACATAAAAAACTGGATTTCAGGCTTCTTTTGAAAAATGAGATCAAACAAGATTGAATATAAATATCCCTGTGACAACAAACAATTAGAATTGAGGATCAGCTTTCTCCAGAAGATGCTTGTGTACTGTATTCACTATCATTTCACTGACATCTGGCCTATTTCGTACTTCAATGTTATCTATCTGGTGCTGCAATGATACTTACATTTGCTTTTTTGAATTACAAAAAATGACTGTGAAGCATGGTAAGTGGTACTTTTGGAAAAATATAGTGTATGAGCAAGTATAATGTAGGAGTATGGTAAAAATAAACATCCTTTCAATTGCACTTTCTATGTAAAAAATAATCACTGTGGATAGATTATGGGTTAAAAAGGATTGTATAGGTTAAATTGGAAATGCAGTATAAAAACTGGATCACATCTTCTTGTGGAAACAAATAGGTAAAAATTAATTCCCAAGTACATTTCAAAAACAAAATAAATTATTAAGTTGGATACAATGACTGTTTAAAAAAAAAGTCTAGAAAATTAAAACAAGAGTGTTTGCTGAGTGCTGACAAGTAGAATCTGCACATAGTTTATAGTAAGTAGTATCAGTCACTATAGTTTCTTGGTCAGAGGGAAAAATCAGTAGGGTTGAGTGTTCAGATAAGAAAAATTAAAAGGACAACTAGAAGACCACTTCAACAGTGTGGGTCTGTTTCCACAAATGGTGGGGATAGACAAAGTATCACTCTAAGAAATGTGCTAAAGAAAGAATCCAAAAGACGCAGTGATGTTACTCAAAGGGAATGGAAGGATGGAATTGAAAATTGCTTCTAGATTTGTGAGCAGATATCTAGGAGAATTAAAAGTGTCAATGGGAATCAAAATAAGAAAAATAAATAAATAAAAATCACTATCAGGCCGTGAAGATAAGTTCTGTCTCTTAAAGAGCAACCGTGAGTAATAAATCTGATTATTCTGGGTTTCTCTCTTCATTGGTGTCTACATGGTATGATGATAACTCTGGAGCCAAATGTACCACTTCCTTTCTAAGTGAACCTGAGTAAATTATTTAATCTCTCAATTTCCTCAATTATAAAATAGGGTCAAAAATATGATCTACCTCAAAAGGCTGTGGTGAATATGAATGACTTTTGGCATGTAAACAATATAGCTATTATTACATATGCAACAAAGGGTATGGAAAAACTAAATTCTAATTTTACTTGCAGCTGTGAAATCTAATTCTCAGAGAATTACATACTCACTTTGACACATTTTGAGGGTTGATCTAGCTTACAGTCTATTTGTTCCAATATTTTACTAAGAGGACAATATAATTTGATATATTCATTCAAAAGAGATGTTGCAGTCACACTGACACAAATAGGAGTTTCATTAGGGAGAGATCCATGAAATAAGAATATTTTTTTTTTTTTTAAATTTTAAGTTTTATTTACTTATTCATTTTTTAAGACAGAATCTCACTATGTTGCCTAGGCTATTCTCCATCTCCATCTCCTGGGCTCAAGTAATCTGCCTCAGTCCTGAGTACTAAGAACTTTATTTTATAAAAGATTGAAATCAACCACATACACAACAGATTAATAAAGTGATAAGAAGAAAGGGAAGGAGAAAAAGAACAGACATAGGAAGCATGCTGTTATAAGACTAGAAATTAAAAAACAATAAATACAAAGACATTAAAAAGATGAAAATAAAAAATACAGACTACCAAAAAAAGGCAAAGCTTTCACTATAAATTAAAAGTAATAGTGACAGAAGCCATACAACATAGTTATATAGACTTTTCTCAAATATATAAATATTCTCACAAGTCCCTGGAAATTAATAAAGGAGTGAGCAGTAAGAAGTCAGAAGTATAAATTACAAATAAGATGATTCTCTTAAGTTTAAGAGCACAGAGAAAGAAGAAAAGCTTGAAGAGAAAGATCTTTTTAAACACAGCAGTGAAAAAGATGAAAAAAAATCTGACTTTCTAGAGTTTGTGTAATAGAGAGTGGCATGAGTACATATGCAGCCTATTGGGAACTCAACATGAATCCTTCAGTTCATATATTTATATATGTAAATTTTATAACAATGGCATAAAAACCATTTTGTTGCAAATTCTTATTTTCTACTTAAATATGTTTAATACATACACAAAGAAGAAATAAAGAACAAAAACAGACAGGAAAAATTCAATGAGAAAACATATAATAACTGAAAAGAGAAACTCAATAGCTGGAATAAGCGCATAGATGGGCACTTTAGAAGAGAAAAATCAGGAAGTTGTAAGACAGTACAGATGCTCCTTGACTTAGGTTGGGGTTATATCCTGATAAATTCACTGTAAACAAAATATAAATAAAGAATGCATTCAAGACACTCAACCTGCCAAACACTCCAACTTAGCAACACAGTACATCATAAAGATTATTTACCCTCTGATTATGTAGCTGACTGGGACCTGTGGGTCACTACTGCTGCCCAATATTTTGAGAAAATATTGTACCAAGTATTGCTAACCGAGGAAAAGAGCAGACTGAAAATTCAAAGTACGGTTTCTACTGAATGCACATTCATAAAGTTGAAAAATCATAAAACAAATCATCCTAAGTCCAGTACCACCTACATTGATATTCTTTCCCTAAAATATCCACAGGTTTGCTCCTTCCATTTCCTTCATGTCTTTATTGTCATGGTCACCTCAACTAAGGTTTCCTTATCCATCTTATTTAAAATTGTAAACCCCTTCTTCACACCACATTCCTCTTCTTACCCACTTTTTTCCCCAAAACAATTGCACATACTAAATTATTTTACTTATTTATGATATATTCTAAAACAAAATCTAAATCTAAAACAAAGTCAATTTTAAGATGTATAATTAGTTATACAGCACTAAGTGAAAAAAATTATGCTCATTTAAGTAGAATACCCATAACCGGGCATTTCCACATTTTAACATCTTTGAAATCAGGATGCATGTTGAAATCAGAAAAATATGTTATCTATCTAAAACTAAAGGAGAAAACTAAATTTTAGACAAAAGAAAAGCGTATATTACCCACTGAGCCCAGCTGAAAGATAAAGTATGCTTAAGATAAAATAGGAAGGGAAAATTAAAAAAGCCTGGAGGGAATAAATAGGTTGTAGGAAATAAAAATGAGCAATGAAATTAGAAAAATACATGGATATTGATAATACAATAAACTTCTATCTGTATAATAAATGGACACAAGTGTAGGATTTTGGAATAAAAAAGCTAAATTGAAACAAATTTATGAATTACTAGGATCCCTGCCAAGGCTATAATAAGATAAACCACTCCAATTAGTTTGGAATACATTTATATATTTAAGTCCCTGATTAGTTTTAACTATTTCTCTAAGTTTCTCATTACTCACAAGATATCTTCTCCTCTCAAATCTACAATGAGTAGAATGAAGGAGTACCTGCAAAGAGCTTGGGTCATACTTGCATCTTTTACATTGGGATCCGTGGTAAGGCTCCTGATGAGAACTGTAATCATCTGAAGAGGAATATGCTGCACGAGGCTTGCCAGTGCTACAGAAGGTTCAAATGATGCATCTATTTTTTTAATTCAAAAGAAAAAGAAATATAGCAAGAAGGTTCAAGTGAAGTATTATAAAGAAAACAACACTTTCCCAAAAGAACAAAAAATACATATTTATTTGCAGCAAAGGTGTTAATCAGGAAGCAGCTGTTATACTATACGTCATAGTAGATTCTGATGAAAGAGAAATATTAAATTACATGAATATTAAATGAGAGACTAAGAGCAAACAGCAGTATTTACTCATTCTATATACAGAATATTGAATTTTAAAAACTGTTATTTAGTACTGCCATCTTTAATCCATTTATTACTTGACCTCCAATTTTTAATATTAATTATTGTTAAGATATTCATTTGCAAAGCATTAGAAAAGAAATGCAAGGTATCAATTTCAATTCTCACTTTAAGACTACTGAAGGTAATTTAAAACTACTATAATAGTCATCACAAAGCTATAAGGAAGATTTTTTTAAAAATCTTTCTTTTAACTTGAAATTTAGATGAATTGAGGGGAGACTTTGCTAAATTACATAAAAATTAAGTGACTCCAAGATGAGCACCTTTAACAGCTATGGTAACACAGACAATACAAGTAAAATTACAGTAAGAAAAAACTAATCAACCCAAACAAATACTGTAAATAAACAGTTGGCATACATTAAATTCTTTATCAGATTGTAAGAACAGGCTAAAACTCCACCCTTATTTCTGTTTCTCAAAATGAAAGGAGGACACAAGTTCTAGTTCGAATACCCAAGTGGAATAATTAAGGAGAATGGTTGTATTAAGTAGAGAAGTGATGCTGGTTTTGGACGTATTATTTCACAACTATAAACTTGAAAGCTCCAAGGCTTTCAGGAACCCAGACATACAGGTAAAATTTCTAGGAAAGAAAGCATTTTCTAGCCAAGTATTATTATGTGACCTTCTTCAATTTTTGAGGATTCAGTCATAGCACAAAATTATGTATTTAAGTCCTCACACTCCTGCTTTCCTCATTCTACCTGTATCCCCTTTCTCACATACACTACTGAAGACAGAAAATGCCAATATTTAAAATCTACATAGTAAACTGTGATAACCTAGTAATAAAACTGCACAATCCATGAATTTATAAATGCGGGAATTCAAAAACAGGGAAAAAAACTCAACAAGATGACAAAATCACATACAATAATTATGTGGTAAATATTATTACTATGCTACCATTAGTCACTAATGAGTAGACGCTTTACATAGCAGCTGTCATCCTGAAAGCTGGGTAATTAAGTAACTTGTTTAATGCCAAAGGTCTTAGACTTAGATGTTCCCAACTTTTAAAATAGGAACAGGAGGTGTTTTTAAGGTATAACGTGACATCCTGAATAAGGTAGAGGATTGGAATGAAATTTTGGATGAGGGTTCTAGGATTTGCTCTCCCTTAACAATGTTTTCTGGGCTGGAAGCAAACATGAAATGTATGTGAGAGAGACTGAATTTCCAGAGATAGTCTCCTTAAAAATAATCCTTACCCGTGGAAGAGATGCTTGCAAAAACTTCTTGCAGGGAAGGTAACAGTGTGGAGGGCTCAGCTTTCCAGATGTTCTGCAGCAAATTACTCACTTTTGTTACCTGGGAGACATACTCCCGGAGCTCTTTCTCCTGGGTGGACACGCACTGAAAGTGGCCTATCGTTCGAACCAGCTGTTGGCAGAAGGTGATGGACAATTTCCCTTTGGGGATGCACTGCACGAAGTCGGTCAGAAGGTCGCTCAGTCGGGCACAAAGTTGGGGCTCTGGCCTCTCACATACCATCCGTAACACCTCTACCTGCAGCAGGCTGAAGAGGTCCAGCACCGATGGGCAGCTCATGATCAGCTTCAGGCCGTTGTGAATGTAGTCCAGGATGGCTACGTCTTTCCTGTCCAGCGAGTGGTAGCCCTGCTGAAGGAGGCCCAACACGAAAGTCTTGTTGAAGAAAGACTCGAACTCAGGCCGGTGGTAGCGTGCGTAGGCCTCCAGTACCTGGTGACCCACTTGTCGCTGGAAGGGGTCCTGGCCTTCCAGGATGAGCCGGGTAGTCAGGTCAAACATGGCCTCGCACTGCTCCTGATCTAGCCAATGCTCCGCGGATTCCACCACCTTCCGCACAATCACCCGCTTTAGGGGAAGCGGGTGCGAAGAACTCACCAGGCCCTCCAGGATCTTGTCCATTGTGGCTACGCCGCAGGGCCAGGGCCAGGGCCAGGGCCAGGGGATAAGGAGCGGGCGGCGGCAGCCCCGAGGTAGGGCAGGAGAGCACCGGGGCGGAGGTGAACTTGGAGCGTAGCAGCAGCGGGACCGGCCACCGCCACCGCCGCCTCAGCAGCCACATTTATCGTGTAGGGGAGCCCATCCAAATCGGGGCGGGAGCTGGCGAACCTGGGGCGCGATAAGAACCGACACCACCCACGGCGGGCCTAAGGCGATGGAGGTCCGTACTCCGCAGCCACCGCGGGCTGGCGGTCCCTTGCGGCATTAGCGCGAAGGGACCAGCAAGGCCCCCGGCTATGGTGGGGGCTCAGAACCGGGGCTGCGAGCCGTAGGCGGGGGGAGGCGCGCCTTCCCGTTCTGGAGAAGGTGTAGGCGTCCAGGCTCCGGCTGGTGTTGAGAAGAAACCGGCCCAAGGATGAGTCAGGAGGCGCTGTCACTCTGGGCTGTCAAGGAGGGTGCCGGGATCAGCCGGGGAAGCGAGGCGGAGGTGGACACCCTTGACCCGGATTCAGAAGTGCCGGCAAACAGGAAGTGAAGCACGAAAGACCGCCCGGAAGGGCCCACCCCTCCGCCCCGCCCTCCACCCGTGCACGCCCTCCCCGAGCTCATCCGCCCCGCCCCTTTGCCGACGCGCACGCGCGCCGCCTCCTGTCGAGTCGCGGAACGTCACTGGAGAGCGTGTGTCTAGTCACAGGCTGACTTCCGGGAGGCACTGTCTGGGATTCGCATTGTGCCTGTGACCCGCCTCTAGGAATCCTGTGGGCTGACCTCTGTGTGTCAGGGTCAGGTTACTCGTGAAAACCTAAGGAAGTGCTGTTTAGGTAAAAGCTCGTGAGTGAGGGTTTTGGAAGCGCGAGAAGAGCATTTGGGGAGAAAGTAAGGAAAAAAAGTTAGGACGAGGAGAGATCTTTTAATGCCCCGGTTCGTTCATGGAGAAATGCGCCTAGGGTGTCTGACCCAGACTAGCTTTTCTCCTACCGTGTGGTTACTTACTAAAGTAAGGACTACACCTGGCACCAAGGTTGAGCGACAATAAATATCAGCAGTTTGTTTTTATCAGGCCCCTGGTAAGCATTCAGTTAGTGAGCTTTTGTATCGTATCGAAAATTCAAAAGCTGCCCTCGAAATGGGAAGGAGAGTAAGGAAAATGGCAGGTGAGAAAGAGAGTTATGTGTATGCTTGTGTCATATAAAAGGGTACTTTGAAAATCCCCTGAAAATAACAAAATTTAATGTATGTGTGTGCTGCCACTGAAGATAGTTTGCAATAAGGAAGGACAGGTGGATTTATGATGCTTGAACTCTTTGAAGTTAAAATTTCAATGATTCACAACAAGAATTTAAAAACTTTAACCAGAGTCTTTAACAATGAAAAAAAATTGCCTAAGTATAGCTCCTTTTAGGCTTGGTAATATAGTTGTAAAATCAGACATTAACAGCCTGTAATACAGACAAAACTTTAAATAGTTTATTTAAAATGTTCAACAGCAAAACGAACAAAATTGCAAATTGTTTCAATTTGCTAAAGGGTATTTAAAAAAAAAAAAAAACTAAGTTGAAAACATGATTACGCCAGTATATTTAACACACCCGTTTCAGGATAATCTTAAAATGAATAGCAGTTTAGAGAAGATAGAAGCTAAGTAAAAAGAACTTAAAACTGAGTGGATTTGTAGGAAAAGGAGAGAATGGGGCAATTGATTGATGTAAAAGACAGTCATGATAGAGGACAGGAATGGCTTTGGAACTTTCCTTTTTTGAATAGGTTCAAGGTAAAACTACAGAGAAAAGTAGCTGAACTGGGAATAGAGCTTCCTTGGATTACAGATGTAACATAGAAAGTAAAGTAATAAGGAATGGTGGAGCCCGGGCGTGGTGGGTCGGGAGGCTGGGGCAGGAGGATCATGAGTTCAAAGCCAGCCTCAGCAATGGCAAGGCGCCAACCAACTCAGTGAGACCCTGTCTCTAAATAAGATACAAAAAGGGCTGGGGATGTGGTCAGTGGTTGAGTGCCCCTGATTTAAATCCCTGGTACTCCCCCTCCCCCCCCCAAAAAAAAGGAATGGTAGGATTGTGGGTTTGAGGTAAAGTGGATTAGTTTTTGTGCTAAGGAACCAACTGAGGATGACTGAAGATTATTGAACAGTATCAGTGAAATGATTAGTCCAGAGAAGACAGGAAAAAAATATTTAGTTAAATACTTGATATAGTACTTTTAATCACTCATAATATTTCCCTTTTTGCTAATATTATATCTTGAGAACTTATATCTTGAGAACTTGTAAAATAAGATGTCTGAGAAAAATGCAATTCTCAGGCTATGTAATATATAAAACATAGTTTCCTACTATCAGACTTCCAAATGTGACTGAGACTCTGTTTTTAAAATACTATTGAGTGATATATGCATGAAATAAAATGGTAGGTTTTATTATCATAGAATTCAAAGCATGTTTACTTTTGCATTACTTTAACATATTTTGCCACATATATTTATTTCATTCTATGTTTATAGAATTTCAGTTTGAAATGGACAACTCTATAGCATAGCCAAAAGTCATACAACACTACTTTGATCCTGTTCAACATTTTAAAATATTGTAAGAAGTCTGTGGAAGGGTTTTGTTTCAGAGACTCATGCCACTCATCATCAGATTAGGAAGTGCTATTACTATGGGTTTTAAGATTTTGTATAGGGATTTAGCCTAAGGCCCAAATTGCTAATTAAATGGTGTTTATAAATAGATCTGAGAATGGGAGCTAAGTGATGAGAGAATTATCATTTGTTAAAGATCCTCTATATACTTTATCCTAAGTTCTCAAAACAGACTTTTGGAAATAGGTGTTAGTGTCTGTCTGTATTGTGTAGAAATATAATTGAAGCCATGAGAGATTAAATACATACATTTGACTCCAGAATCTCTACTATTTTCATCATACCACAAAGAGTATGTTTGTGTTTATGTGTTTATGATGAGTAAAGAGAAGAGGCATTTCCAAAAGCAGTGGTTAGAATCAGCCAGTTGCAACAGCTTTATTATGATGTTAACTGTCCCGTAGAAATTTATGTCACTTTATAGAATCAAAAGTGAAAGCATTGAATAAAGAGAGCTGTGATCAGCAAACCATTATATGAAATAATTGCAAATACTCCTGATTTTTAAACTTTCAGTTTATGTTCACATATATCTTTTAAGTTGTAAAGAAAAAAAAAACTGGAAAGAAATAACACCAATCATTTAATATGGTGGGATTTAAAAAAAAAGATTTATAATGAACACCAAGCTAATTTCACTATCTACTGGTGCTTCTTATCCCATTTAGAGTAAAATCCAAATGGCAATCATTGACTGTAACTCCCAACATAAATTTGCTCCTGTGTCTACTACATGATAACAGACAAAAAATTAATTTTACTTTTATATACTAGCAATGAACACATGGAAACCAAAATTAAAAATATAATACCACTGGTAATTACACAACATCAAGACTACTTAGGTGTAAATTAACAAAATATGTACAGGATTCTTATTGAAAGCAACAAAATACTAATGTAAGAAATCACAAAAGATCTAAATAAAGAATCATGTTCATGGATTGAAAAACTCTACCCTCATTGAAATATGGGCTTAATGCAACTACTAGAAAAAAAGAAGAAAGAGAAAGAAAGAAGGAAGGGAGGAAGGAAGGAAGGAGGAAGAAAGAAAGAAAGACTTTGTTGATAGTATGAAAAGACAACTGACTGACTAGGAAGAAATACTTATATACCATATATTTGACAAAGGATTTGTATCAAGAATAAAGTACTCTCAAAAGTCAACAGAGTAAAAGACTTGTGCATCAAAGCACACTACCAAGAGTGTGGAAGAACAACCCATAGAATAGGAAAAAATATATAGAAAGCATGTATCTGTTAAGGGATCATACAAAATATATAAAGAACTCCTATACCCAAAACAAAACACCCAATTTAAAAATGGGCTAAACACTTGAGTAGACACTCCATAGAAGATATAGAGTACTCAAGGTGAAAAAATGCTTAACATCTCACTTATTAGGGAGACACAAAATCAAAACCAAAGTGGTATTCCACTTCTTATATGTTGGAATGATCTTTACTGAAAAACACAAAACAATGAAAAAAAGCAAGTGTTGGCAAGGATGTGAAAAAAATGTAAAATGGTGACACTCCTGTAAAAAATAGTTGAATGGTTCATCAAAAGTTTACTTTAAACAAAGTTACCATATGATAAATGAAAATGTTACCATATGGTAAATGAAATCATGACTATTCATTGCTGCAGTCTGGCTGGGCAATTCTACTTGTAGGTACACATCTCAAATGTTCACAGCAGCTTTATTTGTAATAAAAAACTGGAAACCAAAATAGTTGTCCATAAGTAAATGTTAAACTGGTGTACCTATAATGTGAAACTATTTATAGATATAACAACTTGTATGGATCTTAAGGATACAGAGTATCTCTCTATATTATATTTGCAACTTTGGGTGGATCTAGGTCAAAGTAAAAAGTTAAAAACAACCCTCCAAATATCCAGCTCTAATAATTTATCTGTATGCAATTAGGTAACTCCATAGTATCCTATTTTATTTTCTCCATCAAAACAAACCTCAAATCCTTAACATTTAGAAACTATGATATTGGAGCTTTCAGCATGATTCAAAAGGTAAATGAAATCATGACTATTCATTGCCGCAGTCTGGCTGGGCACAAAATAACCGCGAGGTCACAAGCCACTTGTAGGTTCAAACAGGAACTGCTTTATTGCCTGAACCCAATGGGAACTCTCCAGAACTCCACAGAAACTCCTCGAGAACCAACGGGAACTCCACAAGAATTCAACGGGAACTCAAAAGTAGCGGGCACCGAGGTAGCAGGAGCCGCCTTATTGCTGGACAGCAAAGGTTTATATACACAACTGAATACACAGCTTGTTTCAATTTAGCATCATCCAATTACAGCAATCAGTCATTATCTTAATAATTATACACAGCTTAACTTAATTATCATCATCTTAATGGCTCGCTGGCGTTACTTCTCAACCACTCCTTCTGGCAAAATGCCAGGCACCATCCCGACTTGGCTGTGGCTCTCAACAATTCATACACAATGGCCTGATTTTATATGAATTCTTGCTCTTATCTAATTACAGATAAGTGAAAAATAAGGTATGAATAAAGTCATGGTGTTCAGAAATGTGAGTTTTTATTCCTAGATATTAAGCTCAAAAACAGAAAGTAGGGACTACTTATATAAAAATTGGAGTTCTGTATAGTAAAGATTTCAACTGTTTGCACGTATTATAATGAGGAAGTGCTGCAACAGATTCTTAGTAAAAAATAATCTAGATAGAAACAATCTTTGTGTTGTCATAACAAAATACCACAGACTGGGTGATTTAAACAACAGAAATTTATCTTTTTTCCCCAGTTTTAGAAGCTGGAAGTTCGACATGAAGTTGGTAGAGGCCTTTTTCTGGCTTACAGGTAGACACTCTCTTGTGTCCTCACCTGACCTTTTTAATGTGTGTGCAAGGAGAGAGAAGGCTCTCTATGTATTATAAGAATACCAGTCCTATTGGAATCCGCCCCACCATTATTAACTCATTAATCTTAATTACCATCTTAAGACTTTATATAGTCACATTAAGGGTTAGGGATTCAGCATATGAATTTTGGGGTGGTAGTGGTGGGCACACAGTTCACTCTGTAGTAGAAACCAAAATTTCCCCCCTGTGGACTATATTCTTGCTCTTATCCAAACAAACAAACAAACAAACAAACAAAAAAAAAACCCCAGTTTTTCTCAATGGACCACCTACAATTGAGGTGAGATTTGGACTTATTTTCCATTATGGTTTGTATCTGGAATGTCCCCAAAGGGCTCATGTGTTGAAGGCTTGGCTCCCATTGCAGGGGGTTTGTGTAGTGACTGGATCATGAGAGCTCTCTAACGTCATCAGTGGGCTAATCCATGGATGGATTCATGGTTTGCTGACATTATTAGAAAGTGGTGGTAACTGTAGGAGGTGGAAGGAGTAGGTCATCGGGTTGTCATCTTTTGCCTACCCTCCCCTCAACCTCCTGCCTTTCCTGGCTGCCATGAGATGAACAGCTTTTCTCTACCATGGAGTTAGCAATCAGCGGGGGTGGGGGGGTGGGCTCTTAAGAACTGAAGTCAAATAGTGCAGACTGTTGAAAACACTAGTTTATACCTCACGTGATAGTTATTGGAGGGTTTGAACACAGGGTTGGCATGATTTGGCTTGATGGCTTAAAAATGTCAATTTGCAATATCATAAAAGTCAATTCTTCCCTTGGAGGGTTTGAACAGAGGGATGGCATGATTTGGCTTGATGGTTTAAAAATGTCAATTTGCAATATCATAAAAGTCAATTATTCCCCATGTTTTTTCTTTTAAATTTAGTACAATAACAATACAAATGCCCTCAGTTTCTTTTTTTTCCCCTTGGAGTTAGACCCATCTTGAATATACAATTCAATTGGAAAAAAAAAAAAAAACATGGATACTAAGGAAATTCTAAAAAAGAAGAACAGTGGAGAGGGAGGAGGGCTAGCTCTACCAGACATTAAAACAGATACTCTAAAACTTATTTTGGAAAAAATTATAAGTCATATGACTTAAAATTATAATTTGGAAAAGTTTTTGTATTGGGACATGAAAAGACACAGAGAACAGAATGGAGCAGAATAGAAAATCTAGAAATAGACTCAATTATATAGGAATATAGTACATGATCTAAGGCATCTCAAATCATTGACTAAATGATGGGCTGTTAATAAGTGAGTAAATGATAGCCATGTGAGAAAACAAAATAAAATTAGATCCATTCTTGAATACATTCCAGATGGATCAGAAACTTAAACGGGAAAAATAAAATCATACAATAAAAATATGGGTGAATTTCTCTTAATCAAGAAGTGAGGAAATCTTGCAAAATAGGACTCAAAGTACAGATACATTAAGGGAAAAATGGAAAATTTTGAGTATGTATAAAATAATTGGGGGAAAAAGAAAAAGTCACAAGATAGATGACAAATTGAGAAAAAAACATTTTCAGGTTAATTATAGAAAAAGGGGTGTCCATATACAACAAGAGCTTCTGAAAATAGACTTATAAAAAACCAACAACTCCATTTAAAAATAAGCTAGGAAAAAAAAATAAAAATAGGCTAGAACAATTTATGCAGAAATGTAGATGGCCCTTAGTCATATGAAAATATGCTTACCATCACTCTTAGTAAGACAAATACAAATGAAAATTATAATTAAATGTGTCTCTCATATCTCAGATGCAAATAACATTTGACAACATTCTTTGGATGAGATTGTGGAGAAACAGGCATTCTCATACATTGTTTAAGGGAATGAAATGAAAAATGGTATAACCCATATGGAGTTTATACCATTTTGGCAATATAATAATATGGCATTCATTTACCCTTGGATTTGGTAATCTTACTTGGAAGATTCTATCCCCAAAATGCATGGGTCAAAAAAAATTTACATCTATAAATGCACAAGGACTTTGAACTAATTCAAGTGTCTATCCCTAGGGGACTGACTGAATAAAATAAATTGATACAATGGATACCCTCTCACAAAAAAGAAAAAGAATAAAAGGAATCTTCTTTAGAATAGATTGTTAATTTTAAAAAGCATGGTAGGAAAAAAGTGTTAGTATTTAAAGTAAGCTTTCTTTTATCTCAGAATGCATGGACTGGGAATATATAATACACATATGTATATATTTAAATTTTTAAGCACTGAAAGAACTATTCAGAATAGAGTACACAAAGGGGAAGAAGAGCTTAGTAAAGCTTGATTTCTTTGGAAATTTCTTATATTTTTGGCTTTGGACCCATGTATATATTTTATATAATTATAAAACAAAATGAAATAAAAAATAATTACTAAAATGAAAAATAAAATGAATGAATTTTTCTATATAACACTTTGTTTATAACTGCACAAAAGGAAAATATTACAAGTGATTTTTAACAAAGTAATTTGTACATCCCTAGTTGAATATACCCCAAGAGCAAAAGGAACCACAAAATATTGTAAACTTTTGGTAACCACATTGTAATCATATTATTTTGGGTGGAATATTTTGTGTCTATTGTAAGAAAAGCCTATAATAAATGAGTAATTATATCTTTAATAATGGAGATTTTCATGATCTTTAAAAGAAACAGATTTATGAGTGGTAAGGTTACATAAAAATCCTGTTCTGAATTTGAATTGGAAGTATCAGTATGAATTTATGATGGATTTTATTTTTAAAAATTTATCATCTATCTGCCAACTTCTGATTTAGAAGTGGGCCCAGAATCAATAGAAATAAGGCAAATGTAGTTGTACTCAGAATGCAGTCTTTACTAGTTCTCACTAAAAAGAACAAGGATAATTTGAAGAATTAGCTTCTTCTAGGGATGGAGCAGGATATGTTCTAGAGGATCCTATAACATCTTGTCAAACTTGAGATGAAAAAATGGCAATAAAGACTAACAGGGTCATGTCTAAAGGATTCAGGAGTCAACTTGAATAACCTCCTTGTGTTTAAAGATGGCAAAAGTTGAGTATCTATGATATTAATATTATGTTTGCATTCATTAATCCATAGTAATATATTTTTAAAAAGCTTATTGATTCTCTTTTAAAAATTAAAAATTCTTTTTGGAAAACTATGGAAAGGAAAGAACCAAACATTTTTCCTGCTTTATCTATAAAATATTCACCTTAGTGTACGCGAAGTTTGAAAGATACAGAAGTATTTCTGCTAAAGAAGAAGGGAAGGTAAATTATCACCATTTGTAACTAACGAATTAGTGATTCATCCATGGTGTTAAAAATCACAAAAAGAGAGATCACCACTTTATGTATCTCCTGACAGAAGTGTACAATTCAACCCATTAAATAATGTAGAAAATAAATACAAGAAAATCTGTTTCTGATGGAGCTTCTAGATCAATTGGTCAATTAATCAATGAAGAATATAAGAAGTCAAGAAACATGATGCCAAACATGCTATCAGCAGAATCGGAACTCTGATAAACTCCAGGATAAGCAAGAGATAAATTTTTAATAGATATTTTGAAAGAGAGGGAAATAGGAGGAGAGATTTTTTGGTATAGATGAAAAGAGACTTAAGTAATATATTACCCAATCACAATATATAGATCTTGTTTGGATTTCAGTTTAATAACATTTAAAAAATAAAATGGAAAAAGTGAACCCTGATGGGATATTTGATGATATGAAAAATATGAAAAGTGTTTGAGGTATATGTGATTATGTTTTAGAGTCCTTATCTTTTGTAGATGTACACTGAAATATTCAAAGATAAAATGATGTCATAGATTTACTTTAGAATGATGTGGGATTAGGATTGTGGATTTTATTGAAAAAAGATTGCTGCATATTGATAATTGTTGAAGATAGATAATAGGTATAAAAGTCAAAAAAAGGAAGAAGAAGAGGAGGAGGAGGAGAAGGAAGAGGAGGAAAAAGAAGAATGATAATAATGATGGTGGGGCATGGTGGGTACATCCCTGTAGTCCCAACAACTGGGAAGGATAAGATAGGAGGATTACAAGTTAAAGGCCAGTCTCAGCAACTTAGTGAGACCTTGTCTCAAAAATAAAAATGGCTGGGAATACAGCTCAATAGTAAAGTTACCCATTAAAGGTTAAGGCTAGAGATAAAATTCATTTCCCAGTACCAAAGCAAAAATAAAATTAAAAAAATAAAAAACAACAATGTTCTGGATCTTGTTCTAAAAAAAGAAGGACAAGAAGGATTTCAGTAGTAGCAGTAGAGAGATCAGTTAAATAACTTGTAATAATCCAGAAGAATAATTGACTGTGACTTGGATCTGGACTATTAATAGTAGAGGTAGTGAGAAATATTAAGATTACAAGTATGTTTTGAAGGTAGCACTCATAAGATTTTTTAGATTGGATGTAGAGTGAGAGAGAAGAGAAGAATGACTCCTAGACTTTTCACCTGAGCATTTTGGAAGATAGAGTTTCCATGAACTGAGATAAAGAAGATTGCCAAAAATGCATGTTTAAGAGAGGTGATCTTCACTGTTAACTTGAGATATCTGCTAGATAATCAAGTGAAGATGTTAAATAGTTGAATGTGTCAACTAATAGTTGAATGAGTCTCAAGTACAGGGAAAGATTAAGGCTGGAGATAAAATTCAAAAGTTATCAGCACATAATGGTATTTAAAGCATAAGGTGGTTGACATCAGTAAAGGAATTAGTGTAAAGAGAAATAGAGTTATAGCTCTTAGTTGAACTCCAACATTAAGACATTTGGGAGATGAGAGTTGGAGTCCATTCAGTCAGCTATAACAAAATGCCTTAGACTGCGTAATTTTATAAAAAAACAAACTTATTTCTCACAGTTTAAGATGCTGGAATTCCAAGATCAAGGTACCAGCATATTCAATGTCTAGTAAGGGCTCTGTGTTTCAAAGATGGCGCTTTGTTGTGAGCTCACATGGTAAAAGAAGATGGGGCTCCTTTGAGTTTCTTTTACCTAATTCCTTCCAAAGGTCCCCCTCTTAATATCATCACCTTTGGGGTTAGTTTCCAAAATATAAATTTTTGAAGAGCACACATTCAGATCATCTCAGAGAGGAGGACAAAACCAAAAAAGTATTCTAAAGAAATAACCAGTGAGGTAGGAGGAACATGAACAGTGTGTTATATTCTGGAAGACATTTGAGGAAGAGAATTATCTGTGTCCCATATTGTTAAATAGTCTAATAAAATGAGGCTTGAGGATTGAATACTGTGTTTAATAACATAAAAATGAGCAATTGGATGGAGAGGTGAGTATTGAAGCTTAATTGTAGGCTTAAGAGAAAATGGGAAAGAAATTGCAATCAGCAAGGATAAATAACTACTTCAAGGAGATTTGCCAAAGGCAGAGGAAAAATGTGTTGGTAGCCGTAAAGTGAAGTGTAGTATCAAGCTGAAGTGTTAACAAAAGAGAAAAATTATGTTTTTTGGCTATTAGATAAAATATCTAGAAAAGAATAAAATTGCTGAGACAATACCCTTGAGTAAGTGAGAAAGGATTTAGTGCACAATTGGAGGGTTTGCTTTTACTATGAGCATGAAGTTCACTCACAGTAACAGGAGAGAGTACAGTGCATGTAGGTGGGTGAATGTGGTTCTGAGAGTTTGCAGAAGTTCTCTGATTCTGTTTTCTCAGTAAAATATAAAGGAAGAGTATCAGTTAAAAATGAGAGGCTGGGATACAGGTTTTAGGAGAGAGGTGGAACTATGTTACAGTTGTTTGGGAGAATGGGAATACAGTATAATTCCTAGCATTAAGGGGCTGTTTTAGAGACCATGAATGTTAATGAGAATAGTCAATTTATTTATGTTTTTTTTTAAACTAGCTATGTTAATATGTGCAGGTAAGTGTAGAATAGGTGGAGAAAGGGATAGAACCAAGGTTGTGGTTTAGTCAAGTACAAGGAATCAAGCAAGACAAGGACAGGTAAGATGTATGCAAGGGAGTGATTGGATTAACCATGGAATTTAAACTGGATAAAGATAGAACTGAGGATCTGAGTGAGGGACAATGAAAAAGATGTTAGGATCAATAAATTAATTGTACGTTCTAGTGAGGTCAAGGGGTATTGGGATCCTTCAGATTCCAACTGGAGGAAGTGAGTTGGAAAGATAGGATGTTTCAAGTTGAGATGGGTACTGTATTTGTTTGGAATGACAGTGGATGAGTTTTAACCATGAGGGTAAGTAGTTGGAGTAGGAAGGGAGGCAAAAACATTGGAAGAGATGAACTCAAGCCACTGAGTGACAGACACCATATTAGAAAGATAATCTATGTTGGCTTTGAAGTCACCTAAGGATTATGACAGGAATAGGGTCTGAGACAGTCTTAGTGAGTCAAGAGCTAAATTCTGCAAGGAGTGGAGTAGAGAGAGAGTGACATGGAGATTGAGCACTGCAAAAGGAAAAGATAGCATGTATTTTGATGTCATGATTTAAATGGGTGTTTCTTCAGAGAGGGAAGAGGAATAGTCTGGAAGGAGCAACAAAGAACAAGAATGTCTTCTTAATCTCTAGGAATAGTAATAGTGGATTTTGGGTGAAATAACACACACTTTTGAAGAGAGCTGCAGAGAAGAGGGCTACAGGGTTGATAGAGTTTAAAAGCAAGACAGAAAGCCCTGTTCAGAGAAGCTTGTTCTGCTGATGACTACCTGGGTAGTCATCTTCATATGAGGGCATAGTGGAAAGATTTCAGGAGTTGGGCAGGGATAAGTAAGGGTGTCAGAAAAGGGGATGTTTAAAACCTTACAGAAATAGAGTCCCGAGGATGAGACTTGATTTTGACTTTTTGTGGCAACTAAAATCAACAAGCTTGAAGGGCATAATGAGATTCACTTGGTAAAAGTTTTTGATTAAAAACTTTAGGTTTGGAATTAAACCTTTAATGAAACAAATATACAAGCTCTGTGAAGATTTAAGGACAAGCCTGTGCTTAGGTTAGCCACAAGTGAAATACCTAAGGCAAAATGTCTGCCTTGCATGGGCACAGGTGGTACCTGAGGTTAGGAAGGAATCGGAAGGCCTTGAAGGTTACTGAGGCTCATTAATCATTACCTTCAATAGGTGTAATACAGCAATTGTTTCTACTAGCAAAGATTTTTATTATCACGATGATGATCTCTTCCTCAAAGATAGGCAAAAAGGTTTTGCCCTCTTGCCTGACAGGAATTTGAGTGGCAGTAGCATCTTTTTGACTTGTAGACATTTTAGCTAGTAACATTCAAACAATATTTTAAACTTGAAATATGATGCAAAAAATTCCCAAAGATCAAAATAATCATAACTTGCTGAACATGAATTCAAAACAAAGAAATGGTGCTGGGGGACTCCAAACCTGAAAAAAAGCACCTGATTGTTTACAGGCACAGAGAAAACCGGTTACTGTTCCCTTTATGCTGCCTGAAATTATCAACATGTGACACAGGAAAAACATTGGGTAGGGATATTAATTTTTAGCCACTTCTTTTGTTCAAATTACTTACCTGGACTGGACATATGTCTCCTCTTTACTCATTTGAACTCAGAACTATCATATCTACTGCTGAATGTTGAAAGGTTTACAATTTTCTGGTTGGAAACAACTGAGGCATTGACTGGCTGGCAGAGGGGCTTGCTTGTAGGGGCAGGATGGTATAAGTGGGAATGAGGTGGAAAGCAAGAATGGTGTTTGCTATGGCAAGGATTTTTTTTTTTTGTTAGCATCCCTGAAACACAATAAACAAGCAGAAATAAACAAATGGGATTATATCAAGCTAAAAAGCTTTAACACAGCAAAGGAAGCATTAGAGTGAAGAGACATCTTACAGAATGGGAGAAAATATTTGCAAACTGTATGTCCAATGAGGGGTTGATATTCAAAGTATATAAGGAAACCAAACAACAGCAAACAAGACAAAAATTACTAAAATTGGGCAATATATATAATATTATATATATATATATATATATATATATATACACACACATTTTTAAAGGAAGACATAGAAATAGGCAACAGAATATGAAAAAATGCTTAACATACTAATCATCAAGGATATAAAAATACCATAATGAGATATCATCTCACTCCAGTTAGAATGGCTACCATAAAAAAGACAAGTGTTGGTGAAGATGTGGAGAAAAGGAACAATTGCACTCTTTTTGTGGGAATACAAATGAGTTCTGCATTATGGATAAGTGTAGAGGTTTCTCAAAAAATTAGAACTACGCTAAGAGGTCTCTATGGCATAGTTGCAGTTTTACTTTTCATGTGAGTGGGGTGTTTATATAGTCTGAAATCTCATGTTTGCTAAAATAGGAGGAAGGCTAGATTGGATAAAAGTGCAATGTTTTTGTATAGGTTTTAAAGATTTAGATGGAAGTCAGGGCAGGACTGATAGCTTTATTATTTAATGTTTAAGTTCATTTTCATTAATTTTTAAAATTGATGCATGAGTTTATACATATCTCTGAGGTCCAAAGTGCTATTTTGTTTTATGTATGCATTGAATTATGACCTAGGGTAATTAGTATATCCATCACTATATAGTTTCTTTATATTTACACTCAAAATCCTATCTTTAACTATTTTTGAGATGTGCAATGCATTTTTGTTAATTATATTTACTCTGTTATATGTACTTTCAAAAAGTTTCTGTGTGGCAATTGATATGCAATATTTTAGCCCAGCAGATTTATACAGAGAATATATCTAGAATCTGGAAATTATTTTCTTGTAAGAATAGATTAAAACTTGCAAGGTATATAGCCTAATGCTTGGCTTAAGTTGCATTTTCTTTCTTAAAACTCTTTGAGAAATTATCCTATTAGTTTTTAGGATGTCTTATAGATATAAAGTAATGACTTCTGGTTGCAATAAATTTCTTTAACTATTTACATAAACTATTTAATGTTGAGATAGCTATGTGCATCCTTTCTCCACTATTTTTAAATCATAATATATCTTCTCTATCCTGGACCCTTTTCTCGAGCCTCACTGGCTCATTATTTCAGGTTTCAGCTCTAATGTTCCACCGTCTAGGGAAACCTTGCTTAACTTCATCAAATAGGCCAATTATTCTGTAAAGTACCCTCATAGATCCTGTGTTTCTCTCTGGTACTTAGCACAAATATTACTTATTTCAGTACTTCTTGAATGTCTTTATTCTGCATTAGATGTAAGTTCTTTGAGGACAGGAATCATGTTTATCTTCTCTCCTGCTCCTTATCCAGCATCCAGCAGAGTATCTTCTAGTATTCAGGACTTAGCAATTATTAAATTACCATGCTATTAAAAATACTTTGGGAATACACTGTTTTGATGTATAACTATATCTTTAAGAAGTGATTTGACAGTAACTTTTTAGTGTTATTATAAATTTAAAGCATGGAAGAATGAGGCTTTCACAATGTACATACCCTTGGCACAGTTGGCATAGGAAAATCCTATTAAAGTTTCACAGGTTGCCTTAATATAGTAAATATTTAGGTTGACTTTATGAGACTTTCAGATACTAAGTTTGAGAAAGTGAATAGTTGTCAGGATTTGCATATACTACAGTTTGGTGCTGAATGTCTTCTATAGGCTCATTTGTTTAAGGTTTATTTCTGGGTGGTGCTATTGGGAGGTGGTAGAACCCTTAGGCGGTGAGGTGCAGTGGAGGGAAGTTAGGTCACTGGGGGCCTGCCTTTGAAGGGATGTTGACACCCTGGTGCTTAGACTCCTTCTCTTTGCTTATGGGTTGCCATGAGGTAAATAGACTTCCTCTGTTATATGCTTCCACTGTGACATATTGTAGCACCATAAGCCAGGGCAACAGGGCCAACCAACAACAGCTTGAAACTTCAGAATCCATGAGTCAAAATAAAACTTTCTTCTGTATAAGTTGTTTATCTCAGGTATTTTGTCACAGTGATGCAGAACTGACCTAATATAGCATCCATGATCACAATCAAAACCAAACCAAACCAAACCAAAGAATAAGACTTTCACATTCTTCTAACTATAATAAATTACAGTTCTAATAAAACATTTGTTCATATGTTGTTTTCATTTTGATATCTTATTTTCCATTTTTCCTTTTTTTTTTAAACCAGCGATTGAACCCAGGGATGCTTAATCAATGAGCCACATCCCCAGCCCATTTTTAATTTTGAGGCAGGGTCTCATTAACTTACCCAGGGCCTCATTAAGCTGCTGAGGCTGGCTTTGAACTTGTGATCCTCCTGCCTCAGACTTCCAAGCTGCTGGAATCATAGGCATACACCACAGTGCTTGGCTGACATTTATTTTTTCTTTAAGACTTTTGCATTATAGTCTTAATACCACAGTCACTGTGTTTTATCTTAGCTACATTTTTATCATTTAGCGTAAGATACACTTATTAACCCAATTATGTAGTCTTGTGAATGAAAAACATCATAGAATTAAGGACAAACCATAGAGTCATTATTTCACCGATCCTCATCTAATTTCAGGAAATTACTTACCTAAAGTGATTCTGCCCGAAAAACTTTCCCATGTCTTAAAGAAAAAAAAAAAAAACAGAAAGAAAAGTGAAATTATGGGAAACCTATGATAGTTTACTAATCATTGTAAACTTTTTATACTTCATCACCGGTAATACTTGATAATAAAGAGTAAATTAATGGCCCAACATTTTTAAAAGTTTACTTTAATAAGTATAAAGAACATAATAATTAGAGAAACTTGTGGAGAAGCTGACCAAGGCAAAACAAGTATTAATCTAAATTTTCTAAAATTATTTTTTAATACAATATTTATTTAAGTTATTTAATATGCAATTTGTCATTTGTCACTTCATTATAATGACTGTTCTTTTGTCTGATGATAAACAGCAGCCACAATGATTATTCCAGATCTCCACATTGGATAAATTCCACTTTTCCAGATTCAAGTTTCCTTCAGATTTCTGAGGCACAATTTTTATTATTTCTGCAATGTCTGGTGGACCTGGTGCATCAGCAACTCTTGTGACTAACTTCCCTTAGAATGCTGAGAAATTGCAGAAGAGTGAGATGGTAGCCTTGCTGATCTCTGAGCTTCCAATACACTGGGTTCAGGATTCAGCCCTATTGTTGGGGTATGTGGCTTGACTCTGAATAGACCCTGCTGGCAGACACAGTCTTGTTGCCCTCATCACCCTGAGAGGGGGCAGTCCAGCTGAAGGGAGAGAAGAAGAGAGGAAGGCAGAAGAGAAGAGAGGAAGGAAGAAGGGATGAGAGGGAGGAGATGGGGAGACAGGATGTGGTAGTCTATTACAAATTCTAATGCAGGGGAAAATATTTGTATCTTAGGATTTTGCTTGAGTCGGCTTCAGCTATGAGACACTTTTGTACAGAGCATTTTGGAGTGTTTATTTAAAGTGTTCCTCTAGAATGTAGGCTGTGGTGGTGGCAAAGAACCAGAGAATTGGGAACAAAGTCCAGTTATCTTTCTGTGTTTTAATATGTTGTACACTTTTTCACTTTGAGTTGTATATTAGTGGAGAAATATCTATGATTTTTAAAACAGACTAAACTGGATTGACTACTTTTATTTGTGGCCTCGTATAAGTTATTTGGACCACAGTTTACTCATCTGTGCAAAATGAGGACAGTATGAGTTTTTCAAGAGACATTCCATAGATTAAAAAACTAGTGTACCTGTTTCTGACACATATGGACATACAAGAATACGGTTATCCCTCTGTATCAGTAAGGGATTTGTTCTGAAATCTGCTGAAGCTCAAGTCTCTTACATAAAATGGCATGATATTTGCACATCTTCCTGCATACTTAAATCACCTCTAGATTACTTCTGATTCCTAATACAATGCAAATGCTACGTAAATAGTTATACTGCATTGTTTAGGGAATAATAACAAGAAAAAAGTCCCTACATGATACAATTAAAAAAAAAAAACTGTTTTCCATCCACAGTTGGTTGAACCTACAGATGCAGAACCCAAGTTCACAGAGGACCGACTGTAGACTGTATTTCTTTCTTATCAGATGGTGGTTTGGTTTAGAAAAAACAGCAGCCTAGGATTTTAAACCACATCCTTTTACACTGCAGACCAGGTCCCTCCCTCCTGCCTTTCTACCCTCCTTTTCTTTCTTCCTTCTTTCTTTTTACTATCTGAAAGGGTAAAGATTGTGGTTTGGATTTCATCTGTAATTAGGAGTCAGGGAAATGTAGGGTATATACTTTCCCAACTAGTCACGTGTGTATCTTGGATTGGTTTAGAAAAGGTGGAAAACCAGAGTGGCAATAAGCTTGTTGAGAAGAAAAGTTCTAATAAAAACATTGAAGATACTTAAGGGTTATTAAGTAAAATTATTATTTGTTTTTAAAAATATTTTTTAGTTGTAGATGGGCACAATACCTTTATTTAATTAATTATTTATATGTGGTGCTGAGGATCAAACCTAGCACCTCACACTATCCAGGCAAGTGCTCTACCACTGAACCACAACCCCAGCCCATGTTTTATTATTCTTGACTAAATAATTTGTTTATGTTAATTATAGAGTTTCTGTATTATAAAGGGGCCCACAAAAGAGATGGGTAGAATTGGTAGGAAAGCTAAAAATTATTGGTTTTTGAGCTGATGGGGCATTTTCTTTTAAACTTTGTAACGGGAACTATTGAGTATAATTCACAAGTATATTGTCCTGAAGCTAAAGAAAGCCTGTCTTTTCCAGTGGCATTTACAGCATAAAATCAACAATACCATATTTATTTAATACCCCTGCCCCCCCCCCCCCCCCGCCATTTCTGTCTTAATGTATTTCCTTTTTAGGCCCAGATTATTGTACTGGTAAAATTATCTGAAAGTGATAACATCACAATGATAAATTAATCCATCTATTCACTTTAGCTTCCAGCATATGCAAATTCTAATTATTTAAATAATTCATTTGTTCTACTTCAAGGTTTATTTTATTTTTACCAATGATATGTACCACAGTAGCTTTAACTCTCTATAGATCACTGTGAGTTTAATAAAAGCCCTTTTTACAGAGAGAAAAGTTTCAACAGATCAGTAGGCAGAGGCCACTTAATTAGGCATTACCTAATCCAGTTAAATTTTCATACTTGGATTCAGTCTGGTTCCTCACAATTCAATTCTCCTACTCCAGTTTTCAGACTGTCAAATATTATTAATACTTAGACTTAAAACCAGACTAATTGGTTATACTACTAATTTATGCTCCCCATCCTTAGTTATGGCCTCATTGCTGTTCAATTTTATATTCATCTCTAAATATTGCATATTATCCCAGCACTCAAGCACCCTATCCCTACTTCTCCTTGTAATATTCTTCATTCTTACTGCATTGAAAAGACTGAGAACTATCACATCAACTCCCTTAATTTCCCTTTGCTCCAACAGAAAACACAGTTTCTGTATTATGTTTTTCTCTTTCCTTAATTCTGATGTTTGTGCCTTTCTTTTCTTTCTTTCTTCTCGCCCCGCCCCCTCCCCTGCCCAGTACTGGGGATTTAACCCAGGGGTGCTTAACCACCTAGCTATACTCCCAGTCCTTTTTACTTTATTTATCTCTTAATTTTATGATGCGGTCTCACTACGTTGCTTATAGCTAAATAAACTGAAGGAATTTGCAGGGCTCCTGTTTCAGCTTCCCAAGCTCCTGGGATTACAGCCATTCACTACCATGCCCTCCTGTGTGTGCCTTGTATTCCTTCCCACCTGCTGTGACATTTTGCTTCATCAGCCATCTCCTTGATTCATCAATCTCTCTCTACTCTCTTGGCTTTCACTCTGTCCCTCAATCTTGTTATCATATCTATTTACCCTTTGGGCTCTCATAGGATTTCAGCAACGCTTTATAAAGTGACAGATTACACTGTCTAGATTGCATGAAAAATAATGTTCACTTACTTTTGATGGCTCAGGAGTCATTTCTTATTGAACCTCGGTGAGATTTTTAATGCAATTTATATTATTGGAGACACTGTTGTGGAAAAAATCTGTAAAACTGTTAAATTTTAGAAACATATTATGTAAGATATGCTATTTACTTCATGCTGTCTATTCTGGAATTTTTATTAGAGATTCAGGCAGAGTTTGTCAGTTCTGGGATTTAGTTCTACCTTACTTTCAAGGTTAATAAATTAGCCTTTTGCTGTCTCATCAACTGTTTTATCCACAGTGATAGGAGATATGTGTCTTCTGCATCAGAGGAAGCACTTTATTACTATGGCACAGCAACAAGCATAAACATCAATATATTTGCATTGGATCTGCTTTCCTCCTATTCCCAAGGGGTGGCACACAGGGTCCAGTTGGGAGCCTGCACATGCAATGGGTTGTGTTACAGGAGAGCAATCTTGAACTTGAGAGTCCACTGCTTTTATAGCAAGCAGTCAGTAAGATGGCGTTTTTGATTCTCAAGGTTGCTAGTAAATCTAACTTCCAGAAATGGCCTGGGCAGGAAATGGTCAGGTCTTTGCATTCTTGTCATGTGCTGTAAAAACTGCAAGATGCTAGGAGCCAATGGCAGATTGACTCTCCTTTCAGTTCTGGAATCTCTTTTTAGCAACACTTAAGGAGAGAAACTCTTCACATTTGGATTTTTAATATATAGGTACATATAATTAATTTTAAATTATTTATAAATGGGATACCGATGTCAATTTCCACTTCATTCCTTAGTGTGTGTGTATGGGTGTGGGGGGTGGGGGGGTATCAGAGATTGAATCAAGGGGCATTTTTTTTTTATTGTTTGCTCAAGACAATACAATGATCTTGACATATCATACATTTGATTCAAATGGAGTACGAATTCTTATTTTTCCACGTGTACAGATTGCAGGTTCACATTGGTTATACAGCCACATTTATACATACAGCAATACTAGTGTCTGTTGTATTCTTCTGCCCTTCCTATCCCCCCCTCCCCTCCACTCTCCTCCCATCACCTCTCTCTACCCAATCTACTGTGACACATTTCTCTCTCTTTTTTTTTATTCCCCTCACACCATCATATATGTAATTTTGTATAACAATGAGAGTCTCCTTCCATCTTCTGTGCAATTCCCCTTCTTCCTCCCATTCCCTCCCACCTCTCGTCCCTGTTTAGTGGTAATCTTCTCATGCTCTTCCTCCCTACTCTGTTTTGAGTCACCCCTCAAGGGACATTTAACCACTGATCTCTAGCCCTTTTTATTTTATTTTATTATTTATTTATTTTTGAGACAGGGACTTACTAAATTGCTTAGGGCCTTGCTAAGTTGTTGAGGCTGGCTTTGAATTTTGCAATCCTCCTGCCTCAGCTTCCTGAGCTGCTGGGATTACAGGTGTGTGACACCATGCCTGGCTCTACTTCCTTCTTAACAAGCATTTACCTGTTTAAATACAAGCTATATTTTTGTTTCTTCAAATCCTCCTCATCTTCTTTTGGAGGGTTCTTATCCCTTACAAATCTGCAAAGGAATAGTGGCACTCTTGTATATAAGTCCTTGTTACTATTTACAGAAATTTCTTTAACTCTGCATATAAAACCCATAAATATCTTTTTCTAATGTGAGTGCTGGGCACTTTGTTTTTCTTTTATTTGACTTGTTTTCTGCAATGGCATAAGCTATAGTTTACTCCCTTTGTCAAGAAAAGTTACTCCAGATTGGTATCTAAACAGAAAGCACAACTGCTATTTGAGCAGAAACATGGCCATCATAATGTTTTCTGGGTAACTTTATCAGATAATCTTCCATTTACCCGCATCAACTCTAAGGATATTGTTTTAATTATTTTATTCTCTGTATTATGTAGGCTATAAAATCCATGGAAATGTGATTCAATATCCAACCTACCTATAGATTTTAAATATGATTAAATCTGAACACTCTTACCATCCAAAATAATATTTCAGTCATAAATGTTAATCTAATTAGTGCTATTGGCAAAGTCACTAGAGTTATGTGTACCTCTTTTCTTTCTTTGCTTCTATTTTACTTTGTAAGAAAGCAATAAGAAGGTGAAATAGCTTGCATAATTTGTGATCATAGAGAGAAAAAGAATCTTACCAAAACTCTTGCTAGTTTTCCTGAAGCTCTAGTTTTATTTTATTTCAGAATTGACCATCTCATGCTTGTTTTCAGAGCAGCACAGGGGATTATGCTCAGTGGAATATCAAAGGCCTATTACACTCTGAGAAATGGAGTAAAAATAACACGGAGATAGTTATCTGTATTTAAAAAATTTCTCCTGACATTAGTAACTCCCTGGTTAAAAGTCAGACTTATTTAGCAATTGCATCAGCATTTTAAAATTTTAAGACCATTTTATTGCTAGTTAGTTAATTATACTTTCATCTTACTAAATAGCACCTGGCTGGCCATTCAGATGGACTTCCAGAAGGCAGGCTAGTATAACATAGCATTTCCACTTGGCATTAGGAACATCTTAACTGGGGAATTAGATCAGCTGGGTTTCAAATTCAGTGCCGCAATTTACTATCTGTGTGACTCTGGGAACTTATTCTCTAGGCCTCAGGCTTCTTACATATAAACATAGAGTATAGGGTTATGGGGATGATTAAATGAGGTAAGCCATGGAAGGAATTTAACACAAATGCCTGTCACATAATATTTACTCCATAAAGGATAGCTGTTATTGTTCCCTAGGATTATAACAACATATTAATAAAAGCAGAACTTAGTGAATACTTACTCTGAGGTTGGCACTGTTTTAAGCATTTCCTCAAGCATTAACTTACTTAATTCTCAAGCAATACTCTCAGAGATCTTAACACCAAAGATTGTACCATCAAGACAGACACATGAAAATCAGAGATCTTACCCTGCACCAAACTTTACTAATATTCATGAAAGGGAATCTCAGGGTTCAGGCTTAGTAGGGAGAGTTCTAGGCCTACAAACGCTGTTCCTCATGTCCTTTCTTGCTGCATCAGGATTCACTCTGGCACATATGAACATATTAAATCTTTAAATAAGTAATACATGGGCTATCTTACACACAAGGGAGGCTTTTCAGTAATGATACTTTTCCTTTATAATGCTTGGTTACTAGTTTACATGATACTCTCCAGGGCCATGAGTCATAAATTCCTAGATGCTAAGGTTGCATACCATAAATAATACAGACCAGGTACATCCTCTTGAAAGCTTTCTATGTACTAGAACTCTCTATAGCAAATATAATTAATGTGTTTGCCAGGATGTTTGTCATTAGAATGTTCATATTTAACTAGGTCACCTTTTTTCTTTCCCAGGGGCCTCCCTCAAGTAAAGAATAGATTTCAACCATGCTGCCAAATAGTTTCTTCCCAGACAGACACTACTACTATTCTTATCTTAAGGCTGAAGAAATTAAGACACAGAGAGGTTAAGTTAGTTATATAAAGTCAAGTAGCTGGTAAACAATGGAGCACAAATTTAAAAAATTATGTTTTTTTGAATACCAATATACAAGAGGCACTAAACTGCATAAATATCCTCAAACTTGTTTAATATCTAAGTAGTTTAAAATTTGAATGAAATTCTAAAAAATAAATAAAACACACACACACACACACACACACATAAAGCAGCACAATGAGAGAAGATATTATAAAAGTAGTATTCCCTTTCTCAGGAATAATAGCACTACCATGAACTTAATGCAAACCAAAAACATAGGAATTATCCCTGACACTTTCCCCACCCCCATATCCAATACTTCCATATCAAATCCTGTTTTTTTCTACCTCCTAAATAATTTTGTAAGTGATTTAATTTGCTCCACCTTTCTCTTATTCCTTAGTCCAAGTATTGAACTACTACAGTAATTAATTCCCAGCTAAAAAAATTTGGGGTAGTACATACTTGTGATCCAAGCTGCTTGAGAGGCTAAGGCAGGAGGACTACAAGTTCGAGGCCAGCCTCAGTCATTTAGCAAGACCCTGTTTCAAAATGAAAAATAGGGAGGGTTGGGAACGTAGCTCAGTGGTAAAGCACACCTGCTTCAATCCCCAGTACTAAAAAAAAAAAAATTAGGTCAGAAAATATCCTATGGCAGCATACTCTAAAATCTATATCACTTAAAATCTATACCACGGTGGTTTTTCATTTATTATTCTGGCCTCAGTTCAGGTATTTTTTTCCTTCCTCCTTTCACCTGCCTGATAGGTCAGTTTCTTCAGTTACAGGCGAATAGCACATGGGCTCTAGGTAATTTCACTGAGAAGCAGTTAATTGAGAGCCAGTTTCACAAAAGACCAATTTACTGACAACAGTTTGGCAACAGATAATTTGCAGAAGATTAGTTCATCAGCCTGATCTCAGATGGTTCTCTGCAGCTGTCCTTTTGGCAGTGTCAGATAGGCAGAAGCTGAAGACTGAAGATTGCAAATTGCATTTAAGGAAAAGCCCACCATTTGCTTACATTGGAATACTGTATCATTGGGCATTAGAGAAGGGCTTGGCATTTGAAACGTGCAAACATGAAATTGACATTCAGCCGCAGACAGACAGTCAAATTTGGGGTTAAAGAGTTATATTGAAAGAATGCATCAAAACTTCTGTGAAATGAAAATTTAAAAAATCTCAATAATTCAGTGTATTGGTCATTTGGCAAAATGATGATTTGGCAGACTGCTTTTCATCAAATTGATTTTCTAGAAATTGGCTTTTGGCAAACTGACTTCCAGTGAATTGTCTGTTAGGGAATTCAGTGAATCAGTCATTTGGAAAATTGACTTTTGGCAAACTGGCTTTCTGCAAACTGATTTTTGGTAAATTGGCCTCCTTATAGCATCATGTACCTCACCTTGTAGCATTTTTTGTAGTTAATGTTTCCCATTTGTTTTATAATAATTGGATTTATGGTACTTTCTCCCAGTATATGCAAGCACCAAAGGGGAAGGGTAATATCTATTTTTATTCACCATGTATTTTCAGTGTCTAGCATAGCATCTGGCACATAGTAAGAACTTGATAAATATTTGTAGAATGAAAGAAAAAAATAACACTTTTGCTACAGAACAAAATGGAATAAAAATAGATTTGGAGCACCACTGGGTGAGGATTAAGTGCTAAATATCTAGTGGACTAGAGCATAAGGCAGTTTGCTTAGACTAAGTATTCAATATGGATGCTGCATCTATATAAGATGGTGCTCTTTAAATCTTAGTAATACCAACAACAGCAGCAGTGACAATAATAATAGCTAACCTTTATATATCACTTGTGCTGGCTATTAACTAATTTAATCTTGCAGCAAGCCTATAGGTTAGATTATTGTTATCTTCATTTTACAGATGAAGAAGCTGAGGTATAAGAGATAAGGGATAAGAAATTTACCAAGGTGATACAGTTGCCTGAACACAGGCAGGCCGACTCTAGCATTAACCCAGTATATTGCAGCCTTCTTGATTCAAGAAGAGTGAAATTTAAATGAAAAATAGATGGTTTACATGAGAAGTTTATAACTTTCAGTTTCTGTTAGGGTAGACATTATGGAGGAGGGTATAAATCATGAGAAAGAAGAATATAAATATAGATACGGATTTAAGAATACAATTTTGAAGAGTGTTGTGGAAGATATTTATCAGTGATGGTATAAAAGATTGCTGGAGGAGATGGAAGAAAGGGAGATTTTAAAGACTTTTACACCTCCATCAGCCTCCTGAAAAGCTGCTTTCAAAATGTGTGATATACATGAAAACAGTATTTGCTTTGAGAGCACAGCATCAATCAAAGTTTCTTCTATTTATAAGTTCAAGTTTTGTAAGTTGTAACATACTGTAAGTTCAAGTTTAAGACAGCTTTCTTAGGTCTTCTTACCAGATTGTTGCTTCAAGTTTCTTCTGCAGTAGTCCTTCCTCATCCATGGGGGATAGCTCCAAAGCCCTAGTGGAAGCCTGAAACTGTGGATAATTCTGAACTCTATATATACACTGAGTTTTTTCATACATAATTCTATGATAAAGTTTAATTTATAAATTAGGCATAGTAAGAGATTAACAATAATTAACTGATGGAAAAAATGGAACAATCATAACAATATACCATAATAAAAGTTATGTGAATGTTTGTTTATTCTTAAAACATTGTATTATATTAATCCTTCTTTTTATGATGTTGTGAGATGGCACTTAAAGGAAGTAATTTGGCTTCTTTATAGCATAACCAAATTGCCAATAAAAGAAAAAATAACACTTTTGCTACAGAACAAAATGGAATAAAAATAGATTTGGGGTACCACTGGGTGAGGATTAAACGCTAAATATCTAGTGGACTGGAGCATAAGGCAGTTTGCTTATATTAAGTATCCTGTATGGATGCTGCATCTATATAAGATGGTGCTCTTTTAACCTTAGTAATACCAACAACAGTACTTTTCCACTGTGGGGCCATTATTAAGTAAAATAAGCACGACTTAAACACATGTACTGCAATATCATGACGGTCTATCTAATAATTGAGACAGCTACTAAGTGACTTATGAGTGGGTAATGTATACAACATGGCTACACTGGACAAAGGAACAATTTATATCCTAGACTGAGCAGGATGAAGCAGGATGGTATAAGATTTCATCATGCTTCTCAGAACAGCACACAATTTAAAACTTATGAATTGTTTATTTCATGAATTTTCCATTTATCATTTTCAGAACATGATTGACTGCAGGTAACTGAAACCAAGGAAAGCAAAACTTTAGATAAAGGGGTATATACTGTGTGTAGACAGTCTCTGACTTTATGATGGTTTGAGTTACAACTTTTTTACTTTACAATCATGTGAAAGTATACCCATACAACCATTTTTATGCCAATTTGTTTTATACTTTTAGTGTGGTATTCAAAATTATGTTATTCAATATTTTATTATAAACAAACTTGTGTTAGATGATTTTGCCATAAAGTAGACTAATGTAAGGATTCTGAGCACATTTAAAGAAGGCTATTGTGTTTGGTAAGGTTAGGTTTTTGACTTAAAATATTTTCAACATGAGATGGGTATATTGAGATATAATCCCATTATAAGTCAAGAAGCATCTGTACAGAAATTCCAGTGTTGACACTCATTCTTATAAGACCACTTGGGTGAGAATGAAAGTAAGAAGTGGGAAATATGTTAGGGACAACTATGGAGAACTATGGAGAGTAGTAGGCAATGATGTTAAATAGGTATTGGAGGCTTATTAGAATTATTAGAATAGCAGTACAAAGCATTACATTTCTGCACAAAGATAGAGATCAAAAAGAGAAATAAGAACTTTCTGTTTCATTGTCAGTCTTTGTATTTATTATTTAGTTGGGAGAGATACATCTGTACCACATTTAATTTTTACAACTTACAAGTTAGATATTCTTTCTATTTTTCAGATAATGAAACAATCATTGTAAGTAATTTCTCCACAGCTATATATCTAGTAAATGATCTTGTGATTCCAATCATGATCTTATTTTAAAGGCTATGCAATTTTTACTACATCACACAGCTCTTGTAGAATATTGTAAATGTTGGGGACAGTGATGGATAGTGTTCAAAATGGGATGTTTGGTCTCAAGAATATATTGCACAAAATGTGAAGAAAGTGAAGTTTATGTTAAGAATTGACTGTTGGTGAAAGATGCAAAAGAAAGAGATGCCTGAGGTGAATGGATCTTGTTTAACTAAATGGAGTAATATATTACCATAGCCATCTGTCAAAACCTTATAGCAGTGTGTTAGCAACACAGGCATCTTCGGTTTGATGGGACTGACTGAGAGGCTGTTCTTGAGAAACTCCATTGAATTTCTCTCCCAAGGTTCAACATATACTTGAAAGGGACTCAATACATCAAATTAAAGTTAAACTGCTTCTTGTAAAGTTTCTTTTCTCAGTGAGATGTAGTGTTGGTTATTGCTATTTTTTTCTAAAGAAAGTAATAGCTCTAGAGCAAAATTGGAAGGTTTAAAATAATCCAGGCAGTCTTTCAAGAAAACTTCATCAGCAGTTCTTAATTGATCTTGCAGAGAATTGTTAATTTCATCAAATTATATAGAAGCAATAGGGATGGATTCATGTAAATTTCTTTCATCACGTTGTACTTGCTATTTTTCTGTTGTTGCCGCTTATGAGAAATGCTATTGTTAGGCTAAAAGTTAAATATATTATTAAGCAGATTCATTGTTAAAATTTATTTTGAGTTAAATACTAGGGTTTTTTTCCATAGTGTGCTTAAAAACCTGACAGTAATTTAAAAAATATACGTATTTTAGATTTTTTTTTTTTTAAATTTCTGACAGAGCTAAGGAAATTGTAGATCTGGGATTCGGGTATTTTAGGGAGAATCCAATGCATTATTTACTAACAAGTGTTGTTTGGAGAATAAGATATTTACTTTTTAGGGATAAACAATTTTGAAAATTACCTCTTTTTAGAGTTGTCTTTAGATTTAGCCATTAAAAACCACATCTGAACAAGTTTCATTCTAATGCATACACACAATGATGTAGATTTGTTACCAGGATTTGTTTTGTGATGATATAAGAACTCTTTTAATGTATGTGTATTTTTTGTAATAGAGGTACAAATTGTACATTTTCTTCTATTCCTATATGAATAAGACCATTTCATTGATTTTGGAACTTCATCTGTGCAAGAACTAATCTTGATTTTCCGATCTCAAGTATCTTCCATAACTTTTTAATAACATAGCTTAAAATGGGATTATATGGCAGATGAAATTACTTTCCAAGAGAGTAGCAGTAAAGACATTTTTTATTCCATAAGGTATGGTGTATTGCAGAATCATTTCAATGCAAAGCTGATCCAACTATAAAAAATAAGGTGTTCTGAATGTTTCTTTCCTTCAAGTTGTTAATAAAATAACATTACCTTATTTGTTTTTTAAATGGTGAACACTATATTTTTATCTATTTGACTAAACATGTGAGCAATTACATATTAGAGAAGATGCTGTCTTATGCAGTTATTTTCAGACCATGGTTTAAAAGTTGGTTAGATTTTCTTATTTATACATTTTCAGGTTAATTCTTTTACTTTGCTAAAACAGCAGAGCCATTTCTTTCTTGGTGAGTATTTTTCCAGTCTGAATGATAGGCAGGGAAGGCTAATTGTATTTTAAGCAAACAAGACAAGATGTTACTGGAAGGGGGCTATTAAAAGTGGGCTAACATTTAATAGATCAATACTTAGGCTCAAAAAAGCTAATTTCATTTATATCCGAAGTATTGCTCTATTAAATTATTGATAAAATAAAAAGTATTGATCAGATGAAGAGAAATTCTCCTTTAATATCTGTTGCAAGATTTTCTCGACTTTAGAATAGAAACAGGATTCAGTTTCTATTGCTTTTTTTTTTTTAGGAAGTTTTCTATAATATATTAAAAGGTAACTATTTTATTAACATGATTTAACCTTACTTACCACTTTCATAATTTAACAAATTATTTTGTTAACATATTATCAACTAAATTTTCTTTTCTATGCATTCCTTTATGGCCCCAAAGTTCTTTAGGTTGATGCCATTTCAGTTTTAAATACTTTTATCAAAAAGTCATAGCCAGACAATAATGCATGCTTCCAGATACTCTAGAGGCTGAGGCAGGAGGATCATAAGTTTGGGGCTATCCTGGGAACTTTGTAAGACCCTGACTGAAAATAAAATTTAAAAGGCTGGGAAAGCAGCTCAGTGGTGGACATCCCCCTCCAAAAAAAAAATCAGTCCCACTCAGTTATTCTTATATTCTTAATGGACTTCCTTTGGTATTGAAGGTAGTTATGAACTGGTATGGACAAACAATAAAGAATCAGGAACTGGAAGCTTGTAATAAATCATCTTAACCACTACTTGCTTTGGGTAGCCAAGTTTAATGAATATGAATAATATTTGTTGGGGGGAGGAAGTTTGCCAATATTTGGGAAATGTGATTTGTGTCTGAAATTTAATTATAGTGTCTTTACTATTGACCTGATACTAATTTCCAAATCAAAATATCCAAATCAAGGATATTTTTTCCCTCCATGTGTAAGTAAGAGTCAATAAAATGTTCATTTCATAATTTTATGCCTTTCTATTATATGTTAGTATGTTTTAGATCAGATTTCTGGGCAGTGGTATGATGAATGAGCTGATAAGGGATAGGATTGGACATAGGTTTGGATATAAGGAGATAGTTAAGATGCTGCTATAGACAAGTTTGAATGGTAGCCAAGAAAGGACAGAGGCTTGAATTAATGTAATACCAGTGGGATGATGTTAATGAAATAATCTGTATTTATTGAATACTTGCTATGTGCTAGGTACAGTGCAATATGTACCATGCATGGGGTGTTCCATTGAATATTTATCATATCCCTATTAGGTAGGTTTTTCTCCTTATTTATTTGATTTTTTTGCTGGGGATTAAATTTAGGGCCTGGTGAATGCTAAGCATGTGCCTTACCATTGTACTTTTCCCCAACCCCTCCTTCCTGTTTTTCAGAGGAGAAAATTGAGGTCTAGAAAGGTTAAATAACTTATAATGTTATGAAGCCAAGAAATAGTGTAGATGAGATATGGTTCTAGTCTGTGTACTCAACTACCACATAACAGACAGAAATATTTAAGAAGTAGAATTTAGTGCCTGATTAAAAGCAGGGTTGATAATAACTGAAAGGTCAAGCATGGTGTGAAGGATTCTGAATGGTAATGTTTAATTCTGGGTCAAGAGATACAGAAGAGATACATATATGGGGGATGAGACAGTAATGTATTTAATTCTGGGGATCTTGACTTTGAAGTGCCTTTGAGAGGCACATGGTTACAGAGGTCAAATAGATTGTATGGACTTGGAGCTCTAACAGGAGTTTGGACCAGACTTTTTGGTCCAAACTTTTGGACCAGACTTTTATTTTTTTGGTACCAGGGACTGAACCCAAGGGCACTTGACCACTGAGCCACATGCACAGTCCTCTTTATATTTTGTTTTGAGCATGGTCTCCTTTAGTTGTCTAGGGCCTTGCTAAATTGCTGAGGCTGGCTTTGAATCTGTGATCCCCTGCCTCAGTCACCCAAGCCACTGGGATTACAGGCATATGTTTAGCACAATTCCTTGCACAGATTAACTCTGTTTGATAGAAGGAAAGAGAAAGAAGGAAAGAAAAAAGAATTGATAATCATAAAAGTATAGCTGGTAGTTGGGATTATAGGAGTTGGTATATCTCAGCGGCAGTATGTTAAATGAAAAGAAAGGAAAACCCAGATTGACTTATCAGCACATCAGTGTTTAAGAGGCAGATAAAGGAAGAGGTGAAATGCAGGACAAGAACTTTAAAAGACTATCACAGAAACCAAGGGAATTGAGGATTTCAAGAAAGACATTACTAATAATATTAAGGGACAGAAGGTGGTAGGAGTGGTATATTTGATGGTTAAGTTTAGCTGGTTAGGTTTTTGCCCTTTCTGAGATGTTTCCTGTTCGATTTTCCTTCAGTTCCAGGAGCTTTAATACATCCCTTTTCTTTCCAAAATGTCTCTTTTGCTTAAATCACTTGTAACAAATAGTGTGTATGACAAAGTCTCTTAAGGGAACTTGAGAAATGTGGCATGGAGTAAACGGTTTAGAATTCTGAGTTAGCAGTGATGGAAAACCAAAATGAGGTTCAAATAGAAACATGAAGAGGTTGCTTGGAAACACAAAGGCCCTACTGATGAAGGGAAGCCATTGTTTTCACTTGTAATTAGTTTTTTTTTTCTTCTTGTCTGTTTCTGTCATTGCAATCTCTTAAAAAATATGCCTGTAGGGAATCAGGAGATAGCTCCTAAAAAATAGTTGTACTAACTTTTTTGAAGAGTTGCTAAGAGTTGTATGGTTTCCTAATAATTAATGGTTTTTGAGGTAAGTTTTATTGTGTTTATATTAAAAAAAACACCTTGTAAGAATTTTTAAGTTCAGGATTTTCAGAGAGCATAATTAATGTTTGGTTTACTTGGAATATTTAAACACCAAATAAAGCCTTAACTCTCAGTCAAATGCTTCATCATAGATCCTTCACACTCTTAAGGATATTTCCCAAAATAAATTTATGAGTGCAAATGTACTATAGGCATTCTCCATAATTTCACATTTAAATGACTAGCTTATCAAAAAGAGAATCTGACCCTTGGACATATTGCATTCAGGCACATCGTCATATACAATTGTCATTTGTTGTTTGCTATTGCCCATAAATAAATTTTCATGATTTTTGTAGAGTTTTATAGCTCATGCATCCTTTTATTGCTGATAACTTTTCACATATTGTGAATTTGTAGTAAATTTTATGATTGATGATGTTATAGAACAGTAATAAATAAAACTAGGTTAGCAAAGTAGAAATAGGCTACTAGATGGTTTAATGAACATCTTTTCTAATTTCACTTTGAACAGGATTAAATTTGAGGAAAACACGTTCATATTAGACACTAGAAAAAAATCTTTAACTCCTAGAATTATATTTTTGATATTCAGGAAAAATTAAATGTCTTTTTTGATATTGTATGGGATTAGAGACCATACACATAACACAGTCCAGAATGGTGAACATGGCAGTAAGTTTTAAGATGTTTCAGTAGAGTCTTGATACATGATCAAAGGCATAGTTTTTCCGAGATGTTTTAATACTTTTTCTGTAAGTACCAGGTACCCAAGATATTTTAGTCCTGCTCTAGTAAAGCCTGCAGAGAAAACAAGAAAAGTTGCCAAAGATAGAGTAACATAGGTATGATAGAAAGACAAATGTATGATAGAAAAAATAAAGTCATATGCCTACATGGAAGGTGAACCTGACAGTGATGTCTATTTAAATGCTCATACTCAAGGCAGGTATATAAGGTGGAGAAAGCTATTCATCTACTGAAAATTTTAAATTTTGAACTTCACTAATCCAAAGCAATGTGTTTATCTTGATTTGACTCTGAGTATAGCTCTGAGAAAAGGAACAAAATGGTACCATTTGCCAATGTTGTTAGTTTTCCATATTCATTTGCTTCAGAAATCAATAAAGTTGCAGTATTTAGAGGGAATGCACCAGAGATTGAAATAGCAAAAGAAAATAGATCTATATTTGCAGGAGGAACTACTCTGATTCAGAAGATTTTTGGAGGATGATAGTATATAGACGTTTATATAGCTGTTCCAGAAATAATACTTGAGCTTCATCCATTAAAGAAGCTGAACGAAAGTTTTCCAGAATTTATTGGAAATTCCATTGGTTAAGACCTTCTAAAATGCTTGTATATCTATAGCTAGACATGAAATTAAGGTAAATGAAGAAAGGAAGAATTTTCTTAAGGTCAAAGTAGCAGATTGGTTATGTCAGGTAACCAAATAGCTGTCAATCTACAAATAGTTGTAGACTTGTATTCATAGACCACTTGAGTTGGATCCAATTATGGTATCAGTTTTCCTTTTTAGCTCAACATAGGAAGGTTTGTTAAATTTAAAGATTGATCTATTGTTGCCGGAAGAAATAGAAACTTAAGAATTAAACAAAGAATCTGCTTAAAGTGTTGAATTGTAAAATTAGTTTCAGTGAATTAAGAATCTTCAGAGCTGGGTACAGTGGTGCATGCCTGAAATTCCAGTTATTTGGGAGACTAAGGTAGGAGGATTGCAAGTTCGAGTGTAGCCTCAGTAACTTAGCAAGGCCCCAAGCAACTTATTGAGACCCTGTCTAAAAATAAAGACTAAAAGTGATTCAGTGGTCAAGCACCCCTGGGTTCAATCCCTAATCCCACTCTCTGCTCTTCCAAAATCATCAGAGAAAATTTCTATATTTGTTGTCTTGCTATTTCTTTTTTTTTTTTTAATTTTTTATTGTTGGCTGTTCAAAACATTACATAGTTCTTGATATATCATATTTCACAATTTGATTCAAGTGGGTTATGAGCTCCCATTTTTACCCCATATACAGATTGCAGAATCACATCAGTTACACATCCATTGATTTACATATTGCCATACTAGTGTCTGTTGTATTCTGCTGCCTTTCCTATCCTCTACTATCCCCCCTCCCCTCCCCTCCCCTCCCCTCTTCTCTCTCTGCTCCCTCTACTGACATTCGTTTGTCCCCCTTATATTATTTTTCCCCTTCCCCTCACTTCCTCTTGTATGTACTTTTGTATAACTCTGAGGGTCTCCTTCCATTTCCATGCATTTTCCCTTCTCTCTCCCTTTCCCTCCCACCTCTCATCCCTGTTTAATGTTAATCTTCTTCTCATGCTCTTCGACCCTACTCTGTTCTTAGTTACTCTCCTTATATCAAAGAAGACATTTGGCATTTGTTTTTTAGGGATTGGCTAGCTTCACTTAGCATAATCTGCTCTAATGCCATCCATTTCCCTGTAAATTCTATGATTTTGTCATTTTTTAATGCAGAGTAATACTCCATTGTGTATAAATGCCACATGTTTTTTATCCATTCATCCATTGAAGGGCATCTAGGTTGGTTCCACAGTCTAGCTATTGTGAATTGTGCTGCTATGAACATCGATGTAGCAGTGTCCCTGTAGCATGCTCTTTTTAGGTCTTTAGGGAATAGACCGAGAAGGGGAATAGCTGGGTCAAATGGTGGCTCCATTCCCAGCTTTCCAAGAAATCTCCATACTGCTTTCCAAATTGGCTGCACCAATTTGCAGTCCCACCAGCAATGTACAAGTGTACCCTTTTCCCCACATCCTCGCCAGCACTTGTTGTTGTTTGACTTCATAATGGCTGCCAATCTAACTGGAGTGAGATGGTATCTTAGGGTGGTTTTGATTTGCATTTCTCTGACAGCTAGAGATGGTGAGCATTTTTTCATGTACTTGTTGATTGATTGTATGTCCTCCTCTGAGAAGTGTCTGTTCAGGTCCTTGGCCCATTTGTTGATTGGGTTGTTTGTTCTCTTATTGTCTAATTTTTTGAGTTCTTTGTATACTCTGGATATTAGGGCTCTATCTGAAGTGTGAGGAGTAAAGATTTGTTCCCAGGATGTAGGCTCTCTATTTACCTCTCTTATTGTATCTTTTGCTGAGAAAAAACTTTTTAGTTTGAGTAAGTCCCATTTGTTGATTCTAGTTATTAACTTTTGTGCTATGGGTGTCCTATTGAGGAATTTGGAGCCCGACCCCACAGTATGTAGATCGTAGCCAACTTTTTCTTCTATCAGACGGCGTGTCTCTGATTTGATATCAAGCTCCTTGATCTATTTTGAATTAACTTTTGTGCATGGCGAGAGAAAGGGATTCAGTTTCATTTTGTTGCATATGGATTTCCAGTTTTCCCAGCACCATTTGTTGAAATGTCTTGCTATTTCTTGATGGTCACACTTGAAAATGAATTTTAACCCTGAAAAATCTTAAGAAAGAAAGGAAACTATTGATAAAGCTTTGTATTGGCAGTGTGCTCTTGAGCCAGTTATTTATCTCACCAGTTTTTTCATCTGTAAAATGGGATAATGGCACCTCATACTTTCATCATAAGTGTATATAATCTAAATGATACCAAATAAAATATTCATATAAAATTAATTAAGCTTTTGTTAAGTACACTGTGAGAGAATCTTGTTTGGTATTCTAACAGATTGCTGGAGCGGCTTAAATAGTTTTAAAATACTTTTTCTAGAAGACTTCAGGAGTTCTTCAAGCATAATTTAATTTGAATACTAGTTTATAATTAAATTCTTATTTATTAGTTATGAATACACATTTCATATCCCCCATTCTTTCCATAAAATTATACCATAACTTTTCGTTAAATGAGCAGTGATTATGTACAGTTACATTTAAATATTGTTCATAGTTAAGCCACACTTAGATTTTTCTTTCTTGTACAATTTTTGTTTTCCTAGACAACGACTGCTTCATTTTAAAACTTGCTTTGTTTTTATGTTCCTTTTATTAATTCAGCATAAAAGATCTGTACTTTTCTTGCTTTGTATTTTAAATACTCTTGGTTTACCGGCTTATGATACTTTCTCTAGGTTATACTTTCACATTTACTTATTCCTTCAATGATATTTTAATTATTCTTTTATAAACAAGAGAATTTTATTTCTTATAGTTATGGAGGCTAGAAGTCAAAGTCAAGTTGCTGCAGGTTTTGTGTCTGGTGAGGAATTGGTATCTACTTCCAAGATGGAGCCTTATCTGTGTCCTTCGGAAAGAACAAAATATGTGTCTTCACATGACAGATGGCAAAAGAGTGGAAGAGAGATCTGAACCTTTGCTAGTTCTTACCAACCTTGTATATGGATGTTAATCTCACTCATCATATACTTACTAGTAACTTAGCAAGGCCCCGGCAACTTAGTGAGACCCTGTCTAAAAATAAAGACTAAAAGTGATTCAGTGGTCAAGCACCCCTGGGTTCAATCCCTAATCCCACTCTCTGCTCTTCCAAAATCATCAGAGATTAAGTATCTGAAGGGCATTTTGGATCTCAAATTTTCTCAAGTTTGGAAACTGCTGCAGCTTTAGAGTTCTTAGAGCCTACTATGACTTCTTGTGTTTAAAGAATTAAAAGCTTAACATTATGAGTATCTCATAGCTTATTTTTCACTCAAGTATTAAATTATAAACAAAGCTTATGAAACTGGAAAAACTGTTAAATAAATGCTGGGATCTGAATTTTTCCCCCATTGAAACCTCATGGCCAATGTTGTTATTCAGAAGTGGAGCCTTTGGGATATAATTAAGTCATGACCCATCTACCTTCTGCCATGTGATAACATTTGTTTTCTCCAAAGGATGCAACACCAAGATGCCATCTGGAAAGCAGACATGGGGTTCTTACCAGACACCAAACCTGCCAGCAGCACCTTGATCTTGGACTTCTAGTCTCTGGAACTCTAAGAAATAAATTTTTGTTGTTTATAAATTCCCCAGTCTCAGATATTTGGTTATAGCAACACAAATAGACTGAGACAATAAACATCTTTTGGTAAATAAATTTCTCTAACTCCGAATTTGGAATGTGTTGGTATGTTAATTATTATTATAAAATAAACCACCATAAGTATAGTGTCCTAGAACAAGAGTGATTTGATTGCTCATGACTCTACATATTGAACTGGCAGATGTCTTTGTCTTCCTGAGGCTCCTCATCTAGCTGCAGTTACTGAGAGGCTTGGCTGGGGCTAGAAGATGCAAATGCTGTCATGTATGGTGATTGTCTAGTGTGACTGGCAGGCCACCTTGATTCTTGTGCATATGGTCTCCCCAATAAGATAGCCAGGTTTTGATATGACAGTGGCAATGTTTCATGAGGACAAAGCAGAAGTTACAAAGTTTCTTGAGGATAATGCTTAGAAATCATATATCCTCACTATTAGCCCATTCTCTAAGTCACTGCAAGACAGAAGAACAGCTTAGGTTTAAGGTGTTGGGACTCCCACTTCTTGATTAAATATATTTATGGCCATATTTAACCCAGTATAGCCAACTCTCTGGCCACAGTTACACATATTCCTGCTTCATGCAAAATATGTTCATCACTTCCCAAGACCCCAGATATCATCCAATTTGAGATCAAGCTTGATGTATGAGTTTATGATCTGCATCAAACCTGAATATAGATGAGACTCCTTGAAACAATTCCTCCTGTTCCAAAGAATTATGAATTACAAGTTGCTGTTATTACTGGTATGTAGAATTATAAAATCCACCTGTGCACAGGAAGTCAGAGTTCCCTATTCTGGGGTTAAAAACATTTCTTGATTAGAACCTAGTTCTGTCCATTGGAGGGGTTCCCTAATTCTAATCAAGATCTTCCTTGATCTTTCCATGACTCTTGGTACCACCTTTCTTGCTATGCTTTGAGAGTTCCTTCCTAATCTGTTAAATAAGAATTTGACTATTGGCATTGTCCCTGGTGGTCTGGAAGAATCTAAATGGTTGGAATTTCCCAAAGTATATTTGTTATTCATGAGCCCTTTGGTTAATACTTGAGTTTAAACTAATAAAGAGTCTCATGGTAAGTCTCTAGATAGCTTCAGGATGAGGACTTGACACCAAAAAGACAAATTACATGGTTAGAGGATTAGAACTTTGAGGCAGCCTGACCTCCAGGGAAGAGAAAAGGACTGAAGATTGAGTTTGATTACATGGTCAATGAAATAAGCAATCACAACTATGTAATTAAACCCATATAAAAACTCCAGACACTGAAGCTCAGTTGGGCTTCTTGGTTTGTGACATATTGATGTGCCAAAAGGGTTATGCACACTTGATTCCACAGGGAGAGGGCACAGAAGCTCTTTGGGATCATTCTAGACTTTATCCTATGAGTACCTTCATTGCCTATTTCTGGGTTATATCGTTTAACATGAAATGTTAAGCATAGCACTTTTTTTTGTTCTAGTAAATTATCAAACCTGAGATAGTTGTGGAAACCGATGGATTTATAGCCAATAGATCAGAAGTACAGGTGGCCTAGGGACTCCCTGAACTAGCAGGTGGTATCTGAAAGTGAAAGGCCTTGTGGAGGACTGAATCCTTAACTTATGAGGTCTGTACCAGATGATTAGTGCTTCATTTTGTTTACTCCATTACTCCATTTTGTTTTCCTTACCCTCAACTATAACCTTTGACCTCAATTTTAATGTTTCTTTCTTTTTTTTTGATTTTTGATTTTTTAGGAATTTTTATATTTCTTTATTTTTTAATTTTGATTTGTTATATATGACAACAGAATGCATTACAATTCATATTACATATAGAGCACTTTTTTATATCTCTGGTTATACACAAAATAGAGTCACATCCTTCTTGTCTTTTTACATGTACTTAGGGTAATGATGACCATCGGATCCCACCATTTTTCCTACCCCTATGTCCCCTCCCTTCTCATTCCCCTTTTGCCCTATCTAGGGTTCATTTACTACCCCTCCCTCCCCACACACACACACAGCATATTATGGATAAGCATCCTTAAATCAGAGAAATCATTTGGAATTTATTTTTTGGGATTGGCTAATTTCACTTAGCATTATATTCTCCAGCTTCATCCCTTTACCTGCAAATGCCACAATTTTATTCTCTTTTAATGCTGAATATTATTCCATTGTGTAGACATACCAAATTTTCTTTATCCATTCATCTGCTGAAAGGCATCTAGATTGGTTCCACAGTTTAGCTATTATGAATTGCTCTGCTATAAACCTTGATGTGGCTTTGTCCCTATGGTATGCTGTTTTTAAGTCCTTTGGGTATAGACGGAGGAGTGGGATAGCTGGGTCAAACGGTGGTTCCAATCTCAGTTTTCCAAGTATTCTCCACACTGCTTTTTATATTGGCTGTACAAGTTTGCAGTCCCACCAGCAATGTATGAGTGTGCCTTTTCTCCCACATCCTTGCCAATACTTATTTTTGTTTGCATTCTTAATAGCTGCCATTCTAACTGGAGTGAGATGAAATCTTAGAATAGTTTTGATTTGCATTTCTCTAATTGCTCTAAAAACTGGAACACGACAGGGATGCCCTCGTTCACCACTTCTATTTAACATAGTTCTTGAAACACTGGCCAGAGTAATTAGACAGACAAAAGAAATTAAAGGGATACGGATAGGTAAAGAAGAACTCAAATTAACATTATTTGCCTATGATATGATTTATACATAGAAGACCCAAAAAGTTCCACCATAAAAATTCTAGAACTAGTAAATGAATTCTGCCAAGTAGCAGGATACAAAACCAACACCCACAAGTCAAAGGAGTTTCTGTATATCAGTGACAAATTCTCTGAAAGGGCACAAGGAAAACTACCCCATTTACAATAGCATCAAAAAATGAATCAATAAAATACTTGGAAATCAACTTAATGAAAGAGGTGAAAGTCCTCTACAATGAAAACTACAGAATGCTAAAGAAAGAAATTAAAGAGGACCTTAGAAGATGGAAAGATCTTCCTTGTTCTTGGTTAGGCAGAATTAATATTGTCAAAATGACCATACTACCAAAATCACTATACAGATTTAATGCAATTCCAATCAAAATCCCAATGACATTCCTCATATAAATAGAAAAAGTAGTCATGGAATTCATCTGGAAAAATAATAGACCCAGAATAACTAAAGCAACCCTTAGCAAGAAGAGTGAAGCAGGCGGCATCATTATACCAGACCTTAAACTATACTACAGAGCAATAGTAACAAAAATAGCATGGTATTGGCACCAAAATAGATGGTAGACCAATGGTACAGAAGAGAAGACACAGAGACTAATCCACATAATTATAGTTATCTTATATTTGGCAAAGGTGCTAAAAAAACGCATTGGAGAAAAGAGAGTCTCTTCAATAAATGGTGTTGGGAAAATTGGAAATCCATATGCAACAAAATGAAATTAAACTCCTATCTCTAACCATGCACAAAACTCAAAAGTGGGTCAAGGACCTAGGAATTAAACCAGAGACCCTGCATCTATTAGAAGAAAAAGTAGGCCCAAATCTCCATAATGTGGGATTAGGCCCCAACTTCCTCAATAAGACTCCTATAGCACAAGAATTAATATCAAGAATCCATAAATGGGTTGGATTCAAACTAAAAACTTCTTTCAGCAAAAGAAACAATCAGTGAGGTGAATAGAAAGCCTACCAATTGGGAACAAATTCTTACCACACGCATGTCAGATAGAGCACTAATCTCTAGAATATATTAAAAACTCAATCTCAACACCAAAAAACCAGATTACCCAATGTGTTATATAAATGGGCCAAGGACCTGAACAGACCTTCTCAGAGGAGGATATACGATCAATCTTAATGGTTTTCTTGGTGGTATGGTCCACTCCTTCATTTCTAAGGGTTTGATCCCCTAATTACCATGCCCTTTTTTTGGCCATCACTGTAGTTACCTGTTTACCATCAAAATTGGGCCCAGGAGTATCACCTGGTGTCATACATATTTATTTCCCTTTTGTGTAGCAGCAAATTATCTCTAGGGACTGGGTAAAACTATCCCTGCCAAGATGATAACTTGCCTAATGATACTTTAACACAGTTAATTGAAATATCCAGCCATCTCTTTATAGTCCATGAGACTTGTTGTAAACTCTAGGGTAAGTATTCTCCCACTGGGAATAGAAACTTTAAATCCATAGGGCCTAGAATTGAAGGGACAGGAATTATACATTCCTTAAATGGGTCACTGAGAACAATGGAAAGCAAGAACCTTTTGGTTCCTATACAGAAATATTACTCATATAGGACACCTGGCACCAAACAAACTTCATTAATTTGAAGTACACATTGTATCCAGGAAGATGGGACACTATATTAAAAAGGAATCTCATTCAAACATACCTGAGCTGTTCCTTCAACAGCATATACCATTGCTTTATTAGGCTTGTTGCTTCAAGATAATGTGGTGTGTGATGTGACCAGTGGATTTCATGGTCACATATGTATCTTTTGATGTAAAGGGGTCCTTTAGTCTGATGCAATTGCCACAGTCTGGCTGGGCACACAATCATGAGCCACCACACAGTTTGTAGATTCAAACAGCAACTCTTTATTTCTGAACTCACACCAGCCGTCTACAATCACGTTCTGGGGAAATCCACGTTCTCTGCCCAAATCCACGTTCTCTGCCCAAAATCCACCACCACTGGGCTTCTATCTCCAAAATATACTGTCTGAATCCCGTGAGAACTGAAGGGGAACTCAGGCAGCAGGATATGCCCTATTCCCAGCAGGAATAATCTTAAACCTTAAACCTGGAACCTAAACCGGGAACGCCCTAATCCACCTTGGTCCTTGAACAAGGTCACCTACATTCAATGTCACTGTAACATGGGGTACGCTGGCAAGGAAATTGTCATGCCTACTTGGCTAATGGCTCCCAGCATGCAATACTATTTCTGATCATATGCTGGTGGATTATTCATTCATTCAATCCTCTTGAGACAGATGAAGAATAAGGTGCTAAAGGCAGAAAAGAAAAACCAATGCAGAGAATTTGTTTTTATTCTCATCAAAATAATTTTTTTGACTACTCCTGAGAAGAAGTGACCCAATGCAATGAACCTGTCATTATATGGCAAGTTGATCTCTTCAAGAGATGGTACTATATGGAGGTAAGCATTGGTTTGTGTTGTTGACAAGTTGTACATTCTGCATGGTAGTAGCTAGATAAGCCTTGGTAAATGTGAGCTTGAAATAAGTGAGTGTTCAGACATGGCATTCATTCTTGATGCCGAGGCTACTCTGTTTCAGGTGCCTATTGTACTAGCACTGGGTTGGCTGGTGACAGGTGATTGACATCATCTTATTGAGTCTTTTTTTTTAAACCTAGTTTAGAGACTTTTCTATGTTACTTGCTTCTGATGGGCATTAAGTTAAAAAAAAAGATTTTCACAATTATGTGAATACTTTTTTTGTGGGGTGGTAGTGATTTGGGGGATTGAACCCAGGTACTTGTTAATGATAAACATGTGCTCTACCACTAAATTACATCCCTAGGCAATGACCACTTTTATATGACTATTCACATACCTCTTCTTTCTCTTTCCCTACTCCTGGAACAAGTTTCTAGTGCTTTGTATCCAGTGCTTATCTCAATGTCTGACACATTTCAGGCATCCCATAAATATTTGCTCAATTGACATTGAATAAAGAAGTGAACAAAAGAATGAATAAATATGAGAGACACTAAATGAGAAAAACATGAAAAGAGAGTATTCTGCTTAGCTTTTGCATTTTTGTGACCAAAAGACTTGGTAAGAACAGCTAGCCTAGAGGAAGAAAAGTTTGTTTGGGTTCACAGTTTCAATGGTTCAGTCTATGGTCAGCTGACATCATAGCTCTGGGCCACGTGAGGCAGAACATCACGGCAGAAGCATGTATAGAGGAAAGCTGCTCAGGACATGACAATCAGGAAGCAAGGAGAGAGATCCACTCCCCAGTGATAAAATGTAACCCCAAGTCACATCCCCAGTGACCTACTTCCTCCAGCCACACCTTACCTGCCTACAGCTACCTCCCAGTCAGTTCATTAGGTTAAAATTCTCATTATCTAATCATTTCACCTCTGAGCTTCTTTCATTGTCTCACCCATGAGCTTTGGATTAATACCTCATATTAATGATAATGTTCCCCCCTGACCCCTCAAACGTCATGCCCGTCTCACAATGCAAATATTTAGTCTAGGTTGGAATCCCTAGAAGGTGAAATCCTAGACTGAAATTAGTATGTGGGAGATTGTTAGAAATTCCTGTGGACAGATAGTAATGGTAGGAATCAGGATTGGGCAGAAGGAAATGCTGAACTGCTCTAGTGATTTCAAAACAGAGGCTTCAACTGACGATCCAGGGGACAGTATAAAAATAGAATGAGTTGGGGAGAAAAGACTGGACACAAATTTGTCACAAATTGTATACGGGACTCTTAAGACAGAAGCATGACTTTAAACAAGGTAGGTCTTTTTAGCTATGATAATTCCCAAAGGGGATAGTAGCATAGAGCTGTTTCCTAGAGCAGTAGTCCCCCAAAATGGGATAATAAATCTTTCATTCCAGAAAGGGCATATAGATGGTGCAATATAGTGCCCACTATTATAGAAAATTATTTATTCAATTTAAATAATTCTAGTTCCTTTTAGTCTAAGTTACATCCATAAATTGGTTTGAGACAGACTTCTTTCTGAATGAAGCACCAGATACTGCAGCAAAAATACCCCAAAATTATTAACTAGCTATTTGTCAAATTGAGAGCCCACTGAGAACCATCTTAAATTCTTCTGAGATCTTAGCCAGGCATGGTGGGCATGTCTGTAATCCCAGTGTTTTGAGAGGCTGAGGTAGGAGGATCACAAGGTTGAAGCCAGCCTCAGAAACTCAGTGAAATACTTATGAGATACTTAGCAACTTAGCAAGACTCTGTCTCAAAAAAAAAAAAAAAAGAAAAAAAAAAGAAAGAAAGAAAAGAAGAAAAAAGAAAAAATTGCAAAAATAGGATGAGAATATTGGTCAGTGGTAGAGTACCTGCTTAGTATGTGTGAAGCTCTGGGCTCAGTTCCCAGCACTGGAAAAAGAAATCTTTCTGAGATTTTAGAAAACATGCTTGAGTCTTCCAACCACTCTAGGGTTAATCTTTACTCTGAGATCATTTTTTACTTTAAAAATTTTTACTAGAAGAATGAGATTATTATATTTATATACATTTGTGTTATATATTACATTTATGTAGGATATGTCAAAATGCATTCTATTGTCATGTATAACTAATTAGAACTTTTAAAAAAATTTTTAAAAAGGAAGTTTTTTCTAGAGAAGCTTAGGGTAAGAAACAAGTTTGTATTCTAATTCAGCAGGTCCCAGGCTTTCTGTATTTCCTATATATTCTGTTTCTATACTGAGAAATTCCTTCTCTATTTATCTCTCTTGTACAGTTCAAGCAAGACATTGACCCTTCCAACTTGCTACTCATTAGCTGGATCTAAAAACTCATTAGTATATTATCTAGCATCCAAGTTCCTTTTTTTTTCCTTTTCTTGGTACTGGGGATTTGACCCAGAGGTACTTTACCATTAAGCCACATCCCTAGCTCTTTTGATTTTTGATTTTGAGACAAGGCTTGCTAAGTTGCTGAGGCTGGACTTAAACTTGTGCTCTTCCTGCCTAAGCCTCCTGACTCACTGGGATTATAGGACTGTGCCACTGTGTCCAGCCCAAGTTACTTCTAATGTTTTAACTACTCTCCATGAGTTTCCATTTTTCTAGACTCTAGTAACAATCGTAACTACCTCTTAGGCATTCTAAGTGTTCATTCACCATAATTCCAGTCATTTATGCTGCTTTTGCCCCTCAGTTAGCTCTCTCTTATGGTTTAGATAGGAGGTGTCCCCCAAAAGCTTATGTATGAGATAACGCAAGAAGGCTCAGAAGCGAAATGATTAGATTATGAGAGTTGTAACTTAATTGTACTACTTGATCCCAAATCCAATGATGCATGTTTTATATTTTTGTTAAGTCAGGACCCTACTTCTGGTTTCCAATTTCTGTATCAATTATTTTGATTTGTAACAAAACATTCTCAAACTTAGTGGCTTAAAATCAGATCACACAGTTTTGCAGTTTGATTTGGGTGGTTCTTCTATTGGTCTTTCTTGGAATGGATGTGACTGCAGTAATCTGGCTGCTCCACTGCGACTGCTCTGTTAACTGCAACAGTTGACCAGGGAAGTTTTCTTGCCTATAGGTCCCCTCTTGCAGTATAATCTGTGTTTTTAAAAAAAATATAATGGTAATAGAGGTTCAAGAGGATGAGGACAGAGTTCTAAATGTTGAGTTGAACTCAACATTAAAAAATTTCAAATCATATGGTGTAGCCACATGTTCTATTGGTCAAAGCAAGTCACAGGACCAGTACTGATTCATGTGGTTGGGAAATAGACTCTACTTCTTAATGAAATAATAGGTAATGCAATCAGAATTAATCTTTGCATTTAAAATATTAAATAAAGCTCTCTTTTGGTTAGCTCTCTATTATGGTTTAGATATGAGGCATTCCTCAAAAGCTCATGTATGAAACAATACAAGAAGGCTCAGTGGTGAAATGTTATGAGAGTTGTAACTTAACCAGTGGATTAAGTGGGTTTTAATGTAGGCAAAGTGTAGCTGCAGTGGTGACTTCTGAGATTAAGAGATACCAACAATGTGGAATGTCTGCTGAGAATGTCTGCAGAAATTGAGCAGAAACAAGCTGGGGGAGGCCATGTGGACTGAAACCAGCAAGACCATAGGGGCTGACCAACCCAAGCCCTTTAGAGGGAACATCACAATGTCATCTGCCCCAGATGATGAATGTAGTTTTATAGCTATAGGACTTATTTTCAAAGTCCAACTAGATTTTGGTCTTACTTTGGTCCTATCCCTTCTTTCTGTGTTCCTAATTCTCTCTTGTGGAATGGAAACGTTTATTCTGTGGCATTATATATTGGATATATGAAACTTGCTTTCTTATAGGGAAAACTTGAAAGAGTTTGCCTTGAGTCTCAGATGAGATTTTGGACTTGAACTTTTGGGGAATGCTGGAACTGCTAAGAAAGACTATGGGGACTCTTGAAAATGGACTAAATATTTTTGCATTGTGAGACGGGCATGACGTTTGAGGGGTCAGGGGGGAACATTATCATTAATATGAGGTATTAATCCAAAGCTCATGGGTGAGACAATGAAAGAAGCTCAGAGGTGAAATGATTAGATGAGAATTTTAACCTAATGAACTGACTGGGAGGTAGCTATAGGCAGATAAGGTGTGGCTGGAGGAAGTAGGTCACTGGGGATGTGACTTGGGGTTACATTTTATCACTGGGGAGTGGATCTCTCTTCTTGCTTCCTGATTGTCATGTCCTGAGCAGCTTTCCTCTATACATGCTTCTGCCATGATGTTCTGCCTCACGTGGCCCAGAGCTATGAAGTCAGCTGACCATAGACTGAACCATTGAAACTGTGAACCCAAACAAACTTTCTTCCTCTAGGCTAGCTGTTCTTACCAAGTCTTTTGGTCACAAAAATGCAAAGGCTAAGCAGAACACTCTCTTTTCATATTTTTCTCATTGTCTCTCATATTTATTCATTCTTTTGTTCACTTCTTTATTCAATGTCAATTGAGCAAATATTTGTGGGATGCCTGAAATGTGTCAGACATTGAGATAAGCACTGGATACAAAGCACTAGAAACTGACAAAATTATAAAGTTCTTTTAAAAATTGTAAATTCTTAGAGATTCATATAATTTTTGCTTTCTGGATTTTAAAATATTTTATAATTGTGAAAGCTTTTAAGTTGTGATCCAATTGAACTACTTAATTGGAAACCAAACACAAAAGTTGAATGAAACATCAAGATGTCTTTCTGTGAATGAATTTTTCTAACTTCATTTTCAGAATAGCTTATTTTCTGATCCATATAAATTAATAAAGAGAAAACAAGATTTGTTTTCCTCCCCAAATGAGGAATTTTTGCTTGCTTACTTAGTTTTAAGGAAGGAAGTTTGTTGTTATTGTTATATTTTGTTTTTAATGTTTCTGAGAAGTCTCATGGAAAGGCACCTTTATTTCCTCTATAGCTAGACCTGATTAGCCATGAAAGATATTTTTATCTCTCTGGGTGGAGAATTCAGGAAAGGCACAGATCTCAAATATTAATTACTTGAACAGGTATTTTATTTTCTAGTTGCCCTCATGATTTTCAAAAACATTTTCTTACTCAACTTTCCTTTAAATATCTCTTATTTCTGACGATATTTGGAGGGAACTACTATCTATTCCAACGTAGTAGAGTGGAAATATGTATTAGAAGCCTTCATAAAGGCAAAGTAGATTTAGATTTGCTTTTATTATTATTGAATTTTGTCCATCTTCTCTCCAATACTAGTCTTCTTTGGAGATTGCCTAAGCCTTTTTTTTTCATTGGTGTGTCCAGGTCAGAAAAGAATGAGAAAAGCATAATTTAAATCTATATAATGCATGCATGTTATAAATGTACATACATACATGCAAATATATGCACACACATTTTTTTTGCCCAAATTATATTTGCCACTAAAGTAAAAGTCCACTTTTTTTATAACACTTTTGACATTAGATGTGTAGGTTTTCCACACATCACAATTTCCCCATTCTTTGTGGATACCAATTGTGTCCTATACTTTAATTCAGTTCTTTCACTAACTACCTATTATTAGCACAACCCACACAGGTTAGGGGCTTCATTCCACAATACTGCTCCCCACTCAAGTTGTCCACTGCAAGCAGTAGGTCTCCAGGTTACCCATACTTCTGTCCGACTTGGCTATAAATCCAGGATTTCCACAAGCCCCTTACCTACTAAAGATAAATTCTTCTGTTTCTCCATGGATATCTCCTGTGGTTTTTGTAATTGATGCTAATATTTGGAATCCAAGTTTCCTGCTTGCTTTTATAGTTTCTCTAGGGTTGATTTTGAGTGAGAGAATCAGCAGCTTGTGCTAATTTGCCATACTGAAAAGTGTAGTTTAAACTTAATGAGGTCAAAACCCATTTACTTTTATATAATTCTTGAATGATCAGAGTCACTTTTTTTTTCCATGTGAGCTTTCTTATGCTTCTGTCTTTAACCTAGGAAATAGTTCATTTATGAGACACAAAAACTCAGGGAAGCGTACATTTTTTAAAAAGTTATTCACCAGCCTGTGAATACCCTATCCTCTCTGTTTCTTGGCATTTATAAAGACAGATGTAGGTCTTTAAAAAAATCATTATAACTTTCTTGCTATACTGGTTAGGCAATAAGAAAACCAGATTGAGCATCTACTGCTGTGACTTTATCTGTTTAATCTTGTACAGATCCCTTAAACTTCTGGAACTAGGAATTCCTATCTAAAGATTGAAAGAGACCATCAGGTCTCTTTCTGCTTTTTAATTTTACTACTATCATTTTGTGGAGTTTTCAATAATTTACTTAAGGTATATTCTTAAAAAAGTCTTACTGTGTGAAATCCTTGTCAATCATTAATGAAAAGTCTTGGATTATAAAATTAAACATAACCAGTGTGGTTGTTGTCAATCAGAATAAACTACTACCCTGCCAGATTAACAGTGAAGCTATAAAGGGAAGACATCTTTTTATGAACCAAGAAGCAGCAACCTGCTATCTGCCAGCAACCTGTTCTTGAATTTCCCTGCATCCAGAAATGTACACAGAATATTCATTTTGTTTATAAGTTACTAAGTTTAAGGTGTTTTAAGGTTTTTTTTGACAGCTTGAATGGATGAAGAGAAGGAGGTAATTAATGATTTAGGGGAAATGGTGTTAGGGAAGCTTTCCTGAGAAAATGATGCATGACATCTCTTAAAGATTGAGTAAGAATTTACCATTTAAAAAATTTTAATTTTTGATATAACATTTCCACTCTGGAAAATGCTTTTAAAACCCAAGAATAAGGGCAACAACTAGGTCACTCTAAGACAAGACTGAAATGTGTAGCTAAGGAGCCTTAGTGATAAGATGTTTATGACTTAATTAACTATTTTTATGTTTTGAAATTCTGCCACAAACAGAATAAGAAAAAACAGCTAAGTATTAAAAGAATATGAGGTAAAATTTAGGAGCTACAATAATAGAGAGAAAAGGAAGGTTGATGTGGTGTGGAATGTTCTGAAAGACTTTAGAAGAAATGAAACCTGAAACAGACTTGAAGATGAGGAAGAGTTGGGGGTATCAAAGAAAGAAAGGATGTTGATTATATTAGTGCTATGCATTCCCATTAAGAAAAGAATGTCAAGAAGGAAGGAAGGAATGATAGAGTTAAGTGTCATGGAGCTTGTATTGGGCAGAGTTCTCCAGAGGAACAAGAACAAGAAGGATCCATATATATGGTAAAATAAAATATATATGGTGATTTACTGCATATTGACATTTCAATCAATGACAAATTGTATATATAACAATGATCCCATAAGATTATATTGCCTATTACCATCATAGCCATCTTTGTTTTAGTACATTCTATATCATTTGTCCAATGATGAAATCATCCAACAATGTGTTTCTCTCAATGTATTTCTGCCATTCAACAACATGTGACTGTTTATGAGATTTATTATGGAAATTGACTCACATGAATATGGAGGACAAAAAGTCCCAATATATGCCTTTGTAAGCTGGAAAACCAAGAAAACAGTGATATAATGCAGTTTGGGTCTGAAGGCCAGAAAATCAGGATTCCAATATCTGAGGGCAGAAGGCTGTGTCCTGCCTCAAGAAGAGACAGAATTTGTCTTTCCTCTACCGTTTATTCTATTTGGTCCGTTGGTGGATTAGATTTGATGCAGATTGGTGAGGGCTTGATCTTCTTTATTCAGATTTCCAGTTTAAATGCTAATCTAGTCTAGGAATATCCTCACAGACAAACCTAGAAATAAAATGTTATCAACTATGTAGACATCCCTTATCTCCATTAAGTTGACACATAAAATTAACCATCCCAAAACTCAAGTGGGGGTAAGGATTGAAAAGAGATCAATCACTAGGCGAGCACTGGTGATATTTCAAAAACAGTATTGGATTGGGTGTAGAGTGGATACTTGGATGAGCAGGTATGTAATGAACTAGGGAATAAATGGGAAGTATTTATTGAGAGGTAGTCTGTGTCTTGCATTTTGGATGCCTTTGTTTACACTAAGGAGTCAGTGGTGTTAAGTGATAGATTAAGGAATTAAGGGTTGACCAATGAAAGGAAAACTTTTTTTTTTAACTCAATAGAATTTTTACAATTTGAGGAAACCTTGTGATATTTTAGCCTTGAGATGTCTTTCAACAGCTGGTGGAGAGTTTGACAGGGAATTTGAACTGCATGGAGGTACTAGAATATCAGTATCAGTGACTTTCAAAGCTTTTGGACTGTGATCTTCAGTAACAAAGAAATTTTATATTATGATATTGATACCTAAATATATGCACAAACATAACTTGAGACAAAAGTTCAAAAACAATAATTTTTATAAGAGAAACTGATATTTTTTCTCTTGAATTTTGTTTTTAATAATTGATAATCAGAACTTCGGTGTGCAGTGCAATTCAGCTTTGGTTTCTGTCACTTTGAATTTTGATAGCCTACAACTGACTTTTTAAAATTTTTTAAAATTTGTTCTTTATAGTCTATGACTGATTTTTAATCATGAAAAGGACTTTAGATATTTCTAAAACTTCTATTAATTGTTCATTTAACTTACAACTTATTTGTAAAAATTTAACTTACAAGTTATTTATGTAAAAATTTCTAAATCTAATAATTTTTATATAAAGTAAAATAACCATCATTTAGAGGACTTTTGATTTATGGTCACTCAATCCAGCTGAATAGACTAAACACACTTGAACAATAAATTCCACTTATAAACTTAATTGCATTTTCTGAAACATTCTAAACTGCATTTAATAAATTTAATATATTTGGTTTTTATTTTGAGTGCTTCAAATACTTGACTAGGCAAACTATGACTTTAACAAGAAAAAACTCCCTTGAGAATGTCACTCTTATAAATCTAATAAATTAATCTTCAATGGAGAAAAATCTCAGGTTCTTCTAAACATGCTCATGATATAAAAAAATTAACTCCCAAACATAGTACTGTGGTCTAATCACCTCTATGGATAATGCTTAACATTTCTAAGTAAATGCTTGAGCAATTTACCTGGTAGATTTTAGAGCCTCTTCTGGGTAACCTACCCTGACTGTCAATCATGGAGGACCCTAAGGACTTTCAATCAATCTTGCAAGGAGTTTGATGATCTTTAATCAACTATTCTTTCTCTTATATCTAATCTCAAAATGACTACCTAGCCATTCTTTTCTTTTTTAAACATATAAAATTATCAGTACAATGATATTTGAATTGGCTCTTTTAGAAAATTTCTATAGCAAATTTGAAATAAATTTTATAATAGAGGAATTTGTAGCTTGCTCATGTTAAAGTATAATTTTTTAACAGAGGCAAAATCTTGTATAAATTTAAAATGAACATGTGTTAGGCATTTTATTTAATTAATAAGGAAACTGGTAATATGTCAAATGAAAACAAACCACAACCAAGAGGTCCCAAAAGAATTTGCTAATAGATTCAAAATAGACATCTTCCTTGGAGTGGATGTGATGGTAGTGGTGAAATCAGTGGAAAAAGTTGTTTGCATCTCTATAGATAAGACTCATTTTTATTGCTAATAATGTTTTACAATTTTAAGTTAATCTGTTAGCTCAACTAGAGATAATGAAAGAGGTGGACCCCTATACAATCAGATAACATGAAAGCATGCCTTAGACAATGCCTGTCCCATTGAAGAACTATTCCTGAATTCGATTTTTTCCCATTTCAAAATTTTTTATAATGTTCCCCTGCAATTTCTCTACCTGATGAAAGTTATTTTAAAAATTACTTTTTAAAATTATATTTTTTAGTTTTCAGATAAAATTGTATGTATTGTATATACCATTCTGTTTTGAAATATATGTATATATGTAGAGAGAGATAAGTTTAGTGAATTAATGAATCTATTCCTCACATAGTTATTATTTTTGCAATGAGAACATATGTCTTCTATCTTTGCATTTTTAAGAATATAATATATTGTCATTAATTATAGTTATCATACTATACAAAAGATCTCTTAAATTTATTTCTCTTACTTTACTATAATTATATATTCTTTGACCAACATCCCTTTATCCCTTCTCCTGCATACTTTACCCAAGTTTTGGCAACTATCAATCTATTCTCAACTTCAATGAGGTCAACATTTTAATATTCCAAACATGACTGAGATCATGCAGAATTTGCCTTTCTGTGCCTGGCTTATATTTTTGAGGGGTGGTGGTGGAGTATTAGGAATTGAACTTAGAGATACTCAACCACTGAGCCACATCCCCAGCCTTATTTTGAATTTTATTTACAGACAGGGTTTCACTGAGTTGCTTAGGGCCTCTCTGAGTTGCTTAGGGCCTCTCTCTTGCTGTGCCTGGCTTTGAACCCACGATCCTCCTGTCTTAGCCTCCCAAGCTGTGTGCCACCACACCTGGTGTTGCAAAACACAGGACTTTGTCCTTTTTTTTTATGGCTGGACAGTGTGTATTTGCCACATTTTCTTTTTCATTCATCTGCTAATAAACACTTGTGTTGATTTTGTGGCTTGACTCTTGTAAATAGTGCTATAGTAAACATGTGAGGTATGTCTCTTTGACATACTGACTTTATTTCCTTAGAATACATAGCTGCTAGTGGGATTGCTAGATCATATGGTAGTTCTAAAGTTTAAATTTGGTGGGGGAGGTTAGTTTCTGGTGATTGAACTCAGAGCCACTTGACCACTGAGCCACATCCCCAGCCTTATTTTGTATTTTATTTAGAGACAAGATCTCACTGAATTGCTTAGCACCTCACTTTTGCTGAGGCTGTCTTTGAACTCAAGATCCTCCTGCCTCAGCCTCTTGAGCTGCTGGAATTACAGGCATGTGATACTGAACCCAGCTAAAGTTTAAAATTTTTGAGAAAACTCCATACTGTTTTTCATAATGACTGTACTAATTTACATTCCCACCAACTTTGTGAACATCCTTACCAATTTTTAAAACTCTTTTTGGATAATAGCTATACCAGTGGATATTAGGTGATAGCTCTGATCTGCACTTCCCTGATAACTAGTGATGTTGAACAGGTTTCCATATACCTGTTGGACATTTATGTCTTTTGAAAAATAACTATTCAGGTTTTATGCCCATTTTTTCTTCTTTTTTAAAAATTGATGCATTAAAATTATACATTAGTGGCTTTGTCCATTTTTAAATCAGGTTGTTTTTTTACTATTAAATTGTTTGAGTTCTTTATATATTTTTTATATTAACCCCTTATAAGATATTGTTTCCTAATAGTTTCTCCCATTCTGTGGGTTGTTTCTTGCTCAGTAGTTTTTTTTTTTTTTGCTTGTAAAAGCTTTTTAGTTTGATGTAATGTAATTTGTCTATTTTTGCTTTTGCTGCCTATGCTCTTGAGATCACATCCAAAAACCCCATTGCCCCGACAAATGTCAGGGAGCTTCCTCCATGCTTTTTCATAGCTTATGGACTTACATTTGGGAACTTAACCTATTTTGAGTTGGCTTTTGTAAATAGTGAGAAAGAGTGTCTGATTTTCGTTCTCCTGCATGTGGACATCCAAATTTCCCAACATCTTTTATTGAATAAACTGTTCTATCCCCATTGTGAATTATTGGCATCTTTATAAAAAAATCAGATGGCTGTAGATGCAAGAATTCATTTCTGGACCCTCTATTCTCAAAGATTATTTATTTATCTATTTATTTTTAAGGCATGGTGTCGCTATGTAGCCCAGGCTGGTCTCAAACTCCTGTGCTTAAGTGATCCTCCAGTCTTAGAAGGTGCATGCCACTGTGCCTGGCCTCAGAGATTATTCTTAATCACACACAAATAGGTTGGTCTCTTTCAGTTTGGCCTAATTATTTACATAAGTGCAGCATAAGCATTAATAATATATTCTTCCTTCATTTTGCTTTGCAAACTAAAATCATATTTCATATATGTGAAAATGGAATATTATAAGAGAATAATCTCCCAAACAATAACAATAAAATTTCATATGTCAGTTCATTCATTTTTATGTACATCTTATTTTTCTGGATATTGGGTTAACAGTCTACTCAATTCATCTGTTTCATAGAGAAAAGTCCTGAAAATTCTGACTGTTCATATGTAGTTATCTTAGCAACATTAGCTTGGAAACTATTCCCAAGTGTCAGTTCTTTGAAGTATCAATAATTTAAAGTATTGTTACAATTCTTTTTTTCTGAGGTTCTGAGGCTATCTTTTGCCAATAAAGGCCTATAAATTTGTTCTTTGTGTGTTTTCCTTCTCTTAAACAATCAGCAATGTAATAAACCCAAAAAAATCACAGAAAATTATTATGGCAAGAGGCAGAAGTCTGTGTAGCACACTTAATGTATTTAAAGTTCAATTGTCTTATTTTCTCAGATTTTTAGAAATATTTGATTTATGCAAGTGCGTATTTACCAGATAACCAAACAGATCCTTTAAGAGACTTCATTTTCTAATTTATATTACCCTCCAGAGATAGAATCACTCAACGAGGAATTAAATCCTTTGACTTAGTTAAATTCTCATACTTTTCTACTGAAGACTAAAAGTCAGTAATGCATTTTCCATTAGAATCATAAAGCCATTATATTATGGTCTCTAATATTCCCATTTCTTTAAACATTATTGTAAGAACTTTCTTGTCAGTATTTCAGGCTAGACATTTGAGGCTAGAACTTAGGATCTGCTTTTCCAGACTTTTAGGTATTTCTACCCCAGCAACATATATGCCAAAGTCCATAAAAACAGGTTCCAGAAAGTCCACATATTCTAGATCAGTCTTATTTCACTAACCATTCTTCCTAGCTAAAGTTATACTCTTTTAAGTTCTTTCTTTCAATTTGAAAAGTGAGAAGTCTACATACCTACTAAGGTTATCTGTAACCTTTTCATCATCTTTTTCATCATGATGGATTCTGTATATCTTGGATTGTTATGAAGTATTTTAATTTATTTAAAAATATTTTATGATAATTTAATCTGTTATAAAAAGACATTTTATCGACATTCTGTTGGAACTTAATTACATCACATATTTTTGGTTGAGATAACTATAAATTAATTGAATCTTGCATACCCTCACATTTTGATGCTTATAAAACCCAAAGCAAACACCCAAACCGACCCAATTCAACCATCCAAACACCAATAATGACAAAAACCTAATTGCAATAATTTATTGTAAATGGCCTGTCCTTTAAAGATCTCTCCTCTCTCTAATATTCTGTTCAGAATATTTACCAAGAAGACTTGCCAAAGTAGTCACGAAGAGGATAAGATTTTCTGTATATTATTATAAAGAAAATAACTATTGCTTCTACTTATCACTAAAATTATCAGAAGATTCTACTGAAAATGACATTTCAAATATGATACACCTTTTAAATGAGAAAACTCAGAATAAAAACATATATATCTGTTAAAGCTATGCCTTCATCAGATATTCTTAATATCTTCCATATTTCTCTATCCATGCTCTACTTAGGCCCATTTGTGTGTGTGTGTGTGTGTGTGTGTGTGTGTGTGTGTAGTGTGTACTTCTCCAACATAATTAGTCAAGTTCCATTTCTACCTCCATATTTTCTCTCAGAACCCAGAATGCCTTATAGTCCTGCTTTGGATTTTCTAAACTCCACCTGTCCTTTCAGGTTCTGCTCAAGTCCTAATGTAAGACTTTTTGAATTATTCCACCCAAAGTGACTTCTGTCTCTGAAATCTCATGGCACGAATAATCTAATTTATCACTAATGTTAAGAATGCTTGTTTCCATTTCACCAACCAGAGTCAGTTTCCTTAGGTAGAGAACCTGGCATCATTAGTCCTGAGTACCAGCAGGGTTTAGTATAGCTGAGGGCATAAAAGGATATTAAAGGAGTCCCACTAGAATCAAAGCTCATCAGAATCTGAGCACAGTGGCATGCACCTGTAATCCCATCTACTCAGGAGGCTGAGGCAGGAGGACCACAAGTTCTAGGCTAGCCTGGGCAACTTTATAAATCTTAAAAAAAAAAAAAAGGCTGTATTTCTACTGAGTGTATTAAGCTACACTCAGTAGAGTGCTTGCCTGGCATTTTCAAGGCCCTGGGTTTGATGCCCAGTTTACCAATTTTAGAAAAGAAAAGAAAAAAAATAGCCCCTCAGGAGCAGGAATTTTATCTTCTCATTTTAATCCCAGCACCTAGCACTTAATGATTTGATACTTATTAAGCATTAGTAGAATTTAACAAATGATTATCAGTAAACTCTCTAATCTAAAGATTACTCTGACTAGTGCCTAAATAAAAGTATAAAGTCATGTTGGAGTAGTCTGTTTTTTCATATTGTAGGGTGGGATAGAAGAATAGTTATCTTAATAAATAGAAATAACTAGGAATTAATATTACTGCAGGCTATTGAACAAACACGAGAACACAGCTAGTGTATTTATTCTAATACCTTCTCATCTATATAATATTTTCTTTTTATTGCATTTATACCCAGTAATTTCACTCTGATCATAATGTGATATTCCTGATACCTTGATTGTAATCAGACTTGCACTACTGTTCAAGGTCAAGTGTAACTTTACTGAACACAGGAGGTCAAATGACTTTTAACTTTTATATGCACAGCTTTCACCTTTGTGCCTTTATCATTTTATTTTAGTAAGTAAGTACAACCCCATGACTTTGTCCGGTGGGTCTTAATAATGATACAAAAGGCTTTATCACAGATGTTAAATATGCAAGCTATACATACATAGGCAGTTGTAGGTTCATGTTTGATTAATGGGCACACCTTAAGTGTGACTCCCAGGAAACACTTGAGTAAATCTCAAAATTAAAAAAAAAAAAATCACCAACATCTGGGAATTAGCACATAGTGAGTGAAACATAGGAGTTCATGTTTGCGGTAGTTATCTGTTGCTGAATAACAAATCACCACTGACTTGCAGTTTAAATGATACCCACTTATTATCTCAGTTTCTGTGAGTCACAGCCTGGCTGGATCCTTTCCTTAGGCCCTCAGAAGTTGTAATCTATTTCTTTTTAGATCTTGGGATCCTCTTTCAACCTTATGTTGTTGGTAGAATTCAGGTACTTCAGGCTATAGAACTGGGGTTCCCACACTCTTGCTGTCCATAAGCCAGGGGCCATTCTTGGCTTCCGAAAGCCCCACAGTTCCCTCTCAGGTACCTCTCATGGGCCCTCTCACAATATGATAGTCCCTTATTCAAGGCCAGCTGGAGAAACTCTCTGACTTCAGGGATATCTCAGTCACTCTTGTAAAGTCTTTCTTCTGAGTTAAGTCAAACCCACCAGGATAGCAATCCTTCTTTCCACTCTTTTTGCCACATCATGGATCGAATCATGGGAATAAAATCCCACCATATTTTTGGATGTAGTCCACACTCAAGAAGAGAGGGCTACTAGGGAATAGCACAACCACAGCAGGGGATGGAAATTTCTCCGAATTCTCCATACTATAATCCCACATTGTAGAGACACATAGTAGGCTCTTTCCATAATACCGAGCCTTTCACATAACTTTTTCCTATTTCTCTTCTTTCTTCCTAAGACAATGTCAGCATCTATGGAGATGGGGATGAGGATGGGGATGGGTGGAATTAAAACGCCCTTATCAAGGTGGGGATATTCTTGGACTTTTCAGGTGCATACCATTCTTGGCCTCCTCTCCTCTCCTGTCTCCTGATGATATGTTCAGCCTACCTGGGTACAGCATGTGTTGCTGCCATTCAGGCTGAAGTCTGGGGCTAGTATAATTGTCATTTCTTGCTTTGTTTGGTTAGGATCCAGTAGCACTTCCTGAGCTAATTGCTCTCATTTGAGCCCTTACAAATGCCCCTTTCTTTTTAGTCTCCTTGTCTTATCTATTATTGCCTTTTCTTCTCTAGATTCAAGCTTGGAAAGGAAAAATAGGAAGCTTATGCCTGATTATGCTGTTTTCTTTATTCCCACAATTCTTTGGGCCAGAAGGGTAATCTGCTTTTCTTTTTTGTTTCTAAAGTTCCTTGGAGGAACTCAAAGCTGTTCTTATTGTCTTAAGCTGAAGGGGTCTCTTTGTGCTCTTAGAGGATGCCATAAACAAAGCTTTTCACAATTAACTTTTAATATACTAAAAGAGGAGGATTTTGGGGAAATTTTTCCCCAAGCAAACAGTCTTGCTTTTAAATCTATGCTTCCACTACATTATCATATTTTGAAAGCCACTTAAAGAGTATTAATTTAGTCCTTTTTTAAATTTGTTCTACAACAAATTCTAATCTATATCAGGCAATCAGATAAGTAGACTAAATATTGTAAGCTCAGGGAAGAACTTAAAATATACCATTGTTGCATCTCATTCAGTTAGCTATTATTAGTAGTAATATTATTGTTCACACGTATATTCCCAGTGCCTTAAAAAGTAGTTGACACTTAATAGGCTCTTTCCATAAATGTAAGGTAGGTGAATGGATGAATATTTATGGATGAATAAATGTGTATAGCAGTGAAAGTCTTCATGGGAAACTTGCCTTGCAGCATCACATTTATAAAATCTTTTCTTCTCCGAGCTTCTGTTTGCTTAGATCCTGAGAGGTCTAAATTATTTCTTGGGTCTTTTTGATGTTTGCACTCACTGTCAGCATTCCTTTGAGAGTTTTATACCTTTTTTTGGATAAGCTACAACCAAGCATTCTGCAAAGAATGTCTCAGCTTAATTCATTGAATTATCCCTTCTCTTTTATTTTATCAAACGGTGTGTTATTTCCCATTAGAAAATCAGAATTTCATGTGATATATTGCTCTTTGGTAAGGAAGGTAGAAAGATATTATTTGTCTGTTAAAAACCTATTATTTAGGTTTTGTGGTGCTGAGTTTCAATCAGGAAATGAAATAATAACTTCAATTGTAGTCATAATGGCTAATACTATATATTTTGCATTGGATACTAGGCTAAAGTTACTTTACTTACAATACTTAAGTTTTATAGCAACCTAATGTTAGATACTAGTATTGCTCCCCTTTATGTGAGGAAATTGATCTACAGGTTAAAAAACAATAATATGGGGCTGGGGATGTGGCTCAAGTGGTAGCGCGCTCGTCTGGCATGTGTGCGGCCTGGGTTCCATCCTCAGCACCACATACAAACAAAGATGTTGTGTCCGCCGAAAACTAAAAAATAAATATTAAAATTCTCTCTCTCTCTCTTTAAAAAAAAAAAAAACAATAATATGCTTGAGACCCATAACAATTGGTGGAGCTGAAATGAACCTGTGAGATTCTACAGTTAGTATTCCATATTCCAATATCTAGTCCTAGGACCATAACCATCATATTGTTCTAAAAATGATCTTGAAAATTTTTAGCCCCTGTCTCCTCCTGACCAGCGGGAGAAGTGGGAAAAGCACGCCCTGAACAAGATGAGTCGACTGGCTGCCCACACGCCCTCCCTCCCAGGAGGACAATCAGACTCGCCAAGAAGAACAGTCAAAGCAGGATCTCCTTTAGTAAGGAAGTACACACAGCTTATATACTGCACAGGAGCCAATCAGAATAAAGGTCAGGGGTGGCACAAGTTCACGTGTACACCCATCCCATAGTCTGTAAGGGAAGGCATGAGCTGTCCACAAGGGCGGAAGAGTCCCGGACCTATCCTGGAGATGGCCCACCTCCTCTATCACCGCCCACAGCAACACCTCCTGGCTGATTGCCAGGAGCCATCTCAGCCACATGTGCGGCTCCAAGACCAGGAAGCAAGCAGCCATGCCCTACAGAAAATAACTAAAAAACAATTTAATGAAAAATTAAATGAAATGCTAAACACAGTAAACTTTAAAACAACCTAGTTTAATTTAAACAAATAAGTGTGTAAAGAAAATAGGTGATAAGATTTTTGAGATCTTTATATATTCTGGAGATTAGTGCTCTATCTGATGTGCGTGTGGTAAAAATTTGCTCCCATTCTGTAGGCTCTCTATTCACCTCACTGAAATTCTAGGCCAAATTCTAGGGAAAATTGGTATGAACAAATTCTCAGAGAACCATGCTTAAAATAAGTCATGCAATGCAAGACTTCAAAATATGCTCAATGGTCATTTAAATTGGCTAACTCTTTTGGACAACATCTGTTCAACTGTGTATAATGTATCCCTCTAATCCCCCTTTTTATATGTTGAATTTTCTTTTTATTTTTCCCCACTATTTTAAATAGTTAGTATTATTTTATTCAATTAACGGTGTTAGGTATTTCACCTTTGTATCATATCTAATCTTGGAGGTATAAATTGCTTGATGACTTTTAGAGTTCTAATTTGTCTTAAGAGATTTTTATAAAATTGACTCCATGAAAGCACATTTTCAAAATGTTGACTTTGTGTGTAAGCATTGTGTGTGCGTATAAAAATATTGAAATTCCCTCAATAAATGGAAAGATGTCTTTGTTTGTACATTGGAATATGAGAAAGATAAAGTGTCTTAAGATCTTGGCTTTTTCGGCAACTGCATATGTGGTAGTGACCCATCAGAATTTTTGATGGACTTATCAAGACTTGGGATGTTCATCATGGTATTGCAGATGACTAGTTATAAAACAGGTGCATAAAATTACCAATCATAGTGATATTTATTAATGCATTTCACTTTTTGACCTATTTCTTTATAAATACAGTTTATTTGCTTGTAATTGTTTCTTTGCTGAGAAGAAGCTTTTTAGTCTGAATCCATCCATTTATTGATTCTTGCTTTAATTCTTGCTCTATAGGAGTCTTATTAAGGAAGTTGGGGCCTAATCTGACACGATAGAGATTTGGGCCTACTTTTTCTTCTATTAGGCACAGGGTCTCTGGTTTAATTACTAGGTCCTTGATCTTTTTTGAGTTGAGTTTTGTGCATGGTAAGGCTTAATTTTATTTTGTTACATATGGATTTCCAGTTTTCTCAGCACCATTTGTTGAAGAGCCTATCTTTTCTCCACTGTATGTTTTTGGTGCCTTCGTCTAATATGAGATAACTGTACTTATGTGGGTTTGTCTCTGTGTCCTCTATTCTGTACCATTGGTCTACTAGTCTATTTTGGTCTACTAGTCTATTTTGATAATACCATGGTGGTTTTGTTACTATTGCTCTGTAATATCAATGTTTATAGCAGCACAATTCACAATAGCTAAATTGTGAAACCAACCTAGATGCCCTTTAGTAAATGAATGGATGAAGAAAATGTGAGATATATATATACACACACACACACACACACACACACACACACACAATGGAACATTACTCATCATTAAAAGAGAATAAAATCATGGCATTCGCAGGTAAATGGATGGAATTGGAGAATATAATGCTAAATGAAGTAAGCCAATTCCAAAAAAACAAATGACAAACATTTTCTCTGATATAAGGATGCTGATTCATAATGGGGATGGTGGAATGGGGAGCATGGGGAGGAATAGATGAACTTTAGGTAGGGCAAAGGGGAGAGTGGGGAGGGGAGGGGCATGATGGTAGGAATGATGGTGGAATAAGATGGACTTCATTGCTCTAAGTACATGTATGAATACATATAGTGTGGCTCTACTTTGTGTACAACCAGACATGAAAAAATGTGCTCTATATGTATAATATGAGTTGAATTTCAATCTGCTGTCATATATAACAAATTAGAATAAATTAAAAAATAATTTCCAGCATATTTTTAGCTAGAGGTGATCATGTGACACTGTGACTCTAGCAGAGGCTGGCAGTTTCCTGTCTACTGCCCATTTAATAAACTTTGAATTGATGCTTAAAAAAATAACCTAAAAAATACTTGGGAATAAATCTTGTGAAGGATGTCAAGGACCCCTACAATGAAAACTATAACACCGAAGAAAGAAATTGATAAAGACCTCAGAAGAGGGAAAGACCTCCCATGTTCTTGGATGTGGAGAAGAATTATTATTAAAATAGCCATACTACCAAAAGCATTATATGGATTTAATGTAATTCCCATCAAAATGTCAATGACATTCTTCATAGTACTAGAAAAAGCAATTCTAAAATTCATTTGGAAGAATAAAAGACCCAGAATAGCCAAAGCAATTATCAACATTTTATAATTTTCACTTTCTTAGGTTAATTTATTTCTAGTTTTTTGTTATTATTTTTGGTAACTATGGAGAGCAGGGTTTCTTTTTCATTTCTCTTTCAGCTACTGCATTATTGATGTATAAAAACGCTACTTGTTTCTTGTATGTTGATTTGTATGCTGAAACTTTACTAATTTATCAATTCTAAAAGTTATGGTTTTTTTTTTATCAATTCTAAAAGTTATGGTTTTCTATATATAAGATAAAGTCATCTGTAAAAAGTAATAATTTTATTTCTTATTTTCCAATTTGGATGTCCTTTATTTCTTTCACTTGCTTAATTCATCTGACTAAGATTTCCACTTCTGTGTCAAAAAAGAGTGGTAAAAATGAATATCCTCAAATTGTTTCGGATCTTAAAGAAAATGTTTTTGGATTTTCTCCATTGAGCATGATGTTGGCTATGGGTTTTCATATACAGCCTTTATTGTGTTGATAGATGTTTCCTCTATACCTAGTTGTTTGAGGGCTTTTATCATAAATAGATGTTGAATTTTAGAGAATGCTTTTCCTTCATCCATGGAGATCATATTTTTAAAAAAAATTTATACTTTTTAAATTAGTTATACATGACAGTAGAATGCATTTATGCACTTTGTATATCATACATAAATGGGATATAATCTCTCATTTTTCTGTATATGTTGTAGAGTCACATCAGTCGAGCAGTCATATCTGCATTGGGTGGTGATGTCTGTTTCATTCTACCATTCTTTCTATTCCATATCCCCTCCCCTCCCTTCACTCCCTTCTACATAATATAAAGTAACTCTAATATGGTTTTAATCTTTTGACCTGTTGATGTGAGGCATAATATTCAATGATTTGCATATATTGAACCATCTTTACATCCTTGAATAAACCTCTCTTGATCATGGTGTGTTAAAAAAAAAAGAAAGAAATAAGTGGGTTAATATTTTGAAGAAAATATTATCATTTAAAAAATAATCCTAGGCATGAATAACAAATAAAGAGTTATTTGTGAAAGGACCGAAAGTAAAATTTAGTTTTATATGTCATGGATATTTTTAATAATGATGTCATTGTTATGAAATCAACCTAATAATATTTAATAATATGAGATCTAAAATTAGTTTTGTACTATTTACTACCCCAAAATGGAGGAATGGTTTTTTAAATTCCCAGGTAGAAAAATATCTAGCATTTTTATACATCAATAATGCACTGGATGAAAGAGAAATGAAAAAGAAATTCTGCTCTCAATAGTTACCAAAAACAATAACAAAAAACTAGATGTAAGAATGCTGAGGCATATGGGGAAGAATAACTCTAGATCAGCATTTGATAATCTTTGATCCATGGGCCAAATCCTGCCCATTGCCTAGTTTTGTAAATAAACATTTTTTGTGGAGGATCTGGGTATAGTACAGTGGTAGAGCACATGCTTAGTCAGTATGTATGAGGCTCTGGCTTCAATTCCCAGCACCAAATTAAAAAAATAAAACGAGTTTTATTGAGACACATATCAATTCATTTACATATTTTCTATGGCCGTTTTTTGCTATAGGGGTGGAATTGAGTAGTTGTGACTGAGACTGTATGTTCTACAAAGTTAAAATATTTACTGTCTGATACTTAACAGAGAAAGTTTGTTGTCTCTGTTTAAGTGATATGGAAGGACAGGCCCAGAGAGGAATGTCTCTGTCCCCTCACCAAATCTCAGAAAGGTAAAGTGATTTTTGCTAGTGAGGAAAAAATTGAAAAAAAAAAAAACAAAAACTTTTGGGGAATCGAAATTTATATTGAGGAATAAATGAGCATGAGACCATTATGTACAATTGTTCCAAATAGCATTTGGAGATTTTCACAAAACCATTTCTATTTCTGATTTGCATGTCATTCAATGGCTCTGCCCAGCTACCCAAGCTGAAAACCTTGTTGATATCCTAAACTCTATTTACTCTTACTCTGCTTTATCACAGACTCACATACATTTCCAGTGCCACTGGCCCATCTGGGCCAGGCCACTTGTAATTCTGCAAACCTGGCTAGAATCCTATAGATGTTTCCAATAGCCTTTCTCACCTCCAAACATTCCCAGTGGAATCTCTGTCCCATAGGGTGACCTTTTAAAAGGTTCCCAGTTCACCATTTATGCCCTTCAATGGGTTTCTGTTGCCTTTAGAAAATCCAAACTCTGGAGCATAATTTGTGGAGTTCTTCACAAATACTTTATTTGACTAACTTCTCTTTACCCTTCAGTTCCCACATCATCTAACACTTCTGGGGATCCTGCTCTGTCACTCAAGTCTGAGTTAAGTCATTCTCCAACATTCTCCTAAGGCACTTTGTCATTTCTTGTTATGGAACAGGATGCATTGGATTGTAATTGTTTGTATAATTGTCTCTCTGGGCAGTCTAACATGGTGAGGGCAAGGCCCATGTCTTCATTAATTGGGGAGGGAAACAGACACAGTTCCTCATTGTATGAGAGACTGACATTTTTTTCAAGTAATTACTCAAATATAAGTAGCAGGAATTTGTTTGAGGATTTTTTACTCAGGTTCTCATTCCCCTGTACTGAAATTATTCTTATTGTCTTATAGATCTTCATCCATTTAGAGATTTGTGAAGAAGACAAAGACAGCCTAGAATAATGAGATTGCTGATCAGTTTTGAATTTAATAATTCATTGTGGGATGATAGTCTTGAAAGACAGACTTTTAATTCAAGAGCTAGCTGCTCCAAGGAGGAAGAATTTCAAAAGATTTACTTTAATGCATAATACTCAGCTTCCCTCTAGAGTAGGGAAGATGTGGGATCTATTACACAGGATAAACACAAGATTCAGGCATGATCTAGGCAGAGGAACCTGGAATGTGAGGGAGAGGACAGAAAAAGAGAAAATTGCTAGTGAGAGCTTTCCTGTTTTTTCCCCCAGTGGATAAGTCTTTTAGGAACAACAGAAATGCTAAAATGGTTTTGAAAAATCCTGCGCAGGTCTTGTGCTTTGCTTCCTATTCTGTCACTTAGATAAGTTGACAGCCTCTTAGAGAAGCCCTGAGTTTAGGTGCCTGAGCAACACGCTACCTTGTGGAGGCAGGTAATGAGGTAAATGGGCTTGATATAGGGAAAGAGATTTCTATGGTTTAGTGACCCCTGAAGCCACCTGTGTTAAAGGATTGTCCTCAGGGTGGTAGTACTGGGAGTTGTTGCAAACCTTTAACAAGTCAGGCCTAATGGAACATTCTTTGCCCTAAATAGGGATTGTGGGACCCTGCTCATGCCCTCCCTCTTGGATTCCTGACTTGATATGTGAACACTTAATTGACATGCACTCCTGCTGTGTGATGTGCTGACTTCACTAGAGGCCAACAAAATGGGGCCTCCCAATCTTGGATTTGAACCTCCAAATTATGAGCTAAGTAAACCTTTCTCTTTATAAGTTATTTATCTTATGTATTGTAGTAATGCAAAATAGACTGATACAGAAGTCTATAGTTCCATATCCCTTTTAGATTGGAAGAATTGATTGAAAAATAAGACAGGCAGTAGGAATGGACAGAGGTCTTATTTATGATTTTATCCCAAGCACCTAGTATAGTTACTAGTTTAAGATTGTATCCTAAGCACCTAGTATAGTTACTGGCATGGAATGGTGGTATATTTATTGAATAAGTTAATGAATGAGGACTGGAAGCATAAGGAGGAATAGTTCTTATTTATTTAGAAGGAATTTGTGAAAGAAATTGTCATATTGGTATTTAACATACAGTTTTCTAATTAGGTTATTGGTATGAACAGTATAAGCAAGTGAAGACTGTGCTCTATACATTCAGGGGTAGAGAGAGGCTGACAGGGGAGTAAATGAATGGAGCCTACATTACATTTACATTTAAGCTTTGGGGCAAGGAGTCCTCCTTCTTTTGTATAGGTTGGCTACTGTGCATTGAGACATGTATGATATCTAATTTTAATGTTTGTTAGGGTCCATGACTGATCTCTGTGCCTGGTAAGCTTGGACTTCACCATTTTTCAGCATAGTCAAGATCTATTCTTAACGGCCCTTTCTGTTTTCTTGGCCTCTCTTTAACGTTTGATTTTTCTGAGACCCTTTTGAGTGTCTGCTACATCCTCTATTTGAACTTGATCAACAGACTAACAGAAGCAATAGAGATCAGCTTTTTCTCTGCTGTGGCAGATCCCAAAATTGTCTTGTGGATTGTCATCTCAGCATCTCTGTCACACAGGAACACAAGGACAGTCCTCTCTGCTGACTGTGTCCCCTCCATCTCAACCTCACCGATGTGGCCATTTGTTAGTAAGGGGCCACTCTTCATAATAATCTCCTCTCATAGCCTGAATCAGGAAACACTTCTAGCAGCCAACTACATCGTCTTCCTTCTCCCTTGAAGCTTGATCCCCTACAAAGTTTATTGTCATTTTGTCCCTCAAGCCATCAGGTTGGAAAGAATGGGATTCTCACTGCCTCTTCTTGTCCAAATATATTATATCACTTCCTTAGCTTTCTCAAATAAACAAACCTTTTGCTTCTCCTTTTTTTTAAAGCTATGATTGTGAGTGATAATAGAGGGAAACCTACTTACCAATAGGAAAAATACATAGGAAGCTATTTAAAAATATTATACTTGGTACACTCTGAAAATGGGTGACTTTAGATGACATCCAGGTATTCTCGGGTTTCTGTGGGCTGGCTAGGTTAAGAAAATCTCTAGCACTTCCTCATGAAATGCAGATTGGAAGTTAATATTCAACCCACCTTCTTAGGAGACACAATATCTTTTGTGATTAGAGTTATTATTCCTGGAAGTGGGAATTTACCAGTTTTATTCTGAGTTCTTTGTTTAATAGCACTTAACTATTCCATGATATCTCCACTTAAAAGTCTGTCTATTCTTTAGATTTATATGAATTCAGAGCAGGGACCTTGTTTTTTTCCTCACATTTTCTGTCATACATCTTGAAAAGTTAGCATAACACCCGCGACATAGTAAATGCTTAAAACTTATTGAATAAAAAACACCCTGAAAACCTATAGAGTATTTCAATTTAAAAGTGGTAATATTATAAAAGGCCACAAGATGGGCTCATTTCACTGTGAAAGTTCAGGAAACACTCCTGCATATTAACATTTTTTTTCTGCAAAAATGAGAAAGATTTCATTTATGTTCCTAAAGCTTAAGAAGGAATTAAAATGCTTTTAGTGACAAATACTGGAGACAGCCATTTCCTTATTCATCTAAAAATTATTTTAAAAGAAAAATCATACTGTTACTTAATTATTATTCCCTCTTGTGGCTTTGAAAAACATTAAGTTTTATCTTTATTGCTTTTTCCATATTTTCCCTTACAATAAAACTGAAATATATGTCTTGCTATTTATGAGATAACAAATTGTATATCTTATTCTTAGACCTCAAAATAGTTGTTTGTTACTTTTTTCATGCAAAATATTAAGCTTCACTAGGTTGAATAGCCCTTTTCTCTAACCAGTGTTTCTTGAAAATTGACTCTGCCAGGCAGTGCCAACCATAATCCTGCAATGTCCAATGTCAAAATTTTAAATGTTGAAAGTCCCTAAATCACAATCTTAAAAGATTAAAATCCAGAATGTTGATATTCTGAAAGCTAAAATGCTGAAAACCACAATTCCCATTGATTGAGGGTAGGGGAAACTATGTAAGAGGGGTGGAAGGCCAAATTCTAGGGAAAATTGGTATGAACATATTCTCAGAGATCCATGCTTAAAATAAGTCATGCAATGCAAGACTTCAAAATATGCTCAATGGTCATTTAAATTGGCTAACTCTTTTGGACAACATCTGTTCAACTGTGTATAATGTATCCCTCTAATCCCCCTTTTTATATGTTGAATTTTCTTTTTATTTTCCCCCACTATTTTAAATAGTTAGTATTATTTTATTCAATTCACGGTGTTAGGTATTTCACCTTTGTATCATATCTAATCTTGGAGGTATAAATTGCTTGATGACTTTTAGAGTTCTAATTTGTCTTAAGAGATTTTTATAAAATTGACTCCATGAAAGCACATTTTCAAAATGTTGACTTTGTGTGTAAGCATTGTGTGTGCATATAAAAATGTTGAAATTCCCTCAATAAATGGAAAGATGTCTTTGTTTGTACATTGGAATATGAGAAAGATAAAGTGTCTTAAGATCTTGGCTTTTTCGGCAACTGCATATGTGGTAGTGACCCATCAGAATTTTTGATGGACTTATCAAGACTTGGGATGTTCATCATGGTATTGCAGATGACTAGTTATAAAACAGGTGCATAAAATTACCAATCATAGTGATATTCATTAATGCATTTCACTTTTTGACCTATTTCTTTATAAATACAGTTTATTTGCTTGTAATTGTTACACCTGATTACTAGGGATTTGTGCTTTAGAAAGTATTATGTTATTGCTTATGTTGTTGTTGTTGTTATTTGCTTTTCATTTTCTGTTTTTTTAAATTAAATTATTTATTTATTTTAACTTTTTATACATGATGGCAGAATGCAATTCGTTTCATATTGCACATATAGAGCACAATTTTCAAGTCACTGTACACAGAGTATTTTCACATCATTCACGTCTTTACACATGTACTTAGGATAATGATGTCTAACTCATCATTCCTACCCGCTTCCCTCCTTCTAAAATGTTTTGTAGTGTTTTTATATGTTTTTCAAAAAGATTCCCTTTAATGTGGCATATATGCACAATAGAATATTACGCAGAAATAAAAGAGAATAAAATTATAGCATTTGCAGGTAAATGGATGTTGTTGGAGAAGATAATGATAAGTGAAGTTAGCCAATCCCCCAAAAAACAAATGCCGAATGTTTTCTCTGATATGAGGAGGCTGACTCATAGATGGGTAGGGAGTGGGAGGAATAGTGGGAGTGGGAGGAATAGATGAATTCTAGAGAGGGCAGAGGGGTAGGAGGAAAAGGGAGGGGGCAGGGGACTAGCAAGGATGGTGGAATGTGATGGACATCATTATCCAAAGTACATGTATGAAGACATGAATTGGCATCAACATACTTTATATATAACCGGAGATATAAAAAATTGTGCTGTATATGTGTAATAAGAATTGTAATGCATTCTGTTGTCACTTATTTTTTAAAAAATCAATTAAAAAATTCCCTTTACTGGTTCAATATACGGAAATCAATAAATGTTATTCACCACATCAATAGACTTAAAAATAAGAACCATATGATCATCTCGATAGATGCGGAAAAAGCATTCGACAAAGTACAGCATCCCTTTATGTTCAAAACTCTAGAAAAACTAGGGATAACAGGAACATACCTCAATATTGTAAAAGCAATCTATGCTAAGCCTCAGGCTAGCATCATTCTGAATGGAGAAAAACTGAAGGCATTCCCTCTAAAATCTGGAACAAGACAGGGATGCCCTCTCTCACCACTTCTGTTCAACATAGTTCTCGAAACACTGGCCAGAGCAATTAGACAGACGAAAGAAATTAAAGGCATCAAAATAGGAAAAGAAGAACTTAAATTATCACTATTTGCAGGTGACATGATTCTATACCTAGCAGACCCAAAAGGGTCTACAAAGAAACTATTAGAGCTAATAAATGAATTCAGCAAAGTGGCAGGATATAAAATCAACACGCATAAATCAAAGGCATTCCTGTATATCAGCGACAAATCCTCTGAAATGGAAATGAGGACAACCACTCCATTCAAAATATCTTCAAAAAAAATAAAATACTTGGGAATCAACCTAACAAAAGAGGTGAAAGACTTATACAGTGAAAACTACAGAACCCTAAAGAGAGAAATAGAAGAAGATCTTAGAAGATGGAAAAATATACCCTGTTCATGGATAGGCAGAACCAACATCACCAAAATGGCGATATTACCAAAAGTTCTCTATAGGTTTAATGCAATGCCAATCAAAATCCCAACGGCATTTCTTGTAGAAATAGAGAAAGCAATCATGAAATTCATATGGAAAAATAAAAGACCCAGAATAGCAAAAAGAATGCTAAGCAAGAAGTGTGAATCAGGCGGTATAGCGATACCAGACTTCAAACTATACTACAGAGCAATAGTAACAAAAACAGCATGGTACTGGTACCAAAACAGGCGGGTGGACCAATGGTACAGAATAGAGGACACAGAAACCAATCCACAAAACTACAACTATCTTATATTTGATAAAGGGGCTAAAAGCATGCAATGGAGGAAGGATAGCATCTTCAACAAATGGTGCTGGGAAAACTGGAAATCCATATGCAACAAAATGAAACTGAATCCCTTTCTCTCGCCATGCACAAAAGTGAATTCAAAATGGATCAAGGAGCTTGATATCAAATCAGAGACGCGCCGTCTGATAGAAGAAAAAGTTGGCTACGATCTACATTCGGTGGGGTCGGGCTCCAAATTCCTCAATAGGACACCCATAGCACAAAAGTTAATAACTAGAATCAACAAATGGGACTTACTCAAACTAAAAAGTTTTTTCTCAGCAAAAGAAACAATAAGAGAGGTAAATAGGGAGCCTACACCCTGGGAACAAATCTTTACTCCTCACACTTCAGATAGAGCCCTAATATCCAGAGTATACAAAGAACTCAAAAAATTAGACAATAAGAGAACCAACAACCCAATCAACAAATGGGCCAAGGACCTGAACAGACACTTCTCAGAGGAGGACATACAGTCAATCAACAAGTACATGAAAAAATGCTCAACATCTCTAGCTGTCAGAGAAATGCAAATCAAAACCACCCTAAGATACCATCTCACTCCAGTAAGATTGGCAGCCATTAGGAAGTCAAACAACAGCAAGTGCTGGAGAGGATGTAGGGAAAAGGGTACACTGTACATTGCTGGTGGGACTGCAGATTGGTGCAGCCAATTTGGAAAGCAGTATGGAGGTTTCTTGGAACGCTGGGAATGGAGCCACCATTTGACCCAGCTATTCCCCTTCTTGGTCTATTCCCTAAAGACCTAAAAAGAGCATGCTCCAGCTACACTGCTACATCGATGTTCATAGCAGCACAATTCACAATAGCAAGACTGTGGAACCAACCTAGATGCCCTTCAATAGACGAATGGATAAAAAAAATGTGGCATTTATACACAATGGAGTATTACTCTGCATTAAAAAATGACAAAATCATAGAATTTGCAGGGAAATGGATGGCATTAGAGCAGATTATGCTAAGTGAAGCTAGCCAATCCCTAAAAAACAAATGCCAAATGTCTTCTTTGATATAAGGAGAGTAACTAAGAACAGAGTAGGGACGAAGAGCATGAGAAGAAGATTAACATTAAACAGGGATGAGAGGTGGGAGGGAAAGGGAGAGAGAAGGGAAATTGCATGGAAATGGAAGGAGACCCTCAGGGTTATACAGTGGAGGGGGTAGAGAGAGAGGAGGGGAGGGGAGGGGAGAGGTGGGGAGGGGGGATGGTGGAGGATGGGAAAGGCAGTGGAGCACAACAGACACTAGTATGGCAATATGTAAATCAATGGATGTGTAACTGATGTGATTCTGCAATCTGTGTATGGGGTGAAGGTGGGAGTTCATAACCCACTTGAATCAAAGTGTGGAATATGATATGTCAAGAAATTTGTAATGTTTTGAACAACCAACAATAAAAAATTAAAAAAAATAAAAAAAAAAATAAATAAAAATAAATAAAAAATTCCCTTTAACTATAAATAAATTATTTTTAAACAAATTTTTAAAACTATTTTCCCCAGATTTATATTTTTGGGATTTTGATCTTTAGAGATTTTAGACCTTAGGAATTTTAAAAAATTCTTTTAGTTATATGAACATGATAACTTTATTTTACTTATTTATTTTTATGTAGTGCTGAGGATCAAACCCAGTGCCTCACATGTGCCAGGCAAGCACTCTTCTACTGAGCCACAACTGTAGCCCCAATCTTATGAATTTTGATCTTTCAGAATTTCAACATTTGGGATTGTGGCATTCAGGACTGTGTCTTTTGGTATTATGGTCCAAATCCAATACCAGGAAATTCTACATTGTTGTTATCTCATTTGACATTTATCAATTGTATAAGGAAAATGAGACTCAAAGTATGAAACTTGCCAAAGTTAGCTACCTCATTTATAGTAAAGATGGACTTTAGTTCAGTTCTATTGACTACAGTTCTCAACAAATTTGTTCCTTTAGCCAACATTTTTTTTAAAGAGAGAGAGAGAGAAAGAGAGAGAGAGAAGAATGAGAATTTTAATATTTATTTTTCAGTTTTCAGCGGACACAACATCTTTGTTTGTATGTGGTGCTGAGGATCGAACCCGGGCTGCACGCATGCCAGGCGCGCTACCGCTTGAGCCACATCCCCAGCCCTTTAGCCAACAATTTAACAAGTACCCTTCTTCTAGTGTCTCTCATATTCTAGGGGCTCAGATTTGGAACTGCATAGAGCACAGCCTCTTCCCTGCAGAACCTCTAAGTCTATGAGGAAACTCTCCGTCAAACCAGAGAATGCTGATGGTGTGTATAGGGCCCCAATTGGGGATGACAGAGCATGGACTGGGGGAGGGTTGGGCTGAGAAGAGGGGGCATTAGCTAACTGATCAGTCCCCTGTCCTTTGTTTGCCTAGCTAGAACTGGGTTCCTGGGTCTTTTTCAACAGGTCCCACTAACTTACCTACTATATGTTTCATTCATTTATTCAACAATATATATTAAACGTATACTATGTTCTAGAAGCTGAGGATATAGAGGTAAAGAAGGTCTTCTTTTAAAAAGTCCCTTCTAAGAGCTAAATTTTGGTTGAAAGATAATCGATAATAATCAAACAGGAAAGCAAAAACAATTAAGGAAGCAAGAGAAACTAAGCTATGGATAAAACAGGGTGATGTGATAAGGAGCAAATGAGGTACATCATTAGATTAGATGACCTCTGTGAGGAGATGACATTTAAGTTAGGCCAAGAATGATAAGGAGGAGCCAATCTTGTAAGTACTGGGGGAGATCATTCCAAGCAGAGAGAACAGCTGGCACAATGGCCTGAGGGTGTAGGAGGTGATTGCTCTCAGTTTGGATAGGAGACAGATGCTGTGTGGCACTACACGATTCATCCAGTATCACTATCATGTCTTTGCAACAGTTGATATTAGACATCTAATGTTCTGGCGTCCCTTGGAGATAAGCAGTCACTGGTGTGTGTCTTTATAATACCCACAAGGATTAATGCTCATTTTGTGCAACTAGCACACATTGTCAGGCAGGAGGAGGACTGCTCTGGAATTGACTGTTCTTCAGCTGAAGAATTTCAGGATTATAGTCTATTAGGATGACTCCAAGTGAAACAGGCCCCTTTTGAAGCCTTGATGAAATGGGGAATATTTTTATTTTCATTATTTACTATGTCAAGTATCTACTGCCAGGCACCGAGTATAAAGCAGTGGACACAGTTCCTGTCCAAGGGGTTTATAGGTGACAGCATTATGGCTAGATACTGTACAATGGCTTATACAGTTTACACGTGTTTTACTCTGATTCTCTTCAGTCTCCCCAACATGACTAAATTTAGAACTCTTATTTATTGGGTATTTGAGCAAAGAAGGAAGTGGCACTATGTTCAAGATTTGCATTTTCTCAGCATAGTCCCAGCTGAGTTCTTTTTAAAGTGGATCTTCTTCTCCTGAGGATAGATCTGATTCCAATTGTTCCTGCTTACACTGCTGGCATCACTGAAACCTAACAGGAAAAAATGGCTTATTTCTACAGTTCCAGTCTATAGGTAGATTCAGACGTATGCAGTGCTTCCTCATCTCCCCCTGCCTTCAGGGTTATTCCCTCACTGTTCTTGTCCTCATAAGTCTGTTGTAGGAGAAGCAGGAACCTACACACAATGGCCCAAATCTCCTAAAACCAAGTGGAGATCCAATTATTATAGGCTTACTGACTCTTTTTGAAATCTATTCATAATTTATGTTTCCAGGAAGGAAAGGTCAGGAGAGAGAGAGAGAGAGAGAGAGAGAGAGAGAGAGAGAGAGAGCAAACTACATTTGTACACTAAACTTTTGGCACAGGGACTATGTCACCGGTCATAAATATGGTATAATTTGTGCCCTCACATCTTACTCATTCTTTGGAAAATCCTCTAAATAGAACTTGGAACTCTCCTAACATACTATTTTATAATTTTTTCATCATTGGAAGCAAATAATGTTAACAGACTACCTTACTGGTGAATTGTTTTTAATTAAGTTCTCTAAATAGTTATATACCACCTTATATTAGTTTTCTAATTGCTGTATTGGCAAATACATAAACATATCTATGTTTACAAAACAACACATATTTATTATCATACAGTACTGTGGGCCAGAAGTCTGATGTTGGATCTCGCTGTGTTGAAGTCAAGGTGTTGACAGGACTAGGTTCCTTTCTGAACGCTCTAGGGGAGAATCTGATCCTGGCCTCTTCAATTGTCTAAGAACATCTCTGCTACTCAGCTTCTGGATCTCTTCTGTCTTGCAAGCCAGCAACACTGTATTTCAATGACTTTGTCTCATGGAGTCTTTATTTAAATTAATCACAACCAAGAGAGGTTCTTTACTTTCAAGTACTCATGGGATAGATTTGACCCACCTAGATAATCTCCACAGTCTCTGTTTCACATTGTCCACAACTGTACTCACATTTTCAAAGTCCCTTTTGCCACATAAAGTAACACATTCATGGGTTTCAGGGATGAGGACATAAGGTATCGTTGGGACCATTATTTTGCCTACCAACACTTTCTCTTAAAAAAAAATGGGATGCCCCAGCAGAACAGGAGCAGCGGCCTGCTGAGAGGCAGAGCCGCCCCCTCCCCCCGCGCCGGCAAGGTAGACGGAACTGTGACCACCCACAGAACAGGCCCAGCGGCCTGCTGAGGGGCAGAGCCGCTCCCTACCCCCCCCCCCGCGCCTGCCAGGTAGGCGGAACTGTGACCACCGACAGAAAAGGCCCAGTGGCCCGCGGAGGGGCAGAGCTGCCAACCACTCCTGCAAGGCAGGCGGGCCTGCGACCCACTGGCAGAACAGGAGCAGCGGCCTGCTGAGAGGCAGAGCCGCCCCCACCCCGCCTGCAAGGTAGACGGAACTGTGACCACAAACAGAACAGGCCAGGCCGGCAACCGACAGACAGAACAGGCCCAGTGGCCTGCGGAAGGGTAGAGCCGCCCCCCCCCCACCCCCCACGCCTGCAAGGTAGGCGGACCTGCGACCCACCGGCAGAACAGCCCCTGAGGCTTGCAGAGGGGCAGTGCCGCTGCCTGCGCCTGCAAAGTAGGCAGAACTGCGACCACCGACAGAACAAGCCTAGCGGCCCGCAGAGGGACAGAGCCGCCGCCCGCGCCTGCAAGGTAGGTGGACCTGTTACCGACTGGCAGAACAGGCCCAGCGGCCTGCCGGCGTGGTAGGCACATTGCCCCAATTGGAGGAGGGGCAGAGCCGCCACCCGGGCCTGCGAGGGAGACTTTGCAACTATACAAGACCAATATAAATATATAGGGGGAAAATTCAATAGCACAACAGTTTCACCACGCAGAAAGAAACGCGAACAGTATGAAGAGAAAGGAAAGAAAGGACCACAAGCAATGCAGGTCAACTCAACGTTAGAAGAGGTAATAGCTGCAGCAGATGGAATGTCAGATAAAGAATTCAGGATATACACGCTTCAGATGATCTGGAGTCTCAAGGAAGACATCAGACAGCAAAATCAGACAATGAAAGATCACTTCAACAGTGAATTACATAAACAAATCCAAGAAGCAAAAGATCAACTATACAGGGAGATAGAGGTTATAAAAAACAAACAAACAGAAATCCTAGAAATGCAGGAAGCAATAAACCAACTTAAAAACTCAATTGAGAATACTACCAGCAGAGTAGAACACTTAGAAGATAGAACATCAGACAATGAACACAAAGTATTTCAACTGGAAAAGAACATAGACAGCTCAGCAAGACTGGTAAGAAACCATGAGCAGAACATCCAAGAAATATGGGATAACATTAAGAGACCAAACTTAAGAGTCATTGGGATACAGGAAGGTACAGAGCTCCAAACCAAAGGAATGAGCAGTCTATTCAATGAAATAATACGAGAAAACTTCCCAGACTTGAAGAATGAGACAGAATCCCAAATCCTAGAAGCCTACAGGATGCCGAATGTGCAAAATCATAAGAGATCCACACCTAGACACATTATAATGAAGATGCCCAACATACAGAATAAGGAGAGAATTTTAAAAGCTACAAGAGAAAGGAAGCAGATTACATTTAGGGGTAAGCCAATCAGGATAACAGCTGATCTTTCAACACAGACTCTGAAAGCTAGAAGATCCTGGAATAACATATTTCAAACACTGAAAGAAAATGGGTTCCAACCAAGAATTGTGTATCCAGCGAAATTAAGCTTCAGGATGGAAGATGAAATTAAAACCTTCCACGATAAACAAAAGTTAAAAGAATTTGCAGCTAGAAAACCATCTCTTCAAAACATCCTCGGCAAAACATTACAGGAAGAGGAAATGGAAAATAACAATGAAAACCAACAGTGGGAGGTAGGACAGTAAAGGGGGGGAAAATAATCAAAGAGGAAAACAAACCATGTTTAGTAACAGAAATAAACAAATATGGCTGGAACAACAACCCATATCTCAATAATAACCCTAAATGTTAATGGCTTAAACTCACCAATTAAGAGACACAGGCTAGTAGAATGGATCACAAAACAAGACCCAACAATATGCTGCCTACAGGAGACGCATTTGATAGGAAAAGACATACATAGGCTGAAGGTGAAAGGTTGGGAAAAATCATATCACTCATATGGACTTCGGAAACAAGCAGGTGTGTCCATACTCATATCAAATAAAATAGATTTCAAGCCAAAGTTAATCAAAAGGGATAAAGAGGGACACTACATACTGCTCAAGGGAACCATACACCAACAAGACATAACAATCATAAATATATATGCCCCTAACAATGGTGCAGCTATGTTCATCAAACAAACTCTTCTCAAGTTCAAGAGTCTAATAGACCACCATACAATAATCATGGGAGACTTCAACACACCTCTCTCACCAATGGACAGATCTTCCAAACAAAAGTTGAATAAGGAAATTATAGAACTCAATAACACAATTAATAACCTAGACTTAATTGACATATATAGAATATACTACCCAACATCAAGCAGTTACACTTTTTTCTCAGCAGCACATGGATCCTTCTCAAAAATAGATCACATATTATGTCACAGGGCAACTCTTAGACAATATAAAGGAGTAGAGATAATACCATTCATCTTATCTGATCATAATGGAATGAAACTGAAAATCAACGATAAAAGAAGGAAGGAAAAAGCATACATCACTTGGAGAATGAACAATAGGTTACTGAATGATCAATGGGTTATAGAAGACATCAAGGAGGAAATTAAAAAAATTCTTAGAGATAAATGAAAACACAGACACAACATATCGGAATCTATGGGACACATTGAAAGCAGTTCTAAGAGGAAAATTCATTGCTTGGAGTTCATTCCTTAAAAAAAGAAAAAAACCAACAAATAAATGGTCTCATACTTCATCTCAAAATCCTAGAAAAAGAAGAGCAAAACAACAGCAAAAGAAGTAGAAGGCAAGAAATAATGAAAATCAGAGCTGAAATTAATGAAATCGAAACAAAAGAAACAATTGAAAAAATTGACAAAACTAAAAGTTGGTTCTTTGAAAAAATAAACAAAATCGACAGACCCTTAGCCATGCTAGGGAAGAGAAGAAGAGAGAGAACTCAAATTACTAGCATACGGGATGAAAAAGGCAATATCACAACAGACACTTCAGAAATACAGAAGATAATCAAAAATTATTTTGAATCCTTATACTCCAATAAATTAGAAGATAGAGAAGGCATAGATAAATTTCTTAAGTCATATGATCTGCCCAGATTGAGTCAGGAAGATATAGACAACCTAAACAGACCAATATCAATTGAGGAAATAGAAGAAAACATCAAAAGACTACCAACTAAGAAAAGCCCAGGACCGGATGGGTATACAGCGAGTTTTACAAAACCTTTAAAGAGGAACTAATACCAATACTTTTCAAGCTACTTCAGGAAATAGAAAAAGAGGGAGAACTTCCAAATTCATTCTATGAGGCCAACATCACCCTGATACCTAAACCAGACAAAGACACTTCAAAGAAAGAAAACTACAGACCAATATCTCTAATGAACCTAGATGCAAAAATCCTCAATAAAATTCTGGCAAATCGGATACAAAAACATATCAAAAAAATTGTGCACCATGATCAAGTAGGATTCATCCCTGGGATGCAAGGCTGGTTCAATATACGGAAATCAATAAATGTTATTCACCACATCAATAGACTTAAAAATAAGAATCATATGATCATCTCGATAGATGCGGAAAAAGCATTTGACAAAGTACAGCATCCCTTTATGTTCAAAACTCTAGAAAAACTAGGGATAACAGGAACATACCTCAATATTGTAAAAGCAATCTATGCTAAGCCTCAGGCTAGCATCATTCTGAATGGAGAAAAATTGAAGGCATTCCCTCTAAAATCTGGAACAAGACAGGGATGCCCTCTCTCACCACTTCTGTTCAACATAGTTCTCGAAACACTGGCCAGAGCAATTAGACAGACGAAAGAAATTAAAGGCATCAAAATAGGAAAAGAAGAACTTAAATTATCACTATTTGCAGGTGACATGATTCTATACCTAGCAGACCCAAAAGGGTCTACAAAGAAACTATTAGAGCTAATAAATGAATTCAGCAAAGTGGCAGGATATAAAATCAACACGCATAAATCAAAGGCATTCCTGTATATCAGTGACAAATCCTCTGAAATGGAAATGAGGACAACCACTCCATTCACAATATCTTCAAAAAAAAAATAAAATACTTGGGAATCAACCTAACAAAAGAGGTGAAAGACTTATACAATGAAAACTACAGAACCGTAAAGAGAGAAATAGAAGAAGATCTTAGAAGATGGAAAAATATACCCTGTTCATGGATAGGCAGAACTAACATCATCAAAATGGCGATATTACCAAAAGTTCTCTATAGGTTTAATGCAATGCCAATCAAAATCCCAACGGCATTTCTTGTAGAAATAGAGAAAACAATCATGAAATTCATATGGAAAAATAAAAGACCCAGAATAGCAAAAACAATGCTAAGCAGGAAGTATGAATCAGGCGGTATAGCGATACCAGACTTCAAACTATACTACAGAGCAATAGTAACAAAAACAGCATGGTACTGGTACCAAAACAGGCGGGTGGACCAATGGTACAGAATAGAGGACACAGAAACCAATCCACAAAACTACAACAACTACCTTATATTTGATAAAGGGGCTAAAAGCATGCAATGGAGGAAGGATAGCATCTTCAACAAATGGTGCTGGGAAAACTGGAAATCCATATGCAACAAAATGAAACTGAATCCCTTTCTCTCGCCATGCACAAAAGTTAATTCAAAATGGGTCAAGGAGCTTGATATCAAATCAGAGACACGCCGTCTGATAGAAGAAAAAGTTGGCTACAATCTACATACTGTGGGGTCGGGCTCCAAATTCCTCAATAGGACACCCATAGCACAAAAGTTAATAACTAGAATCAACAAATGGGACTTACTCAAACTAAAAAGTTTTTTCTCAGCAAAAGAAACAATAAGAGAGGTAAATAGAGAGCCTACATCCTGGGAACAAATCTTTACTCCTCACACTTCAGATAGAGCCCTAATATCCAGAGTATACAAAGAACTCAAAAAATTAGACAATAAGAGAACAAACAACCCAATCAACAAATGGGCCAAGGACCTGAACAGACACTTCTCAGAGGAGGACATACAATCAATCAAGTACATGAAAAAATGCTCACCATCTCTAGCTGTCAGAGAAATGCAAATCAAAACCACCCTAAGATACCATCTCACTCCAGTTAGATTGGCAGCCATTATGAAGTCAAACAACAACAAGTGCTGGCGAGGATGCGGGGAAAAGGGTACACTTGTACACTGCTGGTGGGACTGCAAATTGGTGCAGCCAATTTGGAAAGCAGTATGGAGATTTCTTGGAAAGCTGGGAATGGAGCCACCATTTGACCCAGCTATTCCCCTTCTCGGTCTATTCCCTAAAGACCTAAAAAGAGCATGCTACAGGGACACTGCTACATCGATGTTCATAGCAGCACAATTCACAATAGCAAGACTGTGGAACCAACCTAGATGCCCTTCAATAGACGAATGGATAAAAAAATGTGGCATTTATACACAATGGAGTATTACTCTGCATTAAAAAATGACAAAATCATAGAATTTACAGGGAAATGGATGGCATTAGAGCAGATTATGCTAAGTGAAGCTAGCCAATCCCTAAAAAACAAATGCCAAATGTCTTCTTTGATATAAGGAGAGTAACTAAGAACAGAGTAGGGTAGAAGAGCATCAGAAGAAGATTAACATTAAACAGGGATGAGAGGTGGGAGGGAAAGGGAGAGAGAAGGGAAATTGCATGGAAATGGAAGGAGACCCTCAGGGTTACACAAAAGTACATACAAGAGGAAGTGAGGGGAAAGGGAAAATAATACAAGGGGGACAAATGAATGACAGTACAGGGGGCAGAGAGAGAAGAGGGGAGGGGAGGGGAGGGGAGGGGGGATAGTGGAGGATAGGAAAGGCAGCAGAACACAACAGACACGAGTATGGCAATATGTAAATCAATGGATGTGTAACTGATGTGATTCTGCAATCTGTATATGGGGTAAAAATGGGAGCTCATAACCCACTTGAATCAAAGTGTGAAATATGATATATCAAGAACTATGTAATGTTTTGAACAACCAACAATAAAAAATTTAATAAAAAATGGGATGCACTAAAAATAGGATGCATGTAGCTTCTGTATCAAAATCCTGCTATTTCACTTCTGATATATATATGTCTCTGTAAATAAAAGGGGAAAAGTTCTTACTCTGCACCACAAATAAAAGTGGAGAAAAGCTTAATTTTGACTTTAAAACTCTTTTCTTGGGAATAGACATGGAAAGACAGTAGGATGAGTATTATTGTGTCTACTGAGCTTCTCTTTTTCTTGTAACAAAAATGTTCCCTCTTATCCCTCAGTGGGGTATTCTCTTTTTTCCATTCTTATTTTAGTATTCTTGTAGCATTCTAATCATAGAATTCCTCTTCCTCCTTGTCTCAGGGCTATGAATATGACCCAACCCTATCCACTTAGATTATCACATTTTCTTGGACATTGTGGTTGGTTCAGTGGTGGGCATTTAATTCAAGCTGGGCTAATCAGAATACTTCCTTGAGATATTTTCCTAAATGGCTCTATGGGGGCCATTTAGAAAAATATCTTTCTCTTTCTCTGTCACAAGAAAGCTAAACATATATGATTCAGAGCTGTTGATTCGATGTCTCTCATCTCTTGAAGAAACTAAGAGACTGATGAAGGGCAGGGACAGACAATTCTGGTGGGTCACTACTTGGGTCTTCAAAGCTGTTTTGGTTCCTCTTTGATGCTGTGAGTTTTGTAAATTTGTTTCTAAGAAAATCGCTTTTTGTTTAACCTAATTTATTTTTGAGGATTGCTTCTTGAAACTTTAAAAGAGTCTCAATATAGGATTTTATATTTCCCCTCTCCTAATGCCTATTTTCCCTGAATTCATTATTTATCCTGTTAATTCGTTAGGTTTAAAAACTAAACCTAAAGCCAGGGATGTCTCTCATGGAAAGAAATATCAAGAAATTTCTGAAATGAGTCCACATGACATTGCTTAAGTTAATTCTTAGGTCACACTCTCTGAAAAAATTTGCTCCCTATTTTTGAGTTCATTTTGGATTATTCAGCTCATCTAATTAGAGAGGATTATGTATAGATGTCAGTAATCCTATTAATACAATGGCAGTAATATAAAAGTTTGAAAACTGAATACTTAATTTCTGTTTCTATTATCAAGTTTCCACAGTGAAATTAAAATCCTTAATATGAGATCTCCCTTCTCATTTCTTCTTATTTTGCTTCTGGAACTAATATATTCTCAACAAAATCTTCAAAGGCAAATTATTCTAAACTCAGATCTCTCATGTATCCCATTTTCCAAAGTTCAGTAGGTTATATAAGAACATTTACACTTTAACTTTGTACTCAGAATGTTCTGACCCAAATAAAAGAATTGCCAATTTTGCTTTGTAATTTAGATCTTCTCAACAGCATAGTTCTGGGACTCAAGAAGTTGTTGTTTGATGTACATTACTCATACACAGAGGCCCAACATGTACTTCTCAATGCATTGAAAGTACAGTTCCAGAGGGAATTGATGGTTAGGAGAATGGCCAGCTAGCACATGAAGTCAGGCCACTCACTTCATATTAAATCTCAGAATGACCTCCTGCTGGAGGTGCTTAACTGTGCTTACTGAACAGAACATCTCTTTTGTATCTTGTATAATTCCCCATCTCTAACCTAGGGAGGCCCACATCATAAAACAATTTAACTTGGTGTTCAGAAGTATATGGTAGCACTTGTACAGGTATTAAATTAAGGGGTTATCTAAGCTGGACAGCAGTTATATTTCACATTTCCTGCAATGAATCAGAACCTGAACTACCTAGCCCTACTACTAAGTGGGAATCGTGGATTGTAGCACAGGGATTTTAATTAATTTACTTGTGTGATTGCTCCCATGCATTTATTTAGCATAAACTAGATACTTGATATAAAAAGTGACAAAACAGACCTGATTTCTGTTCTTGTTGAGCTCATAGTCTAGTGGGAGATGGACAGCAAATAAGCAAAAAATAAAACAAATTAAAAATTATTTCATAAGCTAAGCACAGTGGCACATACCTGTAATCCCAGGCTGAGGCAGGAGGATCGTGAGTTCAAAGCCAGCCTTAGCAACAGTGAGGTGCTAAGCAACTCAATGAGACCCTGTCTCTAAATAAAATACAAAATAAGGCTGAGGATGTGGCTCAGTGGTCGAGTGCCTCTGAGTTCAATCCCTGTTAATCCCCCCACAAATAAATTATTTCACAAGCCAATCCCCAAAAACTGAAGTTTGAATGTTTTCCCTGATATGTGGACGCTAACCCACAATGGGGGAGAGGGGTGAATAGAAGTTCAGTGGAGTAAACAAAGGGGAATGAAATGAAGGGGGGGGGATGGGAAGAGAAAAGACAGTGGAATGAATCTGACATAAATTTCCTATGTTCATATATGAACATGCCATAGTGAGTCTCACCATTGTGTATATCCACAAGAAATTAATTTTAAAAAACAACCATCAGTAAATGACAGAAAGACCAATAGAAAGAAAGGAGTAGGGAATGGGGGTAAATAAGGGAGAATGAGAGGTACTGTGGACTGGATTAGAACAAGATATATTCCATGCTTTTATAATTATGTCAAAAATGGATTCTACTGTCATGTATAACTAAAAAGAACCAATAAAAATGTCTGTAAAAATTATTTCAAGTTTTATAAAGGAGAGAAAATAAGTAAGGGACATATTTTAAGTTGCATAGCTAGAAAGACCTCTAGAAGATGTAGTCATTTAATCTGAGATATGACTTTGAAGAATTAAAAAAAAAAGCAGAACTATTGGAGGGAAACTATAAGGAAGAGGGCACTAGGCTATGAGAGGAGCACCCTGCACAATGAAGAAGAAATAGCAATCATGGAAGTCCTGAGGCAACACATAAACTGCAGTTCTTAAGGTTATGTACACTGTGCTCTGGACATTGATGAATGGTGAAGAGAGTAGTAAGAGTGTAAGTGTGTTTGAAGGAGGGTAGTTAGGGCAGAAAATTTATACAGGTCTTAATTTGCCTTAAACCAGATTCCAATTTTGAAATTGGAAACGTCATGATCTAATTTATGTTATAAAGAGAACACATATGCTCTTGTTTGAGAAAAACCCCATTCAAAGCAGGAAGACTAATTAGGTAACTATTACAATATACTACTCAGGAGCTAAAGTGGCCTAGCTAGAGTCATGTCAATGGAGATGAAGTGAATCAGATAGATTTCAGTTCTATATTTGCAAATAGAATCAACAGATTTTAGTGATGGGTTGGATATAGGGAATGTTGTCAAGACATTTACTTTGAGTAACTAAATAAGTAGTGGTGGCATTTAGTGAATTGGAAAAGACTTTTAGAAAAAAGGTTTTTGAAGACAGGACAAGTGCTTTATTTTACAAATGTTAAGCCTGAAACAACTATCACTTATTTATCTCATAGAGACAACGGTTAGACGACTGAATGTACTAGTCTAGATTCAGAAGCAAGGTTTGGGATACAGATTTAAACTTGAGATCCAGAGCATGTATATTCTCTCTTTTTTAACCTTTAATTCTGAAATAATTGCAGATACACAAAAAAGTTAGGAAATAGTACCCCAAGTGTTAATATCTTACATATCTATAGTGCAATGATCTAAACTAGGAAATTATCGTTAATAAGTACTACCTAATCTGCAAACTTTATGTACATTTTGCTAATTGTCCTTATAATGTTCTTTTGTCATTCAGAATCTAAATCTAGGGTCACATATTGTATTTGGCTACCATGTCTCCTCAGTCTCCCTTAATTGGAATAATTCCTTTGTCTTTCATGACCATGACATATTTAAAGAGTACTGGCCATTTGCATTGTACAGTGTCCCTCAATTTGGGTTCATATGAATATTTCATTATGCCTGAGCTAAAAAGTATATGTTTTTTAGTAAGCAAGATGCTTTAGAAGCCAAGAAAATAGAGAAATGCTTATGCTGCTGAAAGAGTGGGAAGATGTGATATGCAGCTTCTATTACTTGCTTAAAAGGAAACTGCTTGCCTTGGATGCTCTCCATTTCCTGCTTCTCCTCCCTGTGAGTTGGCACGCAGGCATGATGGTTACCCAGCCAAGAGGATCACGATGAGAACAAAGCTCCTGAGGTTGCAGAGCAATAACATGAAACCTGAGTCTTGGACTATTACCTCATGGAATTAAGCCATCTCACTAGCCTAGACCGCTTGCCTATCTCGGAGGGAGAATAAGCTTTTATCTTATTCAGGTCCCTATATTTTAGGGATTCTTCTTCATTGCATCATGGACTTTACCTTGATTAATATACTGTATCTAATGCTAGCAGGAGAAAGCTTTCCTGCTCCTAACAATTAGAATTTTTTAGCTACTAAACTAGTGAGGTAGGGAGGAGGTAAGAGGGCAAAGAATAGAGAAGCAACTGATCACACTTCTCATTAGCATAATAGATTCCACTTTTGAAGCAAGCCTGAAATGGGATTATGGATAATTTTGAACCCTGAGTGAATTCTAGTGTTTTGACTATTACCAAGCATTTTAATTATTGAAATTCGACTACTCTTGGAACTATAATGACTTGAAGACTCTTATTATTTGAAATGATGTTTCCATCATCTCAAAAGTCATCGGTCCAGACTAGCTCCAAGGTCAGTAAAGAACCAGCTTAAGAAAATTTCCATGGGCAAAAGAGAGCTACAATTACTTTTTATTATAATTCATTTGATTTCTTCTTTAAATGTTATGTTACATGTAAATTTGAAAATGAAAGATCAAAAAATAACAAGATAAATATTCAGTTAAGCATTTAAAAAAGAATAATATAGTAATCCTAAAAAAGATATTAAAGAAAATAAAAATTAAATAAACAATATAAGATCAACTAAACCAAAAGCTAATTCTTGGAAAAGATATATAAAACAGATTATAACTTCTTCCAAGATTGGACATGATAAGAAAATTAGGAGAAATAGTCATACAATAATAGAAATTAATATAGGTAAAACTACATGTAAGGTAAACATGTTTAAAAAAGGGAGAATACTATGAACAGATTCATGTTAGTGAGTTGAGAAAAACTGAAATACCTTTCTAGAAAAATGTGATTCACCAAAATTGATTCAAAAGTAATTATAAAATTGGGAGAGACATAAGCACTAAAAAACTGAATGCATATTCAGATATCTACATAGAATAATGGTATCTCTTTCTGAAAGGTTTTACAGAAGAAGCTTTTAAGGAGAAAATTCTCCCAATCTTATAAAAACATGCTCATACAATAGTAAAAGAGGGCCTATAAGTCCAGGAATTCTGATACACAAAACAGTCATTACAAGAAATGAAAATTAGTCAGGCGCGTGCCATACACTAGTAATCCCAGCAGCTTGGGAGGCTGAGGCAAGCAAGCCTCAGCAACTGAGTGAGGCCTTAAGCAACTTAGCAAGCCCCTGTCTCAAAATTTAAAAGGGAAGGGGGGTGCTGGGGATGTGGCTCAGTGGTTAAGTATCCCTGAATTCAATCCCTGGTATAAGCAAAACAAAAACATAACCAAAAATCAATGAAAATTAAAATGCATCCTTATTTATGAACATAGTTATAAATTCCTAAATAAAATATTTTCCAAATAAATCTGCAACTGAATGAAAAATAAGATAACCAAGCATGAATCATCTCAAGAATGTAAGGATAATTTATTAACCAAAATTCTATAATTTACCATAATTACAGATTAAAGGAGGTTAAAATCCAATATAGCATCCTGTATCCTGTATTTCTTCTGTAAAGAAATTATCCCAACATAAGCAACATAGAAATATTTTGCTGTTCAGGAAATCAAAAGTCCAAAATAAGTCTCAATGTTTTGAAATCACGGTGTGGACAGGGCTACATCTTTCCTGGAGGCTTTAAGGGAGAATTGCTTTTTCTAGATTCTGGATGATACCCACATTCTTTTGGCCCCATCCTGTATCTTTAAATCCAGTGTGTTGCATCTTCCAGTCTCTGACTCTGGCTCTCCTTCCTCCCTCTTGTTAGGAACTATGTAATTTCACTGGCTAATTCAGATAATCCAGTATATTCTCTCCATCTCAAAATTGTTAATTACATCAAAATGTCTTTTTTCTATTTAAAACAATGTATTTACAGGTTTTTGGAATTAGGATATAAATGTCTTTGGGAGTTATTATTCATTCTACTGCACTTCAGAAAAATAACCTGATAAAAATCTCATATATATCCATAATTTAAAAATGAACAATAGTGGGGGTGGGATTGTGGCTCAGTGGTAGAGCATTTGCCTAGCACATGTGAGGCCCTGGGTTGGATCCTCAGCACCATATAAAAATAAATAAAATGAAGGCATTGTGTCCAACCAACTAAAAAATAAACTTAAAAAAATGAACAATAGCAATAAGATTTAGCAGTAGGAATAGAAAGATCCTTAATCTTTTCTATAAGGACTTTTTTTTAAAAGTCAGAAAATACACAAAAATTCTCATTATTTCTTTTCAGCATTTGCACTGAAGATCTTATCCAGTATAATAGTCAAAATAGATAAATAAGTGTTAAAGGACAAGAGACAAAAATAATTTTAGATAAAGTGATTTTCCACATAGAAAATAAAATTTTAAAAATTAATTAATTAATATATTCTAATTTGTTATATAGGATAGCAGAATGCATTTCAATTCGTGGTATCTATATAGAACACAATTTTTCATGTCTCTGGTTGTACAGAAAGTAGAGTCATACCATTCGTGTCTTCATACAGGTACTTAGGGTAATGATGTCCATCTCATTCCACCATCTTTTCTACACCCCCTGCCCCCTGCCTTCCCCTCCCTCTCCTTTGCCCTATCTAAAGTTCCTTCCCATGCCCCCCAACAACCGTCCTGATTATGGACCAGCAGAAAATAAAATTTTACAAATAAATATTAGAATTAATATGAAAAATCAACAAGGTCCTTAGATAGAAAATAAATTTACTGACATTAATATTGTTCTTATATATCAGCAAAAAGCAAATAGAAAATGCAAAATGTAATCTTAAAAAAATTATTCAATTTCTACCTCACATATAGTTGTTAATTCCAGGTAGATTAAGGATTTCAACATTTAAGGAAAAGCTATGAAACTTTATAAAAGACAATATGAGAAATTAACTTCCTAACAGGGAGTAGAGGAGAAGGTGCTAAATATGACTTAAAAAATGCAACATAAACAGAAAAAATTTAGCCACTTTATTTTTTAAATTAAATATTTATTTTTTAGTTGTAGTTAGACACAATCCATTTATTTTATTTGATTATTTTTATGTGGTGCTGAGGATCTAACTCAGGGCTTCACATGTGCTAGGCAATCGCTCTACCGCTGAGCCACAACCCCAGCCCCAAATTTAGCCACTTTCAATGATGAACTTTCTCTCAAAAGAAACATAAAGAGACTGAAAAGGCAAGTCCCAAGTGGGAAGATATTTTGCAACAGATATAATTGAAAGGATTGAAAATATACAAATGCTCTCTCTTTTTTACCTTCTTTTTATTATAATACTTATATAAGTTGTATATTAAAATGCAAGATCATATTCAGATTGTCTCATGGAGCATTAATTCATTGAGAATAGGGAAAATCTTATCATGATAGTATACTTCAAAAATGTATGTTGAAGGAATGCATTGCATTTTTTACATATGTGAGAGTGACCTTTAAAAAATAAGAAAGAAGTAAAACAAAACTGGGAATAATAAATATATTTCAAACTGTTTAAAATTGGGGAAATTGATTTTTTAATGCTAAAATTCAAGGATCTCAACATTACTTCCCAATAAAGTATGCAATTTTTTTTTCACCAATGAAAAAGAGAAACACCCAATAGAAAAATGGGTGAAAGGACTGAATAGGTACTTCATACACACATAAAAAGGAGATCCAAACGGCTAGCACATATTTAAAAATGTACTCAACTAAAAAAGTAAAATAAAATACTCATCTTATTTAAATTAGCAAAACACAGATGAAACCCACAAAGAGATACCACCTGATACTCAACTTATATGGTAAAAATGGAAAAAGACTTTTTTATGTGTGATACAAGTAGGATTCAACATATGGATATGATATCAAATCGACATGATACACCACATTAATAGAATAAAGAACAAGAACCACATGATTATCTCAATAGATGCAGAAAAGGCAATTTGTAAAATTCAACATCTTTTCATGATAAAAACTCTTATCAAATTAGGTATAGAAAGAATATATAATAATAAAGGTCACATATCCTAATAAATGTCACATATGACGGGCTTATAGCTAACACCACATTCAATGATGAAAAGTTGAAGTCTTTTTTTCTAAGATCAGGAAAATAAAACAAGGATGCTCAGTCTTATACTCAGTCTACTATTTAATACAGTACTGAAACTTTTAGCCAGAGGAATTGGGCAAGAGAAAGAAATAAAGGTTTCCCAGTCAAATGGAAAAAGTTAATTTATCTCTGCATACAATATGATTTTATACATATAACCCTAAAGGCTTCATCAAAACTGTTAGAATTAATGACTAAGTTCAGTGAAGTTACAAGATATGAAATCAAAATACAAGAGTCAGTAGCATTTGTATATGCTGACTGAATTATCTGAAAAGAAAATCAAGAAAAACATCCTTTTTATAATTGCTACCAAAAACAAAACCACAAACCGTTAGGAATAGATTTAACCAGGAAAATGAAATATCTGTACACTGGAAACTATTAAAAAAGTTAAAGAAATTGAAGAAGACACTAATGGAGAGGTATCCTATGTTCATGTATTGGAAGAATTTATATTGTTAAATCACTCATAAAATCTAAAATTCAATGCAACTCCTATCAAATTTCCAATGATATTTCCCACAAAATAGAAAGAAATTCTAAAATTATATGGAACCACAAAAGATCTTGAATAACCAAAGTGATCAAGAAAGGGAACAAAGCCAGAGGCATCCTACTACTTGATTTTAAAATCTATCATAAAGAAATTAGTATAAACATTATGGAAATCAATGTGGAGATTCCTAAAAACACTATGAATGGAACCACTATACCACTCCTCAGTATTTTCCCCAAATAACTATAAAGTCCGCATATAATAGAGGCATATGGATACCCATGTTTATAGCAGCACAGTTCACAATAGCCAAGTTAGGAAACCAATTTAGGTGTCTGAAAACAGATGAGTGGTTCTTTTACATTTGTGGTGCTGGGAATCAAATCCAGGGCCTCACACATGCCAGGCAAATGCTCTACCACTGAGTTACATCTCCCAGTCCTTCAGCAGATGAATGGATAAAGAAAATATGATATATATACACACAATAGTTTTATTTAGTCACAAAGAAGAATTTTCAGGAAAATGGATGGAACTGGAGAAATATTATGTTAAGGGAAATAAGCCAGATTCAGGAAGTCAAGGGTCAAATGTATTCTCTCATTTGTGGAAGCTAGGGAGAAAAAATAAAAAAGAAAGAGGGATCTCATGAAAATAGAAGTATGACAAGTAGAGTAGAGGAAGGGAAATGGGAGAGGGAGGAGGGAGGGTATAGGGAGATACTGGGGAATTAAATTGATCAAAGAATGTTATGTATATATGTGAATACGGCACAATGATACCCATTATTCTGTATAATTATTACCAAAAAAATAAATGAAATCTGCTACAAGTTATAACAATCAAAACAGTATGATACTAGCATAAAAATAGAAACATAGACCAAAGCAGGAGAATAGAGAATCCAGAAATAAATCCATACATTTATGGTCAATTGATTTTTTTTTTTTTGTAAAGACACAATACACAAAAGAGAAAGGACAACCTCTTCAATAATTGATGTTGGGAAACCTGGTTTCCAAACAAAATCATGAAATTTAATCCTTATCTCATGCTGTTTACAAAAATTAACTCAAAATTGATTAAAGACAAATAAAAGAAATACAACTATAAAACTACTAGATGAAAATAAAGAGAAAACTTAATTATATTGGTCTGAGTGATGATTTTTTGAATGTGAGTCCAAAAGCAATAGCATCAATGGAAATAAAAAGTAAAAGAGACACAAAGGATTACATCAAATTAAAAATCTTCTACACAGCAAAGGAAACAACCAAAATGCAAGGAAACAACCTATAGAATAGGAAAAAATATTCAAAAACTGTACACATGAGAAGTGTTTATTATCCAAACTATATAAGGAACTCAGACAACTGAATAGTGAGAAAACAACCTGATTAAAAACAGGCCGAGGACCTGAACAATCATTTCACAAAATAAGACATACAGAAGGCCAAGAAATGTGAAAAAAAATCACTTATCATTAGGTAAATATAAATCAAAACACTGTGAGATATCACTTTACATTTGCTAGGGTGGTTATTATAATAAAAGTCAAAAGATAATAAGTGTTGGTAGGAATGTAAATTAGTACAGTCATTATGGAAAATAGTATGGCCGTTCCTCCAAAGATTAAAAATAGAACTACCATGTGATCCAGCAATCTCACTATTTTGGATATATCCAAAGGAACTGAAATAAGTATGTTGAAAAGATATTTGCAGTCCCATATTCATTAGAGCATTAGTCACAAGAATCATTACATGAAATCAACCAGAGTATTCATCAGTGGATGAGGGAATAAAGAAAATGAGGTGCTCACACACAGAGAGACACTATTCAGCCTCTAAAAAGAGGATAATCCTGTAATTTGTGACAACAGAGATGAACCTGGAGGGCATTATGCAAAGTGAAATATGCTAGGCATAGAAAGACACACATTGCACAATTTCACTTACATGTGGAATCTAAAACAGTCAAACTCAGAGAAGCAGATAGTAGAATGGTGGTGACCTGTGGCTGGGCAGTGGGGAGAGATTGGGGAGATCTTAGTCTAAGAATACAGAATTTCATTTTGACAGGATGAATATGTTCAAGAGATCTTTTGTATATTACAATGACTACAATGAATAATTTTTCACATTTGAAAAGTGATCAGAATAGATTTTAAGTATCTTCACAAAAGGTTAGGTTTGATGCAATGTATATGTTAAATAGATTGATTTAGTCATCTCAAAATTATAAATACATCAAAACATCATGTTTCATGCCATGAATATATATATATATATATATAATTTTGGCTTGTCAATTAAAAAAAAGTTTGAGGATATAAAAATCTAGCCCTACACCAAGTGTTTTCAATAATGTGGAACAACAGAAACTCTCAGGTAATGTTGGAGTATAATTTGTTGCATCACATTGGAAAATAGCATTAAACTTGAAAATGAGGAGATACTATGATTCAGCATTTCCACTCAGGCCTACCCCTTAGAGAAGCTGGTACATTTGCAGAAGATACATACATTAGTATTGTTCATAGCAGCATTGCTTGTAATAGCCCCAAACTGAAAACAATCCAAATAGTCACCTACAGTAGAATAGGTAAAATGTGCCATACTTGTGTCAGGAAACACATGGTGACAGTGGAAATGATTGAATGACATGCCTCAATATGGCTGAATTGCATAAACATGTTTGGTTTTCTTTTTAAGGAGTTGAAAATCATTGAATCTCATCAATGGTTCATGGATAGGTGAAAATATTAAAGAAAATCAATAAACTCTTTAATATATAATCTAAGATAGAAATTATAACTGTGGAGGAGGCAAGGGAATAAGATCAGAGAGGCAAACAAGATTCCGTGAGTCCTATTTCTTGAGGGGAAGGAAGTAAAATGATTTCTGTTACTGTTTTTAAAACTATGATGTTTCATAGATCTTTGTATAATATATTTCTTCCTCTTTCTTTCCCACCCACTCCCACACTCAAGAAATTCCATTCAGTTTTGCGATAAAAACTGAAAGTTATTTAGGAATAAATCTACAAAAAGATGCAGAACTTTATAGAGGAAATTCTGTAATTTTCTTGAAGGGCATGCAATGACAAAATGATTGACCATCAGTGGCATTGAATGAATGAACTCAGTATTGGAAAGGTAACGAATCTTTTCAATGTCCTCCTTTTTGGTGAATCTTGAAAAGCTGGACATAAATTTGATGAGAAGTAAAGGGCCCAAATTAGCCAAGATGAATTTGAGGTACAAGAAAAGAAGAAAAAAAAAGACGAAAAATTCACCCCACACCTTGTGGGTGTACTACTTCCTGTGAAATAGAGACAGAGCTCATGACAGACAAAGCTCAGGGTGTTAACTTTCTTAGTCATAAGAACAGACCAAGGTACTTGTAAAAACTGCAGAATACTTTGTCACATTTTATACCAATTGAATCAGATTCTTTAAGGAATCTTAAAGAATCTTAAAGAGGCTTGGGGATCCGTATTTTCAATAAACTCTTAGATTTGTCTACTTTTGTAACCGATCACTTCCTTAAAGAATAATCTCTAGAAATAAATGTCGGATAAAACATCTTTCATGAAAGTTTAAGCATAACTTTAAAATAATAGTGGTCATCTACAAAAAAATCTTTTTTTTCTGTGGATGAGAACTATTTCCACAGCAGTTTTGGGTCTGATTCACTTCCTAAATTACTCTTCAGGAAATACATTATAGGTGTGTCTCACTTGCCAAGTTAAAAAAAGGAACTTAAAAATTTTTGTTTATAAGTACTGTAAATATTTAATTCTATCAATTAGTTTGCATATATATTTATTTTCTACATTTTTTTAATAGAAGAAAGAGGTATAATATAAGTTTGAGAGGTCTGTCCAACAAGATTTGTGATTCATCTCTTTGCATTTGTTGCAATTAAGACAGAGGCAGGTCTAGGATGTGGCAGATAATAATAAGGATTATTAACTGCTCTTGATTCTTACAGTCCTCAATTTGGACCTTTTGGACAAAGAGTGTTTTTTATTAATACACATAGAACACATGAATTATATTCTTATTGTAATTGTTTTAAACAGTTAATTAATAAAAATTTTGTGTCTACTTCTTAGGGTATCTTTTTTCTGGTTAATTGAGTTCTCAGAATTGTGTGACATGTATACCATAATTACTTACAAAAGGGAAAATCTAGTTCAGTTTTTTAGTGTATCTGGAAAATAGCAAAACCAGAATTTGAATATATGTAGTTTGACTTCAAAGCCCATACATATTCTGACTCTGTCTCCAGTCGGATCATGAATAATACAAGGAGAAAAACTCAGTCTCCCTTCACCTTCTCTTCCCCTCACAGAGATTAGCAGTCTTAGCAGCTTTTTGTGTTCCTTTTCAGTTACCCTTTATGTTATTTGTGTGGATGTACTACACATATTTTTTAAGGATTTTTCTATTAGAGCATTATAATTATATGTAGTAGATGAATTCATTTTGACAAAAATAAAAAATGCAAGAAATTTGATTTCAATCCCTATCCCCCACTCTTTTCCTCCCCTCCCTGCTCCCCCTATTCTCCTTCCTCTGCTCCTTGATTTATTTTTGATTGGTACTTACTACTATCAGGAGTCAACAGCCAGAATCTCATGGGGGTTCTTCTTTCCCAGGGGAATCCAAGCCACCCTAAAACTTAAAATCTCAAATAATTAGTGAATAACAAAACACAAATACTCAGAAATATATTTACAAAAGGTGAAGTCCATTATAGATCTAGTCTACCTAGGTTCTGGAACTAGACAAAAACAAAATGACTCTGATGGTTTATTTAAGGGGGTACATCAAAGGGATAAGGTTTCAAGGGCAGAGTCTTGCTTCAAGTCTTGCAGTCAGCAGGTTGATTGACATCTTGGCAGGTCACACCCACCTCAGTGCTGTGTGGGTCACTGCAGAGTGGGATAGAGATTCGCATTGTCCCTGGACAGTTGACTACAGGAAATGTCCACTGGTCATTCCCAGACACCAGATGTCTTTATCCACAAGGCTTTCATGCACAGTGACCCACAGGCAACCCATGGACAGCTCCTGACATTCTACATATACATAAAGGGGAAAGTCCCTTTGGTACATTTAGATATGTATATAACATGATTTTGTAAAATTAATTCCATATTTTTTTCTCTTTCCCTTCCTCCCATCTTCCCTCTTGTTCTCCTTCTTCTACTCCACTGATCTTCCCAATATATTTTTGATATCTGATTCCCCTCCTCCAACACACGGTCTTCTTTTTCTTATTTTATGTTAACTTCCACATTAGAGAAGACATTTGGCCCTAGATTATCTGAATCTGGCTCATTTCATTTAGCATGATGTTCTCCATTTCCATCCATTTAGCAAATAAATACCATTATTTCAATCTTCTTTATGGTTGAATTAAAAAACGGCACTATGTGTATATGCACACCACATTTTCTTGTTCCATTCATCTATTGATGGGCATCTGGGCTGACAACATAATTTGGTTACTGTCTATTGTGCTGCTATAAACATTGAGGTGGCTGTATTGCTGTAGTGTTCTGATTTTAGTTCTTTTGGATAAATACCAAGGAGTGGAATAGCTGGGTCATATGGTAGTTCCATTCCTAAATTTTTGAGGAATTTCCACACTGCTTTCCAGAATAGTTTGACTAATTTGCAGTTCTACCAACAATGTATCAGTGTACCTCTTCTTCCACTTTCTTACCAGCGTTTATTATTATTTGTATTCTTGAGATTTGCTGTTCTGACTGCACTGAGATAAAATCTCAGTATAATTTTGATTTGTATTTCTCTGATTGCTAAAGATGTTGAGCATTTTTTTTTTCATATATTTGTTGGCTATTTGTGTTTCACCTTTAGAGAAGTTCTTTTGCCCATTTACTGATTGAGTTATTTGGGGGTTTTGGCATTGAGTTTGATTGATTGGCATTGATTTCTTTATATATTCTGGATATTAATCCCCTGACAGAAGAGTAGCTGGAAAAGATTTTTTCCCATTGTGTAGACTCTCTTCACACTCTTAGTCCTTTCCTTTGCTGTGCAGAAGGAAATTTGAAGCCATCTTTTGTATGATTCCTGTTGAGCTTTAGGGGTCTTGTTGAGGAAGTTGGTGCCTGTGCCTATATGATGAAGTGTTGACCCTATGTTTTCTTCTAGAGGTTGCAAGATTTCTGTTCTAATTTCTAAGTCTTTGATCCATATTGAATTGATTTTTGTGTGAGATGAAAGAAAGGAATCTAATTTCATTCTTCTACGTATGGATATCCAGTTTTCTCAGCATACCCTTTGTTGAAAAAGTTGTCTTTTCTCCAACATATATCTTTGGCACCTATGTGAAGTATCAGAAGGCTCTAAATATGTGGGGTTTGTCTCTGTATATTCTTTCTATTCCATTGGTCTTTGTGTCTACTTTGGTGCCAATAACATGCTATTTTTGTTATTATAGCTCTGTAGTATAATTTGAGATTGGGTATTGCATCACTTTTCTTGCTCAGAATTGATTTGGCTATTTTGGATCTCTTATTCTTCCAAATGAACTTAAGAACTGTTTTTTTTTTTTTTCTAATTCTGTGAATACTGTCAGTGGTATTTTGATAAAAATTGCATTGAATCTGCATATTGATTTTGGTAGAAAGGCCATTTTCATAACATTAATTCTGCCTATCCAAGAACATGATAGGTCTTTTCATTTTATAAAGTCTTCTTTAATTTCTTTTTTCAGAATTCTCTATTTTTTTTGCGGGGGGAGGTGTATATACTGGGAATTGAATTCAACCACATTCCCTTCCCTATTTTGTATTTTATTTAGAGAGGGTCTCACTGAGTTGCTTAATGCCTTCTGTTGAAAAGGCTGGCTTTGAACTCATGATCCTCCTGTTTCAGCCTCCCGAGCTGCTGGGATTACAGGATTGTGCCACCTCACCAGGCAGTGTTCTCTAATTTTTATTGTAGAGATCTTTTACCTTTTTGGTTAGGTTAATTTCCAAATATTTTATTTTTTGAGGTTACTGTGCATGGAATGGTTTTCCTGATTCATTCCTCAGCATAATCACTGTTGGGATATAGGAAAGCTATTGATTTATGGGTGTTGATCTTGTATCCTGCTACTTTTCTAAATTTACTGATTATCTCTAGACATCTTATGGTGGAGGTTTTTTGGTCTTTTAGATATAAGATCATGTCATCATTAAACAAATAGTTCAAACTTTTCCTATTTGTAACCCTTTAATTTTCTTCTTTTGTATGATTCCTCTGGTTAGTGTTTCAAGAACTATATTGAACAGAAGTGGCGAGAGTGGCTGTATTGTCTTATGCCTGATTTTAGAGGAAATGCTTTCATTGTTTTCCTCCATCCAGTATGATGCCGGCTTTATGTTTGTCACATATAGGGTTAATAATGTTGAGGTAAGGTCCTTATAGTCCTAGCTTCTCTAGCATCCAATTAAAAACATGAATGTTTACTGTATTTTATCAAAGGGCTTTTCTGCATATATTGAGATGATCATATGAATCTTTAATTATATTTATTGTGAATTACATTTATTAATTTGAGTATGTTGAACCAACCTTGCATCCCAGGGATGAAGCTCACTTGATGATGATGATCTTTTCAATACACATGTCTTTTGTTAAACACAGATTGTTTTACACTTTCTTGAATAATAACTCAGAGATTTTAAAATTTCATTACATACGCTACTTAATATATATGTAGCAAAACTTTAAACTGTTGCCATGGGAGTAGACAGAACTTTTCCAGTTTTTTCCAGTTGTAAATGATGTTTTATTGACCATCCTTGTATATCTTTGTACAAGGTATGAATATTTCTTTAGGACTGACTCAGTGAAATGAAGTTGCTCATGAAGATTATATGAATAATTAAAAATTTTATACATATTGCTGATGTACACTTCAAAAAGCTATGGTAATTTACACTCCCAAACTTTATGAGCATGTCTATTTTTCTTTATTCCACCAGTACTTAATATTCTCAATCTTGTAAACTTTTTCCAATGTGATGAGTAAATTAATTATTTCTTTATTTTCTTTTTATGTCTCCTCTTTACTACTGTATTATTATGACCCATATAAAAACAGTGCCTGACTTATAGTAAGACTCAATAAATATTGTTGAATGAATGGAAGGATAGATGCATTAGTCATTTGTATTTCTTTTATAACTTGTCTGTTCATATTGTTTTTCTATTTTTATATTGACCTACATTGTCTTCTCATGCTTAATAACTTTTAAAATATTCCTGACAGTCATCTTTGTTATATATTCTGCCAATATTTTCACTAGCATGTTGCTTGTTTTTTAAATTTATTTATGGGGAACTTTTTAGTCAGAGGATATAATTTTTAAAATCTCAAATTTGGATATATTTCTTTACAGAAAGTCCTTCTCTAGCACCAAATATTATAAAAATATTCTAAAAGAATTTTTCTAATAATTTAGTTGTAATGGTTTTGTTTTACTTATAGTTTTAAAATTCATCTGATGTACATGTATGTGTGAGTTCATGTTAAGTTTGCCTTTATATTTTCCTAAATGATGTCAATAGCTATCCTTCTGGAAAAAAAATGTCCATTTTTCTGCACTGATTTCTAAATACAAACTTAATCATACTTAAATCTCCCTATCTTCATGATACTATAACTGGATTCTTATGGAACTAGTAATTTTAAAACTTCTATGTAATTACCTATCTTTGGATTTTATTATATATTTATTTAGGAAAAGGCCAATTTTACTGAATGCAGGGGTACTATCTTATTCATTATTCATTTTATTATGTTTCACGAGACCATGTTTAAGATATGGTTTGCTGTCAGCAAACTGTTATTGAATGAACCACAGAACTAATTGAAGGAGTTGGGGATCATGGGAATCCTGTTTCCTTTTCTTTATTACAGGCCTCATCTGTTACTTGGTTGCTTTAGGAATCAAGAAACTAATGGATTAGATAAAGGCTTATTGATTGATTAGAGGAGACTTAAAAAACTTGTCATATATCTGAAATTCTACTCCCTGGGCTAGTGCTCTATTTTTAGAAGACCCCTGCTTAATCTGCATTTGTTACTTGGCAGATATAAAATCTGAATATGTGCTGTCTTTTTGGGAAGATCAGATTTACCATGTCTGCCACCATACAAGTTCTAATGCTATTTTTGAATAATACTTGATTCTCTATCCTTACCTTCTTTCTCAGCAACCACACATTTACCAATGCATCTCATAAATCTATGTCCAACTTACATCAGGCTTCTTTCTCCCTCTGACATATCACCATGGGTTTTAGATATTTTATAGTGAGTAGCTTTAAAACTTCCATCCTCTCTTGTTTCTTGTATCATTCCTTTACTGCAGTCTTCCCAATGTTACATTCTAAAAGCAGCCTTTCAAGAACTCAACTGAAAAAATTTTGCTCAGATGGCGAAGACATAATGAGAAGGAAAGCAGACATTTAGAATAGTCAGGGGACCTTTAATAAATCTTTTAAAAATTTTCATTGCTTTTCTGTCTCTATGAATACTTTTGTCCAGATTCTTCAAAATTTAGACTTTTTATTACAGCCCCCATATGTGTTCTTTTCTTAGAAGTTGCAGAACTGAATTTTTGTTAACAAAGAAGTATATGTCTTGAATTTCAAACTGCTATTCTTCATCTTGGTCTTAATTTGAGCTTTTCTTTGTTCCAGCTAAAGGAGAATCTCTCTTCCCTTGGCTTTGGGCTTTTCCTGAATCAATCTCTGCCCCTCTCTCCTCCCTCTCTTTCTCTCTTTGCCTGGGATTTCTTTTACGCACACTGTTGCCTCTAAACCAGACCCCTTGGTCTTCCCTGGGTTGGGGGCGGGTGAAAGCAGAGGGGCTTGTAGTTAATTCATATAAAGAGTGATTTGATACTTGTGTTACAGCTTCTCGGGTTGGAGGAACATCCCAAGAAAGCCAACTCAAAGACCGTTCTCTTGGAGGAAGCAGATTATGGGGAAATACATGGTGAAATAACAACGTTAACTTATATATTTTTTAAAAAGCATGTATAGTTAAATAGTTATATATTTTTAAAAAAGCATAAATATTTAAATATCACTAGGTTTATTACAAAATGACTGTAAGCTGAGAGGTGTTATATAATTTTTCAAAAGGAGTTTGAATCTTGTTTATTAGAAAAGTGTTCCATCATTGCTTCACAAATATTAGGTACTTTCCAGAAGGTGCTGATAATTACATAACAACTCAGAATTCTGCTTCAGTGGGGCAATTTTCTTTTCACCAACAAATTCTTCTTTAAAGAACCATCTTGATCAGGAAAAAATTTGTCTCTGCATTTTTATCCAACTAGCAGCAATATTTGTGCCTACGTGGCTGTTATTCCACTAAACCATCCTCTGGTTAATATTTCTGAAATCAATGTCTTACAACTGCATATATATGTGTGCATGTATAAATATATACATATTACATATATAAATGTATATTTATGTTTATATACATATTTATATAAATTTATATATTTTTATATATAAAGCCATTTATGTATTAATGATGTGTCTTAAGTAAATTTAAAAAGCATATTGTGCTAGTCATCTTTTTATCACTGTGACTAAAATATCTATCAGAACAAATTAGAGGAGGAAAAGTTTATTCTGGGCTCACAGTTTCAGAGTCTCAGTCAATGGTCAGCGACTCCATTGCTCTGGGCCTGAGGTGAGGTGGAACATCACGGCGAAAGGGCACAGCAGAGGGAAGCTTTCAGCCCATGGCAGCCCAGAAGCAGAGGGAGAGAGTGTGCATGTGCACAAGAGGCACCAGGAACAAAATATAAATCCCAAAGACACTCCCCCAGTGGCCTACTTCCTATAACACATCCTACCTGCCTATACCACCAGTATAGTAATCCTTTGAAATAATTAATCCATCAACTGGTTTAACTTGTTGGTTAAGCTTCTGCTCTCATAATCAAATCCTTTTACCCCTGAACATTGCTGCATCATCTCACACTTGAGTCTTTCATATCCAGACTGCAACATATACATAGCATTATATAAACTCGTCCATCTGATATGTAAAGACTAATAAAGAGATTGGACAGATAAAGGAACAAAAATTGCCTGCTCTGAGGAAGCTAACTAGTAAAAGCTGCATGGACCAGTTTGTATGAATCCAGTTGATGGACTCTTTTCCCCTTTGGGAGGAGAAACAGGAGTGGCTCTGTAGTTTGATCCAGACAGAATCCCTTTCCCCCAGGCTGGTGAATTCCTGGTTTCTAGGGAGCCTCGTCATTATGGAGCTTCCCCATTCCTGTCTTGGTTCTTGAATAGTTGTTAATAAATTAATTCTGTCCGGGTGAGAGTGCTTGAGTGTGCTTTTAATCTTGGGTAGAAGAAGGGAAATTGCTCTCATTACTCTAGACTGGTGGCTAAAAAAAAATTCTGTAATAAAACTCAAGTTTTACCCTGCCAGTGATGATTGTTCTTAGTAGTGGCCCTGGTTGTTACTCTGTTAAATGAGTCTCTCTCTTTTTTCTCCTATCTTGATTATATTGCAAAATTCGCCTTCTTAAAAAGTGGTCTGACTACAAAGAAGGAAATGAGGGCTGAATACAACCCCACATACTGTGCACCTGTAGTGTTTAATGCAGTAGTTGGCACACAGTGGCGGCATTGTTTTACTAGTTGTGGGTGCTTGTGACAGTCCTGGCTGCTGAGAGGGCTTCCTCAGCAATATCCCTGCTGCTAGGAATGATCCCTCTACCTTGTAATTCCATAAACAGAATTTCTCAGTATACTCAGAGCTAACTATTTGCTCTATTGCAGACTCATGTTGACTAAATTTCCATGATTTTGACAGACAACTCACAAAAATGAAATAAGAAACTACCTCTGAAATATTAGAAATGCAAAGAATTTTAAAAAGTGGTCTGACTAAAAAACATGACAGATATAAAACTCTTTTATTATTACTTTTTTTGGTTTGTTTTACAAAAATAGAGACTACTGCAAATGAATCTGTGCCAAATTTTTTAAAACACCTACTTAAATAAGCAGGAATGTCAGTTTGCCTGTAATTACCATCGCTGAATTTCCTGTGGAGTCTATTTTGCGATACTTTGCTTAAAAGTCTTTTGCCAGTTTGTAGAGAGAGAAAAAAAACAGTAAATATGCATAAAACAAGAAAATAAGAATAAGGGGAACTGAGTAGCTCAAAGACTCAAGGTCATTAACATATATACAAGTTCTGTGTCATAGAGGGTAATATCTAAGCAGATATATGTTTGCTTGTTTTGGTCTAAGCATGAAATCATCATTGAGTTTAATGAAAGATAGACATTTAGCCAAGCTATATGAATGAAAAAAAGAGGAAGAAAAGCAAGGCCAAAAGGGAAAAAAATAAAAATGCTGGCTATAATCTTGGGAAATGGGAGTTGTATAAACATCAAGAAATTTGGACATGCTATTGCTTTGGTCTTTTAGACAGAAGAAATAGTGAGTGAAACCCCTAATTATCTTCAGTTCCTTACTGTAGAAACAGGAATAAGCATACTCTTGGGATGTGGAGACTGTATCACGTTCCCAGTTTTATCCTTGGCATCTGCAATAACACGTAGCACTAAGCAGGCCCTCTATAAATGTTTTTTTTAACTCAATGAATAAAGTTCTAGCAATGAGTCTCACCTGACATCTTCGGAAGTATAGCAGGATCATTATGCTGCATATGCCCTGAAGGATGTACAATTATCAAAATTATGTGAAGTAACTTAAAATATGCAAACAGTATGCAAACGAGGAGCTCCATTAGAGATGAAGCCATGGTTCACCTGGAGGGGAAGTGGCTGTCAACCAGCACCAAGCTGAGCAAATCAGGAACTGACTGTGATAAAAACTTCTGGGCGGAGAGGCCATTGGGGAAATCTTGGTAAACAGGTTCTAAGAGGACTAAATTGTGTTCATGCCACATATAAGGACACTGCAGTGATTCTTTTGTTCTTCTGGGAGCAGAAATAGAGGCCAATGATCACTATTACAAACAACATCTCTGTTTATGGATGTCAAAAAGAAACTTCTATGTTTTAAAATGTTTGTGGTGTTCTCACTGCTATAACACAAGAGCAAAATAGTTTTTTTTTTTTTACTTATTTTTGGATGTATGCAAAGGAATTTTTAGCCTTAGTCAAGGACTAACTTAAAAGCATATTATTTGGTATGGGAGTAATTTGAAATAAAGAGAAAACTGAAGCTTCTGTTTGTTAAGAGTTAAGAGCAGAAAAAAACTGTGTTACAGTTACAGCTTATGGAAATGTAAAAAGAAAATGAATATCCAGGGAAAGAAAGGAAGGAGATCCCCTTGAGTCAGGGGATGAAAAATAGGAATTTTCACGGCAGAGTGGGCTTCTATCCTGTATGGGCCTGGATGACCGAATTGCAGGCAAATCTGGCTGGCTGGAGACAGATGGAGAAGGTTGCTATACCTTGAAGGACAGAAGCTATTGTGCACCAGCTTCTGTGGAACCAGGTTCCTGTGGGACCAGGACCTGGTGTTGCCAGATCTTCAGTTTGTTTTCGAGCAGCACCTGAAATATGCAACATTAAATCTCATTTCTAAAGGAGACATCTATTTTAGATGTTTCTGAAACCAAGAACTTTCTATACAAAAAAAAAAAAATCTGTCTTTGAAGGCTGAATGCTATATGGCACAGAGAGTCAGATAAAAGTATAGGGATTCTGAGGTAAGAGGAAAAGTGGAAGACAACTCGGCAAGAAGTAGAAATGGAAAAGGTGGAGAGAAGACTAGTTCAGGAAGAAAAAAAAAATCCCTGTACCTCTTACCCACCTTTCCTAGTCTCACCTCAATACCTACTCAAATCCCTGGACAGTTTTTGCCTCCAGCTCCTCAGATCACACCCAGCACCAGCTGTTTTGAGGCAGTGCTGTCTCCCTCTTCTGCACCATGACCTTTCAGTGGTCCCACCTGTTCCACAGGCAGTACCCACAGATTCTGTTGATAGTTTTAGACAATCTTTCACAAGTGCCACACAATTTGATTTTGATCTGCCTAGTTTCTGGTTGTACCTGATCTGTCAACCTTCTTGGATTTCCTCGTTCTTTTTGAGTAGCTTTCTTGGCTATGAAAGATTTCTTTCATTTCTCTTCTCTCTATCCTTCTTCCCTTCCTTTCCCATCTTTCCTTCTTTCCTCCTTTCTTCCTTTCTACTTCTCCCCCTCCCTCCAGTCCCACCCCCACCCTTTATTAAAAAAAAAGAATTCTTTCTCAAACAGCTACTCCCCCGCCCCCCCCCCCCCCCACCAAACAGCTCTCTTAAATGGGAAAAATCTTCTTCCTCAATTCCTTGTCTGGGGACACACACACACACACACACACACACGTGCCATTTTAAATTTGACATACATTTATATTGTATTTTCAATGAAGTGTTTACAAATATTTTTCAGCTTCCTTGGGTTATTGAATTTTTAAATGCTATCAATTTTTTCCCTAACTAATCTTTATAGATTTTTTTCCCATGCTTTTTCTCCCTAGAATTGAGTAAGTGGGATGGATTTTTCTTTCATTTTGCTTTCCGTCTTCCACTGTTATGCTCAATTTAATTGACATTATCACAAATATTTATCTAGGACCATTGCTATAAGGCATTGGGAACCCAAAGAAGAATAGGTTATGGTTCTTATTCTCAAGTTGCTTGTAATTGAGATGGGCAACAAGACACACATGAAAAGATAAATGGTCATGAAAGGTCAAATTCTAGGTTACAGAAAAGTAACATGAATGAATAGTATAGGAACTGGATGATGGCAATATGCTGTGGCTTGCATGTGTCCCCTCAAAGTTCATCTCTTGGAAATGTAATCTCCAAATCTGTATGTTAATATTTTTGGAGGTGGGACCTTCAGAGGTAACTAGGATTAGATGAAGTCATGAGGGAAGGGTGCCCATGATGGCATCAGTGCTTTTATATGAATAGAAAAGAGAGACTCCAGCTGGCATGCCAGCTCTGTCTCACCATATGATGCAGCAACAAGCCCTCGCTAGATACTGGCACTTGCATGATACATGCTCTTGGGTGTCCCAGTCTCCAGGAATTTGATTAATAAACTTCTGTTCTTTATAAACTACCTAGCCTAGTTGTAGCAGCAGAAAACAGACAAAGGCAAACTATTATTATGTCCTAGGATAATCAGAGAAGGAAGGGTAGAAGTGAATACTCATTGAGTGTTCTAAGCATTTCTTATTGCTATTACCAATTATTATTTTTAAAATGTGGTTTATAATGGTACCTCCTTTATAGAATAATGACTCTAAGACTCTGAGGTCTAAGTAACATTTCCAAGGATACAGAGTTAGTAAACTGCAGTTCCAGAATTTGAAATAACCGTGGTGTGTTTGGGAGCTGAAAAGTCCAGAAGTGGAAGGTCTTTATGGAGAATAGTAGAGGAAAAATTTTAATTATAAAAAGATTGTACAATCCTTTGAATGAAAGCTTTGTGGTATGTACTTAGTGTATGTTAGAAGACTGATCTAATTTGATGAAATATTGTTACTTTATAAAAGTAACATAACTACTAAAATGTTCCTATTTCAAACATGACAATTAGAAAATACCTCTGTGTGAGTGACTTCTTGCCTAGAAATTCCCAGACTAGATACCTGTCCTGCAGAAATGTTGCCATAGGATACAGAGATGTATCTAGAAGGAGTTTATTACAACATTGCTTTTAATAGGGAAAAAACATGGGATTAATTTATGTGGCAGAGAGTAGACTCATCAAGCCTATTTCTACTTCCTGCCACAAACTCAACCAAATTTCCCAGCCCGCTTAGTGGGCACCATGACTAATTCTTGCTGGTTATTGAGGGTGACATTGAAGAAGGAATAAACCTGATCCCGTGTGAAAGACAGACTTATTACTGGTCTGTTGAACTGTAACCTTAGTGCAGAACTAGATTTTATGGGAAGTTTCTGCCTTTTTATAACTCTTAACCTAGTCTAATTAATGAAATCTGATATATGTCTAAGGGAATGATAACTTAAGTTTATAGACACATTATGGATTACTATGTGTTAGGTTAAAATAACTGGGCAGATATTTGTTAGATTCATGGAAAAACTTTTCATGAAACAATATATATAATGCCATGTTTATAAATTTCTTCCATCCCAAATTGTGTATAAATGTATGTGTTCAAATGCAAGGGAAACTGTTGAAAGGAGACTGATCTTTTTGGTGTATGTACTTCACATTTTGGTGTATGTACTGCATTATTTTAATATTTAAAAATGAAAATGTATTATTATTAATTATTATTTTGGTTGTTCTGAGGATTAAATCTAGAGCCTTGTATCTGCTAGCAAGCACTCTAAACTGAACTATATACCCTTAGCCCCTGTTTCTTTTTATTTATAAAAAGAAAATAACCTGTTTAGATTTTTTTTCAGGCTCATTGTAAGATTTAATTAACATAGTAACTGCAAAACTTCTTAGGAAAAGTGCCAAAAATCTTTGAGGTGATTTTTTTTATGATAATGTTTTCAAGTGTCTATTTCAATTGCTGATCAAGCTCTAATTTTTTGTACTGTAGGAACATTTGTCAAAGTTAAAGTTTCTGGGCCACCTCAGCTTGATAAAGAATCGCAGTGGTCACCGTCTGCAATGCCTCATGTCCTCTCGTGCTTGCTTTTTTGTCTCCCTAATTTTCTCTCCTCTTCCATTCATTTCATCCAAGGATCAAATTGCAGGAATAGGTCCTCTTTCCTTTGAGAGCAGCAGAGATATTTTTTCTCAATTAAATGAAAAGATTTCACAAGTGGAGTGAAGAGGTGCCCACGTGGCAGTGATTTCTGCTGTCTGCTTTGGGAAGAGAGGTGATAAATAATGAGGATGTAAGGATGTCAGAAGGAGCGATAGACACTTCTCATTGATAGGAGACTTAAAGGCAAATGGAGGTTGTCCCCATAATTAGCTTGAATAGATGAATTCTCAGGCAATCTGTAAGTAGAACAGAGTGAAGACATAAATGAAAGTCTCAAATGAGAAGAAATCAGGGGAAGCAGCAAGTCCTGGCGTTGGGACCAGCCTTGGTTTGAATATTGATTTAGCTAACTACATCATGTGCAATTTGACAGAATGAAATATTTTTCAAATGCCCAGAAAATGTTTAATGCCTGTGAGAAACTCTATTGGTACTTTTAATAAGCGATTTTTGAAGACTATGGCTTTTAAAAATTATTTTTTTACATCACTGTTTAGCCACATGACATTATCACCCTGTGTGTATATATAAATGTGTAACAACAAATCCCCCACGGTGTACAACTCTAAGGCACCAATAAAAATATGGAAAAAAGTTTTGTTTGTGAAGGTCATTCTATTGTACAGGAAATCTTAGGAACTCAGAGGGGGAGGAGGGACAGTGGGAGATGGAGAAGTATGAGAAGGAAGAGAAGTTGGAGGAAAAGAAAAAAAAATGGAGATGGGGACAGGAGGAGGAGGAAGAAAGGAAGAAGAGGACAGATTACAGTGGAGGAGGAAAGGCAGTAGAAACATAATGGTATTTAAAGGCACTTTTCATTCTGTGTCTAGATCACAAAAATCTTGGTTTAAATTAATGAGATAATGAGATATAAACCTTTCCCTTTTTAGTGTAAATTTTTTTTACCACTACAGTAATTTCCATAGTCCAATTGGTTGATAACTCGTCTCCAGAAGAAATCTGTGAGTATTATTGTCATTTTATTAAAATCTGAATCTTGCTTTATTATTGTGGCTTTGATATGATAATTCTGCCAGAAAGTTTAGAAAAGTCAGGGTTAAAATGAATTGATATATTGATAAATATTTAAATTATTTAAAATTATTTAAATTATTTAAAATTTTAATCAGAGTTGTTTGTATAATAAATTATATACATATATAGAGATTATTATGAGACTTCATGATGTGCAAATATAAGTTGTGTTGATTATTTTTCTTTGTTTTCTTGATGTCCTACAATATACAAAGATGATTTTGTTGTGTGTCAATAATTGTGTCATTTTGTTGCTACTTTTCAATTAACTGTTAAAGAAATGTCTGTGTGCTGCTAACCTGACCTTACAGGTGATGATTTCTAGTAGGTAAAGTTTGACTGCATAACTTTTAAATCCTTTTCACATATGTAAGATAAGTATGACTAATTATTCTTAATTAGGATAGAGGAGGAAAAATTAGAAGTGGTCACTTTTGAAGATAACGTAAATAAAGGATATTTTAAAGAAATAAATCTGTTAAGTTCAATTGGTGGACTAGTCTTACTATGTTTCACTACCAGAAATTATTTGGTGTGAAGCTTAAACTTCTATCTTAGAGTCAGATAATTTCCTTGCTTAAAATACATCTGCTGTATTACAGCCTGATGCCTTTGGCCCAACTAGCATATGGTAGAAAAAGTACAGAAAAGAAAAATAACTACCACTTTCAGTTTCAGTTTTCTCCTTTGTAAAATGGAGGTCATAGCATCAGCCATATCAGCACATAATGTTATTGGGAAGTCAAGTAAGCAAACATATGCAAAAATACTTTATAAATGCCAGGCATTATTATGAGAGTTGAAGAACAGGGGTGATGAAAGAAGTTTTGGAAGGCCTGCTGGCAACTCAGAGCCTTTCTCCTAGGCTCTCCCTTAAGCATGGAAATGGATGCCTGGAAACTCAATTCTCAGAAGGCTGGCCAGCAGTATTCTGGGTTCTATTCTGTCATTGAGAAGCACCTGTATGTGATTTGAAAGAGCGAAGAGAAGCTTCTGTTCTCTTGCTTCTTCAGCAGGAGTGGGCAGATGCGAGAAGAACCATTTGAGATTTTGCAGAGACCTCTAGGCATTTCCTTGAAAATCACCCCTCTTTGTGCGATAGCAGCTGTGTTCATTGTCAGCTACATCCTTCCATGCTTTCTCTTTCAAAAGCCACCAGTAACCGGACAGTTAGTTCTGGCTTTTCTGACCTTCATTCTACCAATCCTTCTACCGACTTGAAATCAGACTAATTCTATTGACCTTCTGCTAATTGTAACCTTGTAATTTACTGTATGTAACATCCTATTGCTTGAAACAGAAATAACAGATTCTGCTTTTCTGACTGAACCCTGGATAACTGAGGAACTAAGCTTTAAGATCAAACTAATGGCTATTTCATCATGTTCTCTCAAGCTGTGTTTTCAAATAATAATGCCCACCATCATCTATCCATTTTCTATCTTCCAGTATTGCCCTATCAATATAAGGCTATATGTAGTATAAATATAAGTGTTATCTATAGTCAACCTTCCTAGATATGATCTGGTTCCTGTTTCTTCTTTTCCAAAGAGCACTGCCTCCATTTTTTTTTTCTTTTTGGTATGGGGAAAAAACTCAGGGGCACTCAACCACTAGGCCACATCCCCAGCCCTATTTTGTATTTTATTTAGAGACAGGGTCTCACTGAGTTGCTTAGGGCCTCACTGTTGCCGAGGCTGGCTTTGAACTTGATATCCCCCTGCCTCAGCTTCCTGAGCCACTAGGATTACAGGCGTGTACCACTGCTCCTGGCAACTGCCTCAATTTTTTATACCAAAAGTGATTAATAATAAAGACACCAAGTATAAAATTTGCTTTTATATTTGGGAAATTGAGAAGTGGATGTTTTTCATGACAAAGCTTCAAATGTTTCCACAGATATTTTAAATGTTCTTCCTGTTCATTTTTAACATCTTTATAATATCTAGAACTGTTTCTGTTGACTTTTTTAATTCTTGTTTTGAGTCAAGTTTTTCTTTTTCTTTATACACCTAATTTTTTAAAATTATATGCTGGATATTGTAAATATGTTGTGAAGAGTCTAAATTATGTTGTATATACAGAATGTTGATTCTTTTGTCATTGTTGGCAGAAAGTGAAATTTATTGATAATTTGGTTTGTTTCTTTTGAAGCATCATTTCCAGGTTTGTTTACATGGGTCTGTAGTAGCCTCTATATTATGGCTAGATATACCCTAAGGTCACATAGGATAATGGTTGAAAAGATATTGACTGCTTAGACAGTTGTAAGAATCTGTAGGTGGTCAGAATCTAAGCATGGTGAGATCTACATTCAGCTTGCAGACTTCCAACAGTTGACTTCAGTCACAGAATTTCACCCTGTGTTTATACATTAAGAATTTAGCAAAAGACTCAAGCTAACTCCTAATAGACTTAAGTTTCTTCCTCTTCGTAGCTTCCTTCCCTCTGGCACCCAGGCTACCAAATTCTTAATGTCTCAGCACTCTCAACTCCAGCATTTATGTTATATACTCAGTAAGACTGGCTCAGGTTCTACTTCTCCATAAGGCTGTTTGAAAGTGCGCATAGACAAAAGCCAGGGTGAAAGTAGGGCTTGCTTGGTGAGTTTCCCTTGTTGAAAAGACCACAGTTCCGTCTTTCCTTTGGTATATGGCTTGACTTTGTCCACCTCATACATCTTTCCTGCTCTACTGCAATTTATTACGGGAAGGTAAATCTGATACCTATTAGCCCTTTATGGCTGAACTTCTGAAGAGTGCCAGGAGGGAGCCATTGCTTTTCCTCGTGCCATTCTGTGTCAAAGTGATGCAAGGAATTTCTGTATCGTTACTAGCAAGAACAGGGACTTAAACCTGGAAGAGGACAAGAACTAAGGCAGTTGAGCCCAAGATAGATCCAGAGAACTGAGACAATGTCGATCAACTCTAACTTGATAAATACCCTTTCTCTGGATTTCTAGTTATGTGAAGATATACAATTTTTATTTTAATTTGAATTACATTTTCTGATACTTAAAGGCAAACTGTTTAAATCGATACAAGTTCATACATACACTTTTCAACTTATATGTTAACATTGTGAAAAATACTGAGTTTTTTATATTTAATTTTTTCAAGTGTCAAACATTATATGAAATAAATGTCCTTTCTGTCTGGGACTAAATATGATAAAGATTTTTCAAGAAATCAAATTTTTAGTGAATAAATTCAATAATACTTTTAACATTCCACAAATACTTATTTAACACTTGCAAAACATTGTGAATACAATGGTGAAAAGAAGGAAAATAATGTATGTTTGTATCTATGAGCACTTATGTACGAATCTATGAGCACCTATGTACATATCTACCTCAAGAAAGGTCTGAAAAGGTTGAAACAGAAGGTCAAAAGGAATTATCCCTCAGTGGCAGGATTATATATTGTTTTCATTTTATCACTTTCTGTACTATTTGAGAAACTATCTACAACATACTAATCATACAATACTGTGTATTTGACACCGTGATGAATGACATATGTTAATTTTCTCTTTCAATTTTCTTAACAAAAGATAAGAATTACATTGTTCTCATTTTACAGATGAGTAATTGAAGCTTTGATTTTAAGTAACTTGTCCAAATTGAGATAGTAGAAGAGATTTTATATATGTAAATAGAAAACAAGAAAAATACTTCTCCTTAAAAATAAATGTATTTAATCACATGGAAATGTGTTTAATCACATTTTTGATATGTTAAGTGATAAAAAGTCAGCTGGATTACAGCTGTCACAGAAGACCCTGATGCTATCCTGTTTACAGACTAGGGGAAATTTTGACACTGGACTTCTGAGAAAAAAAGTGGGAACAATCAATTGACTCTAGCTTTCTTAGGCTCAGTACAATAGTTTAAGAGGACAAATAGTCTAAAGACATGTATTAGAGCTCCTTGTTCTGGAATTATAGCTTAGAGTTCTTTTAATGATTTTTATTACTGTTTTAATCAGTTTTTGCATAGCTGTAACCAATAAAATTTGACAAGAACAATGTAGAAGAGAAAAAGGTTATTTTGGCTCATGGTTTCAAAGATCTAGTCCATAGTCAGCTGACTTCATAGATCTGGGTTCATGAGACAGAATATCACGGCAGCAGGGCATGGTGGAAGAAGGCAACTCAGGACAAGACCACCAGGAAGCAGAGGAACATTCCATTCACCAAGGACAAAATAAAAACCCCCAAGGCAAGCACCCAGTGACCCACCTCCAGATACCCCCTCCCCACCTGCCCAATTTTCACCCCATGGATTAACCCAACAATAGGTCACACTTCTCGTAATCTAGTCACATCTGAAAATTCTTTCACAGTCACACAAAGGAACTTTCAGGGGACACTTCAAATCTAAACCATAACAAATGGAGAACAAAAATCTCCCCAAACCCAAAGAACAAAGAATGTGACCCCAAACTGCTGCTTAGGGCTTCAGTAGAGCAAAGAAACAATGTTGTGGTTGGATGGGAATTTTATTTTCCTTTGAAACAATCTCAAGGTTGTGTCTCCAAAAATTATTTTAAATAAAAACACCTTTTTGCTCAAATATTTATCCAAGAAAGGATCCAAAGGATTTGCATATTTGAAAGAGACAATCTCTAGCAGATTACAGAGAAGGAGTTTAGGTTATGTTGTAGTCATTCCCTACACGGTCTTGGGTATAGAATAAGTGAATTAATCTCTGGTTTACTTCTGTCTCTTAGTGTTCTGACTTCTTTGTCCTTTTGTTTTGAAAATAATCTATTAAGGAGAGATCCAACATGGCGGCGGGCGCGGAGAGATCAAGTCCTGACCTCTTCAGCTGCGCGGGCATAGGGAGTCGTAAACTGTCTAAATGCTGTTTGCTCAGGATCACTAGGCCATGCTGAGCTGATGTGGATCTGGGGCGAACAGTCTGGGCCTCTCAGAACACACACCAAGCCCGGATGGGCTGAATTCAAGCTCCCATTCGCCTGCGTCTCGCAGACAAACTGCTGTGACTCAGCACTAAACGATCCTGCTGAAACAACTGGTCGGCCCTTCTGAACCTGCAGAGGTTAATACCAACCGAGCCTTCATAGGCAGTGGCCACAGGATTGAGACGGGGCTTGGGAGAGCCAGTCAGGACCCACCCTATTGCATCAGTCACCCGGCAAAGGGAACGAACTGTCGCCATTTGCATGGGATACCACCATGGCAGAGAACTGACGTCACCAGAATGCGGCAGAGAAAATAACTTCATTGAAACCAGCGGCGGCAGGTGTGTAACCCCCTAGCCCTCCCTCTCCACACAGCGGGGAAACCTTAAGGGCCCCTCCCAGCTCTCCCGTAAGGGCCCCTCTCAGCTCTCCCGTGAGCGCGACAGTCAGACCGAGGGAATCAGGAGTGGTGCGGGACCCACAGCGCGGAATCCCCGGCTACCGCTCCCACCAGTGCTGACAACTGAGGTCTGTTGCACCAGCTACTGGGGGCCTGGCTACCGGAGGGCAAGCAAAATTCGCTGAGGGTTCTCAGCCCCAAGCTCCACAAAATTAGGGTCTGAGGGAATAGCAAACAGGGAGAGTGTGCCCAGTCGTTCAAGAAAATAGGGCTCCCGGGAGCAGCAGACCTGGCGTGTAGCCAGTATTGTGGTGAGCATCACCTGTGAGCGGGGCCTGGCTTGAGGAAAAGTGGGGAAGTGACTAGACACAAGAGAAGGCCCTAGGCACTCAGGATTGGAGACCCACCCAGTCTGGGAGGAGGAGCTGCTACACAGTGATTGGTTCCCGCGTATTGAGAGGAAAAGCTTGGCCCGGTGGGCACAGCTCCATCTACTGGAAGAGAAGTTAATCAAACTCTAAGACTGCATTTATTAATTTTTTTTTTAATTATTTGGGTTTTTTTTTCATTTTCATTTTTTTATTTTTTAAATTTTTTAAAAATATTTTTTATTATTTTTTTATTTTAATTTATTTTTATTTTTTTTTAAATTTTTTCTTTTCTATTTTTTTCTTTTGTCTTTTCATTTCTTTTCAATTTCCTTATTCCCCCTTCCTTGAATTCTACCTGCTTACTCTCATTCTCTTTAGTGACTTCTTCCCTTCCCTTCTAATACCTTTCCTCCGAAGCATCAAATAAATTTATAGGAGTAAACAGTAACTCAGCAGTCAAACAGAACAAGAAGTAACATGAGAAGCATGAAAAAGCAAGGAAGAAAAGGAGTACAAACAATGCAGGACAGCCTAAATATTCAGGAGGACCTAGAGGCATCAGAAAAATGGTCAAATAAAGAACTCAAGGAATACCTTAGACAGATGGAATGGAACCTTAAAGAGGATATGAGACAGCAAATTCAAACAGTGAAAGAACACATTGAAAATGAATTACATAAACAGATAAAAGAAGCAAATAAGCATCTTTATCAGGAGATAGAGATTATTTAAAAAATCAAACAATAATTCTAGAAATGAAGGAAACTATAAACCAAATTAAAAACTCAAATGAGAGTATCACTAACAGAGTGGAGCAAGTAGAAGCCAGAACGTCAGATAATGAAGACAAAATATATCATCTTGAAAAGAGTCTAGCCAACTCAGAAAGGCTGGTAAAAAATCACGAGAAAAACATCCAAGAGATATGGGATAACATAAAAAAACCAAACTTAAGAGTCATCGGGATAGAGGAAGGTATAGAGGTTCAAACCAAGGGAATGAGGAACCTGCTGAATGAAATAATTATAGAAAACTTTCCAGAAATAAAAAAGGAAACGGATATACAAATTGTAGATGCATACAGGACACCGAGCATACAAAATCACAGTAGACCAACGCCAAGACACATTTTTATGAAGATATCCAACATACAGAACAAAGAGAAAATTTTAAAAGCTACAAGAGAAAGGAGGCAAATTACATTCAGGGGTAAACCAATAAGGTTAACAACGGATTTTTCATCACAGATGCTGAAAGCGAGAAGATCCTGGAACAATGTATTTCAAACACTGAAAGACAATGGATGCCAACCAAGAATTTTATATCCAGCAAAATTAAGCTTCAGGTACGACAACGAAATAAAAATCTTTCATGATAAACAAAAGCTAAAAGAATTTGCAGCCAGAAAACCAGCATTGCAAAGCATCTTGAGCAAAACACTACACGAGGAAGAAATGAAAAATAATAACCAAAACCAACAGTGGGAAGCGCCTCAGTAAAGAGACAGAGGGTGGGGGAAAAGCTAATCATGGAGAAACAAACTAAATTAAAAAAAAAGATAAATAATCAAATATGGCTGGAAGTATAAATCATATATCAATAGTAACTCTTAACGTTAATGGCTTAAACTCTCCAATAAAGCGACATAGGCTGGTAACATGGATTAAAAAAACAAATCCAACAATATGCTGCCTCCAGGAGACACATCTGATTGGAAAAGACATACACAGGCTGAAGGTGAAAGGTTGGGAAAAAATATACCACGCACACGGTCCTCGTAAGCAAGCAGGCGTGGCCATCCTCATATCAAAGAAAATCGACTTCAAGACTAAGTTAATCAAAAGGGATAAGGAAGGACATTATATACTGTTAAAAGGAACCATTTACCAACAAGACATAACAATTATCAATATTTATGCACCAAATAATGGTGCTGCAATGTTCATAAAACAAACTCTCCTCAAGTTCAAGAATCAAATAGACCACAACACAATAATTATGGGTGACTTCAACACACCTCTCTCACCATTGGACAGATCCTCCAAACAAAAGTTGAATAAAGAAACTATAGAACTCAATATCACAATCAATAACCTAGACTTAACTGACATATATAGAATATATCAACCATCATCAAGTGGATATACTTTTTTCTCAGCAGCACACGGATCCTTCTCAAAAATAGACCATATATTATGCCATAGGGCAACCCTCAGTAAATATAAAGGGGTGGAGATAATACCATGCATTTTATCTGATCATAATGGAATGAAACTGGAAATCAATGATAAAAGAAGGAAGGAAAAATCCTACATCACATGGAAAATGAACAATATGTTACTGAATGATCAATGGGTTACAGAAGACATAAAGGAGGAAATCAAAAAATTCTTAGAGATAAATGAAAATACAGACACAACGTATCAGAATCTATGGGACACAATGAAAGCAGTTTTAAGAGGGAAATTCATCGCCTGGAGGTCATTCCTCAAAAAAAGAAAAAACCAACAAATAAATGAGCTCACACTTCATCTCAAAGCCCTAGAAAAAGAAGAGCAAAACAACAGCAAATGTAGCAGAAGGCAAGAAATTATTAAAATCAGAATGGAAATCAACGAAATGGAAACAAAAGAAACTATTGAAAAAATTGACAAAACTAAAAGTTGGTTCTTCGAAAAAATAAATAAGATCGACAGATCCTTAGCCATGCTAACGAAGAGAAGAAGAGAGAGAACTCAAATTACTAACATATGGGATGAAAAAGGCAACATCACAACAGATACTACAGAAATACAGAAGATAAATAGGAATTATTTTGAAAACCTATATTCCAATAAAATAGAAGATAGTGAAGACATTGATAAATTTCTTAAGTCATATGATTTGCCCAGACTGAGTCAGGAGGATACACACAATTTGAACAGACCAATATCAATGGATGAAATAGAAGAAGCAATCAAAAGACTACCAACCAAGAAAAGCCCAGGACCGGATGGGTATACAGCGGAGTTTTATAAAACCTTTAAAGAAGAATTAATACCAATACTTTTCAAGTTATTTCAGGAAATAGAAAAAGAGGGAGCTCTTCCAAATTCATTCTATGAGGCCAACATCACCCTGATACCTAAACCAGACAAAGACACCTCAAAGAAAGAAAACAACAGACCAATATCTCTAATGAACCTAGATGCAAAAATCCTCAATAAAATTCTGGCGAATCAAATACAAAAACACATCAAAAAAATTGTGCACCATGATCAAGTAGGATTCATCCCTGGGATGCAAGGATGGTTCAATATACGGAAATCAATAAATGTTATTCACCACATCAATAGACTCAAAGATAAGAACCATATGATCATCTTGATAGATGCAGAAAAAGCATTCGACAAAGTACAGCATCCCTTTATGTTCAAAACATTAGAAAAACTAGGGATAACAGGAACTTACCTCAACATTGTAAAAGATATCTATGCTAGCCTCAGGCTAGCATCATTCTGAATGGAGAAAAATTGAAGGCATTCCCTCTAAAATCTGGAACAAGATAGGCATGCCCTTTATCACCACTTCTATTCAATATAGTTCTCGAAACACTGGCCAGAGCAATTAGACAGATGAAAGAAATTAAAGGCATAAAAATAGGAAAAGAAGAACTTAAATTATCACTATTTGCAGAAGACATGATTCTATACCTAGAAGACCCAAAAGGGTCTACAAAGAAACTACTAGAACTAATAAATGAATTCAGCAAAGTGGAAGGATATAAAATCAACACGCATAAATCAAAGGCATTCCTGTATATCAGCGACAAAACTTCTGAAACGGAAATGAGGAAAAACACCCCATTCACAATATCCTCAAAAAAAAAAATACTTGGGAATCAACCTAACAAAAGAGGTGAAAGACTTATACAATGAAAACTACAGAACTCTAAAGAGAGAAATAGAAGAAGATCTTAGAAGATGGAAAAATATACCCTGTTCATGGATAGGCAGAACTAACATCATCAAAATGGCGATATTACCAAAAGTTCTCTATAGGTTTAATGCAATGCCAATCAAAATTCCAACAGCATTTCTTGTAGAAATAGATAAAGCAAGCATGAAATTCATATGGAAAAATAAAAGACCCAGAATAGCAAAAGCAACTCTAAGCAGGAAGTGTGAATCAGGCGGCATAGCGATACCAGATTTCAAACTATACTACAGAGCAAGGTAACAAAAACAGCATGGTACTGGTACCAAAACAGGTGGGTGGACCAATGGTACAGAATAGAGGACACAGAGACTAATCCACAAAGTTACAACTGTCTTATATTTGATAAAGGGGCTAAAAGCATGCATTGGAGGAAGGATAGCATCTTCAACAAATGGTGCTGGGAAAACTGGAAATCCATATGCAACAAAATGAAACTGAATCCCTTTCTCTCGCCATGCACAAAAGTTAACTCAAAATGGATCAAGGAGCTTGATGTCAAATCAGAGACACGCCGTCTGATGGAAGAAAAAGTTGGCTACGATCTACATATTGTGGGGTCGGGCTCCAAATTTCTTAATAGCACACCCATAGCACAAGAGTTAATAATAAGAATCAACAAATGGGACTTACTTAAACTAAAAAGTTTTTTCTCAGCAAGAGAAACAATAAGAGAGGTAAATAGGGAGCCTACATCATGGGAACAAATTTTTACTCCTCACACTTCAGACAGAGCCCAATATCCAGAGTATACAAAGAACTCAAAAAATTAAACAATAAGATAACAAATAACCCAATCAACAAATGGGCCAAGGACCTGAACAGACACTTCTCAGAGGAGGACATACAATCAATCAACAAGTACATGAAAAAATGCTCACCATCTCTAGCTGTCAGAGAAATGCAAATCAAAACCACCCTAAGATACCATCTCACTCCAGTAAGATTGGCAGCCATTATGAAGTCAAACAACAACAAGTGCTGGCGAGGATGTGGGGAAAAGGGTACTCTTATACATTGCTGGTGGGACTGCAAATTGGTGCAGCCAATTTGGAAAGCAGTATGGAGATTCCTGGGAAAGCTGGGAATGGAACCACCATTTGACCCAGCTATTGCCCTTCTTGGACTATTCCCTGAAGACCTTAAAAGAGCGTACTACAGGGATACTGCCACATTGATGTTCATAGCAGCACAATTAACAATAGCTAGACTGTGGAACCAACCCAGATGCCTTTCAATAGATGAATGGATAAAAAAAATGTGGCATTTATACACAATGGAGTATTATGCAGCACTAAAAAATGACAAAATCATGGAATTTGCAGGGAAATGGATGGCATTAGAGCAGATTATGCAAAGTGAAGCTAGCCAACCCCTAAAAAACAAATGCCAAATGTCTTCTTTGATATAATGAGAGCAATTAAGAACAGAGCAGGGAGGAAGAGCAGGAGGAAAAGATTAACATTAAACAGAGACATGAGGTGGGAGGGAAAGGGAGAGAAAAGGGAAACTGCATGGAAATGGAAGGAGACCTTCATTGTTACACAAAATTACATATAAGAGGTTGTGAGGGGAATGGGAAAAAAAACAAGGAGAGAAATGAATTACAGTAGATGGGGTAGAGAGAGAAGCTGGGAGGAGAGAGGAGGGGGGATAGTAGAGGATAGGAAAGGTAGCAGAATACAACAGTTACTAATAGGGCATTATGTAAAAATGTGGATGTGTAACCGATGGGATTCTGCAATCTATATTTGGGGTAAAAATGGGAGTTCATAACCCACTTGAATCTAATGTATGAAATATGATATGTCAAGAGCTTTGTAATGTTTTGAACAACCAATAAAAAATAATCTATTAAGTAAGATGGAATTGATTTGGTAAAAATCATGTTATCTTGTTTCTGCTAATTTGTTTTCATAATTTTTTCCTACTGAATGCATATTTTGGATGTAATAATAAAATGTTTTATTACTAAAAGTTAAGGGATAGAGAGTATTAGATGTTACTCGTTCAAAATTTTTTCTCCTCTTACAGATGAGTACACTGAGGCTTATTGAGGGAAAACATATGTGTTATCCAAACTGGTATAGTAGTACTGAATAGTAGTGCTTTGATAAAGGTTTCTGCTGACACACTTTAACAATTCATTTATTATACTGCACCTCTGTTGCATACTGATTGGAAAGCTTCTTCAGATTTTTTTTCTTTTTAAATCAAGGGGGAATTTGAACACTTTTTTAAACCCTATAGAAAAAGCATTTCATTTTTTTTAACACTAAGGGGATTACATTGTCAGATACTTAACATGGTGGGGGGTGTTGTATTATTTTGTTCTTTCCATTTAAAAACATTGCTGCCTTAGTTTTAGCACATCCAAAGACCCATGTGGCTTTTCCATTCTTGGAGAATGCACTGAAGAACTCTTTATGTTCTCCTTTGTGAATGAGATCTCGTAATATAACAATTGTTTCCTTTGAAAGAGGATTTATCATAGTGGTTTACAAACTCTCAAAAACTTTGCAGATTCTGGCTCATGAAGGTCAAGTACTCTTTGCAAAAATGGCAATTCACTGAGTGAAATCTCTGTTAACTTTATTTTGTATTCCCTCTGATTCCTCTCAAAAACTTGATCATAATACATACTGTAGTTTTCTTCTTAGACCTAACCCACAGCATTCACGTGAATTTTTTTTTAACTAAAGATTTTCTTATTTCTTTGTTTCACTATCTGGTTTTTCATCTTTTATATATGTATTACTTAGGATTGCAAGAAATGAGCAAAACTGGTTAAGGGTTGCTTACATCATGGATTTATTTTTGTCATAAGAAGAAACCCAGAGGAAGTTGTCAGCATGACAACTGAGCTTTTTTTCTATATTTACATTTATCAACATTGGTTAGTTGACTTTTCCTCATGGTTGCATGTAATAATTGAATAAATTCCTTAAACCGAGTGAAGTTTTTAGATTCATTCTTCCTTTAAGGAAACAAAGGATCTCATTCACAAAAACATTCAGTGGAGCAGTGGGTAGATTTTGGTGGTTAAGGGGTCATAGAGATTGCTGAGAACCTTCCTCTTTACTCCATCCATCCTTTCACTTTTTGTTTTAAATCAAGCCTTGGACCCAAGTTCCCTATCCAAAAAACAATATGCTAACCTCTGGAATCCTGATTTCTACTGCAAGGTTGGAAAAAAATAACTTTGGTTCTGAATCAGCCATTAAATGAGGTCATGTGGGTTTACACTAGGTAATCACCACTTAGTAAAGATGTCTCATAAAATCCTATAATATAAAGTATGTCAGGAGGCCAATGAGAAAGTCAGTGTTTCTTACCTTTTCCCATTACCGCTGGATAACAATGAATTGTATGACTTTGAAAAACTGCACTGTGCTCATTGGAATTTCCTGACTCTGTACTAAATGGATGCTGTTAAAAGTTGATTAATTTGAAATCAGAAGAAAGAGATGTCACCCAAATTTCTATTTTATTTTTGGAAAGATACTGATTAAATTTTGTAAAAGTTTTCACTTGGAATTGCAAAAGCAGCCACAAAAGTAGGAGACTAAATCAATATTTATTTAGTTGGAGAATACAAAAAAAGTGACCAAAAGAAAGTGAGAAAATACTTAAATGGTAAAAAGAATTAAACTTCAAAATTACTAAAAGCACATAATGAGTTTGTGTTTCATTATCTTTCTATTCATACTTAAATGTTAATTTGTACCTTGAGTCATTAATAGTCAATTTCCTCTGAATTATACTTATTAGATAATGTATCAAAGGTATTAATCTTATTTTTCACTTGCATAAAAATCCATTTAGGGAGATTAATATAAAGAACAGCATTCCAGGGTGCCATTAAAAGTATATGATATGCAACAGATAGTACAAGAAGAGTACTCATCAATTTTGCTTAGTATTTTTAAAAACATTTTTTTAAATTGTTTTTCCTCTAAATACTGTGTGGTTTTTCATTGCTCAGTTGAATATTACAAATTTAATTAAATCTACTTTCAATACTATGAAAATTGTGTGTGTGTGTGTGGTGTTTCACTACTGAGCTCAATAAATGCTGTGGCATGATTACTGATTCTCATCAGAGCTTTTCCCTTTGGAACTGATAATTACCTTATTTTTTTGTACTGTATTTGCCTACTTGCCTTTAAATGAAAAGCAGAGTATGTTTACATCCTCTAACAGCACTGTGAAATATCTCTGAATATAACCTTGTAAGCACTCACACTTCTCAGATAGTTTGACAGTAACCACGGCACCCTTTTATTAAAGAACATTCTTTCTGGGACCTCTATCTTTCATTTCCATGATGGTTTTCAGTGTAGGTTTTCTGTATGGCTGTCAATGTGGGATTTGCTTTTGACAAGTTCACAGAAACCTCTTTCAGCACTTTCCTCTGTTGGGTCTCTTGTTTCCAGGATTACATGTCTTTTTTTTTTTTTTTTAAACCCTGTTACTTTGTTTTAGTGTAGCATACCTTTCAGTGGCTTCCTAAGAAAAGGAGCCTGGGAAGTTCCAGCATTGGTGGAAATTAGTACTAAGAAGCATTTTAATGATTCCTGAGCATCTGGTTGTTGGTGTGTGTGTGTGTGTAGGTTAGGCATTGCCAGGTAGTGTAACAAGTTTTTTAAAAAAAGAAATGGAAAACGAATTCTTGTATTCTTATCGCAGCCTAGCCAGTGGTACTTTTTTTGGGGGGTGGGGTGCCAGGGATTGAACTCAGGGGCACTCATCCACTGAGCCACATCCCCAGCCCTATTTTGTATTTTAGTTTTTAAAAAATTTTAATTGATTTTTTAAAAAATAAATGACAGCAGAATGCATTACAATTCTCATTACACATATGCGGCCCACTTTTTCATATCTCTGGTTATGTATAAAGTATGTTCACATCAATTTGTGTCTTCATACATGTACTTTGGATAATGATGTCCATCACATTCCATCATCTTTGCTAACATCCGGCTCCCTCCCTTCCCTTCCCAGAGACAGGGTCCCACTGAGTTGCTAAGCACCTTGCTTTTTTAAAAATTTATTTTAATTAGGTATATATGGCAGAAAAATGCATTTTAATTCATTGTACACAATTGCAGCACAACTTTTCATTTCTCTGGTTGTATAAGATGTAGTGTCCCATGTACCATATGTGCAGTCACATATGTACCTAGGGTAATGATGTCCATCTCATTACACCATCTTTCCTGCCCCATCTCCCCCCTCCACTCCCTTCCCTCCCTTTGCCCAATCAAAGTTCCTCCATTTTTCCCATGCCCTCCCTCATTATGGATAGTGCCTTGCTTTTGCTGAGGCTGGCTTTGAACTCATGATTCTCCTGCCTCAGCCTCCCAAGCCAAGCTGCTGGGATTATAGGTGAGCACCACCATGCCTGAATTTTTTTTTCTTTTTTGAAGAGGTTTAGTGATATGTAAGTATGCCTGGTATACACAAGTAGTTATTAAATGAGATTGCATTTCATGACAATTGTATTTAACATTCTGTAGAAAAAAGCTAATACTTATTTTTCTTATATATGTATTGAACTTAACTAGAATATTTTCTGATTAGAACACACATACTAGGAATGATAAATAAGAAATATATCGCTTGTGCCAATTTCATAATTGTAATATCTCTCAGTACAGAACAAAAGTAAATCATCAAAGATGACAAAGTAGTAATAAAGTCTCACACATCTGAGTGGCATTGCAATAGTGAGGGTGAATGGTGTTTGAAACCATAATTAAGGCAATGAAAAGTCCATTGCACTGATTAAAGGCTCCTAGATGAAATATGATTAAAGGGAATGAACATTTTTGTTTTCATATCTGGATGGCAGAGGTAAGGACTCAAAGTGATTTCAACTTATTAATATTAAATTCACTCTTATTTCAAAGAACCTCAAATTAAAAAAAAAGTTTTCAAGGAGAAGAAATACTAGTTATAGTTTTTCAAAACTTGAGCAGGAAAATATGTCCCCAAATATCTGCTTGTGACAAATTTAACTTCATTGATATTGCAATGGTACCTGAACACTGATTCAGATATTTCATCCTCACAATAACAGACATTGTCTTAAATATTTATAACAATAAAAAATCAGGTGTTCTGTACAAGGTTTTGAAATAGTGTTAAGTTAAGCTTAGAAATGTGATATGTGAAGCAAGTAGCATAGGGAATTTTGGGTTGGAGTAAATACCTGGTAGTAGTTATAAATATGCATAAAAGCAATTGGCTTAAGTACACTATGATAAAGATTAAAATTAATAATTTTGCTGTTTGAAGTAGCAAAGGACTTAGAATCTGAAGAAGATTAAGGAATACGTTTGAATTTGGTTGCTTTTGCAAGTGATATGATACTCAAATATTAAATATAGGGGAATGAAGTAATTGTGTTCCATAGTTAAATGCCATACATGATTATTTGAGTCTTACCATTGAATGCTACTTCTGGGAGGTAAGTACTGGTTAGGTTCTCAAAGAAATGATATTGGCCCATCACAACAGCCTTAGCTATTGTGGACAGTAATGGGATATTTATTTCCTACGTGGTTTTCCACAATAATTTGTTCACTGTAATTACACTTTGCCGGGAGTAATATTGCAGGGTGCAACATTTATTTGCTGATAGTTAATAAATTTTGGATCTTTCTTGTTTATGAATGTCACACCAGTGTAAAAATACTATTTGTTCATTCATTATTAGAAATATCAGGTTACCAAGAAATATTAAATTCTTTTTATCCAAATTTTTAAAAATGTTTTCAGTATTTTTGTGCTGGAAGTGAAAAATATATTCACTTTCTCTTAATAGGTTTTTGTATTCTGGTGATCTGCTCTGCACCCAATTCAGTAAGTGGAAACAAAGAGCTACCATATTGGATAATATTATGCCCCATTTTGTTTTTGTATTTTTTTTTCAGCTAAGAATATCTCAGTGTCTCATTTTCTTTTCTTTATTGCTGCTTTGCATGGGTGATTGTTTCAATGTTCCTTCCCACAACAGTCACATCTTTTCCCTGTTCACTGTGCTAGATGATTGTCCTCATTTGCACATATTTGTTAGCTTGATTTCTTGTTTCTGGAATAATTATTTTTGCAAGGCACACTGGCAAATACAAGAGTCTGTTAGTCTAAACGTTTACCACAGGATCTATTTTTCCTCTTTCTTTTTCGACAACAACAAATATAACATTTACTTAAACAACAATAAAATCCAACAGAAGTAGTCAAATCATACTGAATATCTCCATGCTTGGAACACTTCAAACTATCTCTGTATTAGCTATTTAGTCTTTGTAATGGAAACGTGTGGGATTGCATGTCCTAGTTGTCTGTCTTGGAAACTCATAGCCCCATAACTCAGTCTCCCCAGTGATAATGAGAACAGCTATATTAGTGCAGCAGGACTGGCCTCCTCAAAGTCTCTCAAAGAATTTGAAATTGGTATTAAGTTTGGGTTTTCTTCTGGCTGGCATTTTAAAATTTAAATTCTTCCGTTATTGTTGGACATGTTTTTTGCCTTATGAATTAGAAAAGCAGAGAGTGCCTGGCCCTAGAGGTATAAAGAAGACTGAAACTGACTTCCATTAGTGCTCAGAGGTGAAATATGAAAGAAGAATCATTTGGGCATTTGATCCTGGTTTCCAGTTGTCCTGAGGCCCAGCTGCATCTGAATTGAAAGACCTTTACATTCTTATCATACATACCCTTTAAAAAATTTATGCTACTCTAGTTTGGGTTTTTTTACTTGTTAACAAAAGAGTTCTAACAAATATATTTCTCAAGACCAAAGGTATTTTGCATTACTATTGTTTAAACTCCTCTATATTCTTTCAAAACAAAATGAAATGTCAAAAAATTTGTCATCTTTCTTCTGTCATTCAATGATTAAAAAAGGTTTTCTGGGCTTCTGAACTTCTTAGGTGATATCAAACTATGTCCCAAACACTTGAAATGTGATAACTGGGTGACAGCTATGTGATGACACAATATTTACCTGACATGTCAGAGATACACTTTTTATTTTGTTGAAAGACTATCCATATTTTATTCACAAAAATAATATTCACATAGGATATTTTCCTTTGATTTTTAAAATATTTTGGCTATCTAGTCTCAAGGGAAAAGAGCTACTTCAGTATGTGTGAATCTATGCAAACAACACATGTATGTGTGTATATATAAGTATCTATACATGTATAATATGCATGTGTATTGTGCATATATATGGCATACATATGCGTGTAATAAAGTTTTGTGAATTTAAAACTTGATCTTTGTTACACTAATTTAATTTTATCCCACATACCCTCATAAAGATGAGTCAAATAAAGTCTTAATCTGTATCAAAAAGTACATATAAATTAAAATCCAACAACAATTTTTATTTTCTTCACAGATCATGGACATTTAAGCAGCTCTGCTGTTCTCCTTCTCTTTTATGAAGTAGGATTCTAATTGAAATGACCATATCACAATACTCTACCACGCGACCAGCGCGAGCTTCATGAAAGAAGGTTCGGTTCATAAGAAATCGCTAGTGAGTTTTAAATTAAAGAGTCAGACTCTCATTACCTTTAACACACTCCGAGACGGCTTCTCCTAGCTCCTGCCTCCAGCTACCTAATGCCGTGGCAAGGTTAACAGAAGAGACTAGCGAGAGAGGCAGAGCACGCCAGGGAGTAAGCTTTCATTGGGGAACAAAAAAATTCCAGGGAAAATCCCATCCAATGAAGGTTAAGGTGGGCAGCATCCCAAGGTCAAGGAGGACGATTGGGTCTTCAGGTCAGTGGCCAGGCACGCCTCTGCACGGACAAGCCCTCGGACCTGAGAAAGAGTGGGGAATGGCTCTGACACAGCTGTGTTTGAGCGCCTCTCACCCAGCCAGGGAGGTAACTCAAATCATGTGCAAGGATGGCCTCCCACACAATACTTTTCTAGAGGCTTTCAGAAAATTTAAGCCTTCCTGGATTTGTAATTAAAAGTAAGTTTCAGAGTGACATCACCAAGCTAGTGGAATAGGAAGCCCCTGACTTCTACCACTGAGAAGCTGATATAACAACAATACACAGGCTGAGAGATGAGAAGTCCAGAAACCAATTCAGCAGCTCCTACACTTGGGTTAGTGCAAAATTAGCTGCATTAAATCCAGCAGGAAATTTTGTTTCAGCCACTTGCCCTAGCTCCTCTACCTTGTTGAGTGTGGTCCAATTGGTAGAAAAGGTCCTTCCTCTTCCATGTCACCACACTGGGGGACCCAGCTCTTAACCATGTGAGCAGAGCAATCCACCTCCAAACCAGAGCAAGTTCCCCTAGAGAATTTTTCAGTCAATATTTAGGACATGTTGATGAATCAGGAGACCCATCAGGAGGATCAAGAGGTTATGAAAAAGAAATTGGCAAATCCCTCCAGTTGAGATCTTATACACACAAGCCCAGAGAATACACATGCAGAGAGAAGATTCCAGAGGCTCCCAAATATCTGTCTGGGCTTTTTCTTTGCTATTTACGTTTGATACTTTAAAATTTTTTCTACCTCTATGCCTACATTCTCTTTTTGATTATGCATTTTTTTTTTCTATGCTCATTGAGCATCTTCGTGACAGTTATTTGGAATGCTCTGTCGGGTACAACATGTGTGTCTGATTGGTTAGAGTTGGTTCTGGAGATTTATCTCATGCTTTTATTTGTTGTTGTTGTTTTAAAATCAGTTTCCTGGACTTTTTCTGTTGGTATCTGCACATTAGGAAAAAAAAAACATACCTTTCTCAGTCCTCAGAGACAAGCTTCGAATGGAAGAAGACTATCATCTGTCAGCCCAGCCAGATATTTGGAATCTTCCCTCTGTATGTATATTCTCTGGGCTTGTGTGTATAAGATCTCAACTGGAGGGATTTGCCAATTTCTTTTCAGGAGTTCATAACCTCTTGATCCTCCCGATGGGTCTCCTGATTCATCAACATGTCCTAAGCTCTTTTTTGTTTGTTTGTTTGTTTTGTTCTCAGTCTCCCAGACATCTAGAGTATGTAGGTCCCTAACTTGGCACTTGAAGAGGTGAGTGGAAACTTTTAAGAGGTGAGGGCTGGTGAGAGGTGCTTTAGTAATGCTAAAGGAGGTTAATGTTCTAGGTTTTAGGTTATTGGGGGCATGCTGTTGAAGGGGATTGTGAGACCCTGATCTCTTCCTCTTTCTATCTTTTGTAATCTGGTCACGAGGTGAATATGTTTTGTTTCCCCACATGGTTCCACCATGATGTGTTTCTGTACTACAGGCTCAAAAGTAACAGGACCCACCGCCATGGACTGAAACCACCAAAACTGAGAACCAAATAAACCTTCCTCCTAATTAGTTTGATTATCTCAGGTATTTGTTACAGTAATGAAAAACTGAGTAATTAGTTTGATTATCTCAGGTATTTTGTTATAGTAATAGAAAACTGAGTAACACGAGTATCTTCAAGCAGTTGTTACACTATTTGGCCTAATTCTGTATTAAATTCATCTCTGATCCCTCCTCATATCTCAATCTCTGACCACTCCTCATATCCCAATCCCAGGCAGGACCTAGGGCTGGAGACTAGCAGCAAAAATCCAGGCCAGATCTGCTATTTCACTGACATCTCCCCTTCCTTTTGCCCCACTCCCAACCCCCAGGCACCTCCTCTATGTGCAGCTCTTCACTCCACAGGTTTGCAATGAGTTGCAGGGGGCCTACAGGAGAGTGGTAAGTCTTACAGTTTGCTGTTGCCGTTTATACCTTTGTGGACCCTAGACTGTAGGGGTGGATTCTTTGGAGCACTGGAAGCCAACCTGACTTCTGTAGCAGAGGAATCTGCAGGCGGCCCTCTCAAGAGTACCTTTAAGATTACAGCACGTGCTGGAAATGGTCCACATGAAGGCACACCTCTGCTGCCCTCTTTCTTGTACTTTCCTTGCCAGCTTCTCATCACCAACAGGAAAGATGTGCCAGGTTTTCGTGAGAGTTCTTGTCATGGTCCATCTTGTGTTTGGCAGAACCAAGTTTCATCTAGTCCATGCTAATCACGCAGAGGGAGAAGAGAAGCCAATCTCCTCTTCTTTCAGGTGCAGACAAGCCTATGGCTGGTCCTCCTGGATTCTCTCCTAGATCCAAGAGGGAAAATGGAGGGGACTACTCACAAGACTCCCCTTCTGCTGACAGCCCACATCCAGGGTCAGTTCTCTACCACGTTCATTTCTGTCACCATCACTTTCTCTTTAAATAAGCTGGAGATGGGTGAATGGGGATGAAGGGAACAGGTCTGATTTTGATTTCATTTAATAAGCCCCGGAGCGGATATTTGGCAGTTCCTTGGTTATTCTCTTTTTTTTTTTTTTTTAGTTTGTTGATAGACCTTTATTTTATTTTATTTTATTTATTTAATTTTTTTTTTATATTTTTTATTGTGGGTTGTTCAAAACATTACAAATTTCTTGACATATCATATTCCACACTTTGATTCAAGTGGGTTATGAACTCCCACCTTCACCCCATACACAGATTGCAGAATCACATCAGTTACACATCCATTGATTTACAAATTGCCATACTAGTGTCTGTTGTGCTCCGCTGCCTTTCCCATCCTTCACCCTCCCCCCTCCCCACCTCTCCCCTCCCCTCCCCTCCTCTCTCTCTACCCCCTCCACTGTATAACCCTGAGGGTCTCCTTCCATTACCATGCAATTTCCCTTCTCTTTCCCTTTCCCTCCCACCTCTCATCCCTGTTAAATGTTAATCTTCTTCTCCTGCTCTTCATCCCTACTCTGTTCTTAGTTACTCTCTTTATATCAAAGAAGACATTTGGCATTTGTTTTTTAGGGATTGGCTAGCTTCACTTAGCATAATCTGCTCTAATGCCATCCATTTCCCTGCAAATTCTATGATTTTGTCATTTTTTAATGCAGAGTAATACTCCATTGTGTATAAATGCCACATTTTTTTTATCCATTCGTCTATTGAAGGACATCTAGGTTGGTTCCACAGTCTTGCTATTGTGAACTGTGCTGCTATGAACATCGATGTAGCAGTGTCCCTGTAGCATGCTCTTTTTAGGTCTTTAGGGAATAGACCAAGAAGGGGTATAGCTGGGTCAAATGGTGGCTCCATTCCCAGCTTTCCAAGAAATCTCCATACTGCTTTCCAAATTGGCTGCACCAATCTGCAGTCCCACCAGCAATGTACAAGTGTACCCTTTTCCCCACATCCTCGCCAGCACTTGTTGTTGTTTGACTTCCTAATGGCTGCCAATCTTACTGGAGTGAGATGGTATCTTAGGGTGGTTTTGATTTGCATTTCTCTGACTGCTAGAGATGTTGAGCATTTTTTCATGTACTTGTCGATTGACTGTATGTCCTCCTCTGAGAAGTGTCTGTTCAGGTCCTTGGCCCATTTGTTGATTGGGTTGTTGGTTCTCTTATTGTCTAATTTTTTGAGTTCTTTGTATACTCTGGATATTAGGGCTCTATCTGAAGTGTGAGGAGTAAAGATTTGTTCCCAGGATGTACGCTCTCTATTTACCTCTCTTATTGTTTCTTTTGCTGAGAAAAAAATTTTTAGTTTGAGTAAGTCCCATTTGTTGATTCTAGTTATTAACTTTTGTGCTATGGGTGTCCTATTGAGGAATTTGGAGCCCGACCCCATCGACTGTAGATCGTAGCCAACTTTTTCTTCTATCAGACGGCTTGTCTCTGATTTGATATCAAGCTCCTTGATCCATTTTGAATTCACTTTTGTGCATGGCGAGAGAAAGGGATTCAGTTTCATTTTGTTGCATATGGATTTCCAGTTTTCCCAGCACCATTTGTTGAAGATGCTATCCTTCCTCCATTGCATGCTTTTAGCCCCTTTATCAAATATAAGATAGTTGTAGTTTTGTGGATTGGTTTCTGTGTCCTCTATTCTGTACCATTGGTCCACCCGCCTGTTTTGGTACCAGTACCATGCTGTTTTTGTTACTATTGCTCTGTAGTATAGTTTGAAGTCTGGTATCGCTATACCGCCTGATTCACACTTCCTGCTTAGCATTGTTTTTGCTATTCTGGGTCTTTTATTTTTCCATATGAATTTCATGATTGCTTTCTCTATTTCTACAAGAAATGCTGTTGGGATTTTGATTGGCATTGCATTAAACCTATAGAGAACTTTTGGTAATATCACCATTTTGATGATGTTAGTTCTGCCTATCCATGAACAGGGTATATTTTTCCATCTTCTAAGATCTTCTTCTATTTCTCTCTTTAGGGTTCTGTAGTTTTCATTGTGTAAGTCTTTCACCTCTTTTGTTAGGTTGATTCCCAAGTATTTTATTTTTTTTTGAAGATATTGTGAATGGAGTGGTTGTCCTCATTTCCATTTCAGAGGATTTGTCGCAGATATACAGGAATGCCTTTGATTTATGCGTGTTGATTTTATATCCTGCCACTTTGCTGAATTCATTTATTAGCTCTAATAGTTTCTTTGTAGAGCCTTTTGGGTCTGGTAGGTATAGAATCATATCATCTGCAAATAGTGATAATTTAAGTTCTTCTTTTCCTATTTTTATGCCTTTAATTTCTTTCGTCTGTCTAATTGCTCTGGCCAGTGTTTCGAGAACTATGTTGAAGAGAAGTGGAGAGAGAGGGCATCCCTGTCTTGTTCCAGATTTTAGAGGGAATGCCTTCAGTTTTTCTCCATTCAGAATGATGCTAGCCTGAGGCTTAGCATAGATTGCTTTGACAATATTGAGGTATGTTCCTGTTATCCCTAGTTTTTCTAGAGTTTTGAACATAAAGGGATGCTGTACTTTGTCGAATGCTTTTTCTGCATCTATCGAGATGATCATATGGTTCTTATTTTTAAGTCTATTGATGTGGTGAATAACATTTATTGATTTCCGTATATTGAACCAGCCTTGCATCCCAGGGATGAATCCTACTTGATCATGGTGTACAATTTTTTTGATATGTTTTTGTATCCGATTCGCCAGAATTTTATTGAGGATTTTTGCATCTAGGGTCATTAGAGATATTGGTCTGTAGTTTTCTTTCTTTGAAGTGTCTTTGTCTGGTTTAGGTATCAGGGTGTTGTTGGCCTCATAGAATGAATTTGGAAGTTCTCCCTCCTTTTCTATTTCCTGAAGTAGCTTGAAAAGTATTGGTATTAGTTCTTCTTTAAAGGTTTTGTAAAATTCTGCTGTATACCCATCCGGACCTGGGCTTTTCTTAGTTGGTAGTCTTTTGATGGTTTCTTCTATTTTCTCAATTGATATTGGTCTGTTTAGGTTTTCTATATCCTCCTGACTCAATCTGGGCAGATCATATGACTTAAGAAATTTATCTATGCCTTCTCTATCTTCTAATTTATTGGAGTATAAGGATTCAAAATAGTTTTTGATTATCTTCTGTATTTCTGAAGTGTCTGTTGTGATATTGCCTTTTTCATCCCGTATGCTAGTAATTTGAGTTCTCTCTCTTCTTCTCTTCGCTAGCATCGCTAAGGGTCTGTCGATTTTGTTTATTTTTTCAAAGAACCAACTTTTAGTTTTTTCAATTTTTTCAATTGTTTCTTTTGTTTCGATTTCATTAATTTCAGCTCTGATTTTCATTATTTCTTGCCTTCTACTTCTTTTGCTGTTGTTTTGCTCTTCTTTTTCTAGGATTTTGAGATGAAGTATGAGATCATTTATTTGTTGTTTTTTTCTTTTTTTAAGGAATGAACTCCAAGCAATGAATTTTCCTCTTAGAACTGCTTTCAATGTGTCCCATAGATTCCGATATGTTGTGTCTGTGTTTTCATTTATCTCTAAGAATTTTTTAATTTCCTTCTTGATGTCTTCTATAACCCATTGATCATTCAGTAACCTATTGTTCATTCTCCAAGTGATGTATGCTTTTTCCTTCCTTCTTTTATCGTTGATTTTCAGTTTCATTCCATTATGATCAGATAAGATGCATGGTATTATCTCTACTCCTTTATATTGTCTAAGAGTTGCCCTGTGACATAATATATGATCTATTTTTGAGAAGGATCCATGTGCTGCTGAGAAAAAAGTGTAACTGCTTGATGTTGGGTGGTATACTCTATATATGTCAATTAGGTCTAGGTTATTAATAGTGTTATTGAGTTCTATAGTTTCCTTATTCAACTTTTGTTTGGAAGATCTGTCCAGTGGCGAGAGAGGTGTGTTGAAGTCTCCCATGATTATGGTGTGGTGGTCTATTAGACTCTTGAACTTGAGAAGAGTTTGTTTGATGAACATAGCTGCACCATTGTTTGGGGCATATATATTTATGATTGTTATGTCTTGTTGGTGTATGGTTCCCTTAAGCAGTATGTAGTGTCCCTCTTTATCTCTTTTGATTAACTTTGGCTTGAAATCTATTTTATTTGATATGAGTATGGACACGCCTGCTTGTTTCCGAAGTCCATATGAGTGATATGATTTTTCCCAACCTTTCACCTTCAGCCTATGTATGTCTTTTCCTATCAAATGCGTCTCCTGTAGGCAGCATATTGTTGGGTCTTGTTTTGTGATCCATTCTACTAGCCTGTGTCTCTTAATTGGTGAGTTTAAGCCATTAACATTTAGGGTTATTATTGAGATATGGGTTGTTGTTCCAGCCATATTTGTTTATTTCTGTTACTAAACATGGTTTGTTTTCCTCTTTGATTATTCCCCCCCCCTTTACTGTCCTACCTCCCACTGTTGGTTTTCATTGTTATTTTCCATTTCCTCTTCCTGTAATGCTTTGGCGAGGATGTTTTGAAGAGATGGTTTTCTAGCTGCGAATTCTTTTAACTTTTTTTTATCGTGGAAGGTTTTAATTTCATCCTCCATCCTGAAGCTTAATTTCGCTGGATACACAATTCTTGGTTGTAATCCATTTTCTTTCAGTGTTTGAAATATGTTATTCCAGGATCTTCTAGCTTTCAGAGTTTGTGTTGAAAGATCAGCTGTTATCCTGATTGGCTTACCCCTAAATGTAATCTGCTTCCTTTCTCTTGTAGCTTTTAAAATTCTCTCCTTATTCTGTATGTTGGGCATCTTCATTATAATGTGTCTAGGTGTTGATCTCTTATGATTTTGCACATTCGGCGTCCTGTAGGCTTCTAGGATTTGGGATTCTGTCTCATTCTTCAAGTCTGGGAAGTTTTCTTGTATTATTTCATTGAATAGACTGCTCATTCCTTTGGTTTGGAGCTCTGTACCTTCCTGTATCCCAATGACTCTTAAGTTTGGTCTCTTAATGTTATCCCAAATTTCTTGGATGTTCTGCTCATGGTTTCTTAACAGTCTTGCTGAGCTGTCTATGTTCTTTTCCAGTTGAAATACTTTGTCTTCATTGTCTGATGTTCTATCTTCTAAGTGTTCTACTCTGCTGGTAGTATTCTCCATTGAGTTTTTAAGTTGGTTTATTGCTTCCTGCATTTCTAGGATTTCTGATTGCTTGTTTTTTATAACCTTTATCTCCCTGTATAGTTGATCCTTTGCTTCCTGGATTTGTTTGCGTAATTCGTTGTCGAAGTGATCTTTCATTGTCTGATTTTGCTGTTTAATGTCTTCCTTGATACTCCAGATCATCTGAAGCATGTATATCCTGAATTCTTTATCTGACATTCCATCTGCTGCAGCTGTTACCTCTTCTAAAGTTGTGTTGACCTGCATTGCTTGTGGTCCTTTCTTTCCTTGTCTTTTCATACTGCTTGCGTATCTTTCCTGCAGGTGCGGGCGGTGGCTGTGCTCTCTCCTTATTCCAATTGGGGTGTCGTGGCTACCACGCCGGCAGGTCACTGGGCCTGTTCTGGGCGCTGGCGGCGGCTCTGTTCTGCCCCTACTCCAATTGGGGTGACGAGTGTACCACGCCGGCAGGCCACCGGGCCTGATCCGTCGGTCGGTTGCAGGTTTGCCTACCCTGCAGGCGCGGGTGGCGGCTCTACTCTTCCCCTACTCCAAATGGGGTGACGTGTCTGTCGTACCGGCAGGCCACTGGGCCTTTCCCGCTGGTCGGTCGCAGATCTGCCCACCTTTCGGGCACGGGTGGAGGCTCTGCTCTGCCCCTACTCCAATTGGGGTGTCGTGACTACCCCGCCTGTAGGATGCTGGGCCTGTTCCTGGCACGGGAGGCGACTCTTCTCTGTCACTACTCCAATTAGGGTGGTGTTTGTACCACGCCGGCAGGCTCCTCGGCCTGATCCTCTGGTCTGTTGTAGGTCTGCCTACCTTGGAGGCGCGGGCAGCGGATCTGCCCTGCCCCTCCTACCACGCCTGCGGACCCCTGGGCCTGATCTGCAGGTTGATCACTGGTCTGCTCACCCTGCGGGCACGGGTGGCGATTCCGCTCCGCCCCCACTCCAATTGGGGTCAGGTGACCACCACACCGGCAGGGCCTGATCCGGGCGTGGGAGAAGGATCTGCTCTGCCCCTACTCCAGTTGGGGTGACGTGTGTACCACACTGGCAGGCCACTGGGCCTGACCCGCCAGGCTGTCACAGGTCTGTTTACCTTGCAAGCGCGAAGGGCGGCTCTGCCCTGCCCCTCCTACCATGCCCATGTACCACTGGGTCGCGGGTCTGCCCACCTTGCGGGTGTGGGTGGCGGCTCCGCTCCGCCCCCTCTCCAATTGGGGTCACGTGGTCACCACGCTGGCGAGCTGCTGGGCCTGCTCCGGGCGCTGGCGGCGGCCCGGCTCCTCCCCTCTGGCTCGAGGACAAATTGAGGAGACTCGGGTGACTGTGCCTCACCCCCCCTACCAGGAGACCAACTGCTTATGTCACCGCTGGTATTGATGAAGATCTCTCCTCCGCCGCTTTCTGATGACATCAGATCTCTGCCATGTTGGTATCCTATGCGAATGGCAGCATTTCGTTCCCCTTGCCGGGCAACCAAAGCAACGGGTGAGTCCTGACCGGCCCTCAGCAGGACCCGGACCGAGACGCAGTTTCCGCGGGCTCCTAGCCCCAGTCCAGGGAAGTTCCGGGAGCCGGAACTCGGCCGCTCCGTGCTCGGTGTAAGCTCCTATAAGTGTAAGCTCCAAGAAGCAGTCCCCGCAGGCTCAGTTCCGGGAGCCGGAATTCGGCTGCTTAGTGCTTGGTGTATGCTCTGATAGGAGCAGGGTCCAAGAAGCAGCCTCCGCAGGCTCCGCAGCCCTGGGCCAGGGAGGTTCCGGGACGGTTCCGGGAGCCGGAACTCGGCCGCCCCGCGCTCGGTGTTCGCTCCGATAAGATCAGATTCTAAGAAGCACCCAGGCGCTGAACCCTAGCAATCTGTCTGCAAGCTGCAGGCGAATTGCAGCCTGAAATTACCTGTTCTATGGCTGAATGAGCTGCAGTCAGTAGAAAACAGGGAAGGTGACCTCAGTTTACCAACATGGTGGCTGCTGGCCTCCTCTGTGGTCTGACCGGTGTGGAGAACCGAGATGGACCGCTTCCTTCCCCAGTCTCGAACCCAGAATTCAGCCCTGAGTACGGTGCTTGCGCGGCTGGCAGAAACTGCAGCGCTGTAACCCTGCGTCTCTATCCCAGCGCGCGCTGCAGACTCTACCCGCGGGGCGATTCGCTGAATAAGCAGTGTTACCCTCCGTGCGACAAACCTCTCGCGTTTGAGTCCCCGTAGCCGATCCTCGTGCGATGGAAATCCTTCCTCCAGGTTCCGGAGCACCCCACTATTGCTGGAAATTCCTAACAAGATAGCCTTTAGCCGTCCTGACTTGTCATACTCCCACACAGTGAAGCAGCACACGGGGGCAATGCACTCCCCTCGCCGCCATCTTCCTTCTGGTTATTCTCTTTAAAGTGCAGTTTCTTTGAACATTTAGCCCAAATTCCCAGACCACGGAAAAATGTAATTTAAAACTTTATTTCCTAAGTTTTCTATTTCTTGATTTTAATTTTAAAATATTTATTTTTTTTTAGAAAATTATATATCATCTGTGTTTGTGTTCCATAGCTGTGTTACATAATTATTTAGTGGAGTTAATGTGTTTTGGTTTCAGTTCTTCACAATTGGCCCTTACTAGCTGTGACATATGGAAATTGAAATTTTGTGAGATAAGAAATTTGGATGGAGCAAGCCTGGGTCCAGTGCTTTTATGTCAAGGTGGCTTAGCTGTTCTCTACTTGTCGACAGCAACTCTGCAAGTGATGAAATGGTTTTTTTTGAGCAAAGCAGCTATTGGGGGAAAGAAAACTTTAGCACAGGTTGAAGCACAGCTCAATTACTGGGCAGGAATGTGCTGGGAATCCCGTGACTACTTCCTGAGGTGCAATTTAGAGGAAAGCTGAGTTAATATGTAGGTATTTATCATTTTGGAGGTTCATGAACATCACATACTCTAACCAGAGCAAAAGTCGGAGCTCTTCTCTATCATACACATGCTTATTTTCTAAGAGTCTCTCTTCTGTTTGCTGTTCTGGTCTGTACTTGTGTGTGCATGTTTTCTTTTTTATTTCTTGTTCATATTAGAAGGTGTGTCTGCAACTTTTTCTAAGGATCAGCCTTAGTTTTCTGATCTACCAATATCTACATTTTTTTTTAATCAAACTCTTCAGCCAAACATTTGCTTGTCTTGCTCACTTATTTCTTTCAAGTCTCTTTTGAAATGTTACCTTTTCAGATAAATCTTCCATGATCATTTTTACCTGAAATGGGCACTACTTCCTACCTTATTATGATTATTTTTTTGTGTGTGTGGTGCTGGGGATTGAACCCAGGGCCTTGTGCATGCTAAGGAAGCACTCTACCAACTGAGCTATATCCCCAGCCATATTGTGATTTTTAAACCCTTATCCTACTCTGCTTTTCTGTACAGCGTTGATCTCTGTGTAACACTGTTACACATGCTTATTTATGTATTTACTTATTTGTAGCCTTGCTAAAAGGTAAGTTACTTATATCCCAGTGCCTACAGTGGGCTCTGGAATGTAATAGATCTTTACGAAAATATTTGTTGAATAATGATTGAACAGAGTGAATGATTTTATGCATTCTGTTTTCCTAAGACTTTTCTATTATTTTGATTTGAATTTGAGCTCATTTATTTGAGTTCATTTATTTTCATTTTATGTAATTAATCAGAGTATTTAATTAGAAATTACTTAATGATTACAGTTATGATTTTTCTGTTCAATCTAGGATTCTTTAGTAAGGCACTTTAAAAAATTTTCCAAGTGATTTGGGTGTTTTTTTGTTTAATTATTTTGTTGTTGTGAATTGCCAGTTTTAATTTTCAGTCAGAAAATGTAAAGTGTACAACGTGTTCTTTCCTGGCCTTTGTTGAGATTATCTTCTTGAACTACTACCTTTTTTGGGGGGGCAAATGTTATCTGTAGAATAGAGTTTACTATACCTAATAAATAACCTCATTAATTGTACTATTCAAACCCTTATAGGATTTTGGTCAATCTTTTTTCTGTAAAAGTTTCAAATTCTCATTAACAAAAATCATTTTTCTATCAGTATTGCCTTTTATAGCATAGAAGTTTGTGACAGTTTTACTTTCAATTTGAGTTAAATCACTTACTAATATAAATGAGTAATTTTTTTTTTACATTCAATTTTACTTTGTTTAAAATTAATATTATTTGCTTTCTTTTGGTCTGATTTTGCGTAGTAAATCTATTATTTTTTTGTTTTTAGCCTTTTGATGTCTTTATGTTGTGAGAGTTGGACATTGTTACATTTTTGTCTTAATAGGCAACTTCAGTTGTTTTATTTTTGTTCAAACTCTTTTGGATTGTCTTACTTTTGCCATCTTTCTTTTTTTATTTTAAATGTTTATTGAATTTTTTTCTCTGACTTTCCTTTTCCTTTTTCTAATGATTGAAAGATAAAATCTTGTTTTAACTTCTAAAAGAAATTAGTTTAAAAAAATGCTTGAAACTAAATTTTGTCTAATTGAATAGATTAAAAAGTAAGAATTTTTGAATCCTATAAGTCGTACATTTTCCCTTCTGTCACCATATATTGATCCCTAATGTAATTTAGTTAGAAATATGAATTATTATTTTCATATGGTTACAGATTTCAATTTTATGATGTCTTTCACGTTTCAGCTTTGATTTTTATTTTAAATTTGTTGTCGTTTGTTTGTGGTGATAATAGTAGTTAGCTCATTGAATTGCTGTATCTTCTATCCTCTCGGCTTGCTTTTTCATAGGTTTTCCCTCTGTTAGGTGGTTTAGTCAGCCGGGAGATGTGGATAGAGAAAAGATAGTAAAGGACAGTAAGTTACCAAGAGGAAATCGGGTACACGCATCACAGACAGGCCATAGGTCACAGGATTGGGGATGACCGAGAACTTGACCAAAGCAGGCAAGAACAGAAGACACTGTCACCTGGCAGCTCTCATTCAGTCCTGGGAGGAAGGAAGCCAAGCCACAATGTTCTCTGCTCTAGCGATATTCAAAGTCAAATTGGAAGTTATGAGGCAGACACATGAGGATGGTGGGAACATGAAGTTAAAGAGAATAATTCTATTAAATGGGCCCCTGTGCTGACCCCCACATACTTTCTTTTTCAAGAAGCAGTTTACCTGCAGCTTTGCCTGGCCTCAGTGGACAAGATATGTCACATTCCTCAACAAACCACCTGTAACTGAAGGAAGAATGCAGGCCCAAAAGAATATTGATAAGAGGAACATAAGTTACCCTGAAGGAGGAGACTTTTGTGACCAGATCCTGAAACTCTGGGAGATCAGGACAGTTCCTCCTAACCATAAAATCTGTAAAAATGTATGATTAAAAATGCAATTAGAACTGGTCAACATAGGCCAAAGTAACCTAGAGTTACCATGACAGTGGAGACTTAAAAGTCTGATGTCACCTTGCTGTCAGTCAAAAGTCAAGAGGTGGACCTGGGCAGAACTCTCTGGGATTCCCCCCAAAACTGGAGTGCAGGTGAGGTACATTGTCCCTCTCCTCTCCAAGAGCACCAACTCTCTCCTTTGAGAGTGTCCCCCCCCTTTTTTTTTATCCTTTAATGAACTCATTCCTGCTACCCTGAGTGACATGTCTGAAATCTTTATGACTTGACCACAGAATTGGGATTTGAAGAGGGAGTCTTCGCGTTGCCTCAGTTTCTTGGAAAGCCCCAGCTCCGAAACAGTAGGGGAGCGGGTTTTATTCAAAGCCAGCTTTAGGGGAAGATGTAACAAACTTCATTGTTTCCAAAAATTCTGGGAGGAAGGGAAGTTCTAGAAGGGGAACGGAATGCATTAGGACAAAAGACACAGGTTTTTCACTTTTAGGAGTTGCATAGATTTTTAACCCCTTATCAAGTCTAAGGGAGAGACTTCTGGGATCAGCATCTGTGTCTTCCAGTTTTAGAGGAGAAAGGCTTCCCAGTTCAGTCTTTAAAAAAACCTCAACTCTGGAAGACCCACATCGACCTCTCTAGGTGACCCCTCTGGTCTGTCCTAAATGTCTGAATTCTCCATCTTTCTAATAAACCCAAGCCTGCCTCTACGTGTAACTCGTTTTAATTTTTTTTTTCTGTGAGATTGCAAGAACTGATGACTGAAAACCACCAAGGCTTTGACTTTGGGGGCAGGTCTCACTCTGCAGCACCTCTGTATGCCATCTGTGTTTCAGTTGTCCACTCAACCAGGGATCTCTAGTTCTTACTCTCCCTGGAGCTAGGTGAGGCCACCTAACTAAGTTTTACTCGATTCAATGTGAGGAAAGTGATGCCATATAATCTCCAGATCAATTTTTATAAGGATATGGTATGCTTTTCACTTCCTCTACTCCCAAATTTCCATGTCCTAGAATTTGGACTTGATATCTATGCCAGCTTTCACCACGTACATGAGGAGGACGTTCTTAAGAGATTGCAGAGCAAATAGACCACTAACTCAAAGGAATGTGAGTGCTCCTGTGGTCCTACTGGGCCATCTGTCTCTACTGCCTTCCTAGCTTTAGCCTCTTGAGAAGTAAACTGAAGTCTTGTTCAGCTACTGTATTTTGTCTTAGCTTCTTAACCTGTTCTCTTACTGATGTTCCTTATTTTCCACTATATAATATTTTAAATCGTTGAACATGGTCCTTTTACATCTTGAGTTCCTCATTCTTGCTTTTTAATTTTTTCTCATACTCTAAAGAAAAATTATTGTTTAATTTTTCCAGTAGCTACACATGTATAACATTTCCAGAGCCATTTGATTATATTATCCTGTCTGTATATAAAATATTTGTTGTATTTTATATTTTCTCTCCAAATTCTGAGTATAATTCTGGTGTTCTGGTTCAGTGAGACAGGACTGGCTTTTTTTTTTTTTGATTCTCTAAAACCAATCTATTACCTGCCCAAAGCTTTATAGAATCTAACATTGGAATTAAAATTTTGTATGGTTGACATTTAATTTAATTTATTTTATATTAATTTTGCCTAGAATTTGTCAAAACTTTTTGATCTGTCAACATCATGCTTTCATTATTTCTTGACTTCAGGGCATTAATTTTTTTTTCTAATATATCTTTATGTCTCCTGATTTTCTTCTCAGTGATGGTGATTATGCATATGCTGAATTTTCTGTTTCACTGTATCTGTTTTCTTAAGAGAATTTCTCTAGATTGTTACTGATGAAATTCTTTTGCAGTCTTAATTGCATCATTTATATGCACCAATGACTATTTTAACTATTTTGTATTTTACGGTGCTTCTTTGGATGTTTCTCTGTATTTTTATTTTTCTCTGCTAGCTACACTTTCATCTTGTTTTATCTCTTACCCCAGAGTCCATGGTTACTTATATTTCATTGATATAAAAAACCATAAATATTATAAACTTTTATTTTATTTCTTAGATAAATATTATTGAGGGGTAGACATCTCCATTTATATTAGGGTAATAGCTAAGTCATTTCTTACACATCAGGAGAGGTTTTTTTTTTTTTATGTCCCCCTTTTCCCATTTCTTTTTGATTCCTTAAACTTGAATGAGGGGATATTTCTCTGGGCCTGGTACTTGTCAAGTAATGTGATAGTTTCATTCTCTTTCAGTGTATATATTATCTACACTTTTATTGCTAGAATTCCCCTACCAGCTTTTAAGTTGCCAACCAACTTCATGAGAACAACTTCCAGAAAATTCCTGCTGTATAGCAGACAGCCATTTAGGATGGCTTTGTTACATACAAGGAGAAATTTTTTTTTCTCAGTTTTTGGCTCTTATAGAATAAGAAAGTAAATTTATTTTGGATATTTTGAAAATTGGATAATATAGATAGTCTATAACCAGTACAATTGATAAGAAGATGCTCCCCTTTGCTCTTACTGAAGGAAGAACCTACCACCAAGAAGCAAGTGATTATGATGAAGTAGCCCCTCTCAGGTACTCGGAATCCCACACCAAACCTGGTTGCTTCAGGAGAGGACATGGAAGGAGAGGCAGGAAGGTGATGAGCACCAACCTGGCATGTCATAGTCTTTTCCCATCCTTCTCTAGAAAGCTGAATTTCTTTTCTGAGATTTTGTCATGAACATTTTATGACCTATGGAAACTTAGTTTGGATGGATACTTGATCAACAATTGATTTTTTACTTGTTTCTATTGCTCTTAACAATTCTCATAATTTTTCTCTTTTTCTTTTTATTTAACATAAGGACATGCATGTCAGTTTCAGTCAGCATCATTTGTGACCTAAATGTTTGAATATTTACCTCAATTTTGTTTTAAGTCTCCTTATGCTTTGGGGAAAAAAGTTCTCTCTCTCTCTCTCTTTTTTTTTTAATTAAACAAAAAATGAGTAGATGTGAACTTTGGGCTCAAAATCATACAGAACTGTCATTCCCAAAGGTGTTTAATTGCCTATGGGAAAGATTTGTTTTGTTTGAAAAATCCTCTGAGTGTTCATGAAAATTCATAGAAGTCTATTTTGTATTTCACTCTGAATGGTGGGACTAAGAGGTTATGCCTGAGAACTTTTGTGAGAAGTTAAGTAATGTATGGAAATGGTCACTAAGTGTCTTTAAAAAAATATTCCCACAAAGGCAAAAAATGCATTAGAAGCTTGTGAAAAACAAACATTTCAAGCAGCTTAATGCAAATCCATTATCTCCCTCAAACTTTAAAATGCATCTCTCACAACTGTTCTCAGGCGTAACCTTTTACAGGATTTGCAGAAGGATTCCTAGGAACTGAGAAGGTGTATTTACCCTGGCTTTGAATGTCGCAGCTCATCAGGCGAAGCCAGTTAGCATATTTCAGATGTGACTTTGGTTTTATATGCCCTGGGCTATCACCTTGTGGAACTGATGTTCATTCTAGAAGGAAGCACAGAGGTGACCTCTATGGCCTGGTTCTAGTCCCTCCCTCCTCCTGCTGGTCTCTCACTTTCTCACAACTCCTGGTTCTCCACATAACTACTTAGTCTTTGACAACTGCATTCTGGATAAGCCCTAAGTACTCATCTGGCTTGATCTCTACTTACAACTTGGTTATCCATTTCCAGCTTCCTTTGGTACCTGACCTCTAACTTTTGTCAAAGCCACACCTTTGGCTGACTGAATTTGGTTGTCCTTTTGACTCTGTGATCTCCACTGCTGGAAGTCCTGAGATAACAAAATCATTGGCAAATTCACATTTGAATTTCAATGTACATGCATGTCTGGGTGTGTAAATATGAGTATACCGCAATTAAACAAAATGTAGATATTATAAAACTTCCTAAATTGTATCCAGGGGAAAGATCCAACAAAACTATTAAATCAAACAATGACAAACAGACAAGAGTACTTCTCTGTTATGCCCCTTTATGTCTTCCAAATACTCAGTAAATTCTTTAGGAACATCAGCCCAGAAGAGATTATCTATTTCTCTGAATATATCTTTGTTATATTACACTGTCACCCCACCCATACAGCCTGCCAAGTCAATGAAAAATGTCCCTAAGTAGAGTGAGAAGGGGTGAGAAAGAAGAGGACCAGCAGAAATTATGTTTCTTTTTGGGAAACCAATGTCTTTTTTCCCCCTTTATTTATTTATTTATTTTTAGTCATACGTGATAGCAGAATGAATTTTGACATATAATACATACATGGAATGTACATACATGGTATGTACATACATCAATCATAGTGTCAATTCTATTCTGTTGCCCTTCCTATCCTCCCTACTCCTCCTCTCCTCTCCCATCCTTTCTCTCTATACAATCTAATGTGACACACTTTTTTTTTCTTTTTCTCATTACATCATCATATATGTATTCTGTATAATAATGAGGTTCTCCTTTCATCTTCCGTGCAACTCCCCTTCTCCCTCTTTTTCCCTCCCACCTCTCTTCCCTATTTAGTGGTAGTCTTCTTCTCATGCTCTTCTTCCCTATCCCATTTTGAGTCACTCCCCTTATATCAGAGAAGACATTCGGCATTTGTTTTTTAGGGATTGGCTAACTTCACTTAGCATAATCTGCTCTAATGCCATCCATTTCCCTGCAAATGCCATGATCTTGTTATTTTTTAGTGCTGAGTAATATTCCATTGTGTATAAATGCCACATTTTTTTAATCCATTCATCTATTGAAGGGCATCTAGGTTGGTTCCACATTCTAGCTATTGTGAATTGTGCTGCTATAAACATTGATGTGGCTGTGTCCCTGTAGTATGCTCTTTTTAGGTCTTTTGGGTATAGTCCAAGAAGGGGAATAGCTGGGTCAAATGGTGGTTCCATTCCCAGCTTTCCAAGGAATCTCCATACTGCTTTCCAAATTGGCTGCACCAATTTGCAGTCCCACCAGCAATGTATGAGTGTACCTTTTCCCCCCCATCCTCGCCAGCACTTATTGTTGTTTGACTTCATAATGGCTGCCATTCTTTTTGGAGTGAGATGGTATCTTAGAGTAGTTTTAATTTTTATTTCTCTGATTGCTAGAGATGATGAGCATTTTTTCATATACTTGTTGATTGATTGTATATCCTCTTCTGAGAAGTTTCTGTTTAAGTCCTTGGCCCATTTGCTGATTGGGTTATTTGCTTTTTTGTTGTTTAACTTTTTGAGTTATTTGTATACTCTAGAGATTAGAGCTCTATCTGATGTTTGGGGGTAAAAATTTGTTCCCAGGATGTAGGCTCCCTATTCACCTCACATATTATTTCTCTTGCTGAGAAAAAACTTTTTAGTTTGAATTCATCCCATTTGTTGATTCTTGGTTTTAACTCTTGTGCTATAGGTGTCTTATTAAGAAATTTGGGGCCTGCCCCCACGTGATGAAGAATAGGGCCAACCTTATCTTCTATTAGACACAGAGTCTCTGATCTGATTCCTAGCTCCTTGATCCATTTGGAGTTGAGTTTGTGCATGGCGAGAGAAAGGGATTCAGTTTCATTTTGTTGCATATGGATTTCCAGTTCTCCCAGCACCATTTGTTGAAGATGCTATCCTTCCTCTTTTTTTTTTTTAATTTTTTTTATTGGTTGTTCAAAACATTATAAAGCTCTTGACATATCATATTTCATACATTAGATTCAAGTGGGTTATGAACTCCCAATTTTACCCCAAATACAGATTGCAGAATCACATTGGTTACACATCCACATTTTTACATAATGCCCTATTAGTAACTGTTGTATTCTGCTACCTTTCCTATCCTCAACTATCCCCCCTTCCCTCCCCTCCCATCTTCTCTCTCTACCCCATCTACTGTAATTCATATCTCTCCTTGTTTTTTTTCCCATTCCCCTCACAACCTCTTATATGTAATTTTGTATAACAATGAGGGTCTCCCTCCATTACCATGCAATTTCCCTTTTCTCTCCCTTTCCATCCCACCTCATGTATCTGTTTAATGTTAATCTTTTCTTCCTGCTCTTCCTCCCTGCTCTGTTCTTAGTTGCTCTCATTATATCAAAGAAGACATTTGGTATTTGTTTTTTAGGGATTGGCTAGCTTCACTAAGCATAATCTGCTCTAGTGCCATCCATTTCCCTGCAAATTCTATGATTTTGTCATTTTTTAGTGCTGCGTAATACTCCATGGTGTATAAATGCCACATTTTTTTTATACATTCATCTATTGAAGGGCATCTGGGTTGGTTCCACAGTCTAGCAATTGTAAATTGTGCTGCTATGAACATCGATGTAGCAGTATCCCTGTAGTACGCTCTTTTAAGGTCTTCAGGGAAAAGTCCAAGAAGGGCAATAGCTGGGTCAAATGGTGGTTCCATTCCCAGCTTTCCCAGGAGTCTCCATACTGTTTTCCAGATTGGCCGCACCAGTTTGCAGTCCCACCAGCAATGTACAAGAGTACCCTTTTCCCCACATCCTCTCCAGCACTTGTTGTTGTTTGACTTCCTAATGGCTGCCAATCTTACTGGAGTGAGATGGTATCTTAGGGTGGTTTTGATTTGCATTTCTCTGACAGCTAGAGATGGTGAGCATTTTTTCATGTACTTGTTGATTGATTGTATGTCCTCCTCTGAGAAGTGTCTGTTCAGGTCTTTGGCCCATTTGTTGATTGGGTTATTTGTTTTCTTATTGTTTAATTTTTTGAGTTCTTTGTATACTCTGGATATTAGGGCTCTATCTGAAGTGTGAGGAGTAAAAATTTGTTCCCATGATGTAGGCTCCCTATTTACCTCTTTTATTGTTTCTCTTGCTGAGAGAAAACTTTTCAGTTTAAGTAAGTCCCATTTGTTGATTTTTGTTATCAACTTTTGTGCTATGGGTGTCCTATTAAGGAATTTGGAACCCGACCCTACAATATGTAGATCGGAGCCAACTTTTTCTTCTATCAGACGCAGAGTCTCTGATTTGATATCTAGCTCCTTGATCCACTTTGAGTTAACTTTTGTGCATGGCGAGAGAAAGGGATTCAGTTTCATTTTGTTGCATATGGATTTCCAGTTTTCCCAGCACCATTTGTTGAAGATGCTATCCTCCCTCCATTGCATGCTTTTAGCTCCTTTATCAAATATAAGATAGTTGTAGCTTTGTGGATTAGTCTCTGTGTCCTCTATTCTGTACCATTGGTCCACCCTCCTGTTTTGGTACCAGTACCATGCTGTTTTTGTTACTATTGCTCTGTAATATAGTTTTAAGTCTGGTATCGCTATACCGCCTGATTCGCACTTCCTGCTTAGAATTGCTTTTGCTATTCTGGGTCTTTTATTTTTCCATATGAATTTCATGATTCCTTTATCCATTTCTACAAGAAATGCCGTTGGGATTTTGATTGGCATTGCATTAAACCTATAGAGAACTTTTGGTAATATCACCATTTTGATGATGTTAGTTCTGCCTATCCATGAACAGGGTATATTTTTTCATCTTCTAAGATCTTCTTCTACTTCTCTTTTTAGGGTTTTGTAGTTTTCATTATATAAATCTTTCACCTCTTTTGTTAGGTTGATTCCCAAGTATTTTATTTTTTTTGAGGATATTGTGAATGGAGTGTTTTTCCTCATTTCCGTTTCAGAAGTTTTGTCGCTGATATACAGAAATGCCTTTGATTTATGCGTGTTGATTTTATATCCTGCCACTTTGCTGAATTCATTTATTAGTTCTAGTAGTTTTTTTGTAGACCCTTTTGGGTCTTCTAGGTATAGAATCATGTCATCTGCAAATAGTGATAATTTAAGTTCTTCCTTTCCTATTTTTATGTCTTTAATTTCTTTCGTCTGTCTAATTGCTCTGGCCAGTGTTTCGAGAACTATATTGAATAGAAGTGGTGATAGAGGGCATCCCTGTCTTGTTCCAGATTTTAGGGGGAATGCCTTCAATTTTTCTCCATTGAGAATGATGCTAGCCTGAGGCTTAGCATAGATAGCTTTTACAATGTCGAGGTAAGTTCCTGTTATCCCTAGTTTTTCTAATGTTTTGAACATAAAGGGATGCTGTACTTTGTCGAATGCTTTTTCTGCGTCTATTGAGATGATCATATGGTTCTTATTTTTAAGTCTATTGATGTGGTGAATAACATTTATTGATTTCCGTATATTGAACCATCCTTGCATCCCAGGGATGAATCCTACTTGATCATGGTGCACAATTTTTTTGATGTGCCTTTGTATCCGATTCGCCAGAATTTTATTGAGGATTTTTGCATCTATGTTCATCAGAGATATTGGTCTGTAGTTTTCTTTCTTTGAGGTGTCTTTGTCTGGTTTCGGAATCAGGGTGATGTTGGCCTCATAGAATGAATTTGGCAGAGCTCCTTCTTTTTCTATTTCCTGAAATAACTTGAAAAGTATTGGTATTAATTCTTCCTTAAAGGTTTTGTAAAACTCCCCTGTATACCCATCCGGTCCTGGGCTTTTCTTGGTTGGAAGTCTTTTGATTGCTTCTTCTATTTCATCTATTGTTATTGGTCTGTTTAAGTTGTGAGTATCCTCCTGACTCAGTCTGGGCAAATCATATGACTTAAGGAATTTATCAATGTCTTCACTATCTTCTATTTTATTGGAATATAGGTTTTCAAAATAATTTCTAGTTGTCTTCTGTATTTCTGTAGCGTCTGTTGTGATATTGCCTTTTTCATCCCGTATGTTAGTGATTTGAGTTCTCTCTCTTCTTCTCTTCGTTAGCATGGCTAAGGGTCTGTCGATCTTATTTATTTTTTCAAAGAACCAACTTTTAGTTTTGTTAATTTTTTCAATAGTTTCTTTTGTTTCAATTTCATTGATTTCCGCTCTGATTTTAATTATTTCTTGCCTTCTGCTACATTTGCTGTTGTTTTGCTCTTCCTTTTCTAGGGCTTTGAGATGAAGTGTGAGCTCATTTATTTGTTGGTTTTTCCTTTTTTTGAGGAATGACCTCCAAGCGATGAATTTCCCTCTTAAAACTGCTTTCATTGTGTCCCATAGATTCCGATATGTTGTGTCTGTATTTTCATTTATCTCTAAGAATTTTTTGATTTCTTCCTTTATGTCTTCTGTAACCCATTGATCATTCAGTAACATATTGTTCATTTTCCATGTGATGTAGGATTTTTCCTTCCGTCTTTTATCATTGATTTCCAGTTTCATTCCATTATGATCAGATAAAATGCATGGTATTATCTCCACCCCTGTATATTTACTGAGGGTTGCCCTATGGCATAATATATGGTCTATTTTTGAGGAGGATCCATGTGCTGCTGAGAAAAAAGTATATCCACTTGATGATGGTTGATATATTCTATATATGTCAGTTAAGTCTAGGTTATTGATTGTGATATTGAGTTCTATAGTTTCTTTATTCAGCTTTTGTTTGGAGGATCTGTCCAATTGTGAGAGAGGTGTGTTGAAGTCACCCATAATTATTGTGTTGTGGTCTATTTGATTCTTGAACTTGAGGAGAATTTGTTTTATGAATGTCGCAGCACCATTATTTGGTGCATAAATATTGATAATTGTTATGTCTTGTTGGTGAATGGTTCCTTTTAACAGTATATAATGTCCTTCCTTATCCCTTTTGATTAATTTAGTCTTGAAGTCAATTTTATTCGATATGAGGATGGCCACCCCTGCTTGCTTACGAGGACCGTGTGCATGGTATATTTTTTCCCAACCTTTCACCTTCAGCCTGTGTATGTCTTTTCCAATCAGATGTGTCTCCTGGAGGCAGCATATTGTTGGATTTGTTTTTTTAATCCATGTTACCAGCCTATGTCGCTTTATTGGAGAGTTTAAGCCATTAATGTTTAGAGTTACTATTGATATATGGTTTGTACTGCCAGCCATGTTTGATTATTTATCTTCTTTTTTTTTTTTTTAATTTAGTTTGTTTCTCCATGGTTAGCTTTCCCCCTGCCCTCTGTCTTTATAGAGGCACTTCCCACTGATGGTTTTGGTTATTGTTTTTCATTTCTTCCTCGTGTAGTGTTTTGCTCAAGATGCTTTGCAATGCTGGTTTTCTGGCTGCAAATTCTTTTAGCTTTTGTTTATCATTAAAGATTTTTATTTCATTATCGTACCTGAAGCTTAATTTTGCTGGATACAGAATTCTTGGTTGGCATCCATTGTCTTTCAGTGTTTGTAATACGTTGTTCCAGGATCTTCTCGATTTCAGCGTCTGTGATGAAAAATCTGTTGTTAACCTTATTGGTTTACCCCTGAATGTAATCTGCCTCCTTTCTCTTGTAGCTTTTAGTATTTTCTCTTTGTTCTGTATATTGGATATCTTCATAACAATGTGTCTTGGCGTTGGTCTACTGTGATTTTGTGTGCTCGGTGTCCTGTATGCATCTACAATTTGTATATCCGTTTCCTTTTTTATTTCTGGAAAGTTTTCTGTAATTATTTCTTTCAGCAGGTTACTCATTCCCTTGGTTTGAATCTCTGTACCTTCTTCTATCCCGATGACTCGTAGGTTTGGTTTCTTTATGTTATCCCATATCTCTTGGATGTTTTTCTCGTGGTTTTTAACCAGCCTTTCTGAGTTGGCTAGGCTCTTTTCAAGATGATATATTTTGTCTTCATTATCTGATGTTCTGGCTTCTACTTGCTCCACTCTGTTAGTGATACTCTCAATTGAGTTTTTAATTTGGTTTATCGTTTCCTTCATTTCTAGAATTATTGTTTGGTTTTTTTTTATAATCTCAATCTCCTGATAAAGATGCTTAACTTCTTCTTTTATCTGTCTATGTAATTCATTTTCAAAGTGTTCTTTCACTGTTTGGATTTGCTGTCTCGTATCTTCTTTAAGGTTCCATTCCATCTGTCTAAGGTATTCCTTGAGTTCTTTATATGACCATTTTTCTGCTGACTCTAGGTCCTCCTGAATATTTAGGCTGTCCTTCATTGTTTGTACTCCTTTTCTTCCTTGCTTTTTTATGCTTCTCATGTTACTTCTTGTTCTGTTTGACTGCTGAGTTACTGTTTACTCTTATAGATTTATTTGATGCTTGAGAGGAAAGATATTAGAAGGGAAGGGAAGAAGTCACTAAAGAGAATGAGAGTAGGCAGGTAGAATTCAAGGAAGGGGGAATAAGAAGATTGAAAAGAAATGAAAAGACAAAAGAAACAAAAATAACAAAGATTAGATAATAAAGAAAGAAAAGATGAAAAAATAATTTTCACAAAAATAATAGTGATAATAAAAAATGAAATTTAAAATTAAAAAATAATAATAATAATAAAATAAAAAAAATTAAAATTAAAAAAATAGAAACATTGAAAAAAAATTAAAGAACAACAACAAATAAAAATTGAAAATGAAAGAAAAAGAAGAAAAAAAAAGAAAAAGAAAAGAAAAAAAATGATAATAATAATAATAATAATAAATGTAGTCCTAGAGTTCTATTAACTTCTCTTCCAGTAGGTGGAGCTGTGCCCACTGGGCCAAGCTTCTCCTCTCAATAGGTGGGAACCATTCACTGTGCAGCAGCTCTTTCTCCTAGACTGGGCGGGTCTCCAATCCTGAGTGTCTAGGGCCTTGTCTTGTGTTTCCTCAAGCCAGGCCGTGCTCACCTGTGGCGCTCACCACAATACTGGCTACACGCCAGGTCTGCTGCTCCTGGGAGCCCTGTTTTCATGAACACCTGGGCTCACTCTCCCTGTTTGCCTCCCTCAGACCCTAAGTTTGTAGAGCTTGGGGCTGAGATCCCCCAGCGAATTTGCTTGCCCTCCTGTAGCCACGCCCCCGGTAGCTGGTGCAAGAGACCTCAGTTGTCAGCACTGGTGGGAGCGGTAGCCGGGAGTTCCGCGCCACGAGTCCCGCGCCACTCCTGATTCCCTCGGTCTGGTTATTGCGTTCACAGGAGAGCTGGGAGTGGCCCTTAAGGTTTCCCCGCTGTGTGGAGAGAGATGGCTAGGGGATTACACACCTGTCGCGCTGGTTTCAATGCAGTTATCTCCTCCACCTGTGACGCCATTTCTCTGCCATGGTGATATCCCATGCAAATGGTGACCGTTTGTTCCCTTTGCCGGATGACCAATGCAACGGGTGGGTCCTGACTGTCTCTCCCAATCCCCGTTTCAGTCCTGTGGCCACTGCCTATGAAGGCTCGGTTGGCTTTTACCTCTGTAAGTTCCTAAGGGCCGGCCAATTATTTCAGCGGGATCGTTAGTGCTGAGTCACACGAAGCAGGCGAACCGGAGCTTAATTGCCTCCGATTCGGGCTCTGTGTGTGTGTTCTGAGGGGCCCAGCCTGTACACCCCAGATCCACGTCAGCTCAGCATTGCCTGGTGATCCTGAGCAAACAGCATTTAGACAGTTTACGGCTCCCTATGCCCGCGCAGTTGAAGATGTCAGAGACTTGATCTCTCTGCGCCTGCCACCATGTTACATCTCCTCAGTGATATTCATGTTGCCCTTACAGCTTCCTGGCATAAGCAAGTTCTTGGGATTATACAAACTGCTGCTTCTGTTTCCAGTCCAGATTTCTAGAAATGAAACTCTGGGAGGCGCTGACGAGCGTCCCCGCTTGTCTGCGACCGTAGCAGAGCCGCCCTGGCCTCCGCAGCTCTTCAGCCCGGTGCCAGGCCCCAGGGGCCCAAGCGGCTGCCGCCGTGGCTCTCCGTCCCCCTCCTCCGGAGCACGGGTCCCCTGGCAGGGGGGTGCAGAACGACCCCAGAGCAGGCTCTGCCCGAAGGTGCAGCGGCGAACAGGCCACCGAGATGCTCGAGGCTGCAGTCCAGCCTTCGGAGGACAGGGCTCGGCACGCAGCCCAGCTCCAACCTCTAGGTGCGGCTGCCGGACAGTGTATACAGAGCCATCAAGACAGCAAGCAGAAAGCAAATGGCGGCTCCCGCGGAGTGGATTTTCAGCACAGAAACCACAGCCCCGCCAGCAATCCCAATCCACAAACTCTCCCTGTATAAAAAATATTCAAAAAAAAAAAAAAAAAGGCGGGGCGCACTGAGCTTTCTTTGCCTCGGGTACTTACAATCCACTGCTGATTACACATTCAGCTTCTCCGCCCGGAGCGAAGCGAAAGAGGAAGCAGATGGGAGCAAAGCGCCCGAGGCTCTGAGCAGCCAAGCGTCTCTTTTTCGATTTCTTTGTTCTTCCTGCTCCTTGGCAAAGTGGTCCACTACAGATTAACGGTGAAAGGAGCTTTAACAGACTGTGCGAAATCTCTATTAAAGCCGCTGCTTTGAGCACCACGCTCAGCACTTCAGCAACCCCCGTACGCAGCGGCCATCTTCCCTGCTATCCTTTCTCCATTGCATGGTTTTAGCACCTTTGTCTAATATAAGGTAGTTGTAATTTTGTGGATTTGTCTCTGTGTCCTCTATTTTGTACCATTGGTCTTCCAGCCTGTTTTGGTGCCAGTACCATGCTGTTTTTGTTACTATTGCTCTATAGTATAGTTTAAAATCTGGAATCACGATACCACCAATTTCACTCTTCCTGCTTAGAATTACTTTAGCTATTCTGGGTCTCTTATTTTTCCAGACGAATTTCATGATTGCTTTTTCTTTTTCTGCAAGGAATGTCATTGGGATTTTGATGGGAATTGCATTGAATCTATAAAGTGCTTTTGGTAATATGGCCATCTTAATAATATTAATTCTACCAATCCATGAGCAAGGTAAATCCTTCCATCTTCTAAGATCTTCTTCTATTTCTCTCTTTAGGGTTCTGTAGTTTTCATTGTATAAGTCTTTCACCTCTTTTGTTAGGTTGATTCCCAGGTATTTTATTTTTTTGAGGATATTGTGAATGGAGTAGTTGTCCTTATTTCCATTTCAGAGAATTTGTCACTGATATACAGGAATGCCTTTGATTTTTTGGTATTGATTTTATATCCTGCCACTTTGCTGAATTCATTTACTAGTTCTAGGAGGAAACCAATGTCTTAAATAAATTATATTCTTACTTTGATAAGCATTTTCCACTCTTTAAAATGAGCAGATAAACCCAGTTTAAATGGTCTTTGGAGACTAATGACAAAGTTCTTTTTAGATAACTTACAGTGATTTCTATTCTTTTTTTTCAGTTCTGTAAAAATGTATAAAATAATTTCATCCTTGTATAATCTCTTTTCTTTTGGAAATGTTGATAATCTAAAGAATAAATGAGTCATGAGTTATTGAATGAGTTGACATTTAATAATCAGTGAACTTCATCTTGCATAGTCAGTATTAATCATAACTACAAGGGAAAATAGTCAGAATAGAACCCTAACAGATAGGCTAGGATATTAATGGCTGGTGGCAGATGAGGAGTCCATTATAAAGGTTAACTGTCACTGAGATTTTAACTTACATGCATCTTAACATGGTATAGAACAATTTTTAAATTGCTGTGTGTTTTACTTTAAAAAATCAAAATCTTCATTTCTTTGTGCATATTAACATAATTTGAATTTTTTCAGAAATTTTTTGTCTTCCTCTGTATATAAAACTTCTTGGCATTTTCTTTTGATGGGTTAGCTATTTTATGTTGGATCAGTTTTTAGCTGTTCACATTATAAAATATTATTTTTTGCTTTAGTTTTTTTTCATTTTGTTTTTGCTTACCTTGTCCTTTCATTTTCTCAGTTACTGTGCTTTTATTTTGTTATCATTTATCTTTTCTTAGTTATTGTGATCTGATTTGTTTTAAGTCTTTTATCATTGATCACCCAATTTTATTACCAGCATTAATTATTAATATGGTACTGGAAGACATACCTTGTATAGTCTGTAATTGTTAAAATTAGATAGCCAAGCCAGGCAGGGTGGCACATGCCTATAATCCCAGTGGCTCAGGACACTGAGGCAAGAGGATAGTGAGTTCAAGGCCAGCCTCAGCAACTCAGCAAGGCCCTGAGAAACTTTATGAGACCCTGTCTCTAAATGAAATATAAAAATGGCTGGGGATATGGCTCAATGGTTAGGCACCCCTGGGTTCCATCCCCGGTACCAAAAGAAGAAGAAGAAGAAATTAGACGGCCATAGCTGGGGTAGAGCTTTCTATCTCAGAATATGACATTTCCATAGTAACTTGGGTACCTGAAGAGCTTTGACAGTTTCTAACTAAGGAAGGTAAAAGGATTTCTTGGTTGGGTACATGTTTGACTAGGTCACAGTAAACATCTCAGCAGTGGCAATAACACAGCCTGACTTTTACTTATTGTAGAGAAGAGGTGCTGTCATGTCTCATCCTTTAAAGTTTTAGGTTAGTGTGCAAATGATAGGCACATAGACATATATTTACAAACTCATATGTTTCCTCACCAATTAAGAGGGTGGTCAAAAGAAAAATCATTATAGCTCGAAACTCCAGGGGCAGTTAGTAAGTGAAACATAATATTCGATTTGTAGAAAGCTTCCAATCTTGCTTCTGCGTACAGTGAAATGTTTTACTGAGCAAAGTAAATCAATAAGGATTATGAAACATAACATGAGATAGAATACATATACTTAAAATTATTCTTTTTGCCAACACGTGGTTTATCTGCTGAGTAAGATGTTCAACATGCAACAGAATTAGACAAAACTGAAATGATCTAAAATTTGTATTTCTCTCTATAATTTGTTTGAAAAAAATTAATTCAAATTTTGCTTCAGAATTGAAATAAGGTATGTACACACAGCTCTAGTCTCAATATTCTCTTGAGAGAGCAAATAAAGTCACCAAGTAAACCCACTGACTTATAATACAGCCACACTGTTGCCAAGCAATTTGGCTGAGCTCTTGACCTTCTTCAAGCAGCTGAAACCCTTGTAATTTCAAATCTAAGATTAAAAATATATTTTGGCACTCTTCCTAGAGTGTGAATCTTCTTGATGTTTTCCCCCATTATCTTTGCCCAGTAACCCTTAGAGTTTGCTGCTGTAATCTTGGGGCATGGCAGAGGAAGCCACTAAATCAAGTTCTAATCCTTGTTTTGAAATGAAGGCTGGTCCCCTAATCAGCTCACGTCTAGAAGATCACTGCATTAGCATAATAACTAATGATCTCTTTGTTCCATTCTCAACATAATGGTCTTCAATTTAATATATTCAACTCATAGTCTCATTAGGGACTGTTAGTACAACAAAGGTGTTTGGGGAGCATAATTAAACTCTGATTTAATCATAACATACTGTAATACGTGCAGTAAAGGGCTGGGCACGTTAAGTGGTTTTAGGAGCAAGAAGGAGATGCATAGAAACTTTAATTCTTGTAAATTTAGGGAACATTTTCCTTTTGACAAGGTTTTGAATAAATTCATTAATTTCCTGATTCTAAGTGAGTAGACTTTGAGTTCCAGGCTCCAAGCTTTACACAGGTCCAGCTCTTTATGAGGACTGTTTGACTTTTCCTGAGCACCCCAGAAGCTCATCATTGACACAGTTCTTCATTATTAGGTTCCTCATATGGTCCATTTCAACAGTTTGAGGTATATAGGAAAATTATCTATCTATCTATCTATCTATCTAGCTATCTATCTATCTATCTATCTACCTACCTATCTATCTTGCAGTGTTGGGGATGGAACCCAGGGCCTTGCACCTGCTAGGCAAGTGCTCTACCACTGAACTATGTCCTCAGCCCTATTTTATTTTTTCACATTAATACTGGCTTAAGCATCCATGTACCCAAATTACTAGAAAGTCCAACATTTTATTCAGAAGTTTTCTCCCCTTCCATCAAATAAAAAATTATTTATAACCTTCTGAGTGCTTACTTTGTTCAAAGGCATAGCCATGCTTCAAAATGCTTACAGGAGATTTTAATTCTAACACTGCTACATTCTTCTGGAAAAAAAGAGAGGATCTGCTTTTTAACTTTTGTCATTCAGTTCACTGCTGCAGGGCCACCCCTGCAAGTCTAGTAGTAGTTTTCCATTGTAGGGAGGGGATGTTCTAAAGGTTCCTCCCCACACTGTTAAGCCCAATTGTGATCACATTGCATGAGGCTCCTAATACTAATAATGCTCATTAACCATGAGTAGTGGGGCAGATGCCAAGAAGCTGCAGAGGTACTTTTAGAGAAAATGATCTCACTCTCAGTTTGATGTTTTTTGCAAATATGCTCCAGACTTGTGCTGCCAAGTTCAACTCTGCCTCACACTCACACACATAGCTATTATACTCAAACCTGGGCACCTCTCAGGAAGGTAGCTCAAGGCCACAGCCTGAGCTCTGCTGCAAGAAGCTCTTCTACCATGAGCATCAGTCCTGGTGCAGAGTGCATTCATGGGCCTGGAGGCCTTTCACTAATGTTGAAGTTCTCCAAGGGACTATTGTAAGTCATTTTTGCCAGTGGACTTATATGGATCAATAAGAAAGTTTCTAATGGTAATAACAAGTCAAAATCTCAATGTCTATGTTCCCACAGAGTTTTTTAACCTTAAACTCTGTGCAAATTTTCTCACTTCCTCCATATTTATAACCTTCTGAGTGCTTACTTTGTTCACTCTAAGGGTGATTACTAGGTATGACTTTCACCTGGTCCCATAAATGTCATGCCGCATCCTTTCCTGAGGGCTTGAGGTGCCTACTTGTCTTTCACCTGCGTTACTGAGAAGTTTACTCAGTAAAGAAGATATGTTCCACGTTGGTTTATGTGCTTGTTAAAAGGCAAATGTATGCACTGGATTCAGTATTCAAAGAGTCCAGAATAATTTATTTTGAAAAGTAAATCTTTTTCTCATTCTATCTCCTGATAACCTAGTTCCCCTTCCCTTGGGTGTTTATTTTCTTTTATGGTATTATATGCATGCACCTAAGCACACACACTCATATTTAGACACATGCTACCTCCTATGCATGTAATTGTATGCTTTGCTCACTTTACAATATCTATACCAGTACATATGTGAGTGTATATACATGCATATATGTCTGTGTGTATGTGTATGGCTGTTTTTAAAGGTGGCACATAATCTATCATAAACATGAAATATAATTGGTTTATTCATCTATTAATAGGTATTTAAGTTATTGCCAACCTTTTGCTATAAATAAACCATGCTGGAATATGTATCTTTTACATAAATCATTTAGCACATGTATAACATATATAGGAGAAATTCCTAGAAGTAGAATAATTGGACCAGAGGCTAACTCATTAATTATGGTTTACAGTTTTTTATACATATTGTGCAGTGCTTCTTGGTAGATGTTGAAGCAATTCTCACTCCTATCCATGATACACAGGAGGGCCTGTTCCTCCATACTTTACTAACCCTGTGGGTTGCAATTTTTGACCTTCAGTAATTTTTTGGCAAAAATAGAATCTAATTATAGTTTTATGTTTCAAATTCTTGGAAGTGGAGTTCAGCATTTTTGCGTATGTTTAAGAATCATTTGTACTTTTCTTTCTGTGAACTATGTTTATATTTGCCCATTTTTTTAATTGAATTTTTGGTCTTTTTCTTACTGGATTTGGATTTTAGAGTCTTTCTCTCTTTCTTTCTCTCTCACACAAACTTTTAATTAAATTATCCCTTTGTTTGCAACATAAGTAACAAATTATTTTCTTCTTTTTAAAAATTATTTTGAGAGAACACAAAAAGATTTATTTTCAAGATAATTGAATTTTTCAATACTTGTCTTTATGGCTTCTAAATTTTGTGTTATATTTAGAAAGTATTTTCCCACTCTGGGACTAGCAAAGTCAAACACTTATTTATTTAATCATCTGATTGTAAGACTCCATCCATTATTTTAAATAACATGAGTGAATTTCTGTTCCTCTTGCCCTAAATAGAATAGCACAAAAACTTGTGAGACCAAGCCAGTCAATAGAAGAGAAGGAAAATTCTAAAGTCAGTTGAACCATGATTTCCAGTTACGATCAAATCTTCAGGCAGGCCAAGGTGCTGTGGGGACTCAAAGATGAGGTGCTGCTTTTCTGAGTAACAGTTTGGACTTAGACACTGATGCTAGGACAGACTCTCAAATGGTAATACCTCTGAAGCTGGGCAGTGTTCGTGGAAAAATTGATGGTTTGATTTGGGAAATATTAACTTGGTATAATTTTTTTTGTACATTATACTATTAAGTTCCAGGAAGCTTAAAGAATTAGATGTACTTGTCTTTGACCTTTGGAACATATTAGTTTATGATTCGTTTATGAGAATTGAATAAAAAGTGTGTGTAAGATCAAAAACATATTTGTGAGGATTCATATCAGCTAAAGTTTTCATATTGTAGTTATAAAGGTGTAAAAGTCATTGGTTTTTTTTTTTCTTTTTGGTACTAGTGATTGAATCCAGGGGCACTCAACCACTGAGCCATGTCTCCAGTCCATTTTTTGTATTTTGGTTAGAACAGGATCTCATTGAATTGCTTAGGGTCTTGCTAAGTTGCTGAGGTTGGTTTCAAACTCATGATCCTCCTACCTCAGCCTCCTAAACTGTTGGGATTACAGGTATGCGCCACCACGCCTTGTTAGTCGTTGAGTTTTTGAAAGTTGGATGTAGATTCAAAGAGAGAAGTTTACACATTTAAAAATCATTTTTTATTGTTGAAAGTTTAGGAAATAGACAAAAACAAGGGGGGGGGGGATAACACAAACAAGAGAGGTCCACTCTGAGCACACATATTTCCTTTCTCTCTTTCTCTAATTCAAATTATACAATATATGTACTATTTGTTAAACTTTCCCTGCCACTTAACAGTAAATGACGGACATCTTTCCATGTTGCTACATGTTATTCTAAAATGTTTGTCATTTTATTGTAGAGATATACTATATTTATTCAACCAATTCCATGACATTGTAATTTTGAGTGTTGCCTAAATGATTAAGATAATAAATGATTAAGTTAGGACTATCCTAGGACTCAATCTTCATGTGCATCTTTATTTTATTAGGATAAATCAGTAATGAGAATGGTAAGTCAAGAGCCATGTTTATGATCTTTAATATTTATTGACAAACCTAGATTCAGTGAAATTATTCTAATTTACACTCCCACCTCAGCCTCACCAGCACTGGATCTTATTTATAAATATCTATGTTAATTTGATATTCAAAAATTGTACTTCATTTTAACCTGACATTTTTTATTTGCTAGTGAGAGTAAACACCTTGTCACAAATATCTTTGCCTTACTTATTTCTGGGGTCAGCTTTTTGAAAGAGACAATTGTGGAGTCAAGAGTTAGAGAAATAATTATACTTACTTTGTGGACATTAAGTGAATTAAAAATTGTTTATCATGTCACTACCCTAATAAACATTTTTCATTACCCTATTCCCCAGAGTATTTCATAGAGATTAAAAAGTGTTTCCATTTTGATAGTTGACAGGTGGAGTGTAAGCCAGGCCTAAGCATCCACAGCCTTCCAGATGGAAAGAAGCCCTTTATTTTATGAGATAGCCTGAAAGAGATTCCAGGAAGAAAGGAGGCAGTCCTGGACTCCTGATATTTATATTCTATGAATGAAAATATATCCCTGTTAAACTTGAGTTTACTGGTGCTAGAGAGAAATTTTAGGAAGTCCACTTTAGTTTGAGATCTTTTGATTGAACCAAAATACTACTGGCCACCCTGCTCTATGGGATCCTCAGAACAACAAATTAAACCAGGTTAGAAAGTAGAAAAATGGATTGTCTAAGCCACCTGTATCTACCTGGAAAAGACAGGTGGCAGAGGAGAGAGAGGGGGAGTGAAAGAGATTTTATCTCCATGATGCCCTTCATATTAAAGACTGCAATGGACCGAACTGTGTCATCCCCAAATTTAAATGTTGAAGGCCTAACCCGCAGTGTGATGGTATTTGGAGATGAGGCCTTTGGAAGTAATTCGGTTTAGATGAAGAATGGGGTCCTCACAATGTGATTAGTGCCTTAAAGGAGGAGATACCAGAGAGTTTGCCCTCTCTTTTTCTTGGCAATATGACAGGAATACACTGTGAGCCAGGAAAAGAATCCTCACAAAAGGCCAACCCTGCTGGCACTGATCTTCAACTTCCAGCCACCAGAACTATGAGAAAGCAAATTTTCTGACATTTAAATCAATCAGTCTATTTTATTTTGTTATGGAAACCTGAGCACAAAAATATAAGGGTTGATTAAAAGTTAGCGACCTCTTGGGTTCTGCTCTGTAATGAACCATAGTCATCTTCTGATATAAATTTGCGATTTACTCTGCCAAGGCTGATGCCTGTACTGGCCTCAGAGTAAGCAAAGGATGGCTATTGCTTATTAAAGGTATTAAGGAGATAACATAAAATACATTCAGTTACTCTGTTGATAGTGAGTTTAACACTTCAAATCCTGAACACTTTTATTATTGTGGGAGTTTTGATGTTCAGAGTTTTCATGGTCTGACTGAAGTTAGAGGATGGACAGTGAGAACATGGTAAAGAAAGACTCACATTGTCTTGGTTTATTAAGATCATACAGTTGAGCTCCCCTAAATTTATGGATATATTCCTGAGTAGAAAAATATTTAGGAGGAGAGCAAAGTAGCAGAATCTAAAATATAGAACTGTGAGGAAGTCAGATACTCATTTCTTATATTCAAGAAACGCTAGATGATTTTAAAAGTGAAAACACTTATGCATTACCAATATTGGCTTAAATTACTATTAATATCCTCTTAATTAGCTAAGTAAATGTGTTTCATTTTTACAAAAATAAAAATTAATAAGTTTAACTTTTTCTTAGAAAATCATTAGACTCGTAGGGATATCACCATTTATCCTCTGGAGTTTGCAAGCTTCCCTTTGAGAAATAATGATTGAAAATAGAAGCCAGGTGCAGTGGTGTATACCTGTAATCCCAGTGGCTCAGGAGGCTGAGACAGGAGAATCACAAGTTCAAAGCCAGCCTCAGTGACTTAGCGAGGTCCTAAGCAACTTATCAAGACCCTGTCTCAAAACTTAAAAAAATAAATAAAAAGGGCTCAGGACGTGGCTTAGTGTAAGTGCTACCTAGGTTCAATCCCTGGTCACCCCACCTCCCCCCAAATAAGCTTTTCAATACATTTTTAAACAAGTTATATTTGGCTTGTTGATTTTTAAACTTATTGTTCTCAAGAAAAAAAATGAGTTTTAGCCCAGTTTTACTACTCACGTTGCTCCCTGCACCCTGCAGACACACACTTTGGGATAGTCTTTGACATTGCTCTCTCATCCTGTCTTTGGCCCACTAAATCAGAGACATGACTACAGAGAGTAGGCACAGTGGGTAACCAGGAGAGCATTCCAAGTGTTACTCAAGCTGGGAGCATTCCTGGCATTATAAGAGTAAGTAGGATGGCATGGCTAGAGTGGTGACAGCAAGAGTGTCAGGGAATGAGACCTAATAGGGAACAGAGGGGATACTATAGGAGACCTTGTAGGCCTTTAGAGGGAATTTGACTTTCACTCTGAATAAAATGAGAAACTATTGAAAGATTTTAAGCAGAGATGTGATTGTTGGGACAAAATTCCTCATGGATGCTTTATATTTCTGCACATCATCAAAGGCACTAACAGATAATTTGCTCTGAAATGTCTTTTTAATAGTGTTTGCATTGCAAGCAGCCTTGGATGACAGAGTTGCTTTCTTTCCTGGAGCAGATTTCCCGCCCCGCCCCCCAACCCAAGAGGAATAAGATGGAGATAGCTCCACCTGGAGAGGAGGAGCGGCAGTGGGTTGCCGCTGCTTATGCTAGTGCAGGCTTCTTAACATCGGTGCCCCTCTTCTGGAGCACATCTCAGCCTGTGCCAGCCACCCCTGGCCCTCCATCTCTTCCTGTGAGAACCGGGGCTTGGGGAAGTGGCTCTGAAGGCGTTGACATTTCAATTCCTCCATCCGACTCTTGCCTATCTGCCTGTCTAATTCTGGCTTCACAACAATGCTATACTGACCATTGCTATCACTCTGAGTAATTAAGTCTCTTTTGTCTCCTGCACAGTGATCTTGTTCCTTCTGAAAGTATCTGAAACTGTAGCAGGCTAACTTAGATGCTTGCTACTGTGAGAAATAGAAAGTTAGGTGGTCCATTGTCAGAATATAGTATTGAGCCTTAAATTGGACTCAGTTGTAGCCATTTTAATTATAGCCCATCCCCTTTGCCTATCCTAATGTTAAAAATAGCTAATCCTGTAGATTGTAACCTGGAGCTCCTCCAATCAGGACTAAGGGCAGCGCTGGCCCTGCTTGCCCAGGTGTGCCTCGCTTGGATTCCCTCTGGAACATACCCTTTTGCAGAAGAACATTTTTTTGCCTTGCTGACCCACTTCCTAGCATGCATTTGACTTCTTGGGGGCACCTTAGTTTTTCTAACACTACTAAGGTAAGGTCTCCCAATGCTCACAGTTCCTGTCCTGACAGTGATCTGATCTGACTTACATTTTAAAGCACCATCCTGGCTGATGTGTGGAAAATATAGTGAAAGAAGTAGGGGGAATGGCTGGCAGGCTCTTGTAGTAATCTTAAAGAGAAAACATGACCGCTGGAACCAGAGGAGATGTATATATATCTACGAAACGACTTGGTAATGAATTGAATTAAGGGAGAAAAAGAGAGGTGTCAAAGATGGTCTCTAGTTGAAAAACTAGGAAGAATGGATGGGGAAGACTGAAGAAATCTTAGGACAGAAATGGAGAAACTAAGGAATCTATTTTGGTCACATTAATTTTTAAAATGATAGACACCTGATTAAAATGCAAACATGCTATTTCATATGCTGTTAACCAATAATAGACATACAATATGAATTATATGCCATTTGGACATGGAGGTTGAAAGATCAAAGGAAATGTCTAAGAGGGGAAAAAAAAGATATATTTGGCAGTTATCCATGGACAGATACTTTTTTAAAGCCAGGGACTGGATTTTATCACCTTTGGAAGATAAAAGAGGGAAGAGGTCAGTGGATTGAGCCCTCAGACCCTACAATATGTATTTGACTGAGGTGGGAAAAAGCAAGAGACCAACAGTGAAGCAAGAGGAGAATCCTGGAGGGGTGGTGCTCTGGAATCCCTGTTAGGAAGTGTTTGTGAGGTGCCAAAGCTGATGACACTCTTAGGAGAAGAGGACCAGGAATGAATGGCAGTGAGGCAACAGGTGGCAGGACAAGGACCAATTTTCAGGATGAAAGAGTAAGTAGTCTATGAAATGGAAACGGGGGGAAAAGACAATAACTGAAGAATATTTTTTCAAACAGATTCAATATTATGTTTGTATACCAATGGAAATAATCTAAGAAAGAGGAAAATTTATAATGTTAAAAGGGACAAGGGATAAGCATTGAGGGCAAGAGGAAGGTTCGAGGGCTGGGGTCCTGGCTCAGTGGTAGAGCAATTGCCTTGCATGGGTGAGGCACTGGTTCAATTCTCAGCACCACATAAAAACAAATGTCCATCAACAACTAAAAAAAAATAAAAATAAAAAAGAGGAAGGTTCAACTTGGGCGCATGAGTCAGATTTTAGTAGCAAAAAGAAAGGTGGGAGTTTGAAAATTTTCCCTTGAGTCTTCAGCAAAACAGGAGTCAAGATCATCAGCTGAAAGGAGATGGCTTTGGAGATTTGAGGACAAAGAAGGCAGGAAATAACTATCTATGCAAATGTGGCAGTGAGCAGACCAAGAAAAAAGAAGGGTAGCTGGGCACAGGCCCTTCTGAGGTTAGGAATTATGAACTCAGTGGGAAGCAGGTTTGCACGGTTGTGCGTTTCCTTCAGCTCAGGTGCAAGGTGAAGGGCTGTGGAATTGGGCTTAATGGGCCCTGCGACTTAGCCAGGTGGGTATATGGGAAGGAGAGAGGGGAAGGAAGTTGCTCTGGGATCAGAAGTGACCATGAAGTATGAAATTTAACTTGTGTCGGTAGAGAAGTGAGGACTGGATGGAGATGAGAGGGAATGAAAAGTTTGTTGGGATCAATGGATGGTAGGTGAAGGTTTAATGGCATATCAACCTGGGAGTGGGGGAAGAGAAGATTGGAGGTTTTGGTTGAAGAGTGTTTGGAAGGAATACACAGCCACAAGTTTGTTTCATTTAATACATGTTTTTGATTCTATGTCTTGATCTTTTTTACTTACACAGCCCAGTCTTTTTTAAATCACTTTCTTTATTCTGTAAACTATGTCATTCACAGAGCAGTATGAAGCCTCTTTCTGAAGTTGATTTGACCTTGGTACTCAAGTTCTTAGAAATCTGTAATGATTCCAGTTCATTTTCAAATCAAAATGTAATGTTCTTTGTAAATAATATCTCCTATAACTTCTTACTGTGACCATCTCTCCTCCATCACATTTTCCCCATTTTATGCATATGAATCCAGCCTATTTCCCAGGAATTCTCTAAGTAAAAGGAACATTGTTCTCCATTCACCTCCCCTGTAATTTCACTGTTTCAAGGAGAAGGAGAAGCTCAAGTTTATGGCTTCATTTCTGCTGTTCTATGGCTCTTTGTAGTATCTTTTCTTCACTTCTCCAGAGGGATTGCAACCCAGCCCCAGACCTTGATCTCTGAATTCTGACTTATTTTTTCCTGTGATATCTCGGAGACTCAAAGTCCAGGGATTCAGGTTGTTTTTCATCCAAATCTGTGGTAATCAGCACCTCAGTCTTCAAACACAGAGAGGGCCTTTGTCTTCTCCACTCCCTCTGGCAGCAGATCCCTTTGATGTGTTGTCAAGGAGTTCTGGATGCATCCCTCGCACTTGGTGCGCTCATGCCTGCACCTAGCCCCAGGCATAGTGTTCTAATTGGTGTCTTTCTTTTTAAAGCTACACATATTAGGGACCTAAGCTATTATTATTTTTTCCCTACCCATTGATTATTCCAAGTGATTTGTTCTCATTCTCATTTGACTGACCTCTTCTGCAGAACCTTGGGACTGATGGTGCTTGACAAGTTTTTTAATATAATAGATCTTGAAGATCTTCTTCAAGGGTACTTCTGATCTATGTAAGCTCTTTAGGAGGAAGCACCCAGTAGTCATAGGACTTGGCCCCCTTAATTCCTTGTGGTAGGTGTACTAGATTTATGCTTTGGAAAGAAAACACAGAAATTTATTCCCTCACAGTTGTGGAGGCCAGAAGTCTAAAATCAGGATATGGTCAGGGTCCTTAGTGCCTTGGAAGCCTGTAGGGGAGGACCTTTCCTTGCTCTGACAGCTTCTGAGAACTCTAGGTGTTGGTTAGTTTTGGCAGCATAATTCCAACCCCTGCCTCTGCTGTCATGCGACCATCTTGCTTTGGCATCTGTGATTAGTTCTCTCTACTCTTTCTTTTCTCTTTCCTCTTTGCCAGTCCTGTTGTATTTCACTCTATTTCAGTAGGACTTCTTACTACAGTATATCTTCAGAGACTCTGTTTCCAAAATAGGTCAGATGCTGAGGCTCTTGGTGAGGATGCATTTTGGTGGACTGGGGATAGGGAGGAGCAACATCTACCCCAGTACAGTGGTTGTAGAAAAAAGATCCATAAAAATTTTATTACAGTCATTCCACAGGAAGGTAAAAGCTTCAGAATGGTTCTGTACAATTCAGGACCTGTTATGGTTTAGATGTGGGGTGTCCCCAAAAGTTCATATGTGAGAAATGCAAGCAGGTGTGGAGGAGAAATGATTGGGTCATCAGAGCCTTAACCCAATCAGTGACTTAATCCCCTGATGGGACTTACTGAAGGCTGGGAGGGTGTGGCTGGAGGAGGTGGGCCATGGGGAGTATGCCTTTGGTATGTCATTTGTATCTGGTGAGTGGAATCTCTTTCTCTGCTCTCTGATCATCATTTGAGCCACTTCCTTCTGCTAAGCTCTTCCGCCATGTTGTTCAGCCTCACCTCAAGCCCCAAGGAATGGAGCTGGTTGTCTATGGACTGAGACCTCTGAAACTGTGAGCCTTCAAATAAACTTTTTCTCCTCTACAGTTTTCTGGTTGGGTCTTTTAGTCACAGCAGTGAAAAAGCGGACTCAAACACAGCCCTGTCTACCACCATCACCACCACTTACGCTTTCACATGTGGGGATAGGGCTCATGTTGCCAATCAAGATGCTTTTCTCTGAAAACTTTCTCCAAACACTAGGAAATGAAGCTTTGATGAGAAAAGCAGATGTGATACAATATGATGAAAGTGGAAATATGAGAAAAGAATGCCCTTTGCTGGATCAATGCCCTTTACCTGTGAAGGAGAAGCAAACTGAACATTCCAAGTCTAATTTGTCCATTTCTTTTCCCCTCCGTCTAGTACCTAGCCCATTACTTTACTGAAGTAAAGTAACTGAAGTGAGCTCTCTCACATGTAGAGCTGCCCTGTGGGTCTCCAGTTCTTCAACCTCAAGTGCCCTTTCTCTCATTTCCTTCCATGAAACAAGTGTCTCCTCCTGGCAGAAGCTGATCTTTCCACATGTGCTGTTGTAGATCTAATTCCCTTGCTTCTTCTGAGATTTTAATTTTTCTTTGGAGTCCTTTAAATTTTTTTTCTCCTCGGTAAATGCAATCTGTGTCTCTACCAGCTTTCCCCCACCTGAAATTTACCCAATTTCATTCTTTCAGCCAGAATTTTAGCAGTATTCCAGAGAAGGAATACAAAGATAAAAACAACCTACAATCTCTAGCTTTAGGAGGCTTGTGGTCTCACACATGTAATTAATACGACATACGATGAGCACTAGCATGAAGGGGCTGACACCGTGTAGTGGACATAGCTGGAAAGCTGGGTTTAGAGAGTTGAGGATAAACGAATCTTAGCTCTCCATCTCCGTCGCACTTAGCTCTCCATCTCCTGCCAGCACCATGATCAAGGCTATTTTCCTCAGGTCCCAACTCTCTTGATTCTCTAGGTGGCATTTGGCATCTTGACTTTCTCCTCTCTGAACTTGTCTTTCCCCATCTTTCACTTCTTCTTAACTCCCTTCCATTTCTTCTTCTCTTCCCTTCCCAGGTCCCCTTCTCTCCTACTGTGTCTTAAAAAGGAGGAATTTCCTGAGGTTCTTTCCTCAAAACGTTTTCCTTTTCTTTGATAATTTCATCATCTCTCATGTCTTCAATTTGTATCTCTCAAACTTATATCTCTTGCTGTAGGTTGGGTCTGGAATATTCCCCAAAGGCTAATATATTAAAGGCTTGGTTCCCACAGTTTTGCCATTGGGAGGTAGTGAAACCTTTGGGTAGACCTAATAGAAAGTTAGTTCATCAGGGTCAGACCCTTGAAGGGAATCTTGGCACCTTGGCCCTTCCTGTCTCTTTCTTTGTTTCCTGGTGGTCTTGAGGTGAGCATGCTCCCAGTGTGATGTATTGCTTCACCGCAGGACCAAAGACAACAGAGCCAAGTGACCATGGACTGAAACCTTCAAAAAATATGATCCAAAATAAACCTTTCCTCCTTAAAAGTTAAGTATCTCAGGCATTTTGTTATAGTGATAGAGATCTGACTAATATACTTTTTGCCCCCAGATTTTGTCATAATGCCCAAGAGAAACAATAGCAGCAGCAGTGTCAACAATAGTACTAGCTCCTGTTTAATAAGTATCTATTACGTGCTGTCCTTGATGCTAGCTAGGTGCTTTTCCATTTCATTTTTTAAATATTATCTTATTTAATTCTCACATAAAATCTATGATTTGTATCTTATTAATCATATTTTTTAGAGAATAAAATAGGCTTAGAGATATTAAGCTTTCTTCCCAAAATCATATAGGAAGTCACATAAGGCAAAGGTTTTCTTCATAGATTCCAGAAACATCTCAGTATATCCAGTGCATGCTCCCTGCCTCCTATCTTTTGTTAAACATAATACCAGCTCCTTATTCTGTTACTTTTGGAGCTCGGGTTTTCATTTCATCTCCTCTTTCATATAATCATCAAATTACTTGCCAAATTCCTCATGATGTCTTGAATCCAGCCCTTCTTTTCCATTTTTCAATGCTGTTACAGTAGCTCAAACCTTGTCTCACTTCTTATCATGACAAAAGTGTCATCACCCACCGCTCCTCAGTGCACCATGTTCTACCCCCTGCTAGCTACGTGCTTAGTCTTCCAGAAACCCAGGGAGAGAGTGCCACCACCTGCCTGTAGGTCTTCAACATTTCTATTGCCTGCTGAATTAGATACAGACTGCTCAGGGCAGAGGTGGTACATAGAAGATCATTTTGTGGATAAATTATAAAACTACAAATAAAGCACCTAACAATGCTTGCATACAGAAAGAATCTAATAAACATTTTGTAATTATAATACTTTGGTGCTCTTTACAGTGTGATCTATGCTTACTCTTCCAGATTATGTGTTACAAGGTCCTGCAACTCTCTCTTCTAACAGAACAAACTAACAAGCGTCCACTTTTCTGCTATAGTGCTTTTATTTATTCTGTTTTCTTTCCTGGAATGGCCTCTCTCTTTTCCTGTTAATGTTTATTTCTGTCTTTGAAATTCTGTCAACTACAGGTTGTTCTTAAAGGCCATGTTCATGAGGAATTTCCTGCTCAATTTCCTGGTTCAAGTTTATAGAACTATTTACTCGTGTAAGTCCCCAACACATGGCTTATAACTCTCGGATGACAAGCAACGTAGTCTACATGGTACTGTAGTTATGTGGATACTTGACTTATCTCTTCTTGATTATAAAGCTTCTGATGACAGAACTTGCCTTTAATTAATCCTGCATCTTTGTCGAGCTTAACACAGTAATTTGCCCAATATTTATGGTTAATATGTTTGAATTTAATTTCTATTATCTTCTTTAAGTCTATTAAGATAATGTTATGCGGCTACAACAAAAAGACTGAAAATTACTCTGACTCAAATGAAACAGTGTAATTGCCTTGAGAGAGGCATAGGATCCAGGAAGAGATATGAGACTGCCATCTGCTTCGTGTTCTATATACAGATTGTGGGGGGAAGAAAAGCAGTTTTCTTATAAAGAAGCACAACAGAAGGTACACAATAGATTTCCATTCATAATCAGTGATGAGAGTTTGGTCACATGGCCTCACTGAGCCACCAGCGAGGTGGGGACATGTAGCCTGTGCATGCACATGCAGTCATATCTCCAAATACTCAGAACATTTCTATTCTCCAAAAGAAGACTCAGAGAAAGGAAAGTAGGAGGTAATTAGTCTTCTTTGCCACATCTCGTGAAATGTTTTGCAATGCTATATGTTGTTCTTACTTTCACTATTTTCTCATAACAAGAGCACTTGGAGATTGAACCATTCTGAATAACATGTTTCTTCAATATCTGAGTAGGTATCCACCAAGGCACAAAAAGTTTTTATTTGGCTATTTTGAACAAAAATATTTTTGTATTGCTTCTTTAATTAAGTTATAGAGACTTTAAAAACCATTCCATCTAAAAACTCAGCCATCTTTACAAACATCTTTATAAAGTCATCTTTATAAAGTCATCTTTATCAACTCTCATTACCCAGCTGAAACAGTGGACATGACACTGTGCTTGGACATGACAGGTCAGGTTCCTGTTGATAAACTTCCACTGCTCTGTTGTGATGTAATAGATTAACATCCTCAGACCTCAACAGGCTTTGTTCCAATACTCAATTGGCTTAATTTCTTGTGTGTATTTTTAAATAAAACCTCTTGCCTTCTAAGGGACTCCAGTGACACCACTGCCAGTGTCAATGCAGTAGCCTAAAGTAACCCTTCTCCCTCTTCTTTCTTGCTGTTTATATTTTATGGGCTTAAAAATTAAAGAAAAACCATGTGCATGGCACAGTTCTAAATGTTTTACATATTTTAACTCATTTCATCCTCATAAAAACCCTATAGAGATATTATTATTTTCCCTATCTTATGAGCGATTCAGCAGAGCACTGCCTTGAGGTCACTTGCCCAAGGTCTCAGAGCTAGTAAATGGCAGAGTCAAAGATTCATCAGTCTAGCTCTGGAGCCTATGTTCTTAATAATGATGCTACATTGCCTTTAGGCTTCTTTAGATTCTCTTAGAACTAAGAGTGAATAGATTTTGAAAAGAAGCAAGAGGCAATCTTATATAAATAGCATTCGTGGTCTTCAGAGCATTTTGTCTTTGCTCCGAGGCACACCGATTGAATTGCAAGACAGGCAAGTTCTGCATAGGTGAGGTTTTTGGCAACTTTAGTTGTTCGGGTAGTTGCTTCAGCAGTGGGAGAGCTTGTTCTATGCTATGAAAAATAGGTGAATTGCAAAGCAGGGGCTCAGAGGAGAAATCAAGAGTTATTGATTCTGCATCTGATGTCACTGTGATTGGAAATCAATTCATTCTCTTTTCCACGGTGGCTAAATAGGAGCTCACTCGTTGGCTCCTAATTTGGAATAAAGATAGATGACCATTTCACCTATCTTGCTTCATGTCTTTGGGATGTCAGAGGTAAAGTTTTCAAAGGAAAAGTTTAGTGAGGGCCATTAGTGATTCTCTTTGCTTCTGTAATATAGAAAGCTAGCTATAAACATGATTGATTATAGAGAAAAAAGTTGTCTCTTGGTCAAGGAAAAAGGTGTCAGCCTAATGTCGAAAGTCAGACCTTAGGCAGGCAATATACATTTGAGAAATGCAGTGTATACTATCCAGACAATGTCTCTGACTTAATAACAATTGCAGCATAGAGCATCATAGTGTGAGAAGGTACTATCTGGGAACAATGCCAAAAGCCAAGAAAATTAGTGAAGGGGAAAAAGGTTCTGTAAATGCTGATGGTGGAAGAGGCTGTAAGATTGTTATAACCTCTGCAAGGTGGATATTTTTCAAATGGCTTTAAGGCTTTGCTAGTTTGTTTTGATGACTAACATTAGTTTTTTGGAGTGTTTCTTGGGTGTCTGCTGATTTTTCTGCCTCAAAAACCAACCCAGAGCATTTTCTTTAAAGCAGAGGTGACTGTCCACTGATTGGAAAGCAAGGATTCTCTTCACTTATCTATTGCTGTGAATGCTTTTATCATAAGACAGCAGCATGTTTTGGAGGTCTGCATTTGGTTTATTACAAAACAATTCTGATAGTATAATTTTCTATAAAATCACATACTTCTAGCCTTTTGTACTCCTGCACCTCATCAGCCTGTCAAAATAAGTAGCTACTTTCATTTTTTTATATAACAACAACACATACAATTAGAAGTTATAAAACTCAGACTGAAGCAATGTAAAGGAAATAAACTAGGCTACAGATCATCAAAATAAGCATGAAGGGTATAGTGTCCTACTGGTAAGAAAGATTGTATTTCCAGAACCTGATATTGAGAGACATAAATGAATAAATAAATCTACTTTGAACCATTAGACATAGTCATCTCCTCCTACTGCTTCCCAGTTCACACACCTCTGAGAACACACGACTACCTGGACCAAGAAGCAAAGGGGAAAAAGGACTATATTGACATTAACTGTTCATGGGCTGCCAAAGAATCCCTTAACTGATACAGATGCTCTTAAATTCAAGCAGGGTGGGTCACAGACTATTTTCAAGGCTGGATGGCTCTTTAGAGATTGTAGCACTATTCCTAACAATTGTAGGAACCGATTGGCCAAGATCAAAGTTGAATTACTTGGGTTCCTGTTAGGATTTCAAGTTGATTTAGCCTGGTGTCTTTGAATTTATAATAAAGCAAAGTCTTATGCAGCCTTCAGCACTTGAATTTATAACTGTACCTTAGATTTGTTTGCTTCATTTTCTTTCTTGTTAAAAAATATTTTATATTTGATTGGCATGAATTAATTGTGCATGTTAATGTCTCTCAGTGTGATACTTTAACACCTGCACACAGTGTGCATGGATCAAATCAGGTCCCTCTTTGTCCCCCTCCCTTCTTCACCTTTCCCATCCTCTAGCAGTCACTATTCAGGTCAACTTCTCTAGCTTCCATGTATGAGAGAGAACACGTGATACTTGTCTTGCTACCCGCCTTTGTTTATTTTCTACTCTTTTTTTTTTTTAAACCTTGGAATTCTCCAGACTCTGTATTATAGGGTAATACGAACCTCCTCCAAAGTTTCATTGGTTGATTTCCAGGCCCCACGAAGCTTAAATTTTACTCTTGATACCTCTCATTATGTTTTTCCAGCAAAGAGAGCTCTCTTCTTAGAATTACAAGGTCAGCTGTCTTTAGACCTTTAACTGTCCAATAATGGGTAATATCTTGGTGATTTTAGTTGCATTCATCCTTACATATTTTTCTACATTTCTTCTTCCTCCCTTTCTTTCACTATGTTTTTTTCTTCCTCCAACCTGTCTTCTTTTCTTTCTTCCTTTTACCTTGCATAACTGCTATGTGCTAAATATCTTCTAGGCAGAGATAAGGAGGATGAAAAAGAAAGATCCTTGCTTTCAAGAAGTATCACAAGAGGCTGGGGATATAGCTCAGTTGGTAGAGTGCTTTTCTTGCATGCACAAGGCCCTGGGTTTAATCCCCAGCACCACAAAAAGAAAAAAAAAAAGCATCACCAGTGTAGAAGGGAAAAGCAAAATACATAAAATGTGGCAGGCGGGGATTCTGGGTTTAGGTATGAAGGTCATTTCAAGGTTGCTAACTTGGAGGATTGCTTTGATGGAAATGTCATTAACAGAAAATAGAACAGGAGAGATTTTTAGGCAGAAAAGATACATTTGGTTTTCAACTTGATGAAATAGTATGCACACCATCAAAACAACAGAGAAGAGAGAAATTTAGGAGTCACCAATTTAAATGCATGAGAATGCCCAGGAAAGAAAAAGAGGAAAAAAAGAAAAGAAAGAGAGAATCAAAAAGGAAATGATCTTAGATCACACGCACATTGTACAGGTAGTCAGAAGAAGCAGAAACTGAAAGGGAAAAGAAAGAGTAACAGCAAAAAATTATATGAAGCCATCTCTTGGTGGCGCATTCTTATAATCCCAGTGGCTCAAGAGGCTGAGGCAGGAGGATCACGAGTTCAAAGCCAGCCTCAGCAACAGTGAGGCACTGAGCAACTCAGTGAGACCCTGTCTCTAAATAAAATACAAAATAGGGCTGGAGATGTGGCTCAGTGGTCGAGTGCCCCTGAGTTCAATCCCCAGTAACCGCACCCCCCAAAAAAAATTACATGGAGATTAACTCAGTTTGTTTCCAAACCCTGGCCATGAGAGGACCATGAGACTGTGAACATCCTGCAAACAGAAGAATGATCATCGTAGGATAAGAGCAGAGAGTCATGTTTCAGGACAAGGAAGAGGATGGTCATAAGGGGGGAGTCAGGGACAATGCACAAAGTCTCAGAATGTGAAGTTCCCTGAAGACTAACAAGAGGTCACGAGCACCCTTTACCTATTTAAGTGCTACAGTTGACCTTCTTGATCCATTCCCGGTGAAGATGGAGGGCACCTACCTGGTCACTGTGTTGCCTACTTTTCTTGCCTACTATTTCTTCACTGTTTCCCATGCAGTTCCATTATTTAAGTATTATTTTGTGAGCTTTCTCAAAATTATATTTGTCTATCTTTAACTTCCTTGAAGTCCCTATTGAACATTTATCTTGAGTGGAACTGAGTGAGTTCCACTAGTTGAATTGGGCTAGTTCTATATTTAACTGGCTTATGTTTCTATTAATTAACTCCTAAGTAATATCTGCAAATTTAGAAGCATGCTGAATGCCTGTGATCCCTAGATTTCTCTCTCTCTCTCTCTCTCTCTCTGTATGTGTGTGTGTGTCTCTCTCTAATATTTCTACATTGGCCAAAGTTAGTAGAACTTAGCATATTATAATAGCTATTGTTTTCAAACATATGAAAATTATGGGCAACATGAGTCTTTTTGTTTGTTTGCATTTGGCTGCAGTGTGAGGGGTAGAGTGTGAGTAAATACAATTGAAAAGACAAGATAAAGACAACTATTAAGAAGATTTTTCAGTTAAGAAAATCTATGCTGAAAGTTTTTATAACCATAGTTAGTATTCAGGATTCTTTTCAAACTGGCAATAATAAAATGGCTTCCTAGTCCTGCAAGGGCACAAGAAGAAGAAGCAATTAAATGCTTATAGATGGCAGAAAGTTGTTTTTTTTTTCTTAAGTGATAAATTTCTTCGCATCTGACATCTCACAAAAAGTGATTTTATTCTGCTATTTTCTATAAAATATGTGATTGGTTTTATGATCATTTTACATTATTTTATTACTTTTATAAGGATCCTTGCAATAAATTTCAGTGTGTTTTTTACAAGGAGAACAAAAAGATAAAATTGTAATGGGGCTGAAATAATTCTTTCTTCTTATACCTAAACATTCATGTATATGAGTTTATGTAAAACTCTGTGAACACAAGGCCTAAACTTCATAAGTACCAAGTTTAAAGATCTATTTATATTTTATTTAAAAAATAGTTTTAAATGTTATTTCTGTTCTTTCTAAATTGAATACCAGAATTCCTAATACGGGGTTTGGGGTATAAGATGGGACTATGATTTGCTCTGCTACTATTAATAGCAGAAGCCCTTGCTGATTAAAAATGAAACACATCCAAGAAAAGCAATGCAACAGATGCCTGCTGTTTTATTTGAAGCAACACCTATAACAAGTGTTATCATTTATTCACTCAACAAATAGTTATTAATGGCCTACTATGTTTTGGGCAGTGTTCTAGGGATTAAAGGTACATCAATGAACTAAATACTAAAAATTCTCTCAGACAATGAAGAGAATAAATAGGTAATTATTTAACATGTAATGAAGTAATCAAGTACTGTGAAGAAAAATAATGTATGTTGTGGGTGAAATAAAGGAAGGTCTCAGTAAGAAGAGGGTACTTAAGGCAATATTTGAAAAAAAAAATAGAGAATGTGGACATCTAGGTAAGACTGTTGCAGGCATCAGTGACAGTGCCCAGGGGTGCTTTGCAGGAACAGCAAGAAGGCAAATGAGCTAAAGTGAAGAGAATGGAGCTCCTATAGAAGAGAAGAGCAGAAAGGTGTTGGGGGTCCAGACCTTTCAAAGGTCTTCTCTGATGTTGTAAGGACTTTGGAATTATTCTGAGTGAGCTGTTTATTCTGTGGAACCATTGGAGGAGAGACATGTTTGGCCATTCCTTAAGTGGTCGTTGCTGAAGTCTGGCCCTTCTAGCTATTGGTAGGGGATATACTGGATATATTGGAAGGGGATATACTGGAATGAGCAAGAGTGTTAAGTGGAAAGATGGGTCAACAGGATTGTTAAAAATATGTGATTGGACTATGGATGACTATAGCTTAGCCAAATTATTCAAACTCCCTGAGTTCCAATTTCCCCACCTATACAATTGTGCTAACAATGGGACTGTTTGAAAGGGTTGTGGGTATTTTGTGTGAGGGTTAGGTGCAAACTTGCATGCATGTTTCCTGTCAAAGCACCTTTCCTATGCTAAGCACTCAATAAGGCTTCACTGAATTTATTAGTGACTGAGTCTTCAACAGTGTTTGAGGTTGCTGCAAAATAATCAAAAGCGAAATAGTATGTTACAACAAGGTTCTTTCATGTTGGCTGAGTTAAGAGCAAGACAAAGTATTTTGATGAAAATCTTTATATGTTTAGTTGGTGTGTGTGTGTGTGTGTGTGTGTGTTTATGTGTATGTGTTCCTGACAGATGCTAGTGTTTCATATGGGAGAATATTTGGGTAGAGCAAATTATGAGTAGACCTGCTTGATTATACTGTGGATCCAAATTTGAGCATTCATAGAACCTTCCTGTGACTAAAAGGCTCAAGTATTTGGTATATGGTAGAGTTGAAACAGAACAAAAGGGAAGCTACAATTAAAAAGAGACAACTCAGGGTTGGGATTGTAGCTCAGTGGCAGAATGCTTGCCTAGCATGTGTGAGACACTTGGTTCAATTCTCAGCACCGCGTATCAATAAATAAAATAAAGGTCCATTGACAACTAAAATTTTTTTTTTTAAAAAAGAGACAACTCAGAATTTGTTTGTGAAAAGATTATAGTTTGTTGTGTCTGCTTCTGTTATTGAATCCATAAGCTTTTATGAATGGTTATGGTGAATAAATGTACAATTGTGAATTTATCTTGCCCCTTGAAATCCAACTCTTTGAAATTTTGGTCTCTGATTCAAATTTTGTCTTACTTTTTCTTGCCTTGGTTATATCTGGTGGTTTATCTCAGTGAATATTTGCCCATCTGTCTCCAAAGAAATATTATAACTTTGCTCAAGGACAAAAGCTTCCCAGAAAACAAATAATAATGAACCTGGGAAAGTATTACATTATGGGCTCTCCTCTAGGAGCAACGGGCAGACGATCTCAGGAGTGTGATAATTGGAAGAGTCAATGGAAATTAATTAAGTGTTTAAAAGGGTAAATATTTTATGTCTAAGACAAATTGGATTTTGAAAGTCATTGAGACTATGGAAGTGAAACAAATAATAAGGCAGTTCGTTCTTTGCTCTGAGAGTAGAAGAACAGAAAGAAGTCAGGATAAGGGTTAGGTGTGAGGGTTAGGTGCAAACTTGCATGCATGTTTCCTGTCAAAGCACCTTTCCTATGCTAAGCTAAAATAGGTAGGGGACAGGAAAAATGGCTCATCAGAGTTAAATCTTTTTGAATCATAGCGTACAAAAAATTGAGATGATAAAACCATAGGAAATTGAAATCTTCAAGCAATGGTACAGGTATGAATTTAATTTCCCACAGACTTAGGAATTAAAAAGTATGATCTTATGATCTTATTTTTTTTACAGTTGACATCACTTCTACCCCAATCTATGCCTAGTGGCACAAATGACACTCCAAGACAAATTTAGTCAATTCAAGAATTCATTAAGCCATTCATTATTTTTTTCTTCTCCATTCTTCTCAAGTGTGTGTGTGTGTGTGTGTGTGTGTGTGAGAGAGAGAGAGAGAGAGAGAGAGAGAGAGAGAGAGAGAGAGAGATCTCCTGGGGGGCTCCCCCCAGTGTTCAGCAGCAGCAGAGAGGGCAGAACATCTACTCAGCAATCACCCGTCCTTGTTGGCATCTGCTACCATCTTCCAGCAGCTGCTTCCAAGTTATTGGTCTTCATCCTCAGGCAAAAGCTAAAATCTGACAGCTCTTTCATTCTCTGTATGCTTTGTAATTCCTTTCCTGATGCAGTGTATGTCACAGACTGAGTGTAAAGAATGTCTTGATACAATAAGCAAATGAGGGGGTATGACCACGTGTGTCTAAAGTGGTGGCATCCCTCTGTCCTTCCTTGTACATACAAACTATTCTCTCTGTAAGTGACTGTCTATTTCATCCTTTATTATGGTTTGGATATCAGGTGTCCCCCCAAAGCTCCTGTTGATTCAGGAATACTCAGAGGTAAAATGATTGGTTTGAGTATGGTTGGAGGAGGTGGATCCCTGGAGGCATCCTGTGGCCCCTTCTCCTCACCTCCTGCTTTCTGTCCCTGCCATGAATTGAGCATTTTACCTCCAGTGGGCCCTTCTCCCTCTGATATGCTGCCTCGTCTTGGGCCCCAAGCAATGGAATCGATCATCTGTGGACTGAGACCTCTGAAGCTGTGAGCCCCAAATAAACTTTCTCTCCTTTAAGTTGTTCTTGTCAGGTATTTTGGTTACGTGATACAAAGCTGACTAAAACATTTATCTCCCCTTAATCAGGGTTGACCAGTTGGCTTGCCTGATCAATTAAATAGGCAATAATGTTGTTCTGAGCCTTCAAAGTCTCGGTCATAGGAAGTATAGAAGTTTGGGCCTGGACCTCTTGGAATGCTTACTTTTGGAACATTAGAACTCTTAGCTGCCATGAAAGGAGTGACAGTTACTCCATGACCACCATGCCAGGTAGTCAAGGCCCCAAGTGGGCATTCTGATGAATAGTTTCAGCTCAGCCCAGTCAGACTTTAGTCACCCCAGTGAGGGTATTAAACATGGAAGTGAAGCCACCTTGGACCATGCAGACAAGCACATTCACAATCTGAATAACACCAAGTTACATATGTTGATAACACAAGGAGCCCGAGATGCTCAGCTAAGCCCCACCCAAGTCACAGAGTCACAAGAGATAATAAATTAGTTGTTTTAAGCCATTAAATTTTGGAATCATTTGTTATGCATCAGCAGATGGCCTGCACAGGGGCAGGGAAATGCCTTAATTCACCGTTTAGGTCTTTATTCTACTATTCACCCAATACAGTGGAGTCAATCATGTGACATTGATTTCTGGTTCTTTGAGACATTGCAAAGTGGTCTTTCCTTCAGAGAATAGGGTCTGCTCTGTGACTGTACTTATTATTGTCTTCTGCTTTCACATGTCACCGTCTGTACTTTCCAGAAAGACTTTGTGGAGAAGCTTGCAACAGAGTTTTGGGTGAATATCCATTCTCTCTGCTTTGCGTCCACCCCATTTCTCTGTATCTTTTGACTGTCACCTCTTTTAAATAGTATTTTCACTATCTCTTTTATTCTGTTTCTTAGAGCCCTAAAAATTTCTAAGTAATGTCTATGGGCATAAATCAAGTGGCCCTATAAAGTGTGCTTGTGATAATGCTCTTTCTGTTGTATTCCATTGATCTGTTTGTCTATCCTGGTGCCAAAACCACACTGAACTAACTCTACCCTTTCCATCCTTTTTTATATGTAATTTTATGATTGATTTTTTAAATTGTTTTTAACATTTATTGAAATATAGCATACATACATTGAAGTACACAAATCCCAAGGTTTTTTTAACTCTATGAATTTTTGAAATGAAAATACCTGTGTAACTACCACCTAGATCAAGAAATGGAATATCTAATAGCAACCAGAAACCCTTCTTTCCCAGGCTTCTATCACTTGCCACAGTAACCAGTATATTGTGTGTGTGTGTGTGTGTGTGTGTGTGTGTAACTATAGATTAGCTTTTTGATATTTATGAAAATGGGTTTGTAAAGTGTGTACCCTTTTGTTTTTTGGATTCTTTCATTCAACTCTGTTTCAGATATTTACCTGTGTTGTACATGTAACAATTACTTGTTCATTTTAGTTGTTGTACAGTTTTCTACTGTATGATTACATTACAATTTATTTGTCCATATAGTTATTTATGAACACTTCAACTGTTTATATAGGCTTTTGCTATTTAGTATAACCAAATATGAATATTCAGGAGTGAGACATGCACATTTTTGTTTCGTAGTACTCTGAAGTGGACTCAGAGGATCATAAGAATATGTGTGCATGTATACATTCATCTTTGATAGATACTATTGAGATACTTTCAAAAGTAGTGCCAATTTGTATACCAATCAGCAGTGTATAAGAGTTCTTTCTATATTATAGCCTGACCACTATTTGGTATAGTTAAAAAAAAACTTGTTAGTTACCTGGTAGATCCCTAGTGATTCTTTTGTTAGGATTAATATTCTTTTTTTCTGAAAGAATAATGATGTTAAACACCTACTCATGTTGGTGATTATTTGATACACTTTCTGTGAAGCACCTGTGTAAGTCTTTTCCCATTACAAGATTGAGTTGTCTATGTATTCTCATTGATTTATAGTAATTCCTTATAGAGTAGAATCCCTTTATCCATGGAACATATGTTCTAAGACCCCCAGAAGGTGCCAACTGTCGATGGTACTAAACCCTGTGTTTATTATGCTTATTCCTATCATAAATTTTTATTTATAAATTAGGCATAATAAGGAATTAACAATAATATCAAATAATAAATGAGAAAAACTTTAACAGTATAATAAAATAAGTTATGAAAAATTACAAATTATTTCTGGAATTTTCCATGATATTTTTGAACCAGTTTTGGTCTCAGGGACCTGAAAATACAGAAAGCAGGACTATGGATAAAGGGAAAGTATTGCATATTGTGGAATTGAGTCACACTTTATGGCTTGCTTTTTTACTCTCAAAATGGTGATTTTGTTGAGTAAGAAGCTCTTAATTTTATTGAAGTCTAATTTATCAAGCTTTTCTAGTTAGTGCTTTGCTGGATTCTATTACCAAAATCTTCTCCTACCTAAAAGTCATTGTATTCATTTTCTATTGCTGTTAAATACATTATTGGAGTAATGATTTCACAATCTCCATGGGTCAAGAGTCTGAGCATGACCTTGAACCACTGCTCAGGGTCTCACAAGGTTGAAGTCAAGGTGTTGCTCAGGCTGTGTCCTCATCTGGAGACCTGACTTAGAAGAGTCTACCTTCCAAGCTCACAATTGGGCTGTTGGTAGAATTAACTTCTCTGTGTCTACACTGAGCACTTGGGATTTCTGTTTGGTTTTGGCTGGTGGCTATCCTCAGGTGGTTGAGGCCACTTGTAAAGACTTTTCCCTAAGTCAAATCCACATAGGATAATCTTTCTTTTGATAATACTTCTAAACTTATTTGAGAATTTAGTTACATTAGAAATTCCTTCATCTTGCCATATTCTACTACTTAGAAGCAAGGCATGGGTCACACTCAAAGGGAATGGGCTTGTCTATGATGAGAACTCCTGGGGATGTGAATCATTGGGACTGCTATAAGGTCTGATCCCATAGTCTGGAGGAGTTTTTAAAATCTTCTTTAAGTCTTACTATTGCATATTTCTCATTTAGCCTTGCAATCTATTTGCAATTGATCTTTTTGTGAAATAGAGATTAAGCTTCATTTTTATTTTATGTGGATAAATAACTGATGCAACACAGTTTATAAGACATACATCAAGTGAATTTATATGTTTGCTTCTTAGATTCTGGTTTCTGTTCATTGGCCTATTATCTCTGCTTTGCTGAAACAACTTTTCCTCATTGCTTAGGGTTATAATTTGTTGTGGTATCTGGGGAGTATGAACCCTCCAAATTTGCTCTTTAAATTTGTGTTGATTATTCTTTGTTTTTTATATTCCCAAAGGAATCATAGAATTGACTTGTCAATTTCTACCAAAATCTCTTATGGGCTTTCATTGGTTTTTCCATTATAGATATAGATCATTCTGGAAGGAATTGATAACTTTCTAAAGTGAGTCTTCCAATTCATGGAAGTGTTCTGTCTTTCTTCCTCCCTCCCCACTACTTACTGCCTTTTGAAAATTTGTCTCAGTTGTGTTTTGTAGTTTTCTGTGGAGAATCCTCAAATGTCTTATATTAGGTTTATTACTCTAGAAAATGTACCAGTGATTCTCTATGAAGTTAGAGATTCTCATTAATGTCAGAAGATTAAACATTGTTGAAGTAGGAGGTAGGGCTGAGGAAAGCCATAGCTTCCATAAATGCCTCAATCAAGACCTTAAAATACAAGCCATATGGTTGGAAGCCATATATGAATTATGGGTTTGTTTGAGCCAACATAAGGCAGGAAAACTGCTTTTCTGAGAACTCCTGGGTGAAATTCCCCGGTTTGAGAAAGCCCAGATCATACTGGCGCCCCGCCTTAACTCGCAGCCTTAGAATCAAATGCACCCTATGCCTGGAGATGGGCATAACCTGCCAAGCACCAAAAACCTGTTTATTGCAAGATCCCTGCCACACTGAAACAAGAACCCTCCCTTATCCTTATCCCTGCCTTTGATGTACGTCCCCTTAAATAAAGAATTGGGGCCTTTTTCAGTTGTTCAGTTTCATCAGGCATCCTGCTTCCTAAATTTAATCTCTGGCTTTGTCTTTATTTCTTACTGATTATTTCAGACTTTTTATTTTCCCAGGCAGCTCATACTTCCTAGCAGGAACCTGCTCTGCCAGGGTGCCGGCTACTCCATCACAACTTCATTAATAAAAATTGTGTATGCTCAGAGAATTAGAGACTCTAATATTCAAAACTACAGATAAATTCAATTTAGACTGGTACTCAATTTCAAAACCAAATCTAGTAGCAATGACATTGACAGCAAGAGAATTTGCCTATTTAGAAATCTGTCAGAATGTGTCACACTTTTTTTTTTTTTTGTAAAGGGATTGATTGTAAATATTCTAGACTTTGTGAAGACTTTTCCCTAAGTCAAATCCACATAGGATAATCTTTTCTACTACTGTCTATTTCTTGGCCAGGAAATATATTTTATTGCTAGTACTTTGTAGCATATATGCATTCATAGACAATATTTAAATGAATGGGCATGGCTATGCTCCAATAAAAATTTTACTTACAAACAGGTGCTGCCTGGATTTGGCCCAGGAGCTATCACTTGCTGGCCTCTTGTTCTAGGGTGATGTTTAGAGATTATTGCAATCTACTTGTAATCAATCTAATTCTAGTAAGGGATGATTAAATGTTAAAATTCCCAAGCCACCACAATGAGGGAGGATGTTTAATGTAGTTCAGAAAGTATAACTGTGTCTCCGTCTCTGCCCAAGGGAGCAATCAGATTTATGACTTCATAGTGTTTGTAGTCTGCTCTCAAAGAGAAAGAATTCAGATCCCAACAGAGAGATTTCTTGGCTATGTCCCACCAATGTATTTTTACTGATTTTTTTTATTACAAGGGGAAGGAAAATGAGATCCCTAATACACATGCATATTCATATGAAGATGTGTAAGTATGCATATATTCATGTTTGCATTAATATGCAAGAAAATTTCCCTTACATGTTACATATCTTTTGTTATCTGATTTGTGTAAACTATTTTAGAGCAGGTTCTTCTCTTTGAATATAACTCCATAATGTACTTACATTTAATTTTATTTGTGATTATAGACACTATTAATCAGTATAAATTGAATTATAGGAGTTTTGTTATATATTTTTGGTGTGCAGTCTTTTAACATAATTGCATCCAGACTATACAAGTTCTGAATTCAAAGGCGATTGATCTGAAACTCTTAAGCAAAAGGAGGATAACTTTATTAATCATTTAAAACTCGGTACCTGTTTTAATAAGAGATGCATTTGAGTATGTGGAGTATATGTGATGAACAGTTAGGCAAAGATTTCTTAAGAATTTCTAAAATTTTCTGCCATGATTTTTGGACCAAAGGAACATTTGGCTCAGCCTATATGTATGGTATAAGCTTATTTGATTAGCTAAGAAATCAGGGGTGTCATTTTCTATATTTGGAACTAATTATTTTGACTTTAGCACCTTTCTTGACATATTGCTAAGCATTTTGCATAACATGAACTGTTAATAGCTACCACATAAAAAGGATTTGAGCTCAAATCATATGAAATTCTCTGGATACCTCCCTCTGTTAGAGTTTCGCCATGTATCTGAACATTTTAAAGGTTTCTAGAAGGCTGGAAGTTAAGAAATACGTTCATGCTTAGCCTAGATTTCTTCCAAACTTTTTGGATGATGAAGCAGTTTGATTCCCCTGCAGAACACTTACATTCTGAAGTGCTAGTGTTCCAAAGGAAAAATTTGGGAAACAGCTGTTTTAATCCATAATTTATTATCCTATTGTTTCCCAGGGCTTCTGCTTCTTGTTTCTGACATTTCTAATCAAAATAGTTATATTTGTTACTGTCATTTCTTGTAGACTTCTAGAGCTGGCTTTCCACTTTAGTAACTTGAGGAGAAAAATTTCTCTCTGCATGTTTATTCTTGTTTAGTTGACGACTTTATAGGCAAGTTATATTTTGTATTTTTGTCAGCACTTTTACAAAGTGTGTGACAGAGAAATGTATGCACATCGTTCCAGTGGATATACTGATTATTAACAACTCATTTAAGTGCCATGTTGCATGCTTGACATTTATTGTTTTAAAAATTGTACAAATAATCTATGCTAATAGTCTCATTAATTAAAAAAATAAAACATTTTTAGATAAATAAAAATATCCTACTCACTAAAAATTATCAGTGTGCATTCTTTGAGGACCCTTAAAATGCATTTAGAAGTATTTATAGTTTCTGAGTTTTATATATATAGAAATGCCTTTCTTATCCCATGGTGTTAAATAAAATAATCACTTCTCCTTAAATAGAGTGGCCAGAAAATCTGGAAGGACAAGTAAATCTGCATAATAAAAGGCATATCAATATTCTATTAAGATACATATGTTGAATGACATTCACGATATGTTCCATGTGTGGGACCCAATTGCCATAGAGTTCAATGCACTACAAAGTTACAACAAATGTGCCTTGGCCCTGTTTCCATCAGACCCTGCTTGTGCATCTGGAGGGCACTGATCTGTGTTTTTATCTCAAAGATGTTACCAGAGAGATTCAGTTGTCCATCAATCCATCACTAAACTTCATGACCACTCTGATTTTATAGAAAAACTTTAAAAAACAATGTTTATCTCTTTAATCCATCTACAATTGAATTTTGTAGGCAGTGTGAAAATAGTTATCTACATTTTAATCCAAATGAATGGTTGGTTGTTCTAAAACCCTCCATGAGGCAATCCATTTGGGGCTTACATAGGCCAATCTTTTATTAAAAAATTTTAATTTGTTGGTTTTAGATATATATGATGGTAGCATGTTTTTGACAGATTATACATACATGGAGCATAACTTCTCATCTTGTGATTGTACATGATGTGGAGTTACCCTGGTTGTGGATACATACATTGACATAGGAAAGTCATGTCAGATTCATTCCACCGCCTTTCGTATTCCCCTCCCCATTCCCTTCCCTTCATTCCCTTTTCTCTAATCTAATGAACTTCTTCCCCCACCACCCCCACCTTATTGTGACTTAGCCCCTGCATATCAGAGAGAACATTTGACCTTTGGTTTGGGGGGATTGGCTTATTTTACTTAACATGTTATTTTCCAGTACCCTCCATTTACCAGCAAATGCTATAATTTCATGCTATTGATGATGTATGTGAATCTTAAGGTAGAAGGGAAAGATTTTTGAGTCACCCAGAAAGAGATGAAATTGAAGACACTAAGAAGATGAGTGACATCTTAGGGAAAAGAGTAGATATTGGGAAGGAAAAATGTGGCATGCTAAACTTTAGGATATATCTACCTTGGAGAAAGGAGTAGTTATCCAAGAGTTGGGATGAAGTGCTCAGGGCAGTGTCATGAAGTGGATTAGAGAAGTCAAGTGAACTTTTTTAAACATTGTAAAATGTCATTTTAGTGACTTTTAATTTGTATAGCACATTTAACAATATTTTCAGTGCACACTCAGTGAACATACAATGACATAATGTAGATAAAGGAGCTTCTAAAAGAAACAAGCTGTAAACATCAAAGATGGAATTTGTACACATACTATATGGTGCTATTCCTCAACCGCTGGGTTAAAAGTTGGCACATACCTAGCGAGGCGTCTCTGCATCATGATTTTTTGTCAGCACCACAATAATGCTACACATGACATTTTAAGCTTGCTAATTTTATGTTTCAGAACCCAGTCATTGCTAACGCCTATTCATGGCTCACTTTTCCCAGAGGTGGAGAGAAGGAGTGAACTTGTCCCGGTTTCATTTGGACATATTGTTGGATCTGCATGTCGCCATGCCGCAAGGTGATAATCACTATGTAAGTACTTAGCAACACAGCACCACTCTCGCTTTACCAGCTGCCCTGGAGAGCAGCCAGCCCTCACACGTGAAGCTGTGGATGCCGCTCTGCCTGGCTGCGCACTGGCAGGATGGATGGCAGCAGGACCCTGGAGTGGCTGCTCCACAGCAAGATGTGCAAGAAAGCTGCACAGACGCATCCACTGAGGAGTCCATCTGGAAATGTGGATGTGACACCTGCCCAGCGGGCTGCCGCCAATGGGTGATGAATGGGGGGGTACTCTCTGTGGGTAGACACGGTACATGGCAGTGTGACAGGGGTGGCTCATTTTGATTCAAGGTATTGAGCAGCCTGTGAGGCTAGGACAGTCAGCCACAGTGACAGGCCTTGCCTTGGTACCTGCAGTCAGGAAGCCAGGCTTGATGAATTTTTTGTTGGGAACAGTCTGCAGGTTTTTTTTTTGTTGTTGTTGTTTTTTTACAGCTATGTCCATAAATACAGAAAGTAACATTGCCAGCATCATTAAAATCATATGTGAAGGGAGATGATGCATACCCATAAATCATGCTAATGAATGCCAGCTAATGGTGATATGCTAGATGCTGTGTTGCATAAAAGTCTTCCAGTCGTTCTCTGTCCCCTTGGCCTGATTTATTTTCTCCATAGCCTCATCTTTGCCAGATATTCATTATATATCTTTATTTCATTATAAATTGTTTCCTTCCTATCCTTTGCCAAAGGAAGTTTACAAAGGGGCAGGGTCTTTGGTCCTACTTCCTGCTGTATCCCCAATGTCAGTGACAGTGCCTGAAAGTAATAAGCCCTCAATATATATTTGTAAGACAGCAATGTGAAAATTCAGTCGGGTGTACTTCTAATGACTTGACAGAGTACTAGAGAAGCTTGTGGCATCAATTTAAAATATGAAATGTGCTCATTTAATGAACAGCAATTTTCTTCAAGGGGATTCCCAAATAGCTCAATTTTATAATATTCAAAATGTGTAATACCATATTATATATTGTCATATTTCCCTCCTCCCTTTTCGATTCTTCCCATCTTGCTCTGGAGAATATGTCATAACAAAAGAACTTACCTCCAACTCACTGTACATATATTGACAGCCAGAATCAAAGTCTCTACTTCTTTTCCTAGAATAGGTGTGTCTATGTGCAAAAGCAGAATGGTAAAATGGATAGAGAAAGCTTTGCTATGTACAGAAAACAAGATATTTATAATTAAATTAGGTGGAAGTGACTTGGGCTCTTGGCTTAGAGGTGTTTAAGCAGAGATGGGCTGTCAGTGAAAGTGAGGCTACAACTGTTCCTAAACCATCTTGGGCATTAGTATTGTCTTAGAAACATTAATAAACGTGCAAACAAGAAAAGTAAGTTACAGCAGGGCACAGTGGCACATGCCTGTAAATCCAGCAACTCGGGAGGTTGGGGCAGGAGGATTGGGAGTTCAAAGCCAGACTCAGCAATGGCGAGATGCTAAGCAACTCAGTGAGACAATGTCTCTAAATAAAATACAAAATAGGGCTAGGGATGTGGCTCAGTGACAGAGTGCCCCTGAGTTCAATCCCTGGTACCCACCCACTCCCCCACCAAAAAATAAATAAAACCAGGTTACTGCTGGGTATGGTGGTGCACATCTGTAATTCCAGCAACTCAGGAGGCTGAGGCAGGAGGATCACAAGTTCAAAGCTAGCCTCAGCAACTTAGCCAGGCCCTGTTTCTAAATAAAATATATTAAAAGGGCTGGGGATGTGGTTCAGTGTTAAATGCCTCAGGGTTTAATTCCTGGTACCAAAAAAAAAAAAAAGAAAGAAAGAAAGAGAAAAAACCAGGTTACAAATCCTTGGATTTGTCAGAGTTCTCCAGAGAAACTAATAGAATATATAGAGACAGATAGGAAGAGATATGCTATTAGGGATGAGCTTGCTCAGTGATGGACCAGAAAACCCAGTAGTGTGGTCAGTCTAAGCTTGATAGCCCAAGAACCAAGAGTTGTATTCTCCCAGAGCAGGAGAAGATGGATGTCCCAGCTCAAACAAAAAGAGCAAACTTGCTTTTCCTCCAACTTTTTGTTTTATTCAGATCCTCAACAGATTGGATGATGCCAATCCACATTGATGATGATGGACCCCCTTGATTCAATCTGATAATTCAAATGCTATTCTCTTCCAGAAATACCCTCTTGGACCTGTATCAGGTATCTGGACCTCCTTTAGCCCTGTCCAGTTGGTGCACAAAATTGACCACTGCACCCTGTTTTGATTTCATATCTGTGGAGGATGCATTGGATTCACTTGTGGAACAAAACCAAACAACACTCCAGTTCGTTTAATGCACATGAAGTATAAGGAATCATATAAGACGGAGATCCAGATTTTAGATAAGGTTGCACCGGATCATACTTTCTCAGATGTTCCCTGAGAACACACGTCAAGGCTTTTCTTGTCAAGGATTCTAACTTAGTTGTATTGATTTGGAACCCATCAATATTCTTTTTTTCAGTTCTTAATTTTTCAAGAAATTGAACAAGATTCCAGTTTATTCTTATTTTCAGGCTCATAGAGGAAATGTCAATCTAGAAGACTCTGAGGTCTGATGAGCCTTCAGATTCTAGGATTATTCCAGTAATTCTCTACCTTATATGTGTGTAGACTAGTCTTAAATGATTTTTTTAATAATGGGAATCATAACAACTAAATTCATAGACAGCAGCTTATAAATTGGGCAGTTCGTGCTTGACATAAAAACACATGGGCAAATCCAGAGGCCTCATTTCATGGAAACTTCACTGTGGAATGACATGCCCTATGGATCACTGGGCTCAGTAACATTTTTCATTTGTTTGCAAGCATGCTCTATGGTTCCGCAGTCTGTGGTGTTCAAAGGTTAAACCCAACAGCTAGAAAAATGATGACAGTAACAAAGTTTAAATAACAAAAAGCCTGATGCATAAAAACCAATCTTGGAACCCTATAAAACTACCAGCACCAATTCCTCATTATATTTTTAACTACATCATGATTATACAACTTGAACTACCCTCCAAGTTGAAAAACAAATAGCCAGGACTTGAAACACTACTTCCCAATGTTTGTTTTGCTTTGCATTTTCTATTTATTTATTTTTATTACATATTTCACGTGAATTAAATAGAGAATTTTAATTACAAAAACAGTGTTCAGAGTCTTATTTGCTACTCAGATGCTGTATTCTATGGTCCACTGAGTACTTTAATGAGTTGTAACACTGCAAGATGTTCCTAGTTCCTGCACATCCGTACCTCCATCAGCATAAATTTCTGTGAGACTTTCAAAATGGATTCTGTTTTTCCAAAATGCATACATTTTTAAAAGAACTTAGTGAACTTTTACAAGTGCCTTGTTTAAGGTATTAGCTATACATAACCCCAACTAGGATCAAAAAATTTTTCCGCTTGCTGTTTTACATAGGTAGTCACACCACAGAAGTCTTTGGACAACTAGTTTATCTTAATTTTATATCTCCAGATACTGCCAACAATAATTACAGAAGTATGACATTTTGGAATTTGAAAGGTTATTCAAGATAATTTATCACAACATTCTCAATTTTCAGATTGAGGAACAAGTTCTAACAGCCAGGGTGACTCGCTCCAGGCTGTTCCGTTCCTGGAAAGCCTGTGCTGGCTTCTGGGAATGTGGAGGCAGATTCGAGATCCTTCCCAGTCTCACATTGACTTCAGTGCCCTCTTCCTAGCAAGACCATTGACTCTGAATTAGTCTTTTAAGCTATTAAATATGATTATTATTGGTGATTCTGAAACAAGATAGTTCTACTTGCACACTATGAGCAAATCTATATTCTGTATTTACGCGTGGTAGTAATATCCGTAGTAAAACATTCATGTGTGATAATAAAACACCACTGCTGACCCAGATTTAGAGAGAATTTATTTAGGGAAATATGTGACTTTCATGTTCTGTTTTCCCCTCTCTTTTCTCTCCTTCTCCCCAATCTTTATGTCTCACTTTGGGCATCGCTTTCTTCAGGAACCTCCCTCTGTATGCCCAGAGCAGGTCAGGGATGATTGCTGTCTCCCCCATGGAACCGTTTGTCCTTGCCTCACAGCCCTGCCAACAACTTGATTTTGTGTTTATTGGCGTGATTAGTTAATTAACGTCTGCCTCTCCCCAGCTCTACATTGACTCTAACCAGGCTAAGACAGGGGCACCTGCTGTTGCTCATGGCTGCTGCCCCAGTGCCTGGCTCAGCGCCTGAAACACAGAACATTCTTAGCATTTGCAGAAGGCATGAGGAAATGAGTGGAATATCCTCTAACCTCAAATTTGTCTACAGTTGAAGTTATTAATCTGCTTTCTTCCTCCTTTCTAATATCACATTTATAAAAATTAATTTTGATTTGTGGTTCTCATTCCTTATTCTAAGCACTACCAGGTATCCCCTGGCTGGGGGTCTCCAGGACAGGATTATCTGATGGAATATCTAAGCCCTCTTTCTGATATCTGGAAGTTAAAGACATGGAGGGAGGAGACCATACTTGCTGGCAAGAGCAAGGCACCTTGCAGAACATTACAGCTCAACATTGTTTAGGGCAGATCTTCAACATTTCTCCCAATATGGAGAGACAGTGCCCAACACCTGAAGATCAGAGATCCTAAGGTTCTTGCATGCTTAAGAAATGAAAATGGAGAGCTTCCAATCACTCCTGCAAGGTAGGCGGGCCTGCGACCCACCGGCAGAAGAGGAGCAGCGGCCTGCTGAGAGGCAGAGCCGCCCCCTCCCCCTGCGCCGGCAAGGTAGAGGGAACTGGGACCACCCACAGAGCAGGCCCAGCGGCCTGCTGAGGGGCAGAGCCGCCCCCCACCCCCCGCGCCTGCCAGGTAGGCGGAACTGTGACCACCAACAGAAAAGGCCCAGTGGCCCGCGGCGGGACAGAGCTTCCAATCACTCCTGCAAGGTAGGCGGGCCTGCGACCCACCGGCAGAAGAGGAGCAGCGGCCTGCTGAGAGGCAGAGCCGCCCCCTCCCCCTGCGCCGGCAAGGTAGAGGGAACTGTGACCACCCACAGAGCAGGCCCAGCGGCCTGCTGAGGGGCAGAGCCGCCCCGCCCACGGCGCCTGCAAGGTAGGCGGACCTGCGACCCACTGGCAGAACAGCCCCAGAGGCCTCCAGAGGGGCAGTGCCGCTGCCTGCGCCTGCAAAGTAGGCAGAACTGCGACCACCGACAGAACAAGCCTAGCGGCCGGCAGAGGTACAGAGCCGCCACCCGCGCCTGCAAGGTAGGCGGACCTGCTACCGACCGGCAGAGCAGGCCCAGCAGCCTGCCGGCGTGGTAGGCACATTGCCCCAATTGGAGGAGGGGCAGAGCCGCCGCCTGCGCCTGCGAGGGAGACTTTGCAACTATACAAGACCAATATAAATATATAGGGGGAAAATTCAATAGCACAACAGTTTCACCAAGTAGAAAGGAACACGAACAGTATGAAGAGACAAGGAAAGAAAGGACCACAAGCAATGCAGGTCAACTCAACTTTAGAAGAGGTAATAGCTGCAGCAGATGGAATGTCAGATAAAGAATTCAGGATATACATGCTTCAGATGATCTGGAGTCTCAAGGAAGACATCAGACAGCAAAATCAGACAATGAAAGATCACTTCAACAATGAATTACATAAACAAATCCAAGAAGCAAAAGATCAACTATACAGGGAGATAGAGGTTATAAAAAACAAACAAACAGAAATCCTAGAAATGCAGGAAGCAATAAACCAACTTAAAAACTCAATGGAGAATACTACCAGCAGAGTAGAACACTTAGAAGATAGAACATCAGACAATGAAGATAAAGTATTTCAACTCGAAAAGAACATAGATAGCTCAGCAAGACTGTTAAGAAACCATGAGCAGAACATCCAAGAAATATGGGATAACATAAAGAGACCAAAGTTAAGAGTCATTGGGATACAGGAAGGGACAGAGTTTCAAACCAAAGGAATGAGCAATCTATTCAATGAAATAATATGAGAAAACTTCCCAGACTTGAAGAATGAGACAGAATCCCAAATCCTAGAAGCCTACAGGACGCCGAATGTGCAAAATCATAAGAGACCCACACCTAGACACATTATAATGAAGATGCCCAACATACAGAATAAGGAGAGAATTTTAAAAGCTACAAGAGAAAGGAATCAGATCACATTTAGGGGTAAGCCAATCAGGATAACAGCTGATCTTTCAACACAGACTCTGAAAGCTAGAAGATCCTGGAATAACATATTTCAAACACTGAAAGAAAATGGGTTCCAACCAAGAATTGTGTATCCAGCGAAATTAAGCTTCAGGATGGAAGATGAAATTAAAACCTTCCACGATAAACAAAAGTTAAAAGAATTTGCAGCTAGAAAACCATCTCTTCTAAACATCCTTGGCAAAACATTACAGGAAGAGGAAATGGAAAATAACAATGAAAACCAACAGTGGGAGGTAGGACAGTAAAGGGGGGAAAAATAATCAAAGAGGAAAACAAACCATGTTTAGTAACATAAATAAACAAATATGGCTGGAACAACAACCCATATCTCAATAATAACCCTAAATGTTAATGGCTTAAACTCACCAATCAAGAGACACAGGCTAGTAGAATGGATCACAAAACAAGACCCAACAATATGCTGCCTACAGGAGACGCATTTGATAGGGAAAGACATACATAGGCTGAAGGTGAAAGGTTGGGAAAAATCATATCACTCATATGGACTTCGGAAACAAGCAGGTGTGTCCATACTCATATCAAATAAAATAGATTTCAAGCCAAAGTTAATCAAAAGGGATAAAGAGGGACACTACATACTGCTTAAGGGAACCATACACCAACAAGACATAACAATCATAAATATATATGCCCCAAACAATGGTGCAGCTATGTTCATCAAACAAACTCTTCTCAATTTCAAGAGTCTAATAGACCACCATACAATAATCATGGGAGACTTCAACACACCTCTCTCGCCACTGGACAGATCTTCCAAACAAAAGTTGAATAAGGAAACTATAGAACTCAATAACACTATTAATAACCTAGACTTAATTGACATATACAGAATATACCACCCAACATCAAGCAGTTACACTTTTTTCTCAGCAGCACATGGATCCTTCTCAAAAATAGATCATATATTATGTCACAGGGAAACTCTTAGACAATACAAAGGAGTAGAGATAACACCATGCATCCTATCTGATCATAATGGAATGGAACTGAAAATCAACGATAAAAGAAGGAAGGAAAAAGCATACATCACTTGGAGAATGAACAATAGGTTACTGAATGATCAATGGGTTATAGAAGACATCAAGGAGGAAATTAAAAAATTCTTAGAGATTAATGAAAACACTGACACAACATATCGGAATCTATGGGACACATTGAAAGCAGTTCTAAGAGGAAAATTCATTGCTTGGAGTTCATTCCTTAAAAAAAGAAAAAAACAACAAATAAATGATCTCATACTTCATCTCAAAATCCTAGAAAAAGAAGAGCAAAACAACAGCAAAAGAAGTAGAAGGCAAGAAATAATTAAAATCAGAGCTGAAATTAATGAAATCGAAACAAAAGAAACAATTGAAAAAATTGACAAAACTAAAAGTTGGTTTTTTGAAAAAATAAACAAAATCGACAGACCCTTAGCGATGCTAGCGAAGAGAAGAAGAGAGAGAACTCAAATTACTAGCATACGGGATGAAAAAGGCAATATCACAACAGACACTTCAGATATACAGAAGATAATCAAAAATTATTTTGAATCCTTATACTCCAATAAATTAGAAGATAGTGAAGGCATCGATAAATTTCTTAAGTCATATGATCTGCCCAGATTGAGTCAGGAGGATATAGACAACCTAAACAGACCAATATCAATTGAGGAAATAGAAGAAACCATCAAAAGACTACCAACTAAGAAAAGCCCAGGACCGGATGGGTATACAGCAGAGTTTTACAAAACCTTTAAAGAGGAACTAATACCAATATTTTTCAAGCTACTTCAGGAAATAGAAAAAGAGGGAGAACTTCCAAATTCATTCTATGAGGCCAACATCACCCTGATACCTAAACCAGACAAAGACACTTCAAAGAAAGAAAACTACAGACCAATATCTCTAATGAACCTAGATGCAAAAATCCTCAATAAAATTCTGGCCACTCGGATACAAAAACTTATCAAAAAAATTGTGCACCATGATCAAGTAGGATTCATCCCTGGGATGCAAGGCTGGTTCAATATACGGAAATCAATAAATGTTATTCACCACATCAATAGACTTAAAAATAAGAACCATATGATCATCTCGATAGATGCGGAAAAAGCATTCGACAAAGTACAGCATCCCTTTATGTTCAAAACTCTAGAAAAACTAGGGATAACAGGAACATACCTCAATATTGTCAAAGCAATCTATGCTAAGCCTCAGGCTAGCATCATTCTGAATGGAGAAAAATTGAAGGCATTCCCTCTAAAATCTGGAACAAGACAGGGATGCCCTCTCACTCCACTTCTGTTCAACATAGTTCTCGAAACACTGGCCAGAGCAATTAGACAGACGAAAGAAATTAAAGGCATCAAAATAGGAAAAGAAGAACTTAAATTATCACTATTTGCAGATGACATGATTCTATACCTAGCAGACCCAAAAGGGTCTACAAAGAAACTATTAGAGCTAATAAATGAATTCAGCAAAGTGGCAGGATATAAAATCAACACGCATAAATCAAAGGCATTCCTGTATATCTGCGACAAATCCTCTGAAATGGAAATGAGGACAACCACTCCATTCACAATATCTTCAAAAAAAATAAAATACTTGGGAATCAACCTAACAAAAGAGGTGAAAGACCTATACAATGAAAACTACAGAACCCTAAAGAGAGAAATAGAAGAAGATCTTAGAAGATGGAAAAATATACCCTGTTCATGGATAGGCAGAACTAACATCATCAAAATGGCGATATTACCAAAAGTTCTCTATAGGTTTAATGCAATGCCAATCAAAATCCCAACGGCATTTCTTGTAGAAATAGAGAAAGCAATCATGAAATTCATATGGAAAAATAAAAGACCCAGAATAGCAAAAACAATGCTAAGCAGGAAGTGTGAATCAGGCGGTATAGCGATACCAGACTTCAAACTATACTACAGAGCAATAGTAACAAAAACAGCATGGTACTGGTACCAAAACAGGCGGGTGGACCAATGGTACAGAATAGAGGACACAGAAACCAATCCACAAAACTACAACTGTCTTATATTTGATAAAGGGGCTAAAAGCATGCAATGGAGGAAGGATAGCATCTTCAACAAATGGTGCTGGGAAAACTGGAAATCCATATGCAACAAAATGAAACTGAATCCCTTTCTCTCGCCATGCACAAAAGTTAATTCAAAATGGATCAAGGAGCTTGATAGCAAATCAGAGACACGCCGTCTGATAGAAGAAAAAGTTGGCTACGATCTACAGTCGGTGGGGTCGGGCTCCAAATTCCTCAATAGGACACCCATAGCACAAAAGTTAATAACTAGAATCAACAAATGGGACTTACTCAAACTAAAAAGTTTTTTCTCAGCAAAAGAAACAATAAGAGAGGTAAATAGAGAGCCTACATCCTGGGAACAAATCTTTACTCCTCACACTTCAGATAGAGCCCTAATATCCAGAGTATACAAAGAACTCAAAAAATTAGACAATAAGAGAACAAACAACCCAATCAACAAATGGGCCAAGGACCTGAACAGACACAATCAACAAGTACATGAAAAAATGCTCACCATCTCTAGCAGTCAGAGAAATGCAAATCAAAACCACCCTAAGATACCATCTCACTCCAGTTAGATTGGCAGCCATTATGAAGTCAAACAACAACAAGTGCTGGCGAGGATGCGGGGAAAAGGGTACACTTGTACACTGCTGGTGGGACTGCAAATTGGTGCAGCCAATTTGGAAAGCAGTATGGAGATTTCTTGGAAAGCTGGGAATGGAGCCACCATTTGACCCAGCTATTCCCCTTCTCGGTCTATTCTCTAAAGACCTAAAAAGAGCATGCTACAGGGACACTGCTACATCGATGTTCATAGCAGCACAATTCACAATAGCAAGACTGTGGAACCAACCTAGATGCCCTTCAATAGATGAATGGATAAAAAAAAATGTGGCATTTATACACAATGGAGTATTACTCTGCATTAAAAAATGACAAAATCATAGAATTTACAGGGAAATGGATGGCACTAGAGCAGATTATGCTAAGTGAAGCTAGCCAATCCCTAAAAAACAAATGCCAAATGTCTTCTTTGATATAAGGAGAGTAACTAAGAACAGAGTAGGATGGAAGAGCACGAGAAGAAGATTAACATTAAACAGGGATGAGAGGTGGGAGGGAAAGGGAGAGAGAAGGGAAATTGCATGGAAATGGAAGGTCCCTCAGAGTTATACAAAAGTACATACAAGAGGAAGTGAGGGGAAAGGGAAAAATAATACAAGGGGGACAAATGAATGTCAGTAGAGGGGGCAGAGAGAGAGGAGGGGAGGGGAGGGGAGGGGGGATAGTAGAGGATAGGAAAGGCAGCAGAACACAACAGACACTAGTATGGCAATATGTAAATCAATGGATGTGTAACTGATGTAATTCTGCAATCTGTATATGGGGTAAAAATGGGAGCTCATAACCCACTTGAATCAAAGTGTGAAATATGATATATCAAGAACTATGTAATGTTTTGAACAGCCAACAATAAAAAATTAAAAAAAAAAAAAAGAAAAAAGAAAAAAAAAAAAGAAATGAAAATGTCTGCCGTTTTATCTCGCTGAAGGGTGATGGCTATTTCCTCAGCAGTTTCGAGACACTCCATGGTGCCTACCAAGACAAATCAGAGCAACCTCTTGAGCAGACTGAGGAAAAATGTAAAGAAACCAGCAAGATGACTAGGTGATCAAAGGAGGCTGGAGGGAACAAGTAGCTGTGCCCATGTACCTTCTTGAGGGGTGGCAGAGGATGTTGTTCTACACATCCTTGTCCCAAGCCAAGGGCCATATGAAGGTCAGTGAGGAGGGTCCTGAGAGAAAGTAGAAGATGTCCCGGTTTGCTTGAGGGATTGGGAGACCTCTCCCTGATCTGATCCCTGCGTACTCCTCTGGGAGTGCCAGGAAGAAGTGCCAACCATGTTCTTCAGATTGCTCTGCCTATGATATAGCATATTTTGGAGCACTGCCCTGCATGCACATGCACCATAGATTAAAGACTAGGTTCTTATATTGCAGGAGAAGATGAGTGGAGAAGGGCAGCCATCTTTGCAAGGAATTGCAGAGATTTTACTGAGAAAGTGAACCCTGACCCAGAGGGCAAGTGTGATTCATCCTCATTCTGGGACTATAGATGGGGCCTGGATTTTACAGCCTAGGACACACGGTGCTCCTACCACATGGAGACAATGAGAAAGAACCCCCCCAGGAGGCTTGCTGACAACTGTGCTGCATCACAAGGCTTGACCAGGAAGCTGGAGGACCTACTCCTAAACATGCAGAACAAGGGACAGACAGACGGACTCCAGAGCCAGTTACTATGTGTGTATTAAATAGGAATGTGGCATGTCTAGTGATTACTGGTTGGTGGAAAATAACACTCTACTTACATGTGTGAAGAGACCGGAGCTCAAGCCATATGAATTTATTGGACAGACACTTGGCAAAAGTAGTGTATTGCATCTCATTCCCAATAGCTAGCATTAACTGAGCACCTGCTATGGGCCAGGAAGTATTCTAATGGCTTCAGATGTATTGTCTCATTTAATCATCACTACAATTTCACCAGATTGGTACGTTTTATTACCCCCACACTGCAGATGGCACTCTCCAAGTAAGTAAATGAGAGAATGAGTAAGTGAACCAGAATATGAACCCAGGGAGTGTGCCTCCAGCAGGGGGTCATTACCTATACTTTCCCTCTACACTGACCCTAAATGTGTCCGCATAAGTTTCCTTCATGGACACAAGTAACATGCTCAGTTTTGGTTTGGGTGTTAGTTTAAATGTCCCATTCAAAACCAGTGTCCCCTCCTTGACATGCTGACACCATTCGACACGTACAGATAATTCCCTATCCCGGGACAACTGTCTCTCACTATGTTAATTGCACAACTGTAGGTGCAGGACAGGCCGACGCCCCGTGTGTATGACATAATAACCACCGTTTCTTCATTTTCTAAACAACATGAAGATCCTTCTTCCTCCTCCTGTGTCCTCTGTTGCAGATGTTTCTCTGCCACTGCTTTCTCATCCTCTTTCATTCGCTCATGACACTATTTTCTCTTGGGAGTTCTTTATACCATTTTGCCAAATTTTACCAGGACATTTCATGGACTCTGTGCCTTCCTCCTCTTTCTGCCTTTCAAAGTTGACGCCCCGGGTTCTGTGTCCTTTCTAACTCTCTCATCACTCTCTACACTAACTTTGGGTGGTCCTCCAGACTTCAGCCTCCCACAGGATGCTCACAAATCCCAGTTTACTCTCCTTTCTGGATCTTTTTCCTGAGCTGAGGTTTATTGAAATTTTACTGCAAAATGTATATACGATGTACTCTTTTCCTTCAAATTACCTGAACTTAGTTGCTGTAAATTACTCGTATTAATGGGCAACAAATATTGGCCTTAGGTTTGTCTTTAACTATTCAAAGTATTTTGATTTTTAGTTGAATTTAAAATGATAATAAACATTTTGTAGTATACTTAAATCATAATTATATGTTACATATTTAATGGGCACATTTAATTTTTATTGGCAATAAAAAATTATAACACTGAAGTAAGGATTAAAAACCACTTAAGGGGACATAGAAATATTAATTAATAATATTTTAGTTACTTACATTTTAATAGAATTTATCTTCGAAATTACCTTGTCTCAAAAATGAAAGCATGAAATGAATTTATAGGTATTCAGCTTTTAAAGCACTTTTATACATGAAAAAATTTAGCCATTTACCTAGAAATAAACTTCATTTATGAGGAAATATAAATGTTTCCTTAGTAGCTATCCAAAGTGTAATTATTGATGAAAATGGAAAACTGCACTTTACTTAGTCTTCTAGATATATCCAGAGGATAAATTTTTCTTTTTTAAAAAAATGTATAAAAATGAGCTTAAGGCCTATCTTAGTTCTTTTTGCGTTGCTGTGGCAGAACACCTGATGCTGGGAAACGTATAAAGAAAAGAGGTGTTTTGGACTCACAATTCCAGTGGCTGAAAAGATCAAACAGCACAGCACTTCTGTTTGGCTGTAGCACAGCCTCTTGGAGAAGTAGAAAAGAGAATTGGCTGCGAGCCCGCAGGAGCCCATGTGCCAGCCAGGTAGCAAGATACTGAGGAGGGGCCAGACTTTCTATTTTGTCAATTATTTGCCAATAATACATTCAGAGGGTGGAGTCCTGTGACCTAATTACCTCCCACTAAGTCCCACCTCTGAAATGTCCTAGTGTGTTTGACATTGCTACAGTGGGGGCCAAGCTTCCGACACAGGAACCTTTTGGGGAACAAACTCAGACCAGTTCAAACCACAGAGATGCCCCTCAGGGTGGCGTAAGACAGTCTGTCAGAGAAAAAGCGACTATAATTTTTCAGATAATTCAGGAAAATCTTTCCTTTCCATTCAAGGTGTTTAGTTTAAACCATTCAAGTTTGGGCTTCCCCTTTCCCCAGTGTTTGAAACTTAATTTTTCAAAAGCAGTCATCTATGTTTGATGCGGGCATGAAGATTACTCAAGGACAAGGCCCTGGACATAAGTCAACCGTTCTGAGTCAGCATCACCATCTGCTGAAACTGTAGGGTGACATGTCCTGAAACGCTCCAATCCCCATCTATGGCATCTTTATAAATTACGACAAATAAGACAACACTTAACTATCAGGCAAATGTGCAAGATAGCGCTGTTCTGGCTCCTTGAATCAGTGAGGCAAGTCTGTTTGGCTCCAGGTGTCCGCAGGATCTCAGCGACGGCCTTGTAAACAGACAGGGATGTGGGCAGAGCCATCTGTGCGGTGCTGCAGATCTGCAAGGAGGTCGACCCAACGAGAGGAGCTGGACGCAAGTCCACGGAGCATCAGCACATTCAGGGGCTCGGGATCAAGAGTTACATCTATCTGACACATCTGGATGCTTTTTAAAATTGAATCTACAGGGAAATGGGTTCAGAGATGGTTAGCTGGCTCAGCTGCTTGGAGGAGCTGCAGACTCAGCTGCAACCACAAAAGTCTGAGAGCATGCACAGATATTGCCTAGAGGACCCAGACAGGATGGTAAAGTTGAATGAATGGGCTGGTGATTTATTCATGCAAGTGCTGTCTTCATTGGTTGGCTGCGAAAGAGAGGGAGAGTAGGGAGAAAAAGCTAGAGAGAAGATCCCATTCAAGAGACGGGGAGTACTCCATAGGGAAGGAATTCTCGGAAGCCAGAAGGGCGGAGAGGAGATATTTCTCAAGAGGCGAGGGTGAAGTGGTAATGAACCTGGCACATTAATCTAGAGTGCCTGGTTGCAAATCCCAGCTCAGCTGCTTACTGGCTAATGACATTGGGGACGTTACCCAACCTATTGCTTTAATCTTCCCATCCATAAAATGGTGACAATAGCCTTTACCTACTAGGGCTGTTGTGGGATTGTGAATTAATACATGTGCAGCACATGGTGAAGTTTTTCTGGAAATTGTAGCCGTTATTAGTCATTGTGGTGAGGAGCCAACATCAGGGACAGCCCACGTCCAGGAAGTGCAGAGCACGGGGATTGCAGTAGCCTTTGAAAGCATCTCTGTATTTGTGGAATTGACATCCTAAAGACAGCTTATCTTCCAGAAGATGTGAAACTATGGGGACCATTAGTGCAAGACTGTATATATCCTATACACTTTGGTAGCATTTTAGGGCACACACACACACAGCTTTAATTGTATGGCACATCTTCTGTTATATGTAAAATTTCACTTACTCCTCACAACATTTCTGTGAGGCAAGCCCAATTATTATCTGCCGCAGTCCGGCTGCAGCAAACTAGCCGGGGGTTGACTAACAACTTGTGTAGATTGATACAGCAGGAGTGGAAGCCGTTTATTGCAGGACAGGAGCAGTATTTATACATTCCACACAGCTTATCTAATTAGCATAAACTAGATACATCAGTCAACCAATCAGGAATCTCCACACTTAATGGCTCACTTTTGTTACTTCTCAAACCACTCCCTCTGGCATTTTGCCAGGCACCATCCAGACTTGTTTACGAACTCTAACATTCCCCTGGCAAAATGCCAGGTGTTATTTTGACTTGTTTACAGACTCTAACAATTATCTTTGTTTTAAAGTTGAAGACTCTGGCTGGGCACAATGGCACACACCAGTAATCCCAGCAGCTTGGGAAGCTGACACAGGAGGATCAGGAGTTCAAAGGCAGCCTCAGCAACAGTGAGGCACTGAGCAACTCAGTGAGACCCTGACTCTAAATAAAATACAAAATAGGTCTGGGGATGTGGCTCAGTGGCCGAGTGCCCCTGAGTTCAATCCCCAGTAACTTCCACCATCCCCCCCAAAACATTCAGACACTGGGGTCTGATATGTTAAGGTAACTGAAGACCAAACTGTTTGATGTGAGATAACTAGGGTTTGGGCTCAGGTCTGCATGAATCCAAAACCAATGCTCTTAGCTACTTGCTCTCTTAAGGGATCCAGGAGAGTGGCCAAAGGACAATTCAGGCCAGCCAAGAACCATCTAGCATACTCTGAGGAAACTACCACATTTTCTGTAGCATGTAAGCTACACATTAAAAAGCCACATGCCACACATTCTTTATGTTAGAGAGTCTAAATTTAACAGTTATAAATAAGAGTGTGCAAACAGTGGAGCTTTGTTTCCTGTCTCTGGGCTCAATGTCTCTCTCCTCCTTGCTCCTATTCATGGCTGGGAGTTGTGAACCCCTTGCACTAGGAGCCACTCAGTATCTTCTGAGGTATTATAGTCTTGTAGGTGAATATTTGTTTATGGCAAACCTCATACTACCTGTAAAAGTTGGTTCCATCCTGTTGAACGTTTCTCTGCCTTCTGCTTCCCCAGGCAGGAATCTCTGGTGTCCTTGGATGCAAGGCAGCAGGCCCTTTGCTGAATGTTTTTGGCTGGGGTAGGTTGAGGTCTTCATTTTGATGAGTCCAAGGCCCAAGCTCCCTGCTTACTGACTGAGCCTCTTCTTTTATTCTCCTGATGTTACTGACCCTGTGTGGTGTGGCCAGGAATCTCCAGGCAGTTTTCCCAGGACGTCTGCTCTAGAGTGAACTTCATTCTTCCAAGTGGGACCCCTCATCCCTGCCCCATAGCAGGTGTGCCAGTTAACATCCTCAGGGATGTTTCCCCTTCCTTGGGATGTGGAAGCATCTTCTGTCCACCACGAGGACTACAGGAGCTTTCCTCAGGTATTGCTACACTTTTGCTATGAAGCTATGTTGGAAGCTGCACTGGGAAGAAGCCAGGGTTCCCCTGAGGGGCGTGTATGCAGGGGAAGCAAAGCTGCCTCCCACTCTGACAAGTCCCTTAACTCCTGTGAGTTTTCCAGCCACTGTCCCTTCACCAAGGACTTTTTCATTAGAGAGTAGGTTTGTCCTCAATGGTAGGGGAGAGGGAGAAAGACCCTTCAAAATTATTCACCCTGCGTTTCTCTCCTCTTCCTTTTCTCCAAAGGTATGTCTAGCCATTGGGTGGGAACTTTTCTTAGTACACATCTTGATTTTCTGCTTAACAATTTGCTAGGTGCATGCCTATAATCCTAGTGACTTAGGAGGTTAGACAGGAGGATTGCAAGTTCCAGGCTAGCTTGGGCAACTTAGTGAGACCTTGTCTCAAAATAAAAAATTTAAATAGAAGGCAAGGCTGGGGATGGAACTCAGTTTAGAGCACCCCTGGGTTCAATCCCTCAATATCTCAAAAAAAATTTTTTTTTGCTAGGTTTCTTAGTATTTGCAAATTAAACTTTTGAAAATTAAGGGGTGGGAGTGGAGGTATATGTGTGGCTTGTGGGGAGAAAATGCCCTGGCTCAAATTAACCAGGCATTTGAGACAGTTTTCTCACTAAACTTAAAAAATCTGATTGAAAACTCAATGCTGGACAATTCCTTTTTCTAGGTATTATAGGCTTTTCCACTAAAGCAATGAAAGCCTTTGATTCAATGCCTGAGAGAGCCACAGGGAGTTAAAAATACATGGTTACAGTATTTTCAAAATATTATAGCCATTACACATGTATCTAGTTTAATGTTACTTTCTGAGTAGATTTCCCTTTTGTGATATTCAACTTTCATAAAATTTTTATTTAACTGTCTCCGTGTGATTTCAGCTGTGGTTTGGACCACTGGGTTTGGACCAGAGATTAAATGGGGGACAATGTTTTATGCCCCAGCCCAGGATAGAGGTGGCACTGGAATTAAGAAAAGGAAGAGATGATTCCAGGGGAAACAGATGTGCGGTGTGATGTCCAGCTGTTTGACTTACAAAAAGTACCTTATTCTAACCCCAGCCTCGAATGTTCTGGGATTTATTTTGTTAATAAAGGGGGTCATTTGTATCCGGAAAAGTTTAATGGCTGGCAATATTTTCACTGTTTTTCTGACTGCCAATGGGTTACACTGACTGTGGAATGCAAATTATGCACTATTCCACACCATCTAGACTGTTGTTATAGAGGAGATTTCATAGGAAGGTTGATCCATCATGTAGGCATTCTACAGGATTTTAAATCTCATTATATTGTTAAAGGTGACATTTCATTGAAGTTTGTGCCTGGCATTCTGTTAAAAGTCAAACATTAACAAGGACTTGGAGAGAATGGTAGCCTGTTATGTTTGCAGAGGTATGTTTTTCTGATGATGAAAGGAAATTTAGAAACCTTCATGTAAGCCGTCTCCAAAATGCTACAGTTTGCATTTTTGTAATGTGTAGTGAGTGGTACGCTGCCTTACTCAACCTCTCTTGCTATTTCCACTTTCCACCCCTCCTGACCTACAAGGGCAGAGGATGGTATTGTTTTCTTTTTACTTTGATCCAAACACAGACATACATATTTTTCCTCAGTTTACCATAATAAGAAGCAAGATAGTACTTACATAGGAATTTTCTCTGTACTAAAGCAGTGCTTGTCTGTATACACTATTCTTTCCTTGTGTTCAGCTTGGCTTCTGTTTCTTTGCCTCTTTATTTTTTTTGTGTGTGTGTGTGTGTGGGGGGGTACCGGGGATTGAACTTGGGGACACTCAGCCACTGAGCCACATCCCCAGACCTATTTTGTATTTTATTTAGTGACAGGGTCTTATTGAGTTGCTTAGTGTCTCACTGTTGTTGAGGCTGGCTTTGAACTTGTGATCCTCCTGCCTCAGCCTCCCAAGCCCTGAGATTATAGGCATATGCCACCACACTTGGCTTCTTTGACTCTTTTTGGCAACAGTGACTAATAAGAAATCTTAGACTAGTTCTCCAATCTAACGAGAAAATAGAAGAGAACTCATTGAAACTGGTGACAACCAACCAGGATAGTGTCTGAGATATATTAATAAAGACAAGAACACACCCATTACTTCACTTTAGTTGTATCTTTAGGGCTAATAGATGAGAACATGGACAAGAAAGGTCATCAAGGAGAAGAGAAGTGCACATGACAGAGTGGAGTGTTAGAGAAGGATAATAAAAAAGCAAGCCAGTAACCATGGGTGCAATGATCTTCTGAAACCTTCATAGTGCTTTTCAATTTGGCTATTTCTTATTGTCCAACATAAGCCTGGAACTTTAGATCAGAAAGAACCAACATGGAGCTAGAGCCAATAAATATAAATTCTGGGACTTCTCTGGTGTACGTTCAATGTTTCAGATTCTTTACTCCAGAACAATTTTATAGCTCTGTTCTCTATTCATATCCTGATACTACATTAATCTGAGGATGCACATTTAAATGAGGATACCACCTCATTTTTTATTTTATTTCCCATGTTCCTCTACTGAACCTGACACTAAGTTCAAGGCTGTTTGACTTTGTTTTTGAACTATACTTACTTCTGTCTGATTTAGTACCCAGCACAAGGGATGGTTACTATTATGGATACCTCCAGAGAGACTTCTTGGTTTATTTGCCCACACTGATTTGATAGTGATTAAGCTCAAAAACCTTCTTAACCTCTCTACAAGAATTAGAAGAGATAGCACATTCAAATTGGCTAATTTGAGTGCACTAATGAAATATTGGATTCTATTCTTCACTTTCTTCTCCTTGTTTTCTTCGATGTGTAGAATTTTTCCTTTCTAGGCAGAGTGACCTGCCACACCCACTCAACCTGCCTTCTGGCTCTGGGCTAAACAATTAGTTTTGGCCAATGAAACATTAGCAAGAGAGATACAAGTGGAAGCTTGGAATGTACTTGTGTCTGGGTTTCCTTTCTTGTGTTTCCAACAGCATCATGGGAGTAGGCTTAGGATCACCTTCTGAAGATGGAGACGCATGAGGAACAAAGTTGAGGCTGTCTTAGATCCCCCATCACCCAGCCGTCAAACATATATGTGAACTTGGCCAAGGATTGACTAGCTGATTGTCCAGCTGATACTGGACATTCAAGAAATTACATGTATTGTTGGGTGCTGTTAATGTTTTGTGGAGTTTTCTATATGGTATTGTGACGATAACATGAGAATTTAATTTGGGGGCTTTTTACAAAGGTGTGCTGATATGAATGTGGGTATAGTTTAGGTAAATCAGAGTTTAGTAGTAGTAATGGCAGGTGCATTAACCATGCCTATGCCTGAAGTGAGGAGAAAGTGAATACTGGAACTTAGGGAAAGAGAAAGTATTTGAAGACCAGAGTTGTGAACTTGAGTTAAGAGAGGACAGCCTGTGGTTACACTCTAGGCAAGGAGTTGGGGGGAAAATACGGTAACCTCACTCTCCCCACTGGACCAGTTGTTAGAAAAACTTGGGCCAAGATGTCACAGATACCCTCTCTGGACAGAGTGATTGGTCAGAACCAAGCTCTAATAAGCCTCAGAGGATCTGGTAACTTTCCTTATTGCACAAAGTGGTAAAATGGCCACAGGTTCCTCTGGGAAGCCACTGCTTCTGGCTGTGGTGCACAGTCCTTTCCCAAGGGCTCTTGACTCTCTGTCAGTCAAGAAAGGGCCTGTGGGCTTGAACTGGATTTAGTATGGTTGAGTAAGGGACCATAGATCCCATTCCATTGAGCTGAATTCTGACACCCAGATCTAGAATATTTTCGCTGATACATGCATAGAAATAGCTTCATTTACAGCCCATCTGCTTCATTTATAGGGACCTTATGATCACCTCACCATCCCCACAATTCCCTCCGGACCAAAATAGTCTGGCTCCATTTTTCCCAGAGGTTTATTGTTGAGTTGCAAATGCCTTATCATGGATGGTGAAGTGCCAACATCTGGTCTCTAGCCCTCTGGGATTCCATTATTTCCACTGAGATCCGAAAGCCACATTTTAATGCAACCTCCTCCATCGTTATCTCTGGCTTACAGAGCACAGCCAGCGCAGGGTGTTTCATCTTGGTGCCCTTTTTCTCAATGCCCTGGTAAAGGAAGCATTCTCTGGGCTGCCCATGGCATATGAAGAGGAACAATAAGCAAATCACAGGTGGATCCATTCCAACTTCCCATTTACCAGTGATACTTCTTTCTCCCTAGGATTCAGCATTTTTTACCTCAGTGATATAGTTAGGGGTCAGCAAACTTTTCAGTAAAGGGCTGGATAGTAAATATCTTAGGCAATAAGAGCCATGTGGCCCCGTCTCAACAGCTCAGTTGTACTATTTTAGGTCAAAAGCAACTTTGGATAATAGTGAAATAAATCAATTTAGTTATGTTCCTCTAAATTTTAATTTCAAAAGAATCAGATTTGACCCACAGGCCAAGGCTGGCTGACCCCTGATGTTGAGGCTGTCTTAGATCCCCCATCACCCAGCCGTTAAACATATATGTGAACTTGACCAAGGATTAACTAGCTGATTGTCCAGCTGATACTGGACATTCAAGAAATTACATGTATTGTTAGGTTTGAATCCTGTTTCAATTAACCAACTTAGCAGACTGAACACCTCTGCCATGCTTATGATCTCATACATTATTCCTGAATCTTGAGTGAACAGACTTGTAAATCAGCTCAGCTGTGTTGAATCATATGCTTCATTCTTCTTGATCTAATATTCTTAGAATCTACTTCCAGACATGCTCCCAGCTCTGCCAGAATATGCTGTGTCTTTTTTACTGTGTGGACCATCTCCTTTGGAGTTGGTCTTGTATTATTCAGTGTGGAATGTGTAGAGCTCTTACTCTCGTTCAGGTCCAGAGTCATTGAGGAGAGGTTGGGGTGGGTCCTGAGAAGACACATTAGTTTCTGAGGAGAAGGTAGCTCTCCCTAGTCAGTCATTGAAAGGCTTTTATTCAGAATTAAGCCAGTTGCCTCAGAGGGAGAATGAGAGAATGCTTTTGAAGGAAAGAATTCTCTGAAATTTTCAAGGGATTTTTCTAAGGGTTGGGGGTTCAAAGTCCCCAGCCTCACTTTTAACTGTTCAAATATCCTACTCCATATCTCAGGGTCCCATCCCTTTCTCTTATGTTATTAGGGCCTAACATTTGGAAGTTTTCACTATTTAATTACTAATGCAGTTCTGCTAACCATCTTCCCAGATTTTTTCAAGTTATAATTAGGTAATTGGAAGAACATTTTTAAAAGGATCATTTAAGGATTGGTTGGGTAGGGTGTAGGGAAAATACTAAGGATAGAGCACTACTCTAAGGCTAATCGCGAAAGGACATTTTTCCAATTTTAGGCATCTAGTGGTCAGGAGGTGGCCACCTATGAGGAGCTGGGTCCTTTTGTTGAGTTAACATCCTGTGCAGAGCAAACCAGCAGGGAAGATTTCAGGGAGATAGTACCACAGCCCTGTCCTCACTTACTTTCAACTCTTTAAGATGTTTTTCATTAAACTGAAATCAACTGGATCTTTTCTTGGGCCCTGTGCCCTGCCCTAGTTTCAGACTGTGAATTCAAGCTTCCATTTTGGCTCATATGTCCCATTTTGTGTCCACCAGCAGTAATTTATAGATTCTCCTCCCCTCAATGAAAGAGCCTTCTGCATTAAGGAAAGAGAGGAGTATAAATACTAAGTCAGTGGAGATAGTAACATCGTGGAATATGATAGTGCTAAAGTAAAGGAAAAGATTAACAACATTGAAAAGTTGTCCTGGTCTGGGTCTTGTATATATGGGTTTTTGAGAAATAGGGAGAGGAACTTACCAACAGGGAGGTTAGAGATGATGATTGGATGTAATCAGGTACACATGGAGATTGCTCTAAAGACATATATTCCAGAATATTTCTGGAGTCTGAGGCAAACTAATGAAAAGCAGAAGAGATTATTTATATAATTTCAAACATTATGAAAAATGTGTGACTTGTATAAGATGCACTGGTATATATTTGACTCTGACCCAGATTCATCAGTGGTATACATTTAGCCCCATCTTCCACCCTCTCTCTTACACACACACACACACACACACACACAGATTTTTGATAGTAAGTTGAGTCATTGTATCTCTGTATCCCTAAATTATTCAGTGCATATTTCCTAAGAAGTAGAACATTTTCTTCATCTTTATTATCAAAATCAAGAAACTTAATACAATTGTATTACCTAATCTACAGCCTATTCAAATTTCATTGATTTTTATCATCCATATCCTTTATAGTTTTTTTCTTTTTCCAGTCTAGGATCTAACCTAGGACCTTGGTAGTGCCTGCATCTCTAGTTTTAATCTTTCTAGATTGTTCTTCAGCCTGCCTTTGTTTGTCTTGACTTTGATAATTTTATTATTTGGTAAAATGACATTTAATTTGGTTATTTAATTGTTTTGTAGAACAGCATTTGATTTGCTGTTCCTCATTTTTAGATATTTTTATATATTCATTTTTGGCAAGAAAGCAAATAAAGAGATGCTGGTTATCTGGCTACTTCTTAAGCCATTGTACCATGAGTGTCATGATGTCAGTTTGATGAGTTTTTTCCACTGTAAATTTGCTATTTTTTTGTAATTAAGTAATTTATAGGAAGATATTATATTAATATATAAAAATGTTCCTTAGTCAAATTTTCTCTTCTACTATCAGCATCCACTGATGATTTTTTTACTCCATCTTTCTGCATATATCTGTTGTCATTCTACTACAGGCTAACCCAAAAATCTAAAATCCAAAGCATTAAAAAATCTGAATTTTTAATTTTTAATTTTTTAATTTGTTCTAATTAGTTACACATGACAGTAGAATGCTTTTTGATACATCATACATAAATGGAGTATAACTTCTCATTCTTCTGGTTGTACACAATATAGAGTGTCTGATTCATTCTACTATCATTCCTACCCCCATCCCTCTTCTCCTCCCTTCACTCTCCTCTGTCTAATCCAAAGTACCTCTATTTTTCCCTAGCTCCTGCCCTTATTGTGAATTAGCATGTGCATATCAGAGAAAACATTCGGCTTTTGGTTCTTTGGGATTGGCTCATTTCACTTAGCACAATAGCCTTCAGATCCTTCCATTTACTGGCAAATGACATGATTTCATTTTTTAAGGCTGAGTAATATTCCATTGTGTATATATACCACATTTTCTTCATCCATTCATCTGTTGAAGGGCACCTAGGTTGGTTTCATAGTTTAGCTATTGTGTTGAGCAGTTATAAAAGCTGATGCGGCTGTGTCACTATAGTATGCAGATTTTAAGTCCTTTGAGTATAAACTGAGGAGTGAGATAACCAGGTCCATTGGTGGTTCCATTCCAAGTTTTCTGAGGAATCTTCATACTGCCTCTATAATGGTTGTATCAATTTGCAAACTCACCAGCAAAATATAAGTGAACATTTCCCCCCACATTCTTGTCAACATTTATTATTGTTTGTATTCTTGATAATTGCAGTTCTGACTGGGGTGAGATAGAATCTCAGTGTAGTTTTGAAAAAATCTGAAACTTTTGAGCACTAATCTAATGCCACAGTGGAAAATTCCACACCTGATTTCATGTGATGGGTCAGAACACAGGTGCACTAAAATATTGTATAAGATTACCTTCAGGCTATGTATACAGATGAAATATAAATGAGTTTTACATTTAGACTTGGGTATCCAAGATATCTCATTCTGTATCTGCAAATATTCCCAAACCAGAAATCTTAAAACTTGGATTGGTTGAGGTCTCGTGGTCAGGTAGAAGCCCTCCTGAAGGATTAGAAGAATGAGAACTATTTTTTAAAATTTGTTCAATGAAATTTCTGGAAAGAGAAAAATTAATTCCTTTTAGAAAACCACTGATTTATACACTCAACCCTCATTTATTCCATTCTCTGAAGTTAATGATGTTCTATTAATTAATTTATTTTTATTCCAATTTATTATATATGACAGTAGAATACACAACAATTCATATTACACACATAGAATAAAATTTTTCATATCTCTGGTTGTACACAAAGTATATTCACACCATTCGTGTCTTCATACATGTACTTAGTGTAATGATATCCTTCTCATTCCATCCTCTTTTCTACCTCCATCACCCTCCCCTTCCCTTCCATCCCTCTGCCCTATCTAGAGTTCATCTAATCCTCCCATGCTCCCCCTCCCAACCCCACTATGAATCAGCCTCCTTATATAAGAGAAAACATTTGGCATTTGGTGTTTTGGAATTGGCTAACTTCACTTAGCATTATATTCTCCAACTCCATCCATTTACCTGCAAATGCCATGATTTTATTCTCTTTTATTGCTGAGTAATATTTCAATGTGTATTACATTTTCTCCAATGTACCACAGTTTCTTTATCCATTCATCTACTGAAGAGTGTCTAGGTTGGTTCCACAATTTAGTTATTGTGAATTGTGCTACTATAAACATTGATGAGGTTGAGTCCCTGTACTATACTGTTTTTAAGTCCTTTGGGTATAGATGGAGGAGTGGGCCAATTTATTGGCCATCCAATTTATTGATTCTTGGTTTTAATTCTTGTGCTATAGGAGTCTTAAGGAAGTTTTGGGACCTAATCCGACATGATAGAGATTTGGGCCTACTTTTTCTTCCATTAGGCTCAAAGTCTCTGATTTAATTCCTAGGTCCTTGATCCACTTTGAGTTGTGTTTTGTGCATGGTGAGAAATAGGGGTTTGATTTCATTTTGTTACATGTGGATTTTTAGTTTTCCCAGTACCATTTATTGAAGAGGCTATCTTTTCTCCAATATATGTTTTTGGTGTCTTTGTCTAATATATGATAACTGCAATTGGGTTAGTCTCTGTGTCCTCTATTCTGTACCATTGCTCTATAGGTGCCAATATCATGCTGTTTTTGTTACTATTGCTCTGTAGTATAGTAGTATAGTTTAAGGACTGGAATAGTAATGCCACCAGCTTCACTCTTCTTGCTAAGGATTGCTTTGGCTATTCTGGGTCTATTATTTTTTCAGATGAATTTCATGATTGCTTTTTCTATTTATATGAATAATGTCATTGGGATTTTGATTGTGTTGAATCTGTATAGTGCTTTTGGTAGTATAGTCATTTTGACAGTATTAATTCTGGATCTTTCCATCTTCTGAGTTCTTCTTTAAATTCTTTCTTTATTGTTCTGTAGTTTTTATTGTAGAGGTCTTTCACCTCTTTCATTGATTCCCATTTTTTTTGAGGCTATTGTAAATGGGGTGTTTTCCTAGTTTCTCTTTCTAAGGATTTGTCACTGATGTACAGAAATGCCTTTGATTTATGGGTGTTGATTTTATATCCTGCTACTTTGCTGAATTCATTTATTAGTTCTAGAAGATTTCTGGTGGATTTTTGGGTCTTCTAGGTATAGAATCATATTGTTGGCAAATAGTGCTCCTTTGAGTTCTTCTTTTCCTATCAGTATTCCTTTAATTTCTTTTGTTTGTCCAATTGGTCTGGCTAGAATTTTAAATGTTAAATAGAAGTGGTGAAAGAGGACATCCCTGTTTTGTTCCAGTTTTTAGAGGGAATTATTTCAATTTTTTTCCATTTGATGATGTTCTATTAACACAGGCCACATTGTTGCAACCAAGACACCCCAGATACATCAACTTCATCAAAAGAGAACTTTATTTCTAATATATCTATCCAGTGCGCAGGAGTTTATTGCTAATAGAAAAGGCTCTATCTTTCTCCATTGTGTCTTCCAACCTCGTCCAAGTATTCTCAGTCTCTAAGGAAATGAGAAGGGTAAAGAGAAACGTTCAGAGTGAGCAATATTGACTCTAAGGAGATGAACTAGATATTTCATATATCTCACTCACACTGTACATCTTCAGCTGATATTACTGTTAGTCACACCTCACTTCTAGGAAGCTAGACAGATACCTACTGTCTGGGTGGGTTATGTGCTGAGCAGGAATTTTTTTGGTTTTATTAAAAGAAGAAGAAGAAGAGAAAAAAAGGAGAACATACACTGTGTGATCATTTTTCTATTGCTTTTTCTATTTCTATTTCTATTGAGATGTTTGAGTTAGATAGCCAGCACCTGTGGGCACAAATGGTAAGTATCAGACGACGACAGGGGATCCTGACTCTTGTGTGTTTGGGAGGGTTGATTTGGGAGCTGAATTTATAAGCTGATTCATGGATCCATCTGTTTTAGTATTTTGATGTGAATATTAGATAACCTGGGGTACAGTTATTGATCAGAGAAATTGTGTAGTAAGTACTGTTCTTCAGTTATTGAAGGTCATTATAACACTCATAATTTATTTTTCTTAATATGTAGTCTTGACAAGTTACTGTTTATTTCTGTGAGCTTATCTTACATTTAGATTAGTTTTTTTCAATTAAGATTTGTACTGATAAAAGGACAAAGAGTCTAGAAGGGTTATTGGTATTCTAAGTGAATTTTACTTCTTTCCACATAGGTAATATTTTCAATCTCTGAAAAGAACTTCATTATGTACTTATAAAGGTCTCAAGGCCTCATATTTCTCCTTTAATCAAATAGTGGGGAAATGTATTTACTCCCCCAATCATGCAAATCTAAATGCTATTGATGGAAATTTACAATACATTGATAAGAATTTGAAATGAAGGCAATATTAAAAATACAGTGTGCCTGATAATAAGAAGGGCAATGGTGGTTTTGACGTTACCATTTCTGGCTAATGTTCAAATTGGTGCCAAAAGAGATGATTTTGACACTTGAAATATCATAAGAATGATGAATTATATCTACTTGACATTATCATTTCTGATGATACCTATCTTCCTTAATTTTATCTCTGGAGACTAAGATAAAATGTTGGTCTTTTACAGAAGATTAAAACACATTTTAATCCTTTTTCTCTAGGCTAAGTAAAGTGAAGCACTGAGACATTATGTGGAAAAGTCAACAATATTTTTGGACCACCGTATATGTAGCGCTACCTTATTTACTTTTCCCATGCTGTCTGGGGGCATAATTATTATAATTGCCAAATTAGAGATGGGTAAAATGAGGTTTACAGATATTAATTATAGTAGCTCATTCAGGACCAAACTTTGAAAGAGTAGAAAAACCAACTTCTGTTTCCAAATTTGGGGTACTTTCTACTATCCTACATTGCCTCTCATTATAACAGAAAAATAATCAAGGTAATTTATGTTTAAAATACTATTACCTATGAATTGAGCTGTTATAAACATTGATGTGGCTGTATCCCTGTATTATGCTGTCTTTAAGTCCTTTGGGTATAGATGGAAGAGTGGGATAACTGGGTCAAAAGGTGATTCCATTCCCAATTTTCTGAGGAATCTCCATACTGAGGAGATCTGTATTCCATTCTGAGGAATCTGCTTTCCACAGTGGTTGCACCAATTTGCCGTCCCACCAGCAATGTACGAGTGTGCCTTTTCCCCCACATCCTTGCCAACACTTATTGTTGTTTGTGTTCTTAATAGCTGCCATTTTGACTGAAGTGAGATGAAATCTTAGAGTAGTATTTATTAGCATTTCTCGAATTGCTACAGATGTTGAACACTTTTTCATATATTGTTGATCAATTGTATTTGTTCTCCTGAGAAGTGTCTGTTCAGTTCCATAGCCCATTTATTGATTGGGTTATTTATTTTTTGGGTGTTAAGTTTTTTGAGTTCTTTATATATCCTAGAGATTAATGCTTTATCGGAGGTGGATGTGGTAAAGATTTTCTCCCAATCTGTAGGCTCTCTCTTCACTTATTGTTGCCTTTGCTGAGAAGAATCTTTTTAATTTGAATCCATCCCATTTATTAACTCTTGATTTTACTTCTAGAGCCTTAGGAGTCTTTTCACAGAAGTCAGATCCTAGGCCAATGTGGTCCCTCAATAGATGAATGGATAAAGAAAATGTGGTATATATACTTAATGAAATATTACTCAGCTTTAAAGAAGAGTAAAATTATGCAATTTGCCAGTAAATGGTTGGAGTTGGAGAATATCATGCTAAGCAGAATAAGCCAATCCCACAAAATCAAAGGCCAAATATTTTCTCTAATATGTGGATGCTAGTTCACAATAAGGTGGGGGGCACTAGGGAAGAATAGCATTACCTTAGATTAGGTAGAGGGAAGTGATGGGAGGGGAGGGGAGGGTATGTGGGAATAGGAAAGATAGAAGAATGAAACAGATATTATTACTGTATGTATATATGTGACTGCACTACCAATATGATTCTGCAACATGTACACTTAATTAGAAATTATATCCCATCTATGTATGATATATCAAAGTGCATAAATGCATTCCACTGTCGTGTATAACTAATTAAAACAAATTTAAAAATTAAAAAAAATACTACTACCTGGAATGACTCAAATTATCACTTTATTTTCTAATGTCTGCTTCCTAAAAGAGAGTGTGAGGAGTATCAATTTCTAAGATTTAACTTCCTGTGGCAAACATGTTTATGCTCGTGACTCATGTTGATTTTCTGCATTGTGTCTCCTAATTTGAGTTTGGGGCAAAAATTATTATGCTTGAGAGTTGCAGTAGAGGCCACTTCAGGAGGGATATTTCTCAAGCTGTGATATCTGTGTCCACTTGAGTATTCAACAGGGGAAAGTGGAGCCCACATATTTTTGGTAAGTTAAAATAATAATTCATTATAATTAAAAATTAAATTTTAAAAACTAAAATTCAGAATAAAGCATATGATTTCTAAATTTATAATTGTCTTACCTAAGTTTAAAGATCAGATTGCTTTAACTTTCCCTAGAGTAACAATATCCAGTTCAGTGAAGAATAATTTGAGCTATTGATTTCTAAATCTTTTTTCCTTCTTTATTTATTTTTGTCCCTTCTTTATTTCTACAGAAAAACCAAGTCTGCAGAAATATGTCAATAGTTCTAGATATTTGGACCAAAATATGTCCAGTGACTTCATAGAGTTTTCCTAGTAAAGACAGCATTCAGAGCCACATTAGATGTGAAATTATAAGCATATCACTTCCAGAGATTGGGAAATCTAGTGTGTCTTCTATTTTTGGAGTTAGAGGTCAGTAGACATTTAAATTTACTCTGGACTTTCACTAAGCTTTGTTCTGTTTCAGAATTTACATGTGACAATAAAATTTTCTGTGACATATAAAATATGCCATCAATCTCTGTCACTTGGTGTGAATAAAATCATCAAGTGTCATAAATGTTAAATTCTTGGAGATAAACCATTTTTCCTTTAAGAGACCTTGGTATCTTGTCTTTCACTGTATGTAGAGAAGCAGTCTCTTGTCCTTGTGTATGATTTCCTTATGTAGTGTGCAGAGAATCAAGGCTTCAGAGTCTCTGTGCATTGGATATTGGATACTTTCTGTTTACTTAGCCCTTCTCTATGGCACTTCAGTTTGATGAGTGGATTTTAATCTGGTGGGATTCTAAGCAGGACCTTTCCCCTCTAGGTGAAGTATTTGGATCTTGTATAGAGGAAAAAAGATTAAACAGTTGGCCTTCTATGCCATCCCAGTGGTGGGCATTCACCAGCCTGGTCCTGATAAAACACTACTGCAGTGTTTCCTGATCCTTAGCCTCTGGTGCCGATTTCATTCTGCCCATTCACAAGCCTAATCCATTGCCTTCCATCAATTTTGTGAGTTATTTTTTTTAAATTCTAATTTGTTATATATGAGAGCAGAATGCATTACAATTCATATTATACATATAGAGCACAATTTTTCATATCTCTGGTTGTATATAAACTATATTCACACCATTCATGTCTCCATACATGTACTCAGGGTAATGATGTCCTTTTCATTCCACCCCATTTTCTACCCCCAGCACCCTCCCTTATCCTCCCACCCCTTTGCCCTATCTAGAGTTCATCTAATCCTCCCATGATCCCCTTCCCAACCCTGCTATGAATCAGCTTCCTTATATCAGAGAAAACTTCAGTATTTGGTTTTTTGGGATTGACTAACTTCACTTAGCATTATATTCTCCAACTCCATCCATTTATCTGCAAATACCGTGATTTTATTCTCTTTTATTGCTGAATAATATTCCAATGTGTGTGTGTGTGTGTGTATACCACATTTTTTTTATCCATTCATCTACTGAAGGGCATCTAGGTTGGCTCTAAAATTTAGCTATTGTGTGGCTGTGTCCCTGTAGTATGTTGTCTTTAAGACCTTTGGGTATAGATGGAGAAGTGGGATAGCTGGGTCAAATGGTGGTTCCATTCCCAGCTTTCCAAGGAATCTCCATACTGCTTTCCAAATTGGCTGCACCAATTTGCAGAACCACCAGCAATGTATGAGTATGCTTTTTCCCTCACATACTCGACAACACTTATTATTGTTTGTGTTCTTAATAGCTGCCATTCTGACTGCAGTGAGATGGAATCAGAGTAGTTTTGATTTACATTTCTCTAATTGCTAGAGATATTGAACATTTTTTTCATATATTTGTTGATTGATTGTATATCATCTTCAAAGAGGTGTCTGTTGAGTTCCTTGGCCCATTTATTGATTGGGTTATTTGTTGTTGTTGTTGTTTTGGTGTTAGGGTTTTTGAGTTCTTTATATATTCTAGAGATTAGTGTTCTATCTGATGTGCTTGTGGTAAAGATTTGCTCCCATTATGTAGGCTCTCTATTCACCTCACCAATTGTTTCTTTTGCTGAGAAGAAGCTTTTTAGTTTGAATCCATCCAATGTATTGATTCTTGGTTTTAATTCTTGTGCTATAGGAGTCTTATTAAGGAAGTTGAGACCTAATCTGACATGATGGAGATTTGGGCCTACATTTTTTCTAATAGGCGCAGTGTCTCTATTTTAATTACTAGGTCTTTGATCCACTTTGAGTTTTGTGCATGGTGAGAGATAGAGGTTTAATTTCTTTTTGTTGCATATGGATTTCCAGTTTTCCCAGCACCATTTGTTGAAGAGGCTGTCTTTTCTCCAATGTATGTTTTAGGCAACTTTGTCTAATATAAGATAACTAATTGTTTGGGTTAGTATCTGTGTCTTCTATTCTGTACCATTGGTCTACAGGTCTATTTTGGTGCCAATACCATGCTGTTTTTCTTACTATTGCTCTGTAGTATAGTTTAAGGTCTGGAATAGTGATGCCACCTGCTTCACTCTTCTTGCTAAGGAATGCTTTAGCTATTCTGATTCTCTTATTTTTCCAGATGAATTTCATGACTGATTTTTCTATTTCTATGGATAATATCATTTTGATGGGGATTGTATTGAATCTATATAGTGCTTTTGTAGTAGTATGGTCATTTTGACAATATTAATTCCGCCTATCCAAGAACAAGGAAGATCTTTCCATCTTCTAATTCTTCTTTAATTTCTTTCTTCAGAGTTCAGTAGTTTTTGCTGTAGAGGTCTTTCACCTCTTTTTTTTAGGTTGATTCTCCCAAGTATTTTTTTAGGCTATTGTAAATGGGGTAGTTTTCCTAATTTTGCTTTCAGAGGATTTGTCACTGATATACAGAAATGCCTTTGATTTATGGGTGTTGATTTTTGTATTATGCTCCTTTGCTGAATTCATTTACTAGTTCTAGAAGTTTTCTGGTGGAATTTTTTGAGTCTTCTAGGTATAGAATCATATTGTCAACAAATAGCACTAATTTGAGTCCTTCTTTTTTATCTGTATCCCTTTGATTTCTTTTGTCTATCTAATTGCTCTGGCCAGTGTTTCAAGAACTATGTTAAACAGAAGTGGTGAAAGAGGGCATCCCTGTCTTATTGCAGTTTTTAGAGGGAATACTTACTTAATTTTTTCTCCATTAAGAATGATGTTGGTCTGGGTCTTAGCATAGATAGCTTTTAGAAAGTTGAGATATGTTTCTTTTATCCCTAGTTTTTCTAGTGTTTTGAACATAAAGGGTGATGTATTTTTGTCAAATGCTTTTTCTGCATCTATTAGGATGACCATATGGTTCTTATCTTTCAGTCTATTCATGTGATGAATTATATTTATTGATTTCCATATGTTGAATCAAACTTGCATCCCTGGGATGAACCCCACTTGATCATGGTGCACAATCTTTTTGATATGTTTTTGTATTTGATTTGCCAGAATTTTATTGAGAATTTTTGCATCTATGTTCTTTAGAGATATTGGTCTGAAGTTTTCTTTCTTTGATGTGTTTTTGCCTGGTTTTATAATCAGGATGATATTGGCCTCATACAATGAGTTTGGAAGTGTTCCCTCTTTTTTATTTCCCAAAATAAATTGAAGAGTATTGGTATTAATTCTTCTTTAAAGGTCTTGTAGAACTCGGCTATGTGTCCATCCGGTCCTGAACTTTTATTTGTTGGTAGGTTTCTGATGGTGTCTTCTATTTCATCGCTTGAAATTGATCTGTTTAAATTGTGTATATCATCCTGATTCAATTTGGGCAAATCATATAACTGTAGAAATTTGTCAATGCCTTTGATATTTTCTATTTTATTGGAGTACAAGTTTTCAAAATAATTTCTAATTATCTTCTGTATTTATGTAGTGTCCATCGTGATGTTTCCTTTTTCATCACATATGTTAGTAATTTAGGTTTTCTCTCTCCTTCTCTTCGTTAGCATGGCTAAGGGTCTGTCAATTTTATTTATTTTTTCAAAGAACCAACTTTTTGTTCTTTCATTTTTTTTTCAATTGTTTTTTTGTTTCAATTTCATTAATTTCAGCTCTGATTTTAATTACTTCCTGTCTTCTACTGCTTTTGGTGTTGATTTGTTCTTTTTCTAGGGCTTTGAGATGTAATGTTAAGTCACTATTTTTTGTGTGATTACATATTTTGTACCATTGATACTAGGGGACCACCTACAAGTTCATTTGATAAAAGGAATTTGCCATTGGTGTGTTGTTTTCTTTTTATCCTCATATTTTTTTTATTAACTCTGGAGTCTTACTGTCAACAATATGATTTGCATATTCCCACTAGAATGTGTGCAATAATGAATAATGCTCCTGTACTTTTCTCTCTTCTCCCTCATTAGTATTTCATATAACCAATTTTTTCCCCACAGAAATATTATTTTATAATTGTTCTGGAAAAAAAACTATTGGTTCACAAAAGACCCCTGTGATTTGTCTGAAGCAGAAGTCTTCACAATGTTTCATAATCAAAACTGCCACTGGGACCAGAAGTGAGTAGATCAAAGGTCCAATAAAATTCAGTACCCAAGCTTATGCAAGATGATCACTACTTGAAGAAGCAATGGTTCCAATCTATTCAGCATATTCGAACTCATTGCACATGTCTATTGTATAATTCTAAATTGAAATATTTATGTTAATATTTTCTTTAGTACCATCAAGCTTTAATAGACCAACTCTAAGCCAAAATCTCTGCTTCTGTTGGCTGGGCAATTTGTCATTAGACAATAGTAATGACAAAGTGCACTTAAACAATAAAAAGTCAGTAAAAACAAATGTATGTAATAAGCACATGAAATCAAGACACATTAGTTGAGATGAATTGCATCCTGTTAACTGGATATTAGCTGTTATGATGAATCTACCTCATCCTCATAGTGTATAGGCACACTTTGAGGGCATAATGATTGGTGAGAATTTAAAAGATTTCCCATGAAATTGATAGGTAATTTTGCACTTTATATCTAAGAATTTTTCACAAGTAAATTTGTTTTATTGATTTTTTCTTTCCTTTTTTTGGGGGGTGGTGAGTATGGGGGATTGAACTTGGAGGCACTCTACCACTGAGCCACACCCCCAGCCCTATTTTGTATTTTATTTAGAGACAGGGTCTCAGTGAGTTGCTTAGCACCTCACTTTTGCTGAGACTGGCTTTAAACTCACAATCTTCCAGGCTCAGCCTCCCAAGCTACTGGAATTACAGGTGTGTGCCACTGTACCTGGCTGATTTTATTTCTTTGATATCACCAAATAGCCTGGACATTTAGTAAGCCCGAAGGGCATTTTGAAGAGCATGCATCAAGAAATACTAGATTAGAATAGTGGTTTCCAGGGTCTTTTAATCATATACCTTTTCCAATGAAATCTCGATTATGCATATTTACCTATTCATAATACATTATATATATTAGCTTCTCCCCCAACATTTCATGTACCTTCAAAGTAAAATCTACCTCAAAGTAAAAATTTAAAAAGATGAAGACAAAATAAATTATGCTTTAAAAATAATTTTATGTTAAACATTACACAAAACTTACTTTCCAATATTTATACATATATATTCTTAGTTAATCCATGTTTTTAAATATACTTCATTATTTTTGAAAACATTGTCAATCCTCTGTGATATAGAGATTAAACAGATCAGTTCTAATTTCAGTATATTTTGTTCTAGGACTAAATTGATTATTCTAACATTACTGAAACGATTCCTCACAAAAACATACAGATCCCAAAGAAGAAAGTACATATTTGACCATACTTAAACATTTTTTTGTCAACATTTTTCAGATCTTATGGCCAAATATAATTGCTGGTTGAGTAAAAAAATGATTTTTGTTGTTATTTCTTTGTGCTTTCCTTATTAGTATTGCCTTTAATCTATGGTTTCTTCCCAAGAGTCTTTTCAAGAGATTAATTGAGAATAATAGTATGGTTAGAATTATATAATCTGTAAATTCACTTAACCAGTCCCCATGAAGTAGTGCACAGTGATATGCCAGAATTCATTGAAGGTGCAAGTGAAGGTACGAGGGTCAGTCACTTCACTCTTATTTCAGGAGGTAATGTGATTTGGAATCAAATTAAGTCATGTGTCAACTATCTGCAAAGTTTATTGAGGCCATTCCTTCCATCAAGATGCACCGTGTTCGACTTGACAACTTGGTCAGCAAGATCTGCTGTGGAGATCAGTATGACAAATAAACATTGTCAGGTTTAGCAACATAAAAGGAAGCTCTGGAGAGGAGGGCAAGATGGCAGAGTAGAGGAAGGAGGCACTTTGCATCTGTTCTGCTGTTCAGAATTTGAACGACAGGGATGCAGCTTTATTGCGAGGTGGGTGTCTGAAGAAAACCATTATCATCTATCATTATTTGTCGAGAAGCCCAGAGATCTGAGCCCTGCAGGGTAAGTGGCCTCGTGTCACTGCAAAGTGGGGACAACACAAAGGGGAAGAGAAACAGCAGACAAAGTTGGCACACAAAATGCGCTCTGTGTTTCTCAACCTTTAAGTGAAGATCAGTGGGGGAGATTCTGCCCAAAGACTTTGTGTTAAAACTTGTTCCTATGGGAATCTGAGAGTCTTTAGCTTATAATTCCACTTACTTTCAGTTTACTGTGTGACCTAAGGTGCACCTGGCAAATCATGATCCCAAAAGAGTTATATTAGTGGATCCAGGGGGATTCACAGCAGAAATCCAGAGGGGAAAGCAACCTGCTCTTCCTTTGAACCCTGCAGTATGTGAATGACCACTGGAAAAGAATTGGAGAAATTGTCCAGGCAGGCAGGCATGGATACACTGGGGACAAGAGTACAAACTGATCTCTTTTTGATCTCTGTGGCATGAAGGACCAGCTGAGAAGGATCAGGAGATTGATCAGGTGGGTGTGATTACATTTGGAACAAAGGCTTGGAAATTCATACTTACAGGCTACAGGGAACCTGCCATGCATCACATACACAAACTGGTCTGTCACTATGCTCCATGAATAGAACTATGGGGAGATGCCTCAGAAACCCAGAGAATATTGCCATCTACTCAGCCAAAGCCCTAGGGATGTAAGGATTTAAGTATTCTGGAGTACATACCCCCAAAGAAGGCCCAAGGTTCCATTTAGAACTCATCTCCAGCAACTGGAACTTCCCAGATAGATTTCTGCATTACTCCCATGTGGGAAGAGCAGCAATCTAATGTATCTGGACAAAATCCCAATAAAAGGTACTTCCAATTCCACACTATCATAGAAGCTCCACAAGAGTAAATCAAAACAGCAATTTCAAAACCAGCACATGGAATCTGCAAAGCTGAGAAGAGTGAGCAATTCTTGTACTTGAAACAGGTGATTTGAGCTCTGGGATTAGGAGCCTGGCTGATACTGGAAGGGTGTGGGTGGAGCAGAGTCCTGAGACCAATTAAAACTGGGCCAAATCTGATGAACCCCAAGTAATCCATTCTAAGCCTACAAAGTACTAGAGGATAGACTGATGCATTCCACTCTCCTCCCCAAGCACACAGTCTGAGAATTCCAGGAAGGATGGCATTAGAGCTGTCCAGATCAGAAAGGAGTGAAACCCTGCAGTGAAACTTGACATATGGACTCCCCTTACAATTTTAACCAAAATTGGGTCAGAGCTGAGGATAAAAAAATTGCACAGTAACTGAAGCCCCATAAAAAAATCATCCCACCTTAAAAGTCTGACCAAGAATAGTAGCTTAGTTGGCTGTCAAAGATCTTTATTCATAAGTATTTTTAAAGATTTATTAGTATATAAAAACTAGTATAAGACATTGTTACAAAATGGGGATTAGTATCTCCTCTCTATGTGGTATTAGACACTGGACATACCAGCAAGTTCAAACTAAGAGAAAATACTGACATGAAAACATTTGCCCAACCCAGGACACACATTCAAGAGAAAGCAACTCACTAAAAATCCCTTATATGAAAGTAGAAGAGAGAATCATCCAAGAAAAATGGGTAGAAATACTAACAATAGGAAAAACCAGGGAAACAAGCCACCTTCAAAGGATCACAACACAACTAACTCCATGAACACCACCATAGAGGAAATAACATAAAACAATTTTAAAAGTTCATGATTAAAATGTTCAATGAAGATCTAAGGAAAGAAAGAAGAGAACATACAGGAAGTGAAGAATCATTTCAACAGAGATAGAGATTATGAAAAAAAGAAAAGAAACATAATAAAAAGAAAAGAAACAACATAAGAATCATAATAATCCTGGAAAAGAAAGACTCTATAAATCAAATTAAAAATTCAGTTTAAAGCATCATCAATAGATTAGACCACTATGAAGGCAGATTCTCAGACCCTGAAGACAAGTGTATAACCTTGAAAATAAAGTTGACAATAAAAAACAAGGTAATAAGAGACCATGATTAGAATATTCAAGAAGTCTGAGGTAACATTAAGAAATCAAATCTAAGAATCATTATCACACGTGAAAGAATGGAAATAAAAACTAAAGGAATGCAAAAACTTTACAATGAAGTAATATCAAAAACTTTTGCAAACCATAGGAATGTGATAGACATTACAATTATAAGACTCATTTAGAACCCCAAATAGATAAGATAAAAGATTCTCCCTAAGCCACCTTATAATTAAAATACCTAACATACGAAACAAGATTAGAATTCGAAAAGCCACAAGAGAAAAATGGCAGCTCTCATTTAGAGGTAACCCAATTATAATTTGTACTGATTTCTTAGCTCAGACCCTAAAAACCAGAACGGCTTAAAATAATATATACTAAGTCCCGAAAGAAAATGAGTGCCAGCCAAGATTGTTATATTCAGCAAAACTATCCTTCAGAATTTAAGATGAAATAAAAATTTTCCACAATAAGCAAAAACTAAAAGAATTCATACCCACTATACCAACACTACAAAACATACTCCATGAGATATGTTCGTGCTGAAGCAATGAAAAATAAATACCAGAGCAAGTTTATGGGTGAATCTTGCTAGAAGAATAATTACTTTAAGGAGAATAAAATCTGGATGAAGGATCAGGAATAAATCAAAATGGAAGGAAACAAAAATCATCTCTCTGTAATATATTGAATATAAAATGTGTAAACTCTCCAATCACATAAATTGGTAGAATGGATCAAAACCCAAGACCCACCATATGTTGTTTACAGGAGACTCACATTATAGGCAAAGATATTCACAGGCTGAAGGTGAATAGATGGAAAAAGATGTACTATGCAAAAGGGGAGTCAAAGAAAGCAGAGTTGGCTACTTTCATGACTGACAAAGTAGATTTCAAGCCAAAATTAATTAGAAGAGACAAAGAAAGTCACTTCATACTGGTTAAGGGAATCATGCAACAAGAAGATAAAATGAATATTTATGCCTCAAACAATGGTATGCCTATGTACATAAAACAAACCCTTCTCAATATAAAGAATTGAATAGACACCAATACAGTTATACTGGGTGATTTCACAGTAGATAGGTCATCCAGACATAAGCTAAACAAAAACTTTCAGAACTAAAATATATTATTAATCAAATGGAAATAATAAACATCTTTAGAATATTCCATCTATCAATAACTGAATTCACTTTCTTCTCAGCTCCACATCTAAAATAGATCATATTTTTAGACACAAAGCATGTCTTTGCAAATACAAAAAATAGAGATTATTTCTTGCATCCTATAGATTATAATGGAATGAAATTGGAAATTAATAACAAGATAAAAATCATTTTAACACCTGGAGATTAAATATTATATATATTTTTTGATATTGTGGATTGAACTCAACCACTGAGCCACATCCCCAGACCCTATTTTATATTTTATTTAGAGACAGGGTCTCACTGAGTTTCTGAGTGCCTCACCGTTGCTGGGGCTGGCTTTATAACCCGTGATACTCCTGCCTCAGCCTCCTGAGCCACTGGGATTACAGGCATGTGCCACTGTGCCTGGTGTATATGTTGTTTTTACACTGAGAAATTTCTTCTGTATTTAATCTCTCTTGTACCTTATTATACACAGCTCAAGCGAGACAATTGATACTTCCAACTTGCTGCCTTATAACTTATTAGCTGGATCTAAAAATTCATTAAGTATGTTATTTAGTTTCCAAGTTATCTTTTTCCCCTTTGTTACTGGGGACTGCCACCATGCCCAGCAAATATTACACTTTTAAAGATGAATGGGTCATAGAAGATATCAGGGGAGAAATGAAAAGTTCATAGAAACAAATTAGAATAGAGAAACAACATACCCAACCCTCTGGGATAGTATGAAGGCAGTTCTAAGAGGACAGTTACAGCATTGAGTGCCTATATTAAAAAAAAACAAAAAGATCCCAAACAAATAATCTAATACTATTAGAAAAGTAGTAAACTTAGAAAAGGAAGCAAAAAAATTCATTCCAAAATCAGTAGAATACAGAAAATAAATGAAAAGTAGCAGAATACAAGATCAACACTCATAAATCAATAGCTTTGCTATACTTCAATAGTGGTTCTGCAGAGGAAGGAATCAGGAAAACCATTTCTTTCACAATAAACTCAAAAAATATTTGGGAATTAATCTAAACAAAAAGGTGAAACATCACTACAATAAAACTATAAAACACTGAAGAAAGAAATTGAAGAAGACCTTAGAATATGAAAAGACCTCCTATGTTCTTGAATAGGCAAAATTAATATTGCCAAAATGGACATCCTACCAAAAGCAATAAACAGGTTCAATACAATCTCCATCAAAATGCTAATGACATTCTTCACAGAATTAAGAAAAAAACAATGCTTAAATTCAATTGGAAAAATAAGAGACCTAGAGCAGCCAAAACAGTACTGAGCAAAAAAGTAATGCAGGAGGCATCACAATACCTGATCTGAAATTATATAGAATTATACTATCATAAACAACATGATATTGGAAACCAAATAAGCATGAAGACCAATGGATAAGAATAAAAGAGACAAATCCACATCCTTACAGCCTTCGGATACCTGACAAAAGTCTCAAAAATATGTGTTCAAGAAAAGATAGTCTTTTGGTTGGGGATATGGCTCAGTTGGTAGAGTGCTTGTCTCACATGCCACACGTCCATGGGTTCATTCCCCAGCACCAAAAAACAAACAAAAAAAGATAGCCTTTTAACAAAAGGTGCTGGGAAAACTGGATATCCATATGCAGAAGAATGAAAGTTGATTCTTACCTTTCACATTGCATAAAATTCATAGCAAAGTGGATCATAGACTTACAAATTAGACCAGAAATTTTGCAACTGCTGGAAGAAAACACAGGGTCAACACTCCAGTATACTGGCACAGGCACCGACTTCCTTAACAAGATCTTTAAAGTTCAAGAAATAAAACCAAGAATCAATATATGGGACAGCATCAAATTAAAAGGCTTCTGCACAGCAAAAAAAAAAAAAAAAAGGATGATTAAAAGTATGAAGAGAAAGCCCACAGAATGGGAGCAAATTTTTTCCAGTTACTCCTCTGATAGAGGATTAATATCCAGAATACATAAAGAACTCAAAATCTTAACACCAAAGAAAACCATGGTCATTAAATGGGCAAAACAAACAATAAACCTAAACCGACATGTCTCAAAAGAAGAAATACAAATGTCCAACAAACATGTAAAAAAATGTTCAACATCCCTGGCAATCAGGGAAATGCTCATCAAAATTACATTGAGGGCCTGGGGCTGTAGCTCAGTGATAGAGCAGTTGTCTAGCATGGGTGAGGCACTGGATTTGATCCTCAGCACCACATAAAAAGTAAATAAATAAAATAAAGTTATAAATTTTTTTAAAAACTACATTGAGATTTTTTTAACCTTGCTCCAATTAGAATAGTAATCATCAAGAATACAAATTTATAATAAATGGCGGCAAGGATGTGGGCGAAATGGTACACTCATACATCATTGGTGGGAGTGAAAATTAGTACAACCACTTTGGAAAGCAGTATGGAGCAGTAAGGACAGGAACAGAACCACCATGTGACTCATATATCCCACAGTTTGGTATTTACCTCAAAGAACTAAAATCAGCGTGTTATAGTGATATAGGCACATCAATATTTATAGCAGCATAATTCACAATATTCAAGTGAAAGAACCAGTCCACATGCCTGTCAAAAGATGAATGGATAAAGAAAATGTGGTTTATATACACAATGTAGTTTTACTCAGCTATAAAGAAGAATAAAATTATGGCATTTGCCAATAAATGGATGGAATGGAGAACATAATGCTAAATGAAATAAGCCAGACTTAGATAGTCAAGAGTTAAATGCTTTCTCTCATATGAGGAAGCTAGAGCTTAAAAAAAATGGTGTAAAAGTGGGGGAACACCTTGAAAATGGAAGGGTGATCAGAGGAAAGGAAAGGATAAAGGGGTCCAGGGGAGGGGGGAAGGATGGGAAAGGGGAGAAACAGTGGGATGAGGTTGACACAATTATGCTGTGTATATGTGTGAATGTACCATGATGTATTCCACTTTATATGTCCCTATAAAACACCAGTTTAAAAAACAATAAATAGGGAAAGCCAGGGAAGTAGAGAATGAGGAATTGGGGGCAGGGAGGAAGGAGGAGGTACTAGGGACTGAAATGGAACAAATTATATTCCATGCCTGTGAGATTATGTCAAAATGAACCCCACTATTATGTATAGTTAAATATATTAATAAAAATGGAAGCTTTGATTTATGTCAACTGATGAATTTTACAGGTTGGATGATTAAAAGAACTCAAGAGGTCCTTCCTGGTATACCCATGTAAGCTCTAATGAAGGTAAAGGAGATGGTATAACAGAAGAAAGAAGACACAGATGTCAAAGAGGTACAGGACTTTCTGGCTCAGCTCTCATGTTCCTTTCTCAGGTGCATAGAACTTGCTTTGTCCCTGAATTATAAAGTAGCTTTGATCTCAGGGAAAACAGAGTTCCAAGTGGGGAAATGTCTTTTATATTGTTCTGGCCATGTTTCTCAAAACTGGCTTTATGATGAGGCTTAAAAGCAGAAACCAAGAGAACTGGCAGAAACCAGGTGCAAACCATCAATCTATACTTTTTCTGTAAACAGTGCTGATAAGCTGGCACAGGCTGCCCTTCGGTTTGTTGGGGACCCTAGCTCAGGGCTATTTTATAACTAGTTAACACATTTCATTTGAGTTTGGCCAAGGATCAACCCTGTAACTAAAAACATCTCTGGACATAAATACAGGGTTGCAACAGAATAGCTGGAATTAACTTTGTTCTACCATCCACCCCTCTGACCCTTAATTACAAATTGGTCATCATTATTATTCTTTCTGCATTTTTATGACAATTGTAAAGAAAAAGCAGAAAGATAAATACCAAACTTCTACTCTTTGTATCAATCAATGAGACTTAGTATTACTTTGAAGAAACATTTTGGCTTTTCAAAAATATTCCAGCATAAATTACAAAGTGTTCATCATCACATATAAGCTTAACAATTCTCTCTCCCTCTCTCTCCCCCCCATCTCCCCCTTTCTCTCTCTCTCTCTCTCCCTCCCTCCCTCCTTCTCCCCCTCTCCTCCCTCTCCCCCTCTCCTCCCTCTCTCCCCCTTTCTCCCCTTATCCCTCTCTCTCTCTCTCTCTCTCTCTCTCTCTCTCTCTCTCTCTCTCCCCCCCCTCCCTCCCTGCCTCCCTCTCCCCCTCTCCTCCCTCTCTCCCCCTTTCTCACTGACAAATTTTCATGAGAAGAGTTTTAGAGTATAGAGACTGGGGAAGTAAGGAGAAAGGCCAAGTCAGAGATGCAGAGCAAATTCTAACATGTGAGTCCCCTACTAGATGACTGTCTGAAGAAGGCCAGGGGAGGATAATCAAGACTGGCTTGGCACAAAGGAGATGAGGAAGTAGGAGGGAGAGAGCCTCCTCTATCCTGGAACCTTAGTTCAGAGGCAGTGCCTCTTTTTTCATAGAACATTTTTGAGTAAGCAGAACCTCAGGAAATCAGGCACTACAACAAGATTCACTCATTTGAATTTACAAAAAGGGTTTTGTACCTAGATCTCAACTAGGACACAAAAGATGCAATTAGTTCTTTCATTTAGTTGCCCATTCACTTACACTGATTCAATATGTAACTATTAAGTACCCACCATGTGTCAAAAATTAAGTGAGGAATACATAGGGATGAACAAGCCAGATGCAATTAATATTCCCACAGTTTACCATGATTTTAGGCTGGTGAGCTCCTGATATCCATCTGTTTTAGTTCTTCCCAGATAGGAATAACATTGGTCCTAAAGTAGGAAGGACGCTGAAGGAGAGGGTTTAGCATCCATAACTTAGATATGTGTGGGGAACATCCAGCAGATCATTGCATTGCCTGCGTCTTCAGAACAGGGACTAAGAAATTGTATAATTTGTGTTAAAAATCTAAATTCCTAGAGAAAAGTCAGCCTCCCAAGTCTTTTATCGGCATTATAGTGTTGTGTCTTGATGTAACTGGCTGTTTCAACATTCCACTTGACTTCGTTATTATGGACCTGGATAGAATGCACCACAAACTGAGAAAACGCATAAGCCTCTGCTCCATTGATGGGTGTTTTTAAAATAGGTGCTTAACAAATGCTGGGCTCAAGTACGCAGATCTGCTGTCACAAACCTTAATGTCGTACTTCTGCCTCATCATTCAATATGATAAATACTTACTATATTTAAGCTCTATGGGTTAAGAGATTTACACTTCAAGATAAATGTCTTCTACCAACGACAGAAATGTAGCTTTCATGCTATCTCACTCCCTGGGGCTTTCTGAAGCTGATTTATTTATTTCACTTTACCTTATATTTAATACTAAGCCAGTGAGCACCAATATGTGCTGTTGCACTTGAAAACAGTAAAATCAGAAACCTTACTACCCAAATTTCTTGTTGCTTAATGTTGAGGGAAAGAGCCTTTATTTCCATTTCATTAAAACTTTGATTGCTCCTTCACTCTCTTAAATAAAATAAAATTTCATGGAATTAGCGGGCAGTTTTTAAGACTCTTATGCAAAGTGGTAGCAGAGCTTAAACAGTTATAAAAGAAGCTGATAACTATGGAAAATATGAAAAACGGGAGTGCTTTTACTTATATACACATATGTGACTGCATTTAAAGGTCAAACATGAACCAATAGATTATTTTTAGAAGAAAATGAGGTTTTAAAGTATGTGTAGTGATCAGAAATGAAATCAGAATCTTTGGAAAGAAAATTTAAGTGGAGAAAAGGCCAAAGAAATATATTGGGGCCTCAGGAAAAAAAAAAAAACTGGAATAATAGATCATTGTATAATAATCAGAATATGAAGGATAAAAAAGAAGGCAGCAAGTGAGAAACAGTGTACCCATGACAACTTGGGTTGTTCCTGTTTTCCTCTGTTAGAGACAATCTCACCACCAGGCTCAAATCTATAATAATAGCTCCTTGTCACAAGGAAATCATTCTATCTATGTTTCAGAAATGGAGATCATGTTCTCAAAAGCCATACTTAAATAGTATCTCAAAAAACAATGGTACATTTTAAGTTAAAAAGCACAAACAAATCAGAGCTTTGCTGACTCTGGAAATCCTTGGCTTATTTTTCATTTGTTTCAATTATAGAACCTAATTAAACAATGATCCCTGCATATTTCATTCTAAGAATTACTGTGCGGCAGATGCCAAGGTTAATTATTGGGCAATTGAGACTGCCATGAGTGGGGAACGTTGAAATTAGGTTCATATGCAAGAAAGTGTGAATTTGCACTTTTTGTGATGTGTGAAGACGTATCAGAAGTGCATATGGCTACAAATAAACAATGAGAGTTGGAAAGCTCTGCACTCAGTATTTCTAGCTGGGCTTGGCCTGCTACCGCTATTTCCCAGGGAGAAAGCTTAGCAGGCTTGTCTCAATGCTGGGGTGAGGTCTACATTTAGGTATGGACTCTCCATTCAAGACAAGTGGACAATAGTGAACGAGAACCTACTACATAGAGCACAACTTGACTACAGGGGATTGGAGAAACTTTGAATTTGGAATCAAATGAACCTGGTTTGCCTTTGTAATCTTAGGTGGGTTACATAAACTCTGTGGTTCTTGGTGTCTATAAAATGAAAATGTTGGATTCAATAATCTTTAACGTTTTTACTAAACTCTAAATTCTGCAACTAGTTTCTAAATTCTGTAGTTAGTAGTACCCTTTCTAACCAATTCTTCTTTATTGTGAAAGCACAGTTAGGTTTCACTTTTGGCCACTGGTACTTCATGAGTTAGACTGATTTTGGATAGTGATGATACTATATTCAGACCATTTAGCTGTAATAAAAGAATTTGTTCCAATTCTAATATTAAATTATCACATAGCTCAACATTTCAAAACAAACCATGCAATTTATCAATGTATAAATCTTCTTGCTCACATTGTGGGCTTCCTGAATTAATGAGACATTATGAACTATAGCGCCATTTAAGGAGCAACTCTCACAGGACCACCACTCAATGATAACTTAATTTGTGGTTTCTTGGTACCCCAGAGACCTCATTTTGAAAGGTAGTTGAGTGAATTCTCTTAGAAAACAAAACACAATTAAATAGGAGAGCAGCCACCACACATAAAACACCAGCGGGTTTGTAGTCTGTATTGAGTATTCTCAGATGTCCAACTTGAATCATTTCTGCCACCACGGAATTTCAGTTAAGAAATGGTTCTTGAGTAGACATATGACCAAAGAATAATTTTCCTGGTAACTGAAAGTTTCATATACTTTCCAAAATCCATTTTATAAATTACATTTCATTGAACTGTTACAGACAATTGTGGGAGCATTTGTCCTGATAGAAAGGAATGGACAGGTCTATATATTTCCTGAATCAGTTAGGATTTGTTGTTGTTACAGTTGATAGAAAATCCAACAGTAGCTGTTGTTTAAAAAAATAAATGTGGGTTCATCTTTTGGGTAAAATTCTGGAGTAGACATTTTATATGCCAACTTTATTCTCTGGTCAGACAGCATCTAACCTTTTGTACTCTCATATATGACTTGCATTATAAGATCTTTTTATCTCCAAGAAGTTTACTGTAGATCCAACCATATTATTTGCATTCCAGACAAAAAGAAGGAGGGGAGAAGGAGAAGAGAAACATAGTTACCTTTAGGGACATTTCCTAGACCCTGCAGACATAGCTCTACTTATATCACATTGATCAAATTTAGTCACTTGGCAATATCAAATTTCTATTTAGACTGGAAAATGTCGTTATTTATGGTATTAATGTGTTCAGCTAAGATGTAGGGATTCTAATAGAAAGGCAGAATCAGTGACTGAATATTAAAGGTATCAAGGGACACCTACTGTCAATCAGACCAAAAAAAAAAAAAAAGCTACAAAATATGGAAAGTAAACTTCTCCCCTTGATTGTTAGCTGGTAGTTCAGAAAAAAAAAATCAACAAAGTGGATAAACCACTAGCCAACAAAAGTGGATAAGCCCCTAACTAACTTAATCCAAAAGGTGAGAAAATATAAATGCACAAAATTAAAAATAATCTAATAATGTAAGAAAGCCCAAATATACAAAATAAGAAATGGTATGATGAGAGAACTTTTGTAATAGAAAATAAAGGATGAGATTAGTTTGTATAACTCCTCTATGAAAATACATTTGAAAACACAAATGATCAATTTTTGATATAGTTGTTCTCCCTAAGATATAAAGCCTAAACAGATACATTTTTACAAAACAATTAGAGAAAATTGTAGAGGAATTACCAAACAAGGCTCAGATGATTCCAAAGAAAACTTGTATCAAACCTTAAACACCAGATCATCCTAATGGTATAAAAATTACTTAAAAATATATTTAAAAAATGGAAAACTTCACATTACTATTTTAACAGAATACCATAGACTGGGTGGTTTATAAACAACAGAAATTTGTTTTTCACAGCTCTGGAGACTGGGAAGTTGCTATGGTTTAGATCTGGAATGCTCCTCAAAGGCTCATGCATTGAAGGCTTGGTCTCAAGTGCAGCAATGTTCAGAGATGGACTTTTGGTAAGTCATTGGATCTTGGGAGTTCTGACCTCCTTAGCAGATTAATACGTTGATGGATTCATAATTTATGGCATTATTGGGAAGTGGTGGAAACTGTAGGGTATAGGATGTAGCTGAAGAGAGTAAATCCTAGGGGGTATGCCCTTGGGGACTATATCTTGTTCCTGGCCCCTTCTGCTCTCTCGCTCTCTCGCTCTTTCTCTCTTCTTCCTGACTGCTGTGAGGTGAGCTGCTTTTTTTCACCATTCCCTCTGCCAGGATGTTCTGCTCACATCAGGCACAAAGCAATGGAGCCAGATGATCATGGACTGAAATCTCTGAAACCATGAGACAAAAGAAATATTTTGTTTTTCTTGGGTATTTCATCGTACTGATGAAAAACTAACACAGAAGTGCAAGACCAAACTGCCAGAAGATTTGCTGTATGATGAAGGCCCAAGTCCTGAATCACAGTCTGTCTTTCTATGATTTCACATGTCAGAGGGACAAGGGAACTCTCTTCAGCTTCTTTAAGTGCAATTATTCCATCCATAAAGGCACAAGCCTTAGGACCTAATCACTTGCTGAAGGCACCACCATTACTTTTAGATCAGGATTTTGACACAATTAATTTTGGAGTAACATAGACATTTAGTTAATGCTTCTAGAAAAGGTGAATCTACATAGAAGGACAGATAATGACTGCCAGGAACTGAGAGTCAGGGATTGTAGGGTGTAGATTCTAATTTACAGATTTCTTTTTGGAGTGAAAAAATTTTGGAATTATATTTCTATCTGGAAATAGGTGGTGGTAATGCTTGCAAAATGTTTGAATTTACTAAAACTACCAAATTAGGCACATTACAAAGGTTAACTATATCTTGACAATTTTTTAATGAGAGGGAAAGTCCAAAAACCAGATTATATAATCTGCAAATGATATAAAGAAATAATTCATTTTTTGCTTTTATTTTGTATGTTTTAATTTATGCAATTTTAAATGTCCATTAAAAATATTCTTCTCAATAAGAATAACAATTTGGATTTACCTCTCTTTTAGAATCCATTTTGTATCCTTATGTATTTTCTGGAAAAGCAATTAATTCATCTAGTTTTCATATTTATTTGAACATAGTTAAGTCTGTAATTTTTTATGAAATATTCTGAAATGTTAATTTATTTCTTGAATCAGGTTAAGACTATATTGTTCAAAATTGGTCCCTAAACCAGCAACAGATCTAGAATTTGGTTAGCAATGCAGAATCTCAGACCTGGCTCTCCATCTACCTAGTCCAGGTCTTTACTTCAACATCTGATCTCTTTTCTGTGGTTCAAGAGCTTTGCTGTTTTATAGATTTCCCTGGACATTTGGGAAGACTACATTGACTTCTCAAAAATTGTTATTTAGAGTCTATATACCCTTACTAATATTATTTTTCTCCTTGATCTCTCATAGAATAGGAAGTCAACATCCTTCTATCTCGTTTCTACTTTCCTGGTGTTTCCTATAGCTTTGGCTTTATTAATACTGGTGCTATATATATATGCATAAATTCATGAGAGTTCATTGTGCATTATACATTTTATCACTATAAACTGTCTACCATGCCTTGTTTAAAACTATGCAATTTCATGAATGCAATTCTCACCTTCAGTCCTTTCTCATTGGCCCCTTCATCCATCATCAGTTCGGTTGGGTTTTATCACCAAGTATTGTTTTCAGGAATGACTCATGGGTGCTATATTCCTCAAATTCTTTACATTGGAATATGTTTGCCTTTATAAAATTCTTGGTGTTATGCATTATTACTCTGGCAAATTTGTTGAATGCTTCCCTGCATTCTACTATTAATGTTGCTATGAATAATTTTGAGGCCAACCTAATTTTCTCCCTTAAAAGTAAGTTAAGTCTTTTGCTCATGGGCCTAGAAGTTTGCCATCTATCATTCAACTTGCTGCCCTGGGATCCTGTCTTATCTTGCATTTGCCTTAGATATTCTATTTTCACAAAAATAAATAAATTGCCTTACAAATAGTTTCATTAGGATAAAACTGGATGAATTTGATAGACATTTACTACAGAGTAAAAAATTTTCAGCCTCTAGCTTGAAATCTGCTAGCTATGCACATGGAGGGAACAGTTAATGTGCAATTAAATCTAGAAGTTGCCTGGCAATAACCCATTTCACTTGTCCTGACTTTTTCCATATATAACCCAATAACACTTCCTGTCAAGTTTAGTATGCAGAACATGTGCTGTTGAAGTACACATGCACACTAATGGTAGAAATAGCTCACTCCATTGATCTCTGCTGCTTCCTCTGCCTGGCCTCTTGATATATCATTTGGTTTTACTGTGGATCATAATATTGCCTTTAGATACACAAAAGAACTAAGGAGAGGTTCTTTGTGCTTAAAGCTCCGAGCAAGGACCAATAGGACTCTGCTGAAGAAAGATCACTGGCTACATCAGGCTAGGATTCCTGGAAATCAGAGTAGCCTGAGTGTCTCAGTCCTCATATGTCATTTGGCCTTTGCTCTCCTCTGGCAGCTACATTGCTGATTAGCATCTTCCTTCTCTGCTCCACCCTACCACACCTGCTTCTTGCAAAGTGAAACACTCCTTGCTTAGCTGTGCCTTTTTGGCTACTCCGGACTGTGAAATTGGTTTCAGAGATGTTTAGCTAGTCTTCTGATATTCTTAGGTCGTGGCTTACTCGCCCATGGTTTGCCAATTTCTTTTGGAGAGCTCCTTGTGGTACCTGAGATTTGCATAGAAATATGCTACTTCACCAAATCCTTTCTTGACTTAGCCTTAAATGTGTTAGGTATTTTAAAAACTTTTAAGGTTTTTTTCCCTAGGATAACTAAAAATATTTGTTTTTCTCTTTCAAATATTGGTTTTCTCTAGGTTTCAGTGAATTGAAATGAAGAAAGAAACACTTCTATTTTAGCTCTGGTTTCGACCCCAAGTGGGCTTTTTTTTTGTCTCTGATTATTCTTCCTGTACAAAGAACTAGGTTTGTCTACTATTTTATTCTCCAAATTCATTCTCCTGCCCACCACCTCCTGTGTCTCTGTCTTTCTCTCTCGCTCTCAACATATATACACATACTTGTACACTCACGGCGTTCATTCCAATCAAAGGGGAAAATGAGTTTCTTTTATAGCATGAAAAAGTAGTAAATACAGGTCAGCAGTGAAACACTCTGTAATTTGGTGGCGAAACAGAATAAGAAGAGATAAACAGTACAAAAAATTGCTGAGATTGTCTTAAGTAATGCTTTTTGAACTCTATCAGCTGAAGTAAGCTTTTTTCTCTCTTTAAATCTCTGTTCCAAATGATTACCTTGCAACTCTGATGTTGCTTAAATAGGGAACAGATTCTGAGTTCCTGTATAAATGGACTCAGAATATTCTTTAAAGGACACTGGACTATGATTTCTCAAGGAATTTTGATAAGAGAATAGATCCATTTCTATTCAACTGCTCTGATACTATCATTCAGAAAATATTATAAATAAGAAAAGGCATCCTGGATCATTACTGAATTGCCCTGTGTATTGGCCTCTTTTTTTTATTGTTGTTGTTGTTTTGTTTTTTTTTTTTTTTTTTTAAATATTTATTTATTTTTTTTTTTTTTAGTTTTCCGCGAACACAACATCTTTGTATGTGGTGCTGAGAATCGAACCCGGGCCGCACGCATGCCAGGCAAGCGCGCTACCGATTGAGCCACATCCCCAGCCCTTGTTTTGTTTTTAATGTGAGATGGACTATAGAAAAGTACTGTAGGTACTTAAATCATAGGGTGAATTTCAGGATAGACCATACTTTATCCAAATCATATGAAAGGTTATGAACCATTGGAAGGACTTGACATTTACCCTGAATGAAATAGGGAACAATATAGGGTTTTAAGGAGCACAAGATATGAATTAACAAGATATGATAGCTGTACAGAGAAAAAGGATTTGCAAAAACTGGGGGATCAGTTTGAGATAATTCAGATAAAAAAATGATGCTGACTTAGACTGGGCTCATAGCGGTGGGAACAGTAAGTAGTAGGAAAGTTAGGAACATATTTTTAAGAAAGGATTTGCTGATGGATAAGATACAGTATGAGAGAGAGGCGGTGGGGGGAGGGGAGGATGTGATAGTTTTGTTCTGAGAAACCATAAGAGTGGTGTTGCAACTACCTAAGATGGGGAGGACTTTAGGAGAGACTGGTCAAGGGGAAAATAACAGGACCTTGCTTTTGGACAAGTTCTATGTTATACAATTATTAGACACCCAAATAGAGTAGGTCACTGGAAGATACGAACCTTGAGTTCAATGGAGAAGCTTGGAGTGGAAATATAATTTGGGTATCGTCAGATCTAAATGGCATTTAAGTCATAAATCTAGGTGAGATCACAGCTAGGGGGTGAATGTGGAAGGAAAGAAAAAGCTTCTTGGACAAACCCTCCAGTCAAGTTTGGGAGATAAAGAGGGAACATCTGTGAAGACAGAGAAAGCAAAGGGAAAATGAATGTGGGGTCTTGCTTCAAGGCATAAAGAGGAATGGACTGTGCAAACTGCTCTTGATCAGTCATGTAAGGCCAAGACTCGGAGTTAAGCATCAGATTTAGCAACACGGAGATCCTTGGAGACCTTGAGATGAGCTCTTACAGTGTCATGTTTTTAAAATTATTAATACGTCTTTTCCATGAGTATCCAAACACCACAAGAACAGTGTCTTCCTTGTTCACCAGAACAACCATCACTTAATGTAATAAGTACTTGCAAATATTTGTTAAGTGAGTTGTTAGGGTTTAGATATGAGGTGTCCCCCAAAAGCTCATGTGTGAGACGATGCAAGAATGTTCAGAGGTGAAATGATTGAGTTCCAACTGTTACCTTAATCCACTTAGTGCATCAGTTCCCTGGTAGGAATTAACTGGGTGGTCATTATAGGCAGGTAAGGTGTGGCTGGAGGAGGTGGGTCACTGAGGGTGTGTTTGGAGCTTATATTTTGTCTTTGTTGAACAGAGCTCTCTCTCTACTTCTTGCTGGTCATGTCCCAAACTGCTTCCCTCTCTGCCAAGATGTTCTGCCTCATCTTGGGCCCAGAGCAATGGACCTGGCTGTCTATGGACTGAGACCTCTGAAACCATGAGGCCCAAATAAAGTTTTCCTCTTCTAAAATTGTTCTTGTCAGGTCTTTTGGTTAGAGTGTCAAAAAAAAAAAAAAAAAAACTGACTAAAACCTGAGAGCATTCAATAAAGATGACCACATTTTAGTATTTGTCTCAGAAATACTTCTGAGGTCTAAAGCATGTTTCAAATATTCAGGGGGAATTCTCTCTCTGGGTTTGCAACAGTCACCACCAATTACTAAGTGACCACTACAGACCAAACTGTGAGCTTGGTGTTGGGATTACAAAAATAAATTAGATATGCTGGGAACCACTGTTCCTGTGGCATGCCTGTAATCCCAGTGGCTAGGGAGGCTGAGGCAGGGGGATCACAAATTTAAAATCAGCTTCAGCAACTTAGCGAGGCCCTGTTTCAAAATATAAAAGGGGCTGGGGATGTGGTAAAAGCACCTTTGGGTTCAATCCCTGGTACCAAATAAATAAATAAATTAGATAAAATCATCCTTTTAAGAAGTTTTCATAATTGGGGAGATAAACAAATGAATGGGCCATTAGAATGCCTTTGCATAAATGTAGTGATAAAGTGAAGATGTAGCCGGGGGCGGGTGGACAGGAGTGAGGGTAATGGGAGCATGGAAAGAAAACTTCTCAGAGGCTGTACCTTTAAGGGTATTTGATAGGCATCATCCAGGTGAAGGCATATGGAAAAGGCAAACTGCAGAGAGCATGTTCCAGGTGTGTGTGTGTGTGTGTGTGTGTGTGTGTGTGAGAGAGAGAGAGAGAGAGAGAGAGAGAGAGAGAGAGAGAGAGAGCGAGCGCTGGCATCCTGCAAATAGATGCATGTTCTTTTCTTCTTTGTTTGCTGTGAACCCACCCTCCCATTTCCTCTAGTTTTGTTGTAGGATTTTGAATCCTTGTCTACTTTGCTTCTTTTCCTTTGCTCAGTTTCTTCTACCTCTTTATTTGTGATTTGTGACTGATCCTCTTTGCAGCATAGTGCTTTTTCTGATTTTCTATATAGATATTTCTTTGATTTAGTCTTGAGTCCATGAATGCCTTTCTCCATATGCAGCTCTGTGTAGTACTGCCTGGACCTTCATTCCTTCTCCATTCTTTCCCTTCACTTCAGAGATGCCTGAGGCTCATACCCTTCCTACTTCCACCCCTATGAGTTCCTTGGAAACTTATTCTTAGTAGAGCACAAGTTTATATCCCAAGTTTCCTACATTGACCATCCTATTAAATAACCCTGAGCATCTCCTATGCCTACCTGGAGCTTCCTCTGTAGCACACCCTTACTTCTTCTGGTGACATATACTCAAGTTTATTTTGCAATATTATCTGTGCATCACCTTTACTGCAATGCATTATCAAAATAAGCCAATTAGGCTACAGTAATATACATCATCAAAATTCATGTTGTTGGGTGTGGTGGCACATGCCTGTAATCCCAGCAGCTTGGGAGGCTGAGACAGGAGGATCACTAGTTCAAAGCCAGCCTTAGCAAAAAGTGAGGCACTAAGCAACTCAGTGTAGACTCTGTCTCTAAATAAAATATCAAAAAGAGGGCTAGGGGTGTGCCTCAGTGGTCTAGTGCCCCTGAGTTCAATCCCTGGTAGCCCCCCCACACCAAAAAATATCCATGTGACCAAAGAAGATAATTCCTTTCACTTGCAAGTTTTTGCATACATAGGTTTGGAAGACAATCTGAGAATGCTGTCCTTGTGCAGGTTCAGCATTCAGGGACTTTTGCTCTTGTAAGGATTCCATTTCAACAATGGGAGCAGGTTCCCATTGGTATAGATGAAGACTATGACCACAGGGCCAGGTAAAAATGGCATTGAAAATGGTACAGTAGCTATTAAATGCTTCCTCCTGAAAGTCATACATGTCATTTCTGATCACATTTCATTAGCGTGTGTCCCTGCTTATACCAAAGGAGGACTGTGCCCTGAAGGAAAGGAAGGCAAGGAATTTTACTGATTGCCAGTACTGTCCACTTTGGGGGACATACTAGTAAGTAGTATTTGAGAGGCAAGCAGAGTAAATCTTGCTGTTATTCTTTATCATCAATAAGTTACTTATTTGATAAATGAAGTAATGTATTTCTGATATTATTTTCTCAGCTATAAAATAATAAGGAATAATAAGGACACCTCTCTTTAAAGAGTCATTTGTTAGTAGCAAAGTATTCCAAACAGTACCTGGCTCAAGGTGAGTCATCAAAAAATTATTTTGAATTCCTCCTGACTTGCCTGCCTTATCTTTCTACCTTGTTGAGTGAATATTTTCTCTTATGTTTTGCTTTTCTTTGTATGCAAAACAAATGTTGTCTTTATCTCACAATTCACTGTTTGTTTAGATGAGCTTATGAGTTTCTTCAGCTTTCATATTTGACGTGTTGAATATTGTACTCCTGAATCTAGCCGGTGCCTGCATGTAATATGTGCCCACCATAGCTCACATGTATGAATGAATAAATGAAAGAATGAGCTTGTAGTTTTCAACATCTGCCCTGGAGGATAATAATGTTTATTCTTCTAAATAAATCCTATCTTTTTTCCTTAAAATACCACTCTTTTATATTCTAAGTCTTAAACTGCTTTTATAAAAAAAATACTAAAAGCATGGAAGCAACTTTGGCCTCAATAATTTCATGCTTACATCCTCATTCATGAACTTCACTATACTATTCAGTGTGGTCCAAAAGCTAGCAGTCTCAACATCATTTGGAAGCTTGTTAAAAATAGAGTTCCAGACCCCACCCCATACTTTCTGAATCAGAACCTGCATTTTAAGAAAATCCCAGGTTATTCATCTGCATGCTAAAATTTGAGAAGCAATGTTCCATGACACTTATGCAAGTTACCAGATGAGCTCATATGCTTCCCCAAGCATATGGCTATGAGTTAGGGACCAAGAAGTTGCAGCTGTCCCTAAGTTGTCTTGGCTGACTTTATTCATTCTGGTTCATCTATTATCAAAGAAAACAATTTGATTCCCGTAGACCTAATATTAACATAATATGTTTAGAGTTTGGGAATCATGGCTTTAGAAATGCTTTGAGACACTAAAGTTTTTGCCAGTTAATTTAATTATTGTTAACTGATCTATTATTGTTATTTTAAAATCATTGAATATAAAACATACACCTGAGAGAATGGAGGCTGGATGTTATGGAATTAACAGGTGACTTTTGCTAGATGGTTTATGACCTGTGAAGCTGATCTGTTTCTTCTGTTAATTACCTGATCTTAATATTGTAGAAGATTTTATATAGCTACTGTGAAAGAGATCACACAGCTTGACTTCATGTATTTTCATGAAGTAGTGGTAATCTTTATCCTGGATAAAGACCTTAAGAACAGTTTTTAAAGGTATGCACAAAGTGTGCTCCCTACCGCAAGCATGATTGACAGTGAGGCTCAATATCTGCAGTGATTTGAGGTAGAAAAGGGGCACGAAGCAACTGGCTCACATCTGAGGGCAGAACAATAGCGAAGCCAGTAGAATCCAGTCACAGGGTGATTTGGTGTGTCTTACAAGTTTCTATTTCAGGAACATCAAATGACAAATTTTACCTAGAAAGTCTTATTTCATGACCTGCCTTGAAGCTCCATGGAGAAGGAAATCTCCCATCATCCTTCATAATGAGCAATACAGGTCAGCATAGTAAATGTTAGTGCAGAGTTATGTGGAGAATTCCCTCTCTTTTTGAAAAATAGCCAGAAAATTCCCCACAATTTTGGGATGCCTTTGACACTGGATAGTGTCATAGTACTGATAAGATTGTATATAAATGTGGTCCATAACTTTCAATACCATGCTCTGTTGAAGAATCATCAGGTTAGGGTTTGATTCGGAAAGTCTTATCTTATTTTTAGTAGCTGTACATCTTGGGGTTGCTGATTTTGTGATGTTCATTTTGTTTTACTCATAGATAAAAAAAGCAATTGTAGATTTATTAGATAATATATTCATAAGCCAGTGGTAAACATTCAATATTATCTATCAAAGTAAAAAAACACATGCCCTTTTTATCATGTTTTGTGGCTTCCTTAGCATATTTCCTAGAAAATGTATCAAATAAACATAAAAGAGACATATTTACCAGGAGAAACTGCTGCATCTTTTTAGCAAGCATAACAGTTTGCACAGCTATTTTAACTTGTTTTGATGGATTAATTGGTACTTACAACAAAGATTTCTTGTGTAGTTGATTATGCTGTAATGTTATCATGAATGATGTATGGAAAACATCTTTGTGATTTGAGAAAGATCTGGAATTAATGATGAAATAACTAAGTAGAGGTATTTTTGCCCTAATGTTTTATATTCATGTACTTACGAGAAATATTTCTCATTCTTTTTTCAATGACATGGTGCTGTTTATAAGATTTTTATTGAAATAAAATTTGTCATGCTCACATATAGTACTTTGTGTATATTATTATACTCCTGTAGTTATCAATTGATCACAGTGCCTCAGAAACAGTTTGTGTGGGTTTTTTTTTTATTGTTGTTGTTATGTGAACAACATAGCACTTGCATAACTTAAAAAGTTATCAGGCAAATGAAGCTTTAAAGGTACTTACTTGTTGAAGTGTTAAGTGTCAACAATAAGTGAATGAGAAAACCCAGTGTTATGGTTCGTATATGAGGTGTTCCCCAAAACCTCACGTATTAGGCTTTGTAGGAATGTTCAGACATGAAATTATTAGGTTATAAGAGCTATAACCTCACTGGTGGATTGACTCATTTGATGAATTAATAGTTTGAATGGACTACTGGGTGGTAACTGTATGCAGGTGGGACATGGCTGGAGGAAGTAGGTTATTTGGGGCATGCATTTGGGGAACATATCTTGTCCCTGGTTCTTCTCTCAGTCTTTTTTTCTCTCTGTGTGTGTCTCTTTCCTTCTCTGTCTGCTTCCTGGCTGCAGTGGGCTGAGGAGCTTTCCTTTGCCATGTCCTTCCAACATGATGTTCTGCCTCATCTCAGGCCCAGAGCAATGAACTTGACTCACATGGACAGAACCTCTGAATCCCTGAGTCCAGAATAAACTTTTTCTCCTTTAAGTTGTTTTTGTCAATATTTTGGTTACAGCAATGAAAAGCTGACCCAACATACCAAGGATAGTCATTAAAAAAAAAAAAGTTGAAGGATATTCATTTTCCAATATCAAAATTTACCAAGATGGTGTGGTCCCAGTAGAAGGTTAGACATATAGACAAATGGAGCAGAATGAGAGTCTAGAAATAAACTATGCTTGGTATCCCACAAAGGAGCCAAGGCAATTAAGTGTGGAAAAGAATAGTCTTCTCAACATCTCAACACACGATGCTGGGACATGTAAAAAGACTGAGCTAGGCCCCAAACTCACACGATACACAGAAATTAACTCAAAGTGGGTCAGAGGCAGATGTAACAGCTAAAAAATATCTCTTTTTTTTTTGGAGGAAATATAGGGAGAAATCTTTCAGAACTTGGATTAGACAAAGATTTATTAGTTATGACAGTAAAAACATGATCCATAAAAGAAAAAAAATGATAAATTGAATCTCATCAAATTTGAAAACTTTTGTGCTTCCAAGACCACCATTATGAAAATGAAAAGACAAGTCAGAAAAAGGGAGGAAATGTTTGAAAGTCATATACCTAATACAGGATGTATGTTCAGAGTATACCAACAATTCTTATATCTCAATAGTAAAAAGAAAACAACCAATTAAAAATGGACAAAATATTTTGACTGACATTTCACCAAAGAAAATATGTGAATGGCTAATTAGCATATGAGATAGTGCTGAATTTCATTAGTCATTAGGGAAATGCAAATTAAAACCACAATGACATACCATTTCATGCCCACTAGCCTGGCTGTAATCAAAAAGACTGACAAGATAGCCAAGGTTGTGGAGAAGTGGCCCACCTCTTCCATTGTTGGTGAGAATGTAAAATAGCACAGCCAATTTGAAAAACAGACTAGCAGGTTTTTATTTTCTTTTTACTTAAACATAAACAATAAAATTAGAATGTCATTCTAGCAAATCCATATCTTCATATCTGCTTAAGGTAAATGAAATATATATATATATATATATATATATTCATGATTTTAAAAATTGCACACAAATTTTTATGCATCATTATTCCTAATAGTCAAATAAAGAGTGATTCTATTTATATAAAAGTCCAGTAAAGGTGAATATATAGAGGAACAAGTAGATTATTGATTGTTTGGTACATGAAATGCGGGGTGGAGATGGGGATTAACAGTTGAGAGCAGAAGGACATTATTTGTGTGATGAAATGTTCTAAAATTGGATTTGAATGATGGCTTAATAAAACTTAAATAAAATTAATAAAACAATAAAATTGCTAAAAGTCAAAAGGGTGAATTATGCAGTGTGTAAATTATATCTCCATAAATTTGTTGAAAAATGATAAGTGGGTGATTAAAACAAGTGAAATCTTGGTCTGTGCATCATCTTGATATCCACTGGGTTTCCTGTTAAAGTTTCCCTGTCTTCTTAGTATTCCTAGTCCCAATGTTCAGAACACATCAGCCCCCATCAGAACACATCTGCACTTACCAGCAGAGGACTTTTTATCCACAGGATACAGTGGTGGGTGCAGAGCACATTATACCCACAGGAACAAGAGGCTGAACAGGACTTCATAAAACACACCTGGTTGTCATGGCTCAGTTGCTTGACAAGTTCTTGTCCCCTAGTTCACCTACTCCTCATTCAGGCCTCTGCTGGAGCCACATGTTGCCAAGGAGTTCTGACTTTTGGATCACATACCTGACCTCCTTTGCATTTAAAAGCCAGTTCTTTGCTACACAGACCCCCTGCTCTTCCGATCTCTTCTGCTTTGTCCTGGCCATGTTGCCACGTTACCTTGCTTTATAGCAATGTAATGTATTTCTGTGATTTCATTGTGGTTAAGATTAATTCAATACTAGTGATGTGGAACTTGTTACAAATATATACTTCTATGTTTGACCTACAAGACTCCTAGTAAGTGGCTTGGAAATAAGTAATTATGGCAAGCCCCAATGACAAATCTGTCTATGTGTTGTGTAGATCAGTTTTGGAGATCCAGAGATAAACCACAGAGAATGGAACACTCCAGAGTACGTGTGTTTTCAAAATCATTATAGAGTGGAAAGTGTGTGTGCGTATGTGTGTGTACATGCACACAAGTGCGGACCTAGGCTGATTCCATATCTTGTCTTTTGTGAATGGTGCCACAATTAACATGGGTCTGTAGGTGTCTTACTTATTTTCCTTTGGATATACACCCAAGAGTGGTACCGAGGATGGCATAATAGTTCTGTTTTAGGTTTTTGAGGAACCTCCATAGTGTTTTCCCCAGTGGCTCTTCTAATTTACACTTCCTACAGACGATGTATGAGGATTCCATTTTCTATACATCCTCACCAGCACTTGTTCTTGTTGTTTTTGTTTTTGTAATAGCCCTTCTAATTGAGATGGAATTTAAAAGTAGCTTCTAATTGAGATGGAATTTAAAAGTAGCTTCTAATTGAGATGGAATTTAAAAGTAGCAACATTTCATGATGACTAAAGGATGTTGAACATTTTTTTTCATAAATTTATAGACCATTAGGATTTTTTTCTTTTAAGAAGTGCCTCTTCAGGTTATTTGCCCATTTTTGATTGGATTACTTATGATTTTTGTTGTTGCTATTAAGTTTTTTGAATTCTTTATATAATCTGGATATCCTCTGTCAGATGAATAGATGGTAAAGATTTTCTCCCGTTCCATAGGTTGCCTATTCATTCTGTTGACTCTTTCTTGAGCTGTTCAGAAGTCCTTTAATCTTATATAATCCCATTTGTCAATTCTTATTTTCATTTCCTGAGCTATTTCAGTTTTATTGTCTGTGCCAATGTCTTGAAGTGTTTGCACTATGTTTTCTTCTAGTCGTTTCAAACTTTTAGGTATTAAGTTAAGGTTTCTGACCCATTTTGAACTGATTGTTGTGTAGAGAGAGGTCTAGTGTCAGTATTCTACATGTGGATATACAGTTTTCCCAGCACCATTTGATGAAGAAGTTGTCCTTCTCTAATGTATGTTTGTAAAGAGCATAAAGTTGACTGAAGATCTATGAGCATGCGTCTGGGTTTCCTATTCTGTTCCCTATTTACTAAAAATTAGTAAACTAGGAGTAGAAAGAAACTGCATCAACTTTAAAAAAATAACCTACATCTAATATCATGCTTAATGGTAAGAAACTTGGGGTTTTTCTAATTAGGTACAAGGCAATTTTTTTAGGTACAAGGCAATTCTATTCTTATGAGAATACCGTGCTCATTTTGTTACTATGGCTCTGTGGTATCTTCTGAAATCAGGTATTATGAAACCTCCAATGTTGCTCTTTTGCTCAGGATTACTTTGGCCACTTAAGTTCTTTTGTGTTTTCAAATGAAATTTAGGAGTGTTTTTTCCTAGTTCTCTGTGTTAGTTTTTCATCGCTGGAGCCAAAATACCGGATAAGAACAACTCAGAGGAAGAAATGTTTATTTTGAGTTCATGGTTTCAGAGGTTCAGATAACTCAGACAACTCCGTTGCTCTGGCCCAGAGGTGAGGCAGAATATCATGGTGAAATGGTGTGGTGGAGGAAAGCTTCTCAGATCATGGCAGCCAGGAAGAAGAGAGAGAGAGAATTTTGATTGAGATTGCATTAATTCTTTAGATCAAGTTGGAAAGAACTCACACTTTAACAATATTGAGTATTCCTATCTTTAAATTAGAATACCTCTCTATTTATTTAATCCTTCTTTGATTTTAATTTATCAGTTTTGTAGTTTTGCTTATATAATCTTGCATATATTTTGTTAGATTTATTTAGCTTTTTCATTTTTTGGAATGCTAATTGAAATCATATTTACTTTTAATTTCAAATTCCACTTGTTCATTTTTGGTATGTCAGAATGATTAACTTTGTATGTTAACTTTGGATCTTGACACTTTTCTGCAATCAGTTAGTATTCCAGGAGGGTTTGTTGTTGGTGGTGTTGCTGATTATTTCATTTTTCTAACAGGTCACTTATAAGCCAATTTTATTTCTTCCTTCTTAATCTCTATACCTTGTCTTTTCTTGTCTTATTGCATTACCTAGAGGTTGCTGCTGTACAATGTTTAAAAACAGTGAAGAAGAAATCCTTGCCTTGTACCTAATTAGAAAAACCTCAAGTTTTTCACCATTAAGCATGTTGTTAGATGTAGGATATTTTGGGAGATAGTCTTTATAAAGTTGATGCAGTTCCTTTCTACTCCTAGTTTACTAATGTTTAAAAAATCTTGAATGGGTTTTATATTTTATCAGATACTTTTTCTTCATCTACTAATATGATCATATGATTTTTCTTTTTTAGCCTGTCAGTGTGATGGATTACATTAATTGATTTCCAAATGTAAAACAAGTCTCGCATATATGTAATAAATCCCATTTGATTGTATTCATGAGAGAGATTGTAAATTTTCTTTCTTATAATGTCTGTTTGGTTTGGTAGGGTAACTCCTGTCCTCATAGAATGACAGGACATCTTCCCCTTTGCTTCTCTCTTCTGGGAGAGATTATAGAGAAATGTTCATCATTACTTCCTTAGAATTTATTAGAACCTACCAATGAACATATCTGGGTCCAGTGCTTTCTTTTGGGGAGGTTAATAATTATTGGTCCAGTTTCTAAATAGATGTAGATCTACTCAGATTATCTATTTCTTCTTGTGTGAGTTTCGGCAGCCTTTGTCTTTCAAGAACTGTTCCATTTCATCTAAGTTATCCAATTTTGTGGCATGGAGTATCTTTCCTTTCATTGCCCATGAGATCTGTGGTGATGTGACTTTTTTATATCTGATATTAGCAATTTTTCCGTCTGTCTCTCTCTCTTTCCTTTCCTTCTCTTCCTCATCGTTCTTCTCCTCCTCTTCCTCTTCTACTCTTCCTTCTCCTGCTCCTCCTCCTTCTTATTAGATTGGCTAGAATCTTTTTTATTTCACTGACATTTTTCTCCCCAAAGGACTTACTTTTGTTTTATTGTATTCTCTATTGATTTCTTTTTTCAAAATCATTGATTTCTGGTTTAGTTCTTATTGTTTCCTTTTCTCTTCTTTCTTCTGATTTAATTTGCTCTTCTTTTCTAGTTTCCTGAGGTGGAAGCATAGATTATTGGTTTTATTCATGTTTTCCTTTCCTACTATGTTCATTCAATGCTGTGAATTTCTAAGCATTACTTTTGCTGCATTCCATTAATTCTAATAAGTTGTATTTTTATGTAGCACAATATATTTTAAATTTTCCCCTGATGTTTCTTTTTGACCCATGTATTATTTACAAGTGTATTTTTTAATCTCAATGTATTTCTGGTTTGTATTTGTTGTTGTTATCTGTTATTTAGTTCTACTTTAATTCCATTATGGTACGAGAGCAGATATATGACTTTGATTCTTTTAAGTTTGTTAAAGAGAGTTTTAATGCTTCCAGAAAGGTCTGTGTTAGTGAATATTTCATATAAGCTTTAGAAAAATGTGTATTCTGCTTTTGTTGGATGATACAGATTCCCATTATATATCATTGATTGTGTTTTCTACTTTGACTGTGTCCTAACAGATTTTCTACCAGCTTGATTTGCCTATTTCTGATAAAACAGTATTGAAGTTTTCAGCCATGATAGTAGATTTATCTGTTTTCTCCTGAGATCTATCCATTTTTGCTCAGTGAGTTTGACACTCACTTTGTTTTTTAGGCTTATAAACGTTAAGAACTGTTATGTCCTCTTGGAGATGTGAGCCCTCTATCATTATGTGATACTCTTTGTTATCTCTGATAACTTTTCTTGCTTTAAAAATCTCCGTTTCTGAAGCTAATATTGGTACTCTGGCACTTTTTTTTTTTAAAAAAAGTAGCATTACCATGGTATGTATTTTTCCATCCATTTCTTTGAAATGTATACTTATCTTTATATTTAAAGTGGATTTCTTGTAGGTAACATATAGTTGGGTCTTGTTTTCTTAATCTTTATTCCTGTTCAGCTAAGATGTCCCCCCTACCCTAGTTTCTTTTAATTGGTACCTCAGGTCACTGAATTTCAAAATATTTATTGATATATGTTGAGAGCCATCCATGAGCTATATGTGGACTACTTCGGCATCACAGCCTAATGAGTAGGAGACTATGGTGTCTGGGAACTTCCAATGGACATTTCCTCTGGCTGACTGCCCAGACACATTTTGAGCCCTATTCAATCTCTGCTAAAGGTCCCGCCCAGCACCAGAGATAGGTGTGACCTGCCAAGATGTCAATCAACCTGCTGATTGCAAGACATCATGAAGCAAGACTCCAACCCTGAAACCTTATCCCTGCCTTTGATGTAGCCCCCTAAATAAACCACCAGAGCCATTTTTAATTGTCTAGCTCCAGCTCCTGTGTGGACTGGACCTATCAGGGGCTCCATCTTTTGAAACTAATTCCGACTTTGTCTTTTTTTCTAATTATTCTAGACTTAGAATTTATTAGGTGGCTTATACCCTCCTGAGCAGGAAGAAGAACCCCTAATGATGCCCTGGCTGCCTCCCCATAGATATAGTTGGATTAATATTTGATACTGTTTTCTATTTGTCATCTTTGCTCTTCATTCCTTTTGTTATGTGAAACTTTTTCTGTCTTTGTGAGTTTAATGACATTTATAGGATTCTATTTTCTCTACTTTCTTAGCATATTGGTTATGCCCCTACCTTTTAAACTTTTCTTAGTAGTTGCCCTAGAGTTTATAATATATATTTACAACTAATCTAAATACAGTTTTGAATAATGCTATCCTACTTCATGGATACTGTCAGTACTCTTTAAAAAATATTTATTTTTTAGTTGTAGTTGGACACAATACCTTTATTTCACTTTTTATTTTTATGTGGTGCTGACAGGGTCTCACACATGTGAGGCGAGTGCTCCACTGCTGAGCCACAACCCCAGCTCAGTACTCTCTCTCTCTCTCTTTTTTTTTTAAATATTTTTAGTTATAGATGGACATAATACCATTTTTTTTAAATGTGGTGCTAAGGACCAAACCCAGTGCCTCACATATTCTAGGCAAGCGCTCTACCACTGTCCACAGCCCCAGCCCTTGTGTCAGTAATCTTTAATAACAAAATAATCCCAATCCTGTCTCTTATCCCTTATTTTATTGCTGTCACTCATTTCATACATACAAAAGCATGTATAATTGAATATATTCTTGTTATTATATTTGGACCTACTATTATTTATTAGGTCAATTAAGAATAAGAAAAATAAAATTTCTTTTTAAACTTATTCCTTCTTTGAATTTCTTCCTTTCTTTATGTAAATCTGAGTTTTATCTATATTATTTTTGTTCTCTCTAAAGAACTTTAAAAATATTTCTTTCAAGGCAAGTTTATTGGCAATATATTACTTCAATTTTGCCTGTCTGAGAAAGTCTTATTTCTTTTTAAATTTTTAAAGGATAATTTCATAGAATATAGAATCCTTGGTTGTTAATTTTTTTCCCTAAACACTTTAAATATTTTACTCTATTCTTTTTGCTTGCATGACTTCTGGGAAGAAGTCAGATTTAACTTTTATCTTTATTCCTCTATTGGTAATGACTCCCCCCACTCCCCACTGCCAGGTTACTTTCAGTAATTTTTGTTTTCTTTGATTTTCTAGAGTTTGAAAATTATATAACAAGATGTAGTTTTTGTTTTCCCTTTAACCTGCAGAGTGTTCTCTGAGATTCCTAGAGTTGTCGTTTGGTGTCTGACATTAATTTGGGGAAATTTTCCAGTCATTGTTGTTTGAAATATTTCTTCTTTTATACTCTCTTTCTTTCACCTTCTTTTCTTCTTCTTCTTCTTTCTTTCATTTTTTTTTTTTTTTTGGTACCAGGCATTGAACTCAGGGGCACTTAACCACTGAGCCACATCCCCAGCCCCTTTTAAAATTTATTTAGAGACAGAATCTCAGTGAGTTACTCAGCACCCCACTTTTGCCAAGGCTGGCTTTGAAACTGCCATCTTCCTGCCTGAGCCTCTGGAGCTACTGGGATTACAGGCATGTGCCACCACATCCAGCTTTCTTTTTCTTACCACTAAGCAAATGCTACATCTTTTGTAATTGCCCCACAATTTTGGAATATTCTATTTTTTTCCTTTTTATCAGTCTTTCTCTTTGCTTTTCAAATTCCGAGGTTTCTGATGATATATCCTTAAGCTAGGAGAATCTTTCCTTAGCCATATCCAGTCTACTAATGAGCCCATCGAAGGCATTCTTCCATTTCACCTATGGTGTTTTTGTTTTTGTTTGTATTTTTGAATCTCTAATATTTCTTTTTTATTCTTTCTTAGAATTTTTATCTTTCTGCTTGTAGTGCTTATGTACTCTTGTATAATGTCTGTTTATCCATTAGAGTTCTTATTAGTCATAGTTGTTTAAAGTTCTTGGTCTGATAATTCCAACATTTCTAACATGTTTGTTTTTGATGTTTGCTCTGTCTCTACAACTTGTGATTTTGCTTTTTCTTGACAGATAGACTTTATCTACCAGAAAGAAGAAATTATTTTAAATAGGCCTTTAGTACTGTGGTGGACAGGTGGGGGGAAGGTAAGCATGATCCGATTGCCCTGTGGACTAGGTCTCAGTCTTTTACTGAGCCTTTGCCTTTGGACTGTGGATTTCATGTGTTTGTTATTCTTCTCCCTTCTTTAGGTGGTGGAGGATAACTAGAGTGACTAGAGCTGGTTATTGACCTCCTACCACAGGGGAAGTTAGAAAAGACTAGAGCCCCTCACAGTTGCCCACACTGAGCCTCAGACTTTTCTTGTACGGCACTGTTTCTTCCAGAGGTTTCCACTTGTGAGTCTCTGCTCCAGTGTGTGGCAACTCTGTGTGTTCACCCATCTGCCTCTCCAGCCTTGGGAGCTATGCTTTGCTCTGTATTCTCACTTTTCTTACGGATCTTAGAAGAATTGCTGTTTTTTAGTCTGTTCAGCTGTTGTTTATTATAGGATGGAGTGACAACTTCAAAGCTCCTCACCAAGATGTACCAAAACATCTTCTCATATAACAGTCTTGAGGACTATTTTACACATTGCGTAAGTCACCTATTTGAAACACACAATATGATGGCTTTTATTTAATTTACTATCTGTGCAATAAGCATCACAAATCAGTTTTACAACAGTTCTATCACCCTAGTAATACCTTTCTTGTTCATTTACTGCTAATGTCTATCTCTATCTCACATACCTTGCCCCGGGCAACCACTAATCTAATTTTTGTTTCCATAGATTTTTTTTTTCAGAACATTTCACAAAAATAGAATTATATAATATGTGATCTCTTGTATCTAGCTTCTTTCACATAGTGTAATGCTTGACAGTGTTGTTTAATAACTGTCAAAGACAAGTGAATAAAAAGAATAGATGTGCTAAAAAAGGTATCAGTGGATTATTTCTCTATATTGCTAAATACCATTCCATTGTAGGGGCATACTACATTTTGTCTGTATCTTGGTCAATAGATGGACATTTTTGTGGTTTAAAGTTTTTGGTTATCATGAATAATACTGCTAACAAAATTCATGTGAAAATTTTTGTGTGGATATAGATTTTAATTTTTTCTTGGGTAGACACCTAGGATTGGAATTTCGGTGCCCTACAGGAAATTGTACTTAAACTTTATGAGCAATTACCCAATTGTTTGACAAAGTAGTTGTATCATTTTACATTTACATTATAGTGTAGAAGGCATCCTGATTCTCTGCAACGTGGTGAACACCTGTAGCTTTCTCTCTTTGATTATACCATTCTAGTTGATATGAAGTGACCTCTCACTGTGCTTTCAATTTATATTTTCCTACTAGCTACTATGATTTGAAGCATCTTTGGGGAGCACCAGCTATTCATCTATTGTTCTCATGAAATGTCTATGTGAATCTTTTGTCCATGGTTTTGTTTAATGTCTATTTAAATATAGAATGAGTTCTTACAATCATTGAATTGTAGGGATTCTTTGTATATTTTGGCTATACTTTTAAAAAAAATCTGACATGTGTTTTGCAAAGTTTTTCTTCCTGTCTGTGCTATGTGTTTTCAATTTGTTAGTGGTATATTTTGAAACACAAATGTTTTGGATTTTGAGGAAACTCAAGTTTTTATGGATCATACTTTTAATGTTGCATTTAAGAAATTTTTACCTAATCCAATTTTTCAAATATTTTCTCTTACATTGTCTTCTCAAAGTATTATTGTTTCTGCTCTTTACGTCCATAGTCAATTTTATGTTTATTTTGGTGTGTGGTGTGAAGTAAGAGTCTGCTATGGTTTGGATGTGGTTTATTCTCCAGGGGTTCATCTGCAGGGAGCTTGGTTTCCAACAGGACAGTATGAAAGGTGGTAAAACCTATAGGAATTGAGGTCTAGTGGAAAGTGGTTAGGCCCCAGGGGTGTTATCTTTAAAAGGAAATAATGTTGATCTGAAGGAATGAATTAGTGAGTTCATTCCCACAAGAGTGGGTTGTTGGCTGAGGTTGTGGCTCAGTGGTAGGGTACTTGCCTAGCACATGCGGGGCCCTGGGTTCAATCCTCAGCACCACATAAAAATAAATAAACAAAGTAAAGTTATTAAAAAAGAAAGAGTGGGTTGTTATACAAGAACAAAACTGCATCCCCTACCCCTTCTCTGTCTTTTGTCTTGCCATGTGATCACTCACACCTTCAGTCTTGCCATTGTGATGCCTTCTCCCATAAGAACCCCCTGTCAGAGCTGAGGTACAGGTAGTGCTAGACCTCCAGAACTGTGATCTAAATAAACTTCTTATTTTTATAAACAAGCTACCAAGTCTTAGTACTTTGGTTATAGTAATGGAAAGTAGACTAGACAGTGTTTTATTTCTTTTATTTATTTTTACTAGGACATCCACTTGTTCAAGCATCATTTCTTAAAAAGAAAGTGAATTGTCTATTAAAAAAGAGAGAGAGAGAGAGAGAGAGAGAGAGAGAGAGAGAGAGAGAGAGAGAGAGTGTGTGTTTAGCTGGGCATGGTGGCACACACCTGTAATCCCAGCAATTCGGAGGCAGGAGTATCTCAAGTGTGAAGGCAGCCTCAGCAACTTAGTGAGGCCCTAAGCACCTTAGTGAGAATTTATCTCAAAGTAAAAAAAAAATAAAAAGGGCTGGGTATGTGACTCACTGGTAAAGCACACCTGGGTTCAATATGCAGTACCGAAAATAATAAAATAGTGTATCCTTGCCAATACTATGTTGTTTTATTAATAGCAATTTTGAGACTGGAAGTTGAGTATTTTAACACTATTGAGTATCCCAATTAAGGTACGTGAAACGTCTTTATAATCATTTAGAAATCACTTTTCCTCTTCAATATTTTTAATCGTTAGTGTTCTTTCAATACTTTTGTTAAATTCATTATTATGCATATATATAATACATGGGTACATATAAGAAAATATATATAGAGAGAGAGAGAGAAAAAAAATCTCCCTCTTTTTACTTTCTCTCTCTCTGATGAGCTCATCAAAGGCAATTTTGATATCTATAAGACAGACCTAAAAATTCTCAAGTGAAAGAGAAATGTTTTTTTAAAAAAAATCTCACCTGAGGAGATTTTATATATATATATATATATATATATATATATATATATATATATATATATATATATATATATTATATTATATAGAGAGGGGGGAGGGAAGGAAGGATGGAGGGGGGAGAGAGAAAGAGAGAGAGAGAGTAGAGATATGAGGTGAGGATTTGGGGGTCTGTCGTGATCAGAGATGGCTTTTAAACTGTAATCCAGATATAAATAATGGTTATAGCCGATAATGTAATAATGAAAGTAATTTTATTTTTAAATATTGTCCATACTTTTTCAAATTTTCCAGAAGTTCGTGAATCTCTTTTTAAGTTGATGTCTTCCCAAACTTAATCAATTGGTGAGATATGAAAGAAAACATGAAAGTGAAAATCTTAGCAATAATAATTAAAGTTTTTATGTACTGCATACATTCTAGGTACCAGGAATTTTTCCTGAGCACTTTACATGTGTAGCCCCACTTAATTCTCTCATTGACCTTGTGAATTAGGTCTATTATTATGACCATTTTATTGATATGGAAACTAAGGCACAAAGTAGTTAAATACTTTGTTTCAAGTCTCAAAGCTTACCTATGACAGCAATTATTTGAACTGGCTTTAGATTTCATACCCTTAACAATTTAACATTGGGATAAAATCAAAATATAAATAGTAACTATCTCTCATTACGATAAATGTTTTTAATCAAAATTATTTTCCTGAATTTTCTGAATGAGTATCAATAATATTGTAATTACTAACTTTTTTTTACAGATTTTTAAAATTTGTTCTTTTTGGTTACATATGACCATAGAGTATATTTGACAAATTATACTAACATGGAGTGTATCTAATTCTAATTAGGATCCCGGTCTTATGGTTGACATGATGTAGAGATTCACTGTAGTATGTTCATATATGTACATACAAAAGTTAAGTCAGAATAACTTTTTTTTTTAACACCACAGAATAATTTCCTGGTGGACTCCACTGTAAGAGATATTCTCATTTAGCTGATAGATCCTCCTCAAATTTACAGTCACCAATTGTGACTCAATGAGTAAAGATTTTTATTTTTTCTTAAAAAAATCCTATTCTTTTACTGTAATAATAAATGCCACACTTAAAACCTGTATTTCATCAAAAACATAGGTCATCAGGACTGGAATTGTGGCTTAGGGGTAGAGCACTTGCCTAGCATATGTGAGGCCTTGGGTTCGATCCTCAGCACCACACAAAAATAAAATAAGGTATTATGTTCAACTACAGCTAAAAAACAAAATATTAAAAAAAAGAACCATAGTTCATTCCAGTAGAAATTTTTGATAGCATAACAAAAAGTATACATTCATATATTAGATAAATATAACATTTAAAAAATAAAAGCAAAGAAAATTCAGATATTTTCAAATAAAAAAAAAGACACACAACTCATTTTCTTTCATTTAGATACAGTTAAGAGAATTCCTATGTAATATTTAGATTGACATTTTCATTTGGATTTCTTCCATTTTTTGTGCCTTGTTTGTGGACAGGTTTTTTAATGTCCTAAAGTCAGAAGGTCACTGGGAAAGCCTGTGTCCTATAATTAAAACTTGCTGGCCCTCTAGCTGTTTTGTTCAGCAAAGACATAGGGCATGATGTCTTTTAGAGCCCTTGCCCCTGAAATGGGAATAAAAGATTTTGACCTTTTCATATGGCATTCATGAAGAACTTAATTTATTTTAGGTAAAGAGCAAATGGAGCATTACCTATTTTCAGTAACTCGGGAGTGACTGGAGTCACCTACAACTTGCCAGTCAATAGTCTTTTATGTTTTCCATTTAGAAGAGCTATTGTTATACTTGTTTCTAAACCACCAGTGGTCCTTAGCTAGCAACTTGGACACGTGAAGAACTATGTGAACACCATTGCTGTGAACTACAGTATAAAGACCTCTATCTAGTATGAAAATTTCTCCTCCTCCCTGAATGGAAAGCCCTTCATCTTCAAAACTGAGAAATCATTCAAAAATTGACTTTTTAAATATAAAAAACTAGAGTTTCAGGCCTTCACCTGGGTTAATATTTAAATGTGAAAAAAAATGGTTTAAGATCTATTTGATGTTAAATCAACTCCATAGGCAAAATGATATAGGCTAACCCCACTTACTCCTATATAAAATCAAGAGCATGCATAATCTACGCACCTACTTTTATTTTACAATAAAACATTAGGACAAAGATTAGAAATTGTTAGGAAAACAGTTTGTTACTTACATTTTAGTCTCCAAGTCACATTTTAAAACCTTCTCTAAGTGCTTAGAAAGCTATGTTCTCTCACTGGTTTTTGGAACCATAAAGAATTACAGCTCTAAAAATCCTATGAATTCACAATGTTTTTGAATTATCCTACCTTTGTACAGGCCAAGAAGAAGCCCATCTTATATGGTAAGTTTAGTGACTAGGATTCACCACTGCTACTCTAAACAATCGATATGAATGGCTGCACAATTAGCCCAGCTGCAACAACCCATCAATCATGAAGACAAACTTCGAGGGACCAAAGCTATGGATTTTGCCTGCTGTGCTATGCATTGTTAACCATGGTGCAGACCTGGATTTAAACACTTGGGAATAGAGAGCCCTCCAGGAGGCCTGCATGTCCCCTGAGAAACAGTCTGCCACCATCAAAAAGGAGAAAGGCCTGTTTTCTAAAGTCCAAATATACATAGGGTGGTCTTGGAAGTAGCATTATATGAGGGGCCCAACTTCTTGTTACTGCTGGCCAGAATGACAGTCAATTAACGCCTCTCCTAGTCAGACCCCCTTAAGAGAAAAAAAAGAGTGATTTAGGAATGATAGTGTTAGTGGAAAAGACAATGTGTTGATTTTAAAAACAGCATGGAAAGAGAAATTCTGAACGATATTAATAACTTGTGAAAATTATGTAATTTCAGAAGGCTAACCTGAGAGCAATCCACAATTTATTTTTAGAAATAAATGTGTCAGACACATTTATACAAAACCAATTCCCTAGCTCATCAAAGATAGAAACCTTGGAACTCTGTGCTACAGACACAATCTTAAAGAAATAGATAATAGTTTAGAATAAAATGAATATTCTACTGATGGCAAAAGTAACAATTCAACAAAAATCTCAAATAGAAATAAAACAGAGCTCCCTACCTATACAATATTCAACTTTATATGAATTGTGCAGAAGATTAAGAATAAATTCTGTGATGTATCATATATTAGGAAAATTTAACATACTTTGATAAACCTACCATTTTCCTATAAGTTCCTTTAAAACCCTGCTATGGCCGGCACTAAAAGATCACAAGTTAGTGAGAGTAACTGTAATCTTTTATGTGATTTTGCTGATAGAATTATTATTTTTTTAAATCTGACAATGGGCAGAAAGAAGTTATGTAATTCACTTCATACTAGATTATTCAGAAAGATCTCCAGTTCTTCACATATTTGTTTTTTTTTGTTTTTGTTTTGCTGGGGATCATACTCAGGGTCTTGTGCATGCAAAGCAAGCATTCTAGAAAAGTCTCCAGTTCCAATACAAAGCCGCCAGAGTCATGAGGTTCGTAAGAAAAGAGATTGCCTAATTAGGGTAAATCTGGTTAACCAAGGATGACTGATCAGCACAATTAATGTTCTTTTGGAACAAGAGAAAATATTTGAATCAGGAAAAGTGAGCTGTTCTGTACATGACTTAATTTAAAAAGAGAGTTCAAGACATTATTTAGTCCCTAGGTTTGACTTGATAAACATTACTATTATTGTTAACAAGTTCATAAGAGATGAAATGGACTAATTTGAGAATTTGGAATAGTAATCTATTTATATCAATGTCTTTAAAAATTCTCAATCAATATTTCATGGGACCTGATTCAACCTGTTCAAGTAAACTGCATCAGGTGAGATAGACGGGTGGGGGGTAAGGTCCTTCTATGGAGAAAGTGCTCTAAGCAGACAGCACCAGAGTAGGAAAAGCTCACGCCTGTATGCAGAAAGCTCCACAGATTGTATAATTAGGAGTCCACACAGTGACGCTCCAGGAAAGCATCTGATGCTGAGGAGTTTTAACACCAAAAATAGGGGCAGGGAAGATTTTAATCTAGTGGGTGGAGGACAATCTAACAGAAGTCAGTATGTGAATGTGTGGCAAGACAGGTAGGTTGCCACCAGGAAACCCTGTCAGGAGGCAACAGAGTTCCAGTTCCAGTCCCTTACCCCCAGGAAGAAAACTGTGGTGGATATTGCAGAGTGGTTTGCCCAAAATGGACTCCCACCTTCTTTCTGGTGTGGCTTCCTATAAGGCAGAGGCTCATGAGCTAAAATCTACATTTCCCAAATTTTTGGATGTGATTTATGTTTTGTCAATCCAATGCCTTAATGTAAGACTTAAGCCCAGGGTTGGGATGTAACTTAGTGGTAGAGAACTTGCCTGGTGTGCTCTAGACCCTGGGTTCCCTCTCCAAAATTGCAAAACAAAACAAAACAAAAACAAAAAACAATGAAACCCACAGCTGAAAGCGTGAAGAGAAATTTAACAATATGACAAATAAACAAAGCTAGTCAAAAATGGGCAAAGAACTTGAGTAGACATTTCTGCAAAGAAAATGTACAAATGGTTCTTATACAAATGGCTGATAAACACAGGAAAAGAAGCTCAGCATCACTAATTATTAGGGGAATGCAAATCAAAACTACAATGATGCCACCTGATATACATTAGGATGGCTATTATTGCAAAAACAAAATAAGTGTTGATGAGGTAGTGGAGAAATAGATACCTTTGTACACTGTTGGTAGGAATCCACAATAATATAGCATTGTGAAAAACATGAGGTCATTCCTCAAGAAAGTTAAAATTAGAATTTCCATATGATCCAGCTGTTCTGAGTACAGATGCAAAAGAATTGCAAGCAAAGTCTCCAAGAACTATCTGTACACCCGTGTTCAGAGCAGTATTATCCACAATGACTAAAATGTGTAAGTGATCCAATTGTCTACTGATAGATGAAAGGATAAGCAAAGGGTGTTAAATATAAATAATGGAGTATTAGTCAATCTTAAGAAGGAAAGAATTTCTGACATCTGCTACAACACGAATGAACCTGAAGATCGTTATGCTAAATGAAATCAGTCCATTCATCACAGAAAGACAAAGCTTGTATCATTGTGCCTATGTGAGGTACTTAGAGTCATCAACATCATAAGAGCCAGAAAGCAGAATGATAGGAGGGAAGAATGGGGATTCAGGGTTTAATTGCTATAGAATCTCAGTTTTATAAGATGAAAAGTTATGGAGTTGAATGATGAGGACAGCTGTACAACAATGTTTAAAGTGTGCCACACCACTGAACCATATGCTTAAAAAGGTTAAGATGGTAAATTTTAGGTTATGTATATTTTACCATAATTGTAGAAATTAGTGGGAAAAAAAGAGTGGAGGGTAAAATGGCATGAGATACCTATTTTTACTGGTGCAGATCAAAATGGAAATGCTTTGAACTTGAGATAGCAAGTTAATTGGGCAGCTTCCTGATTATGACCATGGCAACAGCATCCTGGGTGGTCCATACCTATAACAGGACTCTGAGTCTCTTCAGGTTATAAACAATTTTAGAAGTCATTTACTATCCCCACCAAACAAATTCCTTTATGTTGACTTAATCTAGAATGTGTTTTGTTCTCTATGATTAAATTCTAATACTGCAGTTGCTAACTCTAGTGGTTCTAAGCAACAGACTCTCGAAGAAATGAGATTCTGAGATTGGTCAATTTGCTCACTTGAACCAAAGACAGCTAATATTCGGTTACCATGATCCAACAGACAAGGGTGTATTCTGATGATGTAGTAACTTAAAATCTCACCTGTGGTTGTTTTGAATAAGAAGCCCATCAAAGGTATGATAAATTGGGATTTAAAACTCTCTGCTTAAGGCATGGCCAGATAATCAGGGAACTTCTATGGTTGCCACAGGACTCTTTCCTGTCTTTGCAGCAGAAGTGACAGGAGCCAACAAGCAGAACCAGTGTGTGATCCTTCAAGTTGCTGAACTGCACAGGAGGGCCTATTCACAGACTTCAGTGTCGAGTGTGAACAATAGGGCATTTCTTGGAAATATCTGGAACCAGACTATTGGGACCAGGAAAGCTGAAATAGGAACATTTGCCAGAATTCCAAGTCTCTGAATATTTTAAAAGCCCAAATTACACAGGAGAAGCAAAGCGTTTCCTGTTTCATGAAGCTGCTCCTTTTTTTATCTGAAGGCCGACAACCTCACTGGAGGGAATCAACTCATCAGGTACATTGGTCAGGGTTCTTCAGAAAAGTCGGGACCAGTAGAATGTAGATAGGCAGGCAGATAGATAGATAGATAGATAGATAGATAGATAGATAGACAGATGATAGGGGTATAGTGGAAGGTGACTTATTGGAGAAATTGGCTCACATAGCTATAGAGGCTTATAAATTCCATAGCAGTCTGTCTTCAGACTGGAGACCCTGGGCACCAGTACTAAGGCTCAGAGTGTCTGACAACCTCAGAATTTGGGAAGTTGATGTTGTAATTCCTAGTCCAAAGCCAAACTGTTGCATGTAGTGGGCCAGCTGGTGCAGGTCCTGAAGACCCAAGGTCATAGAACTTCAGGAAAAAGAGGGCAGGGGTGGGCAGAGAAATCTTCCTTTACCGTCTTGTCCTTTTCCAGTCCCCAGATGATTGAATGACACCTGCCTACATAGAGGGTAGGTCTTCCCCACTCAGCCCACTGACTCACACACCAATCTCCTCTGGTAACACCTTCACACCTACCACCCTAATGCTTTGCCAGTTCCTTAGGGTTCCTTAACCCCATTGATTTGACATCTAAAATTAAACATCACCCCAGAAAATGCCAATCCCCCACCTGCCAAACACTCCCGTGTCACCTTCAGATCCATCACTGGAATCCAGTCCCAGCATGGTGGCACCGTATAAGCACAAAGTCAAAGCTGGAGGGAACAGGCTTTCCCAACAAAAAGAATTCTAAGATTTTGCTCATTTGCGATGTCAAAAACCTGGAATACACATGGGACTGGATCCTGACGGTTCTATTCCTTGAAGAGAGAGACATAATTTTAGATTGGGTTGAATGGCTTGCATTGATTGAGTGTACTTGCCAGAGATTCTGGGTTCAATATGTTCACTTGAGCAGCTGAAAGTGTTTGAAAGGAATGTGGGTGTAGCACTAGTTGATGCTTGTGATGCCAGTAATTTCTTGGGATAATGTGGAGAAATGGATGTAAAGATAAAAGAAACATTTCAGTGTATTTATCACAGTGAAAACCACTCATCTGTGCCTAGTTATGCCTCCTCAGAGAACCCAGAGGGAACTTCCTTCTTTGAGGCACAACTTTCATCAAGAAATACCTTGAAAATGCTGGAGTGGTTGTCTTCTGCAGCCGGACCTGATGGTAGGAGCTGCTGTCAAAGGAAAAGTGCTCGGATTTCTCTGGGGAGATGAGGTCTGACGTGGAAGAATGCACAGGGTGAGTTCAAGGATAGGACCCAAAGACAGAGGAGGGTATGGATCATAGGTAGTGGGGTTTGAGTGACCAATAGGCTCCAAGGACTAAAAGAGAACGTATAACTTGTCATCATCCTCCTTGATCTGTTGAGAGCCACAGCCAAGTCGGGATGGCGCCTGGCATTTTGCCAGATGGAGTGGTTGGGAGGTGACGCCAGCGAGCCATTGGGATGATGGTGATTAAGTTAAGCTGTGTATAATTATTGGGATGGTGACTGATTGCTGTAACTGGATGATGCTGGATTGGGGCAAGCTGTGTATTCAGTTGTGTATGTGGACCTCTGCTGTCCGGCAATGGGGCGGCTCCTGCTGCCTCGGGTGCCCGCTACTTTTGAGTTCTCGTGGAATTCCCGTTGAGTTCCTGTTGGTTCTCACAGAGTTTTGGTGGAGTTCTAGAGAGTTCCCGTGGGGTTCAGGCAATAAAATAGTTCCTGTTTGAACCTACAAGTGGCTCGTGACCCTGGTTATTTGTGCCCAGCCAGACTGCGGCATTGATCTGTATAAGCTGAAGTCAAAACAAAAACAAGACTCTAGGTGACCTTAGGAACTACAATTATGTTATGGTGCCTTTACCTACTCACAGACCCTCAGCTCATAAAGGAAGGGAAAACTAGGCACTCGTGAGGAATTTCCGGTGATGTGCCACAAGCGTGCACAATACCTCTTCTTTCTACTCTTCCTCTAAAAAGGGCTTGTAGTCATCTCTCAGGGAAGTGAACTGCCCAGATCTTAGGGGCTATTACTGATATGAGCTTTAGCTAATGTTAATTCCAGGGGGTCCAGAGTGCCCCTGTGACCCACTACTCAGAGGAGGCTTACTGGGGTCAGGGAGAGTAAGTGGAGGTTTGGTCTGTGTTTGCCCCACAATGGGTCAGTGTGGACCTGTTGGTGAATTTTTCTCAGGTTACTTTTACAGTTTTCTCATGTATCACTGGAAAAGACTACGGAGTGAAGATTCTGGAAGAGCAGGCCTCTGTGCTAAGAGTGTTGCCAAAACAGTGAACCCAAAGCGGCACTATGTACCTGGAAGGGCTCTGGAGATGAACATTGCTAGAGAACAGCTGTAAAAGGCAGAGGTAGAAATTCTTATTACAACTCCAAATTTCCCCACCTCCTCATTAAACTCTTACAACTTATTTGGCTCTTTTTTTTTTTCTTTTTTGACCAGTGAGAAGACACTTTGGAACAATTATCAGTAGATTATCACAAATTCAATTAGGGAGTGATTCCAATGGATACTGCTGTTCCATATGTGGTTTATTTTCTGAAGCTAGGGATCACAGACTCTGATGCCTGATGTAGAGTTATCAGGTTGACAAATGCTATTTAAAAATACACCAATAAGAAGAAACCACAGAAGCTTTCGTTTCAACTGGCAGGAGCAGCACTGGACCAAGGGCTAGATCATCTTTCTGGCTCTGCCTGATAATTTAATTCAGAAATGGGCAACTTTTCACATAAAGGGCCAAGTTGACATTTTAGGTTTTGCAGGCCACATATGGTCTCTGTTGCATATTCTTCTTTTTAAAACAACCTTGCAAAGTAAAACAAAACAAAAAAATAAACACCTTAGCCTGCAGGAGTCACAGAAAAAGGCTGCTAGCCAGATTTGGCCTTCAGGCTGTAGTTTGCTGATCCCTGACAGCTCATGGGGACCTTGGCTATCTCACGAGTCTGCAGAATATCATGCAGCTCCATTCCTTTGGTAACACTATAATGGTCAGCAAAAGTAGCATGTACTGCCTGGCATGCAGAACATAGCATGTACCCAGGATGTCTTGATAAGGTGCTTCAGTGTCAAAGGTGGAAGATGAATCCTGTGAAAACTCACTATCCTATCACTGCACAGAGCCAAATTTCAGAAAGTTAATTTAAATTTTGGAGTTTGGAAGCAAGGATAATCCCATAAGGAGAACTAGACACAGGTTCTGGGACAGATGAACAAGTATGTCTTGAGGCTGGCTCTTCTGATGTTGTGTGGCTATCCTTAAGTCCCCCCCCCCCTTAAGTGCCTGTGGAACTGAGAAGCTGCAGTACAGTGTTGAGTGGCTCGGCTGCAGGGAAAGGAAGAACTCAGAGTCGAGAACCAGAGGGCTTGAAAAATTAGGTTCCTGCAATATTGATTTTGAGCCTCTTCACCAGTGAGCCATTTTTGATTGGGAGTATTGTCTGACACAGATAGAAGCTGGTAGAATTTCAACTTCAACTTTAATCCTCAACCCCCCCCCCTACAAATTCTGCATATAGGTAATACAAAAATAGCTATGTTCCAAGGGAATTCAAAAGGAAAAAAAAACATTCAGAGATTGCTGAAATCTATGTACTTGTGCAAGCAGAGAGGACTTTTCTTCTTCATTCATTTTAAGAACCATTTAAATTGGTTTGTGCATAATAAAAATTTAGCCTTTCATCAATAGTTGTATAAATAAATTGTAGCCTCCGTGGAATATAGATTGTCAAGAGAGGATCAAGCTGTGGTTTACTATTTCACATAGTATGCTTTGTTTTTCAGAACTAATAAAAGCCACAACTGCGTGCTTTATTATAAAATGCAGAACAAAGACTGAGCAGTATTTCCCTTATTTTAGAAAGACAAAGCCCAACAATGAATAACATACAAGGAGTTTGACCTGAACAGTGAGAGAGTTGACTTCTCCATGCTGTGCTGGCTTAACCCCATCTTTAAGCATCTTTAAGTGTGGTCTGTAGTAGTAAGTACTTGAATCTCTTTGTTTGATTCTAAGACCATTGGTAAAAAATATTTCAATGTACCTGTGTTCACTAAATGCTATTTTCTTTTTTTTAGTACCAGGTGGCGCTTAACCACTGAGCCACATGCCCAGCCCTTTTTATTTTTTATTTTTTAGAAACAAGGTCTCACTGAGTTGCTTAGGGCCTCACTAACTTGCTGATGCTGGAATTGAACTCGCCATCCTCCTGCTTCAGCCTCCTGAGTGACTGGAGTTACAGGTGTGCACCACTGTGCATAGCAAATGCTATTTTCTTACGTCTTTGAGGTGCCTTTGTTTCCTAAAACCTGATACCCGATTTCACCCACAAGTTGAAATTGACTCCCTGCTCTCAGAAATAATGCCAGACTTGCCTTTTCATTCTCTAGACAAGCATGGATTCCTGATCTCAGGCTCAGCAACCTGGGAGCTAGACTGTTGCTCTCTTTATTGGAGCAATGTTAACTTCCTCAGTCAATCTGATGCTGTCCTTTGCAATTTAGACTAAGGAGAATGGAGATCATTCAGTTAGTGTAGGAGAAGAAAGGGAAACCTGTAAAGAGTAGCACAGACAATGAAATTTTTTATGTATTAATAATCAAAGAGAAGGATTCAGAAGAGAGCAAAGCTTGGTCATGGATAGCAGAATCCCCCAGTTTTTCTGCACTTCTCCATTCAAAGCTGTTCAGTAGAAGAGGACCAGGACACCAGGAACAGCAATATCAGCCACTTCTCTGACAGATTAAACTGAGAGATACAGAGAGAGAGGGGACCCACCAGCCCTGTCAGATACCACCGATTCCTTGTATTCCACACTTGCTCAGTGCACCTTGTCCTTGTAACTATCACTCAAATGTTTGTGACTCCTCCAGCCTCTGAGGATCACACCTTCCTTTAACAAGCAATGAACAGTTGGAGCTGGTATCCCATCTGATTTTAGGAAGTATAGTGGGTTTTTGATCCCAAGAATGCTCATATATTCTACCCATTTGTTCTAATCCGGGGAGTCCCCGCAACCCATCATCTTCTGGTTCCAGCTCTGTGATGGGCTTCTCTAGAAGGAACAAATCATCAAGGTTTGACTAAACTTCTGTGGCTTCTCTTTACACTTCACAGATAGATGGTGAACACAGAAAGGAGGAACAGGGGAGAAGGGTTAGGCAAAGAACAGGAAACTTCCTAGGACTTCTTCTGAAGTATCAAGTCCTTCCACAAGGGGGAGTTGGGGTGAGGAGTGTTGTACTGGATATTTGTTTCCCTCCCAAATCCATGTGTTCAAACCCTAATCTCCAGTGGGAGGGTGTTGGGGCGGGGGTGGACCTTTGGGAGGAGCAGGAAGTCCTCATGGATAGGATTAGTGTCCTTATATAAAGAGACATGTACAGATAATCACTTTGTCTTGGCCACACGAAGACATGAGAAGACAGCTGTTTATGAAACAGGAGTTGGGCCCTCACCAGGCATCTATCTGCCAGTACCTGGATCTTGGACTTCCAGCCTCCAGAGCAATACACTGTTGTTGCTTAGGACACACAGCAGTCAGTGGTATTCTGCTAAAGCATTCTAAGCCAAGACATGGGGACAGGGGCAGGAAGTGGGGAGGGCCGTGCAGAGGTCTGCCAACATAATTAGGGAGTACTTTTCATAGAGTTGCCTTTGATTATGGGTTCCCTTCCTGGAGTCCACTTCTCCCCCAAATCTTTTGAGGTCAAGAAAAAAGAGCCAAATCCAGTTTCTCTTTCATCTATAACCCCTAACCCCCAGTTCAAAGCCTGACTCCATGACATATAATCCTCTTCAGAGAACTCATAGGACCTGGAATGAAGACAGCCCATTATTATGGAGAGCTGTTTGTCTTCTATTTTTGACTTTCCATTATGGAATTGTATTCTTTTTGTATTGACCATTACAAAATCCCATCAAAGTACAATTTTTTTTAAAAAAATAAACAACAAACATATTCAGTTGCACAAATCAAGTCAAATTTCTGTGGAGTTTGGATAGGGAGTGTTCTCCAAAGGCTCATGCCTTGAAGCCTTGGTCTACAGCTGGGGAAGCTTTAGGAGGCAGGGCCTGGTGGGAGGAAGTAGCACTGGGGGCTGCCTTTGAAGGGCACATTTTGTTCCCTGATTATTCCCTGCGCTTCCTCTCTCTTTCTGCTTCCTGGCTGCCCCAAAATGACTGTGCTCCACCACATGCTTCCTACCACCATGTTCTGACTCATGTGTGTTCTGCCTCACCACAGGCCTAAAAGCAGTGGAGCTGACTGACTGGATTGAAACCTCGGAAACCATGAGCCAAAATAAATGTGTTCTTCTCTTGAGTTGATTTCTGTCAGGTGTTTTGTTACAGTGACAGAAAGCTAACAGCCTCCATCTAGAAAATTTGATGAACATTCACCATTTTTAAGTCCATGCCTTCTGCTCTCACTCACCTGGCCTACCCAATCTATTAAGATAAAAAAAAAAAAAAAAACCACAAAAAAACTCAACTTAAAAAAAATGTCATAGAGAGTTTTTGGGTACGAAACCAGAAAAAGCTAACTATCTCAGGCATTTTGTGCTTTATAGAAAGCTTAAAATGAATCACTCATTTGCTTTCATTATAACATTCAAGAAACTAAAATTCAGTCCTATAAAATGTTACTTCATTTTAGACTAAATAAAATGGTTGTCTTTTTCACATTGATGAATTTCTTCAACTTTTCCCTTAGGTTTCAATGGTTCTATTTACTCATAAGTGCTGTATTTCAAAGGATGAACATTTTTGAGCTATCTATGATTTCTCAGCTTTTACCTTGGAGAATATTGCAGTGCATTCTGTGTGAGAAGCTTATATTCTATTTACAAAGGAAAATATCTGTAACTTTATATCTTCCCATACTGTATTGTAGAAACAAACATGCCAGTGAATATAAAAAGTTTCTATAGAATTTAAAAAGTCTTTGAAAGGTTAGTGATTACACACCCACATGTGCACACACACACACACACACACACTCATCTATTGTGCAACACAAGCCAATGCTTTACCAATTATAACCCAGATGAATTTTCTTCTTGTGCTGACCCAAATTTCTCTGTATCTGCTCTAACATTGCGATTCTGAGAAAGGAAAGTGTAATGTCCACTAGAGACGGAGAAGGCTATGAGGTAGGAGGCTTCATGAACAGGGCAGGGGAGGAGAAAGCTGGGAGAAGAAGGAGAACAGGAAACAAGAATGAGAAAAGGGCAGGAGAAGGGATGTGATCCAAGAGGATGGGTCCTCTTGAGGTTGATTGGCAGTGGGGATCAGTAGATCACTGAGATCCATTTTGAGGATCCATTCTGAGCACATTTCCGAGAACTCCTACACTCAGAGTGGTGTAGCCTGTTAGAGAATATTGGCAGAGGAAGATGTTTTGTTGGAGGTACCATGAGGGGATCCAGAGTTCCTCCTGACCTTGTGAAGAAAGCAAAGTTCTGAGAAAACCATGAATCACAGGGCATCTCAGGACTGGGTAAACGCCATCTGAGCAGGAGGCCTCAAACAGCTGGTGGTGAGAAGCCAAGCTGGATCTACCTTGACTTAAAATCAATGTAGCATGAGGAGGCCCTGGGTTCAATCCCCAGCATAGCAAAACAGACAAACAAACTTCCCTATGCTCTCAGTTTTCCAATGCCTTTATATCTCTTCCCCCAAAACCATAAAGCAGGGTTTCTGGTTTCAGGAGCAGCTTTTAACTCAGTGAGGGAGAAAGATGAGTAAACAAGAGCCATTTAGTAAGTATTGCAACCAAGGGACGTGCAGGGTGTGGGAAGCACAGAAGAGGATTGATTGGCAGGCTTCTCAGAGCACACGATGCTCAAATCAGACCTGAGGGGTGAGATTCTCACCTGGTGGTCTTCATTCACTCCTGTGCTAGAATGCCTGGTGATTATATTTCTTGAAATCTTTCCTGTATTCAATGCCACCTCCTTTATGAAGATTTTTCTGATCCTTTCAAATAGATTTGGTTTCTCTTGCCATCTGATTTTCATAACATTTTGGCTTGCTTTATTGATACATAATATCTCAATTTGCTTGGAATCTGTTCATATACTTGCCTTTGTCTTCTCTATTAAATTATATGCTCATCCCTAGGGTCCCACATCCCTGTACCTTGTGTGTACTAGACACTCAGTGAGTGTAATTTTAGAGTAAATCAAGTAGAGCATACTACTGGAAGGCTGAGGGAGACCAATTCTAAAGTTACTAAATGATGAAGGCAAAGTTTGTGAATTCTCCTTTTTATTTCCAGAACTAAGCACAATCCATGGCAAATAGTAGTTGCTCAATGAATATTTACTAGAATTAAGTTGAAGACATAGGAAAGGGAGGTATACAGATAATCTGGGAGTTGGAGGTTGTTTTACAGTCTCCATAACAAACTCTGGAAAATTCTCCTCCCGCACAGACTTTAGCTAAATTGTCTAGGACTATGTTACTTTTCATAGGTGCTGGCCAATATTTCTATGGCAAATGTTGAATTTTAGGTAATGGTGAAATAACCAGCCTACAGGACATAAATTAGGTTTCATGAGGAAATTTATTTTGCTCTGTCTATGTCCATCTTTTTTGGCCTCAGCAAGAGAATATTGGTAGAAAAAAAGAGCCAGATGAGTGCCAGGTCATGTCCTTATGGTACCTCAGAGAATTCTCATAGTCCCTCTAGAAGGTAGGTACTAATACTCCCATTTTATAAAGAAAACAGGCTCAGAAATTTAGAAGTACTTGTCAAAAGTCACATGGCCAGTGAATAGGAACAACACAAGTTGTCTGATTATGAAGCATAATTACTGCTCTGATGAACAAATGAAGTCCTGATGGAGAGGAATCTTCAAGGTCTGGATTCAATTAAGAGGTAAGGTCTGCACAACTGTTCTGACTTGCTCTGGTGATCAAACTGGGCTATTCCAGCAGAAATAAGGTTACCTGAAGATGGAAGAGATGGATTATTCCAGGAAGAGACATCAAGGTGATAATTTGACAAGATGATTAGATGTAAAGAAATTGCTAAAAATAAGGAAAGCAGGATCTGTTTATATGTTTAAGTGCGCAGTAAGGGATATGAATTAACAAAATGTAATAAAATGTTCAGAAATAGTCTATTTACTTCTAGAAAGGACCAGTTGTTCCAAACAATCTCCCTGATTATTGCAAACATTTCCTGAAATGTGTCCTCAATTTTATGCCACTTGTGACATAATTAGATAATTAAAAAAGTGCTTAGTTGAAAATGGGACATCTGTTATGGGCCCAATTGTGTCCCCTCCTAAAAGTTCAAACATTTTACATATGACTTTAGAAATATGTAGTGTGAGAGCAGAATGTTGATATTCAATAAATGTAAAATCATATCACACTCATTTGCTTCATTTAAAAAAAAAAAGCCTCTAATTTGCCGTGAAAAAAATAAAGCTACAGTAAACTGAAAAATTTAATTCCTTCATGGTTATTGAATCCCACGTCAAGAGGTTATAAAAACATACTGCTACTTTGTGGTAGTCAGCTATTTGTCACAGTAAATAAAATACCTGACCATATCAACTTCGAGGAGGACAAGTTGGTTCTGGGCTTATGGCTTCAGAGGTTCAGTCCAGGGTGGACTAGCTCCATTGCTCTGGGCTGGAGATGAGTCAGATCATCATGGCGGAAGGGTGTGGCAGAGAAAAATTGCTCTACTTGGCAGCCAGGAAGCAGAGAGAGCACAACTGAAGCCACAGGGGTGAAATGTAACACCCAAGGCGTGCCCCCAATGATCTACTTCCTCCAGTCACACTCCACCCTGCAATCACCACCCAGAACAATGGTCCTTTCAAATCATTAATCCATCAAATTGATTAATTTGCAGAGGAGGTTACAGACTCTCCTCATCCAACCATTTCACTTCTGCACATTCCTGCTTTGGGAGACACCTCATATCCAAACCATGGCATACTTCTGGGACAAGTGACCTTAGAGTGCCACCAGCAGGAAGGGGCATTCTGTCCCGTTCAGTACTCAGACATGCATGTCATTCCCATACCAGAGACACGGACTCCTCTTTCTTCTTTCCTATTTCTTTCTGCCTTTTGTGCCACTGTTCATGAACAACAGGAGTGGGAGATAACAGAAGAGCAACTCACATCCTCTTTTCATTTGGGGCATTTTCATCCTTTCCTCCTACTTTGGCCCATCACTACCACCCACCTGGTTGCTATAGTCACTGCTATGAGAATGTAACTTGACTGCCATCTCTGGCTTGGTTGTCTGGTCTTGGGGTTGGTAGCTGTGTCATCATGGTACTTCTGTGAGAATTTGGAGCTGGCCTGTGAGTTATGAAGTTCAAGGGTTGTTAGTAACCATGCAACTTAATGAGCATCAGAAAAACAGAGAAAGTTATGAGTTTATGTGGGTAAAGAGAAGGAAGGAGGGAGGAAAGGCAGGAAAAGAGCAGATAGAGCAATGGGGGAAGTCCCAGCTGCATGTCTCTGTTTCTGGTTGTCAACGCCTGGCTTCATTCCTGCTCTTGGGTTCCATGAGACAGTCAAGACCTTTATAATAATTTAATCCTTTTACATAAGTTAGTCGATTTTTAAAATTTCTCATAGCAACTCCCCTTAACTTCCATACATATACACACAGATTATCTAAATAACAAATAAGAAAGTTCAACTCTTGCTTTTAATTTTTTAAAAGCTGGGATGAAGCTGGTCGCAGTGAGGCACACTGGTAATTCCAGGAGCTTGGGAGGCTGAGGCAGGAGGATCGTGAGTTCAAAGGCAGCTTCAGCAAAAGCAAGGTGCTGAGCAACTTGGTGGGACCCTGTCTCTAAATAAAATAGAAAATAGGGCTGGGGATGTGGCTCAGTGGTGGAGTGCCCCTGAATTCAATCCCTGGTACCAACCAACCAACAAACAAAAAAAACCCAAACTGGGATGAAAACAGGAACTTGCTTTACAACATATTGTTAATATAAATGAACAACTGTAGTTAAGAAAATACCTGATGTCACACATGGTGTTATATATTAGGAGATTTTGAATAGTAGAGGATTATAAAGATATAGATACCCACTGTGTCACATCAATCTACATATTTACATGTGACTTTAGAAATATGTAGTGTGAGAGCAGAATGTTGATATTCAATAAATGTAAAATCATATAAAAAAACCTCCAGGAAGAGTGAGTATACAGAAAGAGTGTGAGCTACCTCATTGCAAAGGAGGTGTGACATGAGTCCTGCAGATGTTAGATTGATTTTATTGCTTCAGACAGCAAAGTAACTACTGGGAATCACCTTTGACTTCTGACCATACAGAGATATTTCAAAAGGAAATGAAAAATATTTTGTCCTGCACTGGCAAATGGAGTTACGTTCTGGGGACACAAGTGGCTAGAAGTTCAAGGTTGGTAAAAGTAAAGCCTGAATGAGTTTAATCAACCATAGAAGCATCTGAATCCTCCAGGATGATTCAAGGAACATGCCACTAAATAACTAAAAAAGGTAAATATCAGGCTGATGGATGGAGTTTAAAAATGCCATGTGGCATATACATCTGATAAAGTCCTGGTTTTTTTTATTCTCTCACTTTCTCTTTCCCCCCACCCCCCTTTAAAGTTCTTATATGAACATCACAGGTATGTCACATATTCCTCAATGTCCCTGTAAAAAGTCCTGGTCAGCATGATCTATATCTGGATTTTTGTTATAATGGGGCTTTCTGGGTGTGTCCCTTTAAGTGTTCATTTCCGTCAGTACCTGTACCTATTTTACCTCTGTTCTGAGGAGGAATGCTTTTGTATCTATGGCACTAGTGAAGCAGTCTTCATAAACACAATCTCCATTTAAGGTTAGAGGACTTATATATTAATGACATTTTCAAGTTAGTGGTAAAGCTTTGGCATCCTAATGTTCTGATATTCTTTCAATTCTTCTGTATTTTAAGAGTGGTCTAAAGCTGTTACACAGCGGGAAAGTTGTACCATCTTTTCAGCAGACCTCTATGAACAGGACTTAGCCAGTGCAGGAGGTGGGTGTGTTCAGTCCTATCCCATACAGGAAAACTCTAGCTGCCTGACCCAACCCCCAGTTTTCCAAGATCTGTCTGACAGTTTATCCCTCACCTCTCACTTGTCTCCATTCGCCATGGTGCCAGAGCAGAGCACAGCGGAGCAGAAGTAGTTTGGAGAGAAGGAAAGGTAAGGGCTGCAGGGACCGAGGGAGAAGGGGCCGAGAACATTTCTGGCCCATCCTGTTTATTAATCCATTCTATAACTATTTCTGGAAACTACAGCATGTTGGGCGTTGTCCCAAGCCCTAGAAGCAAAGCGGTGGCAACAAAACAAACCACCCCAAAACCAAAAACCTAAACAACCAAAGTTCCTGCCCTGATTGACAAAGCTTGTAACCTAGTGGCAGGCAAGTGCTCTTGGAGTGAATGGATGCCTAGATTCAGGCAGTGACAGCAGGGGTGACAGCTGGGGGTAGACACAGCTTCCCACGCTGTGAAACTGTTAAGCACTGACTTAACCCAAATTGATTTCACCATCCTGACTTAGGGATTCCAGGCCCTTCGAATGGCGAATGTCACACTTGTGTACAGCACTGAAACTCCATTTTATTTAAAATGTGAATTTAAAGAGCCCAGAGGAGAAAAACTGAGGGTGTCTTTATAGGCTGCTCTAGGCACCTTTACCTTTGAGCAGCTCAGTCAGGGCCTTTCCAAGAGAACCGCCAGGTGGCACCTGTAAGGCGCAGATGGGGAAATCATTTGCCCCACACCCCACAGCCTGGAACCAGCAGGCTGCGTGCTTTCGCCTGTGGGCTTGTTGGCGAGGAAGTGGGGGAGTTTTAGTCTCCTTCCAGACTGCGTGATTACACACCCCATCTTCCTAACACCCCAAACACGCCGAGGGAGGACTTGTCCCCACGCACTCAGGCTGTCTAAGTCGTATCACAAGCTTGTTGGGAGCAAATCGGCCTTAGCCACCCTCTGCAACATGGGGGACTCGCGGATGGTGACTTTGGGTTGCTCTGGACTGGAAACCGAGTCGGTGCCCAAGTCTCCCACGCCAGACCCCCAGCTGGGGCAAGAGGGCTGAGAGGCAGGAGAGAAGCGTCCCAGGGCGGCTGCAGGCAGAAGTCCCCCAAACGTGGGACACTGCTTTACCTTCACCTCACGGCCTGGGGACCGTCAGCGGCCGGGGTCTGGGGCGCCTCCTCCTGCTGATCTTTTTCTCTGTGTTTTCTCCTGCCCCGGACTCAGCGTGGCGTCCCCCATCCCTCCTCATCACCACAGCAGTGATCCCACACGCTAGGCTGGGTGGTTGTCCCCCCGCGCAGAGGGGCTGGGTGCGGGGTGTCAGCACACGCAACCAGCCTGTTTTGGTCATTTCGAGGTGCGCGGCCAGGCCACCAACTCCGCTCCATCTGTAGCTGGAGGCAAGCTGCGCCAGTTGCGAGATCCTAGCTGCTGCCACCGCCTCTATTCTGTCGCTAGTGACATTGGGAGGAGACCGCTTGGAGAGAGCAGAGAAGGAGGAAAAGGGGCAAGGAAGGTGGGGGAGGGGGGAAAGTAGCAATTGTGCCGGGGGGCGTGTGAGCAGCCCGAGAAGCAGCCGCGCTGGTAACAACTTCTCTGGGGCGCGCGCGGCGGGCAGGGGAGCGAGCGCGGAGCGCGGCCCGAGCCCCGGGCAGCGGCGGGAGTCTCGGCAGCGGCGGCCCGCGCCTTGCGCCGCGACGTCTGCTTGTTTCCTCCGGGTTCTCGGCCCCGGGTGCTGAGCTCGGGTCTATAAATAGCAGGTTACAGCTCCTTCTCGGCGCGCACTCGCTCTCACGCGAACGCTGGAAAGTCAGGCTAAAAGTGTCTGCTGCTGCTGCCGCCCCCCGCTCAGCCTCCGGGAGAGGTAATTACCCGCCTCGGATCCCGGGGCTCGGTGGGGGATTTCGCAGGGTGGGGTGGGCGAGGGTGGGCGAGGGTGGGCGATCAGGGAGGCGTTGGAGCGTGTCTGAGAGCGCGGGGGCGCGTCCTGCCTTGGGGAGCCTGTGTGTTTTGCATCAAGTTTCTCAACCCTGCAGCCCAGATCGCCCCTCTAGCCCTGTCGCTTAGTGGGTAGGGGAGGGTGTGCTGCCTGTCTTTGGGTGTTGGGGTACCCCTGTCCCCCGCTTACTGTCTTGTCGAGCTCCCCGGAGCGCAAGCTTGTTCCTACTCACATTCACGGGCTCCCACTCTCCGGGCCCCCTGGGTAACTCTGAACTCTGGCCTCGCTGACCTTCCAAGGCTGCGCCCACCTGCGCGGTCCTTGAGAGAAGCCCTTGTGGCCCAGGGACTTGCCCCTAATCCCAATCACAGGCTGCCGCCCCTCTGCCCCCCGGCCTCAGAACAAGGAGTCCTTAAAGCATTTAAGGGGTGGTGGATGCTGGGGTCCCAGTTGCCTCATTTCCTGATGTTTCCTAAAAAGCCCCTCTCTGTGACCATCTCTAGTCCCACCCCCAGCAACTCCTGAGAGCGTGTCGCCTTTGGGCGACTACCCACGCATCTCTTATCCTACTCCTGAGAGGTCTCACTAAGAGGTTAGCAAGGTGGGACTTGGCTGAAGGGGTGAGGAGTCATTGTTTGGAGCATTGCGCTGTAGACTCCTAAACCTCTTCGCGCCCCTCTGGCAGGGACCAGAGCTAGAGCAAGTCAGGAGCCTGGTTCTTCAATGACTTACAGGTTTGTAGCTGATATTAAGATGAAGATGTAGAGCTACACAAATCTGCGTTTGTCCCTCCCTGCACCTCTGAATTCTCCTCCCTTCGGAGTGGTGGTTTCTGTCCCTGAGGACCCAAGGAAGAGGGACCCAGCAGTTTCTTTTTGGGGACAAGAGGGTTTATCAGGTGAAGATGTGCATATTAGGTTGTTGCTGCTGCACAAAACTTACTGGAAAAACCCAGTGGAGAAGGAGCCAGCAGTTTGTGTTTGGAAACGAGAGGCTTCTTAAGGGTGAGGTTGCACATATTGATTAGGTTGTTTCTGCTTCACAAAACTTACTGGGAAAACCTGGCAGGGTTTTCAGTTACTCTTGTTTCAATGATGCAGACTGGCTCTTTTTGTTTTTTTCCTTCTCCTGAATCAGGTTTCTCCTCTCTCTCTCTTAAATGTTGTTTGAGGTCATTACGTTTGCTGAGGCCAGGTGTTGCATTTTGCCTACCTCCCTCCTCTCAGTATTGTTTATAATGCTGTGGTTCTAAAAGTAAAAACCTAGAAGAGGGTATACATTTTTGTCCCTGTCTCAAGATGAGCAAAAGGAAGCCTTTTAATTACAGTGCACCTACATTTCAAAGACTTTGCTTGTAACAGGAATTTTCTTAATGAGTTCTGGATCAGAAATGGTAGTAACCTGACTCAGTGCTAAAGCAACGCATAAGGTGCTGGGAATCATCAACAGAGCAGTTGGCTGATAGTGTGTAAGAAGTTGAGTAAGGAGAGGACTGAGCAAGTGGGCATTTTCAGCTCCCTTGGTAGACAAGGTAATGTTTAGCTCATGTTCCTTTGCAATGTTCTTCAGTAAAGCATTGATATTAAACCAGTCAGTGATCAATGGCTGTGTGATTAGTACACAGGCATTAAAAATTGAACCTGTTGGACATGTAGCAATTTTAAGTGCTTCTGCAATGGAATGCCTTTTTTTTTTGTCTATTTCTTTCCAAAGTGATTTGGAAGATTGTCCTTGAAAGGTTATGAAATGTGCATGGGAAGAGATGTTAGATGCTTAGTGTTATTGGGAAACATACTTGCTGATTGAAATACTGCTCTGACTTTGGAGGAATATTCTCTTTGATTCGGCAAATCAATATTATTTGGGATACACTAATGACCAGTTAGGATGTGTATAATTATAGCAGCACTTTGTTTCAGACTCTGATATAGTATCAGAACAACCAGATAGATCAAGTTTAGTTTTGTCCTTCCATATGTTTGAAGAATCATGCAAAGTTATAGACAGACAATACTCTTAAAATGTTGGGCTTGAGCATCACTTTAGGGATGCGAATTGACTGACTGACTTCATTTCCTATAAGATTTTTGTCAAAATTCTAAATGACTTTCATAGACTCATCAGTTAAATTTGATTATAAAATAATGCAATTATATTTTAATTTTGTGAAATGGAAAAACCATTAAACTCAGGGAAAGCCAGATATTTTGTTCAAAATTGTGCCGATTGAAAGTTGTTCATCTCTTTTCTGAGACCTTGGAGTATCTTCTAGTTTAAATAAGGTAAATCCCCACATGGGTAACAGAGTTAACTTGCACTACCTTCAGGCAAAATCCAAGAAGGCAAGTCTCTGAGAGACAGAGCAACAACTGCAAACTGATCCTATATCTCTTAGCAACCAAATAGATGTCAGTTTTCAGGTAAGCACTGACATCTGAAAATACAAAGCTAGAAAACTGATGGAATCATAATTAGTGAGATGCTTACTGAATATTTATTACTTTCTTTTTTCACTGTGAGCAGTTCCCAGTAGTACTAATATTAGGTATACAAATACACATTCTGTAATCCATAGGGAATAAATTATCTTTCACATGGGTCTTTTAATAAATAGAAATGCCCTGTTTTAAATAATCTCAAGTTAAATGTTCAGTGGAAAGCTGTATCAGTCTCTTCTGTATGCTATACCTTACTTTCTCCATGTGACCTAGCTCTCTTTCTAAAGCCCCAAGGAATCTGCTCCAAAGGCCATGTTGTTACTGCTTTTTTTTGAATGTTGGATTAGAAATCCCTGATCAGAGAGTTTCTTAGGATATGCTCATAATCATATATACTTTAATACTCAGGCTTAAGAAATGATGCTATTAGGCAAATAATCTCATCTTAAACATTTATTTATAGATAAATCCAAATGGTGATGCTGTGATTTAATTTCCAGTGAAAATTCTATAGTCTGTGATTCTAAAACTTTAGATGCCGTGTGTGTGTGTGTGTGTGTGTGTGTGTGTAGAAATGGCATTAAGATAGGTGGGGAAAAATTAAGGGAACTTTTAGAGTCTCAAACACAATTGTCATTTGAATCAAGTCATGTTACTTCAATCTTTTTTATGCTTTGCAGTCCTACGTAAATTAATAAATGCATTTTAAAAAGTGCTTATGAAGGGGTTGGGATGTGGCTCAGTGCTTGCTTAGCTTGCTTGAGGCCCTGAGTTTGATCACCAGTACCAATAAATAATGTTTATAAAGTTTTAGGTATTATAACCATAATTTATATACATTTGCAACTGAAGCAGGACTCTCCTTAAGGCACAGTTGTATCAACTATCTTCAATTCTGAAATATTCTTGGAGATGATATACATAAGGCCAATGGAATATCAAAGAGCTATAATTTTAGTATTTTTTTGGTCAATTAACTTCAAAATTTTACTGAACATTTGTTATCATGATAGATGTCATCACAACACAAGACAGTATATGTTTACAAACTGAGTTTCTTCAGTTGCAATATCTTGAGTTGCAATCGTTTAGTCAACCATTCCAAGTAGGTTTGCCCATTGTGTATTGGGACCTTAAAATAGCCTCCTGCAGATCTAAGTGAAACAGTAAGGTGGGAAAGCTGATTAAATCTTGAGAAGTTTTCTAAATCATGTGGCTTTGATTGGAATTTCCTTTGGGAATTAATTAATGATTTTAACAGGGGATAGAAATATTTCAGTTCAAGGGAGTTCTATCTGTTCAACAATCCTTCCATTTTTTCATCTATTCATCTAGCCATCTATCTATTTTACCTGTTCTTCTGCTTATGCAAACAAAGCAATACAACAGGCCTACTAGTGAAGTTACCCAATGTTTTTCTCCAATGTTTCCAAGGATAGAAAAGTCTGTGTGATATACAAGCAGCTTTAATTGGCATGCTGATCCTGAATGATTGGAATGACAACTCTAATGAAAAGCACCTTCCAAGTTAAAAATAAAAGTATAATTCTTATTTTTTTTCATGTGTCAGCTATGTATGGTGTATCATTTATTTATAAATTTTAAATACTGTTAAAACAGAACCTAAGATTTTTATGTTTCTCAAAAAGGAGAGAGTTTTTAAAAAGTAACTATGATTTAAAGGGAATCCACTTAGTATTTTTCACTTTGAAAAACATAACAGAAGTGAGTCTTCCACCCATCACTTTAGTTGTTGGGTACAATGCATGAAGTAGATCAGACTCAAGACTACCATTTTAGAATATAGTGAGTCAAATAAAATGTGGCCCCCCGACCATCACCAAGTCATCCACCACAAACTTTTCTTAATACTTTGAAAATGGTTCTCATTTCATTTTCATGGGCCTTTGCTTTTCTTAGACAATGATCAGAGATGAGCTCAACCAAAACACAAAAATTATTCATTGTGGGGAAAATAAAATAGAACCAAGAACCAGTGGCATTTTGAATTGAAGTTATAACCTGTATGGAGCAGAGATTTTAGCTGTGTTCAAGAGACCTTTACACTATCCTTAGTGGTTATTTAATATCCTATGATGCCTGTTTGAACATCTTCGAGTGCCACAGTAGTGAGATAACCACTATTCCATTCAGATCAGCACAAACCATACTCATAATACTTTGCATGGTTGATAAACAGTATAAAAAATTACCTTTAAATTGTTTCTCTTTATTATTAACAAAATCTGGGACTTGTATACTTACTAATCTAAGCAGATCTTTATGAGACAGATGCGATTTTTGTATTATGTGTAATTTCATGTACTCCCTATAGTCTTCTCTTGAAATTCTTGTGAATAAATATGTCTCAAACCTGTTTTGATGAAAATTTTCCTTTAAAATACAGCATTCCCACGTTCCTGAAACTGTTCATTGTGCAGCTGAGGCAAAAGAGACATTGAACACTAGGTGGCAGTGTGCAATGCTTAGAAGCCTTGCTTCTTTTAATCTCAGCATATTCATTTTAAGACTTTTAAACAATTTATATCATGAGTGAGTTAATGAAATTAAAGACAACAGGCACATAAATCCTTAGTAGTATATTTAGAAGATCTATTATTTGTAATACTTTAAAGATTTGATTGTAATATTTAACACACTCTGTTTTTATGAAGGGTCTGCTTATGTGAAGAACTGTTGGAAATTAATGGAATTAAATGTGTGCCAGAATTCTGTTTATGACTGGATAAGAGAGAAAGAAAATTAAATGAACATGATAGGAAAAAAAACATATGGTCATTCAAAAATAGTGTATTAACCATTAATGATTTACATTTTAATCCTAATCTTCTCACAGCACCAGCTGAGCAAGTTCTTTTTTTCTCCCCCCTAGGAGTCAAAGGCTGTAAATATTTTTTCTGTATCTCATTGTCCTTGGATAATTAAAAAGTCTAGATTATTTCACTGATGCTTTAGCAAACCCCTGAATGTCCTCTGTAATAGCGATGGCCCATATTGGATCAGCCATGGATTATTATGACCACTTCTTCGTGGTTCATCTGAATGTAGACATTCCTATCTTTGGCTGGATAATTAAATTATGAGTCTTTGCAGAGTTGATCAATCTATTCCCTCTTCTGTACACTAGTCACTGTCCAGCCATCTGATTGGAACATCTAAAAGAATTGGCATTTCAGCCTTGCCCTCTCAATGTGGCTACTGCAGGAATGGAGACCAAGGGATACACTAGTCAAACTAACTTGGCAAAACTAAGAAGTGCACTACTAAAAAAAAAAAACTCAAAGAAACAAAACAAAACAAAAAAAAACAACCCAAAACTGATGTGTCAAAGCTAACAAGAAGAATAAAAAAAAATTGGAGTTTATGAAGCAAATCATAGAAGTTCCATATATAAGATATCATATTTGTATCTTCTATTTGGGCAATTATAGATAATATATAATATATAACTAATAATATATAATATTATATATTATACAACAATAATATGTAAAATAATGACTACAGTAAAAACACTAGATATTTCACTTCAAAGTCAGAAATATTGGCATTAGATATATTAAATACTTGAATTTCTGAAAAACATGAAAGACATTATAACATTAAGAAACAGATTTCAGTTTTGTTCTGTCATATTTCTTCAATCACTAGAAGTGTGCAGCAGTGTTCTTTGAATTTATCAGATAGGTAGTATATCCTTGATAAGCTAATTAATGAATTAGGCATCTTAGATAAAACAAATGTTGACTGCATATCTTGTTGCCAAGGTCCTTTTATGTAAAATTTCACATTGTGGACATGGCATATGCTTAGAATAAATGAACTTAGTGATACTCTAGTCAAAGCTAAGATTTTACCAGCCATCTTTAAAGTGCAGCATGTACTAATTTATAATTTTACAGTGGTGTAAATTTAAATCACTACCAGAGACTGGCCTTTTAGTGAAGGAGCCCAGTGGGTGGCCAGCAGCCACACTCCTGGGTAACACTGTGTTCTGGTTGACTCATGACATCACTCTGGAGTTATCATTGGTGAGAATGTTGGAAATTTGGAAAGCTGAGAAATTATTTGGTTCTCTCCTTTGAGAATGTCAGGGATCTGTTGAAATATAATTTTTAGATGCTGTAGAATTGATGTTTTGGATGAGTAGAATTCTTTTAAATTTCAAAATTGATAATAACCACTAGGTATATATCTCACTGACATTGTATATATAAGAACAACTCACTAGGTATATATCTCACTGATATTGTATATATAAGAACAACTATAATTCCATTGTAGAGAAAACAAATAGTTTTTTATCCAAAAGATTCATGCCATGTCATGTTTTTCATATATATAAATTATATAGATTCCAAAACATCTGTATAATTTTCTTCATATTTGACACAATTTGCATGAATTTTTAAAAATTTACTGAGTTTTCTTTCTTGGGCTATGTTTCAAAGACTGCCTTCTGATTGATTTATGCATATCCCCTTTCACATTTTATATTTTGGGTGGAAGTAAAAAGTGATACATACATGGAATTGTGTAATGAGAAATAAATGAGCTATTGACTTTTTAATTGATGTCTGGGTTTTTTTTTCTCCTTCTCTTCCTCCTCCCCCCCTCCCCCTCCTCCCCCTCCTCCCCTCCTCCCCCTCCTCCCCCTCCTCCCCCTCCTCCCTCTCCTCCCTCTCCTCCCTCCCACCTCCCCTACCCTTCCCGCCCCCCCCACCCTGTTTGGTTCTAGGTCTATGTTGGAATAAAAGTAATTGAAAGAGAAAAGACTAAAGTGGCAGGAAAAAAATCACTCACTGACAATTTTATTAGTATTTCATATTTCTTGAGTTTCCTATGATTCTTTTATAAAAGTCGAAGATTACAGTATGTTTGTGGTGTGTGTGGTGTGTGTGGGGCGGGCAGAGGGAGACGGGGTGGGGTGGGGAATGAATGCTCTGCTTTTTTTTTTTTAACTTGGAATTCTGTCTTTCAGTTCAGCTTAGATATTGACTGACACCTACGGTTTGCCAGGTACTATGATAGGCTTTGTCCTGATTCATGAATACATAATAAAACTGCTTTCCCCCTGCTTGTAAACATTTTCCTAACTTTTTGAAAGTTGCTATCTCGTACTTAGGCATATGAATCATATTCAGGTGTTGAGCCTTCCCTGTCAGACTTTAAGATTACTGGCAATTATTATTATTATTGCTGTTATCAAACTGTGATGAATATTTTCCTGAATAACTCATTTCTGAGATTTTTTGCATTTTGTTGTTTTCTTTTACTGATTTTTAAGGAGTGATATATGTATAAGTCGTGTACTGCACAGAGGTATGAACGCCTTGAAAGCTTCTTTTATTGCTAAACTGCTTTCCAGAAAGCTTGCACCCACTTTCCCTGTCCCTGGAAATACACACGTCGCACTGCCACCCTCCCCGACATGTAGGGATGTTATTTTTTTAAAGTTTGTTAATTCAGGAGTGGACCCGATGACTGTGATAACAACAAAAGCAAAAGTCACCTGTGCTACTGAGCTCCTGCTGAGGCCACCTGTCAAAGCCACATGTCATGCAAACCCGTGTCTACAATCATGTTTTTTGACTCTTGGCAATGATTCCAAAAAGAGGACAGGGTTAGCACTCCAATTTTAAAGGTTAGAGAACTTATTTTTTGAGAGGTTAAGTGGCTGGCCAAGACCGTACAACTATTAGGCAGTAGAACTGGCTCGTGGATCAAGATGGGTTTTACTTTAAAATCTGGGCTTTAAAGTACCACATCCTTCTACTGTTGTGGTTTGGATGTGAGGTGTCCCCAAGAGCTCACATGTGAGACCATAGGAGAGGATTCAGAGGGGAAAATGGCTGGGTTGTGAGAGCCTTAACCCAATCAGTGAATTAATCCCCTGATGGGATTAACTGGGTAGTGACTAGAGGAGGTGGGGCATTGGGGGTGTGGCTTTGGGGTATATATTTGTATTTGGCAAGTGGAGACCTCTCTCTGCTTCCTTATCATCATGTGAGCGACTTTCCTCTGCCACACTCTTCTGCCATGATGTTCAGCCTCACCTTGAGCCTGGAGGAATGGGAGTCAGCTGTACGTGGACTAAGACTTCTGAAACCTTGAGCCCTCAAATAAACTTTTCCTCCTCTGCAATTGTTCTGCTCTGGTCCTTGAGTCACAGCAGCGAAAAAGCTGACTAAAACATCTATAGTTCTTTGCTTGAGAGTGAAGATTTTGAAATGCTTATTCAGTGGCAATTCATATTTAATGGTGATTAATATCTCTAGCCTATTGGTATATTAAAACCTTGGTTGTCCTTTCATCAGTTTTCAAGTGTCTTTTGTATATTCAGGATAGGGACCCCGGTCATTTGCATCACCTAATATTTTCGGCATACAAGTTAAAAATATGTATGTGGTTAAATTGAATGTTGTATTTCTTCCACTGGGATTTTTTTTTTTTTTTGTGTGTGTGTGTAGAAAATACTTTCTCTCTCACAACAAGTTAAAATATATCTAAATTGCATCCACCTTAAAAGATCTACATCTAATTCTTTAATGTGTTTTCCTTTCCAGTCCATCCAGCATTTCTTGGTGGATAAGGATTAAAATGACATTCCTCCTAAAAATAATTGAGCATTTTTCAAAAGTGGTTTTCAAATAGCCTATCCATTTCCCACTGAGTTGTGGGAGATAGCTCCTACCACATCACATCATACCTTATTCTAGGTGTACACACCTGCAAACACACCTACTCTTGTATTAAGTGCATTTCTGGTTCTGGTATATTTATTTCATCCCAGTCTTCTGTCAGTTGTTTTATTAATATCACACAGGTTTAAGCGTCATTGCTATTTCCTTGACATCTGGTAGATTTATATCCTGTTCTTGTTAATTTTCTCTGTATATAGTATGTGTGCATGGATATGTATGTGTGTGCTTGCATGTGGGTTTTGAAGACATTCTCGGTGATGTTTGTTCCACACTCATTTTAGAGTAATTTTGTAAATCAACTCCCAAGTGATTTTAGATTTTAATTGAAACCTCACCAATTGAATAAATGGAATTGAGGAGAACTGGCAACTTTAAAAGATTGTCTTTTTGTCCAGAGCCTGGTCTAGGAAAGGTTTGGTTTTGGAGAGATTTCATGTTGTATACAAGTATTAATGCTAGACATCAGTCATTTTCCCCCAACGTTTACCTTTGATTCTCCCTTCAAACCAATGAAGGAATTATGTGCACAGCGTATGCTCCATGGTCTACCATGGCATCACTCAATGTCTGAGGTTCTTTGGGAAAGATACATAGAGCCCGAACACTTCTCTTTCCCATTACTAGTTTACGACCTTGCTCTCAGCATTTGTTTTAAACTATTTTACTTTAACCTAAGAAGTTAATTTAATATAAATATTTAAACCATCAGTATGAATAATAGTTTAATTTCCTAAACACATTACTAATGAGGTGTCATAACATTGTCCAAAAATATGTATTACCTTTGATACCAACAAAATAAAATGCAGCAAGCATTGGTTGGTGTGAGGTTTTGTTTCTTGTTGCAAATCTAACAAAATCACCTCTAAGATGATCGATTTTGGCCTGTTGCCATAGAGTGGCTAGGTTGGGCATCTAGCCTGAAGCTCTTGCTTATTTATGTGGGTCTGTACTCCAGAGATTTTTTTTAAAAATGAAAATAGTCCAAAATGTTTTCATGTATGTGAGTTGTTTATGTCTTTCTTAAATGCTACATAACCATCTATTCCAGCTCTCTTCTTTTGACCTTGATGTATGAAACAATTTGTTTATTAGAATCACAGGAGAGAAAGGTTTGCCTTTATTTACACAAGTCTGCCTGATTTTCTTGTAGCTTAGATGTCTTTATTTCAGGCTAGTCACACAGCATCAGGTACATTTGGTGGTGCTTATCTCAGGCCATGGTGCATAGATAAGTATCAGGAGGAGGGGTGGTCCTGCCTTCTCTTCTACATTCCTCCGACACCAGGGCAGAACTTCTGTGGGGCTGGGAATTGTGAGTGTAAGTCATGGGTGAGCTATGAGCCTTGGGGCTGTGGAAGAGCCATGCTTTCCTCCCTGCCTAAAACTGCAAAGGTTTCCACTAAGGTGGGCCACCCCATCAGAGTCTACAGACATCCACTTTCCATTTCATAGGTAGATAATGGAACTCAATGACAAATGAAAACAAGTGAAAAGCTTATAATTTGCCTCTGATAAGGTTTTCTAATTTCCATCCTTAGGTTGATATGTGGCTTTTTGGTTGAATGCTCGAAGCCACAGTACTAGCAGTGATAAAAATCCTTTTACAGCCTCCAGGGAATTTTTTTCCCTACTTGTTTAAATTTCCCTGTCAGAATCTCTTGGTGATTTGTTGCTGAGAAAGAGTGCACAAGAGAGGAACAGTGACCAGTGTCCATGCTGCAGAGCAAAGAAATTGCAAGTGGTTTTCTAAATCACACAACATCCTACTTGGGACTCATATTCAAATATGCGTTTCGATAGCTTTTTGCTTCTAGCACACTGGTTCATATAAACACTGATTCTAAGAAAAATTACAAATTCTTGTTGCAAGGACAGTCTTAGTTGGGGAAGTTACCTTCAAGGAGTTCTAGTTTATTTTCATATTCCATTTTGGAATGACCCATCATCTTCTTAAAAAATTTGTAAAATTTGTTCTTTTTAGATATATAGGACAGTAGACTGACTGTGTTTCGACATATCATACAGACATAGGGGACGACTCATCCTAATTGGGTTCCCGTTCTTGTGGATGTATGTGGTGTGGAGTTTCCCTGGTCATATATTCATATATGAACATGGGAAAGTGGTGTCCGATTCATTCTCCTCTCTTTCCTATTCCCATCCCCATTCCTTTCCTTCTCTTTTGTCTAAACCAGGCAATTTATCACCATCTTCTTAGCACTGAGAAGTTCTGGTGCTAAAACCAGGAGGGACCTAGGCAAATGGGAAGGCTGGTCACCTTATCTCCACAAACATGTTTGAAGAGTAAAGGGAAAGTAATAGGTAGCAGTTTTCAAATAATCTCTTATAGTCCATATAATGGAGAGAGTTTTTTGGTTTATGAAAGCTTACTTGAACATTGCCCGAATAGTAAATCACCCCAGAGATTTTACAAAATCTGGGCTCACTGTCCTTTGCTGGCAGAAACTGGATATTTTTTATTTATGTACTTATTTATTCATAATTTATTCCCTTATATTTTTAAAAGTAATTTTGAGCTGACTTACAGGAAAATCTGAAAGATACCAAGTTTTTAATGGCTCAAGAATAATATAAAAGATTTGGGAGCTCTGCTAAAAGGAGCATGCCTTTAAAATTAAAATTGATAATGTGAATATTAGTCAGCATGATGTATGATTCTCTAGGTATAAAAATATGTTGGGACAATTAAAATCACTACCTAGATTCCCATGATTTTTTGATAAAAAGGTAGCAATTATCTGAGCCATTATTTGTGTGAGTGAGCTATTGATATAGAAGAACCCTGGACCAATCTAAACTTTCATTCAAGTTTTCTTTTACATACATGTTTTTGATTCTGGCTCCACACATTCTAGCATTAGATATAATCAACTTGCATATAATTAACTTGTTGCATTTATTAAAATGATCTGGACTGAGTCTTTGTTCTTCCGAATCTGCAGTCTAGTGATTTTGGCAGAGTCATTGTATTTTACCCACAGTTATGTGTTAGTCAGTTTTCACTACTGCAATGAAATTCATGAGATAATAACTTAAGAAGAGGGAAGGTTTATTTTGGCTTATAGCTTTTGAGGTTCCAGTCCATGATCAGTTGGCACCATTGTTTTTGGCCTCTGGCAAGGCAATGACTGTTATGGGGTTGCATCATGGAAGAAGCTGCTCACTTCATGGCATCTGGGAAGCAAGGTGAAGAAGAGGCTAGCATCCACAATCCCCTGAGAGGACGCTCACCCAGTGAACTAAAACTTCCACCTCTTACATTTCACAGCCTCCCAGTAGCACCAAGCTGAGGACCAGGACTTTAACACATAGGTTTTGGGAGACATTCAAGATCCAAGCTATAGTGTTTTTTTTCCATCTATTAAGTAGAGATCCTAACTAACTGTATCACAAATTCGTAGTGAGAATTAAGTGAGATTATATGTAAAAAATGATATAAAAGATACCTATAAAGTACAATATTAATAATATTGACATCTGCTAATATTATTCTGTTATGTTCTATATTCAGAATAATCATTTAGAGCTTAATTACAAATTTAAATGTATCCAAGAAAACTATATTGATTCATCTTTGCTGAAGGTAGATGGCAGAGTATTTTTAATAGATATTTATATTCTGTAAGTCAAAATTTTGAATTACAAATATAATCAATTGGTTCAACATGTATAATAAATAAGATGGTTACAAGTTTTGTAGCATCCAAACAGAGCTTCTAGAAAAGATTATGAAAACATTAAAATGTTTTTAAAAACTGAATTTAAAAACTGAATCTAGACTGTTTTAGGCAGAGCAAGAGTACCAAACTTTTTTTAAAAAATTGACAAAGCAGACCTATTCTTGTCACAATCTCTACTCCTCCCTATTGTCTTACACCTCACCCATGTCACTTGTGCTGGTTTTTTGCTTGGCACTTACAGGCATTTGACTTGAGTCTTCTAAACCAGAAAGTAAACCGAGTGAGTGACATATTCCTCCAGCATCTTCTGTGTATGTTATTACGTAAAACAAAGTTCCAGTAAAAGGTACACAACTTAGTGTTATGTTTTCTGGCAGTGATTTTGCCTGAATATATTCCGTGGCTACTTAAGGCCTATCACTTGCTTAAAACCAAGTGATAGGTTTGGCATTCTTTTGTGAAACGTAAGAACTTAATAAAGATTATCATTCACCTATTTAGTCATTTTCTAATTAAAAATTGAGGAGGCTCCAGGGGATTTCAGGTGAAACCAAGAGAATGTTTTTCAAAAAAGAATTCAGAGTCCACTCTAATGGATTTTAATATATAGACTCCTTATGCATAAGCTGGTTCATGGACACCCACCTGGCAAAGGAGTTATGGGGATTAAATAAAATAAAGGATGTAAGGCACAGTGTCAGACCATAAGTCTTTGATGAATCATAATTCTCTAAACTACTTTCTTTTCTTTTCTAAGCCACTATATTTCTGTGATTAATATTTTTATTATATGAGTGGATGAGGAATTGAGATTAAAGAGTTATCTGATGTAGTATTTTCTAAACTTTGGCAGTAGAGTTTGAAATGAATTCCTGTTACATAAAGTAAATATAAAATATCAGTATAAATGCAGTAAGTACACATTTTTAAAGTATGCTACGGAGAAAGTCAACTAATAGGAATAAGGAGATTCCCTGGCTGAAAATGAGCTTGTAAAATCTGTCTTCTAGATAATAGTTATGGAATTATTTAGTTTCTTTCTTGATATCTTTAATTTATTTATTTTTAGTTTATTTGGTATTTTTATTTTGAGTCTTTGTTTTTTATGTTTTCCTTCTCTACATTGCAGACTCTTTGAGGAAGTGTAGGGTATTCAGTTAATCTTTGGGCTCAACGCCTGGAAGAATGGATGGCATATAGTAGGTCTCAATAAATTTACTTTTCTTTGATAAATAAATAAACGGTAGGGTAATTTTTTTTTTATTTTTTATTTTTGTAGTTGTAGATGGACAGCATGCCTTTATTTTATTTGTTTATTTTTATGTGATGCTGAGGATACAATCCAGTGCCTCACATGTACAAGGCATGTGCTCTGCCACTGTAGGTTTTTTTTTTTTAAATTAAATCATGTATAAGTTTATTGAGAAATAATTCCAATGCCATTTAAAATTATTCTGAATCATACACAATTTTGAGCTTGCTAATACACTTTACAAATCTGGCATAATATTAACACTAAAGTTATATAATAATATTAGGAAAAGAAAAGTAACAGCCCAGTTTCTCTTACAAACATATATGCAAAATTCTTAATAAAAAAATTAGAAAATAAAACTTGACAGTGTATCACAATGACCTGATATATATACATTGCCAAGATGCAAAGATGGTCTCATGTCAAGACTCCTTTCAACACCATAATCCATTACAACAGTATAGCAATGGCTTAAAATCATATTAATAGATGCTGAAAAGGCATTTGTTTAAATTCAGCAGTCATTCCTAACAAAACCTTAATAAATAATAGGAATAGGAGGAAATCACCTGAATACAATAAATGCTACTTATCCAAAACCAAGAACAAACAGCACTGGAGACTCCATTTTAGAACAATGTATCAGAATTTAGTAATATGCCTGTATTCGCAATTCTCATTTAAGAAATGTATGGCCCTCTACTAGAATTAATAAGAATTAGAACTGGAAAAAATTATATGTATATATATGTAGACATACATATATTTATACACACACATATAGGTATAGTTGTACAAAGAACTTAAATATTTTAAATAAATGTAATAAGAAAGTTTTAGGATCTGTAGGAAGAGAATGATAAAATCTTATCAAAGGGCTACATCGTTAGCTAAGAAAACAGAAATGCATACCCAGTTCTTGAATGAGAAATCTTAAAATTACAAATATATCAATTCTGTGTAAATTGTTATACATATTTAATGAAACCAGGAACAGGACTAAGTTTTTTTTTTTTTTTAACCTTAAAAAAATCATTGTGGTTTTTAGGGTCGGTTAGTAGGTAAAGGCATTAGAGCTTGAAAATGATAGTTTCCTGATATAATAAAAATAAATGACCTAAAAATGATGCATTTTGATAACACTCTAGAAGAATTTTGATCTATTAGTGAAGCTCTTGCTATATATACCAGAAGAGAATCTGATATTCAAATGTTGGTCAGGTATTTGTGCAGAGGTATATTCCTTCACATATGTGGGTTTGTAGAAGTTACGGTGAAGGAAAATTGGTAAGGAGCCTGCATTTGTGGAGGGCCTGCCAGGTATCAGGCACATGGCCTTGAACATGGTCTACCTTTATGGAGGAAATTGTTGCATTAGCATTCGAGCTTCTTGAAATTGGGTCAGTGAAATATTTATCACTTTTTTTGGCACATAGATGATAGAAGACAATCGCAAACTTGTAAGTAGTGGTGTGGTTAGCTTTTGTCATTTTGGGGAAGAGCAATTTGTAGAATTGCTTATCACTGTCATCCATGAGAAGAAGGTTGAGGTAAATGGTTAAATAAAGGTATTTTCATTGGAACTCGCCCATCTGTACTGTTTTGAAGAAAATAATAATAGCTAATGTTTATTTGACAAAACTGAGGTCTTTATTCAAGTCATCTTTTATTTCTCCAGTTGTGTGAGGTAGGTACTGATTATTCCCCCATTTTACAGGTGAGAATTGTGGGACAGCATGGCCCTATAGCATGCTCTAGCTACAGATTCAGGAAGAGGTGAATCCAGGCTCCTGAGCAAATGCTTTAGGCATCCATGTCTCAGGTCCTTAGAATACTGTGGTAGTCTGTCTCTTAGAATATCAGTAGCAAAAGTTGAGAGGGAGTCACGGTCTTCTTGCTGTTTCAAAGTTGAGTGTTCTTCATTGAGCTTCTATTGGTGGGAAGGAAATAATTGCCCCTTGGGAGTGGCTTGCAGCCAAGACTGCAGAGACGAGGAGCCCTTTCCCTAGTGTAGCCATGAAGGACCAAAGAGATTGACTGTTCTAGGCCAGGATGGAGTCTGGCTAAAAATAATGTAAATATCTAGAGGATCCCTTTATTTGCCATTTGCCTCTTCTTTAAGTTGGGGAAAAATGGTTATTTAGCTCTGACTAGACCCATCTGTTGAATATATACATAATAGTCTGAGGATCCAGTGATGATTATGAGCATAAAATCGTCCAGCAGATGAAAACCTTTAATCATGCACTTTGAACATTCCAGCCAATTTTTTTTTTTATGGCCTAAAAGCATCCATAGTTGGAAGGAAACATCTGCTGTGTTGTTCATAAGAGCTTTGGAATCCAATATGCTTCATTTACACAGTCATTTCATGTGCATTGGGCACACTTAAAAATGTTGCTTGTTGCTGAATTTTCTATTCGGAACATTCCACGTAAGTAGAAATAAACATTAACCTCTGTAAAATCCACCAGCTCAAGCAGTCTATAGAAGCTGGTAACTAATGTGGAAAAACCACTGTACGTGGTGGACTGTTTTTCATATGTCTTGAGCACAAGATATATGTTTTATTTTTAAGAAGAATCTGTTTACACCGTATGGCACCAATGCTGCTTAAGTTTATTTGTACCACAGCTACTTATAGCACAGACATGATGAGAATTCATCTATGCTGTAAGAACATTTATTTGGAAAAAAATGAGCACACCTTGGGTGACAAGTCTCCATGAAGATAAGCAGGGATTCCGTCTCAGTCTGTGAAGGAGCCTCCATCTCTTAATGGAAGAGGAGCACAACTAGCTTTGCGAGATCATGGGAAGTTTGTTCTCTGATCTTTCTGATGAGGTTCATTTGCCGATCCCTCGACACAGAAGCTTAATCATGGGAAGAGGAAGAAATTCTTTTTGGGAAAACATAAGAGGAATGTGTGCTCTTAGCCTGATCATAATTCATTGACTGCACAAGGAGATCCGTACGTATGTGTTCTTTAAATTAATGGCTATGGAGGAAACTTTCTTCACCCTTGTGGATCCTTGGAGAAGACATTTGCAGAGAAATTCCTGGAGCTGCTCCCCTGTGGGGAGATTAATGGTTTAATATGTGGAATCAGACAACTCACAATTTCTTTGCTCAATGGCACTCTGAGCTGCACAGTCTTACTGCTTTATTTCTCCCTTATAGCTTGTCTTTCTGGAAACTTCTTTAGGGGCAAATGGAGCCTCTAATGCAAAGCCACCTCTGCCCTAGACTTCTTGAGGACTCTGATCACTATGGGGAATCACCAAGTAATGTGACTTTGATATGATGGAATAAATATGTAAAAATATTGAGATTTTCTATTCATCTACCTTTTTAAAAAATATTTATTTTTTAGTTGCAGTCGGACACAATACCTTTATTTATTTATTTGTTTGTTTATTTATTTATTTTTATGTGGTGCTGAGGATCCAACCCAGGGCCTTGCACGTGCTAAGTGAGCACTCTACCGCTGAGCCACAACCCCAGCCCTCATCTACTTTTTTGAATTGACTGAGTGATTTATCAGCATAAGAGTAGGGGACCGGAAAATGGTGTGTGTCGGAGGACTGTATTCTTGGGCCCTCTCACCTCTTTCTTCCCAGGGAAAGTAGATAAAAGTGATCCCTTTAATGACTCGCCTCCCAGTGATGCACTCATGCATCTTGCCACCTCTTCCTTTCTGCACATCTGCACTAATCAGATGACCATTATTCCACTAATCTGATGGCCGTTATTCTTTGCCTCCTATGTTTTCCCTTCTTCTCTGCCTCCTTCCTCTGATGGTGACTATATTCAAGATTTTCACACATCAGAAAGACTAGAACCCCTTTCCACCCCACATTCCTCTCTAGCTACTCTCTCTCTCTTCCTGGGAGAGCCATGCATCTTGTCGAAGATGGCCATTTTATTGTAGTCTGAATTTGGCTTCCACTTTAAAAAAGACTGCTTTTGTTAAGGTCACTATAAAATATTTTGTTACATTTCACAGGTATTTCTCTTTATTTATTTATTTTGGGTCCCAGGGATTGAACTTGGGGATACTCCACCCCTGAGCCACATTCCCAGCCCTATTTTGTATTTTATTTAAAGATGAGGGTCTCACTGAGCTGCTTAGTGCCTTGCTTTTGCTGAGGCTGGCTTTGAACTCTCAATCCTCCTGCTTCAGCCTTCTAAGCTGCTGGGATTACAAGCGTGCGTCACCACCCCTGGCCTTCTCTGTCTTTATTTACTTGATCTCCTGGCAATGATGGATCATGTGAACTATTCCTTTAAAAAAATTCTCCCTTTGTTTTTTTTTTTTTTGATACTGAATTTTCCTTTTCTTACTTTTATATTCAAAAATCAAATTTATCTTGCAGATGCAGACATACTGTGCAAGTAAAATAAATAAACATGCCCAACTATATTTCTCTGTGTGATTTTAATTGCATTAAATCATTAGATCAATTTGGGTAGCTTTGACCCCTGACATTGTTGATTGTAATCTTTGTATCCATTATGTAATGTATCTCTGTCTTCCATAGTGTTTTTCAACACAGTTCAAACATTTGCCTTGTTAAGATCCTCTATATAGCATGCTAGATTTACAGACATCTCATTTTTATTATAGTTATTTAAAATGGCATCTCTTTTAAGGTTATGTTTCGTTTATGGCATATATAAATATTATTGGCTTTTTTGTGTTAATCTTAATGCCAGCTACTTTGCAAAATTATCCTCATATTTTTATAACTTTGTTGTTTTCTAAATATAATATTTATTGTAACAGCAGTCTCTTGCTAGTTGAATAATGCTCTTGGTTTCTGTTTACCTTAAGCTGCTTTATGCAGAACTTGCTGTTGAATGACGGTATCACACAATTCCAACTTGACAGTTTTTCTCTCAGCACTTTGAAGATATCACTCCTCGGGTTTCTGGCTTCTATTGTTATCATCGCTGTCAGTCTAATTGCCGTTTCTTGGTAGGTTCTTTTTTTTTCTGGTTTTGAGAAAGGCCAACCACAAAGAAGAGGGCAGACTCAGAAATAGCAGCAAGAGCCCTGTAAGTGGGGGAGAGGTCATTGGAGACCAGAAGGAGGTGGGGTGTGCAGAGTGGGCCACCTTGAAAGGAGCAGTGACCTTCTGTCAAGAGGCACACCAGCCCTGAGGACCTCACAAGGAAGGATTCAGTCCCCCTCCGTGCTCTGATCTCCTGCCTGTGCTCCACATTGGCCAAATCCCACTGGAAGCCAGGCTCCATGAAGGTCAGTTTTTGGGGGGCCGAGAGCCTGGTAGGTGAAAAGAATGGATCTGGAAGTTAAAGCAAAAAATATCTATTTTTATTTTCGGATCTGTCTAGTAATTTTTGTTACTTCTTGCCTCTTTCTCAATTGTCGGTTTCCCTCTCTCATTTCTTTAGGCATTTCATACATCATTATTCATCACGTGTCTTGTCGGGTCTGGTATTTATATTTTCGGGTTGTTTCTATCCTCTCTTGCTCACAGTGGCTTGTTTTCTTGAGTTCATGCTCATTTTTCAATGTGAGCACGTTTTTGCATAAAACTAACGTGCACCATTCAACTCCGGCAACTTGAGTTGAGGATCTTTTCCTTCAAGGAGGTCTTGCCTTTGTTTCTGTGAGACATCATGGACCTCCCCCCACCCTTTTTGTAGGAGCCACGTCACTTAGATCCCAAATTCTTGTGAAAGAATAATTATATATACACGGTATTTTTTGAAGAGGCTGTCAATGGTTTTGTTCCTGTTCACAGCTCTGATGGAGATAAACAGATTTTCTCATCTGTACCTTCTTGAAGGGAGGAAGTCTTCTAGCCCACCCTTCATAACTGCTACTTCCCTTTTGAGTATGGTAGTTCTAGGCAAGGCTCAGATCATCCATGGCCTTCAAGTTGATCCTCCAGTGCCTTGACTTTGAGTTCTCCAAGATCTAGATTCCTGGTTTTTGACATTTGTCCTATCCTTTCTTGATGTGCAGTTCATTTTAATTTACCATTGAAGGATTTTAATTTCTTCAAAACTGAGCCTTGTATATGGTAGGCAGTCTATCTGAAAATGAGATGAAAGAGATCCTGCTTATTCACTTCTGTTTGTGCCTTATCATCCGTCTCATTTCCCTGATGATTCTTTCAGTTTGGGATTCTTGAAAGTTCTGTCCAGTTTCCTCTTCCTATATCACCTTATCTACATCAATCCATATGACTCTAATTCACAGCCTGCTGTAATCTCTGTGTGCGCAGGGATTGGGTTGTTATTCAACCAGGATCTCCCTCGTGTGTAGCATAAAGTCTGGCACATCGCAGGAGTCCAGTTTGAGTGAGTGACTGGGAGGACCATCGTGTGTCTGAAGAGAGAATGATTAGCTTGTTGCACTATGGGCAGGCGACGGCATTATAATGAATAAATGCTCTCATCTTACTTCAGTTTTCTGATGTTTGCACTTCTCTTTGGGAAATGTATTTTTGGCTTTGTCTCTACCTTCCTGCTGTAGAAAATGTTAAGTATTTTTACCTTTTCCTTTAAATACATACATCTGTACATGAGCTTGTAGAATTCTCAGTAGCTTCAGTCAGTGCTGGGATTTTTTTTCCTCTCTGCTGAGGGGAATATTATTATATTATGATTTCCTTTGGTGAATGGTAATATGTAGAGGTTGGTCTTTTTTTTCCAGTTAACATTAAGACCTTCCAGTTTGTAGCGATGTTATTAAATTGGGTGGTTTGACATGAAGGCTTTGAGTGGAGCAGTTAAAATAAAAATTAGCTTCTGTAATATTCAGAGCATGCAACACCTGGGTATATGGAAGAGTACTTTAAATGCATGGAGGGACAGAAGTGGGGGAAATCTATCACTAATGCATGACTCCTACGCCGACAGCACAGGGCTGGCTGGTGTCTTTAAGGTTCTTCCCACAAAGGACTTTATGGAGAACAAGTGTTTGCTGTGGAAAGACAAGCCTACTTCTTCTGGTCGTTGAAATAAAGACTTTGTGGGGGGCTGGGCATGCAGCTTAGTGGTGAAACACCTCGCCTGGCATGAGTGAGGGCCTGGGTTCTATTCCCCTCACTTGCGACAGGCCTCGAAAGTGAGTAACTGTCTGATGCGGTATGGCAGGGCCTGGTAGTGAGGCCTTGAAGACAGTGGCAGGGAGATGACTCTTGGAGCAATGGGGGCTGCAGAAAGGCATCAGTAGCCCTATGGACAAAGGGAGGCTGCTGCCAATTTCAGTAGCTGCAGAGGGAAAGCTATTTCAGCAACAGTGACGAGCTTCCAAGAGCTTTTCAAGATGAAAATGGTCATTGTACTTTATCTTGGCTATTTTGAAGAGCTTGCTGGGTCATTCATTCTAACTGTGTGTTTGAAGCCGGAGAGTTCAGTCTGTGAAGTCGAAAGTAGAGCGAGCTCTTGTCAAAGTGAATGGAGACGCAGGCTTCCCTGGCTGGGAGTCTGCACCGAGAAACAGCAGTTGAAAAGAACAGCCATAGGGGAGACGCAGCCCCTCCAGGAGGTAGATGCTGGGCACTTGCTACAGATTGGACTGGGGAAGGGTTGGGGAGAGGTGTTCCTTTTTGGCTTGCTCATTTGTGTTTGATTATTTCTTATTGTTCATTTTAAATGACACATAAAATGGTCTATATTTATGGAGTACCATGTCATGAACATTGTATGATACACAAAGCCAGGTAAACATAGTTATCTCCTCAAATAACTATCAGTTCTTGATGGTGGAAACATTCAAAATCCTTTCTTCTGGCTTGTTTGAAAACCACACAATGCATCACAGCGATCTGTAGTCACTCCATTGTTCTAGAGAACAGCAGAACTTATTTGTCCTAACTAGTAGCCTCTGACCAACCTTTCCCCAACCTCCCTCCCTGGCCTCTGCTAACCCCTGTTCTACTCTCAACTTTGATGTTTCAACTCCTTAGTTTCCATATAGGGGCGAGATCATGTGGTGGCTGTCTTTCTGTGCCTGGTTTATTCCCTTCAACATAAGGATCTTTAGTTCTACCCATGTTGCTGCAAATAACAGGATTCCGTTCCTTTTATCTAGCTCGATACTGTTCCAGTGTGTCTGTGTCCACATTTTCTTGATTTTTATTGAGTGATGGACATATTTCCATTTCTTGGCTATCATGGATGGTTCTGTGATGAACTTGGGAGACTGATGTCTCATCCGTGTGCTGATTTCATAGTAGTGGGTTTGCTCGATCATATGGTAGTTCTATTTTAGTAAAAGGCGAAAGATTTATACGATCTGAAGAGAAACCAGAGTATTAGTTCTATTTTTAACATTTGGAGGAACTGACACACTAATTACACAATGGCTGCACTAATTCACATCCCCACCAACTCTGCAAGGGTTTCCTTTTCTTCACATTCTGTTGCCTGTAGTCATTTTGGTAATAGCTGTTCTAACTGAGGGACATGATATCTCATTGTGGTTTTGATTTGCATTTTCCTGATGGTTAATGGTGAGCATTTTTTTATCTTCCAGTTTACCACTCCTTTGAAAAGTGTCTATGTACGATCTGTTGTCTACCTTTTAATTGGATTATTATTATTATTATTTGCCATTGAGTTGTTAAACTTCCTCATTATTCTGGACATTAACCCTTTGTCCACTTTCTGCCATGTTCACGTTGCTTATCAGAAGCATTTTAGTTTGATGTACTCCCCATTTGTCTATTTATATTTTTCCTGTGTTTGGGGAGTCGTCCTTGTCTATCCCAACATCCTGAAATGTTTCCTCTGTGGTTTCTTCCAGTAGTTTCATATCTTACATATAAATCAAATCCATTTTAAGTTAGTTTTGTAGCTGGTGAGAGGAAAGAGCTAGCTTCACCCCTCTGTGTGCACATATCTAGTTTCCACAGAACCATTTATTGACAAGATTATATTTTCTCCAATGAAGGTTCTTTGTGCTTTTTAAAAATATAGAACTGGGGATGGAACCCAGGGATGCTCTACCAATGAGCATATACCTGTTGATAATTTGTATTTCCTCTTTTTAGAAATTTCTATTTAATCTTTGGCTCATTTATTAATTGGATTATTTGTTTCATTGGTGTTGTTTTTGACTTTTTATATATTCTGGATATTGATTCTCTGTCAAAGGAGTGGCTAGCAAAGATTTTCTCCCATTTGGTAGGGATGGGAGCCCTCTCTTTTCTGTGCAGAGGTTTTTAATTCAATGGCATCCCGCTTATTGATTCTCGGTTTTCTCTCTTAAGCTTTAGGGGTCTTGTGGAGGAAGTCAATGCCTGTGCTTTTATGATGGAATATTGACCTTATGTTTTCTTCTAACATTTGCATGGTTTCTGATCTAGTTGCTATGTCTTTGATCCATTTTGTTTTGACATTTGTGCAGGGTGAACGATAACGATCTAATTTCATTCTTCTATGTCTGGTTATGGATATTCTTCCTAGCACCATTTGTTTAAAACACTGTCTTTTCTCCAATATACATTTTTGGCACCTTTATCAAGTATCAGGTGGCCCTAAGAATTTGGGTGTGTCTCTGTCTTCCATTCCATTGGTCTTCATGTCTGTTTTGATTCCAACACTGTGCAGGTTTTGTGACTCTAGCTGTAGTATAATGTGAGATTAGGTACTGCGGTGCTTCCTGCATTACTTTTCTTGTTCAGAATTGCTTTGGCTATTCTAGGTCCTGATTCTTCAGAATGAATGTAAGGACTGATTTTCTAGTTCTGTGAAGAAAGACATTGGTAATTTGATAGAGATTGCATCGAGTGTGCTGATTGCCTCCGTATGGACATTTTTAATGTTGATTCTTTGAATTCATGAACACAAGAATATCTTCCATATTGTTTATACTTGGTTTTAAGAACATAGTTTAGCATGATGAGAATGGTAAAGAGGTTGGGGCTCAGTGACTATAGGACTCAGAGATTTGGGGTCAGAAGGCAGAATCTTCAGCAACAAACATGAAGGACACTAACTTCTCAGGCAAAAGTAAGAGCCAGTGCTATTAAATCTTATATGTCATTGTCCCGAAATATAAGAATATTTAAAATGAAGGTCTTGTCCTGTGAATATGAGCCTCTTGATCTATATATATGAGCCTCATTCACTGTGTAGCCAAATAAATTAAACTTAACCACTTAAAACTTAGAGAATTTACTGTGCTCAAATTTTGTCTACCAAATCCGAAAAAATGTAACAACTGTTATATATTTCATAGAGGACTTTGTTATGTAACTTCCACTAAAGCAATTGATACTGAAATGACATTGGAGCCTGTCAAAGGAGCAAGAAAAATAAAATTACAAATAAGAATTTAGAACAGAGCACAAGAACAAAAGGAATATGTGAAAAAGGATTTTCATTTTCCAAAACTGTAAAAACAAGAGATAAGACAAAGGATTGTTGAGATCCTTTCTATCCTGAGCATTATGTGACTGATAATATACATTTTTGCATTTTCTCTTTTTTTCACTGGGGATTGGACTCGGGGGCACTCAACAACTGAGCCACACCCCAATCCCTATTTTGTATTTTATTTAGAGACAGGGTCTCACTGAGTTACTTGGGACATTACTAAATTGCTGAGGCTGGCTTTGAACTCCTGATCCTCCTGCCTTAGCCTCCCGAGCCGTCAAGCCCGGCTGCATTTTATCTCTTTCAAATCCCAGAAGGATGACATGATTTACCCAAACATACCCCCTACTTGTTCATGGTATTTTCTCATTTTCAGTACACTGTTTCTTTTAGCCCAGATTTGACTCTCAGATCCACATTTTAAGGTCCAGCCCAGGTCACATGTGAGATCTTACACCAAGCTGTCCCCAGGACCTCTAGCTGAAAGGGGTCCTGAGAGGCAGTGCACCAAAGCCCTTTGGCTCGGGTGTAATTTTTCTCACGAGCTGCTTCATCATTGGCGATGTGCCCACTCTCAATGACTCTCCTCCATCCCAACCTGCTTGGCTTCAGGGAGTCCGGTGTTGGATTCCTGATGTACAGCACAGTGATTTGCACATAATAGCTATTTCTTATTCACCACTGAGTGGAAAGTCAAATAAAGAAAACAACTTACTGGTAGATTAAAGCTATTCAAATAAAATTACAGTAAAATCTTCAACCTATGTAATACACTTAGTCCAGATAGTCAAATTGGGTGGCTTGGGGTCTACATCATCTGAATAGAAACTTTCTAGGACATGTCTACTTCTCAATGATGATAAATTATAGTATCAAAACCCACGTTGTAGTAATTTAATAACTACATCTCTTTTAAAAGTACTAAGGCTGGTTGCAGGGATATATACCTGTCATCCCACTACTTGGAAGGTTGAGGCAGGGGATCAAAAGTTTGAGGCCAGCTTGGGGAATTTAGTGAGACTCTGTCTCAAAAATAAAAAGGTCTGGGAATGTAGTTCAGTGCTAGAACACCCCTGAGTTCAATCCCCAGTACAGAGAGGGGGAAAGAATACTGAGGCTTCTAGAAGTCAAAAAATGGAAAATAACCTATTATATTCACAAAATGCAAATAGCCTGCCCTTTAAAATATGTCAAAGGGAGCATGGTTACTAGAGAAGTCTGACATGTGCTCTGGCTTATCAAAGAGTGCTAGCACAGAAATCCAGGGCTGCAATTTGATTACACAAAATTGCCATAGCTTTCTTCCCATCCAGTATATTTCCTAGGTCAAATTCTCTGGTACTAAAAATCAAAGTGTCTTTAAAGGAAGTCCTCAATCTTTTGGTCAAGAAAAGTATCTCCAAATCCAAAGATTTTTTCTATTTTCAACAATTTTAAGTGTGTAATACTAAGATTGTTTCTCTCTCATCTTCAGATCTAGATTAAAAAAAACAGAGGAAGGAGTCTATTTTAAAAATTCATTTGTATAAAGTAGAATAATGTGGAGTTGTTCAAACTATCTATTTGTGAGGGAGGCTTTGGAAACCTGTTTCTGAATAAAGGACTGGGGAAGTGGATCAGTTGAGATTGCCATGACAGATATCTCTTACAGAAATTTTCTCTCCCAATATTGTGGGGAGAAAGCTTTTGGATTGTGCCTCTGTAAGGGATGATTCATAACCGAGAAGCCGTAGCTCTTAGAGTTAGTTATGGTTAACTCTCAAACTTGAAGTAATTGCTTCTTTAATTGAATAGGTTCAAGACAACACTTAGCAACCACCCTTAGCCTGCTCTAGAGTGTTTTAAAGCAAATAGGGTATAGAGGGAGGAATGGGTGGTTTGGGAAAAGAGCCTCATACTGCATTAGTCAGGATTCTTCAGGAAACAAAATCCATAAGATTTACTAGATATACAAGGGGTGAATGATTATGGAAATTGGCTCACATGATTACAGAAGCCTAGGAGTCCTGCCATCTGCAAGCTGGACACCTGGGAAAGCCAGTGCTGTGATTCTGTCTGAGTTTCAGGCCTGTCACCACACAACCACTGCTGTGTAAGTCTCAGAGTCTGAAAGCCTGAGAACCAGGAGCTGTCATGTCCAGGGGCAGCTCAAGAAGAGAGCCAATTCTCCCTTCCTCTGCCTTTTTGTTCTGTTTGGTCCTCAGTGATGGACAGTGGTCTTCTCCCTGAAGGGTGGACCTCCCTTATTCAGTCTACTCATTCAAATGCTAGTCTGTCCTAGAAACACTCTCATAGACACACCCAGGAAAAAAAAATATTTGTCAGCTATCTGAGTGTGCCTTAGCCCAGGCAACTCGACACATGAAATTAACCATCATAAGGATGATCTGTCTAGTGGGGCGCAGCCTGAGCTTTCTCATTGCAGACTTCCAGGGAAGGAGAATTACTTTTATCCAAAGACATTATCATTCCATTTGGTACAACTAAAAGTCCATTGTGTCTCAAAGACAGCACAGTCTTTTGTGAATCACTTTTTAAAGTACAAGTCATTTAGAAGGAAAAAATATTTAGTGATTTATAGGATCTAGTAAACAATAACAAAGTACTTTAATAGAAAAAAGAATCTCCATTATTTAACATGATAAAGATTAATAGAGATCCAGTCTATGCTTTTAACCAGGCTACATATTAAAATTGTGTCATTATCTCCCCTCCAGTGATTTGTTTTGGGAGTCTCAAAACAATAGCTACAATTATGTTTTTGTAGAATCTTACATCTTAATTGTTCATATTAGAAGAAACGCTTTACTTTTGGAAGAGGTATAAATGCTGTGAAAGAGAAATAAAGGGACAATGCTTTCAGCTATATTGCACTACTACAAAAATTATTTATAGTTTGTGGAATGCATTTTGAGGGACTGAGATATGAGCAGCTTTTGAAGGAGAAAATACCTGAAAACTGTGTAGTGGAAATGTGGTAATCAGTCTATATTTCTAACAGGACAGGTAGGTCCTGTCCTCTGAGCTGTCACAGATGCACTCTCACCCTCTTGTGTTTGGGGGGACTAGTTTCAACTGGTGAGTTGGTAGCAAAGGTGGGATTTATGTCACTTCTTTACTTGCACATTTAAGTGCCAGCATGCCACCTTCCGGAGCACTTTCTTTCCCTTTGCTCGGGTCACTGACATCTTTTGAGATGATAGCTACTCCATGAACCCAGACCCACATGATAAAAGGTGTAGTGAATAATGACATCTAAGAAGACAGGATGATTTGGGGGTTGGTTGTTAATGCAGCATAACCTTGCATGTTGACTGATACAGATGAATTCCAAACTGTAGGACCAGATTAGGATACCAGTGAGCAAGGACAGAATGTCCTCTTCCATGGTTATGTTGACAAGTTCATCATTTCCTGGGAGGCAGTATGTCCTAATGGTCAGCAGGGTCAGGTGCTGTGAGGCAGAGAGCCTAAGGCATTATTTCTTTATCTGTGAATCAGGAGTGATCAGCTCAGCACTGGCCTTCCGAAGATGTGATGATTAATGGAGATGAAGAACTTGTGCTTCTTCATCTTGAGTGCCACACAATAGACACCCAGTGGCCTTTAGTTTTTATTGTTATTTATTGTTCCAGGTGTAAGGAATATTTTATTCTTTCAGTGAAACATCCCATCCAATTGAGAAATAACATTTATAGTATTTTTGACAGGTGATTGTCCTGCTTTGCTTAAGTCTCCAGTGACAGGGTGCTCATATGGCAAAGATGGGCATCTTCTCATAGCTCCCACGTGTTGTGTCCCTAAAGACAAAGATAGAACCACTAGCAAAATAGAAATATTCTTTCATATAATGCCAGTTCCTTTAGCTGACCTGTAGCTGATTAGACTCTGCCATGCCCTTCTCTTTCTTTGCTGTATGCATGACTCATTTATGACATGTATCTAGACTTCCACCTGGTACCCCTAACTAAGCTGTGGCACTAACAGGAGGGCCAGTGGGTACAGAGGGCTTGCTTCCTGCCAGTCTGTATCCTCACCACAATTTTGTGATTGATTTTATTTCTGTCTATAATTTATGTTTAAGAAACTGAGAAAAGTAAAAAAAAAAAGTATCATTCTATCTACTGGTAATATTGTTAAATACATATCTGTGTACATATGGATAGCAGAAAGTTCACAGAAATGAACAGCATAATAAAAATATTTTATTTTTTCATGTCTTTATACATGTACTTTTTTGCATTACGATTCTTATTACATATATATAGCACATTTTTTATATCTCTGTATACAAAGTAAGTTGACATCCAATTCTTGTCTTCATACATGTACTTTGGATAATGATGTCTATCACATTTTGCCATCCTTGCTAATCCCCTGCCCCCTCCTTTTCCCTTCCACCCTCTTCCCTATCTATTCTTCTATTCCTCCCATGCTCCCCCTCCCTACCCACTATGAGTCAGCCATGTGTTTTTTTGGGATTGGCTGACTTCACTTAGCATTATCTTCTCCACCGCCATCCGTTTACCTGTAAATGCCATGATTTTATTCTCTTTTAATGCTGAGTAAAATTCCATTGTGTATATATGCCCACATTTTTTTTATCCATTCATCCAGTGAAGAGCATCTAGGTTGGCTCCACAGTTTAGCTATTGTGAATTGTGCTGTTATAAACATTGATGTGGCTGTGTCCCTGTAGTATGCTCTTTTTAAGTCCTTTGGGTATAGACCAAGGAGAGGGATAGCTGGGTCAAATGGTGGTTCCATTCCCAGATTTCCAAGGAATCTCCATACTGCTTTCCATATTGGCTGCACCAATTTGTAGTATGAGTGTACCTTTTCCCCCACATCCTCACCAACACTTATTGTTGTCTTCATAATAGCTGCCATTCTGACTGGAGTGAGATGATATCTTAGAGTAGTTTTGATTTGTATTTCTCTGATTGCTAGAGATGATGAGCGTTTTTTCATATATTTGTTGATTGATTGTATATCCTCTTCTGAGAAGTGTCTGTTCAGGTCCTTGGCCCATTTGTTGATTGGGTTATTTGTTTTTTTCGGTGCTTAGCTTTTTGAATTCTTTGTAGAGATTAGAGCTCTATTTGATGTGTGAGGGGTAAAAATTTGCTCCCAGGATGTAGGCTCTCTGTTCACCTCGCTGATTGTTTCTTTTGCTGAGAAGAAACTTTTTAGTTTGATTCTATCCCATTTATTGATTCTTGGTTTTAAATTCTTGTGGTATAGGAGTCTTATTAAGGAAGTTGGGGCTTAATCTCACATGATAAAGATTAGGGCCTACTTTTTCTTCTATTAGATGCAGAGTCTCTGGTTTAATTCCTAGGTCCTTGATCCATTTTGAAAATATTTTAAAATTTGATAGTTGGTATCAATTTGAAAAAGAATATTAATAACAGTATATTAATGTTAATCGGGGAAGCAACAGTATAATGCAAGATATGTGTTTTTTATCATACTTATTAGTAATTTTTGGATTATTCTCAGCAACTAAGGAAAACAATTATTGTCCTCCAAAAAAAGGCATAGCCATCTTGTGGTGTCACTTTAATTAAGGCAGTGTGTATTTCTAACATAATGTGTGAAAATAGAAAACTGACAAATATATAAATTGAACTTGTTCATGTGAAAGTAACATATAAATCAAGAAAATAAATTCACTCAAGAGTTTAGGCTGAAGAGAATATAAAAAATATGCTATCTCCAGTAAAGGATTTTTTATAGTGTTATTACTAAAAAAATGTGAACTAAAAATATAAAAAGCAATTGACCAAGTTCTCAAGAGGCATCATAATTCCTAAGAGAAATAACTGACCAGACAGAAGCAAGCCTGCATATTGTGAAGATAATTCACACAGTTTGCTAATAAAATGAAGGAGGCAGATTAAATTCTTAACTGACTAACTAATAAAGTTATAATAGAAACCATGAGAAAGGGTCCTCTTAAAACCCATTAAATACACAAGATCAATTTCATAAGACAAACACAAAATTAAAATTGGAATGAAAGGACTCTGACTTAGCTAAATATATTATTTCCTTAAGCTTCTAGAGCCAACTTTTCTATATTAAGAGCTTAAAAACAAAGAAGAGCACACCAACCAACTCTTCTTGTGGAAAGAAGCTGGAGGAGCAAGTGTTAGAGAACACTGCAATCATTCATCTGATAAAACACGCACATTTTTCTTCTTACCTTGTCATAGCATGGACAGGCAATGAACTCGTCAAATGAAATAGGTGACGTCCTGCTTTTGTGTTCAATCTCTTTGTATTTCTAAAAACTTGCTAAAAAATCTATTAAATTCATGTGAAATATAAAATGAGATAGAATTTAAGGCCAAAAACTTTTTAGATTTTGTGTTGGTAGCTGCACTTGGAGATGCACCACTTTGGATTGAGTTTGTGGGACTGAAGGCTGATTTGGGTGCCATGATTTATTGGGCCTTTATTAAGCTGTAAGGGAGGAGGTGATGCAGGCTGGGGAAGAGGAGGAGGAGGAGGACTGATCAGAATGTGGCTTTACCTTGGGCTCACTGAAGTCAATTCTAGGTGACTAGATGAAGACTCGCTGCTGAGCAAAGGGAGGGACTGCAGAGGCAGAAGACGCACCCTAGACCACATCACCCTGGGCCGTCAGCCCAGCGTGCCAGCCAGTTGTTGGTTGTGAGCTGTGTGTGTTAACCTCCCTGGTGAGTTGGCCCTTGTTGGTACTCAGGGTCTGGGTGGGGCATCAACCACAGCCTTTACTACATATATATTTGAATTTTTGTTTTTTCCAGTAACTCTGACCTTCAGAAATACCCTTTCAATAGGCCTTGCTAGGGAGAAAAGGGAAGCAGATAGAATTTGTAGCCCTAAACAGCATCTAGTGCTTCACCCAGTTTTGTAGATAGCTATGGGTTTGGATGAAGAGGGTAAAGGTATTCATTTAGAATTCAGGTTTCATCCTCCACTAAGACTCCCTGTGAATTTTCTAGTTGCCTTTTTAAGATCTCCTGTTTCATGTGCTCTGTTTTTACCCTGTTGCTTGGTGACTCGAATGTGAACCTGACTCTGCTGTGTTTCTGGTGTTTGAATGCACTGGATCAAACAATATCTCATCTTCTGCAGGCCATGCGATAAGTACAGGAAAAGAAATGGAAGAGCCTAAGGTGCAGCCATTTAGGGGTCTTGGTCTTTGAAAGTAAAGTTATTTGTTAAAGTGTTAAAGCTGTTATTTTTACCAGTTATCTATTCCTCAATTTTTTTTGTTTGTTTTTTTTTTGGATACCTGGAATTGAACTCGGGAGCATTCAGCCACTGAGCCACATCCCCAACCCTTTTTGTATTTTATTTAGAGACAGGGTCTCACTGAGTTGCTTGGAGCCTCATCATTGCTGAGGCTGGCTTTGAACTCTTGATCCTCCTGCCTCAGCCTCCTGAGCCTCTGGGATTGCAGGCCTGTACCACCATGCTCAGCTCTTTCCTCAATTATTGATCTTTCAATAATTAAATAAATACCTTAAAGCATTTCTAGATAGGTTGGGAATATGAGTGTCTTGGCTGCTCTTTCTTTGGAGTGAATACCACAAAATAATCCTATCATAGGGTGCCAAGCAGAAGCCCTTCATTCCTCAACAAAGATTCATCTTGAGGCTCTGGGAGCCAAATGCTGTTCAGAGTGCTGGGCATATGGTAATAGACCAAATTGGCAAAGGCCCTGCTGCCTTAGACCAAAAAGTCATGAACACATCAGTGGGAGGGCTACACTATGGATAAAAATAACACAGGATGAAGAGTTAAGGAATTGGAGTGGCTGCTGTTTTATGTAGACCTGTGAGGGGCATGGGTTTTCTGACACAGGTGCAATTGAGGAGTGAGCTGAGGGAGCCATGCAGTATGGCTGGCCATGCTCAAGAAAGTGCATGCAGAGAGGGACTGGGCTGCAGCCATGGGGGCAGGAAGAGGTCCTAGAGGATCTCTTAGGCAAAAATCTGTTTATTGCTAATGTTGAATTAGTTTCTTTTTCTTGGTGGTGGGGATTGCACCCCAGAAGCGTCATACGTGCTAAACATGTGCTCTACCACTGAGCCATACCCCTGCTCCATGATTTTTGTTTCCATATTGTTAGTGAAATTTTTATTAAAAAGATTTCGAATTGTACAGTTAATTTGCCTTCAGATTTTGACTCTTACAGAAATTGGGATTCTGCTTAAATATGGGTAGTGATCTAATTGGAAATCTATGTGCATGCATGTATGTGCCTGTATAGTTAAGTTGCTTTCTTTTTTTTTTTTTTTTTTTTTTGTAGAAACACCTTTGAGCAAAAAAAAGAACCAGGGAAATTTTACTTTGGTAAAAATTCCAGTAATGGTATAAAGAGCTGTCTTTGTGTTTCTGCGAAAGCAGGCCTTCTCGAGGAAGAAGCGGCAGTCTTTGAAGTTTGGATATCAGAGAAGAAGAGAAAGCTGGCCAGGGTAGGGGATTAGTGGACTGAGAGGCTGTGTAGGAAGTTGTCCAAGGTCAAGGGGCTTCTCTCGCCTTTCCAGGTAACACAGGAGGAGCTGCTGTCTTACTGGCTTTTCATTCTTTAGCATTATTAAGGCTCCATTTTCTTACTACTTCCTCCCTGATTTCCCCTACCCCCACCCCCGGCCCCATTTCTTTCTTGTTATTTAAGCTCCCCCTAACCTCCTCTATCTCCTCTCTTTTTTTGGTCTCTCTCCCTCTATTTTGCTTTGAATTTCCAGAAGACTTGCCATTCATTTCTCTTATGTCTAGTGAAAGGAAACCCACAAAAGGCCCAGAAAAATTTACCTAAGAAGTCCCAATTTCCTAGTGTCTTTTGTTGTTTTGTCTTCCTCTCTATGCCTGTATACAGTAGTCATAACGTAGGTTTGGTCTGTTTTTATTTTCTCAGTCCAGATACATGAGCGGTACACTGTTTAAAGGTCAGCTCTGCAGGAAAGCTGACATCCTGGGTCTTCACCTCTGGCTCTGGGTCATGCAGGTTGGCGGGCCCAGCATTCCATCAGCTCCTCGACATTCTTTTTTAAAGGTTTGTGACCCAGGCATTGTCCTCAGCCTGTCACTGACCTGAACATGCCCCTTGGAGAAGAGATGGATTTCATCCCCCAGAAGGGGGAGGGGGTGGCTGGGAAGTCTGATGCAGCTGCGCCTTCACAGATGAAAGAGGCCCTGTGCACCTTGGCTCTGCCAGCACCGAGCACTGGGGGAGGCTAGGGAGGGGAAGGGGTTGCGGCAGGCTGCTCACTTGCATTTTGGAAACTCGTCAGGTCTGTGACTGATAATTTCATTTCACACATCTTTAGTTTTATGTTGCTCTTTAGCCATGGCTGGAAAGCTCACTAAAAAACTTTTATCCCAGAGTCAGAATGATCAACCACCTTGCTCAATGAGTGAGTGCAATGCAAGGCATCGGACGGATCAGGCCTTTAAACAGCAGAGATGATAATTAAACCCATCCCCGCTATCCGCATCTTAATTGTTACGTGCTTTGTAGTTTTGTGCGTGTGACATCCATTTTGATATGGAAGCCCTGGTATGTATCTGCATTTTAGAAAGTTCCAATTAAGAGCAACCTATTCTTCTAGGAATCTCATCTGTGTGTGTAGCCATCTCATCCCCTGCATTAGTTTCGGAGGGCTGCTGTCATAAAGGACCACCAGTTTGAAGACTTGGCATGACAGAAATGTATTCTCACAGTTCTGAAGGCCAGGAGTCTGGATCAAGATGCCAATAGGACTGTGCTCTCTGGAAGCTCCAGGAGAAGGAGCTCCTAGATTCTGGGCGTGGTTGACAGTTCCTCACATTCTTCAGCTTGTAGTAACATCACTCTGTTCTCTTCCTCCATTGTCACCTGGTGCTCTCTGTGTGCCTGTCTCCCCACCTCTGTTGCCCCTTATCATAGGACAGCAGTCATTAGAGTAGGGCCCATCCTAATTCATTATGGCTTCATATTGTCTTTACTAATCACATCTGCGAGAACTTTCCAAATAAGGTCACATTATGAGATCCAGGTAGACACTTGGGAGGACCTTCTTCAACCCAGCATCCCCCCCCCACACACACTAGATTCTAAATTTATTTGAATGCTAATATCTTACTTGTTCATATCTATAGTAGCACTTGGAACTCAGTTGCTTAATACATGGTTGCTAAATGGCAGTTTAAACATTCAAATATACTACAAAAAATGATCAGATGCACATAGAATCTAAGGACATTTCTGTGAGAGAATAACCATTGTCTTTTATAATTACTGGACATACATACACTTATTTTCATAATGATCAACCACCTTGTTAAGTGAATGAATATAATGCAAAGTACAGGAAAAGGCTTATAAACAGTGGAAAAATGATTAAATTATGTGTGTGTGTGTGTGTGTATATGTATATATGTATATTGATGATGTTTATGATTTTCTAAAGAAGTTGGGTACTATGGAGTCTTACTCTTCTTTTTTTTTCAAGATGGGAAATAATTGAAGCCAGTTGCCTAAAGGAAATGACTAAGTAGATCCTTTTCCCTTCTCCCCGCAACTTTTAACTTCTTCTCATAGTATATTTAACATAAGGGCATGGCAAGTATGAAAATGCATAAAATTAAAAGAATATCATTGCAGTGTTATTAATAAAATAAGTTCTTATGAAATGGAAATTGGGACCTTTGAGTTTAACCTGTTTGAATTCATTTTGAGAAATGTCTCTTTCTCTCAATGTTACCATCCTAAGGATAGAGAGTGGCAAAATATCCCTTCTACACATTTCCTTGGCTGAAGAGTAATCCTGGTAGGAAGGAGCAGGCATTCCCCCGGCTGTGGAGGAAGACAAGCGGAAGACAGGCATTTATCTTCTGTTCTCAAGTCGGCCTGATCACTTTTCTGACATCAGTTTGTTACCACAGAAACCCTGGTGGTGACACAAATTTAGCATTTTGACTTAATAATAAAAAGCAGACCTTTATTTCATTTTCTTTACACAGTAGGTAGACGGGATCGGCTGTGAAAAGGAAAAGCATCTTGTTTGTGTACAAAGCAAGCAATTTGCAAAAGTGAAGATAAAATTAATAACTACTCGTGGAAGAAAATGGGTTTTCTGCGGTAGGTTTTCATCTGCCCTTTAAAGCAAGACGTCTGAGTTTTTGAAATTAGCTTCCAAACAGTGCCACCTGATTTGTAATAAAGAAAACATTTAAACAGAATGAAGCTGATACATAAAAAAATATATGTGGACTGAAGCTAGGGTTTGTCAAGCTTTCCTTATGTTATTTGTCTTTGTGAAGCTGAAAATCTAATGACAACTTGGCCCCTGTAGAAAGACCCGGTTTGATTTGCTTTTCTCATCAGAACTCACATTTAACAAAGTGAGTAGCCTGAAAGGTGTTTTGTTAAGCTCAAACATGTGAATGAAACAATTGAGAGCGATTTGTGCAGTTTTTGTGAAAAAAATCATTCATTCTAGAAAAGTTTTAGATTTACAGAAAAATGAAGGTGATTCAGTTTTCACGAACCCCATACCCCATTTCCCCTATTAATAACATCATACATTAGAATGGTACATTTGTTACAATTAATGAACCAATGTTCATTATTAACTACAGCCCATACTTCATATTTCTTTAGAATTTTATCTAATGTTCTTTTTCTTTTCCAAAACCCCATGTTGTACATCATATTATATTTTAGTTGTCATGTCTCCTGAGTCATGACAGCCTCCTGGCTGTGACAGTTTCTTAGCTTTCCTTGTTTGTATGACCTTGATGATTTTGAGGAATGTGAGTGAGGTGTGCTGTAGGGTGCCCCTCGACTGGAATTTGAAATTTTCACTTGATTCCACTGAGCTTAAGTGTTCTTAGGAGAAAGATGACCGAAGTAACATGCCCTTCTGATCACCTTGTGTCAAGAGCGCATCTTATCGAAATGACTTCACGGCTGACCTTCATCACCTGGTGAGCTGGTGTCTGGCAGGTGTCTCCCTAGAGCTCTCAGCACTACTCTTCCCCTTCCCCTGTTCCATCTTGTATTCTTTGGTTGGAAATCACTGTACTTAAGGAGGATGTACAGGGGGTTTACTCACCATGTCTTTGAGGGTGGTGTGTCCATATACATCACCTGGAATCTTTCTGCTCAGGAGATTTATCTTTATTTATTTTATCATTTATTTATATCACTATGGATGCATTGATATTTTACGCTTTGGGTTATAGTCCCATACTACTTTATGATTGTTGCTCAAATTCTTCCAATTTTGGCCATAGAGAACTCACTCAGGTAGCTCCTGAGTCCTGTGTAAAACTTGTAGGTCAGCCAAAGTGAAATTAAATAGTCCACAGCAACTCTCCCTCTTTATACACTAACTCTACAATTTTGGAGAAGAGGACAGTATTTGACCAAGTGGTAGGTAGCTCAACCAGATAGTGATATCCATTGTCTATCTTTGTTTTGATTTTTATCTCAGAATCTGGTTCATTTATACTATTTCAAGAAAAATAGACATATTTAACAATTTCTGCCAATGCATGCTGTGGTTTGGATCTGAGCTGTCTCCCAAATGCTCCTGTGTTAATGCAGGAATATTCAGAGATGAAATGATGAGATTGTGAGAGCTGTAACCTAATCATTCCATCTAAGTTTGAATGCACTAACTAGGGGTAACTATGGATAGGTGAGGCCTGACAGGAGCAGGGGGGTCATTAGAAGTGTGTCCTGGAAGGGTTCATCTTCCCTAGGACCCCTTCTTCCTCTGCCTGCTTCCTGGCCACCCTTCTGCCCCGGTGTTCCGCTTCACCTTGGGCCTAGAGCATTAGAGTTTGACAATCGGGAACTGAAATGTTGGATCCATGAGCCCAAATAAATCTTTCCTCCTCTGAGTTATTTTTATCAAGTACTTTGGTCACTGTGACAAAAAGCTCACTAACGATGTATTTAGAAATTATTTCATGCTTTAAATAGTTTATTTTTTTAGCATCTAGGGCTATTGAAGAAAAGACTGGGCGTAGTACTTGGTGAAGGAACCTCCTCATTCCCTTTCCCTACAGCTGTTCATTGTTGTTTTGCATAAAGATACTGTACTTAAATTACAGTCTCAAAGGAGGATATGCGATCCTCCCTTATCCCTCTCATCTGCTTTCTTGCCATTCCTTTCCTATAACGGAACACCTGAGGTAGTCAGCTTATCAAGAGAAAGGCTTAGCTCAGTCTTGGAAGTTTCAGTCCACCATCAGTTGGCATTGTTGCCTTTGGGACTGCAGTGAGGCAGCACAGAATGGTGGGAGCAGATGGTTGAGCAAAACTACTCACCTGATGGCCAGGAAGCAAAAGAGAGGAAAGAGAGGGTTCCCAGAGTCACTTATGAGTGTGCACCCCAATGACCAAAGACTCCTAGGCCCCACCCACCTGCCAACTGACCCACCACTTCCCACTAGCCCCACCCTGGAGAGAAAACCTTTTACACATTGTCCTTTGCAGGACACTTGAACCAAATCAGAGCATCCCCTCTGGACTTTTGCTTTATAATGGGGACACCCTGATAGGTCCCTTTTTCTAGCCACTGTCCTGTAGCAGCCACCTTCAGCCTACAGCTGTCCACACCAGGACAGAGGTTGAGACTTCTGTGTGACATTTTCTTCCTTTTAGCAGAAAACCCAAATTGGAAATGGCCCCATGACTTGGAGCCCAGAGTTTCAGAGTTTGATTAGAGAAACTGGTATCATGATGTTTAAAGTAGTTACAAAGTAGTTACCTGTGTTTTATTTGGTACTAGAATTTAAATTCAGAATAAAAATACTGCCCAGAGACACAAAATGCAGCATAATAAAAGGAAGTAAGGGAGAAGAGGCGGAGTTCTTCAGTCACTTTGTTGTTATGTAGTTTAGAAGATACCAGTATATTGTAAATCATTGATTTAGCATTCATTTATTTTGTTGGTGGTACCATGGTCTTTTAAAATGAAACTTTTTATTACCTTGAATCCATAAGCTGTGTCACTAGAAAGCTTTGCCAACTTCTTTTATGTGATATTGTTTATTTCTTTATCTTGTTATTGCCAGTGACAAGGCATAGAGCAAGGCTCAATTGAGTAACAGAAACTCCATCCCACTGCTTGGTAAAGCAGGAATCAATGTTAGAGAAACATGCTGTTAACATTTCTTCACTGCAGTAACCCAGCTGCCTCTTGCACGTCAACTGGTCTCTGTTCACCCAGAGATTTTCAGCTCCATGCCATGACATGGAGAGGTTTTTCCTGAAAGATCATTGGCATTTCTTTATTTATTTTTATAAAATGACTGGTGAGGAATGACAGAACACTTGCTATAGAATTACCAGGATAAGGTAGTATTTTCTACCCTAAGTTGACATCATGTTGATGAAAGGGTTTCAAGATGGTATCATAGTGTTTGTTATTTTTACTTATCATTGATTATTGGTTTTGAATCTCCTTGTGGAAGAGGCTCTCTTTATACTGGAGCTGTTTCAAAACTTCACTTTTAACATTTTTAGGACTTAGATCACAAGCATCTAAGGAGAAGGTGAAGTCAAACATTTGACATTAAGTACTTGTATTGCTGGGTGTTATGAATGTCAATCAGATATTGATCACACAGTAAAACTTTTATTTTTTGGCATTTAAAAGATAGGTGAAAATCTCCCATCTGTGACTGGGAAGATGTTCCAGAAGGGTGTTTTGATAATTACAAGGGATTATCATGCTTTTACAAATACAACCTGTCAAATCCACACAGCTGAAGAATGTGGAGATTCTTGGAATCTAAAATTGATAGATTTGGGGCATCTATTGCTAAAAATACTTCATTAACATTAATCTTTATACCTTGTTTTATTATAAATACGTATAAGGTACCAGTGAGATAGTACAGTTATTTCTAGTTTTTCCTCTATGTTGTCCTTTAAGTGTTCATGTTTTTGTGTTGCAAAATGAATAGCACAATGCTCACACCTGTTAATGCTCACGTTAAGCAAGAAAACAAATGTTTGCAAGAATGGAAATGAATGGATTACGAGGAATCCATGAAATCTGTGCATTTATTATAAAGGCATAATATTCTAAATTTAAAGGGGGAAAAGCAAGAGAAAAATCAAGATGTTTGATGATGGAGCAGTTGTCAAAGTGTGTAGAGCTGGAAGCTAATGCAATGTCTCCGCTTGAGAACTACAGCTGTGAGAAGAACTTGGTCCAGGGCGAGGAGGAGAGGCACCCTCCTGAAATCCCAAACCCTGTATTTACCATCAAGTTTAAAGCATTTGTGCACATTGATAGGCTTGTCATTTCCTGAAGGTCCACTGTCACTGTATTACAGAGATCAGCACAGAAGTGTGCAGTCAATATTGGGGGTTTTAATTTTTATCATGAGGCTCTATTGCTCATGATATTTTAAGCTGTTTGGGAGCAGAGGCTGGATAATTGTTGATCTCACACATCCATGCAATTCCCATGGTGTCTTATACTGAGGAGTTTCTCAGTGATTTTTATGTGAGATTGAATTATTGACCTTGGATTTAGGGAGAATGAGAAATGGTGAGTGATAGTTGAGTATATATTTATTCAATTAATTAATCATTCAGTGGATAATATTTTTAGGTCTATGTGCTAGCATGGTGCTTTTCTTTGCAGATAGATTGTTAAGCAAACATAGATACTGGTCCTAATCCTCATGGGGTGGGGACTGATGATTGTACAGGCAAACTTTAAAGAAATAATCATCTGACTCAATTATTTTCCGTGTGATACATATCTTAAGACTGCTTACCAAGCACCATAAATTGTAATGTAAATTGTTGGTCAAATCCTTCCACTGATTTTCAAGTCATCAGTTGATTTTTTAGATAGTGTCAATGTGATATTTTGTTCGGGGGAGATGTTCATAACCATGATGCCCTTTTCTGAATCATGATGTAGAAAATCACATCAAACTTTCCAGTGATCTCCTCACCATCTCCCCCTAGTCAGCTTGTCCATACATGTGGAGCGTGGCTGGCCCTATGCCCTTGTGTAAGGGCAGGATACACACTTGAGTGTCTGTGATTCTCTAAGACTGAGATCCAGGGAGGCCCTACTGTGGTCTGTCAATAGCACCTGCTGCAGTGCTTCCTGTTGTGCCCTCCACACCCCTTTATGCCTGCATCATGCTCCTTGGGGCAGTGACAGCCACTTCCCATGACAACTCTGTATGCTGTGCAGAGGTGTGGGTGAAGCTAGAGGACACACCTTCACCAACATTGCATCTGTCTCATTTTCAGACTATACTACCAAAGCAAGATCCTTTTAAAATTTTTACTTTTTAAAAATATTTTCACTTCTTGGTGCTGGGGATCAAACCCTGGGCCTTGTACATGTTAGACAAAACACTGTACCACTGAGCTACACCCCCAGCCCTATAGCGAGATTTTTTAAGTGACTCCTTATAAAGCAAAAAGTCTAGAATTTAGTGATTGGATTGAAAGTAGATTAATAATTTAATAACTTGTGCAGAAAATGTCAGTTACTGCATTTAAACAATTTTTTAAAAATACATATTTTTTACTTTTAGCAGGGTTATTTTTAATCTTGGTTTCAGAGAATATACAGAGACCTGTGAGCTAGGTGACAATGATCTGGGTGTGTGCAATCTCATGCCTCAGCATCCTTCCACCCACCACCTCTGCACTAAAGAATTTTGTGATCTTGCTTTTGAGACATTTCCCCATTTGATGAAAATCTTTCTCTCAAGATTCTTGATGATTGACTCTTGGTTTGCAAGGATTAAGAACTGAAGGCTCCCTTGTTGCTTGGAAGGCTCATTCGTAGGTAGTCATGGTCCACATGGGAAGGGAAGAGAAGGATGTAGATTTGAGGCTGAATCATGGGTGGTAACATGAGGTTTCATGAATGCATGGGGCTTTAGTTGTGGTCAGTTCCTGAATAGTCTCCAGTTACTGGTCCACCATGATTTTGTTTTTTTCCTGTCATTTTTAAGCCTTGAGTTACACAAATGACAAGCAACTTAAAGAAAAAGCAAAGAATGATGAGCAACAAAAGAGCAATGTAAAGTTCTGATCTCGGGAGTAACCCTACTGCTGATGGTACCCAATTAAATATTGGATTTGGGTTTCAGGACTCTTTGGTAAAATGTGTTTGGCATAGAGGGTTTAAGGTGGAGAAAGGCACTGGTACCAACTAGGACCTGGTAAAAGTGAGGTCTGATTTGAATAAATGTCCCAAAGAATTTAAAGGATGAGGGAAGCTGACTTTTTCTTTCCTCCATGTTTAAAGTACCATCAGATTTTATCTTTGGGAACTTGAGTCAATGGGTTTAGGTTGAGGGTTAAAAAAAAATGTTTACAGAAATCGATTACTCCAATTTAAAAAAAATCTAATTTAGTTTCATGTTAATTAATTTATGGTTTTCCTGATTTTGTTTAGCGTTTTTTTTTTTTATTTTTTATTCTGGGGATTGAATATAGGGGTTCTCTAGCACTAAGCTATATCCCTAGGCCTTAAAAAAATTATTTTGGAACCAGGTCTTGCTAAATTGCTGAGGCTGGCCTTGAACTGGACAATTCCGCCTCAGCCTCCCACCCAGGTTTACAGGCATGCACCACTGCTCCTGGCTTTGTTTAGCAGTTTTATGAACCAATTAATTTCTTTCCTCGAGTTATAGAAATCCTTATAGAGTCCAGTGTATTATCTCAAAGTTACCAGTCACCTATAATTTTCAGAGTTCTTCCATTCTTTTGACGAACCTTCTTGGAAAGTTGTTCTTCTGGATTAGGATTGCTTTCACAACAGTATAAAACAATCCTAACGGTGAACAAAACTTAACATGACCATGGTTAAAGATCTGATGACTACTCAGAACTGGCAAAGAAATTTGGTTGTTTCTGCAGAATACAATAATTTTGTTTTCATTCAAATAGTGACTGATAACCTACAGCAAGGCAGGTTTTTAGAAATGCCATGTGATTTTTGTAACACAACAACAACACATCTGTATAAATATAAGTCTAATGTATATCTTTTGGACTTTCAGTGGCCCTCTGGCAATCCCAAAGTTCTTGATATAAAAGTTTTAACTTTAGAATTTGATTTTTGGGAAGTTTGTTAAAAAAATCAAGATGTTTAAGACACCATAGCATGACTTGGTTAATCAAAAAACTTTATAACTTATTGTTATTTTAACTATGTAAAGTTACGGGGTTCTAGCAAAAATTTAGCTTTTTTTTTTTTTTTTTTTAACATTGCAAAGACTCACTTCTGTTAAATAATCAGAATATAATAAAAGAGCACCAAATATAGGATTATCTGATTAAAGTACAGAATTTTGTTTCCTAGGCCAGTAACCTAAAAAGTGAAACAAATGTACCAAAACCCCTTTTCATTATTTCCTATTCATACAAGCAAAACTCTGAGAAAACCTTATTAGTTTAACACAGGACATTGTGGTTTTGTATCAGTGTGCTTTTTTAAAAATTCTTTTTAATCATACATGACAATAGAGTTCATTGTGACATATTTTACGAATATGGAGTACATCTTATTCTAATTAGGATCCCAGTCTTGTGGTTGTACGTGATGTTGCGTTTCACTGTGGTGTATTCATATATGTACTTTGGACAGTTGAGTCTGATTCATCCTGCTGGCTTTCCTATTCCCATCACCCTCCCTTCTCTTTATTCCCCTTTGTCAAATCCCAACTACTTCTATTCCCTCCCCCACTTGTTGGAAATTAGCATCCACATTGTCCCTCTTATCTTTTTTGTCCATGAAAGTTTCTCTCTCAAACAAAAATCACTTCCTCTTTAGACTTTTCTCATTAAAAAAAAAACACAAAAACTTTCTCATACTGGCAACTTTCTTTATAAAATACGTCTCACTTTCCTGACATGGCTGTTTCTCTTTTTTAGTTTTACTACCTTTTATAGTAATCTTCAGCAGCTGTGAACCAGCACCCTTAAGACCAACACCCATTTATAATTTCTAGAAATAAATGCATTTTCATAATATAACCCTGAATGTGGAAACAGACTCAAGTATATTTAGCCCTTTTCAAATCCTGTAAAACAAAATGTTCAAGTACATATTAACTTTAAACTTGCTTAATTATTGATGTTTTAGTATTTTAACTTAGAAATAATATAGATGTCTAATTAATATTACTTGATTTAGTATTAATGTAACCTTAAATTGTTTCCAAGTTGCATAAACCTGGAAAAATGTTTGTTATTTATGAACACACATCGATTTCTGTCAGTTTGGTATAATGTAGACAGTTTGGTATAATATAGACAATATACACACTCATTTATAGGCATAAGGATATATGCAGGCTTATCATACAATATATAACTGTATACAATATATAAATGTACAATAAGGATACCTAAAGAAAAAAAGATCTGAGGTTTTCATTCTGGTTTATTTTATTTGCTGGCTTTTAAATAAGCTTTTTTACCCTTAGACTGATTCTTATTGTCCCAGGTGATTTAGATCACCGAGACAACCCTAAATTTGCGTTTTTAAGGGTATAACTCTGGTGCAACAAAACAGAAATTTTATAGTCAAGGAAACAACTTAGCTCTAAACACCACTATTTGCAGAGACTAGCAGGGCATAGGTAATGGCCCAGCTAAAAAAAAAAAAAAAATGGCCAAGGGTGAGGCTTGTTATTGCAGATTTAAGTTAATGTCTTTTCCTATTATTCGAGTTAATGTGCAGAGAGGGAGACACCCTTATAAACGGAAATTTGCCTTATAGATATAAATAGTTTTTTAAAAAGCCAACTAAAATATTCAAAGTCACCAGCTTGTTTTTTAATTAGATGACTGACTTTAGGGCATACTCCTTTAAAGACTAGGGTAAAGAGCCTTATCTGTGCTCATTTGACTGGAGGGAGTACTTGGGAAAACCTCTTTAGTGCTTTTAAAGGCTTTCTTGTTTTAATTTATTATAGGGTTCAGTCATTTTAGCAGAGAATCTTGTACAGAAAGGGTTTTTAGAGACTGAAGATTTCCATAGAAGCTTAAATCGGGGTGTTCTGGTTGTTTTAGTTCTATTTGCTCTGCTTTGTCCAGGTTTAAAAACATCATCTCTCTCTGAGAGAAAGAAATGTGTACATTATGAGTTTCTGGGAAATCCTTGTGGGGAAGGTGTATGGTCATAGATGAGATGAACAGAAAGGAGCAAGAGCCCAGGACCTACCTGGAACTGACTAGGGACCCTCCCATTCCAGTACCTGGAGGAAGAAGATCTTTAAAAGTGGTGGGGTGGGATCAGAAAGGATGGCTCCAGCCATGTCTGTTAGACCTGGGGCCATTAATAATGGACATTTAGTTTCCTCTAACATATTGGTAAAAAGGCAAGGGAAGGCCTCCTGTGAATCCTGGGAGCATCCATGGAGATTAAGACACTGTCTTCTGTTTTTATTTTTTACTTTTTTTAAGGAAGGGAGTAAGAAGGAAGCCACACATTCCCATCTGGGTCACCAAAGAATGCCATGGTTCCCTGACCATAATTGAACCTGGACCATTAGGATCCCTGACCCCCAGGGGCTGCAGTGGCTTCCGTGGCAGGAGGAGATATAGAAAAGGAAGCAGCTCTAAAGAAGTTTTAGTCTAGAGAGTGTCTCTTGTTATTTTTGATTTACTGTTTAGAGGGAGCTAATCTTTTTTTTTTTTTTCTGAGCTGCATTTAGAAGCTCTTAAGTATCATTGATAACCAATACCCACTTTTTTGTTTAGTTGTACCACCTAGGCCAGAGGCCATGTTCTGGGGGTCCAAACAAATTGGGTCCAGCCAATCACCCCAAAAACCAAATGGAAAAGTAATGGTGAAAAGCAGGAAAGAGCTTTAATCAATATTGCAATATGGGGAAGGCAAATAAGATTGAGTGTCTCGGTCTGTTGTTGGGGTGCTATCAGGGGTTTTAAGACTTAGAGGAAGAATTGGGGTAGAAGGCAAGAGGTACGTATGATGAAGCAATCTTGGTCAAACTGTGATCTGGTCGACCATAAGCTCATTTCTGATTCCATGAGTTGGCTCCAGGAAGTCCTTACCCCTTGAGTTGCAATCTCCACTTGCTCTGAAGGATGCAGGTGTTTATCCATCAGAGATGTGATCTTGGAAGGGGTTGATTTGGTTTCCATGAGAAGATTGCTCTTGCTTGGGGATGTGGGGAGGGTGTGATATCATCATTGGTGATCTGCCTACAAGGCTCTGGTGTTCCTGGAAGGATTGGGGCAGTGACTAGAGACTTCTAGGCACCCTCCAGGGGTCTGGAAAAGGACACTGTAACAGTTGGTTGATTGTCTCTGAAAATCTTGAAAATATGTTACTTGCTCTTACGTTGGTGCCCTTAGTCCTGAACAGAGTCTGCAGAGGTTAGGTAAGCTTAGGGCTAACCTTATATTACCATGCCTACATGCGGAGCTGAGCAACCCAAAATTTGAGGTAATAAAGGAGCCAGAAAACAAAGGCAGAGATGCCCAGCATGCCTAGCTTTTATCCTGCTTTTAGTTACCCATCGGGCATCTGGAGACTCAAATGAAGATTCACTATAGTAAGCAAAATCAGCTTTTAATTCTCTGTTATAGTTTTAAAACTGAATTTTCTCAAATGAATATAAAATATGCCATTTTTAGAATATCAGAAGATTCCCATTTTGGCCATTTGGAGTTTAAGATTATTTTTAGTCAGAGTATACCATTTTTCTAGGTACTGCCAAGATAGACATTATCCAGTGTTATGCATAAAGGCAGCTGGAGTGTTAAAGGGAGAGCTCAGGCTTTGATGAGCAATTTTCTATAATTTTAGAATTCTTTGAGATGTGACCAGTCTGCTGTATTTATGTGCTGTTTGTAGTTCCACTCCTCAAGGTATCACCCTCTAGTCGATTTTGCTAGTTTACATGTCTTGGAAACAGAGTTATCTTAGAGTGAGCAGGGTGCTAAGGTGCCAGGTGACCAGTTTTTATGTGCACTTCCCAGCTGCATGAATGTCCCTGAGATGTTCTTCTTTTATGGGAATCCCCGTGAGCCTGCTGCATGTCACTGACAGTTATCCAGAGGCTTCTACTAGAGCCCTTGTTATCTACTTGCTGGGCTGGAAGCAGCAATGTGATTTAAAAAAATTGGAGCAAGATTTGCTCTTATGTTTTCGTTGGGGTCAGACTAAAGAGAGGGTTGGTCACAGAGAAAGGCAGATCCATAACACAAAGAAATCAACTGCAGTTTAGAAAGTGCTTATACTAAATGGGTGGAAACAAAAACCTAAGCCTCCTTACCTGTAAACAGAGCAGCTCCCCTCTGATATTGAGCCTTCTGCAAAGGAAGGTGGAAAGAAGTACTCATCCTTTGGAGACAGAAAATAGCTTGAATAAAGTCCAGTCTCAGCCCAAGATCTGGGCGACTTGAGCATCTGAAAGGACTCACAGCAACCTCCAGCTGAGTCCCTGGAGTGGGAGGACACACTGGGTTCCACCTCCGGTACCAAGAGCTGAGTCTGCAGAGAGCTGACAGGGAGGCAAGGAAGAGTCACTTCAGGGTCCATTCGTAGTCATCAAAAATGCCAACCCAAAGGACAAGTTGAGGCACATTAAGTGTGAGAACAGAGTTTATTTAAGCCAAAATGAGAATGGCCATCCATGAAGAAAACAAAGCCCAGAAGCAGCTCCTCTATGCTTAAAGGCAAAGAACTAACTTCTGGATGTGTTTGATTAGTAAAATCAAGAAGTTCTACTGTTAACCAATGTATCTTTGTTGAATGACAGTTTGTGTGCAAGGTCGTTTTCTTTGGGACAAGAAAATTAGAAGTCTGATATAAGCATAGCATACATATGATACCAACAAGATTTGGTCTTAGGAAATTGCTTTAGTGGCTTTGGGATTACACTCAGTGGTTAATAATAGCCTCATACATGACTAGACCTATAGTATAAGTGTAAGTTTACAGGTTAGTCGATTATGTATTGAGATGACAATAAAAGGAGCCCTGAAGGGTCCTTTGTGCTCCACAGGAATTAAATAGATGTAAACTAAGCTACTTTTACAAAGTCTCTGGTACAGTAGTAAAAACATGGTCATGTATTTTAGCAGCTGTCCCATAATCGAACTGTTAATCTTGGTAGATTACTACTCATATTTATGACAGTAAAATATTTATATTCTGACTCCATGAAAGTGTAGTTCAGGGTTATGGGTAAAAAATAAAAACCCAGATAATGTAGGAACAAAAGCACATTCAAAGCAGTGTGGACTCACAGTGAACAGAGGGGATGTGTACGATCACAAAATTGAATAAGTAATGGCAGCATCATTGATAAATCTTTTGGTAATGAATTCCCTCTCTATTTTTGTAAAGTATACATAAGATAAATTTAAAAATGTTGGCCATTTTAAGTGTGGTTTTTAAGTTCAGTAGCATTAAGTGTAATTCAAATTGTTGTGTAAGTCGATGGCACATTCTTAAGACAAAGGTTGTGTTATGTACTGTAGGTTTTTAATTATTTATACAAGAAAAAAAAATCTTTTCCAGAGACATTGACTACAGCTTGACTGTGTCTTGCTGGACTCGGGGAAATCAGTCATAAAGAGGACACTGGAAAAGGAAGAATGTGGATAATTTATATAATTTCTATCATTTTGAAATAGGTCCCAGTGAAACCAGCGTTTTGAGATGAGACTAGATTCTCTGTTTTGCTAGTTTCCTTCTGGGTTCTTGTCTCTCAAACTTGAAGAATAAGATCCACAGACAATAGTGGAAGGGAAGAGTAAACAGAGTAGGATTTATTTAAGCGAGAAGAGAGAGAACTCTTGCCGTGTGGGAGGGTACCTGATAGCAGGAAAACCCATGTGGGAGTGCCAGCTTAGGGACTTACCTGGTTTGGGGGAGAGCATGGATCGAAATCTGTTAAACAGGCATTGAAACATATCGAGGATGATGGTTGTGTCCGTTAGCCCGAGTTTTAATCCTTCCTGCAGTTGCCATTTGGGTTCACTCCAGCCTTTGTTTTTCCCCTGTGTCTGGGACAAGGAGTTGGTTGGAGTGTTCCCACAGGTGAGCCTCATGGTCTCTCAAATTTGAAACAGGACTTGGTGGTGCCCATTAATATTTCTGTTGGTTAGCCTTCTGGTGTGGTCGGTGTCCTTGGAATAAGATTTTAATGGGGGCCCATTGCCTGACCATTATCTACTCCTATTCATCACCCCGTCTGAGGAATTTACTCTAGCTGCTGTTAGAGGAAAAAGGGACAATGACTACTCTGGCTGTTTCAGACTGAGAAGGGGCACTTAAAGGGAATGGCAGTCAGGGTCCTTCAGAGAGGCCTGTGTAGGGGATCCCAGGGGAAGGGGAACATGGTGTAGGATTCCATGTGTATGGCCATTTGGAGCTTGGGCATCTTGGACATTGGGGCAGTCCAGAGGTCCATAATGGTGGTTGGTGAGTGACTGGACCAGGCATTCATAGGGCAGGGAACATGTTAAGACAATAAACAAGATAGCAAAGCATTTTTTTTCTGTAAAATGAATAGCACAATAGTAATTATTAACTAGTCCCCCAAAACTATGAGGACAATGACATTAAATCTTAGGGTGTGGTCTAACATGCTACTGACTAGTGAGTGGAGACCATTAAAGACTTTGGAAACATTAGCAGAGTTGTTAAAAACATATAATATAAAACACTTAGTTTGTATGATGGCTTAGGTATCTTCTTAAGCTAAAGTGTCATGGATTTCTGTAAAATAGCATTTTCATGAGTGTTCCCTATTTTGTAGAGCAATTTCTTGTAGCTGTGTAACTTCCCAGTTTTACTTACTTTTGAGAGGACTGATACGTGTACATCTCAAGTTATATTACAAACAAACAATAAAAAAGTGTCTTTCCTAAATGTCCATGTAGGACTGCACTTTATGGTTATACTTTCCTGCTAGGTATTGATCAAAGTTGCTCAAAATCAGTCTTGTTCCTATTTGCTGTTAAGAGTCAGCTGAGATTTGTCAGGGTCACTCTTGGGAACTTTTGAGAGGCCTCCTGGCTCCTTTAGCTTTCCTCTGCTAGCTGTGCCATCTGCCAGGATGGCTCAGGATCTTTCTGACCACATGTAGCTTCCCTTGGAAGTACAGGGGACATTTCTCTCTGCAGTGACCCTGCTTTTTGCAGAATGTACACTGCCTGGTTTCCTGTTTTCTGTGGTTCCTGATGCCCCTGATTGGGAGGTCAGGTGACTTAGAGTTGCAGGGCCTTTAGAGAAGTCCCATTGTTCCCTGAGTTTTGCTGATCTAAAGGGCAAGGGCCAAAATATTGGCTATTTTTTCCTTAGCCCTTTAACTTCTTTGACTTTGAGCTCCAGATTTTGTTTTTAAATATCTGGCAGGCCAGTTTCACCATTCTTAAAATGGGAGTTATAGGTTCAACTTAAGTGTCTATAATTTTATAGTAGTCCCTTTTGCTTTTTTAGGGTCAGTATCATACTGCATATTGGCATTATATCTTATTTGTCCTGTAGCTGATGAATTATTGTCTTAACTCAGGTTGTTGTGTTAGAAAAAACAGGCAACAGTTATAAAGTTTTATAAGGAAAATATATAAAAAAAGTGAAATTAATAAGAGAAACAGTGTTAGTGATCAGAAATAGACTAAATACAAAAAAGTAAAATTAATAAGAGAAACAGTGTTAGTGATCAGAAATAGACTTATCTAACATATACATGAGTTTCATTAATATGATAAAGTCTTTATGTACTCAGAGAAAAGAGATTAAGCCAGGTTTTAAATGTGTGTCCTTTTTATATCAGACACAAAGTATAAAAGACAGCACTTATTAATTATCTTACTTTCACTAGACTTTCATTTTATAAACTTTTACATAACACTTAGACAAAGCTTGAAAATTCATTTCTCAGATATACATGCATCTCTAGTCACACATATCTAGGTGTCAACTATATTGTATGACCTGAAATAATAATATTATTTAACAAATTATAGAGTAATTAAGACCTTAAAATAAGTACAAACCCTAATTTAAGACTGTTTCCCTAAATAACAGACACAAGTATTTATCTTGATAGATAAGCATATCAATGTTTTAAGAAACCCTATTGTTAAACCTAGAAAATTAGACTTTGCTCTATATAAGTACATTAAATTTTGACCTTGGTGAAACTGTGCTAATTATAGTTTACTTAGTCATATACAAACATTTTGAGATTCACTTTCTTTGTATCTTATTTATTCTTTAACTTGTTTACCCTACAAGGGAACCAAAATATAACACCATACCTATGACTTTCTTATCTCTTTCTTAAATTTACATTCTGAAACAATCTTTATAAAACTTGTGAACTTAACCAAATTCCTCCTTTTTATGATATGAAACACTTTGCTTTTTAAAAATAGTGCTTAAAACACAGCTGAAACTTTTGTATTCTTTGCATATAGAATACCTGTTAGAATTCTAACTCTTAGTAATCTTGCTTTCAGTGAAGACTCAGAAACAAAACAATCTTAAACAGTTTTTCCATTTACCAACAACTTACAAAAATACATTTAATAGACCCAACTATATATTGCCTTACAGAACTCAAGAAGCCAAGAGTCCTTGAACTTATATTCAGGAGTTGCTGCTGCTTTACTATTTTAACTTTGCAAATTAATCAGATGTCTCTTCTAACAAACACATTTAGGAAGATTAATCCCATTTATGTTAAAACAAATTTGCCCATTTTAAACTTAGGTTACCCACAAAAACCAAGGTATCAGAAAAGTTTAGTTAATATTTTTAAGCCAGTTATTCCTGACAAAGAAAAATCCTTTAAAACAATGGACATTGCAATTTAAAAAGTTCATGGAAATCAACACTTTGATTGGCCACCTAGAAAAATCTGTGTGAGTAATTTCAAAGACATCCGTACTCTTACTCAGTTTTCAATGTAAATTGACCCTTTTTGGTTTAAGTGCTACTGAAGTCATGTGAACTGAAGAGGCATTTGGATCTGTTTACTGAATTTCTGAGTACTAATTTATCTATAAACAACCTTGATTCCATGTCCATGGTATGGTCATAAGCACAGGAAGACAACTTACAATGCACAGGTGTGCACATACATAAAACAGGAAACAAAGATCTTGCAGCTTTTTAGCAGGTACTAGATCTCCACAGGTAGGAAAAAAACAGCTATAGATGTTAAAGTCTCTATTAGACTAGTGTATATTCTACAGTGTTTGAGAAACTTTTCTTTGCATTTGAGTCAGCACTTTGATCACGTGGTGATAAAATATCAATAGTTTGTAAAGGAAAACTTAAGTCTGTGAGTCAGTTGGTCATCAGTTGTTCACATTTACATCAAATGGGCAGTGCATGAGCAGTTACCACAGAGGTTCATGGAAATGGTCAAGGGATGAAACCTGTCACAACAGCAAACATTTGTCCTGATTGTACTTGATGGTTTTAGAGACCAGCAGGATTCTGCAGCACTTCTTTGAACAGCTAGAGTTTTAGAAAACCTTTTTTTAAAAAAAATTTTTATCAAAATGAAAAATGAACACTAATTTTTAGGTATTAAGGCAATCTATAAAGTCAGGGTAAAATTTTAGCATTGCTATTTAGTCCTCTTAAACATCTTATATTACATAAATGTAAATTGAATGTGAAGTAATAATTATGTTTTAGAATAGTAAGTTTGATATGTTTTTGTTATAAATGAAAATGTTGTTAATTTTCTATTTTTGCTTTTTTAACATTAAAATGCATTGACTATTTGTAGGGTTCTAGCATATCAGTTATAACATCTACTGATAGGATTATACTTTCCTTTTATTCGAAGAGAGGTACCAGGGATTGAACTTGGGGGCACTGAGCCACATCTGCAGCCCTATTTTGTATTTTATTTAGAGATGGGTCTCACTGAATTGCTTAGTGCCTTGCTTTTGCTGAAGCTGGCTTTGAACTCACCATCCTCCTGCCTCAGCCTCCTGAGCCATTGGGATTATAGGTGTGTACTGCTGTGCCTGGCGAACTTTCCTTTCTTAATAATTCTCCAATCTGGGATGAATGGTGAAATCATTTATATACAAATATTACTGAAAAATAAAAATTCCTTGTGTCTTTTTTAATTCACAATTTGAATATTTGATTATTAATTTTTGGAGTCAGACATGGTTGCTCACACCTGTCATCCCAGCCACTCCCAGAGCAGAGGCAGGAGGATCTCAAGTTTGAGGACAGCTCCAGCAACTTAGTGAGACCCTGTATTAAAATAAAAAACAAAAAGGCCTGGGGGTGTAGCTTAGTGATGAAGTGCCTCTGAGTTCAATCCCCACTACCAAAAAACATATATTATTAATTTTTGAATGCTATATTTTAATATTAAAAATTTCACTATTATTTAGGATAGCAATTTTAGCAGCTTAGATACTGTCATGTCATGCTAAAAGATATAGATAATTTTTATTCTAAAATTTTTTAGCCTTTCAAAATCTTAACTATTTAAAATAGTGGGTCATATAAATAAATAGCCTGGAAATAGAAAAATAAAACGTTTTAAGAAAATGATTTCTTATGTGGTAGTTTCTGTATGGGTCATGAATTATTTGAATGAACATACAATGAGAGGGATTTGTTTGCATTGTCAAAAACTGTTTTTCAGCTAAACTAGCTCTATGAACTAGCTCCTCCTTATTCCTACCTCCAAATGTACTCAGAGAGTCATGAATTATGTATGGATGTTATTTAAAGTAGTTTTGTCCAATTGAAAAAGGTGGGTACAATTGGAAGTACAACTGGGATGAGGTCCTATCTGTAAATAATGGTTGTGTGCTGTTTTCATCCTTGACTGGATGATTCTTTGAGTCTGAGAACAGGTATTGTATATCCTTTGAGCCTTTCTCCATTTCATTTTCTTTCATCTCTTCATCCAGTTTTCAATCTTAGAAGTCTTGTGAATCCTCTGCCTTTTCACTTTCTATTTAAAACATCAAGTAAGAATCCTAGAGAGTCTCACCTGTTCCGGAACCTATTTGATGATTTTTTTTGAATTATTATTTGGTAAAAGAAAAGAAGAAGAAAAGAGAAACTGTTTGTCCCAAAGGAAGTATGTAGTTGGTAGGTGAATGTTGTGTATGTGTGTGATCATGAAACTCAGTGGCAGCAAGACCCATTTTTTTGGGAAGCTGGTAAGAGTGTAGTAGTCTTTTATTTTGTGTAGTTAATGGGAGATGATGGAACTTGGCAACTTAAATATGTATTATAACGTTGGAAAATCCAAACACCACCTGTGGGACCTATAAGAACTCACATACAAATAAATTCTGGATAACATAAAAATCTTGTTTTCACATAATTCTAACATTAGGATATTTAGGTCTAATATTATTTACAAATGTTACCACAGATCAAGGTAGATGGATTCCTACACCATTATTATTATTATTATTATTATTATTATTATTATTATTATTATTATTATTATTATTATTTTCGAGCTAAGGTGTTGTCAGGAATAGGTTAAATGATGTTGTGGACCATCCAGTGGCTACTAGGTATCACTAAGGAATTTATGTGCATGTTGCTGGGTGGGATGCAAAGATGAATCTTAGGGATGCATCACTGTTATCTCAGTAGACAATTGCAGTTTTTGGTTTTTCCCTTTCCATTGCAACTTCATCCTGCTAACCAGGTGAGCCATAAATTGTTTCCAGGTTCTCCTTGGTGAAGACTATTTTGGCTCCACATCCCCTGAGGATAAAGTCTAAACTTTATAGCATTAACTGTCAAGCCTCTGGATAATCTGATTATTGCCCTCTCCCCTAATATTCCTCTGAATAACACTTTTCATTTTAGTAACAAACTTCTCCAAACTCATCTTTGTGTTACTTTACACATTTGTCAGTTTGTACATCCAATTTCTTTCTCCTGGAACTTTCCCCTTCCCTGTTCCTATTATCCACCTTCAAAGTAATGTAAGACATCACGTCTTAATGTCTTTTGGCGTATGTGTTTGGTGTACTCGTGTACAGGCGTATAGGTTTGTATGTATCAAACACTTCATGCCAGCCTTATCATTCTTGCTGTCATTGAAGGTGACAGCTTCAGCTAATAGTTAGACTCAGCACTTATTGTTCATTGGATCATATTAGGTTCAATTGATGGTGTTTACATTCTAGCTATACACACACCTACGTATACATCTGTGCACACACACTCTTGGTGAAGTGAAAAGTATGTAGCAGTTCAATACACCACCACAATCCTGTATTATGGTCATATATGACTTTTTGCTAGATGACCATCTTGAGAGGCAGGCACAATTATGGGAATAGCAGTGTTTGGAAAGCCTGGGCTGATGGTCCTGTTCAAGCTCTGGAAAGACTTCACATTAAGTTTTTCTTCTCCCATTGATTCTTCAGCTGTTGAAGATTTTATTCAGATGTGTTTCAGAGATAGGTGTTTCTTTCTTTAAAAATGTTTTAAAATTTTTATTGGGATTGTATAGAATCTGTATAAAGCTTTTGGTTCTGTGGCCATTTTGACAGTATTGATTCTGCCTATCCAAGAACAGGGGAGGTCCCTCCATCTTCTAAGGTCGTCTTCAATTTCTTTCTTCAGGGTTCTGTAGCCTTCATCATAGTGGCCTTTTACCTCTTTGCCTTCTTGGTTAGATGTACTCCCCAAGTTTTTTGTTGTTGTTGTTGTTGTTTTAATTTATTGTGAATGCCATAGTTTTCCTGATTTCTTTCTTTCTAAGCTGATTCACTATTGGAGTATAAGAAGGATTGATTTATGAATGTTGATCTCATATCCTGTTACTTTGCTCAGCTATAGAAATCTTCTGATGGAGTTTTTTGGGTCTCCTAAATATGGGATAATATCAGCAAAGAAATAATTTGATTTCTTTTTTCCTATTTGAATCACTTTAATTTCCTTTTCTTACCTGTTTGCTCTGGCTAGAATTTCAAGAACAATATTGAATAAGAGTGGTAAGAGTGGACATGCTTGTCTTGTACCTGATTTTAGAGGAAATGCTTTCAGATTTTTCTCCATTCAATATGATGTTGGCTTTGAGCTTGTCACAAATATCCTTTAAAATGTTGAGGTAAAATCCTCCTATCCCTAGTTTCTCCAGAATTTTTTTTGAAAAGTTAATTTTTAATAGCTGCAAAATAACCAAGATATAAAGTATATTATTTTTATATTCCATTATTTGTACATTTATTTCCACTCCTTACCTGTTCCAAAAATTGCATAATGACCATCTTGACATAAACATTTATTATCTCCATCTCATTATTTCCTTTGAGTTCATTCTTAGAATTGAAACTACTGGTTCATTTATTCATGTAATCATTCCTGCAACAAATAACTTTTTGAATGCTAAATTTATGCTATGTAACATTTTTAAGGTTTTTGATATATATTGTAACATTGCTATGCTGAGTGATTATACCAATGTACTGCTGCTCATTCCAAACGTAGCTCTTGACCTTTATGCCTTGATCTATAAATTTTCCAGCATTGTTGATATGAGTGGGTGCTGGATATTGTCAGAGGCTCTTCAGCATTTATTGAGATGATCACATGATTCTCATCCATAATTCTGTTTATGTGCTGATTTTATTTATTGGTTTGCATATATTGAACCAATCTTGCATCCTCAAGATAAAACCCACTTGATCTTGCTGTATTATTTTCTTGATGTCATTTTGAATGATATTTGTTAATATTTTAAAATTATTTTTAGCTATATGTGACAGTAGAATTTTGGGGGGCCAAATATACATACATGAATATAACCTTTTCTATTTAGGATCCCGGTCCTGTAGTTATACATGATATGGAGTTCTCCTGGTTTTGTATGCGAATACAAGGCTAGGAAATGTTTCCTCTGGTTTGATCAAACGGGGGAGGTTGGGGAGGGGAATAATAGAAATCCACTGGATGAAGAGGAAGGGAAGAGAGCGGGGAACAGGAAAGACAGTAGAATTAATCAGTCATGACTTTCTTAGCCTTGTATTTGTATACACCACCAGAGATTTGTTAATATTTTATTAAGAATTTTTGCACTATGTTAATCAGGAATATAGGGCTATAATTTTCTTTCCTTGATGTGTCTTTTTCTCATTTTTGGTGTCAGAGTGATACTGGCATCATAGAGTGAATTTGGTAGTGTTCCCTCCCTTTCTATTTGATGAAATAATTTGAGGAAGACTGGCGTTAGTTCTTCTTTAAAGGTCTAGTAGAACTCAGCTGACAATCTATCTGGTCCTGGGCTTTTCATTGTTAGAAGGCTATTCGTTGATGTTTCAATCATGTTGCTTGAAATTAGTCTGTTTAGGTTTTTTTTATCTTCCTAGTTCAATTTGGGCAGGTCCTATTATAGTGAGGAATTTGTGGATGCATTCTTTATTTTTCATTTTATTGAAGTATAAGGTTTCAAAATAACTTTTGATGATTCTCTGGATTTCAAAAATGTCTATGGTGATACCTCCTTTTTTTCATCTCTGATTTTGTTGAATTGGGAATTCTCTCCTTTCATTTTTAGTTTGGCTTAGGGTTTATAAATCTTATTTATCTTTTCAAAGAACCAACTCTTTGTTGATTTGATCTTTTTTTTATTCTCAATTTAATTAATTTTGACTCTGATCTTAATTATATCTCTTACCCTGCATAAAAAATCCAATAGAAGTGGATCAAAGACTTAGGAATTAGATCAGAAACCTTGAAAGTGCTAGAAGAAAACATAGGGTCAACAGTCCAATGTATTGACACAGGCACCAACTTCCTTAACAAGACCTTTAAAGCTCAAGAAATAAAACCAAGAATCAGTAAGTGGGATGACATCAAATTAAAAATCTGCACAGTGAAGGAAATGATTAAGAGTGTAAAGAGAGAGCTTACAAAAATGGAAGAAAATCTTTGCCAACTACTCCTCTTGTAGGGAACTGATATCCAGAATACATAAAGAACTCAAAAAGATTATCACCCCAAATCCCCAAATAACCCAATCAATAAATGGACAAAAGAACTAAACCAACCCTTCTCAAAAGAAGAAATATAAATAGCCAACAAAATATGAAAAAAAATACTGTTGAACATCCCTGATAATTAAGGAAATGCAAATCAAAACTGTATTCAAATTCCCATATCATTTCAGTAGAATGTCAATCATCAAGAATTCAAAAAATAACAAACACTGGTGAGGATGTGGGGAAAAAAGATATACATTGTTTGTGTGACTGCAAATTAGTACAACCAGTATGGAAAGCCACATGGAGATTCCTCAAAAGAATGATCTTAGAAGCAACATATAATCCAGCTATCTCACTCCTTGATATTTATCCAAAAGAATTAAAATCAGCATAGTATAGCAGTACAACCACTTCAGTGTTCATAGCAGCACGATTCACAATAGGCAAATCATGGAATGAGCCTGGATGCCTGTCAATAGATGAATGAATTAAGAGAATGTAGTGTAAATATACACAATGGTAATGATATGAAATGATAGCATTTGCTGGTAAATAGACAAATGGAGACCATCATCTAAATGAAATAATCCAGACTCAGAAAAATCAAGGATCAAATGTTTTCTTTCATATGTGGAAACTAAAGCAAAATAAGGCGGAGAAAGTGGAGGCATCAGATTTCTTTGGAATAGAAGATAAGTGGAATAGAAAATGAAGATTGAGGAGGAGGAAAGAGAAAGGGGATAAAATGCAGAGTAAATGTGTCAAAATGATGCTATGCACATATATGTAAAGGTGGCACACTGCAGTATATTTATATATCTATAAAACACCAATTAAAAAAGAAACAATAAATATACAGAAGGAGACCAGTGGAGTGAAGGAAGGGAAGTAGGAGGACAGAGGTGGGAAGGGCAAGAGGAGGCTCTGGGGACTGAAATGGAATAAATTGAAGTCCGTACCTGTATGATCATGTCAAAATGAACCCAACTATCATGTATAATCATAATGCACTAATAAAATAATTTAAAATGCATTTTAAATTTAATAAATTATGCACACACATTGCCAAGCGTCTGAAAATATGAGAAGGAATATGATATTCGAAGTCTTTGTCTTCTGTTTGTCCAGTTCCCATTGACCCTAGGAGAGGAAGGTCATCCACAGATTTGGTGTGCTTGTAAAAGTTCCTACACACATACTTTAGTGTCTTTTTTTTCCCTCTATATTTAAGCAAAGAGTATGAGATAGTTTTTCATACTTTTCTATACCTCTCTGTGTTTGCTCAACAATGTGTACCTTGGGGAGATTTTCCTAAGTGAGTATATTGTTCTGGATAGGTTACTGTGCTGATCCTAAAATCTATGTGCCTTGACACAACATAGGTTTACATGGAAGCCATATTATATGTCTGGTGGCCAGACACGGTCCTGGCCTATGCCATCATCTTTGGAGGATTTGGTTGATCATGGAACATTGCCAGGCTCATGAGAGATGGGGGAAAGGCACTGGAAGCTCATGTTGGCTCTATATCTTGTGTTTGGAAGTGATGCATGATATGTACCCACATTTCATTGGGTGAAGCAATCACTTGCTCTCCAACATTCAACAGGATGGGGTGGTGGTATCCTCCTACAGGGTAGGCATCAAAGTAGTAGAGTTGAGAACAACTAGTGAAGAATACCTCAAGGTATTCCAGTCCATTCCCAAGGACCACCTCATTGGTTAGAATTTAACTAAGTTTTATGGTAGACATGAGGTTCTTTTAAATCTTATTGCAAGTAGTCTCTATAGGTATCACTTTCACAGAGTGTGAGTGCTACTTTAGGGTGAATTCTGAATCTTGGAATTGCTAGACTAAAAGGGTATATAAGTTCGTAATGTTGGTTGATACTGGTGACTGTTCTCTGATTTGCATCAGCAGCATGTGAAGGTGAGCATGCGTATGTGTGTGTGTGTGTGTGTGTGTGTGTATACTCACTACATAGTGTATCAGACTTTCTGGAATTTAACAAATCTGTCAGTTGTAAATGATATTCAAACACAAATTGTAAAATATTTCACTTGTACATATTTATGGGGTATAGTGTAGTAATTTTATACTTGTATAGGGTATGTGATAATCAAATCAAGATAGTTAACATTTCCATCTCCTTGAACATTTAAAAAACTTTGATTAATTCATAATAATCATGCAAATTATGGGGTAAATGTGATATTTATATATTTTTATACACACACATAATATGTACTGATCACAGTAGGATAATTAAAATTTCTACCTCCTTATCATTACTTTGGTCCCAGTATATTTTTAGTTGAATTTTTCATAAAAGGTTAGATATCATTTAATATATTTGTATTTACTGAAAACAGTCTGTCCATGTTCATGGACTATTTTTCAACTAGATGGTTGATTAATATTTTACTTGTTGATTTTTTTTTTTTTTTTTAATTTTTTATTGTGAATTTTACTTGTTGATTTATGGAAGTTTATGTTTTCTTAGTATTGGTAAATTATGGTATTGTATATCTGTTCTTTTGTTTGCCTTGAAATATGGAAGTTTTAAAAAATTTCAGTGTAGTTAAACTAATCATTTTCTATGTGTTCTATATTTTGCATGTATTTATTTTCTGTTCTATGTAACAAGTGGTTACAAATTTAACAGCTCAAAGCAACATACTTTCTCAGTTTCTGTGGGGTCAGGAGTCCATGCTCTGCTTAATGGGAACTCCAGTCAGGGTTTCACAAAACAGCAATCAGTGTGTCAGCTAGGCTGCATGCTTGGTGTGGAGACCCAGCTTTGGAAGGATCCACTTCCAGGCTCACTCATGGCAGAATGACGTCCTTTGCTTATTCAGGACTTGTGGAATATTGCAGTTTTGGAGGAAAAGGCAAGACTAGGAAGATTGTTGTTGCACTCTTACGCTTTCATAAGCACATAGATGAAATCATGTAGATTCTTTCACCATCGTGACATTGCCACATCGTGTTTATCACAAGCAAGTATAGTTCCCACACACAGTCTAGGAAAGGGGATTGCACAGACATGAATAGGAGGAGGCAGGAGGATGGTGGCAATTTTACCTCTGTCCATCACAGTGACTGTTAGAAGGGAAATAGAAAATTCCATGATGTTATAAAAATTTCATCATGCCTGCTAATTTTTCTAAGGTTCATTTATTTGTATTTAAGTCATTTGATTCATTTGGATTTTTTTCTGTTGTAGTATATAATGTATGGTCTAATTTAATCTCTCTTTGAGACCCATGCAGGCATTCCAAAATAGTTAGTTACAAAGTCCAATTTTCCCCACGTCATTTGTATGCCAGTTTTATCATATATAAAATTATTTAATTATTCAGAACTATTTCTCAGTGTGGCTACCCAAAGCTGTCTATATCCTAATTTCTGAAAATATTTCTGTAAATGTTTTACATGGCAAGTGGAATTAAGGTAGCAAATGCAATTAAGGTCACTAAGCAGCTGACCTTTAGATGGAGGACCATTCTGGGTTACCTGGGTGAATGCAGTGTGTCACAGGGTCCTTAACAGTGAAGGCAAGAGGTTGAAAGTTGGGGTCAGAATGATGTGACTTGGGAAGGACTTGACAAGCTATTGCTGGATCTAACTATAGAAAGGAACAATGAGCCAAGAAGTTCAGGTAGTCTCTAGATTTATAGAGATTTCCTTTGATTTTATTTATTCAGCTTCAGAATCAGCTTGTTCATTTCCAGAGGGGAAATTCATTGATATTTTATTGGTATAATTTAAATTTTATAAATTAATTTAGGAAGAATTGACATTTAATGACATTTATTCTTTTATTATTTTTCAATTACAATTTCAATTCATGCTTAGGTTGTCCGAATAACATTTTACGCATTTACTTGAAAAATAATTTCTAATTTTCTCTGTTGCTTTGTTGTCATATGTTGGATTGTCCATTTCATTTTAACTTTAAGTTAACCTTTATTTGTGCAAACAATAACTATTGCTTTCTATATATTAATTTTGTATTCATGTACTTCTCTAAATCTTATGTTCATTTTGGTGGTTTTCTACTAGACTTTCTAGTTGTATACCCTCTTACCTACAAGTGGTTATAGTTTATTTTGTTCATGATTTTACATCTATAATTTCTTATTATTTCTAATCTATTATCTATTCCGTAGAGTGTTAAGTATTGGTAGTGATGGTGTGCATCTTTTTATGTGACTGTAGTGGGGTGCCTCTAGTGTTTCCCCAAAAAGAATGTTTTTGAGGGAAATCATCTTTAGGATTTTGCCATCAATTTCTATTTTGTTGAGTACTTGGCAAGAATGTGTATTTATTGCTGGGCATGGTGGCTCATGCCTGTAATCCCAGCTGAGCCTGGGCAGGAGGATCACAAGTTCAAGGCCACATTCAGCAACTTAGCAAGTCCCTAAACAAATTGGCAATACCCAGTCTCAAAAAATAAAAAGGGCTGGGGATGTGGCTCAGTGGTTTAATGACCCTGGATCCAATCTCTGGTATAAAAAAAAAATGTATACTTATTGATCAACTGGCTTTTCAGTGTCTATAATGAAAACCTGGTGCCTCTCTGAACATAATATAAGAATTCAATTATTTAAAAATACCATTTTGATGTTGTGTAACAGGAATTTGGTAGGTATATGGAATATAGTGGTGAACTAAGCAGATAGGTAGTCCTACCCTCTTAGTTTATATTATGGTGGGAGGGAGACAGAATGAATAAAAAGTCATGATACATAAATAGTTTGAGTTTGTTGTAGGAGATGATATTACCATGGTATAACAAAAAGAAGACACAGGGTAAGGAATTCAAAAGTACCACAGGTCGGGGTGGCCAGCTGCCACTTGAAACAGGGCGGTGGATATAAGTCTTATTGTGAGGGTGACCTTTAAGCAGATATTTGGGGTAGTATTCTAGACACAGGGTACAGCAATGCAAATATTACAGGGCAGGGTGTTTCTGGATTGTTTGAGGAGCAGTGTCTGCCTGCCCAGGGTGATTCAGATGAGAGTATCAGACGCAGAGCTGCAGCTTCCACATTCCATGGAGCCTTGGAGGCCAGTGTGAGAGTTTTGGATTTTTACTCTCAGTGAAATGGGAGCTCCTTGGAAGGCTTAGAGGAGAGAAATGACATGATCTGACTTCATTGTTGAAATGACACACTTATACTATTAGTACGTTTCCTAATATTGGGTGATCTTGGAATAAGCCATATTTGGTCAAGATGGCACTGCTCCTCTTTTTGAAGTAGTGGTAGTTTTTGCTTGCTGCTGTTTTCTTTCTGATTTTTACATGATATCATAAACGAAGTTGGTCTGGAGGGCTTATGTGTATGCTGGAGCAATTCCTTATTGAGGATTAACATTTGTATTTTACTCATTTATTAAGGAAAGAGTTGAGAGGTTTTCCTTACTTTCCTGTTTTGTAGTGTTTAAAGAGAATTAGCATTATCTGCTTTTTTATTTTTTAATGATTTACTGGAATTCTCTTGGGATACCAGAGACATTTCTTATCTCTGTTCCTGCATTAGACCACAGAAAGGAAGTCTTTGTAGGGTTCTATCTAGCAATTCAAATGTAAAGTAGTAGAGATAGCCTTTCCCCCCTCTCTTATATGAAAAATGGTAAAATGAGGCTTGGGGAAAGTTATTTGAATAACAAAGAAACAATTTAAAACAATTTATTGATAATTTTCATGCAAATTTAATTGATGAGAAGTGTTTGTTCAGCATCTACTTGAAATTGTACTATACCTGTTAACTAATTGATGTTTGTTACAAAACCCCATTTTATTGCATAAAGTATTTTAAAGAACTGGTTCTTGACATTTTCTGCATCATATCCTACCACTTTATTCAATTTTATTATTTTGCCTAGGGAAAGTGGTCCATACTACTTTTAGAATTATTACTAAAACAGCAACTTAAAGAGGGGAAAGGAATGTCCAGGCTAAAAGGAGGCTCCAGCCTTAGCAGGTAAGTGAGTTGGCCTAGGGGCACGTCCAAGAGAGTGTCTGTATCATTTTGGTTGGTCAGCTGTTTGAGAAAAATCCTGGAAGCTTCTGGAATGCTTTCAGCTTCAAGAAACAGCTTGAATGAATGTGGAATAAAAAGGGAGGTTATTTCCCCGCCGCCCCTCACATCACAAGTGAGCAGATAGGTGACTCAGGATGGCTGCAGTGAGCTGCTAGTTGCCTTTGGGAAGGCTTCTCTGTGATTTCTCCCCTTCTCCTGCCCTCACAACATAGCTGCTACAACACCGGGCATCATGTCTTCTTACCAGTTCTCAAATTGAAGAAGAAAGAGATAAACTTTCCTGTAATTTTTTTTTTCTTTTTATCAAGAAGTATACCTTAGAGATATTATGACTGGTGTGAATAGGTCAAAAGCCTATTGAACTTTCTCTGGCAAAAAGAAGTGGGATTGCTGTGAATTCCATGTACGGATCATGATTCATTCCCTGGGGCTTGCCACATCACTGCCCCAAACCTGAACCAAAGTAGGCTCCAGTTAAAAAGAGGAACATCTCTGTCCAGCCCTCAGGTGTTACCTGAAAGCCAAATTAAAGTGACCTGTGTCAGGGGGAGATGGAATTGCCTGTGACCTTTTCATTTCTGTGTTTGTCTGTCCACAAGTTACCACGTGCTGTCCACTGCTCCCACCAGGGTGTCCATCTGACCACATGTTGATGGTACATAGGTCCATTTCTGCACGCTCTCCTGAGCTCCGTCATGCATCCTTCTAACTGGGAGGTGTTTCCAGTTGGTCTCCTACTTAAGAAACTCAGCAGGTCCACAGCTGAATTGATCTTTTAGACCACTCTGATGTCTCTTGGGTTTCTCACTCCAGAAGATGACTGTATGCCTTTCTCACTACTTAAGTCAAATTCTGTCTTCTGTTTTTTCACTAATACTCATACTGAGTTGCTGAATTTTGTGATCTTTGCCTTCCAAGTCTCTCAGATTCATTTATTTATATCCATCTTTGCTAGTATTTTGGGGCTGCCATAACAAAGTGCCACCAACTGTGATTTGAACAACAGAAACTTATTTTCTCACAATTCTGGAGCCTGCAAAGTCTAAGACCAAGAATCCAGAAGTTTTTTTTTTTTCCCCTGAATCTTCTCTCCACATTTCGTAGATGGACATTTTCTTGGATCCACACACTTGGTGTCTGTGTGTTTAAATTGTCTCTTAGGACTCCAGCCAGATTGAATTAGAACCCACCCTAATCAGATTGGGTTAGGACCCACCCATGCCCCATTCTAACTGAATCACCTCTTCAAAGGCCCTGGCTCCAAATACATTTACATTCTGAGGGATTGGGGGCCAGGTCTTCAACATGTGAATTTGGGAGGATACAGTTCAGCCCATAATACTGTTCCCAAGACTGTTATCATTTCCTGCCTACATTACTGCAACCACCTCTTTTTTTTTTTTTCCCCCCATTCATGACTACTGCCAGTTCTTATTTTCCAACTATGGTCTTCTTTATGTGTCCTCATGATCCTCCATGTTTAAGTATTTCAGTGGGTTTTTGTTTTTTGTTACTTTAACCTGATACACAAGGCCCTTTGTGATTGGTCTCTGGTCAACAGGTTTTTTTTTTTTTCTTTAATCTTTCTGTCTTTATTTCTGGGCAATTCCTTTTCTGCCTTATTCTCCAACAAATCCATTTTCTGAACATAAGGGTCTATTTGTTAAGTCCTCTAAATGACCTTATCTATAGACACTGGGTCCTCAGACACTCCCTTTGTCTATAACTTATTTGCAGTGTGGAATAATATGCTGTCTTATGTCGCTTCTATCTTAAGTCATCACTACCATCCAGTCACCTTTGTTCAGTTAATGGGACTAAAGATATTCTGCGTATAGTACTAGGGAGAAAATACTGAAAGGAGCCTCCAAGATTTGAAACTCAAGTGTTTTAACATAAGTCTCAGAAATGAAAGTCAGTATCATGTTGTGTTTTCAGGGTTACATGCTAAATAATATGATAAAGTCAGTCAGTGCTTCATTTTTTTTAGAACTTAAACTACTAAGTGATCTATGGAAGTCACTGGGTCTTTTTCATTTCTTTCAGAAATCTGCACATAAAATCTCAGCGAAATTCCAGTTCTTTAATATATCTTGAAAAACGTGATTCTGTGTATTCTAGTGGTCCAATTTCCATTTGATCAGATATACACCATTACCTTAACTTGATGCTATGCCGGAATCATTAGGATCAGAGAGGAAGCATGATTTGTTAGCCAACCTTTTTAATAGCCTTGTAAATAAGCACTGGTGCTTTGTAGTTGACTCAGAATCTTTACCTGCTCTGCTGCTTCCATGGAGATGCGCTGGCCATAAAAGGAGTGAAACCAGTGGTGCTGTTTGTTTGTCTGGTATAAATTATTACTCACTTTGGGGAGAAAGGAGGATGCTATTTCTAAGGCTGCTGTATATACATTCAACCTAAAAGGCATCATATTTTCTCACTTATTTACAAAGAACTAGGAAAGAAATCTCATATAGACTCTTGTTTTTTAGTTCATGCAGCAACATTTTATGTAAGTCAGAGAATCGCCCTTTCTTCATTTACTTACATTATAATGCTTTTCCAGTTGTATTCAGAATGATCTTTATATAGTTAAAATTGATTGGATACTGCTTAGATTCAGTATTAATACTTCTGGAAATTTAAGATAGGAAATAATCCAATAGAGGAAATGATCATATGCATACTGTTTTATTGCATCATTATTTATAATTTGAATAATGTAAAAACTGGAAGAACACTAAGTACTTAATAGTAACAAGAGGTAATTAAAATCTGAAAAGGAAAACATTAAAAAAAGGTACTTAGGAGGTTTATATATTGGATAAATACTTTTGTTATAATATTTAGTAAAAAAACAACAGGGAACAAATTTGCTGATACATTAGACCAATTATTAAAAACATAATGTGTATACAAAGAAAATATCAGAGGAAATCTATGACAATATTAAAACTGAATATCTGTGGATTATAGAATTATAAAGATTGTTATTTTTTCTATACTTTTTCTCTATTTTCTGACATTTCTACATTGGTTATAAATTATTTTTATAATCAAACTTTCTTTTAAGTGGCATTTGAATAGTTCCTTTAACAGCCTGGGAAATATATTCTATGCAAAATATTAGTTTTGGTGTTCTTTCAGTTATATTAAGCAAGAAACACAGTTGCCAAAAAATCAAAAGGGCTTGCTTCCAAAGAGTGGATTATGATCATTTGTTCTATGTGTTTTTCAGAGTTGCCCAGTTTCCCCAACCATATATATTCTTTTTTTTTTTAACACATCTAATTGAAAATTGGTGAAAAATGCCTACTACTATTGTCAGGACCAATGAGCTTCAGAAAGTAATGGGGACGAAGCAATCCAGAAATATGTACACAGAAAGGAGAAACAAGAGAATCATAAGTTGCAGTTGGAAAGAGTCTTAGTAGTAGAGCACTTATAATGGAGTTTGAATTTGAGAATTCCTTTATATTTCATCTTTTGTGGTGATGTTTCCATGGGCATTAATCCCAATCTTTGAATCTTATATGTCTGTGTTTTTTTTTTTATTCCATTCATTCTTTCTTTTTTAATTGATAAGGTTTATGGGAGAAGTTCAGTAATATCAAATTGTTCATCAAATATAGCTCCAATCTCACAGTGCCATCTTGCTATTTCTTCAAACACTTTCGCCATGCAAACCATTTCTAGTTTTGGTTCTTCTATCAGTTAACTCTATAACTTTAAGTCATATATGTACATACTAATTGATTACCAATTTTAGGCATCATCTGCACTTCCCCCAGGGAAGTATGACAGTTTATCTTATTATACAATCTCCACCTAACAGTTCTATTTCCATTATGATTTTGAATACTTCTAGACTTCAGAAGTGTCTTCATTTATGTATCTCTGTTGCTTTTGATAATCTACTTCCGTTTTGACTTGTTCTCTTGTGTTTACATGGGATCGAGGAGGACATCCGTACTTCTCCTCTTCCCTATACATTTATCCTTCTCCATCTTTCAACCTCATTAGCTCTGACTCTTACGTTATTAAGGCAGATAACATTCACACTATGTTCTATGAATATGAAACCACATTAATTCTTTCATGTTTTAAGTAGATTCTTAATGATGAGCCAAGGTTGGCTTCTTTGTTCATGGGCCAAATCACTCCCTTCTCATGTGTCTTCACTCTATCATCAAAGTCAAATGGATATTGTCTTTTTTTCCCTTACATTTCTTTATCTACTAAAATCATGGCACATCCTGGTTTGCTTTATGTGAGACAAAATTGTTTTATGTTTTTCTTTTTCCTAGTGCTTCTCTTCCTCCCTTTCCTCCCCTCTCTTCAGGAACAGTAAAGGAAAATATGCCATTCCCAAACTATCACTAATCTCATTTGACTTATTTTAAAATATTGATTGGAAACTATGTCATTTTTCCTATTTTGAGATTTTTCTACTGATGGCCCTGCCCTGTATCTTCCCATCTTCAATAAAACTAATTTTGCTGTTTAGCTGAAATGTCCTTGTACTTAATTCTGGTTTATTTCTGTTTTTCCTTGTGTATTTCTCTTTGTTGATTTCCATTCTTGTTTTCATGAGCCCATCCTCTAGTGACTTCCTCAGGAGAGTATGTGAAATGTACATTTTTTTCAAATTCTTGAGTTGTCTGAAAATTTGTTTATTTTATCTCACAATAGGAAAATAGACAACCTTGGTTTCAAACAATTTTCCTGTAAACTCTGAAGACATGATATTATTTCCTAACATTTAGTGATGATAATAGAGCGAGTATCATTCCTTTGTGAGTAACCTGTTATTATTTTCTTTCCTTTTGGAGCAGTTAGGATATTCTTTTGTGTCACTATAGTATAAAATGACATGAAAGTCTGTCTAGTTTTTTTTTTTTTGTCTTTTATTATTACTTGGGCTGGGAAATTTTTTTATTCCTTCTAATGTGAAAACCTCTTTTCTGTCTTCCTTGGTAGAACTTCAATCACTCAGATACAGATCTTTTATGTCTATTCCCTCTTAGCAAAGATTTTCTTCTTTTTTTCTTTGCTGTGTGTTTTGGGAAAATTCTGTGACTTTATCTTCTAGTTTCCTTCTTGGTAATCATGATTGACATTGATGGAGGCTTTTGTGTACTCTGGAAACCCAGGAGACTTTTTGTGGTTTTATAGATGCTGTTTCAGAAGGTAGCAGAGTGTAAGGCTAAGTACAGATTTTGGAGGGAGAAAGCCTAGGTTCAACTTGTGGCTCAGTCACTTACTATGTGATATTAGAGATATTTCTTAATGTGTTTTGAATCTAGACTTTACCATCTCCTCTTTCATACGGGCATTAGGAAGATTTAATTAGATCAAGCATGCAAAATTCTCAGTTTAGAGCTTGGTACATGGTTAACATTAAATAAATGCTAGCTTTTTATATTCTCAATCTCATTGATGAAGATAATCTGAGTTTTGCAATTTGTTCTAAAACCAATTTTAAAATTTTAATTGTTTTTCTATTATATGTCATCTCTCTTTTATGAAATAATGCATGTACTTATTTCCAGTTGTTCATGTTTAATAGTATAGAACTAGACTGGTCATCTATATAGGTAGTATGATTTCTTTTTTCTCTGATTATGTGTAGGTATGTGTAGGTGTGTGTACATATATCTATTTTACACATAATTTCTCCTGAATACAGAAGCTTATTGGCAACTCTATATGTAGATGGGTCTCATAAGCCGTAAGTCTGTGTTCTAGGGTAAATGATCAGAAAATGTCCTTTTAGGCTGAGCACTTATAAATGCTATGATAGACAGGTGCCCACTTCAAAATCAATAGTCTAGTTTTTGCACAGCAGTTACTCAAATCTTCAGAATGGGTCCTCTGAGGTTTTTTTTTTTTTTTCTTTTTGCCTGAATATAAAAACCTGCTGGTAGCTTTTCCAGTACATCTTGGTAGGGCGTGAGCTCTCTTTGCTGGGACAGCCTTTCCCTTCCCTTCCTGTTCCACATTTTCTCTTCATCAGCTGCCCTTGTTGACTTTGGTGCAGATCCCACTCAAGGTTCTCATTTCCTGGCTACAGTTTCTCCTGCTCTGTTTGATTCTTAACACATCTCACAACTTTCCCTTCTTAGGATTTCAGTAATTTGACTGTGGAACCCTGATTCCTCTTATATATTTATTCTTTTTTTGTGTGTGTGTTGAATTGTGTCATTTTAATGACACTGTTGTCTTTGGACAAATGAGAAGCAAACATTGTGCTCTCCCCTTTAACGGAAACAAGAATCCTCAGGTCTGTTTGCTTCCTTGTTAATTCATTAATTTTAGAGACAACCATTGACGGTGAAAAACTAGCATCTTGTGAACATACACAAATGAACTCATCCCATGAGGCAAGATGTTGAGGTACAGCACTGATCCTCTGAGCTGTCCCTCTCATTATATATGAATACTGTGGCCAAGATGTTATTACTTTTTATCTTTTCAAGTGCTGAGGCTTGAACACAGGGCCTCTCACATGCAAAGCACATGCTGTATCACTGAGCTCCACCCTAGCCTGATTGAATATTGCAGCTAAGTTCAGTGATGAGGGCTTCATTTTGGGAGGAATGGATGTAAAAACAGAATGAATGTGGAAACACCTTACATCACCCTCCTTTTAGATAATATTCTTAAGTTGCAGGTAATGACCTAGATTAGGTAAAAACATGTAAGAGGTACATCAGATAGAGTCTGCAAACTTGGGGATTTTAGATAGAGAATTTGTGGTGATGAGAAAGACAAGTATGTTAGATTTAAATCTTAAGTATTAAAGCAATCACTTGTGTACCTACTGCGCAGGTTGGAAAGAGGATCCTTACCTTTGCTGCTCCCTGGGGGCACATCACATTGCCACTCCCGTCTGTGCCGCCTAAGAGGTAAATACTGTTCTGGATTTTGGGGCCATAATTCCCTTGCTTTTTCTTCATGGTTGTAACTGTATTTTCCTATTCCTAAACAACATTTTTTTTTGTTTTTGGTTCTTAATGCATTTGAAGTTACATAAATGAAAAAATCATGCTTGAATTCTTCTGTAACTTGCCTTTTGTACCCAACATTATATTCCTGTAACATGAGTGTTGTTGTTCATTTTAGAGTTCATTCATTGTCATTGCTATGTAATTATGCTGGTCAGCTTTCCATTGCCTTGAAAAACACCTGAGGTATAGATCATTTAGAAGGAGGGAAGATTTATTTTGGCTTGTGGTTTCAGTCCACAGTCAGTTGGCTCTGTGGCTTTGGGACCTGATTCAAGGTGTAGAACATCTTGGCGTGGAGCCAAGTTACTCACGTAATGGCAGCCAAGAAGCGAAGGATGGTGAGAGGGAGGGGCAAGTTCACACTGTCCCCTTTAAGGGTACTCATCCAGTGGCCAAACTTCCTTTCATCTCCCAAAAGTTCCACCACCTTCCAGTGGAACCACAGGCTGGTGACCAAGCCTTTAGCACACGGGCCTATGGGGGACATTTATCCAAATCAGAGTAATAGTAGTGCATGAAATGTATCAAAATTTGTTTATCAGTTCTATCCACTTTTGGATTATATTTTATCATTAGAATGCTGAATGCATATTTTTGTGAAACTTTCTCTAAGATACATCTAGGAGTCCAATAGCTTACAGTAGAAGAATGTACTTATACCTACAACATAAGGCCAACTTGTTTCTAAATTTTATCCCTAAATCTTTGGGCCATTTTTATAGTTTTTGTGAAGACTTGACATTTTTTTCTTGTGTTTTTGAGGTACTGGGGATTGACTATAGGTACACTGTACCACCAAGCTACATCCCCAACCCTATTTATGTATTTAATTATTTTGAGACAGGGTCTCATAAGTTGCCAAGGCTGGTCTCTTGCCTCAGACTCCTGAAGCAAGTCATTGGAATTATAGATGTGCACCACTGTACTTTGCTGTCATTTTTCTTATTAGTTTACCATTTTCTGCTTGATTTGCCATGTGTGCTCTGCATATTTTATGCTAGTATTTTAATTTATGACAAATGTCATCTCACAGTTTGTGATTTGAATTTTTACTTTCTTTATATGATTTTTTTGATGAAGAGCAGTTTTTAATTTTGTTATAATCTAGTTTTTCAGTATTTTCTGATTTCAGGCTTTTACATTAAAGAAATTATTCTCTACCTTATGGATATTAAAACTATTTTTCTTTAAAAATTTTTTGTTTTTATCTTTTATATTTAATTCTATGACCTATATTTTTGGGCGGGGGTATCACTAGGTGTCAAGTGTGGTTGTTTTTCTCCTCATTTTGTCTTAGTTGCTTTTATTGATTTCTGATTCAGGACTATATAAATGAAAATTCCACGTCTTTGATTCTTGGTACAATATGTTGCCTGTTTTGTGTATCTATCCCTGATTCATTCCATCTAAAACTATAGCTTGATATTCTTATACCTTATTTGTAGCTGAAACCTTATAAGTCTTTTGATTTCTGGCAAAACAGATCTCCTCCCTTGCTTTTTTCTTAAAGTAGCATCTTGGCTATTCTTGGTCACTTGTTCTTCCAATAGAAAAATGTTAGATTGGTTTGTGTCAAGTAGATATATAGGTAGGTAGGTAGGAAAATAGTCACATAAGTAAACAGACGTAAACAGCTACCGTAAATGGCCTATGGACTCTTTGGTTGTAACTGTATTGATTCTATAGATCTATTTGTGTAGGACTAACATCTCTACAATATATAAACTCCCAATTCACAAACATGGATTATCTATCCATTTCTTCAGTATTTTGGAATAAAGCTTTAATATTTTCTCATAAAGGCATTGCATATATTATTCAATATATATTCCAGTGTGCTTTTTAAGTGCTTTGCAAAAGAGGTTATCTTTGTTACGTTTTCTGACTCCTTGTTGCTGGTGTGTTTATAAATACAACTGAGTTTTTTTTTTTTCTTTATTTGGTACCAGTGATTGAACTCTGGGGCACTCAACCACAGAGCCACATCCCCAGCCCTATTTCTGTATTTTATTTAGAGACAGGGTCTTGCTGAGTTGGTTAGCACCTTGCTTTTGCTGAGGCTGGCTTTGAATTCACAATCCTTCTGCCTCAGCCTCCTGAGCCCCTGGGATTACAGGTGTGCACCACTACTGACCAGCACAATTGAGTTTTAAGTGTTGATTTCATATTCAACAGTATATTAAAACTGTTTCAGCAATCCTTGTAACAAATATAGTGTGCCTTATTTATTTATTTTTTGTGTTTGAAGTTTGGTATGACAGTTCTCTATGCACAATTGATTAGCACACTTGGTATTTCTGCCATTCTTTGACTAAGACTTTGAGGCCTCTGAGGAAAATCATTTTCTTACTTGCAGGGCTTGAACCATAGTTGCTGGAACAAGCTTATCATATGCTTTATTTTGCCATTAATTTGCTTTGTTCTTTGATATTTGCATTGAAATAAGCTCCCTTTCACAGTTCTGCTTCTATGTTCAGTTTAATGCTCTAGTCAGTCCCCGTCTTCTAATAATTTAGAGTCTGGTGGACATTTTGGCACATTCGTTCCTGGTTAATTCTTCCGTGTTGCTAAGGGGAATTTATTTTCTTCAGGAAGTTCCATTTATGATGGGCAGTAACTGGAGCAAAACACTCTGTGGACGTTTCATGTGTTTCAAACTTTGGGTATAAACAAATAAATATGAATGTCATTGGTGTGTCACTGATTCTGTACATGTTTGCCATTTATTCCATACTTCAGGAGGCATTTTAGTACAGTCATAGGTAGAAGGTTAGTATGTTTCTAGAAGAGCAGTAGGACCTTTCAGCTCCTGAGATTGGTTACAGACATCTATTGGCTCATGGGAATATGGGGAACAAGAGTGGGGAATAGACAATGTTTGCATGGCTCAATTCATCCAGAGATTTATTTTGGTTACTTTTCATCTTGTGTGTCTAAAAATATCTTGGACACTTGATTTTCAGTTTTGAAAGTCAGAGCAGTGATTGGTTAAGTTTGGTGTTGTTTGCATGTCAATACTTTACCTATGATGTGGAGCGCATCCTCTCTGTACTTGCTGGGTGGCCTGAAAAGGCTGGCATGCTAAGTGTGCGGTTATTTTCCATCTAAGACAACTCTCAGGACATCTCCATTCCTAGGTCAGTGAGAATATGGCCACAAGATGTTACTTTTTCTGAGCCAATGGTAATGTTTTCATTTCTTAAGCAGTGTCCCTGTTTGACTTCACCTTATAGCAATTTCCATACGCTAAGAAGAAAAGACCTTAGGGCCATGATTAAATAAATTATCATATTCTCATATGATGGAAATTCATGCAGCATCTAAAAACACTGTAGAAGAATTTTTAATTAAGGAGAAAATGTTCTTGATAAAAATACTAAATGAAGTTAGCAAAACAAACTATTATGTGTGATCTATATTAATATTCATTGAGAAATTGAAAAACACAAGTAAGTGATTCATGTATTTTGTTTCTTTTCCCCAAAAGTTCTGTCAACTTTGTATTATTTTTCCAGTTAGAGAGATTTTTTAAAAATAAATAAAATTTTATTTTTAGAAAGGAAAATACAAACAGTAGGATTAACTATGAGGTACTCTAGGGCTATTTACTCCTGAAATTTAAAAATTTAAAGTCACCTTTAGGCAATTAATTCACTCTTGGCCACTGCAACTTGAAGTACAGTTTCCTGTCAATCATGCCTAGTGGCCCAGGTTGCTGGAGGTGGGCTGTAGGCAGTGCAAGATAGGTGACAACAGCTGGGTGGGAAATCAGTGTTTGTGAGGATCGGTTGGTAGTGGCTGGTTTTAAATAGCAGTCACAGGTGGGAAAGCAGCAGAGCCTAAGGCTTAGAGCCCAGACTTTACTTGAGGGATGTAACCCTGGAAATAATTCTTGATGAAAAGAACGATGAGAAGAAGACTGTTTTTGATCCCCAGGAATGTTGCACAGGGAGCCAACTTACTAGACATCTACTGTAGGAAGATCATGGGTGTGATACTGAAGTAATGATTGATCTAGAGTTCCATTATCAAGAAGAGTCAAGAGCCACATTCTTGTAGGACCTGGGATAAGCTGGTTTGAAACCTTGAAGCAGAGAGACCACTCACAGGCTTCTTCAGTTTTAATCCCCACCCAACAGGTGTGCCCCCTGCTGGCTGTCCCCTGCACACACCTTTGTTGAAATTCATCCTGAGGTCCAGGCAGTGGAGGGTGTATTAATGCCATAGGAAGAATCCCATTTTAATTGCCACTATTTTAATTTCTGCCTCTCTAAATGGAACCATTTCCTTCTCCTGGCAAATTGCCCATTGAGAAGGACACTTGCTGAATTGCTAAAATCAGATGAAATAAAACAAAAGCCCTTACAGAATAGCACTGTTTAGCAGTCTCTCTACATATAGCAGTATATTTCTGAAGAGAAGTTTTTGATGCTTTGAAATTAAGCTTTGGTGATAAAACTAACAAGTCATGCCCTTTCTTAGGCATCTCGTCTTAGACAGATCACTTCTATATCCCAAGCCTCTGTTCCTTTGTGTATAAAATCATGGTCTGTTTTACTAAGCTGTGAAGTCCAAAGTCAAAAGAAGACGTATGGAAAATCACCTGGAAAAGAGTGAGGTTTCATGCAAAGTTTAGGTATTATTGTTCTTTAATGCAGAACATGCTTAAATGTAGGCAGGTTTTGAAAACCTTATGATATTGTTTTTAGTGTTAGAGATTCTGATGGAAGGAAGTGTGGCTCATTAACAGGTTATGCCCACTTAGGATATTGGGCTAAATACTTCCCTCATTTCAAGATTTTAAAGGAAAAGGAAAAAGGGACACTTCTAGAACCTGGTTCATTTTCTACATAAGAAAAAAATAGGATCCCAATCTAATATAATATACTATTTTTATCATAGAAAGTTACTTATATAAATAAAATGTGAAAATTAGCATTTAATATTTTATCAGATTAATCATATCAGTTTTTTTGCCCCATGTGTGTTACTTCTTCTAAACAAGCCTCCTGGTTTGATAACATATCTGTTGAAAGTTTCTCAGTTCCTCTAAACTTTAATGAGTATTCACTGTTACCTACTAAGAGATGCTGCAGAATGAAGGAAAAAACCCTCTTCCAGAAACTTAGATTTTTAAACCCACATCTAACTTTAAAAGTCCATCTTCTTTTACGTAGGCATTTTTAGGTCATGATTTTATTATTAAGAACTATGAAGTTAAGTGAAATTATATTTGAGAACTATCTTGAAGTCCTTGGAATAAAGATGCAGTATTAAAGTTATTAATATTTGCTTCATTTTAAAATTAATGTGTGCTTTAAATTTCCCAAGTGTTCATTGGCTGGATGTTGTAATTGTTGGGCACTCTGCCTCATGGGTCATCATGTTTGGAACTTTGCAAGTAGTGGTGATGTCTGCATTGCTTATGACTCTACACCATTGGAAATGCTCCACATGCTTCCATCGGACCCCTGGGACTTTCGGTCTGAATACTCTGTGCACTCATCACAGTTCTGCCCTCCCTTCCTTCTTCCTCTCTGACTCTTGCATTAGTTTCCCTACGACATATTTTTTGGCTCAAGTCTTGACCCTTCTCTCTGAATTTATACAGCAATTATATTTACTTAGTATTCGTTGTAAATTACTAGTTGTTTTTGTATGTGTGTGCTTCCCCCAAATCGACAGGTTTTTGTGGAGAGCGGGGCAGTAAGAAGGGCAGTTGAAGCACTTCTAGGATTTTTTTTTTTAATCCTTTAAGCATCAGTGTAGTACTTTAACCAAAGTAGAGTTTGGATGTAGATTTGTTATTGACTATTATAATTTCCAACAACTGTTTCATAAACTGAGGGACAGCTGATTACCATGTCATTAAATAAAGTAGTCATATGAATAGGACTGGAACTCAGCACATAGGTGTCTTAGTGTGTTTTGTGGTTGCTGTAACAGAATATCCACGACTGGGTAACTTCAAATGAATTCAATTTATTCCTACAGTTTTGGAGTCTGGTAAGTTAAATATCAAGTACCAGCATCTGCTGAGGGCCTTGTTGTTGCGTCATCCTGTGATAGGACGTGCAAAGGTGAGAAAGGTAGTGGGTGGGGAGCGGAGGGAGGCAGGGAGAGAGGAGCGAGAGAACATGTGCAGATGTAACCGGAGTTCTGAGATGAAACCCGATTCACTGCTTGTGCTGGCAGCTGGGTCCGCAGGCCTCTGCGGCCAGCAGGGCTGCAGCTCTTAACTGTGGCCCATGCCCTCGAGCATTGCAGCAGACCCCAGCAGCTCACCGTTGTCTTCTTGAGTTCTTGTCTTGTGAATTCTTTTTTTTTTTTTAATTTTTTTTTTTTATTGGTTGTTCAAAACATTACAAAGCTCATGACATATCATCTTTCATACATTTGATTCAGGTGAGTTATGAATTCCCATTTTTACCCCAAATACCAATTGCAGAATCACATCAGTTACACATTCACAATTTGTCTTGTGAATTCTAAGAATGAACTCCACAGACCAGGATGGGTGAGTGTAATAGTAGGATTGATTGAAGAGCAGGAACAGAACTCTTGCAGTGTGATAGGGGACCAATAGCAGGGTTTCTCCCTTGGGGTGTGCTGTCTAGGGGTTTATATAGCACTTAGTTCGCTGCTATTGGTCCAAACTTAGGTTTTAGAACCGTACTAATTCTCTTGGTTCAAATTCATGCTGATTAGGGCTTGGAGACATAACATGATGGGTCAAATCTTGAGTCCCAACTTACTTCCATTTTCTCGTACCAGGTCAGGAGGGAGGAGGTTGAGGTCTCTGGATGGGGCTGCCGTGTTGTGTGGAGTGGGTTTCTGCAGCAGGCCCAGGCCTGGCTGCTGAAGGGTGACAGGTTGGCAGACCTTGGCTCCCCTGGGTGCTGGCTCCCGTGCCTGCTTGGTGGGCTTCATGTGGCCATAGTGCTTGCTGCTAGTGCTGGACCCATTTGGGCCACTGCTCCACTACTTTACTGCTGCTTCTCAGCAGGGCGTAGTAGGCCAGCTATGCGTCTTGGCAGCCCAGGAGCCGTGTCACAAGCACATCCTTATAATCTATAAGGAAACTGCTCTCATGATAAGGGCATTATTTTACTCACTAGGGCAGAGCCCTCCTGGCCACTCGCCTCTCATCCGGCCCCACCTCCCCACACTTCTTCACTGAGGATTAACTTTTCAACATACCCTTTAGGGGGACATATTCAAATAGTAGCAATGTGATGGGTTTTTTTTTGAATCATCCTAAATCTGGCATCTATTTCAATAGATTTTAATTTTTCTTCTCTTTCAGATTTTCAGAAAAATCAAGAATACAGAGAATTCCTGTGTACCTTACACGCTTTCCCCCATTGTAAGTAGCATTTGATGTCGTTAGTGAACAAATGTTATTATTAACTGAAGCTCATAATTTATTTGGATTTCTTTAGTGTTTAACGTCTTTGTGCTTTTCCAGAATCCCATCCAGGGTACTACTTACATTGCGTTGTCAAGTCTCCTTAGGTGTCTCCTGACTGTGACAATTTCTAGCCGCCTTCTTGATTTTTATCACCTTGACAGTTTAGAGGATTACTGGTCAGGCATTTTGTAGAATGTCCTTCAATTTGGATTTGTCGTAGTGTTTTTGTGATTGCACAGGAGTGATGGTTTTTGTGGGGGAAGGAGGTTGATAGGAGAGGTAAAGTGACACTTCCATCACATCGTGTTGAGGGAACATGCTGTCGACATGATTTACCACTCTTGACGTTGACCTTGATCACCCAGCCGAAGCCCAGTTTGCTAGGTTTCTTCAGGTAGAGTTACTTGTTTTCTCTAATAATTTTTGTTCTTTTCCTGTGGAAGGAAATCACTATGTTCCTTCCATACTTAAGGAGTAGGGAGTTATGCTCTACTTCTTTTATGGTGGAATAGCTACATAAATTATTTGCAATATGTCTCTTATTCCCCATTTGGCAATTCAAAATTAATTTATATCAATATGCACTCTTGACTTCTTATTTAATTCTCTGGGTTATACTCCAATCCTATTATATTTGTTGCTTAAATTTTTCCAGTTTTGGCTAAAGGGAGCTCTTTAACTTGGGTCTTTTGCCCCTTTTGGTGTATTCCCCTCAATCCAGAATTTTGTTTTATTTGTGAACACTTTCTTTCTGTCACTATAAAGTGCTCTGAGGTAGTGTTTTTATTTATTTATTTTTTAGTTATTGATGGACATAATAACTTTATTTATTTATATATACATTTAAAATTTTTTTTATGTGGTGCTGAGGATGGAACCCAGTGCCTCACACATGCTAGGCAAGTGCTCTACCACTGAGCCACAACCCCAGTCCCATCCCTAGAACCTGCCATTTCTCCAGAGATTTCCCTTTGTTGGAGAAGGATATGAGAGTGGGTGTTGGATGTTTGTTTTATTTTATTATTTTTACCTTGTTAGGCCCTCATAGTAGACAGAGAAAGAAATATGTGTGCATACTAACCTGGGAGTATGAATGCACAGACATATGTGTGCACATGCTTCGCCATACGGAGGCATGTTTATATTAAGCTAACAAGACTTCCTAACTGCTGGCTCAATCCATTACCATCTGAATTAAGTCTAGCTTCCTTCTCTTGATTTTCTGAAGACTTCCACCCTGACAGTGAGATTCCTGGCTGGCTCCCACCATTTACTACCCATTTCCTTAACTATTCAGTTCCACTATATTTGGATCCCTGTGTCAGAATTGTTCAGTTGTTCTCTTGGGAGTTCTCTAGCTCTTTATCAGAGCACAGGGCTCATGCACAGTTTCTTTTGCCTTGAGTCTTGCAGTCTCTATTCAGGTTCAAAGTCACTTAAGCTGGCATTTTTCCCCCCATCTCTTTCCCCGCCACCCCTTTTGGAGAGTTTGTCTCAAAAATTTTGTAATACATTTAGAGTCTCTCATCATAGTCTACATGACTTCCTTGGATACTCTGACCTCCACGGTAATTTATTTAAAAATCTGCATAAACTACATTTATTCTTGGTGCTATATGGGTTTCAAAACTGCATGATGTCATAAGTTCACCATTATGGTATTGTGCAGAATAGTTTAATCACCCCCCAATATGCTTTTCTTACTTATCCCTCCTTGTCCCCTTTGGAGCTCCAGGCAATCACTGCTCTTTTAAATATCTCTGTAGCTTTGCCTTTTCCAGAGTATCATACGGAATCATACAATGCACAGCCTTTTCCAGGCCAGTGTATTTCACTCATCAGTATGCACCTGTGTGATCATGACCTGAGAGATCATTTCCTTTTATTACCAAATAACACTGTTTTGAATGAATATACTAGTTTGTTTGCAAAAGCTTAAATTATTGATTTTTAGATGTTTCTTTTTTAAAATGGATTCCTTTATTTTTCCCCCCTTCCACAGGTTAAAATTTTATTATTAAAGACATTTTTATTTACAATTAAAAATAAGCAATCTGGATGTATTCATTTTATACTGAGCACTCCTCAATGTATGAATGCATTTTTAAAATTTATTTCTTACATACATGACAATAGTGGGATGCATTACTTTCATACTTATCCATTCACAGCACAATTTTTCATAACTCTGTATATAAAGTATGTTCATGCCAAATTATGCATTATACATGAGCTGTCTTATATTTTTTGCATTACAATTCTTAATACACCTTTATACCACAATTTATCACATCTCTGTTTGTATATAAGGTATGTTGACACCAAATTCACATCTTCATACATGTATTTTGCATAATGATGACCATCTCCTTCCACCATCCTTTCTATTCCCCTTCTCCCTCCCTTTCCCTCCCACCCCTATTCCCTATCTAGAGGTAATCTTCCTTCCATGCTCTCCCTCCCTATCCCACTTTGAGTCACCCCCCTTATATCAGAGAAAACATTTGGCATTTGTTTTCTTGGGATTGGCTAACTTCACTTAGCATAATCTTCTCTAATGCCATCCATTTCCCTACAAATGCCATGATCTTATTCTTTTTTAGTGCTGAGTAATATTCCATTGTGTATAAATGCCATATTTTTTTATCCATTCATTCACTGAAGGATATCTAGTTTGGCTCCACAGTTTAGCTATTGTGAATTGTGCTGCTATAAACATTGATGTGGCTGTGTCCCTATAGTATGCTGTTTTTAGGTCCTTTGGGTATAGTCCGAGAAGAGGAATAGTTAGGTCAAATAGTGGTTCCATTCCCAGATTTCCAAGGAATCTCCATACTGCTTTCCAAATTGGCTGCACTAATTTGCCTTCTATTAGACACAGAGTCTCTGGTTTAATTCCTAGATCCTTGATCCATAAAATGGATACTTTAATGCTAGAAGTTTCTCTCTAGGTATAGCTATCTGTGTATCCTACAAATTTTGATACTTTCATTTTCATTTCAAAATGTTTATTATTTCTTTTGAGACTTCTTTCTTGATCCAAGGTGTTATTTAGAAGTGTGTTATTTAATATCCAAATATTTTGGAATTACATATGTTAATTTCTAGCTTAATTTTATTTTCATCTGAGAACATTCCTTGCATGATTTCTATTTTTAAAAAGTTTTTCAGGTATATGTTATGGCAATGCCAAGTTGAGAAGTATGTATATACTGCTGTTGTGAGACTAAGGAGTCTATTAATATCAATAAGGTCAAGTTGATTCTACAGTATAATTCAAACATTTCCTTATTGATATTTAACCTGCTAGTTCTATGATGACTTTAGAAAGCATATCAAGGTGTGCAGCTGTGGTAGAGGATTGTTCTATTTCTCCTTGCAGTCTTATCAGTTTTTGCTTTATATATTGCTAAAGATCTGGTGTCTGTTGTATACACTTTAAGGAGTATTATATCCTCTTGGAAATTTTAACCCATTTGTCATGATGTAATGCCTATTTTTAGTTTGAATAATTTTCCTTCTGCAGACTACTTTGTAATTGCTACTATAGATTTGTGTTTATTGGTATTCACATGGTATGTCTTCATTTTTTTTTCACTTTTAATATATCCATTTTTATGTTTAAATAGGATTTTATATGTAGAACATTTAGGTGTTTTTTTAAAAAAATTCTTCTTGGTAGTCTTGGTGTTTTAATTGCTGCATTTAGATCATTCACATTTAATGTGAGAACTGACACAGTTGGAGTAATATTTAAATACATCTGTAACTATTTTCTATTTACTGTTTTAGATATCTTCTTTCTATCTTTTTCTCTCCAGTTTTAATTGAACAATTATATTTAAATACATCTGTAACTATTTTCTATTTACTGTTTTAGATCCCTTCTTTCTATCTTTTTCTCTCCAGTTTTAATTGAACAATTTATGATTCCATTTTCTTTTCTTTCTTAATATATCAATTATACTGCTTTGAAAGTTTGGTGGCTCTCCTAGAGTTTGTAATATGCATTTATAGCTAATCTAATTCATTTTCAAATAATACTATATGGCCTAATGGGTACTTCAGGTACCTTATAACAGAATATACTCATCCTATCTCTTTAAACATTGTTAGCATTAATCTCATTGTTCACATATAATAATGAATGGAAATATTATGAATGTTGTATTGAACAAGTAGTTATAAATTTAGAATAAGAAAATTACAAAATATTCTATTTTCTTTTATTTCTCTTCTGATGCTTTTGATTTGAATATGTAGATTTGAATTTCTAACCTATATAATTTTCCTTCTCCTGAAGACTTCGTTTTAGCCAGTTAGATTTTCTGGAAGTGAATTTCTTCAGTTTTTGTTTGCCTGAGAAATTTTTTATTTCTTTTAAAATATTTCACTGCATGATTTCTGGTAAGAAATATATAATTATTATTATTTTTCCTTTAAAAGTAAGTTGTTTTTGTCCTCTGACTCCTTTCAGAAATTTGTCTTTGGTTTTCTTCTGTTTTAATATGATATGCCAAGGTTCAGATTTTGGGAGGATTTTATCGTGCTTGATCTTCTTCAATCTTGGTGAATTTATGGTTTTGGTATCTATCATTAATTTTGGAAAAATTTTGGCCCTTTATGACTTTAAATATTTCTGTAGCTCTTTTATTTTTTTCTCCTTTTGGAGGAATGGAATACCAATTGGAATATCATAGACACATTGGACTACCAATACATAATTGAAATATCAGTTATGCCCATTTTATAACTTTGGAACTTACTCCATATTTCTTTTTTATTTTTTCTTTCTTTATATTTTGGCTTTGGAAATTTCTATTGTCATGTTTTTAGAATTTACTGATTGTTTTCACACCCAGGATGGTCTATTTATTGAGAGTTCATTAAAGGCATTCTTCATTTCTTTTACAACGGTTCTGATTTCTAACATTTTATTTTAATTCTTAGAGTTTCCATATTTCTACTTGCATTGCCAATTTGTTCTTACATGTTGTCTACTTTTTTGATCAAGTTCCTTTACCTGTGGTTTCACATTTCCAATCTGACAATCAATATCTGTTTCCTGTCTGATTCTCGTTCTGACAGTAGCTTTCTTTTTTCAGAATGTGTTTTTTTTTTCTTGTGCATTATTATGACTTGTAAAATTTTAGTGGGTATGGTATGTTGGACAATAGCCTTGATCGGGAGGTTTGTATTTCTCCGGCAAGGCACTGGGCTGTGTTTAATGTTCCTAGAGATATAGGTGCAAAAAGTTTGTTTCCTCTCATTTCCCAGTTTTCATCTTCTTGTTTCTCGTTGAGCTTCCTTGAAAACTCCCTTTAAGTCGACCCTGTGTCTTGCTGGTGATTAAGTTGTCATTCACTCTTGTTATGCTGGAACCCTGTTGATATTGTGGCAAGGGTTGGGGTAGGAACAATGCTCTGTAATGCTATGATTGAATGCTCTATAATGCTATGATTGAATCTCAGTGTTTTAATGAATCTGTGTTCCTGTCCTCCACAACTCTTTCTTCCTTTTTCTTTTGTTCTTGCCTTAAGTGAGACAGGAAATCTAAAGGGGGTGCTGGTTGAATAATTGTTCTTCTCCAAGGTTGGACAGGATCTGGTAAAGTCTTTTCCAGCATGTTTTGGAAAATGTTCTAGGTACGTTTTAAAGTAGTCTCACTCCTCTTCCTTCTCCCCAAAACATGAGAGGGTTTTCCTAGGATCTTCATTGTGATGACCTGGTATAGTTCCTGGAGGTGAAATCCACCATGGTTGGGGGGCTCTCTAGACTCGGCCTCCAGAAGTTTCTCCCTGTGAAGCCAGCCTCCACTCAGCCCCCAACAGTGTATCCCAATAAACATTTAAGTGCTTCTAGCAGTTTACGGTTCCACTAGCTTTTGCTCCAGGTAAGTTATTCTTGTTTGTGATCCTCTATATTTGGTTATCCTTCCAGATCACGGGGTGGTGGTTTGGCATGTGAGCTCAATTCTCTAATTGGTCAAAAAGGTTCTTGATTTTTAGTTTGTTCAGCTTTTTTTCTTGCTGGAAGTATGGAAGGGATGACTTTTAAATTGAAAGTTCCTAGCATTTTCTTAGCCTCGAAAGTCTTAAAATTTCTTCTTTATTTTATATCAACACTATAATTAATTACTGTGCCTCTTATGGGACTAGAACACCAGAACTCTTTCCTCCCATCTGACTTGGTACCCACTGGCCAATGTCTTCCCCTTTCTCCTCTTCTCATCCTCTTCTCCTCTCAGCCTCTGGTAGCCCTCATTCCACTCTCTACTTGTATAAATTCAAGTTCCTTAAATTTCACATATAAGTGATATCATATGGTCTTTATCTGTCTATGTTGAAATATCCCACAGTACCCCCTAGATGTGTGCAGTTACTGTTTATCAATTAAAAATTCTTCTTACAAAGCAATTTGTCTCATTGTTTATGGTTCAGTGATAGACCTTTATCTGTTCTGAATCATTCTGCTGGTCCTTTCACCTGCTGGGCCCTATTTGGAATCCTGATCCTAGTGCTGAGCCCACCTTGAAGATTCACAAGAAAAAAGTGGGGAGAACTGGGAAAAGCATTATTGCACTTTCTTCTTTCTAATGCATATTTATGTCATTTTAATGTTTTTCAGAATACATGGAGCATTCTAAATTTCTGCTTATCATAATCCCACTGTAGAAAGATGTGGTATTTTAAAAAATTAATCTTCCACAAGGGATATATAAAAATAAAACTAGGAACTAAAAGCTAAGAAAAAGCGAAAGGGAACCAGGTCAATAAAAATTGTCTTTGCCTGGCACTTGGTACTCCCCATAACATAAATAATGCCAGTATGGAAGATGTCCAATTTAATTTAAAATAAGGTTACTTTTATAAAGCTAGCCAGACAAAAAGAGGGAATAAGTCATTCCCGCTGAACCAGTGACCAGCAAGTAAAGTAATGGCCTTTCTGTAGTAAACCTTAAATGACAGTAATTGAATTCTTATTGCTAAAGTGTTTATTTTCTAATGACAAGTCCACTTTCATGGGATTTTCTTTGATTTTTACTGTTATGTTTGATATGTTTAATATTGCAGTTCCAATATTGCATACCCAAAATGAAGATTGACACCTTCATTTATAAATATCAATTCCGACTGATCCTATACATTCTATCATCTTTTCCATAATCTCCTTTTCAGTTTCTAGTTTTTCATCTTTGGTTTTTTGCATATCTATCTACCTTCACTAAATCTCAGATGGGAAATGTTTACCAAATCCAAGCACAATCATACACTTCATTTTTGCATGTTACCTGGTCAAGGAACAACGTAAGTGCTTATGGCACCAGAGAAACCACCACCTCCCAAGGTGTCTGAACAACCCTGCCCCTATGAGGTTTCTTCCAGCTGTCCTCTCCTATTTCTACCCACAAGGAGTGGAAGTCTGTTTTCAACAGTACAGCCCATAGGTGGGGTCATGGTGAGCCCTCCCTGGAAAGAGAATCAGCACTGGGAAAGCTGACTCATAAGTCAAGGGAGATTTGTGAGGGACATTCAGAGTGTGAGTTTTCTGATGATTTAGAGGGAGAAGCTCCCCTAATTGTCCCTAAAGGATGAATGCATTAGTCAGCTTTTCATTGCTATGACTAAAATACCCAACCAAAACAACTTGGAGAACAAAAAGTTTATTTTGGGCTCATGGATTAAAAGGTTCAGTTTGTGGTTAACCAACTCCATTGCTCTGGGCCTGCGGCAAAGCAGAACATCATGGCAGAAAGGCCTGGTAAAGGCTGTGTGGCTTATAGCAGCCAGGACACAGAGCCTGAGGAGCCAAGGACAGGATGCAGTCCAAGGCTACACCCAGCAAACTACTTCCTTCAGCCGTGCATCACATAGCTACAGTTACCCCCGAGTAGTCCACTAAGATTATTAGTCCTTAAGTGGATTAATCTACTGATAAGTTGTAGCTTTCATAGTCTGATAATTTCACTTCTGAACATTTCTCTATTGCCTAACACATGAGGCATTTTTTAGACCCAAAGGTTAACAGTGAGTGATATACCTTATTCTATTCCCACTTTCATGACACCGCTCTATACTGATGTCCAGCTGCACCACTATCCTGTTGAAAAATCTAAATTTTAAGACCATCTCACATATATCTAAAGAGCCAAAGCAGCGATACTGCCCATGATTAAAGCACTTTTTAGCTCACGAGTTCAGGGAATATTATGAGATTGATTTCTTTAAGCCTCTAAGGTCTTGAGATAAATGAACACACAGACGTTTCTCTACATTCTCATTAATTTTATATTCATAACCCCAAAAGAAACAATCACAGAGCTTCTGAGACCTTTATGAGAAGTACATTAAGATCAGATTCAGTCTAGACAGAATCGAATTTTTGTTTAAATTGAAAATTCTTTTCCTGGTGTTTATTAATGCCTTAATTTCTTAGAGCTAAATGTGTCCTCAGCATGTATCAAGTTTGAGCATAACTGTGCTTTTCTGTCCTGTTTCCCATCTTGATTAAGTCCTGTTGGTTCCATCCCTGAAAATTCATGTGAATCTGCCCTCTTCTCTCAATTTCCTCCGATACTCAGCTTCAGTTGAAACTCTTATTACCACTCTTCGGGGATTTTGCTGAAGGTCAGAGATGAGAAATTTTACTTGATTTGGTCATATGTGAAGATACAGACACTTAGCTTTATCGAATTGACATTAATAAACTGTGAAAATAATGTTCATTGTAAAGAAAAGATGTAATTCTCTCTAAATTGAACCTGAATTTATTTGAGCTGTCATTGAGATGCCAGAGTTGCCCTATTCTTTCTTGGCTACGAATATAAAATTAATGGTATTTATTTAATAAATATGAGCCCTTTTCTCTGAACAATGCTGTGGCTTGGGACACTTCTTAGATCTGCTGCCAGCATGTTTTCTGGCCTGACCCTCTTAAAGTTTCGTCTCTTCCTCCCTTTACTATCTTTTACCTCTGAGCCACTGCGACCCTCATCCACTGCCTGGTTTTAGTGTCTTCTTTCACATTTCTTTCATCCTTCATGCTCTCTTTATTGAATTCCTTTCCTTGCATTGTTCATTTCTATATCATCATGATCAAAAGTCTAGTTTTCTGTTCTTAAAAAGTCAAATATACAGCCTCCTGAGCTCCTGGATAGAACATGGACCTACATCTCATGGCTTCAGGCACCATTTATTCTCTGAACATGCAGTGTAGAAATAAAGTAAAATAAAATAAAAAGGATGCTAAACCCATTATGTTCTCAGTGTACTCTGTTCAAAATAATGAACTCGAATAGCTGGGAGTTATCAATTTCTAGGAAGAATGGAAGGAAAAGTTTTCTGATAGGACAGTAAACATACACTATTCATGCATGGACATCTGCTTTCAAAACCTCGTTTGCTTCATCCTCTTGCTGCCTTTATGTCGTAGATTTGTGCAGACTCCAAATTATGTGCACACTATATTCCAAAAGTCTGCTTATTGGAAAATTATATAATAAGTCCTAAGATAGTGGGTCCTAAGGAAATCCACAAAATACCATCCAACTCATAATGAGTTCAAGATAGAATTTTAATGCCTTCAATATTTGTAAGTAGCATTCATAAAATGGTTTCAGGAAAACAAAATCCCTGAATCCTATCTCAGAATGCCAGAGACCATTTGCTGTGATTCTGTTCGTGACTGATTTCGAACCAGTGAACCACCTAAAAATCAGGCTTTTAACTCTACTTATGTACATGAAAAGTTACTTTTGTTGTTCATATTTAAAAAATATAAACCAGTGATTCAGCAGACTCTCTAGTGGCTACTTTGGTTTTTAGGCTCATGGGGTAGGCAAACAGTTCTGATTTAAACCCTAATTTCTCTGACTGTATCAATGAATCCCACCTCTAATGTGAAGTCCTATGTTGCTCGTACAAAATTTTACATGACAGGTCAGGGAGTAGCAAATAATAAAATGCTGTAGGATCCCTGCCACCACCACTATCAGAAAAAAGAAGAGAAAAAAAAGGAGAAAGAAAACAAAATATAACCTTGTACATCCCTGGAAGGAAAACTCTATGGAATTCTTACTAAAAATGGCTCCCTACTAAGTGGTGATGGTGCTTGTCATGTTAGAATCACCACAGAATTTTTCAATGTACCCACCGGATCGATCTTACAATTGTATCTTACAATCTCTCAGATCCACCCAGCTGAGAACTTACCATGCTGCCACTGTTGGCTTTGATGAAATGTGCCATGTTGCTCACTTGGACTGGGTGGGGGAAGTTCTCTTGCTAGCAGTTTGTAAGACTGGGATAATGCAATGATGAAGATCTATGTTGGAAAACTTAAAATGCCATAAAGTTTTATGTAAATTATTGATTTTAAGAAACAACAAAGCAGAAATAGGATCTGGAAACCAATAACAAACATCAAAAGAAATAACATTTCTGGCTTCACCTGTAACTAGTGTCTTTGGACAACTCAAATTATTATATTTGCTGTGTTTGGGGAAAGAAAGATGAGTAAAATAAGTTATATGTCTGTTCAATAATAAGTGTGTTTGGTCAGCTTTCTATTGGTAGGACAAATAATTGAAATAAATCAAGTTACAAAGAGAAAAGGCTTATTTTTGCTTGCATGAATGTTGGACATTGTTGTCTTGAGTTTGTGACGGTATATCCTGGTGGAGCTGCTCTCCTCTTGGCTGGGAAGTAAAAGAAAAAAGAGGAGACTGTGGTTCCACAGTCCCCCTGGAGGACATGCCCCCAAGACCTAAATATTTCCGAGTAGCCTTACCTGTTAAAATTTCTACCACCTTCCAACCTCAGCAGCTAGGGACCAAGCTTTTAATGCATGGGCTTTGGGGGACATAAGATTCAAACCATAGCAATAAGACCAAAAGGAAGAATAAAAAAAGTGAACATTTATTGAGTACTGTGTTAACTTCCCATTGCTGTAAACAATTTAATTTGAGATAAATTAAAAGGAAGAAAGGTTTGTTTTGGCTCATGGTTTTACAAATCTCCATCCAGGGTTGTTTGGCCTGTTGCTTTGGACCTTGATACATTATGGTGTAGAGCAAAACTGATCACTCTGGGGAAGCAAAGAAGCAAAAAAGAGAGGGAGGGGCTGGGGTCTCAGTATCTCTTCAGGGGCATACCTCCAGTGACCTCACTTCCTCCCAGTAGGCCCTGCCTCTTGAAGGTTCCATTACCTCCCAACAGCTAGGTCGGTGACCAAACCTTCAACACATGAGCCTTTGGTGGACATTCAAGATCTAAACTGTGGTAAATATACCATGTGAGGACTTCCTCATTTATCATCTCGTCCTCTCAATCTCACAATAAACTGCTGCAAGTATAGTTTGCCACTTTCTATGTATAAATTCCCTGATGCTCAGTTGATATAATTTGCTCATGGCTTATCCAATATGGTGGTAAGATCTGTCCTCATGAGTACATCTGAGGCCTCTGCAGTCATAGGGGCCTTGTTCTTAGTTGGGCTTCATACTTGGTGTAAAGCTCTGCTATCAATCATCATCTTGAAATCCTTAAACATTTTGAACAAGGGCCCTATATTTTCATTTCATGTCGGGCCTTACAAGTTAGACAGCCAGTCTTGTTGGTGGGCTCTGCCAAAGTCTGTCCATAGACATTCCCTAAAGACTAATCTTGAAAACTACCAAGCCCTTTAAGTCAGACTGGGGGAAAGAAAAGCGGCCTCAGGGCTGGCACAACAAGAAATTTATGCTCTGGAAACAAGACACTAGTCCTGAAGATGTATCATCCTCAGAAGAAGAATTTTTTTCCCCATATGATAATACAAGCCAGTGTGGCTTGAGGCATTTTATTAGTTTTCTATTATATATAACAAGGTACCACAGTTGTGGTGTCTTAGAGCAAAACTTATCTGTTAACTCATGGTTTCTGGGGGTCAGTGGGCTGCCTTCCAAGCTCATGTGGTTGATGGGATTTTAGGACTGAGGTCCTCAGCTCCTAGAAGCCACAGGGAATTCCTGGACCTGTGTTCATAGGTAGTTCACTTTTCAAGTCAGCAGGAGGGTCTCTGATGCTCCCTTTCAGTCTCTCCAATCTGCCATAATGTAATCACAAGAGTGATGTCACCTTTGCCATCAATATTGGTTAAAAACGAGTCATAAGGGCAGAAGTTTACAAACAAGACCCTAATGAGAAGAAGAGGGGAATAGAGTATTGGGGATTGTGTAGGGTCTATTTGCCACATGTAGAAGTCCACAGTTGTAGAAAACTGTGCCTAATTGACTATATTAGATTCAAATTGAGTATTTAGAATGAAAGAAATCACAACAAATTTCTCAAACCTTAGGGATCTGAGTCTTCCCCCCCCCCCCGATATCTCTAAGCACTTTTCCTGAAATTCTTATGTAGAGATGTTTTCCTGATTATAGCCTGGCTTCCTTACATTCACTTAGAACATTCTACAATTCCTGGCAACTTCTAGTCCCCAAGAGAACCTGTGCAAGTGATGGGCCCGTGGCTTGATGACATTCTCAAGAATTGTGCCTGTGATTCCCAGTACAGCCTCCTGACTGTACAGGTGGATCAATTTGTGAGGACTTGGTAAAATGCAGAATCTCCAGCCCCGTCTACACCTGCTGAAGAAAACTCTGCATTTCAGGAAGACCCTGGGTACTTACTATGCACATTAGTGTTTGGGAAGCACCATATTAGGCCACATGCTGAGCGGTACTGCTGTCTTAGGGGCTGCACCCATCTTGTTTTTGTCTTGGTCAGAGCGAATGGGTAATAGACCTTAGCTCACAGCTGGTAACAGTCTTGACAAGAAACAGTAAGAGCACATCAAACTGCTTTGAATTAATATAAGTCTCCAGGGTCAGACAAATTACATCCTTGGGGTACAGAAAGAATTTATAGCTGTGATTAGAGAAGCACTGCCAGTAATCTGAAGAATCACAGGGAGCCAGAGAGGTGCCATTTTTTTTTTCAAAGAAAGAAAAAGATGAATCCTGAAAATTACTGGGTAGCACGCCTGACAGCAATTTCCTACAAAATTCTGGAAGGAATTATTAAACAGGTAACTTGTCAGCTTTTAGAAATAGAAATGGTAATCACAGGAATCATGCCAAATTAACCTCATTTGATTTTCTTATAATGTGTTTTCAAGACCGCTAGGCCCAGGGGAAACCATAGGCATGATATTTTTTATTTTAGATAGGTATTTACAAAGCTCCTAATGATATCCTTACAGGTCATGTGCAGAAATATGGCACAAATAATAGCACAGCCAGATGAATTCATGGTTGGTTGAGTGATTATCCCCTATAGGTTGCATGGCAAAATACTTTGACAAAAGGAGTTTGATGTTGTTTGAAGGAAGGAATGAACCCCTGTACCATTCAGAGTTCAATTATGGAATGATCAGAATGATATGGAATAAGGGGTTATTATAGAGCTTTGACCTTGTATAGCTGGAGGAACTGATAGCATGACAGAAGCTCAAGAGAAAAGATGGATGAGCAGTAGAGCAGAGCTTGGGAAAACTGGGATGTATGAGGAGAATCTGGGTCCTGCTGCAGCCTCCAAGTTTCCATTTCTCATGATGCGGTTCTTGGTGAAAGAAAGAGAAGCTGAAGGAGTTGTGGCCCTTGCAGCCATCATGTGCCAATGAGGTCAGCCAGTGGACGGAGGGCAGATTTCTAGGAGCTGCAGCAGTGCTTGCTCTTTGCTGTTGGCTTGCAGTCTGCATACATTTCTCTGTGGTTGGTAGGTCTCATCTCAGAACTATATAGAGGAATTATGGGAAATGTAGTTCCTGCTTAGCTGAGCTGACACAATTCAAAGCTAATACAGAAAACAGAGAGCCCTGTCCTTGGCCCTGCCCTGCTGACTGGGCATATTGGTGCAAAGTGAATGACAGCACATGCTGGATGGCAGGATCCCAAGGAAAATATCAGCAACCTGACTTGAGGGTCACGTCAAATGTGAAAGGCCCTTCTTGACCACTCCCCCAAACAGCAGCACCTTACTCCCCAGCATCCTCAGACTTTGTATGTTATCTTCATGACACGTATGAGGCTCTGTTAGTATAGTTTTTAATGTATAATTAAGTATTAATAAGTATAACATATTTAGGGATAAAACTCATTAGTAGACAATAGAAGCTATCTAAATTAATTTAAAAGAAAACGGTTTTGAGCCTTTTGTCAATAGCAAGAACAAATTGGAAATCAGGATATGGGAAAGTTAATGCACATTTTACTTATATTAATAGAAACAAAGGAAGTAAAATTCTTATTCCCTTTAAGGAAAGACAAAACTATCATATTTTAAAAGAAAGCGAGCCACCACACAGCAGGCTAAAGAAGCAACATTGTACTGTCATATCATTTGGAGTGGAAAAAGCATTTAACAAAATCCAATACTCATTTCTGCTATAAACTCTGACCAATTTATAAATAGAGGGGAATTTCCTCAACTTGATAAAGAATGTCGACATAGTTTTGTACTTAACATCAAACTTTTAAGGATAATGAGATACATTCCTCCTAAATAATATCTGATAAAGGACTTCTATCAAAAATAGATAAAAAACTTGTAACATTCAAACAATCTAAATTTTTAAAGAAGTGAACAAAATATACAAACATATCACACTAAAGACATTGTACAGATTATAAATAAAACCAGAGACCCTGCACCTAATAGAGGAAAAAGTAGGCCCAAATCTTCATCAAGTCAAATTAGGCCCTGACTTCCTTAACAAGACTCTTGAAGCGTGAAAAATAAAATCAAGAATCAATAAATGGGATGGACTGAAACTGAAAAGCTTCTTAGCAAAAGAAACAATCAATGAGATAAAGAGAGCTACATTTTGGGAGCAAATTTTTGCCACATGCACATCAGCTAGAGCACGGATCTCTAGGATATATAAAGAACTCAAAAAAACTTAACAGCAGGAATACAAACAACCCAATAAATAAATGGGCTAAGGATCTGAACAGACACTTCTCAGAGGATATACATTCAGTCAACAAATATATTTAAAATGTTCAACATCTTTAGTAGTTAGAGAAATGCAACTCAAAACTATTCTAAGATTTCATCTTACTCCAGTCAGAATGGGAGTTATCAAGAATACAAGCAATAATAAATGTTGGTGAGGATGTGGGGGAAACTGCATACTCATACATTGCTTGTGGGACTAAAAATTGCTACAGCCACTCTGGAAAGCAGTATGGAGATTGCTTAGAAAATTTGGAATGGAACCACCCTTTGACCCAGCTATTCCACTCCTCGGTCTATACCCCAAAGACCATAGTATAGTACTGCAGCCACATCAATGTTCATAGCAGCTCATTTTCACAGTAGCTAAACTATGGAAGCAACCTAGTTGCCCCTCAATAGATGAATGGATAAAGAAACTGTGGTACATATACACAATGGAATATCACTCAGCATTAAAAGAGAATAAAATTATGGCATTTGCAGGTAAGTGGATAGAGTTGGAGAATATAATGCTAAGCAAAGTAAGCCAATTCTCAAAAAACAAAGGCTGAACGTTCTCTCTGATAAGGGGATGCTGGTCTATAATGGGGGGGGGGATAGGAAAAATGGAGGAACTTTGATGGGTCAAAGGGCAGGGGGAGTGGGGAGCAGAAAAGATGGTGAAATGAGATGGACAACATTACCCTAGGTATATGTATGACTGCATATAGGGTGTGCAACCAGAGAAATGAAAAGTTGTGCTGCAATTATGTACAATAAATCAAAATGCATTCTGCCATCATATATACCTAATTAAAATAATAAAGAATATGCAAAGGTTCTCAGCATCATTTTTTATTAGAAGACTTCAATTTAAAACACCTAATGAGAATCTGTTATGAGTGCTTGTTAGAATGGTTAAAATCCAAAAAAAATTCAATACCAATTGCTGGAGAGGATGAAGAACATCAGGAATCACAATCCATTGCTGGAAGACATGCAAAAATTGATCACCCACATTAGGAGAGATTTGGGCAGTTTCTCGCAAAGCAAAACATATGATTTGGCCGTTGTACTCAGGCATTTGCTCAATGGAGTCAAAATCCTGCTTGTAAAGTTTATAGCACTTTATTCATAATGACTAAAGCATTGAAGCAATCAAGATGTCCTTCAGAAGGGAAATGAATAAATTGTGATGTAGCTTCATAATATAATGAAACATTATCATTCAATATAAAGAAATGAGCGAAAGCCACCGAAAGATGTGGTTGAATCTTGAAGACATATTGCTACATGAAGACTACATGTTATGGGATTCCAAGTATATGGCATTCTGGAAATAGAAAGCCACAGAGATGGTGAAACCACATTAATGGTTGACAGATGATCGGGGAAGTAGAGGACAGTTTGAGTGAAACACAGTGTTATAGTTTGTATGTGAGGTGTCCCCTGAAAGATCCCGTGTGAGACAATGCAAGAAAGTTTGGAGGAGAAATGATTAGGTTATAGCCTTAGCCTAGTCAGTGAGTTAATCCCTGGTGGTATTAACTGAAGTGGTAGGCTGTGGCTGGAGAGGGTGGGAATTGAGGTGTGGCTTTGGGTATATATTTGTATCTGGAGAGTGGAGTTTCTCTCTCTGCTTCTGGATCATGTGATGTGAGCTGCTGCCATCTGTCATACTCTCCTGCCATGATGTTCAGCCTCATCTCAAGCCCTAAGGAATGGCGCCAGAATTCTGTGGACTGAGACCTCTGAAACCAGGTGTCCTCAAATAAACTCTTTCTCCTCTATAGTTGTTCTGGTCAGATGCAAAAAAGCTGACTAGAACACACAGGAGATATCTTAGGGTGGTTAAATAATTCTATGTGATACTGTAACGATGGATGCATGACACTGTGAAGCAAGCAGTGACTAAAACCCACAGAACTTTCCAGCATGAGTGGATCAACAAATGCAAATTTAAAAATCATTAGTGTTTTGGAGGATTCAAATGATAGAATACAGACTTCTGTTTAAAAAAATAATTCAACTATATTCCATATATATTAAATAATTTCACTGAATGGGATGGGGAAAATAATGATTTAAGTCAACTTTGGAAATGATTTGGATCTATAAGAATAAAGTCAAAAGGAACTGTACGTAAGCACTGCACTCTAGTTGATAAGGTTGTTCTCACAGGGTTATAGGTTAGCAATTCTGATGTTGCTATGAAAGTATTCTGGCATCTAAGAGTTCTATGGTTGGTTGATTGTAAGAGCCAGATTTCTCAATGTTGGAGTGGGAATTTACAGAAAAAGGCAAGGCAGGAGGCTGAAATGATTCAGGTAGCAATGGATTAGAGTTGGAGACATATCAGCATGGACTCATGTTTAGCTCAGTATAGGTACAGAGAGGTCCATATGCAAATATTTTGAGATACGAATATATATGGGTAAATGTACATACATATATTTTTGTCTGTCAGCTGAGAGAGGCTAGAAATGACCATCTCAATGGCAGTGGGCATACCTAGCTCTCAGTTCTTGGTTTTTAGTACTATTCCTTAAAAAAAAAAAAAAAAAAGCAAACAAACAACAAGAAAAAATAGGGTATCTAGGAGTCATGGTGATTTTAGATTTGGGGCAGGAGATAATGCAAGATGAGTTAGACAAAGCATCTGTAGTACCTGAAAGTAAGGAAATAATTGAATGAGCAAATAAATTAACACAAATAAACAAAAACACCTCAATAAACTACAAGGGCCAATTGCAAGAGCTCCTAACAAAATTGTAACAATTTTAATAAGTAATAGTGAAGTATAACCCAAAGTTTAAAATAGGTCTATATGGATACAATATATTTGATAAGTAAGTAGAGGACAAACCAGTATCCATAGGATATTCATGCAACGAATTCCAAACAACATATGTTTATTCTCCACTCTCAGGAGATGGAGCATAGCTACCTATTTTTTCAATATGAGCTCTGCAGAATGCCTCTCAGAGAGTACGTAGTGGAAGGGGTGGGGAGGGTGGGAGTATAACTTTCCCGTGGAGGAATCTGCCCCACTCTATCCCCCCAAATGATCAAGGTGAGCACCAGGAATGGTGAATCACATGTGTTGTATGGATTGCTGCTGTGATATGGTGACAAGGGCCCTTTACTTCTGTGGTTTCTGTACAGAAGGCAGTAACCACAGTCTAGCCAGATTTTTTTTTAATTAGGTAAATTCTATTTGAAGGACATTCTGTAAAATATAAGTATTTTAAAAAGTATCAACGTTATCAAAAACAAGGACAGTCCTAGGAACTGTCTCAGTCAAAAAGAGCCTAATGTGATGTCTTGATGGGATCCTGGACATTAGGCAAAAAACAAAACAAAACAACAACAAAAAAAACACAAGCAAACAAACAAACAAAAAACCTCAGAGAATCTGAATGAAATATGACTTTAGTTAATATAGGCTCAGCAATCAAAAGTCCTAAATAATGTAAAATGTTAATAATAAGGAAGCCCTATTCAGGGTATACAGGAATTCGGCCCTTCTGGACTGTCTTTAAAATATTTTTATGAGTCTAAAGCAGTTTTAAAATAGTTTGTTTTTTTCAGACAACCAGGGTGTGTGGAAGACAAAATCAATGAGTGACTTTAATAACCAGATTATAAATGGAAAGATTGATTTAAAAAATTAAAGAGAGTATGTCGGAAGTGCTTATATTCTGAAGTAGTTGTAATTGAAGTACTCATAATTGCTGCCTTCAAATAGTTTGGATGTTAAAGATAAAGGAATCACACTCCGTGTACCCATGAGAGAACAAGAACAAATCGATCATAGTCAAACGGAAGCAGATTTCAGCAGATTGAAAGAAGACGTTGATGAGTATTAGAGCTATCCATATATGACCAGCCTGCCTTTGGAGAGAAGTGAGCATGTCCCCTTACTGATCTTGAAGCAGAAGCCAAAGGAATGTCATGCAGAAGAACAGCTGGACATGAGCCTGAAGGTGTCCTCAGACACTGTGATTACTTGTGTGTTAGTCAACCCCACTGTGACTGCATTGGGTCAGGTGGCTCCAGGCGGACCGCAGAAACTAGTTATTTTCTTATGACATCCAGATGGTAAGGTTTTCTCTGATCATCTTGAAATTACACACTCTGGATAGAAAAGGAGAAATAATTGCTGAACACTGTGAGGAATAGATTTAAGAGAAGCCTCTGAGAATATATTTATGTGTGTGCACTCTTTTCTTATAAAGAAAACTAATGAAAAGATAAAACAAAATTAAGACATAAAGTAAAACATCACTATGGGTTATTTTTATTTTATTTCATTTTATTTTTTTGTGGTTGTGTGGATTGAACCCAGGGCCTTGCGTATGCGAGGCAAACACTCTACCAACTGAGCTAAATCCCCAGACCCCACCATGGTTTTAATATTGGAAATTATCATCTTGGTTTTTAAATGCTCTATGGAATATTGGCTTTAGCTGCTTGAGGTCAGCTTTGGTGAATAGGAGTGGTTTTTGGAGGGTAGAGTTAGTACTGTTATCCATAGGACCAGATGGCTCCTGCCCTCCAGAAATCCAGATCAATTTCATTCTCTTCTGGGGAAACAGCAACAGCAGGACTTTTGGTCTCTTGTGTTCTGATGCTTCTGGCAAAACAGTGTTTTTTTGCTTCTATATTTCTAACTCTTGAGTTACTCCTTCATGTATCCTTACTTTGTGATTCATGCTCTCAAAAGTTGTGGAACTTCAGAAATACAGAAGTGAATATGAAACTATGGGATGTCGGCTTTCTAACAAGTGTATTACCTTAAAGTGCAGCCTTTTTTCCCCCTCATATTTTAGCCCTTCCAGTATAAATAGTTTAGCTAGTATATTTCACATCTAGAAGTATCCTTGTATGCCTAGCATAGAGAGAGCAGTATGTGTATGCACATTTGTGTATATGTATGTGTGTTTATTAGCTCATGTGATTTTTAGTAATAAACTGTATCCAGTTCTGCCACTTTGATATATAAACATGCAAATACATGGGAAGTAGGCTTTATATTCCTTGGAAGTGATTTACATGCAATGGTAAATATAAATAAAGTAAACTTTTAGAGAAGACTCCAAACTTTTATGTGTGCACTGTGGTGCCTTGCTGGACTTTGAATTTCTCTGCTGGTGTTAATTATGGTGAGATGAATGCTGTGGGGTTTGATCAAGTGCCACGTACTGTACAGGTCAGATCTGATTTTAATTGAGAACTCACAGCACAACTGGCTAATTCCCCTGACTCATCTGACAATCTCTCTCTTTAGTCTAGGAGGAGCTCTTAATTTCTCCTCTCCAGCATCAGTTTTTAAGAGCATCTATTTCCTGGGGTCATACCATGAGAGCAATTGTGCTGCTATATTAAATCTTCAAAGCATCAATTTTCATACTACGAATTTGCTTTTGCATGCCATCCGCCCGCCTCTCTGCCCCTTTGGGGTAACCATGGTGTCCATCTGGACTCTGTCAGTAGAGTGCAAGCCCTTTCACTGCTGGGACTGGGCTGTATCTCTTTGCTCATTCCTTCCTGCTCCATGCTGATGGTATTGTGTTCCCTTCTGCGTCTCCTGGCTGTGGCCCACAGTGGACCTTCAGCTCTCTCCCCGTGCTCCACCCTTAAACAGGGGAAGTGGAGGACTCTGATGGAATTAATTACGTTGTCAGTGCCACGTTGCTTTGTACTCTTTTGTGGCTTTCATTGTGTCCTAAGTATTTTACTAATTTGTGCCCACCTCATCCTTGTGCCCCTTGATCAGCTCCTTAAGGACAGCTGTCCTGGTTGTCCCAGCATAGGAGCACTTGGCTCTACCCACTGCAGATGTTTTGTCATTGCCAGTTGAATGATACGTCTTGTGAAGAGTTTCAAAACCATCCTTTCTCTGATGACTCACAGATTTATGTCCCCAACCTGCACCTCTCTTCAACCTCTCTTGTACTCTTTGTAACCCACTGATTTTCTAATTAGAGTATCATTCCTAACATGGCCAGAAAACTCTTGATGGTTTTCACCTTAACCAAGCCTTTCTTACCTTGGTTAAAGTGAGTGCTGCTCATAGCTCTGCTAAGGCTACACTTGAGCATCAGCCTGGATGTCTCTTTTCCTCACAGTAAGATCTTGATAGCTCTTGTCATTCGTTGCCAAAATATATCCCGAGTCAGGTGCATTTTTGCCATGGTCCAGGCCAGCATTATCTCTCACCTGGATTAATGCCACCGATTTCTTACCTGAACGTCAGCCAGAACCTCCTAATTGGTCTCCTGCCTCCTTTATTGCTCTCCTAAAATAGGCCCCCCACAAAGTGGCCAGAGAAGACTCTACAGCACACACAGACCACACCGTTACCATTTTCAAGCCCTATTCAGCAGCTTCTACTGGCAATTAAATGTCAATTTCTCACCACACTGGCCTAAGGCCCACACAACCCAATCCTTGAGTAATCTATGGATTTCCTTCTTTTTTTTTGTCCTCTGTTTACCAGGGTGCAGTGACATTCCCCCCACGAAATTTGTCCGTGAATGTCACATCAAGTGCTCAGAGCTGCCTTCCCTGAGATTTGGCTAATGAGCAGCCTCTGATTTCATCCTCTCTGTGGCCCTTGCTAGGTGCAGGATGCTCCTGTCAGCCACTTTCCAACCAGAGTGACAGGGTCCCTGCCTTAGTGTGTTTATCAGCTGGCGGCTGGGAGCCTGGTGCTCTCTCCTTGGCAGTCTGTCCTGGTCCTCCAGGCAGGGTGTCCTTTTATTGTGGTAAGAATTTTCCCCCATCTTGTGGCTCTCTGCACACTGCAGCTGTTCTTTGTGCTGGGCCAGACCTCTTGGAAGTAGACCGCATGTCTGTGTCACCACCGCCTCTCTGGGAATGGGTGCAGAGCAGCGTTGTGTGGATAAGCATGTGTTTCCCTTTAATTCCATCGTCACTCTTTCTTCCCTCATTCTTTTTCTAAATGGAATTGCTTGTTAGTTATAGGAAACTTAAATTCCTATTAGAGTTCTTTAAAACTGAGATTGGAGAATTGATGAGGCCTATAATTGGTAAAAGAAACTGTGACCTAAGGTACTTACCTAATGAAAGAATGTGGTAGGAGGGCAGTGGGAATAGTTTCCCTTAATGGAGGAGATGAAGATGTGATGCTCAGGGTACCAGTTTATTAGGCAGGAAAACCAGTGCTATTAATTCACTGAAAAAATGATCTGTCAGATAAGTTCATCCTCTCTACAAGCGGAGGGACTGGCTTAGGTCTTCTCATAAATTATAGCGCTTTTACTTTTATTAACATGATTAAATCGAGATTTATCTTTATTACAAAATTTTAGATTATATAAGAGTATTATAAACTGAACATTAGTAGTGCACCAAGGTTGCTGGCTGTACTCCCAACCAAGGGGATGTTCCAGGTTGCTTGGCAAATTCTAGTGCTCAAGAAGAAATAGGGATTACTAAATGTGGGGAGGGGAGCAGAGATGGATAAAGGGAGGCTGATTATTGTCCTCTGTATGCATCTGTTGAAATAGCCCACCAAACCCCATTAATATGTCCAATTAATTCATGTCAATAAAGTAAAATAAAGTAGAAACAACTATTATTGGTACTTGGCAAAGATGACTCCATCTGTTTTAGATACAGTTCTTTTACTCCATAAATCATACCAGATTTAGAGGTCAAGTTCGAAGAGCTAAAATAATGAAGTTGTTTTTTAATGATTTCCTATTCCTAAGACCCTCTCCCCAACTCCAGTTGACCGTCTCTTCAGACATGTGCTGGGCCCTTGACTTCTGATCCCAAAGAAAAATGAGTCTCTTTCCATCCTGTCCTCCCCTTCGGCTCTTGAAGTGACCCCCTTCTACTGGCCCATATCAAAGACCCTTTTCCCTTGTGCCTTCCTTGCAGCTAGATTAATGAAGAAAAACATTGATCTGTCAATGAGTAATAGCACCTCAGCGTTGGATCCAGTGGTATTTGCACTTTTAAAATAAAAATTCCTTGAGAGAACAATATCTTAAGAGTAATAAATCATCAGTGGTAAAATCTCAGACATAACATTAATCCACATCATATTATAACACACCCAAGTGCCAAGGCCATAATGTCAGTTTCTAATGATGATATAGTAAATTAGTGGAGTGAAAAGGTGATTCTATGAGACTTAGTTTATAGATTGCTAAAATATCACAGGTATATTTTCTTAAGTCTAGTTTCAGTTTGGGGCAGAAAAGTACTGCAAAGCCCTTGCAGAGCATCCTGGGGTCCTCTCTGGGTCCTTCTCACCTTGACACGGTCCCTTTGGCTGAGTTTGCAGTGGAGGTAAGCACTACAGTTTTAATCAGCGCACTCTTGGTAGATTCCTCAAAGGCAACAGATCCAAAATGAATTCATTGTTTTCTTTCTCATTTCTTTAAGTAGAATGTCTCTTCTTTCCTGTCTTGGTTAAAATTGACTAAGCAATCAGTTATTTAAGCCAGAAACCTTAAGCCCATCTTAGAAACATTAACCTTTCTCAACTTCCAAGCCTATCCGGTTACCAAACTTATATGTTCTACTTCTTACCCTCACTTGCTCCTCTGGATTCACCTGGGACTTCACATTTGTCTTGGGCTATTGGAATAGGCTTCTGTGGACTCTTTCTGCATCCATTGGAGATTCCACACCAATCCATTCTCCACACTTCCAGTAAGTCCCTAAAACATGGATCCTTCTGTTGTTTCCATTGCCTGTAGAACTTATTCCAAACTAAGACAAATGCTTCTCTTTATCCTTACTGACTATGCCTTGGCCTCTCGTGATGCAGCTTCATTTCCAGTCACCAAGAGGATCAGCGTGCCAGCACCTTGAGACCCTTGCTGCTGTCTGAAAGCCCCATGTTCTTTCTCGTGTCTGTGGCTTTCTTCTCTGTGTGTCTTTCTCACTACTGAGATGCCTCCCACCTGGGGCCATTCCTGTGTGTCTGTCAAGGTATGTGCGTACACCACATCCTGTAGGAAACCTTTATGGCTGCTGGGATCTCTGGACAGTGTGTGTGTGTCGCTCTCTATTTTGTCCAGCCATTAAACCCTATGTATACTTTATCACAGCCTTCACTGGTTTGGTTGACATTTTTTTTTCTGCCCCTAGTAGATTATGAAGAGATTGAGAGCAAAGTCTGTATTGTTTATTCATTTATTTTATTTGTGTATCTCATGGTACAGCTTTTGATGTCTGATAGATACTCAATAAATATTGTAAGAATAATAATCAAAACTAACATGAATTGATCTCCTGCTCTCTGGCATGTTGTTCTCACCACTTTACATGAATTACTTTATTCGGTCTCTACAACAGTGCTTTGAGGTAGATGATACAGCCAGTGCTTTCGGTGTCCTGTGTCACTGTCCCCTGACTCTGATTTTAGTCACTGCTGTTGCAGACAGTTTTGTGTGAGCTCAGACTCATGCCGAGTGTCTCACCCCAAACACACTGTGTGTCAAACTGCTTTGTCTCAGGATCTCTCCAAAGCTGCAGGAAGTCACTCCGTTTGTGAGCTTCACACAAAGTGAAGGGGATTTAACATTCCCAGGGCAGCCCTCAAGTGGGGATGCACAAAAGCTGGCGGGTAAATTCTTCAGCCTCCATGAACTATTCTGAGGCATTCTGCATACTCAGAGGTCTTGGCAAAATCAAACTTTTATTGTTTATAGAAAGTACCTTTGATAATTTCCTGCTGTACAACTCTCTCATTCTTGTCATTTCCGACTCTGGAAGAGATAGCTACCAAATAAACTTGCACACAAGATCGGATTAGTTTACATTTGGGGGAACTCAAATTAAGACAAGTATTACTATTGTCCCCACAGTATTGGAAATGGGGGCACAGAGAAGCTAAAGGAGATGGTTTGAACTCAGAAAGTCTGAATATAGAGCCCATTTTCTTGATCAGCTCTCCCTACTGACTAAAGATAACAACAAATACAAGAGTCTCAAATTGCATGATATAAACCACCCATTCTTACTGTGTTTTAAACTGTCTTGGTTGAAATATTAAATGTAGCATTAAAATCAAGGCTATATTCTTCCTCTGTCCAAATAAATTCCACTTTAAAATCCCTAAGTTCTCCTCCCCCTAGGAGAAGAACAATATAGAAGAGCTCCATTGTTAATATTTTATAGTGGAATCCCCTGAAAGTGGAATGAGTATTTAGATAATAATCTATAAGACTAATGTCACCTGTAAACTACTGGACTTTCATAAATTTGGGTGACTCCATTTGCATCTCGAGTTTGAGTTATAGTGGATGCTCTTACCCTTGTTTTTTTGAGTCATGAAGAATTTTCTGAAATCTATGTATATCATTCCTATTTTCTCTCCCCACCTTCCAAGCACATGTACCATTCCTAGTATAATTTTAGGGGCTTGTGTCATCTGTGAACCCTCTAAGTTTAAGAATCCATGGTCTCTAAGTCCCATTCCAACTCCTCTTGTGTTCTTAAGCAAAGAAGCACCTGTTGAATTCATTTTGCTTATATGCCATTTACTAACTACCACACTTAAAATGAGCGAATTATTTGATAGCATCCAGGAGATTTTAAATAGACATTAGGAAGAAAAATAAAAATTAATTAATTCTGTGCATTATTCTAGGTTGGATTATCTTTTATACCATTGCAGTGAAAGATGGGTTCTTCCCAGTAGAAACAAAATTAAAAATAAGAAGAACAAGATGATTTAAGTGAATAGTTGTTCCCATGTGTTTCTCTCATTGATTCAGTGTCTAAGATTAGGATATTTATGCAAATATTACAGTGCTCTGAACTTTTCTTATAGGAAACCGTATTGATTCAACATCTCTACTTTTAAAAGAAAAATAACTAAGTGAGAACCTAATGGTCTGGAAAAAAAAAACTAACAGACAACTTTAGATGAACTAATATGTTTATTGACAAAAAATAGTACCTTCTTAACTGGAAAAGAGCAGTACCTTTGATTTACATTATACTGTGTGATTTTGATAAAATCAGTAGCTTTCTGCTGAGAGTTTCCTATGCATTTTTATGAGTTGAAATCCAAGCTTAATAAAAGAGAAAATTGACAATCAGAAACTTAATACTTAATTTTAACCCAGGTTGCATAAATAAGAGAAAGATAACAACTGGCATACTATGCAGTTGTACTACTTTATCTCATTTATTCATTTATTTTCTTTAAGGAACAACAGGACTTGGGAAATTAACAATGAAAATACTGTACAGTTGTTTGGATCAATCCAAAATCAATTTTGTTTATTAATTTTGTTTTGAACCAAATTTTCTGTCAAGGTGATTGATTGGAGTGTGAAGAGATTCATCTATTCTAAGCTCAAGGATCATCTTCTACTTATATATTGATTTTTTTCCATTGCAAATCTCCCTCCAAATATAATCAAAGTAGTGGGTCCAGTCTGACTTTCTGTTCTGTATTCGGTGAAGGTATTTTGGTGCAGTCTGATGCTTGGTGTGCCTCATGGAGGCCTACGGGCCCTATTCGGGTGGCCATGACCCTCCTGTTTTATTCCACAGCACTGCAGATCCAATTCTTCCAGTGCACCCAACTATCCTCCCTGGCTTCATCCATAGACACCTGGTAGACCTCAATTGCCTCACGTGTCCCCTGGAGCCCTGAAGAGCCATTTTAGCATTTCACAATGAAGAGGCTCTCAGCAGTCTAGGCCAATGTCGTCTCTCAGGGACATTTCTTGAGGAATAATGGCTGTTCTGAATTCTGACGTGTTCCTAGGACAGCAGGTTCTCTTTGTTTTTGTCAAAATAAGATGGTTATGTTCACAGGGTGGTATTATCAGAGCCCCAAACTAAGTTGTATTTGTGTTTGAAGGAAACTACAACATCAACAACTTCTTAGATGTCAACCCAGTGTGGTGCAATTTCAGCTGTTTTCTGACAGTTGCCTTGAATTTTTTTATCACTATATAAAGCAAGAGATAACCTTTGAGAGTTTCAGTGTCTGTCTGATGTACGTGTTCATTTGTATACTTTTCCAACAACCACTTTTAAAGGGTCAAGAAATTAATTCAAGGATTTTAGTGAGAAAAGAGTATTCTTCTTTTTTTTGTGAGTTTCTACTTATACCAATTAAATGTATTTCATATTTTGGATGCCAATTTTATATTTTTATTGTGTACACATATATAATTTTGTCTGGCATTTAAAAAAGGGGGATGGAAAATATCTTGAGAATGTGATAAAACTTTCTTTGAGGAAAGAAAATTTATGCTCTCATAAATTAAGTAATAAAATTAGCATTTTGTCATAACTTCTTGAACTTGAAATGAAACATTTAAAAAATGGATAAGCTCAAAGAATTTTAAATAGCAGCTAGAGCTTTTAGGAAGCTGTCCATGAATATGTTTAATCATTAATTTCATACAGAATTTTCTTTTTGTTTTCTTCTTATAAGAACTTAAGTAATTTAATCTGTCTTTCCATCTTGACTACTTACATTGCTTCTTTGCAGATTTTTTTTTTCCTTATTTAAAAATTTCCATTCACTAATACAAAATCTGTGCTCTTGTCTTTGGAAAATTCCTAAACAGCAAAGAGATATAAGCATATTGAACCTTCATTACCATTGCTTCTGGCATTGGTTTTCCTTTGGTGGTATAACTAACCCGTTGATTTGCATCAGTAGTTTCCTACTTCCAGATGTTGTTGTCTTATAAAGAGAGCAAATCCAAGTTGATTAAACTTTTTCTGAGTTCTCCTTTATGATGTATTGTAATTCTCAAAGTCAGTTTCCCTTCTTAATCATGGGCCAATTTCTCCAGCAAACTCTTCCATCCTGTGTCCCCTAGGGTGATATTTTGGTGATTTTTTAATGTGTTCTGTTGTTTGTTTCTTGGCATTACATATTTTTATTCAGTGTTAAATCCAATCAAGGAGGAAATTAATTAATATTTATCAAAGTAGTTTTTTTAAAGTCTGCCACTTTTATTTCATAAGTAAAATGTGTTAATGATTTTTACAAAATTATAAAAGGCTCTGTTAGCGTTGATAAATTAACATACTTGGAAAAAGGTATAGAATATGTTTGCTTTTAAACTTTTAAACAATGTACACAATATTAATTAAGGTTCAGTAAGATAATGTAGTTATGAGCAGATAGAAATTAATGCTTAGAGAATTTAAATGACTTCTCCAAGGTGACTGCCAGTGCATCACTGTAGTTATAGAAGAATTTCTTAGACTAGTTAATTAATAAATAACAGGAATTTATTTCTCGTAGTTCTGGAAGCTGGGAAGTCCCAGATCAAGCTGACTTGACATTTGGGGAGGATGGCTCTCTACTTCCCAGATGGTCCCTTGCTGCTGAGTCCTCACAGGTGAAAGGATAGAAACTAGCTCCTTTGCACCTGTTTTATGAGATCATTGATCACCCCCCAAAGGCCACACCTCTTAATACTACCATATTAGCAATTAAACTTCAATATCTATATGGGGCACATATTTAGATCATAGCAATGACATGGACAGAGACCAATATTTTATTCTTGTTGTAATATTTTTCCCCCCTGGTTCACACAACATGCTTAAATATATGGCCTCCACACCCTAGCACGTTTACTCTACCTTCTCCTGCACTTTCTCATAACTTCTTGAACTTGAAATGAAACATTTAAAAAATAGATAAGCTCAAAGAATTTTAAATAGCAGATAGAGTTTTTAGGAAGCTGTCCATGGATATGTTTAATCGTTAATTTCATACAGAAATTAAATGCTAGAGATAACATAGTTTCTTCCCTTGTCTATTAGAATAGTATAGATCTATACTATATGGGTTAGATCTGTTCTATCTGTAAAGGGAAATTAATGCAAAAATTGGTTGTCTTGTTGCAGAGTGCTTGTGTTGGATTGCTTTCTGTGCCATGGACAGCTTAACCAGACAGCTATCTTTGCTCTTGAAACTTACCTTATAGGACTATGGTGGCTCCCAGAGTTATACTGAGAATTTTCATCACTAAGATGATCTTCCTAGGTATTTTTTTTTGGAACTTAACAAACTCTATGTGTATGTGTTTATATGTGTGTGTGTTGGGGGGATGCACTGGAATAGTGAGGTGGATGTATTGGTGAGATCTATTTCTCCACTCTAGCGGAGAGTGCTCTCTAGAGCTCTGCACATCTAAAATGCTTATGGGATACCAGGAGATGCAGAGTGAGTCAGGACACTTAATAGACATACACAGTGTATTCAAATGAACAGATGCGAAAAAGTGGGGGTGTGCATGAGTTCCTTAGGCATATCAGCATAGACGATGCTTTCTGTCTGAGACTATTAAGGACAGTCAACTCCAGAGCCATGGGCTCAAGTTATACAATACATTTTTTAAAAATTCAATTGTGTCAAGGTTTCATGTTGGATATAGATCAGAAATTATGATTTTTTTTCTAGCATGTTGAATCTGGCTGGCTCTGATATTTTTTCAAGAGTTTTTAAAATGGTTTTTGCTCAATCTTTGGCTAAGACTGTTACCCTAACTATCCCGAAGTACAACCCATTCATATTTGAATGGATCAAAAGTCTAGGCAGCCCCAGTGAATGTTCCTTTTTAGTAGGGAGTCCTAATGAAACCCACATAGTGTAACATTGAATCAGGAATTTGAGATGAAGCTTGGTTCCCTGCATCTCTTGGTAGTAGGGCCTGTACAAGCTGCAGGTCTCTGTAGCTAAGAAAGTCTGTTTTTGTGTTAGCAGCTAATCATAGCAGGAGATGCCTACCAGCATCAACTCCAAAGGTTGCAGTCAGCAAAGTCAGGTTATTCTTCACTACTGAGTGGCATGTCACAGCTTAAAATGGTAGGCTATGCCTTCCAATGTCATAATAGACCCCAGCAGTTCACTGCCAACTTCTTTCTAGGTTCTTCACAATCTAAAAAATGAAATTCACTGAACAGCAAAGGAAACAGTGGAAGCAGAAGGATTTATTCAACTGTGAAGAATAGAAGCAGAAATTGTGCGTTATAAGAGGGGACCCCCCATCGGGGTTGTCGCTTGAGTGTGCTAGTCTAGAATTTTATATAGCACTTGGATCAATGCTGTTGGTCCAAATTTATGTTAATCAGGCTTTGGGAAAAGTACTAATGGTATTGATTAACCCTCGAGTCTGAACATTTATTTAGGTCTGACCACTTCCATTTTCTTCCCACTCTTGGGAAGCTTGGAGTGGAGGTCATCCAGTAGTAGATGATTTGGGCTCCTAGTTACAGCACTATGTGGAATGGATGTCTGCACACTGGGCAGCCTCCACTTGACAGGTGGGCAGGACTGGTTGGCTCCACTTGGCCCTAGTTGCCGAGCCTCAGGCCTGTGCAGACATGGCAGGCTCTGTGCATGCTCATGCCTGCTCTGGCTGATGCTCTGCCAATCTGGGACAAGGACTTGGGGGCTTGATTTCAACATCTGACAAAAATGACCAGTGCATCTCTCTACCTCTATCAGTGTGTGAATAGTAGAAACCTTCAGATACCATATACTCTTGGCTTGACAGTGCCTTTCAAGTGAATTTTCCTAACATAGAATGAGCTTTAAAAATCTTTTACAGCAAAGATTACAGTGATATCCACTATGAACTTTTTAAAAATACAAAATTTATAGAAAAATATGGATAAATTAGACATGTTTTTTACTCTTGGCCCCAGGTGCATGCAGTGTGTTCTTCTGTGGAAGGACTCTCATGGCAATGATTTGAAATAAATTACATGATATACATTTTCTCTACCCCTTTGGTGGCATTGAAGATTGAACTCAGGGCTTCATACCTATAAGGCAAATGCTCTACTACTGAACTACACCCCCCCTCTTTATTTTATTTTGAAACAGGGTCTTCCTAAGTTGCTCAGGCTGGCCTTGAACTTGGGAACCTCCTGTGTCAGCTTCCCAGTAGCTGAGATGGTGGATGTGCACCACTGTGCCTGCCTTTCTATTCTTAAAGCTGAATATCTATACAGAAGAATGTCATAAGGAACTCATGTACAAAACTTCAGTCCCTTTTCCAACTTGCAGAAGGACTAAAGACTTCTGTTAGCAGGGCCAGGAGATACAATGTAGAATGTTGCAGAAGACAATTGGAAATATCTTGGTTATGTTTTTTAGCCAGCAACAAAAACAATTACTTTTTTTTTTTACTTCATGTATTCCTTCAAATAGACTCATACTTTGTTCTTGGGAAGATACTGGACCCTAACATTCTTTCACAGAAGTAGATTACAGTCTCTGTATGCATACATGCTGGAAGACAGGAGAATATAAAAAAGAAAGGACAATACATTGTGCTTTGTGCAATACTGGGGTAAGGATGGGGTGCCAGGGCTGGTATTCATTTTGTGGGGGATATGTAACAGCATTGGGGAACATGTTCAGGGAGGAAATCTGAAACTTCAAGAATAAGTACAATTTAGGCAGAATAAAGGAACTGGGTGCTGAGAAAAGTAATGGAAAATGATGTTCCTAGATGTGGTAGTACCATTGCATGGTCAGTGGTGAAAGTACAAATAAAAGAAAAACTCGTTTCCAGTGATTTTGGTGAAAATAATTATTATAAGAACAGTTAGAATCTTTAACATGATCCCTCCCTCCCTTCCTTCCTTCCTTCCTTCCTTCCTTCCTTCCTTCCTTCCTTCCTCCCTTCCTCCCTCCCTCCCTCCCTTCCTCCCTTCCTCCCTTCCTTTGTAATTAGCTTTTCTTATACATTGGGCTTCTTTATGACTCTTGCATTTTTTTTGAGACAGTCACTGAAAGTATTTTTAGTATAATTTATTGCTACTTAAAAAAGAGTACCTCTGCTCTTCAGCATAATTGATTTCCTCCCTGGAATTGGCTGTGAAGCCTTCTATTAAATGTCGACACTAACTTCAAGTGTACTGCTGGTCATTTGTGTAAATTGCCAGATTGTTTTACACAATCAGCTTTCACAATTTATGTATTTTTGCTGTTTTTCTAACAAGTTCTCTGGCTTTACCTTCATAACTCCTGAATCTTTTTTTTGGTAGTTAAAAGACATTTTCTTTGTTTTCTTCATGCATGACATCGAAGAAAAGCTGTTAAAATGATTTATTGCTGTTTTTTAACATGATGGCATGAAAAGAGTATTTTCCAGATTTATTTGTTCAGGGAGCATATTCTAACTTTATGATATGCTCTGTTTAATTAGGAATGTAGGTTTCTTTGTATTTGTGAACTTTGGAAGTCGTATATTTAGTGTCTGCACTGACAGATTTTGGATTGAGGTACTTGAGCTCGTCTTGTTTATCTCAGGTAGAACATCATTCAAAAACATGCCCATAAACAGATTTTCAGTTTTCTTTTCCCAGAAAAAAAAATGGTCTTAAAAACACTTTTACCTTCACTTCAGCTTTTATTCTCTGCTCCTTGGAGAGCTAATTCAACAGTCCACATTATTCTTTTTTCATTTGTTTTGTTTCTTATTATCTAAGTGTGTAGCAGAATTGCTTCATGATACAGTTGAAAAAAATTAAAAAATGAAAGGCTCTGTAAAAGATCTGAGGTAGTTTCTGTTTAAAATACAAATTACCTTTGTGACTCTGGACAAATCATTTAGCCTCTTTGTAGCTCAAGGCTTCCCACCCCCCATTAATTTCTTTAATTAAAATATATTGGCATTGGCCATCTTCCATGTGTGTGGTACTGTATTCACCTTTGTGGAGAGTGTCTGGGGGAGGGAGAAATGAATCATACAAAAATTGTCACTAGGGCTGCTGTTGTAGCTCAGTGGTAGAGTGCTTGCCTCCTATGTGTGAGGCACGGGGTTTGGTCCTAAGCACCACATAAAAATAAGTAAATAAAATAAAGGTATTGTGCCCATCTACAACAACAATAAAAAAATTGTTACTAGACACAACATACGTATAACGCTGGTAAGCAGAAAATATTAAGTCCCACAAGAGAGCTATCATAAAATGCATTGAGACTTCTCTGGGTAAAGAATTTGAGTTGAGGTCATCAAGGATTAGAAGGAAAAGGACATGGACTGGAAGAGAGGTGTGGTTAGGAAGAAGTTGAAAAGAGGAGAAATGGTGTTTAAATCAAAAGGAAGAGCTTTAAGATAGGGCTTATTTCAAGTATTCTTTGAGTTTGGAAAGAAACAATGGTTCAGTTTAATTGGATTCTAAGGTAAATTGAGGATAATCATGAAAACTAAGTTTGAAATTGAAGTTGATGACAGATCATAAAAGATCTTATATACCCACCAGAGGGGTTAGTGTGTTTGTTTTTTGGATCTTCTTTGAGAAGTCCCTTGGCTGTGGCAAGACAAGGTATCATGTTCTCCCTATTCCACTAGTTAAATGTTAAAAGTAAGTCTTCTTATAAACTTGGTTTCCTCACCTACAAAAAGTGAATAGCAGTATGATCTTTTTGGGTTGCTGTGAAGAGTTAAGGATAGCACATGGTCATTGCTCACCAAGGATTAGCATTTGCTATGCACACAAGGAAGACCCCTTAACAGGGGGATTCCAAGGTGTCTTCTTTGGGTTGCTCCTCTGATCGCTATGTGATGTAGTTGTGCAGAATGCCATGGAATCTCAGTTGAAGGTAACCACAGAGGCATTCTAGTCTCCCCCATTGCACCCTTGCTGATTTTCATTCTGTTCTCTGGCCTCTGGGGTCCTTTCCATTATAAGACAATTTGCCTTTTTTTTTTCCCAAAAATGTTCCCTTAATGAACATTTAAAGGCTTAGGATTTTTAGATATTGATCTGAGGTCTGTTGTCTTGTCACTTCCCAAATCCTTTGTTTCAGAACTGACAAATGGCAGCATCCCTTGCACGTGTGAAGCTTGAAATATCCAACATTAAGGATGTGGCTTCCTTTCATGGCTTCCTCCTAAGTCCTTTCACTTCTAGTCCAAATATCCTTCATCTTTCAATGACTCATCATGTGACATGATCACTAAACAATGTCCCACTGCTAATATCTATTCAGAGCCAAGTTCAGCAGATCTTGCTCGATCGAGAGTCTAGATCAGCATCATTGGCTCTTTCTTCTGGGATTTTACAAAATGCACAAAATCCAGGTCCAATCTCAACGTATTCTGATTCACTAGGTCTGTACATGGGCATTTAAAAAATTTCCCCAGAAACACAAAGAGTTCTTTCTTTGCTTGTGAGAAGGTTAAAAATACCTTAGAAGCCAGTTTAATAGTTTGTTATAAAACTAAACATATTCTTACCGGTAGTCACACAACTTTTTATATATCCTCATGAAACAAAAACTTATCCCGACCCCAAAACCTGTACGTGGATATATATGTATATATAGTAGATTTGTTCATAATTGACCAAACTTGGAAGCAAACAAGATATTCCTCTGTAGGTGAATGGTTAAATAAATGGTAACTTCAGAGAAAGGACAATTATTTGGTGCTTATGTTGGTCAGTTTCATGATGTGACCAAAATAACCCACAAGAACAACTTAGAAGAGGGAGAGTTTATTTTGGGCTCACAGTTTCAGAGGTGCAGGCATGGTTGGTCAGCTCTATCTCTGTGCGCCCAAGGTGAAGGAGAACAACACCATGGTGGAAGGATGATACAGAGGAACACTGCTCAGCTTAGGGTGAGGTCAGAAAGCAGAGGGAGAGAGAAGAGGTTGCTGCAGAGAAGATGCACACTTCTAAGCACTTCTGTAGTGACATCTCCCCAGCCACCTGCTCCCTACCTGCCTGTGGTTACCACTCAGTCACTCCATTCAAACTAGGATGGACCAGTGAGGTTATGGCTCTCATGATGTAATCATTCCACCCCTGAATATTCCTGTATTATCATAGGCACCTTTGAGGGTTACCTCATATTCAAACCATAACATTACTAAAAAGAAATGAGCAATCAAGTTAGGAAAATACATGAAGCAACCTTAAATGCATATTACTAAGAGAAAAAGTCAGTCTGAAAAGTCAACATGCTGTGTAATTCCAACCATAAGATGTTCTAGAAAAAGCAAAACTATGGAGACAGTTAAAAGATCAGGGATTATTGGGGAGTGAGGGCTGAATAGATAAAGCACAGAGGATTTAATTTTATTTATTTATGTTGTTTTTAAATTCTTTTTAGATGTACACGACAATAGAATGCGTTTTGACATCTTGTACAGAGTATAACTTATTCTAATTAGGATCCCGTTCATGTGATTATACATGATGTGGAGTTTCATTGGTGGTGTATTCATATATGAACATAGGAAAGCTATGTCTGCTTCATTTTTTCTTATGCCTATCCTTCCTCCCATCCCTTCATTCCCCTTTGTCTAATTCACTGAACTTCTATTCTTCCCGCCCTTTGTTGTGTGTTAGCATCTGTATATCAGAGAGAACATTTGGCCTTTGGTTTGGGGATTGGATTATTTCTCCTAGATGATAGTCTCAAGATCATTTACCAGCAAGAGTCATAAAGTCATTCTTCTTTATGGCTGAGTAATACTCCATGGTGTGTGTGTGTGTGTATCACATTTTCTTTATTCATTCATTTGTTGAAGGGCACCTAGGTTGTTTCCATAGCTTGACTATTGCAAATGGAGCTACTATAAATATCGATGTGGCTGCATCCCTGTAGAATACTTATTTTAAGTCCTTTGGGTGTAGGCTGAGGAGTGGGATAACTGGGTCAAATGGTGGTTCCATTCCAAGTTTTCTGAGGAATCTCCATTCTGCTTTCCAGAGCAGTTGCACCATTTGCAGTCCCACCAGCAATGTACAAATGAGTATACCCTTTGCCCCCTCATCCTCACCAACATTTATTGTTATTTGTATTCTTGGTTGTTGCCATTCTGATTAGAGTGAGATGTAATCTCAGGGTAGTTTTAATTTGTATTTCTTCAATTGCTAGAGTTGTTGAACATTTTTTTCATATATTTTTTGACTATTCATATTTCTTTCTCTGTGAAGTGTTTGGTTCAGTTCCTTGGCCTACTTATTGATTGGGTTATTTGGTTCTCTTTTGGTGTTAAGTTTTTTTGAGTTCTTTATACATCCTGGAGATTAATGCTTTATCTGAGTTACAAAGATTTTCTCCCATTCTGTAGGCGCTCTTTACATTCTTGATTGTTTTCCTTTGCTGGGAAGATGCTTTTTAGTTTGATACCATCCCATTATTGATTCTTGATTTTATTTATTGTTCTTTAGGAGTCTTGTTGAGGAAATCAGTTTCTTAGCTGCATGATGGAAAGTTGTACCTACATTTTCTTCTAGTAGGTGCAGGGTCGGCACAGGCGATTTTTAGTGCAGTGAAACTGTTCTGTAAAATATTGTAGTGATGGACACACATCACCACATATATATATCAAAATCCATAGAATATACAGTGCCAAGAGTGAGTCCTAATCTATGCTATGGACTTTGGGTGATAATGATGTTTCAGTGTGCACATCTGTTGTAACAAAGGCACCATGCCACTGCAGGTCTGATGTGGTGGGAGGTTGAACTGTTGATAACGGGGCTGGTTGTGAGTGTGTGTGTTGGTAGGAAGGTTTGTGAGGACTCTGTGTACTTTCTACTCAGTTTGTGGTGAACCTAAAACTACTGCAAAAAATAAAAATTTATGAATACTTTTGACATCTGGTTGGAACTGGGAGCACAGATTTAAACAATCTACTCAGTTAACAAAGGCGAGACAAAGCAGTGTTCACGACAGCCATGTAATACTGCATTCATTAGGCACCAAATTTGCAGCAATTGAAACCATCAGGGCTCCTTCTTAGATCATCCCTAAATTTGCACATGGCATTTTCTAGGATTGTGCATCTGCCACTTTACATTTACGTTTTATTTTATCTCATGTTGACCATTTCTAGATAGCATTCTTTAGGACCCGTGTTTTCCATCTCATGTGCCTCATTGAGAGAAACTTAAGGATTCATTAATTCTGAGCAGGTATTCCAGAGTGATGAACAAAAGTGGGGGTTCCGGTCCATCCTTGATCACCCCTTTTCTCTGGTGAGTGTTGCCTGTAGTTCTCAGTCCTTTATATTTATTGCAGCTGTTTGCCTGATGCTTTGAATCACCCTTTCCTTTCCAAATCGCAGGAAGCTGAGAGGCAGCAGGTTTTGGAGTGTCACGTGGGGAAGAAGCCTCCATCCCTAGCAGTAAAGTTGGGCATCCTGCTGTTAGTTTAGGACGATTTTGGCTGCAAGTATCAGGCATTCCAATTTCCACCTCTTACATAAAGAGGGAATTTGTTATCTTACGTAGCAAGAGGTCCTGGAGGGAGGGCAGTCCCAAGGTTAGTTGACTCAGCAGTTTTCTAATGTCATTGGAACCCTGCTTTCATCCTTTTCCATCTTCCCACTCTGCCCCTCTCAGCATTTGCTCTCAGGGTAACTTCCTTCGTGGTCCCAAAATGTCAGCTGCAGTTTCATAACATGCATATGTGGCAATGTCTTGGAGCAAAGAGGAGCTCTCTGTCTCTTTTTAGAAACCTCTCATTGGATTTCTCCTCTTCCCTTATTCACCTGAGCTATACACATATCCCAGCCTAAGAGAATCACTGACGGGAGCAAATGGACATGTAGCCATTCATCCTCAGGGTGGAAGGCTGGTGCTGCATCTGGAGATGGGGACCCCTCCCCGGGGAAGCTGACTGACCTTTGGTACCTGATAAAAATTAGGGTTGCATGAGTAAGACCTGAAGAAAATTGGGATTCTGAGAGCAATGAAGAAGGTGGTTGTGGGGGAATAATTTCTGGGTGAGCAACTATCAACATCCATTACCCTCCTAAAGCTCAAAAGCATTTCGTACACATTGTTATTATGCTGCTGAAAATGTTCTCAAAATAGTTGAGATGCTGAAGGAGTGGATTGTTGCAAAAGATCCAGCAAATGCTCATAGGGCAAAGTGAGCAGTATAAACTCCTCTGCTGACCACATGTTTGCGTTTTATTTCCTTCTGAAGAAAATTAATGCAAGCCTACTTTCAAAAAATAATCCTGTACTGATTATTGGTTGTAGGTAGAAGTGTTCCATCATTGCCCAGAAGGGCAGACCTATAGCTCTCAGAAACAACTGCTCTTTTATTTAAATTTTTTTTTCCTTCGGTTTGACAGTCTTCCAATAACTCTTATGAAAGGAGTTATAATTAAAGCTCTGCAATTGGAAATAATGGAAAAATAGGGCTAATTGAGATCACTGACAGAGAAAGTGTCTGGGAGAGGAAATATAATTTTTAGTGAGCTGGATAAAGAAGCAAAAATTAAAAATGTACTTGAGAAAGTTCACACAAAGTCAATGTGTTATTATTTCTCTTTGAAATCTAGAGTTGGGAAACAGGTTGTTACAGACATAGAAAATCATCTGAGGAGTTCATGACCTATAAATTACTTACTGCCCTTCAAGAAAGAAAAGCCTAGGTGAGTTTCTGGCAACTTAATTTTTTCTGCAAGGTACAAGTAAAACTAGCAAATTTGTGAAAATACCTGCAGTAGAAATGTTTGTGACCCGCCGAAGAAAATAGAATCAGTAGTCAGAACAGGAGTTCCTGTACATTGTGACTTAAGTATACGGAGAGTGGAGAGTGCTGGGGTTGTAGCTCAGGGGTAGAGTGCTTGTCTCGCATGTGTGAGACCCTGGGTTCCATACTTAGCACCACACAAAAATAAACAGATAAAAATTATATGCGGGGAACTTACATTGTTTCAACGAATCCTTGCAACCCTTTGAGGCAGGTGTGATGTAAGCTAGGCTGATCACAGAGCATTTTGCAGTTTTTAAATTGTCCTGTGTCATACTCACGCAAGATATTTTTAGTTCATGTTTTTTCTGCCTGTGTCAGTCTGTTGCTGGGCAGACTGGCTTACCTCAATTCTAAGCCCATGGGTCAGGAGTTTAGCTGTGTGAAAATCATTAAGCAATTTTATTTGATGTCTAGTCTCAAAAGCTCCTATTTAATTTATTAAAGCAGAAATGAGTTACAACCTCCGCTTCATAGTCCTGAATCTTTTCATTTTGGAAAGGAATATATATATATATATATATATAGATATCTATCTATCTATCTATCTATCTATCTATCTATATATATATATATCTATATATCTATATATATATATATCTATATATATCTATCTATATATCTATATATATATATATATCTATATATCTATCTATCTATATATCTATATATATATATATCTATATATATCTATTTGCCAACATGTGTATATATATATATATATATATATATATATATATATATATATATGTTGGCAAATAGGACAAGACCTCACCTCCCATAGCTTGAGATAATAACTTAGATTTTTAATCTTTTATTTTATAAAAGGGTACATCTTATTAAGTAATGGAGGCCTGCATTTCAAATTCTATTGCAAGGAGTTTTAAGACTGGATATAGCATAACTGAAAAAAGGTAGCCCAGGAGGGTTACATCGTTGTGAGCATGCAGGGGACAGAAGGAAAGGAAGAGCCACCTCTGTGTCACAAAGCAGGCTCAGCTGATTGACATCCACATGCACTGTTTGGGTTTTAAGAAATTATTTTCACTGCCTGTCACACTTGGGGTCACCATTGCTTCAGCTGAAATAAAGTAGCTCATTAGGAAAAGATGTCTTAGAGAGCAGTATGACTCATTTACTTGAGGAATAGAATGTGAAAGAGATCCCTAACTAATAATATTTTGGAGTTATTTTGGATTAAAGAAGAGATGCAGGGAAATTATTAAAGGTAAAAAGGGGAATTTTGAATGAAAAATTCACAGTCCCCTTCATTCCAGATCTGTTAGTTTGGAAGCCAGCACAATTGGCACATTTGCTGTTAAATATGACTTTCCTTGAAATTGTACTATGGCATTCTTCTGATTTTTCAGTTGCTGATGGTGGAAATCAGTCACCTAAATAATGCCCTCTGGGGTTATCTGAGGACTATTAAAACCTGGATTGAGTGAAGGAATTGAAGTAAAAGGGAGATGGTACTTGGGGTTTCTACTGAGCTTTTCTGTAAAATGCATGTGATCAACATCCCACATTTCTTATAGCAATTTTCACAAATAGAAAATGATGTTTGTATTCTTCTTAACTATTTTCTTTGTCATAATCATACTGACATAATAATTTATTAAAATATGCCTTATTTCATCTTTGAGAAGCATGTTCTACTATCATGAGGTTTCAACAGTAATTCATCCCGAAAACACATTTGTAAAAAGATTTGAAGTTTTCTCTGTTTGAAAAACAGATAGTCCCAAGTGTCCCTAACTCATAGAAAGCCTTGAATCTGGTCAAAAAAAGAGATGGGAAGAGAGGGGAATAAATATACAGATTGGTTTTGAAAGATTCTCTTGGGTTGACCTGGTCATCATCATAGCAGATGGACGGCCAGTGACAAGATGATAATAACCACAGTGACAACAAATGAATTTGGGCTTCACTGTAAAGTGCTAAAGCTTATATAACTCAGTAGTCTCAACCTAGCCACCAGGTGCTGGTGGGTATGCTTAAATATTTTATGAAAGCAAGAATGTCAAAGACATATTACACCATCATTATTGAGCACCCCTCCCATGTGCAGTTAGGAATTTAACCTTGAAAAGAGTAAGAATTTAGAATAAAATCGATGTCACTTTATTGGGGCCACTTTTAACCAATGGGTATGAGGCCAAATCTGATCATTATATGTACGTTCTTATAAATCTCTTGCTTTGACTATTTTTTAACTGTTGCATCTCAGTAAAATCTTTATTCTTACTAAAAAGTCCTGATTTAGACATCTCTAGATCTGTCAAAACAAAGACTTTATTGCATGTCCTGAGGCTTGGAGCTCTCTGCACAGAGTTGTTTTCTCCTAGGTAAGCTATGCCAGGAATTATTCATACTTTTCTGAATGCCATCTATAGATCCTTGTTAAGTGCCTGGCTCAAAGGAAATACTTAGGAAGGCCTTCTTGGTCACTGAATTCTAGTAACTACTTGTTAATACAGGCTGTTCCTCCCCTGTTCATAGAAAAAAGGAAAATTGGCTCTTTTTCAATGACCCCTCAGAATGTCACAATGTGCAGGAGAATGTGGCTGTGAAAGGAGACACATCTAGTCCTCGTTTGTTGGGGCATTTATAGAAGGTAGAGTCCCAGGTGTCCGTGCTTGGTTGCTGATAATGTAAAAAGATGATGTTATCCAAAGAATCATGAAGGATCTGTAAGGATTCTGCACAACTCTTGCTGCCTGAAGCTGCATTCTGTGGCTCTTCCAAGGATGAAAGAAGGGCTCATTAAGCCTAGAATTTCCCCAGCCAGTTGCTCAAAATCAAATAGTGAAACTGGGAAGGACAAAGCCTGCCTGTTCTCTTCCAGCAACCAGCGGGGTGTTCACTTCTGAAAAGATGGCCAGTGCCAAGCCTCCTGGACGGGGGCCTGGGGGGAAGTTCAGGCTGTGATTCTTGTGTCTACCCAAGTGGGAACTGAAAGGGGTCTGTAGATGGGGGTCTGAGGGTGCTTACACGGTGATCCTCAGAAGTTGATGACCAGGGCAGTGTCCTCCTGGAACAGAATGTCATGTCTCGGGCCTGCATTTTCCTGTCTGCCAGATTCCTTGGGCTTCCTAAATCTCTGCTGTCTACCTGGAACGACTTAATTTTCTTTTTCAGTTGCCTAGGATGTGATTCTCTGATCTTTACCTTATGTGGCTGGCTTCCGTCCTACACTCTAAAAATGTCTACTTCCTTAAACAGGGCTTGCAGGAGGCGCCAGCTGAGAGGATTCCACGTGTGGTGTCTGTGTGCTGGTTTCACAGACAACAAGACAGGCCCCCTGAGGGGAGGAAAATAGAACTGCACGTCTTAAAAAGGTGTTATTGAAAACGGAAACTTCGTTTTCAAAAGTAGATGTATACAGGATGTGCTTTGGGGAGAGTGAAGTAACTTCACCAACTCATGGGAACCTACCGAGGTGGACACACGGGAAACAAAATACAACGCGTCTAGACCAAAGATGAGCCAAACCAGGTTTCTGTGTCTCTTTTGGACCATGCTCCTAATCCTGCAGACCCCAGGAACAGTTTTGTAGGGAGATTTCTCTTCCGTATGTCTCTGATATTATTTAATAATTTTTTAAAAATCAAGTCAAATATGAAATAAGTGATGAGACTATACGTCTCTCACACCATCGATTGCTGATGACTGATGAGTATATTCCAAAGATTCAAGGGAGATCTCATTCCTCTTAGCTCCATCTACTTTAGGCAGAAGCCATAAGCTAAGAAGAGAACTTAACTGGATATAAGAGGATAAAGAATTACAGAACATATCTGGTGGCGTGGAGGCTGATGCCGGAGGATCACAAATTCAAGACCAGCCTCAGCAACTTAGTGAGGCCCTAAGCTACTTAGTGGGACCCTGTCTCAAAATAAAAGATAAAAAGGACTGAGGATATAGCTCACTGGTAAAATGTCCCTGGGTTCTATTCGGTACTAAAAACAAAACAAAAAGAATTTGGGATTAGAAGATCTTGAGTAGGTCTTTAAGGAAGTTCTTCAAGTGCTTTACAAATTATATCATAGAAATTGGGGTGAAAAACAGAGCAGAAGCTATGTGTTGTGAGATGCTTTATTATTTCCTGGGAAAAAGCATGTTTTTGGCTCTGTGGGATCATTTTATATTGTACACTCCTACACAGATTTATTGTAGACAGTAAGTTAATCTCTTCCTCACTAATGTTCTCTCTCTCCTAGAGGTCAAATGTTATTTCAGGCTTGATTTTTTCTAACTCCTTCCTTTTGCTCATTTTTTTTAAGACAAAACTTTCTGGTTTTACCTCTTAATTCACTCATGATTTTCTTCTATCTGACTTTTAACATTAAGGAATGAAACTGTCCCATGAAGTTCTGATTACATGGTGTATGTTGGCCCTTTTTAACCTATTCCTTCTTGACATTTCTCAGCATCATGTGATGTTTACAGCTCTACTCCAAATTTGCTCTGTGGCGACAGAGTCCCTAGATTCCTACAGTATCTCTACTTAGTTCTTTTGTGTACTGTCGTAACTATGGACTCTCCGATTTTGAATTTTCCTTACTAAGTTCTCTTATGATATTTTGAATTTCGCCTCAGTTTCTAAGTCTTCCCATGTGGTTCACATTGAATTAAATGATTCAAAAGACAATGGTATTGGTCATAACCTTTCTCGTCCCTTCTGCAGCTTCCCAGATGCCTACAGGGATAAAGTTTAAATTCCTTAAGTAGGCGTTGGACACTGCTTATCCTTGGACCTAATAGTTACTCAACATTCATTTCCAATCTGTTGGGCCCTGTCTTGCCAGGACCTCCCAAGTGTAGACCCCTCAACCTTTGTCTTGTTTCCAGGCCCCTCTGATACCACCTGTGCTCAGACCACCTTCGTTGTTTCCAGGTGATCTGGAGCTGCCTGGGCTTTGGGCTTAGTGTATGCACAACCTTCTTGGTGAAATCTCTTCTTCCCCTCAAACTCCACACACCCCCAGCTGTGAGCCTTCCGGCCTCCCCAGCACTGCATCTGCCCTACCGAGCAGTGGCCCTCTGTAAGTGGTACAGCACGGGGTTTTCATCTTTTCCCACCCTTTTCCGCCTGAACTGGATACTTTATTATTTTTTTAGAACAGGACTCTTACTATACTCTGTCAAGGTCACTTTAAAATGAGTTTCATTTGTCCTGAGTGGTGCAATTACAGTGACTAATTTTCTTCTCTGTATACTTTTGTACTTTCCAAATATTCCTTATTAAAATAACATTGTGGTGAGTATTTCTAATAATGACAGCCTGCCCTTCCTATGTGGCCGGCACCATGCTAACTACTTTAATAGTACTCGAAAGGCATTCTCCCTTAATTCTCCAACAACCTTATAAGGTAAGTATTACCATCCCCACTTCCTAAGTCAAGTCATTCATTTGAACCTGCTTAAGTAGGCTGGCTTCAAAGCTGAAGTTCTTAACAATGATCAGGAATAAAAGACTTTCATTTTTAATGTTTTTGAAAGCATTAGTCATCCTTTTTACTGTAACATCAGCTGCAAGATTATGTACCCTCTATGTCATTTCTTCTTGATCCACTGTGTGTGGCAGATGGGTTTTGGCTACTCCAGTATATAAATCCATCCCACGTGCTTTTCTCATGTGACTGATGTGCTTCCCTTTAAAGAAGGACCCAGTTTCCTCCCTTTAGATCTGGGCTGGAGCTCGTGACTGCTCCAACTGATACAGTGTGGAAAGAGCAATCCTCTGTGGCTCGCAGAGCTAGGTTATGGAAAGAGTGTACTCGATGTTGTCTGGAGTGTGTGCTTTTCTCTCTCTCTCTCTCAATATGATCATAATACTGTGAGGTGGATAAACACTAATAATGAAGAGGGACAGGGTTCAATGTAGAACTAGAGCAGAGTAGGCAATATTTCAAGAAATAATAAAATGTATAATTTTATGTAGAAAAATATTATTTTGAAGAAATAAGGAAAAGAAATTAATAGAAATAAAACCAGGAATGAGAAAAGCTGAAGAAAGAGGAGAATAAAGTACTCCATAAGAAAGTATACTTTATAACATGTACCTCCAAAGTACACTTTGGTTGATACGTTGTGGTAAACTGTGACTGAGAGTTGGTGGTGGGCATTGCATTGATTTTAGAGAAAGAGGCCTACTCCCAGTTCTTTTCTTTTTTGGTGGAACTGGGGATTGAATCCAAAGCCACATGCTTGCCAGGCAAGTACTCTACCTCAGAGCTACAACCTCAGCCCCTACTACCAATTTTTGTCATTAAGAAAATATGTATATACAATTATGTGTGTGTGTGTATTTACATATATATGTCTATATAAATAAATGTGTGTGTATATGTGTATATATATGTGTGTGTGTGTGTGTGTGTATATATGTGTGTGTGTGTATATATATATATATATATATATATATTTTTTTTTTTTTTGGTGTGGTGGTGCATGCCTATAATCTCAGCAAGTTGGGAGGCTGAGGCAGGAGGATCACAAGTTTTAGGCTAGCCTCAACATGATAGCAAGGCCCTGAGAAACTTAGACCTTGTTTCAAAAAAAAAAAAAAAAAAAGTCAAAAAGGATATGGATGTAGTTCATGGCGAAGTATCCCTGGGTTCAATCCCCAGCACCAAAATAACAACAACATATATACATATGAGATGGATAAACACTAATAATGAAGAGGGACAGGATTCAATCTAGACCTAGAGCAGAGTAGGCAATATTTTAAGAGATAAATAAAACATATAATTTTATGTAGAAAAATATTATTTTGAAGAAATAAGGAAAAGAAATTATATATATATATATATATATATATATATATATACACACACACACACGCACGCACACACACATGTATTTCATCAATTTGGTAAGTGGTAGGTTCTTTACTAATTCCCCTGTTATTGGGCAGTTGTGTTATTTCTGACCATTTCTATTACAATGCTGTTGAACATGTGGTTTATAGGCAGTGAGGAGATTTCTGAATTTTCTAGTGTATCCACCTTAGTTTACCTGCTTTATGAGTTATCTGGAGAATTTTGGCCTTTGATCACTCACACTTAAATATTTTGCAAGATCAATTTATTGAAAAATGTATTGGCATTTTTTTCTCATAATTTTTATTATTACATTTTAAGATGCAATTTCAAAATGTACTTGATTAATCTCATGTCTAATGATTGTCCTTTCTTTAATGGTCAAACATTTTTATTTCATTCTCAGATAGCATTAAAATTTTCATATTTTTCATATTAAACATGTATTAGACTATTGGATCCCTTTGAAAAGCATAGCTATGGAGTTGTGAATTATGCATTTATATCATTTTCCATGCTGACATTTTCATTAATAGTTATTAAGTAGGGATTCTTTCATCTCTTCCTGGGTTGCTCTAATTTGGCATTTGTTAAGGTTTTATGACAGTTTGATTCATTTTTGACTATATGTTCCAGTCTATTAATTTATTTTTCTGTGTTAAACACTTTTATGGCTTTAGTAATTTTTACTTTGTCATATGACTGAACTGCTCATTAGGTAAGTACATCTGAACCCCTGTCCTTCTTATTTAATTTTATGCTGCTTACTCTTCCAAGTCAATTGTATCGCCACTTTGTTCTACTATATGGAGAACTGGAATGTGCCATTACATGTTGCTTAAGGACCAATATATATCATAATTCAATATTCTTAGGAACTATGAAAGTGTCCTCCTCATGTAAGTCAACCTTCCTGTATTTATTCTCTTTTTTTTCCTCATGTGTTTTAACCACTTTGTTGTGTTAGGAACAGAATTAACACCTACAGGCTTAATGTACTGATGGTATTTCTAGCTGTGTGTCACTACTATCCAAAACTGGCAGACTCTAAGAAGTATATAGTATGTGTTAGGTCTTTTGCGTTGTTTTTATTCTTCATAACAGTGCTAATCCTGTGGTGTTAGACATGTTATTTCCAGGGTTAGAGGAAACTACTAAAGCTCAGAGAGATTAAGGCCCCATGACTGGTCAGTATTGCACAGAATTGATGGTAGTAGTCAGTATTCAAGCTCATGTCTGAGTGCCTTCAAGGTCAAATTCTTCATAACTGTCTTTCTTAGGATTACTGTTTCTATTTCTGATGTACCTCACATATACAATTTTCTGAACTCAATTATAGTTTGAGGACACTCTTTGGGTTTTCTTTTGTAAACTTCATAAATTCAAATTTTATCACATAATCCCCTTTTTATTCAATAAATGTCACCAACATTTCTTGAAATGCGTTTAATGGAAATGTTGGTGAAGAAAGCTAATCTGTTTAGAGTTTTCCTTTCTTAAGATTATTTTATTTTAGAAATAATTTCAGACTTAGAGAAAAGTTGTTTGCCCCCCAAATGCAAAATAGGCACACATTGGTCTTTTACTTAGATTCACTTTTTTAAGCTCTTCAATTTTGATTTTTAAATCAGTTTGCTGCACTGGCTTTATTATTCTGTGTACATGAACATATCCTCATGTGTGTTTTATTTTATGAACTATTTGAGAGTAGGTTGCTACAGCATAGCCTTTCACTCCATGATGCTTCAATGTGTATTTCTTAAGAACAAGAATACTCAATTACATTTCTGTACTGTATTATCAAATTCAGGAAATGGAGCATTGATATAAGACTCTTATTTAATTTGCTTTCCTAATTTCAGTTCCATTAATTGTCCCAATAATGTCCTTTAAAGCACCCCCACCCCCATTCTGGAACAAGAACCAATTTGTAATTACATTATATGCTTAATTTTCTTGTGTCTCCAGTCTCCTTTAATTCTTTTTAGCATTTTTATGTCATTGACATTTTTTGAATAGTAAAGGCCAGTTCTTTTATGGAGTGATCTTTAAAAATAATATAGGCTAGTTCTTTTATAGAATTTTCTTTTGAAATAATACAGGGCAGTCTTTCACAGAATGTCTTTAGTGTGTGATTTCTGATTTCTCCTTACAGCTAGGCTCAGTTTGTGACCATCTGTCTGGAGTGTATTACATGGGTCACGTTTTATTCTCTTCAGAATATCACATCTAGAAGCACAGGATATATATTTGCTCCATATTCCTGATTTCTCTGCCGCAAAGGTGTCTATATTTAGGTATTTTATTTTCTTAGGATTGACATTGCTGTCATCAATGACAAAAGAGTTAGCTTTAAAATTCCCATATGATTGAATTCCCCACAATATATTCTCACTTTAATTTATAAGACAAACATGATTTTAACCATCAATTCTGATAAAATGAACACTAATTCCTTATTTTTGTTAAGTATTTAAAATTTTATTATCTTGAACTCTAAAAATATAATTTATCAAATTCCCATGTTTTCCTATTTAAAATGAGTTGATATCTTAGCATATGACCTATTTTTAAAAATAGTTGAAAATATAGTACATTCTGTTTTCTATCTATTTAATTGTCTTTATATCAAAAATTTCAAATTCATTCTTCATTCTACATAGTCCTTTAATTAATATTTGTTATACATGTGATTCATTTTAATAAATTGTCAAGAAATGCAATGTGAAAGCACATGGCCAAAGGATGAGTTTTTAAATGATGGTACACAAATCAATATATATATGAATATATATATTCATATATATATTCATATGAATATATATATATTCATATATATATATTCATATATATATATTCATAATATCAATTTTTAAAATAAACAATATTTAAAAACTAAAACAAACAAAAAACATTTTTGGAGGCTCTGCTTAGTTGTTTGGAAGTCTTTGTCAGTAATCCCTGGTTTGTTTTTGTTGTGATTAGAGCAATAGTGGTTAAGAGTAAAATCTGGTATTGAGTCAATTCTAGCCAATCATACTTGAGGAAAGCAATCCTGCTTTCACGTTTCTTGGGTACAGTGTTCTCTATATTGTTGCCATTGTTGTTCAGATCTTCAACATATTTATTTTCTTGTTACATTCTGAAAGAATGCTAGGTTAAGTGTGCTAAAATTTCCCTTTATGATGTAAAGTATATATATATCATTTTGTTATACTGTCAACTTTTATTTCATATGGCAAGATAGACACAGCTTCTGAATTGTTCACTGTTCTATGTGCAGATGGAATGGATATTTTACCACTGAGTGAGCATCTCTTTATTTCTCTTGCTGCTTTTAGTCTTAAATGGCCTGTTGTCTGATGTCAGTAGTGATGTGGCTGTACCACTGTCTTTTACTTCTTTTAACTCTGTTAACTCTTTTTTGAGGTTTTGTTTGTTTGTTTGTTTGCTTACTCTTTACTATCCAGTGTTCCTTTTGAGTTTGAATCTTTTGAAGACCTTATTGTTAGATTTACTGGGTTATTCTTTTGAGTCTGGAAACTATGGTTATAACTGATTTTATTTTTTAAAATTTTTTAATGGTTCTTCTTATACATGACAGTAGAAACCATTTTGTTAAAATTATACAAGAATGAAATACATCTTATTTTTATCAGGACTCTTCTTTTTTGGTTTTTATGTTTTATTGGTTCTTTTTAGTGATATATGACAGCAGAATCCATTTTGATGTAATTGTACATGCATGGACTATATCTTATTCTAGTTAGAATCCCATTCTTATGGATGTGCATGGTAGTGAGATTGACTATCTTGTTTTCATATATGTACATAGGAGAACTATGTCAGATTCATTCCACTGTCTTTCTTTTGCTTCTCCCCCTTCCTTTCCCTCCATTCCTCATTGTCTAATCTACTGCACTTCTATACTCCACCCCTCCCCCACCCCATTGTGGGTTAGCTTGTACCTATCAGAGAAAACATTCAACCTTCTGTGTTTTGGGATTGGCCTACTTCACTTAGCATGATACTCCCCAGATCCATCCATTTGTTGGCAAATGTCATAATTTCTCTCTTCTTTAAAGCTGAGTGATATTCCATTGAGTATACATACCACATTTTCTTTATCTAGATATCTATTGAAGGACACCTAGGTTGGTTACATAGTTTCACTACAGTGAATTGAGGTGCTATAAACATTGACATGATTTTAAGTCCTTTGGGTATAAACTGAGGAGTGGGATGACTGGGTCAAATGGTGGTTCCATTCCAAGTTTTCTGAGGAATCTCCATACTGCTTTCCATAGTGGCTGCACCAATTTGCAGTCCCAGCAGTGTATGAGTGGACCTTTTCCCCTATATCCTCACCAACACTTTTTGTTAGTTGTATTCTTGATAATTGCCATTCTTTCTGGAGTGAGATGGAACATTAGTGTAGTTTTGATTTGTATTTCTCTAATTGCTGGAGATGTTGAACATTTTTTTCATATATTTGTTGAACATTCATATTTCTGTGAATTGCTTGTTCAGTTCCTTTGCTCATTTATTGATTGGGCTATTTGGTTTTCTTTTGTTAAGTTTTTTTGAGTTCTTTATATATCCTGGAGTTTGATGCTCTACCTGAAGTGCAGGGGACAAAGATTTTCTCCCATTCTGTAGGCCCTCTCTTCATATTCTTGATTATTTTCTTTGCTGTGAAGAAGAGTATTAAATCCGTTCCTGTGCCAATATGTTGCTGTGTTGGGCTTACCATTTCTTCTAGTATGTGCAGGGTCTCTGGTCTAATACCTAAACCCTTGATCCACTTTTAGCTGAGTTTTGTGCAGGGCGTGAGAGAAATTTTTCATGTTACTACATCATTTCCAGTTTTCCACTTGTTGAAGTGTCTATCTTTTCTCCATTATATATTATTGGCGCCTTTGTCTAATATGAGGAAACTCTGTTTGTGGGTTTCTGTGTCTTCTGTTCCTTTGGTTTTCTTGCCTGTTTTGGTTACTATAGCTCTATAGTATAATTTTAGTTCTGGTATTGTGATGCCTTCTGCTTCATTTTGTTTTGTTTTGTTTTGTTTGTGTTTTTGTTTGTTTGTTTTTACAAAAGATTTCCTTGGCTATTCAGGGCACCATGTTTTTTTCACATGAGTTTCATGAGTGTTTTTTCTATTTCCATGAAGAATGTCCTTGGGATTTGGATGGGGATTTCATTGAATCTGTAGAGTACTTTTGATAGTATGGCCCTTTGACAATATTCTGTCTATCCAAGAACATGAGAGGTCTTTCCATATCCTAAGATATTCCTCAGTTTCTTTCTTTAGTGCTCTGTGGTTTTCATTGTAGAAGTCTTTCACCTCTTTTGGTAGATTTATTCCAGGTTTTTTGTTTTTTTGAGGCTATTGTGAATGGGATGGTTTTCCTAATTTCTCTTTCAGCTGATTCAAAATCGAGACTGTAGGAACGCAATTGATGTATGGTGTTAAATTTGTATCCTGCTACTTTGCTGAATTCATTTATGACTTCTAGAAATTTTCTGGTGAAGTTTTTCTTTTTTTGTCTTTATAAATAAGTTTAAAAATAGAACTACTATGTGATCCAACAATCCCACTACTGGGTGTATATCCACAGGAAATGAAATCATGATATCAGAGAACTACCTGCACTTCTGTGTTTATTGTAGCATTGTTCACAATAGCTAAGAAATGGAATTCACCAAGGTGTCCCTCATTGGATGAGTGAATGAAAGAAAATGTGGTACATATACACAATGAAATACTATTCATCTATAAAGAATGATGAAATCCTGTCAATTGTGGTAATATGAATGGACCTGGAGGACATGATTTTAAATAAAACAAGCAGGTACAAATATATATATATGATCATGTAATTGGAAAACAGAGCCTGCTTCAGTTCTTCTTTTCCTATTCTTATACCCTTTATTTCATTCTTTTGCCTAATTGCTCTGGCTAGAGATTCAAGGACTTCATTGAATAGAAGTGGAGAAAGTGGGCATCCCTGTCTTGTTCCTGTTTTTAGAGGGATGCTTTCAGTTGTCTCAATTTAGAATGATGTTGGCCTTGGGTTTGTCATATATAGCTTTTATAATGTTGAGGTATGATCCTTTTATTCCTATTCTTTTAGTGTTTTTATCATGAATGGATGCAGCATTTTGTCAAATGTTTTTGCTGCATCTGTTGAGATAATCATGTGATTCTTGTCTTTATGTGTATTGATGTGGTGAATTACATTTATTGATTTCCTTATGTTGAACCAATCTTGCATCCCTGGGAGAACCCCGGTTGGTCATGATACAAAATCTTTATCAAGTTTTTTTTTTTTTTTCGTATGTGATTTGCTAGTGTTTTTACTGAGAATTTTGCATCTACATTCATCAAGGATATTGGTCTAAAGTTTTCTTTCCTTGATATGTCTTTGTCTGATTTTGGTATCAGGGTGATATTGGCTTCATAGAATGAGTTTGGAAGGGTTTCCTCCTTTTCTGTTTCATGGAATAATTTGAGGAGGATTGGTATGAATTGTTCTTTAAAGGTTTATTAGAACTCTGCAGAGAATACATCTGGTCCTGGTCTTTTCTTTGTTAGTAGGCTCTTGATGACTTCTTCAGTTTCCTTATTTGAAATTGATCTGTTTCAATTTTCTATGTATTCCTGGTTCAATTTGGGTAGGTCATATGTAGGATCCTATTCTTGTGGGTGGATATGATAATGGGATTCACTTAGGTATTTTTATATGTGTACACAGGAAAATTATGTTAGATTTATTCTACTTTCTTTCCCATTCCTATCCTCCATTTCTTTTTGTTCCCCTTTGTTTGACATGCTAAACTTCTCTCCCCTGCCCCTTTTATTGTGGTTTGGTTTCTACATATCAGCAAAAACACTGAACCTTTGATTTGGGGGGGACTGGATAATTTTACTTAGCACAATAGTCCCCAGGTCTATTCCTTTACTGGAAAATGTCATAAAGTCATTCTTTATGGCTGAATCATATGCCATTGTGCATATATACTACATTTTCTTTATCCATTCATCTGTTGATATCCATTCATCTGATGATGCTGCTATGACATTGATGTAGATGTGTCACTGTAGTATGCTGATTTTAAATCCTTTGGATATATGCCAAAGAGTGGGATAACTGGGTCAAATTTGAATTCATTCCTAGTTGTTTGAGGAGTCTTCATATTGCTTTCCAGGAAACTATTTTTAAAGGAAACAATAGCTCAGTTTTATGTGTCGTCTTTCCTAATATATTAGAAATTCCTAGTTTTATTATTTTTTTGCTTCTGATTTGCTTTTTCCCTTTTACTCTTTTTTTTTTACCTCTTTGTACCTTCTATATTTCAGTATTAAAATCCCTTAATACAGGAAGGAATAACATTCAATTTTATGTTTTTCCTTGATTCCATTTTTGGAAGTTGAGTTATTCAGGGAATATGTCTATTTCACTATGTTGTAAAATTAATTGGATAGAGTCGTTCATTATATTTGCTTTTTCTCCTTAAGAAAAAAAATATGATTTTTAGCAATATATGAATTTTATTACATTTTTTTCCATTTTGTTTTTCTCTTTTTTCTTGGTTAGTGTGTGAGGAATTTATCAATTTGATTATACTTTTCAAAGAACCAATTTGTGTTTTTAAATTTTTTATATTTCATGTATTTTCCATTTCCATGGTTTCTATTTTGATTTTTCATTGTCTTCCTTCCTCCTCACTTTGGTTTAATTTACTCTTTCTTTTTCAGTTTTTAATTCAAACTTAGGTCTTTTTTTTCTAATTGAGACAGTTAAACTACAAATTTCCTTCTAATCAGGGCTTTAGTTGTGACCCATAAATATCCCTGTATGGCATTCTTGTCAACGAGTTTGAAAAACTTTCTAATTTTGTGGTTTCTTCTTTGTTCCATGTGTTATTTAGGATCAGAATCCTTAATTTCCAGTTATTTGGGCTTTTTCTGCATCTATAATTATAGATTTTTAATTGAGCTCCAATTTGTGAAGTGAACATACTGGGTGAGGTTTCAATCTTTGATGAAATATTGATGTTTATTTTGTAGCTAGCATGAATCCTTTCATGGGGCCTGTTCTATGGGCACATTTGTGAGATATAAAGTTCTGTGATTGTCAATTAGGTAAAAGAGGGTTGGGTAGTATTTATATTTTTAATTTATTTTTTAGAATGTATTTATTAGTGCATTAGTTATACATAACATTGGGGTTCATTTTGATCTAATCACACAACCATGGAAATTAATTTGTTCCATTTCTGTTCCTAGGACTTCCTCCTTCCCCCTGTTGTCCTTCCTATACCCTTCTGGTCTTCTTGGTGCTTTATAGATTTACATAAGGTGGAATTCACTGTAATATATACATACACACACACACACATCCCTATATCCATATGCATGTATACACACATATACACACAAATATATACCTGTATCCATATATACATATACACACATACACACAAACACACACACATACACACATACACACACACATATATATCCCTATATCCATATATATGTATAAACACATATACACACATACACATTACATACATACATACACACATACACACACATACTCATATTCATACACACCCATACACACCCACATACACACACACATATATACACACACATATATATGTATAAAGAAATTTTGCCAATTTCATTCTGCCCTTCCTCCCTTTTCCTATCAATACTCCCTCCCTGTCAATCCCTTCATGAGCTCCACTGTCCCCTCCTCTCTATTTTTGTGAGATCTGTGCCCTGCCTCTCCCCGTTTACACTACTTTAGCTTCTCTCAAGGGATTACTATCCAGAGTCTATAAAGAATATTTTTTAACATGTCAGTTACTGAGAGAGGGGTAATCAGAGTCTCCAAGATTGAGTGTTGGTTTGCCTTTTTTCTCCCTTTATTTCTACCAGTTTCTGTTTCATGAATTTTGAAGAGTTATTATGAGGTGCATGCATATTTAAGATTGTTGAGTCGTCCTGATGTGCTTACTCCTTTTTCGTTGTGAAATACCTACCTTCTGTCATTGAGTCTGTTGTTTCTGTTAATATGAGCACACCAATTTTCTTATTCTTCAGGAATATATATATATATATATATATATATATATATATATATATATATATACACATACACACATGTATACATATATACACACAGACATATACATACACATATACACATACACACAAACATACACACATATATACATGTACACACACATATATACATGTACATACAAACACATATCTACATATACACATATATGAACATATACATACACACATACACATATACATGTATTTATACATATCTATGTACATATATATGTACACACGTATAAACACATGTGCATATACACATACATATATACATGTATAGACACATATATCCACATGCATCTATACATACACACATATACATACACAGTACATATGGACATATACATAGACATAGATTTATATATATATATATATATATATATATATATATACACACACATACATATATTGGTTTAGTCAGCTTTTTTGCTGCTGTGACTAAAAGATCTGGCCAGAACAATTGCAGAGGAGGAAAAGTTTATTTTAGGGCTCATGGTTTCAGAGTCTTAGTCCATAGAAGGCTGCTCCATTCCTCGGGGCTTGAGGTGAGGCAGAACATCATGGCAGGAGAGCGTGGCAGAGGGAAATAGCTCACATGATGATCAGGAAGCAGAGAGACTTCACTCACTAAATACAAAATATATACCCCAAACCACACTCCCTATGCCCACCTCCTCCAATATATCCCACCTGCCTCTAGTTACCACTCAGTTAACCCCATCAGGGGTTCATCACTGCTTAGGTTAAGCCTCCCAAGACCCAATCATTTCCCCTCTGAACTCTCTCACATTGTCTTACACATGAGCTTTTGGGGGATACCTCACATCCAAATGTAACACACATACCTGCATGCACACTCACACATGCATGTGTGTGTGTGTATATATATATATATACACACACACACACATACATACACACACATATATCTGTGTGTATGTATACACACACACACACACACACACATATATATATATATATATATAATATAGTATATAGTATATCTTCCCCCATTCTTCTACTTTCAACTTATTTGTCTCTTCACAATTTAACTGAGTCTTCTGTAGGTGGCATAGCCTTGGATCTGGTTTTATCATTCTCAAAAAATTTGCTACATCATCTGAGTGTTTAGATCAAGGGTTGGTGAACTTTTCCTGTAAAGGGACAGAGAGTAAATATTTTAGATTTCGCTGGCTGTTCAATCTGAACTCTACTGTTGCAGCACAAAAGCAGGTCACAGACAATATGTAAATGAAAACAAGGCTATTTTTTTAAAAAAATGGTCCTGGGTCACTTAAGAGCGGGTTGCACTGTAAGAAATGCTCCATTAAGTGACTCCATCACTGTGTGAACATCACAGTGTATTACACAAACCTGGCTGGTGCAGCCTAGGGCAGGCACACCTTGGCTAAGTCGTGGAGCCTCTTGCTCCTAGACTGCAAACCTGTGTGGCTTGTCACTGCTGAAGACTGCAGGCAGTTGTAACTCAATGTCTGGTATTCGTGATTTAAGTCTATCTGAACATAGAAAAATTTCAGTAAGAATAGAGTGTAAAAGATTAAATACATTACTCCTGTATGGGTTACTTGCTGTGAATGGACCTGCAGGACAGGAGGTGTTCTGGGTGTAAGGGAGTGCTGAGTGAGTGCAAAGTCCTGGGAGATTCCCCTACAATACTGTGTACATTAAGTTATACTCAACTTATTGAAGTAATTCTTCAGTAACAAATTAACCATAACTTACTACAAATTTTTTGTAAACTTTTTAGTTTTTCAAAACTTCTTGACTCTTTGTGATATTTAGCTTAAAACACACATTGTACATGTACAAAAATAATTTTTCTTTGTTCTATGAACTTTTTCTACTTAATTTTTTCTTTTACATTTTAAACATTTTCTAGTTAAAAACTAAGACACAAACACCTACTAGTAAAGACTTATACTATGTCAGGATCATTAATGTCTTTCCCCTGGAAGGTCTTCGGGGGCAGTGGCACACAGATCTGTCATCCCCTATGACTGCATTGCCTTCTTCCAGAATACCTCTTGATGGACCTGCCTGAGGCCCTTTTCCAGTTTGCACTCTAAAATAATAATAAAAAGTGTAGTATTGTAAATACATAAACCAGGTCACTTGCTAGCATTATCAGGTGCTCTGTGCTGTGCAGAATTGTATGAGCTGTACTTTTATGTCTCTGGCATGCAGTGGGTGTGTCCGCCCCAGGATGGCCATGAGCATGCATAATGCCTTCTGCCACAGCCTCACAATGTCTGTGGCATCACTAGGCAGTAGGAAGTTTTAAGATTCTCTTAAATCGTAGAGGAGCACCCTTGTTAGATGGTACCTGACCATATCTAAAAATAAGTGGGCAAGGTCTGGCCTGCAGGGTGTAGTTTTCAAACTTCTCATTTAGTTTTAGTCTATTTACATTTCTTTCTTTTTCTCTGTCTACCTTTCATATAATTATCAGTACAGTTGTATTCAAGTCTAGTGTCACCTTATTCTTCCCTTATTTTTTCCTGTATTTTTTATTGCTTCTTTCCTGACTGCTTTGGATTAATTGAAGATTTTTAAATGTTCTATTTACTTTGTTGGCTTCTTAGCCCTTTAAAAAATTAATTTATGTAGTGTTTTCTCTAGAATTAATACTATCCTACCCTTAATTTATTGAAGTTTATTTAGAGTTAGTTTTATTCCACTGAACTAACTTCTCACTCTTCAGTCCTAATTTATTATTACTTTACACCCCATATTTCCCACATCTCCATTCCTGCTCCCCATTTTCCAAATGTAATAACCATTTAACCACAGAATTCCTTCCACCTACCCCTTACCCATTGTGCTAGAGACTGCATTTCTTTTATTTTTCAAATGTTATAAACTCTGATTTACAACATCATTGCTTTAGAAATCACTTTGTCTTTTAAGAAAATAAAAAGGAGGAATCAAATAATATCTCATATTATCCTCTATTTGCTTTTTCCTTCATTCGTCTCTCCTACAGATAGGACTTTTCATATTATATGACTTCCCTTCTTCATGTAGCATTTCTTATAGATTTTGTTTGCTACAAATACTTTCTCACCTTTTGTTTATAATAAAATACCCATTTTACCTTATTTGAAAAGGATATTTTTATTAGGTATAAAATTCTTTTAAAAATATTTTTTTCCTTCACTTTGTTAAAGATGTTCTACTGTTAGTGGATTACCTTGTTCAGATCAGAAATCAACAATTATGTGTGTGTATACATGTATAATTTTATATATGACTATGAGTATATATAAATCATACATATGTAAGCAAATATATACTTATTTACATAAATACATAAAATATATAAAAATAAGTATGTGTGTATGTATATATACATATACACACAAACACACACACATTACACACACACACACATGTGTGTGTGTGTGTGTGTGTGTTCCAGAAGTTTGACTAGGAAGTGATTTGATATAGTTTTCTTTGAAATCATTGCTTTTGGAGTTTTCTTATTTTTTGAGTCTGTTGATTTTTTTCCCATTAAATTCAGCATCTTTTAGTCTTTATTTCTTTAACACACTATGTTCACTATGTTCTATTTTGCATTTTTTCTGAGATGACTACTGTCCTCATTAGATTACTTGGTATCAACTCACAGAACACTGAGGTGCTGTTTATTCTTCTTCAGTCAGTTTATGCCTCTGTTCTTCAGGTTGCAGAATTTCTATTGTTTCCTCTTCAGCTTCTCTGACTCTGTCTTCTACAATTCTAAACTGCTGTTATGTCTATCCAGTAAATTTTGAGATTTTATTTATCTTCCATTTCTGTTTTAGATTTCCATTTGCTGTTTTAAACAACTCACATTTCTCTTATGACACCATCAATTCTTTCATTAAGAACATATTTTCTTTTAATTCTCTGAACACATTTTATTTGATCTTTGAATATATTTTTATAGCTGACTTAAAGTCATCATTGGCTAAATGAAAGGCTCATGCTATCTCTGGATTAGTCTCTCTTTTGTGCCTTTTTGTTTACTATTTCACATTTTCTTTGTTCATCTTGTGATAGTTGATTTATACGGGACACTGTAAAAAAATCAAGCTAACAAGTGATCACCTTGAACTCATATATTGTAGAATTTGTATTTTGTGGGACAGATCTTTGGAAATCCTAAGCCATGCTGAGAGCCACTCTTAATTCATTTGGACTCAACCTTTTAAATCCATCTTTTCTGCAGATAATGTCAAGATTTAGTTGCAAGCTCTGTGAGAGTGCTTCTAGAACATACCTTAACTTAGTACACTATCTCTACTCATAAGCAGGACTCATAGTACAACCAGTTTCTCAGCTGGCTGCCTGTGGTATCAGGGCATGTTAATGAACCATCTTCCCTCAGGTGGCTTGGACCTGAGTGTCCACTACCCCTGCTTGACTGCTAATAACTCTAGTTTACTCTCAGCTGATAGCAGCAACAGTCTAAAGAGTTTCACGTATTCTTGCCCCATACATGTATAGCCCAGCCTTGATTGAGAACTTACTTGGAATACTACTTAGACAGCTGAAACCTTTTCCTTCTGAAGAGCTCCTTCCTATAGGCTTCTTGTCTTGCCTGTTCCATTCACTTCACCTCACTTGAATACTCATCTCTAAAGTGTCATAATTCCTCTGGTTGACAGCCCACAAGCAAAGCATGATTTATGATCCAGGACCTGTGCCTTGCCTAGATCCCAACTTGCTTTGCTGAGGTGGGAAAATCATCCCTAAGGAAGGAATTGGAACAATTTTGGAGCTTTATTTTCCCTCATAAAGGGCAGTTTGGTGCTGCATATAGAATAATGCTTGTGGAGATTTCCCCTATATATATTGTTCATTATTGCTGTTTATCTGGGGGAGACTTCTCTAGGACAAGTTACTCCACTATAGCCAGAAATAGAAGCTCTTCATACCTTTTGTTTTTAAATTTTTCTTAATTATTTATGGACCTTTATGTATTTATTTGTTTTTATGTGGTGCTGAGAATCGAACCCAGTGCCTCATACATGCTAGGCCAGTGCTGTACCACTGAGCCCCAGCCCCAGCCCTTGCCCCAGCCCTCTTCATACTTTTTTTCTGTTTTTGAGATTTTCTATTTTTTTTCTGCTGGTTTGAAATTAATATGTTTGATTTCTACTTTTTAGAAATTAACCTTAGAATCTTTGCTTTCATACTTACAATCTAAAGTTGATTAATCTTTGTTGTCTCCTCAATGGTGTGAGATATTATGACAAACTTAATCACCTCCCTGTTTTTGGCATAACAATTTAGTTCTACCTTGTTATTCATTGAATTCAGCATTTTACTAATATTTTAAATACATTTATTTTTCAAATTTACCCACATGTTCACTAATTATTTTTTATTTTAGTCCCTTTTATATGTTCTTTTTATTTGGGATTGTTATCTTTCTGTCTCAAATCCTTTCTTTAAAATTTTCTTAGGCTTGGGTCTTTCAGTAAACTCTGCTTTGGTACATCTCAGTATATATTTTGCTTTTATCCTCAAATTAGTTTGGAAATAGGGTCTTAATTGGCAGTTATTTTTCTTTGTCCTTAGACTGTATTATTCCACAATCTTCTGGCATCCACTGCTCCTTTGAGAATCTGTGATTTGCTCACTGGTAATTATCTTCCTTTGTATTTACTAGAGTCAAAAATCAAGATGAAAATTCTTTGTTTTTGTTAATTGAAATAAGACAAAAAGAAATTAAGAAAGAAGCATAGGTCAGATAAAAGCAGCTGGTTGAAGATCAGTCTGATTCTATAAGAAGCTCTGCAACCCAGAGGTCCTCAAAATATCCCCCACTGGTGCAAGGGGACTGGCTTTTGATATCCTTTTATGAATCGTGCTTGGGCTGTAGACTGACCCCAGAGAAAGTATGGGACTTTTAAGACATTTCCAGTGGGTTGAGAAGAGTGTTTTAAGGAGGATTAGTGGGACGAGTCCACCAATATAGTAAAGGGAATCTGGACAGGGCACCGAGAGACATGTTATTTCTGACCACTTTTAAGATCTCTGTCTTCCGGTAGTTTGTGGTTTTACTAGCGTACCTAGGTGCAAATTTCTTTTTTATTTGTTTTGTTTGGAAAATCTGTTTTTTTGGGGGACCTGATATTTCTAACATAAAAAGCTTTTATATTATCCTTTTGGATATTGTCTTTCCTAGTGGCAAAATTTTTAAAAAGTAAGTGCCTTCTTAACGTTTTTGTGCTCTGGCTTCTTTCCCTGCCGGTCTGAGGCCTGAACCTGGCTTCTTCATTCTCTCTGATCTCTTCTTTAGGGAATTTTGTTGGTCATATGTGAGAACTTTGTATTCTGCCATCCACTTTACATGAGTTTCATTTGTTCTCTCTATTGTATTTTATGTAGTTATTAAAGTGTTTTTTTTTCAGTTCATTAACCATCCCAATTTTTTCTCCAATGTATCTGTGATGGCTTAGATCTGGATGTCCCTAAAGTCTCATATGTTGAAGGTTAAGTTGCCAATTACAGCCAGGTTCAGAGTAGCTTTGGGGAAGTGGTCGGATCATGAGGGCTCTGACCTCATCAGTATATTAATCCTTTGAGACCTGAGTGGCCTGCTGAGAAGTGGTGGAAACTGTAGGCAGGTGGGACATGGTTGAAGGAAGTAAGTCACTGGGGGATGGTCTTGGGGACTACATGTTGTCCTTGGCCCCTTCTCTCTGTCTCTGCTTTCTGGATGCCAAGATTTGAACAGCTTCTCTCCGTCAGGCCCTTCCGCCATCATGTTTCGCCCTACCTCAGCAATGGAACCAGTTGACCTTGGACTGAAACCTCTAAAACTGTGAGCCAAAATAAATCTTTCCTCCTTTTAATTTGTTTATGTCAGGTATTTTGGTCACAGCAATAAAAAGCTGACTAGCAGAGTATGAAATAAAATTTCATTTGCGATTGTAGTTTTATTTTTTATATATGTATATTTTTAATTTCTACACATTACTGTTAGTCTTTTAAAACTATAATTGGTTTCTATGTCCTATTTTTTTTCAAATGTTTTTAGCTTCTTTGTTTATACTTTTGGGATTTTAAGCATGTCCAATTTAAGTTATATATCTGAAAATTCAAAAATCTGAATTCCCTGGTCGTCCAATTCACTGTTTGTTCCTTCTTTGGACTTTCTGTAAAGAAGGCTTTTATATATATATAGGTTTTGTAGTGTTGAATTATAAGCTTATTTTTTTTTGGTTTATTTAAAATTCAGGAATCCTGAGAGCTCTGAGATGAGGTTATATTCTTTTTAGAGAGGAATTAGTTTGCTCTGATTTAATTTTTCTGCTTGAAAATTTTCAGGACTTATATTCAGTATAAAAATCAAGCCCAAAAGCTATCAGGGAAGGGAGAATGATTTATGCAGTTTTAGAAGATTTTCTGTTTCTTTATTCCAAATCAGGGATGTCACACAGATATTTTCTCCTGTCACTTACCCCTCCATCCCTTTTGGCCTACCCTTTTGGACTTTTCAATATTTAAATTGCTACTCCCCATCTTTTGCAATTCTACAATCTTGTCCACTATCTTCTATGAGGCTATTCAAATCCAAAATCTGGAGTCCATTAAAATCCATGATCCTCGTGTTAGTAATCGTTGTCAGGATGCCCGTGACTTGGCACTTAGCACTTGGGTGCTGCTACTTTCTCAGCTCTGACTTCATTTTTGCCCATGAGGTCCTCCTTTCTCTTATGAGCTCAGCAACACATTTTAAACTGTGTTTGTTGTATTTTGTTAGTATTTATAAGAGTTTTGAGGCAGAGGAACTTTTTGAATGATTAATGTCACTGAAGCATAAATCCATTTATTGAGTACCATACAGTTTTTATTTTTGTCCCCGTTTTGGTGACGCTTTGATAGTAGAATATGGACATCTTTATTTACAACTTAAATTTTCCTAGATTTATTTCTCTCACATTTAGATGTTGTTTGGTTTTCTGTGCATATACCTTTCACACTATGAATTATTTTTTCTGCTGAATTATTTTTGCTGTTAATATCCTCCACTAAAAGTGGTTGGTTTTAGAAAAATGTGGGCAAAGAGTAAGAGTTAGTTGAGCCTACTATTTTTAATGAGAGTTATGTTGTATATCTAGATGTGTCAACTAAATTTTATGCTTGTATTAATGAGTTTTGAATGGAAACTCCCTACTGGTACTCTTCTCCTTGGGCCCATCCAAAAAAATCATAAAGTGGTGAAAGTGTTTGTTATTGCCTCTCTTGTAAGGATTAACAGCAATAATTTGTGAAAAAGAATTGTTATAGTGATTAGCTTGAGCAAGGATCAATAAAAGATGTCCCTGACATTTTTCAAATGTAATGTGTTTTTTCAGTGACATTGTGAATATTTAAGAAAACATTTAATTCAGTAGACTGACTGATTGGAGTTCTCTGCCTTGATCCTAAATTTCTCTTTTATTGGTGTCTTTTCTAGATTCTGTCTTTGTTAGTGGTGGTTTTATTTTGTTTCTTTTTTAGTGATAATGGTTTGTACCAGTATACTATATTGACAATTTTTGGCTATTTCAGCCCGATTTATTTCCATATGTTTCTCAAAAATATAAAAACATTTATCTTACATAATCATAGCATGGTTATAACACCTGACAAAATTAAAATTAACTCTTTCTTACCATATATTACCCAGTATATACTCAAATATTTGTTGCTTTCCTATTGGCAAAATATTAAAGAATTATTCTCCTCGACAGTATATGCTCAAGTAAGTTAATATTCTTATCCTACCTAGCTCATGTGTTGGAAAACTATTCAATAGCCAATACAAAGAGATAAGGTGATAAAAATTTTATAGTATTTTTTCAATCTTTGGATATTGGTACTTAATTCAAATAGTAAAAAGGACTTATTTTAAAAATTGAAATAGGATTGATTTTCTTTACATGAATCTTTCTTTACATGAACATGTTTAGTTTGGGTGGTTGTTGGTGATGGTTGTTCTGGTTAGAAGCAAGAATCATGTATCACTAAGTTCTCTTTCTGGAATTTCTTCAGGTCAACTGATACAAAAAGCAAGAAACCCCTAGATTGACTTCTAAGTGAATTCCTAAGAACTAAGGAAACCTGAGAAGAATTTACAAAGGAATTGATATCAACACTGTGTTATAGCATAGCATAAAATTGCACGGGATTTTGAGAAAACAGTAGCTTTTTTACTATTGATCTTTTAACTTGGGAACTCACATAGACATTTATAAGGCCAGGCATTTATACACCAGAGCTAAAACCTGTCAACTCTGTCTGTTTCCAGTGGATGACATTTGTGATCACATGTGCAAAATACAATACCTTGCAAACAGCTAGCTTTTTCTGACAGCCCTCAAAATCTAACATGTTTATAAGAAGAGAAACTTTTCTGAGTCCTCAATAATTAATTCAGTAAAACGAAGTAACCCTGCTGGCAGGAAAGCTGATAGGGATGGAGAAATACTCAATAATAATTTTAATAGGCTAGGAACACTTAGTGGTAAAATTGATAAGAGAATCTTTCACAGAACCTAGGGAAATAAATTAGTTGGAGGAAGGATTTAAAAAGCCTATAGTTTAGAAGAATGTATCTTGTAATGCAGACTTCTTAAACTTTAATTTGCCTTCAGATCATCTGTAGTTCTTGGAAAATGAAGAATTTGACTCCATTGGTCTGGACTAGAGCCTAGAATTCTGGATTACTAATGAGCCCCAAAGGAAGGTGCTGGTACTGGTTTATGGACCACCCTTTGATTATAATGGGTGTGGACTCCGAGATTTTGACTTTGGCAATGGCAAGAGATATAAGATCAGAAAATATGTAATGAAATACATAAATAGTAATTCAATGAGTAGTGTAGGCTGTGTCTATGTATTTCAGTGTAAATAGAAAGAGGTATGTAAATTGCTTTAAACTCTCAGGGGATAGTACCTACTCTAAATTCAAAATGTTTACAATTTTAAGCATGCATGGAAAATAGAGAAGATAGCAAATGCATACATAGAAAATAATTTTTGAGTACATACATTTAATGTAAAATGGGAGACTTCATAGTAATAAGTAATATATTTTAATGATGTGATGTAAGGACAGAACATATTTCAGAATAACAGTAACTCACATGGAAATAACAAGGTCTATTAGCCGAGGCAAAGAGTTAAAGGGAGGAATTGTTGCAGCCACCTGCAGACAAATCCCATCTTGGCTCTGGCTTAGGAAATGTGTGGCAATCATACTGTGCTTCAGCTTCTCTGTCTATAAAATAGAGATGATAGTTTGCCCAGCTATGAAGCTTCTTATGAGTATTAAATGAGAAAGATAGAAACTCAGAACAATGCCTGGCATGTATTTGACAGTACTAAATGTTTGTTTTTATTATTATAATAATAATAAGTTATTTTAAATTAATTCAGACTAAAAGATTTAAGAAGGTCCTTAAAACCAGAAACTCCTTTGAGTCCTGCTGCTAATTGCATATAAAATTATTTGTTTTTTTATTTTAATAAACAACAGGAAGTAAAAAATATGATTGAGGGAATAACACAGTAAAATTAAAGTTAACTCTTTGTATCTTTGGGTTCTACATCTACAGATTGAAAATATTTGGAAAAACAATAGCATCTTTACTAACCATTTACAGATTTTTCTTGTCATTTCCTAAACAATACTGTGTGACAACTATTTACATAATATTTGTATTAGGGAGTATGGGAAAATGTATGTAAGTTACATGCAACTACAATGCCATTTTATGTAAGGGACTTGAGAATCTGAGGATTTGGGTATTTACAGGGGATCTGGAACCAATCTCCTGTGGGCTGTCTGTCAGTATCTGAGAAAAATGTTGAAATCAGCTCAGTAAAGTTCTGATTATTAAAAAAAGAACATAAAGCTAGATTTTAATTATTCCTATCTTTCAGCTTCTTAATATCCCTTACACATAGGATTTGGATTTTTGTTTTTATTTTATTGCTGATTTTCCTCTGGCAAGGATTAAGCATACATCAAAATGATGGGCCTTGATTATTACCTTTGTGTTCTCTCATTATTGATACTTGATCTAGGCATAGTTATAAAGAGAAGAAAAAAGATCTCTCTATTTTATTGCTTATAGAAAGTGACAAAAGGGTAATTATTGGACTTAATTTTTGTATTTTTATTTTTTCTCAAAATACAAATGCAGATATTTTCTAAACCTCTATTTTTGTTTTGTTTTGTTTCTCCTAGAATAATTGTTTTGTAAACTAATAAACAAGAAAAATGAGCCAGAAATCCAATTGGTAGCATGGTTAGTAATTGCAAAAGGAATTAAATTTCAGCAGTCAAATATAATACAATCTGATTAAAAGTGTTTTCTGGCTAAAGACTCCCAAATTTTAAAAATTTCTCAAAAATTTTTTGTTAAGTATTCCATGAACATGCTTTAAACCTGAATACCCATATACTCTATGCCATGCTATATATATAAAAACAACAAATAAGCAATTTGTGGAGGAATCTTAGAAGTCTGAAGTATGTAAAGTTGTTTCTGTTGTGGGAAAGGACTGATGTTCCGTGTCTGGGGCTGCCTGAATCCTTGCTTCTCTGGTGATCACCCAGTGGCCAGGAAATAAGAACATTCATAGATTGGAATCTGCCCTTACAATTATTCTCAATTGTCTTTAAAATCAGACATCATTTAAAACACCAATTTCTGTTTTTTTTTCCAAGTGCTGAGACAGATAAGATTCTCAGTGTCACCTATTTTTTCTTTTTTAAGTATGACATGCATGTGGAAAAGCAAGCAAATCTTAAGTGCACGGGTTGCTAATTTTTTTTCTTTTTTGCAAGGAGAATACATTTGAAGATCCAATAGCAGATCAAGAAAAAACATTTTCAGTATCTCAGAGGCTCTCCCCAAGTCTCCTCTAAGCACTGAATACCTCACAAGTTTTCCCTCCACATTTTATATCCATGTATGCTGATGCTCCTGAACTTAATGATGGGTTACATCCTGGTTGAAATTTTAAATATCACAAGTTGAAAATACACCTAACCTATGGACCATCCTAACCTAGCAACACAGTACACCGCAGGGTTTCTGTTGTTTCCTCTCGTGATCATCTGGCTCACTGCCACATCATATAGCATATCATTAGCTCAGGAAAAGATAAAAATTCAAAATCAATATATGGCTTTTACTAACAGTGAATCTCTTTAACGCCATTGTAAAGTTGAACAATTGTAATTTGAACCATTTTAAGTTAGGAATGGTCTCTATTAGTTTGCTAGGGCTGCTGTAATAAAATACCACAGACTATATGGCTTAAACAACAAATTTATTTTCTCACAGTTCTGGAAGTAAGAAGTTCAGGGTAAGGGTGTGGACAGGTTCTTTCTGAGGCCTCCCTCCTTAGCTTGCAGGCAGAATCATCTGTGTATTCCCACAGTCTTTTCTCTATGCTTGTGACTCTGTGGTGTTTGTCTGTCTGTCCGTCTGTTTCTCTTCATAAGGACATCATCCACCATTCTGGATTAGAATGCCACTGAAATGACTTCATTTAACCTATGTTATCTCCCTGGAGGTCTGTCTCTAAATACATTCACATTGGGGGTTAGATTTCAGTATTTATTTATTTATATTTATTTATTTTTTGAGAGAGAGAGAGAGAGAGAATTTTTTAATATTTATTTTTTTTAGTTTTCGGCGGAAACAACATCTTTGTTTGTATGTGGTGCTGAGGATCGAACCCAGGCCGCATGCATGCCAGGCAAGCGCGCTACCGCTTGAGCCACATCCCCAGCCCCGAGTTTCAGTATTTAAATTTTGGAAGAATACAGTTCATCCCAAACAAAATGCTGTTGTGTACTATATGCTTTTATGTATCTGACTTTTCTCTAATATTATTTATGATATTCACTGATGTTTTTCATGTTATTGGGGCTTATTCATTCTCATTAACACATAACATTTCATGGTAAAAATATATACTAATTAATTAAGGATATTTTGGAGATTTGGGTAATTTGATTTATTCCTAGTGTGAATAGTACTGCTGTAAATATTTCTGTACATAATTTTGGCAACCATAAGCTACCTTTACCATGGCTACAAACCTAAAGAGTGGAATTATCCAGCCATGTTAGTCTGTACTACCAAACTACTTTTCAAATAATTCCACCCAATTTTCTATACCCACCAGCAATGTGAGGCAGTACCACACTTGCTAACTCTTAGAATTGGTGTTCTTGTTTTTTAAAATTCAGTCACTTTTTTCTGCATGTAGTGGTATCTCATGATGACTTTAACTTGCATTCCAAATAACTAAAAAAGTTGGGGAACTTTTAATATATTCATTGAAAATTCAGATGCCCTCTTTTGTAAAAAATTTATTTCTATCTTTTGTCCATTTTTCTATTGAGTTATCTGCCTTGTTCGGATTGATTTGCAGGAGTTTGTGTACTCTGAATGTGAGTTATTGTCTGATGTGTGTATTGCAAGTCTGGTATGTGTGTTTGCACTCTGAGGCTTGCCTTTCTCTACTCACCATTGTGCGATGAAGAGAAGTTTTTAATTTAAATGCAGTCAAACTTATCGTGTTTTCCCTTCTATGGTTACCACTTAAATGCTATTTAAGAAATCATTGTCTACCCCAAAGGGAAAGACATTTTCTTCTGCAAGATTTCTTGTTTTATCTTCCACATTAGATATACAACCCTCTGGAGTTGATGTTTGTTTATGTAGAAGTCGAGATTCACTTTTTTCCCAAGTGGGTACATGCTTCATTCAGTGCCATTTAATAAAGAAATTGTTCTTTTCTCCCCACTCAACCTTGTAAAACTCACTATAATTTACTGTCATAATTTGTGTGGGTTTGTTTCTGGACTCTGGTTCCAAATATATATTCATCTGTCTTTGCACCAATTACTCGGTGTTTTAATTATAAAAGCTCTATAATGATATTTGATGTCTGATAATTTAAGACCTTCAGGTTTGTTTTCCTTTAATATTGCCTGGCTCATCTTGGCCCTTTACATTTCTGAATAAATGTTAGCTTGTTAATGTTTGTAAAAATGAAAACAACCAAAAAACATATTATTAGAATTTTTATTGTGATTATACTGAATAATATGGACCAACTTAGGGAGAATTAACATCTTAATAACTTTGAGCCTTATCATTAACAAGCATGTTGTATCCCTAACCATTGATTGGTCTGCATTATTTTCTCAATATTTTGTAAGTTTTTTTGTGTGTATAGGTCATGAAAATGAACATCTCTTGTTAGAATTATTCCAGGTATTTAATATTTTATTCTATTTAAAGTGTTATAGCTTTTGATTTTATTTATTTATAACTTCTATTTTTATAACTCCTATGTTTATTTGATTATTCTCAATAGAATAATTGATTTTGGTACAATGAACCTGTACTGAGTCATTTTGCTAAATTTACTACTTACACCTAACAATTTTTTGTGGTCTCTTTTCAATCATTAGTATTTTAAACTTAAGTGCACTTAATTGTTTGTTAAAATAAATTAAAATCATTTTCATTGTTATTTTTATTTGACAATTGTTATTTTTATTTCTAAATATTAATTGGATAGTAATAAAATTTAGAGTAAAATAAAAGTTAAACTCTAGATCTAGAGAATTTGGGATACTACATTATGCTTGCATAGATGCTAGAAAAACGGGAATCACTGCCTCTTTCTACCTTCAGATGCATAATCCGCTTGAATAAATAAGTCTGGTCTTTGATTTCCTCAGCTGTAAAATAGTGACCCTGGGCTAGATGAGCTTTCATTACTCTTTATCATCGTGGGTCAACTGTTGTACTTTCAGACTTTTCCCCATTTCTCTGCTTTTCCCTTTGTGGTCTAGTGATTTGGGGGGTAATGGGCCTCATTTAGGAGGAAGGAAGGAAGTGGGACCCAGCCACTCGGTACTTCCATGTCCTCTGCTCAGGGCTCTTGAGGACTTCACCTCCCATGGACACCTCCCACGGGCTCCAGAGATATTAGGATTCTATCCTGGGTTCATCTCTTCACACTTCCTCCTTCTCATCCTCCGGACTTCTCCATGTTGTGTCAGTCCTCAATGCTGCTGTTCTCTGGGAATCCTGACTGTTCTCCAGTCTGTGCCCTATAAACTAGTTTGCCAGTCCTAACACTCCTGTTATCTCCACGCCACTTTCTTGTGGGGATTCAAATTAGAATGGAAATGAGGACTTTATGTTTGTTCTCTTCCTCTTCTGTCACTCTTCCTCTTTCCCACACACCTTGTGTTATCACTGTGTCAAAATACCTGAGGTAATCCACAAGGAGAAAGTGGGGAGGACAGAAGGGAAAAGGAGGAAGAAACAGGGAGAATCATGAACTGAAATCAATTTCCATGCAGGTATAAGTCTGTCAGGATGAACCCAACTACTATGTATAATCATAAAGCTCTAATAAAAAAAATAAAATTTAAAAAAGGAAAGGTTTACACAGTTTCAAAAGTTTTGGTCCATGGTCACTTGCCCTCTTGCTCTTTGAGTCTGTAGTGAGATAGTACATTGTCGTGGGGTCACGTGGTGAATTGTCTGTCATATTATGGTGGTGGAGAAGCAAAGAGGGAGACAGGAAGGGGCCCGGATTACAATGTTCCTAGTGACCTAACTTCCTCCCACTAGGCCATGCCTCTTAAAGGTTTTACCACCTCTCAATAGTGCCACAGGCTTAAAATGAAGTCTTTAATCCCCTGCCTTTGGGGGGCAGTCCAGGTCCAAACAGTTGCACAGTACTTGAGTTCAAGGTGGTTTTCCATAGAGCATCTTACTCTGTATGGTCTGCTGTTAGCACTGAAAAACTCCACAATCCACTTCTCTAACTTTAATATCTTCATGGAAGCTTAACCTTAATTTAAAAACTGTTTTCTAAGAAAAGCCTGATATTGAAGACTGGTTTTGCTATGGATCCAGAGTTCTTTCCATGTGTCAAAATCTAGTGCCTCTTTCTTAGTTCCTCTCTTTAATAATAATTCCGATCCTCTTGGAAGTAAATGCTCTCTGTGGTGGAAAGGTGCTGTCTAACACACAGAATCATCAATATTCCATTAGGATATATTTCCAAGTAATAACATAGCTGTCTTATGATGTCTTATCCCCTTCTTAAATTTAGAGAACGTGTATTCAAATGTTCTTTAAAATCATATGGCAATGATAAAGAATTACCATGCAATTTTTATCATAGGATGTGATAAGATGTTTATGCCATATTAGTCAGCTTTGTTTTATCTACATGGATAGACATTTAATATATAGTAATTGGTGGTGTACTTATTAAGGACCTTCTTCCTATTTGCTGGTGGTAGTAACATGGATATACATTTAATATATAGCAATTGGGGATATACTTATTAAGGACCTTCTTCCTATTTGCTGATTGTTGAATTAAGCACTGAAGGAGAGTGACAAGAGACACAAGATAAACCACCCTAGAGGAAGCTAAAATGTAGACAGGAGACAAGAAGAGCAATGCAATTATAGACATAGGCCATAATTGCTATGTGAGGTCAGAGAATGGTAAAAATCAAGAGCCCACAGTGCATGGGGATCACTTCATAGAGAAGTTGGCATTAAAACCTTGACAGGCTGGTAAATTTGGAAGGCACCAAAAAGTCAGAACTGAACCACAACTGGAAGGAATAAACAAAGAGAATGAAACTGAGATAGAAAAACATAGCAGCTACTAGGTACTATGCTTGACTGAATACGAAGGGTAATGTTGAAAAGAACATGGAATGTTCAGGAAACTAAGGTGGGGTTATATCCAGTAGACATATTATTTTTAGCTGCTTCTATAGATCTCTTAAAGCTCAGATTGTGAAAAACTAAAATCATAGGATGTAAAATTATTAAATTTGGACCTTGTAAAGCAATAGCTATCAGATTCTCACATGATTTATAAGATAGATCACCTTGTAGAAGTTCCCACAAACATGAGAACTGGTTAGGTAACTCTTACATTCCTAATCTAAAGGGTTGGGAGATTAGACCATCACAGGAAAGTTTGTTTGAAATGAATTCAGAGTGTCCTGCGATATTAACAAGGAGAGAGGGTGGTGTGTTTCCCCCTGAGGGCTAGAGAGAGGTGCTTCAAGGAGACTCGGTGAAGAGGTTAATAGGTGTCTCCTCAAGTTTGGGGAGCTAGTGGAGCCGGTAGTGAGGCAGTATAGTTCACTGGTTTCTGATGAACCTAAGTGCCAAGGGTCCAAGAGATGAGCTACGGAGAAGCCCTCATGGTATAGCAGTAGAGATGCTGACCTGCAGTGAGCCTGTTCTTCCAGGGACAGTTTTTCTGGAAGACATGTAGGCCTTGAGAGCTGTCATAAAGCTGCTTTGCTCCTTCCCTTCAGACTCAGCAGCAGCTGAAGTGGTCTCAGGAGTTAGAAGCTGTGGGTGTCTCTTGGGGCTGTGGATGCCATGGTAAAGTGAGACCCACATCAAGAACATTCCAGATGAAAGGGGCCCAGTGAGTGGAGAAGGGGGATCACTGAAGAACCTGAAATGGCACCCACAGGGAGAGAGGCCGCTTTGAACTCACCAGCCCCAGAGAGTGAGCCTTCTTGGCTCAGTGACCAGAAAGTAAACCCTTTTCTTCTCCATTGATCTCCTCTTTCCCCACCCTCCCCTTTTTACCCTGCTCCCATATTCCAGAGACATCAGAATACAAAATTAACTAGCTGGGAAAGAGGGACCTTTGGGTGGGAGGGTGGTAGTGGAGGGGAAATCCCTCTTCACTGGCTATTGGCTTCTACCTCTGGCAGACTCCAGCTAATTGTCCATGTGCAGCTGGGTGTCCACTGACTGAACTGAGAATGTGCTTGGTGAGTGTAAGAAACAGAAAGTCTGGTGGTGCATTTTCAAAATGTAGTATTCAGCCTTAATTGGATCCAATTGTAGTCATTTTAATTGTAGCCCTTCCCTTTTGCCCACCCTAATTCTAAAATTAGCCAATTGCATAGATGGTACCCTTGAGTCCAATCAGGCCAAAGGGTAGCTCTGCCTTAGTTACACAAGCAGGAAGAGTGCCTTGCTAGCCAGGTTCAGGAGCATGCCCTCCTGGCAGAAGTAAAGGTTTGCCTTGCCCACTCACTTTTGAGCATGTGTTTGATTTCTTGGGGTACTTTCTTATTTATAACAGTGAATTAAAAGAACTGTAAATTTTTTCTTTCATTTCTCAATGATCAGAGTCTAGGTAGAGGCCTGATTGTTGTTGGCTGAAATGATGTATAAGTTTCCTATGGCTGCTGTAACAAAGTACCACAAAGTGCATGACTTGGAACAAGAAAAATTTGCTTTCTCACATTTCTAGAATCAAGATATTCTCTCTGAAGGCTTTTGGGAGAATCTGGTCCATGCTTTCCTTTTAGCTTGCTGGCTGTGCTTGTAGCTTCTTGGTTGTAGGTGCAGTGTTCTGGTCTCTGCCTGCCTGCTCACATGATGTTCTCCTCATGTGTGTCTTTGCTTCACCTGACTTTCTCTTCTCTGGGTATATACATCTCTGTGTTTTCATCTCTTCTTATAAGGACACCAGTCATATTGGACTAAGGGTTCACTCAATGCTAATATAACTTCACCTTAATTTACACCTTAATTGTATCTGCAAAATTCCATTTCCAAATAAGGCTACATTCAGAAGTACCAGGGTAAGACTTCAGTATATGCTTTGGGGGGATATAATTTAATCCACAACAGATGTTATGCAGACTTTGGTCTACTTGATGCCCAACCCAGAGTGAGGGACTGTTGTTGGTGTGAATCAAAATTTCTTCCTAGTTTCCTTTCTAATCCTATATGATGCCCTTTGTCAAAATACACAGTATAAATGTCTAAGTTTAAAACAGTATTTCTTAGTCTATTCCTATTGGGAATATATCTACTAGAAATACCTCTTTGTTTTGTCCATTTTCATTCCAATGCTATAACCAATGTTCCTCTTCTTTGACATTCTCTGAAAATTTAGGAGAAGTTGAGAAGATATACATTGGGCAGTAAGAGATCTCATATTGATCGTTTCCATATTTTTTAATACTATTAGCTCTTTATATGTGTTATTCCATCTCTGTGGAAAATTGTGCCTGTGTTAGTCAGCTTCCTGTTATCCTGACAAAATATGTGAGATAATTAACTCATGAGGAGGGAAGATTTGCCTGTGCTCATGGTTCTGGAGGTTGAAGTCCAAGATCAAATGGCCCCATGACTTTGGGCCTCTGACAAGGGGAGCCCATCATGCCTAGAGCATATGGTGGAGCAAATTGTTTACCTCCTGATCCAGGAAGCACAGAGGAAGAGGAAAGGCCGGGTTCTCCCAGTCTCCTTTGGGGGCATGTCCTTAGTAACCAAAGGAACTTAGGCCTTACCTACTAAGGGCCCACCACCTGGCAATAGCACCACCCTGGGACCCAGCCTTTAGCCCATAGACTTTTGGGGGACATTCAGCATTCAAATATAGCACCATAGCAGACTCAGTCTTTCAAGATCCTTCTGTTTTATAAAACTTTCTTAGACCTCACAGGACTGTTAGCTATGTGTAGCAGTCCAGCTTTCTGATTAGTGTTTCAAAGATTCTCTTTTATTATTCCTGTCACTCTGTAATTTTGTGCAGAACACTGTTTCAAGACTTTCTGCTAATTCAGCACATTTTATGTTAATGATGGCTTTTTTTTTTTTTAACCAATTACTTGGAATAATTGTCTGTGAAACTGCCCTCCTTGAGAATCTCTCTCTCTCTCTCTCTCTCTCTCTCTCTTTTTTTTCTGATTGTGGTTTCTCTTAAGTGTGTCACAGGCCCTGACTTGTAGTACGAGCTTACGAGGTCTTTTCTGAATGGAACTGAGTGTTCACAGAGTAGACAAGGGCCCGATGCTTTAAGTGACTCTTGAAGTCCATCACAATGTCTTGAAGGGCTTCTTCCAAGTAAAATCCTAAGCAAAATCAAGAGGAGCCACTGTAGTGCAGCAATTGACAGCTTGCTAATAATCTTCTGAAATTCTCTTCAATCTTTTTTACCAATCTGCTTCACAGAGTCGGATTAATAAATAGAAAAAAATCAGGCAATGTCCTGTGTGATGTGATTTAATCATTCTACTGTGTGGCTCACTAGGCATTGATTGTCAATGGGGCAGTGAAATTCCTTTTTTTTTTTTTTTTTAAGGAGAACTGTGCTAATAATAGCAAAAATGATGTTGATAATAATACTGGCTAACCCTTAGCTTGGTGTGATGGATGTCCTTTGTATGTGTTTATCTCACTTAACTTTTGTATCAGCCCTGTGAAGAAGGAAGAATTATTCCCATATTACATAGGAACAATGAAGTTTTCCATGAGTTTCATTTAGTTGCCGAAGATCACACAGCTGCTACGATGTTGTTGTGATTGCAGTAATAAGATGATTCATATAACAACTGCTGTGACAATTAATCAGTGCTGTTAACTGTTAACATTCCTTCCGTCAAATAAGTTTCTTGGGTAAGAATTTTAGATTCATCCCTTATCTGTGCGACAGCCCTTTCTGGAAAACTACTGCTCAGACTTGAATTTCTTATCCTCCAATCTGAACATTCAGATAATGATGCAATAAAATCTTTTATGGGATACTCCTCAAGATTGTTATATGCTAAGGGAGGGGATAAGATATATTTTCATAACTTCTGACTTCTGTAAAGTACTTTCCTCCTCGTAGCAGCACTGAAAAGCTTTGAAATTGCATCTCATAAGGAGGGTAATCTGCAATTATTTACCAAGTCATCCCACAATATCTCATCTTATCACTTTTGTGGAAAGACCCAAAATTTCATGAATATTTTAAAGCCCATACTCACTAGGAGAGGGAGGAAAGAAGTTTAGATAATTGCAAATTCCATTTCAGTCTGTTGTATTCCGGGTAAATGTTCAGTCCCAACATGGCTTACATCTTGTCTTGTGAAATGATGGAAGCTAATGCCTTTCCTTGCTCAAGTGCAAATCTCATTCCCATGTGAGAAAAGAAAAGAGAAGCGAAGAAAACAGACTGAGTATCTGCCACAGTCACCCATGTTCTCAGCTACAGGGGAGTGAGGACCTTTGGGGAAGTTATTTGGCATTTAAAGCAAGTGGTTCTTGAGGCACCTACTGAATGGAGCTGAATATTTTGTTAAATGATTTTCTTCTCTGACCTTTATTACTAATGAATCTTCTTTAAGAAGCCTTTAAAAAGTAAAAAGAAAGGTTGTTTTTATTAATCTCCTCTCTTTTTGCCCACAGAACTCAAAGAAATGGTGTTACCTGGCAGGAGATCTCCTGTCTTTTATGAAAAATCAGACCAAGGTAGTAATGCTTATTTTGAATTGATATGTTTTTCACTCTATTTCTTTGATTGCTCTGGTTTTAAACATTGAGTGATTCATCAAAAAAGTAAATCATGCACTGAAAAGTAGAGGGAAGGGTTTATGATGACCACCATATTCATGAAGTGAACAATAAATTTTTTAAATATATAATAGTTTATGAAAACATTATGGATAATGGTTAATTTTTTGAGACTGCTTTTTCATTTATGTTAATATATGAATAGGATCTTGACGAGAAGATTGCATTCTCTTCATTTGGAAATAACTCCCAATTGGCATATCATATTTACAAATGATATGCAGTAAGAGAAAGATTCTTGTCGAGGTAGAGTAATGAGAGTTTTTCCTTTATTAAGCATTAGTCTGATGGCTTTACATATTTTTCTGAATATGCAAAAAATTGATGAAATTCCTAGAAAATTTGAAGTTTTATGAAGATACTCTGGTACAAACCACGTATTTTCTCTGGAAGATTGAGTTATATCATGCAGTTGTTGAATAGCATGCCTGATTATGCTTAACAGATTGCATCTTTAGTTGCTAAATTTTCAAATTGCTATCTGATTTATTTACATATGTTGTCTTAAGAATATGAAAACTCATGCAAATATTCTAATGACATATACATGTAAACAAAGTGTGAGCACAGATGCAGATAAGCAATATGTGCATGTTTACCAACAAAGCTTCTATCTCAAAAGAGATTTTTATAGAAAAGTTTCAGACAGGTTAGAATTGTGAAGGGAACTAGATGCATCTATTGAGTACTATCTGTTTGTTACAGCTACGATGTCACTATGCATATAGGAACATACTTATTAATTGAAATCTATTATATGGTTGCATTTTAATTGGTATTGACTGAATTTTGTTTATAATTAATGGTTGAATTTTCCCTGAATGAGTATTGAAACAAAGATTGAATTTTGAATTTCATTGACATCAGGACAGAATTTCTTTCTGAACTTTGATTTGCAGTTGAACAAAAATAAACTGTTAAATTGAACTACATATTGGAGCATTTCTACTTATTTTTGGCTTTCAATGAATTCTTCAAAGGAGTTGTAAACTCCTTGAGAAAACAGCTTCTCTCCTTTTAAGGGGATTTCTAAAAATTGTAGTCACTTTTTCCAAGTTTCATTTGCACGAAAATGTTAATTCAAACTATAGTATTTTATATAATTAATGAGATGAATTAAGTGTTGCCAGTTGCATAGGTCTGTGATTCCCCAAAGAGGGATGAGATAACGAACACTAGTATGTAATACGGGAAGAAGCTGAAGCTCAGCTATGTGATCCAGGTGTAGGGAGACAGTTTGGGTGAAAGTGCTTGCTGGGGAGGAGTCGGTAGAGAAGAGAAGCTCATGACTGAGGAGCAGCCACTGAGGAGGATCTTGGACCCATATTCTTTGGAACGAAAATAAGGAAGTAGTAGGGGAGGGCAGACTCACAATGCATTTGTGTGAGCTTTTTTTTTTTTTTTTTTTTTTTTTTTTTAGAAATAGGTGTATACTAATAGTTTCGGTTATTAGGCAGTAATTTGATTTTTTTTCAGGTATGGATCAACTTATTTTAAAATGCACATAGTCGAGGAGGAGTTAGGATGAGAAGGAGGAAATTTCCATTAACATGATAGAACTTCTAGCATCTGTGTACCCAGAGTAACAAATTTGCTTCTTTCCACTGTGAGAATAAAAGAAGCATTTGTGTGGTACCAAAGTTCAAGTGCTTTTCCAAGCTAAAACTCCCCAAGAGATTCTTACTTAGGATGTCTGTGCATTTGTGTCAGGCTAACAGCAGGCTGTGGAGGAGCAGCTTGGGGTGGGAGAAGTGGGTTCACGTTATTATCTCTCTAGGTTTGTCCATTAGCTTCACTCAATGAGAGGTGTTTCCATCTTATAAAATTCCTGTTAATAAGACAGTGCTAATGGCGGATGCTCTGCTATCTCAGATGAGAGGCTTGCATTTAAATTTAAGTCTTTTAATAGTGGAAGTTTAAGTTTATAGTGAAGGTGCTATTTTTAGATAAATGCTACTGTTCAGCTTTTTTTTTTTTTTTTTGTCCCCTAAGCTGTACATGAAAACACTCATTTTGTGTAGGATGATGACTAACACAGTCATTTTGTGTAGGATTAATTCTGGCGGTGGAGCCCAGAGAAGTCTGTGGGACTCACAGGCACTGTGTGTGTGTGTGTGTGTGTGTAGAACCTGCAAATTCCACATTCAATTAAAAGGGTATTTACATAACTTTTCATGTAATATCTTACTAAGTGAAGTTAATGGTATCTGTTAATCAAACTGTTCTTAATTTTGTCATCCAAAGATAGAGGCAACTTTAATTAATCAGGTTAAAATGTCCTTCTTATGTACCTAGCGAGACAATGATGTGTGTGGGCAAGGGGAGAGAAAGTGACATATTCTGTTCAATTTTTATAGGTTTTTATTCCTGAAAATATTGAATTTCAACTGAGAAAATTACATTTCTGTAATTGTTTTTATTCTCCAGAGATGGTGAATTTTATTCTTACATGTATTTAACTTCTTCTATAAGAAAATTAAAATGTCATATTAAGGATTTAGCAACATTTTGATGTGCGATAGGTTAATATCAAGACTTAGTGAAAAACACATTTTGAGAAATGAAAATAAAATGGATCATAAGAGTGGTGTATAGTTCTACTTATGTTCAAGAAAACTAAGAAATAAGTTACTAATGCATTTTTTACAGGTTGGTTTTATTTTGGTTTATTATTTGATGTAGAAAATTTTGTAGATGTACTTTGTGTTGAGATTTAAAAGGATAAAAATGTTGAACATATTAGGAACTTACTACAAATTATATATCATTTGCCTGTTATAAAAACAACAATGGAAACGACATGAAAAGCTGCAGGTTGATTGATAAGTGAACAGCTGTGAATTGAAATGAGTCAAACGTTTCTATGGCTTGTGATGAAACATGAGATGTAGTTTGCCAATGTCTGAATTAGATTCCATGTCTGAGAGCTTTACACAAAGAGTGTAGCATCAGGCAAAGCACGCTCCTACTGCAAATCGGAGAGCTAGTCATTGAATACTTTCATGGAGAAGTGATTAAACACAGTTCTTAAGGGAGAATTTCCATGAGAAGAGTTAGTATAATAGTCTTAAGAATTTGGCTTTGGTGATTTTTATGGATCTTGTCATGTGTAGAAGTACCTGGGCTTTTTGACTCTCCTTGAGGATTAGTTTCTGTGGGATACTGGATGTGTTTAAACATGAAAAAGGCTCCCAGGACTATGAACTATAGCATTATTTAGAATAGCTCCTGCTAATATTCAAGTTCATTCACCAATTTCCCACCGGTTTCTTATGTTATTTGTTTCTGTTACTCTGTACTCTAAATCTTTGCATCTTTGTCCTAAAAACACTCTCCTTTTTTCCTGCCATACTCCACAGCCTACGTAACCTTAGAGATTGACCTTAAGAATGGGCTTCTGGGATCCCCATCATATACTCCTCTCTCCCTTAGTCTTCATTGACTCAGTACAGACCTTATATGTAATACCTGTCAATGTCATTGATTGGCATATATGGTTGTGTTCTTATGTGAGTACATACATGTGCATATATAATTTTATATAAAGGTGCACACACAGACATGGTTTATTTTTTTTAATATGATTTTAAAAATTATCTTTCTGCTGTTCACTTTTGCTCCCACTTGTGAGTAAAGTAGACACATTTTGAATGAGTGCTCTCTTTGAATCCTTAAATCTCCAGGATTTCTACTGAAGGAATATTTAAAAGGCTAAAGGTTTCTTTTGTACTATGGGAGTCAGGATTTAGCTATATTTTGTGTTAAGTAGGACTACCTTGAGAACTCACTCTACCGCTTATTTTCAAAGAGAATAAAATCTAAATTTAAATCCACTAACTTCTAAAGCTGTTGTAGGGACATTCTTTTCACCAAGGAGAGATGGCCTAATTCTATCACCTGTTGGCTTTGTGCCACTTTGCATATGTCTTGGAGAAAAATTTTGACCTTAGCTCTTCAGCAAAGTCACTTTTGCCTAAGAACAAATCAGTGCCTTATAAGAGCACCAGCTAACTCATATTTTCCATCAGAATCAATAACAAAACACAAGTTAGAATTTCCAGCTCATTCACTTGCATATTCATTTATCAATTCAGTATTTACCTGCTGTGTTCACAGGGCTCTCACTGGACTGGAAGTCCATCCAGTGCTGGAAAGTCTGCTGCTTGTTCTCAACACACCCCAAGTGCATATGTGCCTGCCACACACAGGACCCAGAACCCCCCTGCATACTGGTGGAAGTTATCTCTGCTCTCCTCCTTATTTTCACACAGATTCCAATCTCTTTCACGTTCTTAGGCATATCACCATTCATGTGGATGGTTAGAAACCATTAAGGCAGTCCCTGGCAGCTGCTCTTAAGTCTTTGGCAGTAGTTGCATCTCATGTGGAGGAATTGTATGGCCCTTTTGAATGTGCATGTCTGTGTGTGGATATGGGGTCTGAAAGGACCTACACCTAGCTCTACAGTGGAGCCTCTCCAGGCAAGGACTTTAAAGGTACCTAAATCCTAGGTGAAGAAACAAAAATAGGGTTATGGTTATTTGAAATGTCGAGATGCAATCAGGTTTATTGGGGTTGGGGCAGAGCGTTTGAGAATTTGAGCTTCTAGGGGAACTGGTGATTCCTAGTAAAGACCAATGAACTTGACAAAATTGACTTTAGCAGTTATATTTTCATTTCTTTAGATTTGCAGTGTTAGCACAAAGGGGAATCACTTCCTTGAAGAAAAAGTGGTCTGGACTGGAACAAATAATTTGTAATGTAGGATGTCTACTAGGCTTTGCAGGTACAACCATGAAAAAAATTATATATATATTGTGTGTGTATATATATATATATATATATATATATATATATATATATGGTGATATATATTCCTCTTCCTTTCAAATGCATTTGGCTTTTTAAAATTTATGCCACTAGATGTCAGCAACAACCACCTAGGGTTCCTCTGACCTTAGATTGTAACAACAATAACAACAAAAAAGTACTTTGTTGATCAATCCAAAAGAAGACAGGGCAAGATTCTGAACAGTCTCTGGCTGGGATATACTGGTGGACAAATATCTGTGTGCAGCTCCTGCATGTAATCAGAAGACAAAGACTATGATAGATAAAAAGTATTTAGGAGGATTAAAGATGGCAGGCCAGAGGGAGCAGTATTCTGTGTTGCTCCATGACCTGGGACTGAAGTAGTGAGAATACTGCTTCTCTGCAAGTGATATTCCTGCTCCACGCAGGACATTGCTATGCCCTACATGGCTCAAGGCCTCAGTGTCAGAGTAGGTCTCCCAACTACTTGCCCACGCAGGACCACTGGGTACTGGAGCAAGACCATTGACGGCAGCACCTGCACTTTCAGCCACCCACCTGAGCAGACATCACCGATGCTGCTCCCCTGCAGGACACCCGGCAGCTGCCCACACACAGGAACTCCAGACACCACTTCCGTCTGGACCCCATCTACCATTGTGGGGCTACCATCTTGGTCCTCTGCAGCAGCGCAGATAGTTCCCTAGATGCTGTAGCCTGTCTGCACCTGGGAACTTCACACAGGCTCTGAAGTCAGTGACAGCCACACACTGCATGCCACAGAGCTGTCTCTGAACTCATCATCCAATGCCATTGCTTGGCTGTCCCCTACCTGACTGGACACCCCACCACTGAAAGCAGGTGCCTACATCTTGGGTCACCTTCATCACCATCTTTAGTAGGGACAACTCCCAGTTTGGAACTCTGGTTGGACAGGTACCCAGTTTCTAACTTCCCCCTCTCCCCAGGAGGCATTACCCTGGCACAGTGACACCCTGGTTACTTTCACCATCCTGAGGGCTGAGATACTGGTTAACAGACGACCCCGCCTATTGGATGAGAAGGGAAGCAGGAAAGAGAACTGACCTCCAACCGAAACTATCCTGTTTCTTCCTTCAAGATTTTTTTTCCTCTCTATTCTCCTGTCCTCCCATTCCCAACATATGTGAAACCAAGGATTTTGAGGACTGGGATGACTGAATAGTATATTACAATTGGTTGTATGTATTTTTTCTTTTTTCCCATCAATTTCTACTATTTTAACATTTTTTATTTTTCTTAATATATATATGTGTGTTTGTTTTAAGTACTCTACTGTCTTCCCACTTGTCTACCCAAAATTAATTCCTCTTTTCCTGCTACTAATCTTCCTCTTTAGATTTCTCTTTTACACCTCCTAAGGTATAATAACTCTATAGTTTCACCTCCTACCTCCTCGGCATATCATCCTACACCTCAGCCTCAGTTCTTTGTCCACCATCAGAAATTGTAAACCCTTTTATAAACCTACTGAATATATTGTAGATGATAATTGAATTCACCATTTCTGTTTATTATGACCAAACTAAATGTTTTAATAGCAAACATTTATTTTTAGGGTGGATATTATTTATACTGGGATCTGTAAACATTGTCCTTCACCTCAAAGGAGAGGTATTGGATCCCTAAAGGGGCACTATATAAGCCTATAGGGCAAAAACAGTAATGCCTTGGATCCACAGTGCTAGAAGGGAAGACACACAAGCAATATGAAAAGACAAGGGAAGAAAGTGCCACAAACAAATCAAGATACCACACTATTAGAATCCATGGCCAGCACAGCAGAAGAAATTACAGAGAAGGAGTTCAAGATGTACACAATTAAAATGTTCTGTGAATTAAGAGATGATATAAGAGAGCAAATACAGGCAGCAAAAGATCATTTTGACAAAGAGATACATAAGCAAATACAGGAAGCAAAAGATTGCTTCATAGGGAGATAAAGTTCTTAATTAAAAAATCCAGAAATTCTTGAAATGAAGGAAACGATAAACCAAATTAAAAGTTCAATAGAAAGCATCACCAACAGATTAGACCACTTGGAAGACAGGACCTTAGACAATGAAGACAAAATATATAATCTTGAAAAGAATGTAGACCACACAGTGAAAATGGTAAGAAACCATGAGCAGAACATTTAAGAAATATGTAAAAGATCAAATTTAAGAGTTATTGGGATAGAGGAAGGCATAGAGTTCCAAACCAAAGGAGTGAACAATCTATTCAATGAAATAATATCAGAAAAATTTCCAAACATGAAGAAAGAATTGGAAAAAAAAATTCAAGAGGCTTACAGGATGCCAAAAGTACAAAATCACAGCAGATCCACACCAAGCCATATTATAATGAAATGTGTAACATACAGAATAAGAAGAGAATATTAAAAGCCATGAGAGAAAGGAATCAGGTTACATATGGGGGAAACCAATTAGATTGTGTACAGATTTTACAACCCAGACTCTGAAAGCTAGAAGATCCTAGAACAGTACATATCGAGCTCTGAAAGAAAATGGATGCCAACCAAGATTCTTATATTCAGCAAAATTAAACTTAAGATCTGATAATGAAATCAAAACCTTCCATGATAAACAAACATTAAGAATTTACAGCTTGAAATCCTGAACTACACAACATCCTTGGTAAAATATTCCATAAAGAGGAATTGAAAAACACAATAAAAATCAGCAAAGGGAGAGGTATTACACTAAAGGAAAAACTAATCAAAGGAGAAACCAAGTTAAATTAAATATCAAAAATAAACAAAAATACCTGGAAAACAAATCATGTCTGAATAATAACCCTGAATGTTAATGGCCTAAACTCACCAATCAAAGGACATATACTGGCAGATTGGATTAAAAAAAAAACCAAACATATACTGTATCCAAGAGACTCAACTCATAGGAAAAGATATCCACAGACTGAAGGTGAAAGGTTGGGAAAAATCATACCATTCACATGGACTACAGAAGCAAGCAGGGGTTTCCATACTCATATCAAATAAAGTAGATTTCAAGCCAAAGTTAATCAAAAGGGATAAAGAACAATATTTCATACTGCTTAAGGGAAACATTCATCAACAAGACATAACAATTTAATAAATAAATTTATATGCCTCAAACAATGGAGTGTCTACATTCATCAAACAACCTCTTCTGAAGTTCAAGAGTCAAATAGACCACAACACAATAATTCTGGGTGACTTTAACAACCGTTTTCACCACTGGATAGATTGTGAAAAAAGAAACTAAAGAACTCAATAATATAATCAATAACTTAGACTTAACTGACATATATAGAATATTTCACCATTCAATGAATGAATATACTTTCTTCTCAGGGCACATAGATCCTTCTTCTAAAATAGACCATATATTATGCCACAAAGCAACTCTTAGCAAATATAGAAAAGTAGACCTACTACCCTGCATATTTTATCAGATCATAATGGAATGAAATTAGAAATCAGTGATAAAATAAAAAATAAAAGCTACTCTAACACCTGGAGACTAAATAATATGCTCCTGAATGAACAATGGGTTGCAAAAGTCATCAAGGAGGAGATTAAAAATTCTTAGAGGTGAATGAGAACACAGAAACAACACATCAAAATCTCTGGGACACTATGAAGACAGTTCTAAGAGGAAAGTTCATTGCATGGAGTTAATTCCTTAAAAGAAGAAAAACAATAAATAAATGGCTTAACATTCAAAGTCTTAGAAAAAGAAAAAATTAACACCCAAAGCAATAGAAGACAGGGAATAATTAAAATCAGAGCTGAAATCAATGAAATTGAAACAAAAGAAACAATTGAAAAAATTGACAAACAGTTGGTTCTTTGAAAAAATAAATAAAATTGACAAACTCTTAACCATGCTAATGACTTACTAACATACATGATAAGAAATGGAATATCACAACAGACACTACAGAAATACAGAAGATAATTAAAAATTATTTTGAAAACTTGTACTCCAATAAAATAGAAAATATCAAAGGCATCGACAAATTTCTAGAGTCATATGATTTTCCCAAATTAAATCAGGATGATATACACAATTTTAAACAGATCAATTTCAAGTGATAAACTAGAAGACGCCATCAGAAGCCTACCAACCAAGAAAAGCCCAGGACCAGATGGATATACAGCTAAGTTCTAAATGACCTTTAAAGAAGAACTAATACCAATACTCTTCAATTCATTTCAGGAAACAGAATGAGTTTGGAAGTTCTCCCTCTTTTTCTCTGAGGTCACTATCACCCTGATTACAAAACCAGGCAAAGACACATCAAAGAAAGAAAAATTCAGACCAGTGTCTCTAATGAATATAGATGCAAAAATTCTCAAATTTCTGGCAAATCGAATACAAAA